>NC_142030.1:50346450-51600200 GCF_982192425.1 Myodes glareolus | reverse complement strand
AACAAAGGAAGCTACTCTGGAAATCCCTTTTTGAATTTGAAAGTTGAGTGCAGAATAAACACCAAATATGCTTTTAAAAATACAAAAGGTAAAGTAGGAAAACTAAAATAAAAACTATTTTAAACTGATGCACAAGCAAAAATGAAAAAAAATTAACCAAATCATTTATGTAATAAGACAAAATTATTTCCATTCCATTTTTGTTAGTATTCTAAATAAACACATGGTGCCTTTTAGTGGGAAGAAAGTCTCCTTTGTGCTTCTTCTTTGGAAGGTCTAAGGGGGTGATTTATATACTGGAAAATATGCAGAGTACAGCTGTGACATCTATGACGACTTCATACACACACACCCAAGTGTCTTCCACTCATTTGGGAATTTGGTTACCACTGTACATTTCTCAACTCTTGAACTTTATGTAACTGAACCCGGACAGTGTAGAACTCTGTCTGGTTTCTTACTCAACTTAACGTTTCTGACAGACGCTCACACTGCCACACACACTCACTGCTTATTCCTCATCATACAACTCTACTACAAGGCGCTCATAATCATGTCCTCTGATGGACATTTGGATTTTCCCAAGTTTTTTTGCCCACTATGAATAAAGCTGTTCTAGAGACTCTTGTGTCTTTTCACAGTTATTGACTTGGCTGAACTGCCTACTATGCCAATGAATAGTAGATTGAAAAAAATATGTGTGGTATCTAGATAAGGTTAATTTTACTCAACCATAAAGAGGAACAAAATTACATTATTTGTAGGAAAATTAACAGAATTGAATACTATCACATCAAGCAATGGGGACAATATATCACGTAAATAAGCCGCAGCCAGAAGGACAAACACTGAACGCTGTACTATACATGTGTACACACATGTACACGTATGTTCAAACATATGTATATATTTACATATTCATATTACATAAAATTCAATGAACTATTTGAGAAAAGGAAGGAGACTCACAGGAGTGGGGAGAAGGGATTACAGAAGGTAATGGGGGGTGACTTTGGCCAAAGAAAGAATGTATTACATACTTGAACAAAAATGTCATTATAAAACCCATCACTTTGTTCAATGATCATACACTAATAAAAATTAGGAAAATTAAAAGCAAGACTAACCTCGCCAAGATGCAGGTCTACCCTAAGAAAGCTGAGTGCTAACATGTCATCACTGAGGCAATGGATTACTGAATGTCAGCAACAGAACCTCACATGCTGTCCCGAGCTTATTAGTCTGTGTGGCTAATAAATCTTTGTTTAAAGGTGCTCCATAAGTTTGACATTTCCACATGCAATAGTGAAGTCAGACCTCCCCTGAATGCATGCAACCTTCAACTGTAAGGAATGACAGCCAATGAACAAATTGCGACAGTAAGGTTGACGATGACAGGGTAAAGGAAGAGGCTCTCTCCATAGGAGGGCGCAACAGGAGTGATATGGTTCCCTAGATGATTATTTGGGAGGGTTAGTAGATAACTCACTCATGAGGAAATCAACTAGTATTTCCTGAAGGACACCTGGGATGCAGGGCACTCTGTGATGTGCAGAACAGGCCACACAACGACAAAGGAGCCTTTGACTCCCACAACTTTCAAAAGTCCCACCAGACGGTCTTGAAAAAAAAAATGGGATTATGTTATGTATAGCAGCCCAAAGTATTTTTTACACATTTTTGATTCACACTGAATTTCTCAAAAATGTAACTAGCATGCAAACTGAAAGAAGAATATACATTGTTTGGTTCAACACGGGAGAAGCTGTTCAGTTTCAGAAAACCACATCGCTAACAGTGGGGCTTTCGATACTTAGTCTACAAACATAACTCAGATGTATTAGTCTCTATTCCTATTTCTCACATGCAAATATGGAAGCCAGAAGTAGCTTAGCGCACAATATTGTCAAACTGACCATGACATATGACACTCGGGATATCATACAATCACATTCATTGAGAGCATTTTATTGTCATATATAAATATATATATATATAATTGGCTTGTATACATGTATATATATATAATTGACTTATATATATGTTTATATATGTATATATACTTTGAAAAAACTAACAATGGTGAGAAACGTATACAATAAAAATTGCTGATCAAAATTACTTCCTTTTCAGAATTTGCTTCTTGTTTATCAATCTAACAGTGAAACTGTCCCTAGAGGTCTCTCCCATACAGCTTCTCTATGACTTTTTATATTACTGTTTCTTCTTCAATCCATTCCCTATTCCCTGTGGGCCGACTGAGAGCTTTTGAAGAGCTGGAGACCAAATGCATGCCTCAACCTCACGGGAGATTTCAAGATTAGATGCATTCTTCTTGTGTCTTTCCAGGACCACTCAGCCCCTTATCATAACATGGGAATTATTTCGTAGGTCCCTTTATAAACAAGGCGAACTAGTTTCCAGGAACGGAACACTCAGTTACTCTGTCTATTCCAATGGTATTATTCTTTATATCACATAAACCTTACCTCTAAGATTTTGTCATCTTCTCCTCATCATATATGTTATTATTTATCACTTTTAGTCAGAGCCCTTTATTCTTCTTTCATTTTGTATATCCTTTACATAGGATAGCTTCAGATAGTTTTGTCTTAAATCCTGTCTTGTTCACAAGAAGCAGTTATAAGCATCTGGCTAACTTACTGCATCTTCAAGCATAGCTGAACTGAGAATTCATGTTAGAATAAGTAAACTCTTGATAAATCACATTCCCTTATTTTTTTAAATTATAATTTAATTATACAATTTTTAAAGATATGCACTTAGCAGATAACATCCACAAATTTCATTTTACAATAATCAATGGGCTGTCAAATAGATTTTAGTAAAAATAAGGTAGTTACTCTGGTCGGATAGAATACTTGATCAAATTTGAAGAACATAATCTTTCCACTGAAACCTAAAGAACAAAGGAGGCAGCTAAGTGAGCAGAAGAGATCAGGAAGACAGGGAGACAGGCCAAACTGTAAGCCAGAAGAACCTCATTTTGGCAGAAAATGCGCAGGGAACAGAACAGAGAGCTGCCCTAGACAACTGCCTGCCAAACGTGTGGCAGCAACTGGCAAAAGCACGTGGCTGGTGTTTTGATTTTCAAATGTGCAGTATATATATACATGCAATGGAATATTCCGCAGCCATGGAGAAGAAGGAAATTATGTAGTTTGTCAGGAAAGTAGATCCAACCGAGGAAACAGTGCTAAGTAAATTCAGCATCAGAAAGATAAATACTGTATGTTTTTCCCCATTTGCGGTGCCTAGATTACATAAGAACTCGTATGTATGTATGTATGTATGTATGTGTGTGTGTATGTTTGTATGTTTATGGTACAAATGTCAAAGTAGCATTGTCTAGGCTGACCAATGTGGCAAACAGGAAGGAATAAGGGCAGAATATCAGATGGAAAGGAGGTGTGGGGAGGAACGTTTGGAAAGTACGTTATGTGGTAATGGAGTAGAGTCTGAGAGGAGATGGATGGAGACAAATATGCATTGGAGCTGCATATTAAAGGAACAGAAGGGATACATAAAAGAATGGCAAGATGTCCATTTACTTGATAAAATCTGTGAGACATCAGTGTGGAAAGCAGGCTGTGGGTCGACCAGTTGGTCACTATTCCGGTGACCACAGGAACAGACAGTGTGGCCCTGACATTCACAACAACAGCTGACCTGGTGAGAGAGAGGGATGGCATGTCTCCTAAAATCTAAAACACTATGAACTAATGATAACTTTTCCAACCACACTAAGAAATGTAATACTAGATGAGCACATGAACGGCAAGAGATTATTTGAGAAAAAGTAAAATAAAGATAATCCATGCTCTTTACAGTGAGGAAAATATAATTTTATGAAATAGAAAATAATATTCAAGTTAATCCAATGATTTAAAGAAAACATTTGATTTGAAAAGTTATAATTGTGGATTTCCATGTTCCCAAACTTCTGAACAGCTATTGATTTGGATTATATTTGCTTTTTGACTTTGATGGATCTGATGTGTGATTTATCATTATTATTGTTGTTGTTGTTACTACTATTATATAGACAGGGTCGGAGAAGTCCGCTGAAGAAAATAAGTTTAAAATATCTCCTCCAGAAAATCTATATTGAATAAGAAACCCTGGCATTCTAATATTAGACCCCAAAGCCAGCCAGTTGAAGTTGTTTCCAGAAAACAATGTGTGCAGAGCTTTGTATGCTATGGCCTGGTGTTGCTGTTGCTTTGAAAACGATTTACAAGCGCTGAGGGATGGCTCAGTGGGCAAGGGAAGCGCTTGCTGTGCAAGCTCGGAGACCAGAGTTCGGGTCCTCAGCACCAAAAATGTGGGCATGGCTAGCCAGTCTGGCTGAACCAGCAAGGCTCCAGTGAGACCCTGCCTCAAAAAATTAAAGTGGACAACAGTATCAAAAGACACCTGACATCAACTGCTGACCTCCATACCTCCATATGCACACACACGTACACACATACACATGAGCCTATGTGATAATTGTGTCTGCATGTATGTAATAATTTTAAAAAGAAAAGAAGCACATTGTAGTTGCCAAAAGTAGTCCGTGGGAGTATCCTTGGTTGACAAATGAACCAACAGGGTAAACAGAAGATGAAGAATATTCATAGAGGGAAATAGAACACCTCCACCCTCTCCTTCTCTCTCTCTCTCTCTCACACACACACACACACACATACACACACACATGTACACAATCATTTTTAAATATATACTCAGAAACATTTTTAAAGAAACCTTTGCAAAGCAGGGAAATTCTATGATTTTGTTCACCCTGCCTACAATAGCCTTTCAGTATGAGCCCTGCAATGCATTCGCTTCCCCCACAACATCCTCCACACTAACAAGATCACAGGAAATGATTTATTCCACCTCCTCGCCTGCTACTTCTGAAAGGCAGCGGGCGCCCTTGGGGACCCGGGATTTCTGAATTGCTTGCGGCCATCTGATATTGCAGCTCTGCAGCCTTTCCTCGAATGAGTCAGAAAAAAAAATCAAAATAATTACATTAATGCTGGGAATCAAAGTTTATTGACTCTCCCTAGAGGTGAGAACCAAAAGGCTGGTTACAAAAGTTGCCAGCTTATTTAATGATACCAAGGCCTCCTCCCCATTCTTGTCAAAACAGCTTTTGAAAGCATTTTCAAATAAAGCCACCTCTGAGCTCCAATTCGATAGTTCACCTATTCCCTTTTAAATAAAAGCCCATCATCTGGCCTTCCACATCCAGAGCTCCTCAAAGGCAGGACCTGACAGGCCTTCTTCTCCTGCCAAGTCGCTGCCAAAGGCAATACTCCCAGGCAGGGTCCCTGTCATCATTTCCGCTCCCTCCAGGAAGCCCTGCCTCATTGAATATTCTTCTCAGTCAATAAGGAAATCATGGACGTCCCCATGGTGGCGATCTCCACTTAGTGTAGCATTCATGGCTGCTGCCGAAATCTGCACCAGCTGGTCTCTTTCACTTTCTAGCGATTCACTGCAACATCCAAGTGAGGGTACACTCAGGGGACCACCATTTCATGGATGATACTGCCCAGAGGCACCAAGGTTTCCTGGGCTGTTTATCTTTGCACATCTCTCAGAACTTTGGGGAGACCTCTGGTATCTCATAGGTGTTAAAGAAAAGGCTTCCCTAGTTCACTGAATTAAACTGAAATAGGTGCTCGATTAACTTCTTTAATTAAACTGAACTTAAAACATCAGAGCTAACCAGAATTTAGTACTCTCCATGACTGGTCAAAACCCATCACAATTCTTCTCCTTCCTTCTCTCTTTTTCTCTTCCTTCCTCCCCTGCTCACCACATAGCCCGGTGTAGCCTAGAACTGTCAGCTGATCCCACAGACCAGGTTTACAGGCACGCACCACGTCACCCTCCTCTTTTAAATAACTCTCTCACAGAGACAGAATAAAAGGCACAGGCCCTACCATCCATGCCCAGGAGTCAAACAAGAAGCAAGACTTTCCCACATTCATGCCTCTCATCAGCACCTGCGTTCCTCTGTTGAGATGTTTGAAAGCAAGGCTGCTTCATCAACTAATGTTCTGTGGGGAAGACCTTAGAACAGCCTGCTTCTGACTCAGGACTAGTGTCATGGCTCCACGCAGTATACAGGGCTCCGCGAAGCATACAGGGCTCCTGTTGCTCCTAGAACTAGCAAGCCTGGCTTTCTGCGCGTAATCTAATTGTTCAGATTGCAGAGTTCATGCAATGAAGTTGCTTTCCATCTAGAAACCTGCCTTTGCGATCCTAGATGTAGGGTACCTCTGTGACCAGCCTACAACAAAAACCTCTGTGCTGAGCCTCTAATGAGCTTCCCTGTCAGCACACAAGGCATTAGATACATCTTCCTAGGTCCGCTGGGAGACAATTCTTACAAGCAGCCTTGCACCTGGCATCCTCTGAACTTCACCACGCACCTTTCTCGCTGCTGATTCTGCTCTGTAGCCTTCAGTGGCAATAAATCATGGCCGATCATACAACTGAACGCTGAGTCCTGTGAACTCTCCTAGCTTATAATCCTTAAAAACTGAATCTGGGTAGGGTCTCAGGACCAGTGATCCACGTGCCTACCACAATTCCTTAAGTCCACTAAGGGCTCACTTTCTCCAAATGCCCAACTAGAAGAGGCCACTACCCACTCTGGCAGCACCCTGAGTTGCTTCTCAGCATGTACCCAAACTGTCCCTAAATAACACTGCAATCATCTGTCCGTGACCATCACTCTGTCCAAGAGTCTAAGCTCTGAGCCAGGAACCATGTCTCTCTGGTTCACCATCTGTCCTTCAGGAGTGAGTACTGAAGGCAGGAGTTTCCAACAGATCTGAGAAAATACCATACAGCCCTCACCAGCTGCTGGTTGAGAAGTACAGTCTAGACCACTTCCCTTTCATCTCTCTCATTCATTGGCCAAATTCCACATACAATGTAACCTGTACTGTGTCCCATTCAGCAATATCTGATCATATTGATAGTTTGTAATTACCAAGGCCTTGCCAATGTTTCTTCTCAGGAACAAGCTGTGAATCTACTTGAGGGGTTTCCTTTTTACACTTACAATGAGTCAATGTATCTGCGGCTCTTACTACCTTCCTATCCATTTGTTTCTGTAGCCTGGAGGACACTCAAAGCGGAAGGACAGCTGTAAGAAACGCCATAAGAGTGGGATTCTTCAGCTACATTTTACAGGCAAGAAATGTAAAAGAAATTATGCTGAGCACATTCAACTGTCAAACACCATATGACAACAGATAGAACAAACATATATCCTTTAAAGAAAAGAAAACCAACTGTCCATATGCTGTAAGGGATACATCTATATATACACAGACTGTCTTATGCATTTAATTCATCTGCAAAAATGGGTCAACTAGACCATTTTTCCCAGGGTGGATGAAAATAAAATGTGACGGGACACACTTGGATGAAAATATACAAGATTTTTAAAGATTATGAGAGTATTTCTATAGCCTATCATCCTTCGTGTATTTTAAGTGTATATCAAAGGAAAAAAAAAATACTTGTGTGTCAAAGTCCACAGGTGACAAGCCACTAAAAACAGATGGGGAGGAGTTGTTCGAGTTGTTCGGTGATGTCTTTACTACAGCAAAAATGAAGTAATCCCGATGGTTTAAAAATAGGAATTACCAGGAATTTTCCTAGGGCCTGGGATATTGAGACAGGCAATGGTAGTGAAAAGGGGTCAGAAGGGAGCGACCTTTTCTCCTCTGTAGGGTCACTGCATGACTTTGGGCGCTCCCATTCGGAACACTGGTCATGTGCCAGTTAGTGGCAAGGCCCTGTTTGACTCTCATGTATGTGCCAAGGAAATGTGTTTAAGAACTGCCATAGCAACCCCTGTCAGACCCACAAAAAAAGAGAGAGAAAGAAAGGAAGGAAGGAAGGAAGGGAGGGAGGGATGGAGGGAGAAAGGAAGAAAGGAAGGAAGAGAAAAGAAAAAAGAGGAGGAAGAGAAGGAGGAGAAGAAGAAGAGGAGGAAGAGGAGGAGGAGGAAGAAGAAGAAGAAGAAGAAGAAGAAGAAGAAGAAGAAGAAGAAGAAGAAGAAGAAGAAGAAGAAGAAGAAGAAGAAGAAGAAGAAGAAGAAAAGAGCAAAAGCTGAATGGTTGTTAAATACAGATAGGATACACCATGGCATCACAAGTCAAGAATTGTGATTATTCTCTCTCTGTGAGACAAGATCTGAACTGTTTTAACACACAAGATAATCATTGTTCTTCCCTATATCTCCTTAGTGAACCCATACTTCCGCTTTGCATTCTCAGCTGTGACATACGACGTGCCCACTGTGTTTATATAGGAATGACAGTCAACACGACTTTATTAAATGCAAATGTCACCGTGAAGTAGAATCAACTGTTGACTCTGTGCAACCTCTCACCCACAGAACCATGAACGTGCCGAGCGAGGTGCAGGTTTTACTGAGTCTGCACACATTTCCACCTCCAGGGCTTCCTGAGGCACAGGCTCCCAGCATTGGCAACTAGAAACCAGTGGCAGCCTGAAGAACACCCATTTGTCTCGAACAACTGCGAATTAAATGGAAATGTCTAACAAACATGCCGCTGCGTTCACTGGGGCATTTTATGTCTTGCTCTTTAATGAAGTTCACCCTTGCTACCTATCCCACACTTCAAACAGGGCTTTCTCTCTAAGGGAAAGGTCAGAACCCCTGACACAATCTTCACACGGTCTCTTCTTTATCACGCCATCAACTGCTTTAGAAGTGTCTTCGTAGTCAATGGCATTTGATTTGGAGTGGGTTTCTTTTCGAAATAGCACCTTCAGGCACAAGTTCAGTGCATCAGAAAGGGTCTGTGGGAACCGAAGGGACGAACGCTTTTCCGCAAATGAGGAGAGAGACAGATGAGCCTTATCTGTAAGGAGCTCTATAGCCATGTCAGGGACGGGAATTGCACTGCCAGACACCATAAAACAACATGTAATTAAACCCTAGCAGTCCATTAGGAGACCCAGGGACACGTGCTTCTCAGCAGCTGCAATAAAGGTTGGATGATTTACAAGAAGCGAGCTGGGGAAACTTTCACTGTACTAGACTAAGATCCAACATTGCTACCTTTTTTTTTTTTTAAAAAAAAAAAAACCAAATAACTATTACCCAGTACTGTTGCCATTAAAGGGGAGGAGAGGTTCTTCTCTGGCTTTAGTTCAGTCCTAAGTTACGATTTAATTTATCAATTCAATCAAATCAAATATTAATTCAAAAATAATTGTGTGCCTCTCCTCGTGTGGTCAGAGGTAATGATCTTTTCAATACATGGAACTAATCTCTTCTATTTGGTTTCTGTGAACCATTCAATCCACTCTATGCCCACAGAGGACGTTGGCCTACTCACAAATGAAGTGGAATATGTCAGCTGGCTTGTACCTGGAAAACTCTGTACACAAGAAGGAATTTGTGAAACTGCTTCATTCTCCTGATTGCAGAGACAAGGTCCCTGGCTGGCTTCACACAGTGGCAGTGGCTTGCACTCTCGATGCCCCCGTGTTTGATGGCATGCCTTGTTCAGTCTACAGGGAGGCAAGAGCAAGGTGGTACGCCTAGAAACACTTTTTTACCCTCCTTACTCCATACGATATTCCAAACAGATAAAGTGAATCCTGGAACACATACCATACCCAGGTCTATGAATGGATTTCAGGGGATTCCCCAAGCTCTTTGAACGACGTGTAAAGTGTAACATGGATGGCACACACCCTCTACTGTGGGTGCAAACTGTGACATGTGTGGGCACACACCCTCTTTTGTGAACGAAAAGTGTAACACGGATGGTACACACCATCTACTGTGGGTGCAAAGTGTGACATGGATGGGTACACACCCTCTACTGTGAAAAAGAGGCTCCCGAAGATTTTGCGGTGAAGATAAGAACAGCTGTGCCTTGAGGGATGAAGGCACACACACAAGCCATGACTACTGCACATTCTCTTCCTAACTCAGTGTCCGCTGTTTGGCCCACGTGTTAGGCTTGTTATTTCCTTAAAATGATGGTCAGACATTAAATATATCCATCATCCTCCTGGAACATATGAGAAGCCTACCCATTCCCCATCCCACCCATCCTGGCCCCAAGATACTTCTCTCTCCACTGCAGGAGGGAAGCCAGGAGTCTGCACTTTTTCCATACATCATCTGCAGGTAAATGTCAAGACGGCCACGCTTAAGAGGCATGTCATAGCCATGCATCAAGTAGGAACCCCAGGCGTGGATCCATGAATATGGAGAACAAAGGCATGAGTGTATTTCTGTGTACAGACACGACTGTCACACTTTTCATCTTAATTACGAGTCAGAAAAAGACAAGAAGGCTCCTCTTTTTTTTTTTTGCTGTAATTACTATTACTTGGCCATTTGGGTGCACATTAAAATATAAGTTACTGATGACACAGAATGCACAGAGAAAGGCACAAGCATGTGTTTGAACCGTAGCAGGAAGAAGAGTAATGGTAGCCACGCCCTCTGACTGCTTATGTAGACTGACCGCTGTGGAGAACGGAGAAATGATCCTTCACAAGCTATGCTGCAGTCTTAAATTAGGTTACCTCAGCAAGGGTGGCCAAGGAACAAGTGGCTCCAGAGATGTAAAGGATGGGATATGTCTCTACATCTCTTTCGCCTTTTATTTCCCGTATGGTCTTTAATGTTTGCCTCTTTGGAATGGATGGAGTTATAAAGTCGCCTTACATAAAAGCTGGGCTTGAAGAATTGGTAATCACGCAGCTCACTACTCAACTGTCCAGGGTCCTCCTTCTAAAAAAGCTTCCTCTTTTGTTCAGCCTGGATTGTCTCCTCTGTAGAGTGAAACAGAAATATCTGAGCATAAAACTGAGGAACTGTTCATAAATATTATGGAAGGCTTTCTGAGCTGTTTACTATTAGAGGCCTGATTTAGCAAACAGTAAACCTGCTTTTGCAGGCTTGGGGATTATGTTACGTGTTTCTTTTAAATAAATCAACAAATATAGCTCAGAAATTATACAGGTTTCATAGCTTTTTCACCAGGATGAAAGCAGAAGAAAGCAAACTGAGATGTTTAAGACCCAGTTTTAATATGGTGTGCTACATTTGTAGAAGAAGGGTAAGAATGCCTGTGGCATTGTCTCCTGGAGGTAACTTACTTACATTGTAAGTACTCTTTCTTTATTTAAAGTATTTATGCACTATCCCACAGGCCAGAAGCTCCCAGCAGAAACAACACTAGAGACAGCATTCATGAGAAGCTAGATGAATTTACACTAATTAAAAGAGAGAGAGAAAATTTGTAACTGGGGCACAACAACACGACTCAATCAAAACCAGTTACTTTTTAAATCCAACATTTGTGATGCAGCAGCTTTGAACTCTGGTCTGCTACAATTGGATTAGAAGGTGCTATTCTAATTCTGTCTCAAAGCACAATATGGCATCAACACAGAACACAGTCTATACTCAACATACCCAGTTTACAACAGAACAGGGGGGTGACTCCTTCTATTTAACACTAGGCACGTTTTTAACACATGGCTCCTGAGTGGGAGAGCCAATTAAGATTGTTGTAGTACCTGTCAACGCTGGCTTAACACTTCAACAAAGCAAGCCATCAATTAAAATGCATCAGCACCAGCCATTCTGCTAATTGACCAAATGATTACCATTCTCTATGAAAAGTCTGACTGACAACTTGAGATTCTCTTTCCTTGCCAGCCCTCTGGAGGCTGTGCCAGATCTCATCTTGGCAAGGCTACTTTGGTTTTGGGGGTCACTGGCAAGGTGTCCCCTTAGTTCTCATACAGGCCCCAGCATGGAAGCTGAGTTCTGCCCTCTTTTTCTATAAGCCTTCTCCCAAAGATAGTATTTTCTTGCTTTCTGCAGTGACAGGGAAGAAGTTAGTCATTAGAGATCTATTAAACTTGCGTTTAAAGGGAAATGTAGGAAGATACTGACTGGATATTCTGTTCAACATGGGGGGACAGAGTCAAGGTAGAATATGACTTGTTCAGCACTGTATTATGCCCACTTAAAATCAAATCCAACTACCTCTGAACTACAAAAATGTATTCATAACTGCAGCTTCTGTTATAGAAGAAAATGAATGTGTTTCCGTAGAAAAGCATGTATATAAAGGAGACCGCCTCTTTGTTATAAGGTCCAGATTCAGTTTAAAACTCTGGAAACCATACCCAATTGATAGACATGCAAGGTAAGAATTGTCTGTAGACAAACAAATTTTATCCTATCTGTTGGGGGGTTCAAATTAGAAACTAATTTCACCTTCATACATACATACATATGTATTTATATATGTGTGTGTGTATGTATGTATACTGACTGGTTCTACCATTTGCCTGAGTGTCTCGTATGAGTTGGTATAATCTTAACCACGTTATTCTACATCAGTATAAGTTATGATTTTACCTTTTTGAGAACGAACCTTTAAAGCGTACATAGATCTTCTGCTAGGAATATGCAGTGTAGAGTCCCATCATGTCGGACTGTGTCATGCTATTTCCTTCCACGGCCTCTGCACACAGCTCTTTTCTGCCTGGAATGTGCTTCCCTCCACTCCAGCTACTTGACTGAGTTCGTTTTTAAATTTCCTTCAGATCTTGGCTAAATCATTACTCCTAACCATCCTTCCTCCCTACCAGTATACTCGTCTCCTGCTGTGTGCTCCCACGGTACAGCTAACTCTCATTTTTATCAGGTTACCACTATTGATATCTATGCATTAAACTCTTCTGAATTGTGTTTCTCTCCATAGAATAAAAATTCCCTGGTGCCAGGGACGATACCCGGTTATACATACCACTGTACCCTAGCTCAGTTTAAGTGAGTGTCTGGTACAGAGAAAGCACAAATAATATTTTTGTGATATGGTTCAAGCCATACTTCCTCAAAATTTAACACCTTGGCATTTCATAAAAACACAGCAGAAAATTCTTTCTGACTTTCCCTTTGAAGCTGGCCTTAAGGGAATCCTCTAAAATAGGTAATAAAATCGTATCATTAAGGCCACAGAGTTCTCTTCCTGTGCCTCAGTAGGAGGAATACGTTTATCTCTGAGAGCACAAGGATGAGAATCTTCCCCCAATAAGCATCTGCTAAGACCCCCAGATCATGACTACTGACCCTTGAACTAAGTCATGGCTATACACCACTGCCCACTGTTCAAACAGAACAAAGATGTGTGTGTCTCCCTCAGATTCTCTTGGTCTTTATTTCTAAAGACTTACACGAAATATTCCTAAAATCATATATTTTTCTCGTGTTAATCTATATTTTTGTGCAGGGACCCCAGCCACAAACTTAGCAAAGACAAAGAAGTTGGTACTTTCTTCTGCATACTTTCACACATCAGTGAACAGACTGTGTTCAGAGCAAATATTTCTATTAAAAATTTTTTAAAAATACAGGAAAAGTGAAGCAAAGGGGGAAAGGGGAGAGCGTATGGTGTTCTAAGAGTTCAGGATCTAAAAGAGCACAGAACTCAGTTTTTAGAGGCCCAGTGATATTCTTTACCAGAATAAGAACTTTCTGGCATGATTATCCCCCCCCCCCGCCCCCATCGAGTTCTCAGAACCAAAGGAATTGGGAAATCCTGGTGATGTTGATCCAGGACAAAGCAGACACAAGAAGTGAAAGCTGGAGTCCTATATGGAGCAGAATCTACACGGCAGCAGGCACGACCAGCCTGTGGGAGAGCTGCGAAGCAGTCGGACACAGAACCCTAAACTCACTTCAACACCATGAGGGTGCTGCTGTTGTTGTTATTTGTGACTCAGTGGCGCCGTTCTTGAAAATGAACTCTGTTTCTGGCACTGCACCGCTGTATAGAGCAGATCACCGGGCAGACCTGCAGAGGCGTGGGTCTCCACATGTGGAATAATTCCACTTGACAGTTCTTAATCATCACCCTGACATAAACAAAAACTCTGGAGGAGGATCCAGTCCTATTGGTACCATAACACCCCAAGGCCAGTGTGACGTGTGCCAGACCACCTCAGTACAGAACAAAGATGGGCCTCCAGACCGCTTCAGACACCACTACACATGGCAGCCAGACATTAAGACGCTCGCTTCGTTTTGCTAGTCCTGTTAACTTCACTTACCAGAAAAACAGGGATGAAAATAGAAACTGAAATAAATAAAATCCCAAGTGGTGGAGAGGACCAGAGGACAAAATGGAACAGTTATCCTGGAAAATTTGTCTGGCTCAAGTGGCAAGCTACACATTCTAGCACAACTCATTTAACTCACAAGCCAACGCCACGCTTTTTTATAACCTACAGTTCACAGCAAAGACAACAAAACTTTAGTGAATTGTGTTAGTTTGCCCAGCGTATCTCAGATGGAAGCTGACAGACCTCAGCATCAAACCTAACCAAGATCCAGCAGCTGTATCCTGCTCACCCTGCACAGCGACAGCTGGTACAAGAGTGACACACAGACCACATCCAGACAGCTGCCTCCTGTCCATCCACAATCCAAAAACGATCATTATACTTTCAAAGGTCTGTGAAAACTTTTCAAGTGGAATATTGGTTTACAAGATATGAAAGCTACAGAAAATTTGAACCCTGATAAATAAAATGTCATTATTTTATTATTATATTATATATATAATAATTATGTATAATCAGTATATATAATATTATTATAACTATTATTTGCCTGTTGTCAATACCTGCTTTCCCTTAACAAGGCAGAGTTGAGCAAATGCAGAAGTCCCCATAGGGCCACAGAACCTTGAATTGCTAGGGTCTGGCCATTCAGAGAGTATTTGCTAAGCCCTGAGGTAGATAAAAGCATTCGTAGAAATAAAACAACAAATACTCTTGGGCATGTTACTCAAGCTTGACGAAAGCAAAACATGGTGCAAGGAATGGCTGTCAGATCCCCATGAAGACTTCCTAGGAAGGGTAGGACAGGGTAAAGTCACAGGTCAACTCTGGGTGTCACTGTATTCCTCGGGAGCCATCCACACATATTGTTTGGGGACGAGGTGTCTCACTGGGACCTTAGGTTCCCAGATTTGTGCTCATGGGTCTGGGCTGTCTCCACCTCTTTACTGCTGGGAATAACAGGCAGGCACCGACACCCAGCTGGTTTGTTTGGATTTTGTTTTATTTACTGTGGATCCTAGGACTTGAACTCGTGTACTCATGCTTGCAAGGCAAGCACTTTATCAATTAAGCTGCCTCCCAGATTAATTACATGCATGAAATTGTCAAAGGGTAAGTTAATAAATAAATAAATAAATGATGAGGTCCACATTTGTGGTTTAGATGAGAAATGTTTCCCATAGGATTGTGGTGGGTTTTTGTTTTTTTGGGGTTTTTTTTTTTGGGTTTTTTGTTTGTTTGTTTTGTTTTGTTAGGATCGGGTTTATTTCATTTGATTTTCTTTATTTGAGTCACTGTGTGGTCCTAGCTGGCCTGGAACTTGTTACATAGACCAGACTAACTTTGAATTCACACAGATCTGCCTTACTCTGCTTTCCAAGTGCTGGGATTAAGGGCGTGTACCACCATGCCCCATCTCTGCTTATGTTTGAACACTTGGTCCCCAGTGATGCTGTCTGAAGAGGTGATGGACCCTTTAGGAGATGTAACCCAGCTGGAGGAGTTTTATCACTGGGGTGTGGGCTTTGAGGGCAGCTAGCTTGGCTCCATTTCCTGCGCTCGCTCTCTCTCTCTCTCTCTCTCTCTCTCTCTCTCTCTCTCTCTCTTTCTCTCTCTGTCTGGCCTTCCCATTGTGACCTTTGCCATCTGGAACCTGAGCTGAAATAAAGCATTACACTGCTCCTGTTAGAGTATTCTATCACAGCCACAGAAAAGTAACTACTCCAAATCTCCCATAAAAGAGAAGACTTAATCAGAATGCTGGTGCCGAGGCACTACATCATGAGTTTTACTTAATGGTGAACTTAGCTGACCCCACTTCCTAGGGACAGAGACTTAAGGAAGTCAGGTAATTGCATACCGAGGACTTGTCATGTCTCCACCCAGTGATTCTGAGCTCCGACTGTCATTCTCAGAATGGAGACAGGACAATGGCTTGGTTCTAGCATCTGTTGATTCAGCTTGGTTCCTGGATAATACGGATTTAATTCCAGGCAAGGTTTCAAACTGGTTTTGGTCAACTCCAACTGTACTGTCCTCTCCAAATATACCCTGGTTCAAAAGAATATGCTCAATTATGGAAATGAATTCTTGAAAACAGCCTGTTCTGGGTGGATAGTGGCCTCACACCTCCCTCAAATTTTCTTGGGAAAAAAATAGATATTTTTCTTTATGTTCTGACTACAAGGTTGAAGGTGGAAAACTACATAATATAAAAATGTCTTTCATTTTTCCACTGCTTTATGACCATGTATAATGTTGAACTCATCTTTTTTACTGTTCTTTCTTATATGATCAATGTGTTGGCTGGTTTTACGTCAATTTGACACAGGCTAGAGTCTTCAGAGAATAAAGAGCCTCAGTTGAGAAAATGCCTCCATAAGATCAGGCTGTAGGCAAACCTGTAAGGCATTTTCTTAATTAGCATTGGATGGGAAGGGCCCAGAACTCATCCATATTGTGTTTCAAGGTCTGAGTAGATGAGGTCAAGTCTCTTCCTCTTCATGTGGTAGCCTTTAACCGTGCAGCTAAACCTCTTTGCACCCACTTACTAAATTCTCCAGAGGACCGAGCTGGTCATTTTCAGCCTTGCCATCATTAGGAAACATCTCCATCTACAGAAGGAAGTAAACTACAGACATAGCAACGGCACCTTGAGCTGTGTATAAGAGGGAGTGATGGCAGATACCTGAAGACACCTTGGAGGAGTACACGGGATAAGGCGAAGAGGAAACCACCAAAACCTGACTCGACAGCATAAAGGAAGACTATGGAACCTTGGGTGTGACACTAACACAAGCATCTAGGACTGCTCAGGTTAGGAATGACTGGAGAACCATCTTAAACGGCTGCCCGTGCATGCTAAAGCATTGCTGGTTCATAAATGGAGATGATGGGAAGGGCCCAGCCCATTGTGGGTAGTGCCAGCCCTAGGCTGGTGAGGCTGAGCAAGCCCTAGGGAAGAAGCTAGTCGGAAGTGCTTGTCCATGATCTCTGCATCAGCTCCTGCCTCCAGGTCCCTGCTGTTTGAGTTCCAGTCCTCACTTCCTTTGACAAACAATGATATGGAAATGTAAGCCAAATAAACCGTCTTCCTCCCCAAGTTGCTTTGGGTCATGGTGTTTCATCACAGCAATAATAACCCTGACTAAAGCAATCATCCACAACTATTGAGATATTTTGTTAGTTTTCAAGTCGGGTGGCAAGTCAAGACTTAGGTCACATGTCTAATTGAAAGATGGCCATCATCTTGAAGGGGAAAAAATCCATTTCAATAAAAAGTGACACCTCTCATGAATCTTTCCCCGCCATTGGACTTCACCCTTGCTCACTGTCTTTGAGCTATTTTTCACACTTACAAATTGTATGCAACTGATAGAAATGCATAAATTTTGCCCTGACAGGTAGCAGTTTTAATTGACTTCCTTCCCACTGTGGCAGAGCTGGTTTCATCTCGGTTTGCAACTCACCTCTACAATCCTTTACCTCCAGATGCATCTACGCTGCCTCACTGTTCCCTGGAGCCAGTTATTACATCTAATTAGTTCCCTCACACCATAGAAGTCAAATTAAATCTTTAGTGTGTGTGTGTTTTTAGGACAATGAGTCATGATTTAATTCTTTCTTTAAAACTACCTTTTAATGACCCAAAAGTTTGGTAACAAGTTCAGACTTCTTCCCAATGTTATTTTAAAAATTGAATTTTGAGCAATATTTGCATCTAATGTGAGTTTTATTGTGATTCTAAATTCACTAAAAAATTTTAAAGGTGACAAGAATAAACTTTGCTCCTAGTTTAATGCTTTTCAAATATCACAAGGAGATGATTGTACAGAAGGACAAGAAACAGATATTAAACAAAGCTGATTCCGACATTTGTTCAATAGGTAAAGAGTTTATCACAGGGTACTAGCATAGGAGAGGATAGGTTCCCTCAGTACAGCAAGGTAGTCAGGATTTATGGGCAATATTAGAGAAGGTAAGGGGGTCAGTGAATGGGAAATTACTAAAGGAAGCAGAGGAAATCTTGTAGAATTAATCCCAATGGGACTCATGTGAAAGGCAGAGCAAAGACTGGAGAGCAAGGGTGTGGGAAAGCATCTGATAGAATACCAAGGTACCGAAACATCACTTATCAGCATTGCTGCAAACATCAGGCCTGGCACAACAAAGGCCATTGCAGGGGTACCAAGACCTAGCTAGATGCCTGGTGGAGAAGAGGGCTCAGAGGAGTTTAGGAGTTGGGATGGAGTTGAGTCACAGAGCTCATGCTAGCGAGTACAATGTCTTGGGTTTGATGCCTAGTACTGAAAAACATATTTAAAGTTTGGATAAAGAGATAGTCTTCATCATAGGCCACAGCAAATTTTATGAAGAGACAAAAAATTCCATTCAACCATTTCTTTTTCTTAAGACTTCTTCTTCTTTAATACTTCTTAGATTTATTTACTTTTGCTTTATGTGTGTGAGTGTTTTGCCTGCACATCTGTCTGTGTACCCGGTGACCATGGAGGCTAGAGGAGGAAAGAGGATCCACTGAAACTAGAGTTACATAGGATGTGGGTGCTGGGACTCAAACATGGGTCTTCCGGAAGAGAAACCCGTGCTCTCAACCACTCTCCACCCCCTCTACTCAACAATTCTTCTTTACAAAGAACCTGCATTTCAAGAAAAGGTAAAAAGCTGTCATTACAATGAAGCCTGGCCACCTTGGTCTCATTTCATCATATAAATCTTATTCCCAAAGCCATATGCAGATGCCATCTTCAAAGACAGCAACAGAAGGAATTAAACTGCTCATTCTATAAATTCTCTTTTAATCAACTGAAGGCTACCATGTCTCTAAATCAGGAACTTAGCACAATATGCACTGAGCTAAGCATGTGTGACTTAACCTACTCTTTAGACAGGTAACACATGCCACCATTAGCCATTAGACTGATCATCCAGCCTGTAGAACAGGGGCACAGTTACCATTTGTAAAATCTATGCAACGCCCTACCTTCAAAACCTGAATGCTATCACTCACTACTTCAAAATTAAAAGGTACTGCGTTCCTACAAATCTTATTATTCAAATCGTACCCTGCCAAAAGCAGCCTGGGCATCGCTTGGAGGCTTGTTAGTAATGCAGACTCTCAGGCTTCTCCTGAATGGACACAGCCCAAGTTCCCCTGGTGATCCTTGGGCATAGTGACATGCGGAATAACCATCTACCTGTGGGACTGGTACTGAGTTCATTCCTTCAACCATCTCTTTGTTGAATAACCAATATGGTGGCTGCTCCTGTGAGAAACAACACAGGTGAGCTTTTACAGTCACCCAAAGGGCTGAAGTTCCTGGGGACAGAGAAATCTTCTGATGAGAACGATTCACATTCATCATTGTGTTTCATGAGTTAAATCGGTGTGCAGACCCTGAGCAACTAAAGAGACACAGATTTTACTGCCAGAATTTTGAAAGCAACCTGAGTATCTCAGTTACAGTAGCTGTACTCAGTGCAGTAATGGTTAAGAAAATGATGATACAACTCCACAAGAGAATACACTGATGGCATTAAAAGCAAGGTTGTGTTTCATTCACCAACATACAGTGTTATCTAGTATAATCCTACCTTCTTATGTGCAAAGGAAAACACAAGGACAGCACAGAATGTATTCTGCGTTATATTTTTCTTTAAGGAAAAATATGTATGTGTGCCTGGCACACCTCTGGAATGACACAGAAAAGAAAAAAGACAGGAAAGAACTATTTTGTTCCAAGAAGACACTGCCCCAGAGACAAATGGACTATAGATGCTGCCCTGGGGCATCAGAAACTGGTCAACATCCTGCAAACACCTCAGTTTTCACATGGAGGCTTTTTTAATGAATCATTTAAAGAAACAGTGCAAGTGTGCCTATGTCACTGGTTTACAAAGTGTCCCGTCATTGTTTCTCCAGATCCAAACAGGGAACCAGTGTTTGCTGTTGCTGTTTCCCGGTTGGGACTGCTAAAAAGAAAAGATCCTTGTATTTTAACCCTTGGTCAGTTACACTTGGATTTCATTTGGCAATTTACTCATCCATCTACTATTCTAAAACATGCTGGATTTTTTTTTTTTTTTTTTTGCTGATAATTGATTTGGCATTTAGGACTAAAATCAAACTCAACGACCCCCCCTTCCGTGTGTGTGTGTGTGTGTGTGTGTGTGTGTGTGTGTGTGTGTGTGTGTGTAGGTACACAGGTCTTTTTCAGGTCTTTTTCCCTTCTTCCTGGCGATTTGCAGGGCCGTTTGACCTCTGGTTCCCTGGAGATTCTGCACTAGCACTGGTTTGAGGGTATAGTTTAGAAAGAATTTGACTCTCTTTTGTTATGGTGATTCCACCTGTAAACAAGGTTCCAGCTGCGGCCCTATATGCCTGCCTCCCGCAGCTGATTCTGCCTGAGGCACGGGCACCTGTCATGTCTACCACTGCTCCTGACGGGAGGGGGCCGTGCCCTTTTGAACCCTCTTGCCCACTGGTATAAATACCGGACTTGAGTTTAATAAAGTGGCCATTTACTCTTTGGTAAGTGAGCAGGTCTCTTTGTGTGTGTCGTGTGTTTAAACCCTTAGGACAATCGTCCATTCTCGTGGACTTGAGTTCAGGAAAGCACGCGCCTGAATCGAGCCTGGGTATCCACAGAAAAGTGCAGAGGCTAACATGTGTGTGTGTGTGTGAACTGTTGTCATTGTTGTTTGTAAAGACATTTGTTAGTTATTGTTAGGGCATATTTTACTCCTTTGGTGATAGAATCTCTAATGGGTGGTAATTAATGAAATATGTATGTATACTAATCCATTACATTTCTGGGGCTTATTTGCAAAATATAGTAGTCATTTCCAACAAGTTTTCAAGAGAAAAAAATTTCACTGAAAAAAAAATATCTTACCATTCTATCCTGTAGGAACCTAAAGAGACTATTAGCCCATAAGAAAAGAAATTGAGGGATAAATTTAATACTTGAAAGTGACTCTGTTAGCGGGAGGCTTGAGCACCAAGCCAGGTTAAACAGAGTAGCTTTATACCCACATCTTAAGAGCATCCTTAATCTCCAGTCCTTGCTCCTCCTCACTCAAAGTCTAGTTCCCCCAGCATCATCACAGCAAAGTGTTCCTTGCAGTTTGCCGTATGGTCTGACATCACTTGGGCTCTGAACTCTGTGTGATTTCTTCATTAAAACAAACAGCCCTTGGAAAAAGCATCTTCTGATAGAATTGGGAGCCCACAGTACTTGCACACTGTTGAGAGGGGTGTGGAGGGTCCCACTATATAGGGGCTGGATGCAGAAAAACAGCAAGAGCAAAGGGAAATTGCAAAAACTAAAAAAAAAAAGGATACTATAATGATTTGGATGTGAAATGTCTCCCACAAGCTTGTGTGCTTCAACATTTATGCGGCAGCATAGTTTTAGGAAGTCATGGAACCTTCGAGACATGTGGCGTGTTAGAGGCAGGTCATTACAGACAGGTCATTAAAAGCTGTATCTACTCCTGGTTCTAGGTTAACCTCTCTGAGTTCTGCTGCATGCTCCTGATACCATTTGGCCGCTTTACCATGGCTTCCCCACCATGATGGAATGAAGTCTCCGAAACTATGGGCTGAAATACCCCCACCCTAGAAGTTGCTATGGCCAGTATTACTGTCTCAGATTCAATCAAGGTAACAAATACAGGTATCAGTCAACACCTTCATCTCTAATGTATAACTCGATCTTTACAACTATATATGCTCTCTATTATGCTTAGTAAAATGAAGAGCTTGCGGCACACAAAAAAATACATATCCACTGATTGTGGTAACTCCAAAATGAATATCACCTACAACTTTACAGAACCTCAAAACCAGAGCCACCATGATAAAACAATTAGACCATGATGTCAAGGAAGGAGACGCTGAATTACTGATATAATTTATGTGAGCAAATTTAATCATTTTGAATGATTTCTACATAAATAGGCATGTCATTAAATATGAAGCATCAGGAAAGGATTACCAAACTTGTAAGATGCATCTACATTGGCAAATTTGAGTTAATCAGTGTTTACTCTGGAGGGAAGGAACCTTCCAATTCCAGCTTTAACAGCCCAAATGTCAGTTAACTTCCAAAGGAAAACACGGTATTGATTTGGCAGGTATTTTCTGCAGGAAATGAATGTTTCACAGGCAGTCGCTGTGCCAAACTTTGTTTTCAGTTGTTTGAAACACTGACACGTCTTTAAATCTCGCTTCTTGTTAGTTGCAGGAGATTATTTGCATACATTTCTCAGGTTCTCCTGACATTTTAAACACCTTGAAGAAGTTACATCCATACAAAATAAAGAAGCTATTAAAGCGTCACCACGCAGTTCTAGGCACCTCCTCATTACGCATGCTTGTGAGGGCATCGGTTTCTTCCAAGTGAGACATTCTCCAACATTAGAGGCAGGAATCGGGCACTTTGGTCTCAGCCCTGGTAGAAAGCACCCTGGGATTTTGGGAAAATCACAAAATGTCTGCTACTTTTGCACTTGCTCAATAAGAAGACTGCCTGAACTTGGGGACTGGTGTGAACCCCATGGGAAGGGCTAAGAGAAGAGGAAAGAATAGAAATGTGACAAAGGGTGGGTTTAAATGTGGATATTGCTGAGGAATCAAGGAAAATCAGATCCATAATGCATAGAAAACCTCAGAGAACTCGGGATGGAGCTCGATGGCAAAGCACTTCACCTGGCAGTATGAGTCCCAAAATATCTGACTCTAACACTCCAAAAGTTGAGGCAGAAGAATTGTCATGAGTCTGAAGTCAGATACGCTACACAGTTAAGTTCCAGGCCAACCTCCCCACAAAATAAATTCTGTCTCAAAAAATAAAAACTGAAAAACAAAAGTAGGACCCAAGGAAATGTCTCAGATGACTCCATCACTTAGGAGTTGCTACAAAAGCCCAAGCACCTGAGTTCCAGAACCCACATCCACAATCAGGCATGGAGCTGGACAACGGTGATGCACACACCTTTAATCCCAGCGCTTGGGGGCAGAGGCAGACAGATCGCTGTGAGTTCAAAACCAGCCTGGTCTACAGAGCACGTTCCAGGACAGTCAGGGCTACACAGAGAAACCCTCTCTCAAAAAACAAGAAGCCAAGCACGCTGGCATTGTTTGTTGGAATCCTAGTGCTGGGCAAATCCTTATCTCCTGCTGGCATCCAGTCTAACCAAGTCTGTAAGCCTTGGGTCAGTGAGAGACTCAAAATATAAGGTGAACAGCACCTAAGAAATGACATACAAGATTGTCATCTAGCCTACACACACACACACACACACACACACACACACACACACACAAACACACACACTTTTTTCAGTATGCTTCACAAAACTTGCATTGAAAAGGAGAGTCCAAAATAAGTGACCAACACTAGCAAAAAGTACTTCAAGTCACATTTGGTTCAGAATTCTCTCTAAAGAGGTAACTGATATGCCAAAATATCTCCACAAGCCACCACAAATGCTCCCTATGTCCCTTTGTGCATCTCTGCCAGTCACCCTTCACCAAAACAACAAGGTGACCCTTGGCCAAGTTTGATTTCTCTGGTGGTATGAAAAATAATACAAATTAAAACAACTTAGGGGTTTATTTCATTTTACGTTTTATAGTCCATCACTGAGGGAGGGGCAAGTGGGAACTCAAGATGTAGGAACTGAAGCGGAGACCATGGCGACAGGCTGTTTACTAAAGGTGTGTACTAGCCCGCTTCTAGGATCACACTCAGTTACTTTTCTTATGCAGCCCAGGAATGGCAGCACCCACACTGGCTTGTGTTCTCTTCCATCAACTAGTAATTGAGAAAACACCCTCACAGACGTGCCCATGGGCCAGTCTGAGGGGCCAATCCCTCGGCTGAGGTTCCCTCTTCCCAGGTGCATCAAGTTCACAACCAAAGCTAACTATGACGCCCCTCCATCAAAATCACCTAACAGAATTTCAGAAAACGTTTCATTAAATAAAAAAACACACGACAGGTACTATCAACTTAGTTTGACCTTACAACATAAGTACTGCGGTTTAAATGGCAGTGCCTCATCCAAAACTCGTGTTACAACTTAATCCTCAAGGCAAGACTATTTAGAGGTGTAGCCCCTGGGAGGGAATGGGGTCATAAGAGCATCAAGACAATGAACGCTCTGGTAAAAGGGTGCCAGGGTGGAAGGCGAACCCTCTCGATCTGCCCCCGCCACCATTGAAGATGCGCATACACTCCATCTTATGGATATTCCACCGGCATGGCCTCCTTCCACTTTCTAGGTATGACCTAAGCAGATACATCCTTGCTGACTCAGCAGCAGGTCCACGTAGATGGAAAAGGATTGTCGGGACAATGATGAAGCCCAGTCATCAGGGCCCACGTCCCACGGGCCCTAGGAGTGCTGAGAACCCGTGGGAATTGGTGATTTATTTGGAAGGATGTGACAGCAAACACTTCTCCACAGGTACTTTATTCCATCTGGGTGGTTTGCCTGTTGATCTGAAGCCGACTGCGTAGCTTAGGCTGGCCTAGAACTACTGTGCAACCCTGGTTGGTCTTGGACTCAGAACCTTTCTGGCTCAGCCCCGCCAAGTGCTGGCACTACAGGTATACACACCGTGCCAACAAGTTTTGTTTGTTTTCTTGGGCTCAAGCTCGGAGCCTTATGGATGCTAGCAAACTGTACCACCACAGAAAATAGCATTTAGCCCTTTCTTATAAAGAGGTTGTCAGCCAGGCTGTGGCGGGGCACACCTTTAATCCCATCACTTGGGAGGCAGAAACAGGTGGTTCTCTGTGAGTTCAAAACCAGCCTGGTCGGCAGAGCGAGATCCAGGAGAGGCTCCAAAGATACAGAGAAACCCTGCCTCGAAAAACAAAAACAAAACAAAACAAAACAAAACAAAAAAAACCAAGAAGTTGTCAAAGAAAGAAAACCAACCACATAGTCACATTATTAAAATGCATTTTAGTATGATGTCTGACTTTATATTACTGCATGTGTAAATTTTACCTTAAAGAGGTATCCCATAAGCTCATTACATAAGCTTATGACATCACAAAGCCTGAACCTACCCCAATATAAAGGAGAGTATATAAAAATTCCTTTGTATACTCCAGCACGTAAGTGTTGATCTAAAAGGAAACTCCAGATCTTTAAATAAAATATATGAGTTTGTTAGGTGGTAACGAAAAGTGATTTTAAACCTACATCCTTAAGATTTCCGATACCCCAGTGTAACTTTTCAGTGAAACAAAGGACAACCCGCAGAAAGTCTTGCTTCTTTCCAGCTTCTCTGCAGTGGCTTCAAACTTTCAGATGGATGGGACATCTGGACTCTGAGCAGTGCATATTATTATTGTGTCCTAAATATCAGGCCTAAGTGGATTTTCCTTGTTTAGTCCAGTAAACATAAATAGCAAACATTTGTCACATGACTGATATGTTTGCCTTTAACAAAACAGCCCTGGCCAAAAAATTATTAGGAAATAGATCGGAAGCCCTGTTGGACTGAAGCAATGTAATTAGGTAGTCAGGCACTACATTTTGTCAAAAAATTCTGACAACCTAATAACCAGACTGTCATCAGACAGACATTGAAAAATGGTACTGGGCTTGTTCCAGCTTCAGAATGCCACTGGTTTTTGTTGTGCTTTTTAAATGTAGACTTAAACAAAAATCTATAAAGGATGCAGTCGGTGGTCAGGCGGTATTTAAGTGGGTGTATTCCTCTTACAGTACGGAGTGGGAGGCTTAAAGTTCCCAGGAACACGTGTGTGATTTCTATAACATGGTGTATGCACAGATGCTAGGCACACATCACTGGGCATTGCTGGGCATTGCTGGGCATTTGCTCAGCCCTGGCACTCCCTTCTCTTCTCTATGTGATTAGATTCCAAATAACCATCAGTGGTGTGTGTTATCGTGACCCTCATTTCCGAGGGACAAAGGACGTTTCTCCAGACAATCAAGCACACTTGTTCACACCCATTGGAGGCTCAGCTCCACACGTGTAGTGACTATCAGGGGTTGGCAAAGAAATGGGGTTTAATACAGTGTTGCTAGGCTGGGAGTGTCCTTCTCAAGAAAACCACTACACATTTTTGCCTCCAAAAGATAGTAATACAGTGCGTAATCTGATCTGTAAGTCAAATTCTATGCACATTGTGTACCAGTAAAAGGAAACAGCTTTGTGTTTATGGATTATTCTCACATTTATACAGTTAAATACTAAAAGGCAGAAACATTAAGACATCGCCTTAGGTACAAAGAACAAACAAATTAAAAAAAACCCTAGCTTCCATTTGATTGGTCAATTATGAGAAAGGATCCACTACCCTCTACAAGAAAACAAAAACAAAAACAAAACAAAACAAACCTCAGGGTGCACATTTCTAGGAGGACCTTTGAGACACTAATACCTGAAACTCTCACCATTGGTTCCATTGGGATCTAAGTGAGAGACTTGCTGTGGAGGTTGCACATGCAAATTTTGTGGGTGAACTCGTCAGAAAAATAAATAGCTACCAAAAATTGGGAATTTTTCCCAGATACCTGAGATACCTCAGAGGACTTAAATATACAAACAACCAATTGATCCTTTTATCTTCAAGGCATCTGAAATTTCAAAGCATTTTCACATCCTATGATTTCATTTAATGGCCACAAGTCTAAATTATTTCTTAAAAGCCAAAAGGAAAGATTCCAAATGCCACAAATACAATGCTGAACAAAATACCACATACGAAGGACCTCATACAGTATGAGTCTATTTATTACATAACTTTCAAAAACCTATTATCTGGGCTTAGATCCTGGTCCCAGCGACAGGGCTGCGAACACCAGGAAGGGAGGAATCAGTAGTAAATAAGGAACCACTATGGTGTTTCCCTCTGGGCAAATGGAGAGTGAAATCAGTCTGCTAGCTAAGGGGACTTGCTTCTTCTGAGGCAAAACCAAGGTGATTCAGGAGTGGGAGCACGTGCCTGAAATCCAGAAACTTGTGAGGGTGGCAAAAGCAGAAGACCTGTGGGTTCAGAGCCAGCCTGGGCTGCATGGAGAGACTGTCCCAGATAATAATAATCGTAGGCAACACAACTAACCTCCAAATGAGCTGTGGAGATCTGACCCCGAAGCTTCTGCTAAAAGACAAACTAGATCCATCCGCACCACTTTCCACCTTAGCATCACCAAGATGACTGGGAGAAGACTAGAGAAAGTGCAAGACCAGTAGACACCCCGGCAGCTCTTTCAGTCCATGGATGCCATCAGCCAGTAATAAATAGCAACAAAATCACTTTTCTTTGCTGCTACTTGCATTAGTTGGATGCGTTTACCTGCATTGCATCAATATGACTTCATTCAAAAGAGACTTGGAAATTGAAGCCTTCCTTAATGTATACTGCAATACGTGCAGGGAAGAATTATTACAATCCGGGGTATTTGGGTTTGTGTTTTCTTTTGTACGGGTCAGGAAGCCAAATGATAGGTGTGGCATGAGAAGGTAGAGCTTATAGATCAGGGATTTCTCCTTTTACAGCTTCTTCGTGACAGGCTGAGATTTGTGAGAAACATTAGCGCCAAATGTGCAAGCTTTCATTTTAAAATGATGCTCCATATTTTTAAAGGTTCCTAAAAGTGTAGGCTATGCTACGGGGTAAAATAAAGGACGTGCATATATTTTTGAAAACTTAAAACCTGCAGCAAAGCAAATATATGATTCGGAGTCAAGATGGTACACAGGAGTGATTGGAAAATGGTCCAGGAAGGTCACACACTTCAGCTTTCCTAGACCAGCTCCTTGGGCACACTCACTGCAGACTTTAGATCCGGCACGTGAGTCACACAAGTGCTTTGTGCTTCTTTACACAATTGATGGGGAGCACTGTCCTCTTGCTTCATTCATTCCCTAGACAGATCAAGAACAAAATATGTAGCGTGGAGGAGCATGGACAGCATAAAGACAAGGAGAAGGTGGACTATGCAAACCGCCGAGCTGTTGACAGCCTGATTAGACTCTCCAGGTGTTCCTTTCGCTCACAGCATCAGACAATTTACACAGCAATTCTTCTCGAGTAATTCCTGTAATGGAAGTGCGAGCTTTGTAGTCGATCATAATTGGGTTCTAAAAATCCCAAACAATGTCTTCTGGGACGCAGGCCTGTAAAGTCTCAATGAGTGCTTTAGAGTAACGTGGGGATGAAAATGAAATATGTACCCTGGCGATGCTGACACATGCATGAGCAGCCCGTATGGTGGTTCTGTTGAACTTGTCCATATTGGGTTTCATGGTTGATAAGGACAACTGACTAGGTCTCTTCCTCAAGAGGGCACCAGATCTCATTACAGATGGTTGTGAACCACCATGTGGTTGCTGGGAATTGAACTCAAGACCTTTGGAAGAGCAGGAAATGTTCTTAACTGCTGAGCCATGTGGGGAACTCCTTTAATCATTGTAACTTAGCAAACCTCCTTAAGATACAGACACTTGTTTGAGTATGGTGACTCATGTCTGGATCCTAGGTTAAATCTATTTCTGGTTGCTTCCATATAAGAAAACTATGGAGATGATGGAAGCACTGCTTCATTTTCTCTGATCCCGTCAGTTTGCAGGATTTGGAGCACAAATTACGAATAATGATTTTTATGCCAGTCAGGAATGAATTCTAAGTTTGGAGCCATCTGTGTGATGTGACCTTAAATGTCTCCCAAAAGTCATGAATTGAAGGCTGGGACACCAGCTGATGGTGTTAGTGGGAGATGTCAGAACCAATTGCGGGTGAGGACTACAGAAAGGAAGCTCGGTCATTGGTGGCGTGCCTGTGGGGAGATTAGGAAGCTGAAGTCAAAAGATGTTTGTTTTTCAGTCGATTTTCTCAGGTATGTTGTCATGGCCATAGAAAGTTGATGAACACACAGTTTAAAATGCACTATTTCAAGACATAAATTGATTTGATTACCAAAAGTATCAAATGATGCATTGTCTTCCTTGTATTTCTTAGGCTCCCAAGACTAACACAAAAAGATTACCAATGATGCTAACAGCTCTTACCCAACTGAGTGTGGAGCATAAGCAGTTTGAGTAATTTGCTTCCCCAGACAACCATGATATATACAGGGATAAATTAACAACAGTAGCCATTTTAGGCCTTAGCTCCCCAAGTTACCATGGAATACATTTTATAAGATGGATACATTTCATGGGAGTTTATCCTCCACTGGCTTTTCTTTTAAAATTATTTAAAAGAAATGTGAAGGTTTGGATTGTCTTCTTTCACACTTATAAAAAAATAAGAAAGCAAATATTTTTAATTTTTTTTTTGTTTGGCAAATCACCTACTGGGGACAAAGTAATCAAAATTATGTGAAAGAAAATAACTGTTCCTCATGACAAAAAGAACTAGGAAAAAAATCCCAACAAGTAAGTAAAGCTACGAATGGCTGTACTGGGAACATCAGTCACTTTTAAATTTCTTCTTGACTTTCACTCATTAATTATCAAGAGACTACAGCAGATAAACAAATCCATGCTGTGGAAACACTGCAGTCTGTCTCTACGAAGGACAGAAACTCACTTCTGTCACAGCAACCTTAGTAGGAAAAAGTGTGACAAGAGACTTTGGAGAGTGGATAGATGGATGGATGGACAGACAGACAGACTGGCAGACGGTCCTTTTGGTTCTTGAAGGAAACACAGTTTCACAGTGAGATTCTGGAAGAAATCACCTAGAAACCAGGGCCAAGGAGCGCCCAGGCTGTCACCTGGACTCCCATGCACCAATTCCCCAGTCTTGCTTACTTCTACCACCACAGGCTACTCCCACAGTCTCTGGGTTCTTTCCTAAAGACAAACCCACTCCAAAACCAAAATAACTCCCCCGGGTTGTCCAAGTGGTCCAATGCTAGCAAGTCCAGAATCCAGTCACAGCAGGCTTGCTACTGAATTCCTATTCTTCTTCCAAGCTTAATAAATACTCGCACAGGAAAAAACTCTACCCTTGTTTTGACAATTTTTCTTGTCCTTCAAAAAATGATTCAGGAGTAGATTCATCAAAAGTAGAACTTAGAGCAAGTAACAAATATTCTATTTATTCTACTAAGTCTTTCTATAATTATATGGCTAAAAGCTCAATGTAGCTGCTAATTATAACATGCCTACTTACATGCACATATTAGTCCATGCTCAGGTGAACATTTAATGTAGAAGAACCTATAGCTACCTGATTTATAGCTATACAAAACTGGATGCTTTCTCTGAGATGTCCCTAACCTATGAAGAAAAGAGATAAAGGACTGGTAAGAAGCCTTAAGGCCAACACACTCACCACTAAATCTAAAAACCTTAGTTCATTTCCAGGGATACACACCACACAAGAAATCGAGTAATTAATGTAAAACAAACAAGAAGAACGTGGAGTAATGGTTAGTATCAGCAGCACAAGTGAAACAGACGTCTTCAGAGGGGCTGTACCCAAAGCACAGCACTCCACAGTGAAGGATGAAGCTTGAAACCCAGACAAAATGAGACAACCGGGCCAAACTTTCACCTGTCCCTTCCATGGCCTTCATGTTTATGAACTCTATCACTAATACAGTATTTTCCTTTAAATCAACTCCATTTTCAACATAGATGAAATTTTGAGGATAATTCTATGTAACCACTGTAAATATCCAGTATCATATACATGTGTGTGCATAGTCTGCATATAGTATACAGCTTGCATCATTTACCATTAATAGAAAGAAACTAAGAACTCTATGTGACTAACCCAAAGCATGTTCTCATATCATGCGTCACACGAATTACTATGAAGAACTGTTGATTGAAATGCATACTAGAAAAGAAATGAGTTATGTACATATATGTTATCACATCATACATGAACACGTACAATTACTATGTGCCAAGAACTTCATGCACATAGGAAATTCCCCAAGCCCCACGACATATCTTGTCCCTTCAACAAAACTAAAGAGCGAGGAATCACCCAGAAAGGCACCTGGGACACGGAAGAATGTCAATGTTCAGTGCTAGGGGCAAATTATAAATGGGGTGTCACAAACTCAGAAGTAAGGACATGAAAGTGTGGACTGTAGATCCCCTCACTAGTTATTTATTGCCCGAATTGGATTGTCTCTAAACACGTGTCACAGAGACACTTCTTCATACTGTTTGGTCTGAACGCCCTTCATCTCTTCTGCGCCGTCTCTTTTAGACAGACATATCTAAGCTCACAAATTACCCATCACAAAGAAATGGCGTGCTGCTAATAGGTCTCTTCATTGTGGCTGACGGTGCAGAACAAACACCGGTCCCTGAGCTGAGACCAAATTTCTGGAATACTAACTGGGGTTCCCAACGGGGAAAGACACATTACCTAGAGGTCACCCCAAGAACTCTGGAGCAAGCTTCTGCATTCTGCTGCCTCTCCCCACACTCACTACAATGTGCCATATGCTCCAACTCTCCCTCAGGGCACCCCTCTCTCCACATTCTCAATTCTCTAGCTTGCTACCTGCTCTAAGACCTAGCTGTCAACAAACAGGTCCCTATTTCACAGGTGGTCGGGGCTGAGGGACGGCTTGGCAAGGCAGCTTAGCAAGCAAAGGCATTTGCTGCCAGACCTAACAACCTGAATTCAGTCATGGGACCCATAATATAGAACAAGAACCAACTCCTGTGAGTTGTTCTTGGACTTCCGCAGGCACTGCGACACTAGAGTGTTCCCTGCCACCATCCATATGAAAATAGATAAATAGATGTAATTTTTTAAAAAATGAGTAAGTGAATCAGAAAAATATCAAGGATAAGGGAATAGGGAAGGAATATATAAAACAGAGCAGCTCTTTAGGAAGGCTTTGGTTTAGGAGCAGATCATAATATCTCTGTAAATACCCATGGAGTTAGCATGATGGCAGAGAGCTGTAGCCCAGAGGAGGCTGAAGCAGGAGCTCAAGCCCCACACTAGCCTTGACCTACATAACTAGACCCTGTTCCAGATACTGACAGAATGGAACCAAGCCAAAGAAAGGCCTCACAGTCTCCGTGATGGCTATAAGACACTCTCATGTTTTCAAGCAGCCTTCCTCCCCGTTTCCAGGACGCAGGAAACAATGTTTTCAATGTTTACTGAGAAGGGGGGGGGGTCAGCAGGTCCTCCTGGGCATTAGTGTACAGAGCATTGTGTTCCAATATTTATAAAGGCACCTCGGCATATTCCAAACTGTTGACATCTCGAAGGTCCTTAACTTTTTCATTTCTCACTCTCAGCTTCCTATACTTGTGATGCCCACACAGCTTCTCTCAGTTCTCAACCTGAAGGTTGAGCACCTGAAGCCACAGGAAGGGAAACATGTGTGCACCTGATGGTTGCAATATTTTCCAGACCAAAAAAAACCCAAAAAAAAACAAAAAAACAAAAAACTCCCAGAATGCCTCTACCCAGGAGATGGTAAACTGCTTCGACATCTTAGCTGTTGCCCCTTCAAGGAGATTCACACACTTCTCAACGAATGTCCCCTCTGGGCAGGCATCTCCTGTGTTTACAGCTATTTGCTGTGACTGGCTCTACTCACACAGAACCTTCGGAGTTAACCAGATGGCCCCAGAGACCTCTAGTCCAAGACAGCTGGAGGACACAGGCGCGCATAAACAGGACATGGGCGGACCAACTGTGGTGCCTTCCTTGATAGGGAGAAACTGACACAGACCTGCTAGGGAGTACGCCCGAGCTCCACTGCAGGAGACTGCAGGTCAGAGTTTTCCATATCATCTTCTGTGGGTGCCTGCAAACCAAGATGACAGCAAGGAGTAGCATCACCGGGGTAAGTTCCCGACTCTGAGCTTAAAGTGCGCTTCTGATTCCAAAAACACAGTGGCAGAAACGGCCTTCACTGCCTGCCATCATTTAAATACAGTCATGGAGATAGGTGGCAGGGACAGTACCTTCCAGAGGCAGCCGTCAGTTCTCAGAATCTCCTACCTTAAACACCCTGTGTTGAAACAAGGGGCTCAGGTTCCTCCAAAGGGGCAGTCATCAGTCACAGTCACAAAGCTGGAAGTGAGTCTAAGAACTCTAGAAAGCACAGCAGAGTCCCACCAACACAGCTGTATCAAAGAGCAGCCGTGGCGCCAAGGGAAATGAGAAAGCACAAATGGTGGCTTCTAGCATGGCATCCAATCTTCATCTTTGTGATCCTCCCATTCTCAGTTCAAGTATAAACAGACTTTCTCCCCCTGAAATAGGAAGAGGATTAAGCAGGCAGGGCATTTTCTGAGTTCTGTAGATCAAATGTTCATGGGCTTTCCTTTTGTGGCATTTACGAATTCACTCTGAAGGAGGGGTAAGCCGGAGCAAAGCAATTTGGCATGCTTGCATTTGCTTTATCCGGACCAGCAAGCACAGACTGCAGGGTCACCCCAACCTGAGCTGCAGAGATGCTTCCAGAACCCTGAGGGGGCTGCTGACTATTATCCTTACAGGAATATTCAAGCTGAGCCACCCTCCTTGCAAAACAGCAAATGAGCTCACTCAAAGTATCCTCAGGAAAAGGATAGCCAAGAGGGCAAGCGAAACGATTATCATACAAACTTAATTTCTGACCAACTTCTATAATCACCTTCTCTCCTAAAAGTCAGTGAGGCAGGATCTTGTCAATCACACAGACCTTGGGCTGCATGCCGACATCTCAGCCTAAGGACCGTTTTGAAAAACAGATGCGTTTTTTCCGACCTGTATCTCCATTTTTCTGCAGGCAAGGTCCACCTGCTGGAACACAGTGCAGACTTAGACAATGATGGTTTAGGGGAGCTTTTAACATTCACAATATGATGCTCAGCTGAGAAACTAGCATGTCCCACTTCCTCCAGAGAGTATATCAACATAGAGAACTAAGTGGAAAAAGCATCCGAAGGAAATAGTTGGTGATCTCTGCAGAGTTGGATTAAGAACAGTTTTGATTTTCTTCTCTTTTACTGATGTGGCTCCTAAATATAAAATTCAAGAGCACTAGTTACAGAATAAAAACAGAGCAATTATAAGAGATTTAAAGATATAGAATGTCATTTACAAAAAGGTTTTCGATTTACAAAAAAGCAAAGAAGAAGTTCCACTAAAATCAAACAAGTGACTGGCGCCACTGGGAAGGAACTTCATCCTAGTTCAGGCAGCTTCATCACCGCCATCACTACTTCCTAAGTACGTGCTTCATGCAAGTCCCTGTAGTTGGAATCAGTAATCGTGTAAGCAGTTCAATTGGTGACGAAGTTATTTACATCACTGGGCACTCTACCAGGGATATTGAAGACAGAGAACCCGAGAAGCAACATTCAACGGGTTAATAATACAGGTCTGTCTGCCCTGTATTCCACCTTCCTTGGAAAGTCTTTTGCAACCTTGCCAAGTAAGATGAAGGACAATGAAGTAGGCAGCCAGCAGTCAGATATACTCTGGGCCCTGAGTCACAGCTGACTCCAACATGGGGAAAGGCCTGCACTAACCCAAGCCATTCAAGGAAGGATGTTAGGTGCATAGACAACAAAAGAAGCACCCACAGAAGAGACACAGGACCCATCCCAACAGTGACTTCCCATCTCTCTCCTTCTACACATTAGGCAGAGTCCTGCAGTGATGGATTCCCTGTATCATCTTGAATGCACCAAGGCTGACCTAATTAAATGCTATTTTGGGGTGTGTCAATGTTTCTGAATGAGATTAGCATTTCAGACGGTACACTCGGGTAAACAGGCTGGCTTCCCCAAAGCAGTTGGGTACCACTCAAACCCTAAAAGTTCCAAACAGACTAAAGGAAGGGGTAACTGTCTTTTCTTCTTCTGCCCTGCTATCTGAGCTGGGACACATCTTCTGGTCCTCTTTGGTCCTCAGTCTGGAATCTGCACCCCCAGCTATACTGCTTCCCAAGCTATTGAGCCCCTTGCTTTCCTGGGTTTACAGCTTACAGATGACACAGCATGCAAGTTCTCAGCTTTCCTAATTATGTGAGCCAACTCCTCATCATAAATAAGCAAACAGATAATTAATTTATTGGTTCTGTTTCTCTGGATAATCCTGATGAACATCAGCCTAGTTGTATTGCCTGTCCTCCCTCTTCAAAGCCATGTACCCAAGTAAGGGTCTGTTTATCTCCCATAAGGAATAAACCTCATTGCTTTAAAACAGAGAAAGAGTTACTGTTGCTCTAATAGCCACCCTTCCAGTTCCTAGGACAGCTTGACCAGAACCACCTAGTACAGGAGCCTCTTACTCATTCAAAGGCACACACACACACACACACACACACACACACACACACACACACACACCATACGCACACATATACCACTTCCAACTGTGGGTAGCCTTTCCTCTTTATCTAATATGCTGCTGACCAAACTATTTTCTATAACCCACAACAAAATAAAGTTGATAAGGCACTTGGTGATCTTGGCCAGTGTCTGACTTGGGAAAGAATTCTGGTGCTGCTGGTAGTTAAAGAAAAAACTCTGCTGTTAAGCGGAGATAGATGAGAACAGTCTCTTTGGTCAATGGTGCTGTCATATCTGCTTGAGGCTCACCAAAAAACCAAAATGAAACAACAACCAGAAGACAGCTGGTCCAAGAAGGAAGTCAACACAGCAAAGGTGGAAGAGGGGAAAGAGCAGGACATGGGGATTGTGATGACATCACTGAGCCAGTGACCTACAACCAACAGTGACATCCTCCAGCAGGGATTCCGTCCTGATAGAATTCACCTTTCTTAGTCTCCTAGGTTTGGATTTTTGGATTTCAAAGGCAAGTCGGTAGAGCAATTCAGAAAATGCTTGTCGGGGCTTAGCAATCTGTCACTGGTTTACAGCCATCCTGTATCCAAGAGGTGTGACTGGTGGACATGGAGGGAGGAAAGCTTTGCCTTTTAACGCCCTTATTTTCTTAAACCATTTCAAGCTGACTTTTTGATTATTTGCAGCCAAAAACATCTTCAATGATAAATCTATCTGCACATAATTAGCCGGAAATTTATGTATCCTCCTTTGAGTGAAGACTCCAGAGAAAAGGTAGAGAGATCCATAATTCTGCCAACATTCTCCCAAATCCTTAAATGATAGATCCTAAATGATTCTTTTCCAAAAAAAAAAAAGAAAGAAAGACAAGTAAAAAGCCAGAAAAAAAAGGTGAATTATGCAACCACCTAACCCTCATCTGAGATCCATAAATCACCCACCTAGAGACACCTTGCCTTTCTCAGCATGGAACCAGGCAGCGTCATTTAGAAATTCCAATCTGTGTGGTAGATCATCCTTTCTGGGAATAATCTCCCTTTCTCGTTTCAAGAGCTTTAACATACTTGGCCTTAAGGGAATGCATAAAGAGAAAGTTATCACAGGCAATCCCAACCCTCAAATCCTGTCACCAGTATGGATCGCCTCCCCTCCAAGTCTTAAATACATTGAACGGGACGTGCCAGACCCCACAAGGGACAACAGATAAAGACAAGTGTAGGCTGTTTCTGCTTTCCTTAAAACCCACCCTGTTTCCTCTGATCTTGCCTAGGTAGCCAACTGCAGGAGAGCGAGAAATGGGTTTGCCTGATATTGGAGAGAAGCTGAAAGTATTCTGGCTCCTTAAAGGAGTGGTGACTGTCACCCCCATTCCTGCCAGTACTTTCAATAGGCATAGTGACAGGCTGCTGAGAACATGGAGACTTTGACCTTGAAGGCACAGTAAAGAACACAACCTCTTTTGACTAGAAACAACAAAGCTGTATTGCACTGGGCAGGCAAGAGGCCCCGAATGTGATTGGTGTAAGATGGAAAAGATGGAAGGGCCTTTTCCTCGACGTTCTGGGCCATCTCAGGCCTGATGTACTTTTGCACCAACGACCACAGATCAGTATACAGGTCAAATAGCACCGAGTCGGCTTTTCCCAATATTTAAAGGGAAACTATGACCAGGTCTGTGCCTATGCATTATTAATTATTAAAATTGTGTCGCTCTTCCCTCCAGAATACAACATACCCTCCTGGGGAGTGGGGTGAGGGGTGATCACATGACTCACATAGCTCAGTGGCCTTTAAGACTCACAGTGCCCTTTCCCAGGGTTATATAAGCAGTGTACAATTGCTTCTGAAGAAGAGCCATGCATAGAGGGCCGGTGCCGTGGCTTCTGGAGTTCAGCCATAGAGCTGCAGTGGGGTTTTCAGGGATGCGGGTGCTCCACACCTAGGCTCCCCTGAGCATGCCCACTAAAGGCACTGCTTCACCAAGCTGGCACGGCTGGACTGGGTTCTTGGCGGTCTGCTGGGAAGAACAGGCTGTTGTTAACATGTCCCCAGGAAAAGTCACACCACAAAAGTCACACGTGTAAGATTTAAAACAGTTTCTCAAAATGACACTTTTAAGTCAGAATGCGAACTCCACGTGTATATTTGGTTGGTTTGACATGTCCTCAGTTTCTGAAGGATACCATACCCCCAGGACAGTTTCTCCTTAGTCACTCAGCATATTCATCACTACGCTTTGTAAAGGGAAAGCTAGGAAACAAGGGGCCCCTCGGATGGTGAGCAATGTTAAACGTGATTAAACAGTCACGCCAAAGGTGACGACAAACTCCTATCTTAATTCTCTTACAAAATGTCCCACCCACTCATAAGAAGTTGCTTGATTCTCAATGTACCGGGCATTAATGAGGAATGAACGCAAAAAAAAAATGAAGTGCCCTATACACACAGGTCTTAAATTGTTGAGGTTCCCAAACAATACCAAAGCATTTCAAGTCACACATGGGATGGAACGTGAAAACGTCCTTAGAGGGATCCATCTCTAATAAGACTTACCTACTTCAGAGAGTGCTGCGCAGCTCTATTAACACCAGCTGAACACTTTAAGATCTTCAAATAAAATCGTGGTAGAAATGCAAAGTATTATTACTATAGCTCTGAAATAATTTCACACCTAGGGATGAGAAAACCCCAGGCCAAATTTTACCACTTCTCTTCTGCCTGATAAACAAGAAGTGCCAAGTATGGAGGTGGTGACAGGCAGAACAAAGACATCAGGGATCCTCTGTCACCAAGGTTTTATATTTTCCGCCATGTCACTGTAGGGAAACTTTCAGAGGAAAGAAAGACCCTTAAAGGGGAGGGTTCAAATGGGGATAAACTTTTCATTGTTTTTGTACCAGGCCAAACAATAAAGCTAACAGAAGTAAAATCATCTAATCCAGTTCTCTGGGGCACATTCCCTCCAAGCATTTCCCAAATTTAAAAATGGTGAGACGCATCCTCACTCGAATCACCACCAGTATGATGTCACTTACTAGGTCTGAGAACAGACGTTTTAGCAAACATCAGTGTAGTATGATGGCCTGCTTGTTGGCGTTTCTGTCCCGCCCGGTACCCCACAGTCGGCAAGCAACAAAGAAAAATCACACACAGGACTCCATAAGGTTATAAACTGATTGGCCCATTAGGTCAGGCTACTTATTAGTTCTTATGACTTATTTTAACCTATTATTCTGATCTATGTTAGCCACATGGCTCCATACCTTTCCCAGCTGGGCAAGTTACATGCTGCCTCTTCGGTGGTCTGCGCAGGAGTGGCTGAGGGAGCGTCCTGCTTCCCAGAACATTCCTGTTCTCATCGCCCCACCTCTACTTCCTGTCTGGTTGACCCACCTATACTTCCTGCCTGGCCAATCAGCGTTTTATTAAAATACATGATTGACAGAATACAGACAATTCTCCCGCACCACACCAGGACTGCTACTTGGCAACTGAGGGCACCAATCGACACAGCCATACATCACGGATGATGGTAACCGTGGTGACTGACAGTGAGTAGCATCAACGGAACTATGATAGAGGAAGGACAGAACACAGACCTGGACACTGCCTGTGGGGCACACCCCCCACCCTGTGCTAGTGATCTGGCTACGGCCTTGAGAGTGCCACACAAGCACGCTCTTGCTCTCCCTCTTAGTCCTGCTGATTAGCATAGCGACGGAAGGAAGTGACAGCATCCATCACAAGTGTCTCGATTGGGACAATTAATCCTTCAGAGAGCTGACCCTAGTTGTGCTCTGGACAAACTACTTGTCTTAAGCCTTACTTTCCATATCAATAAAATGGAAACATTTCCTGGCCCATCTACAGCTACCTTCTTCATAGGATACTTAGGAAAATAATTTTTGAAACCATGCATTAATTATAAACTATATTAGAATTTACATATTACAAGAAATAACCAACTAGCCTATACCTCCTGGCTCACTGTGGAAAAGCAACATCATTACAATGATGCAATAATTACCTACAGATTTAAGCAAAATTTGGGATATGACTGTATTAGAAGGCTGTGGGAAATGGAAGTAGCCAGAATGGGAAACATCAGAAAGCTAGTGTTAGAACTCACATATAAGGAAAAGGTGATATAGATATTTTATTAGAAACAGAAAAGGGAATAGCAATAGAATCAGAATAGAAAGAGGTTAATTTAGGGAGATCCGAGGAAAGGGAAATAGGTAGAAAGGAGAAAGATGCTGCAGCTTTTCATCATTTGCTTCTTGATGCAATTCTACTTAAAGAATGTAGATATGTTGTTTTTATTAAATGTCAAAGGACAGTTCACAATATAAGATGCAATACTTCTAGGCCAGGCGGTGGTGGCGCACACCTTTAATCCCAGTACTTGGGAGGCAGAGGCAGGCAGATCTCTGTGAGTTTGAGGTCAGCCTGGTCTATAAGAGCTAGTTCCAGTACAGGCTCCAAAGCTACAGAGAAACCATGTCTCAAAAAAACAAAAAACAAAACAAAACAAAAAAAGAGATGCTATATCACTTACATTTTAAAGGCTGATAGAACTAATTATACACAGTTCTTATGCAGTTCTTAAGAGTGTACAAAATAGTTAACTTTACCCCAGGTAAACCATATCCCTAAAAATACATCTGTTGAATTGACTTGAGAGAGTGACAGAAAGTCATATACTTTATAATTTGCCAAACATGTTTATGTGCATGATTAGTACGTGATCCTCACACAGCCCTGTGCACTGCTAAGTGACTGACTCTGTGGATGAGGAATGGGAACTGCAGGGAACGGTAGGACTGTAGGACTGTTGCCCAGAGCCCAAAGCCAGCAAGCTGCAGAGCCAAACTGGAAGGCATTCTTCGTTTAGTTGAGGCTCTTCCTAGCATGCAACCATGTGACTTAGTAGCAACAGGGGAGCAAAGATGATGTCCCTGTGTCCCTGTGAGAACAGTCACTAAGGATTTTTGTTCCAGGACTTGCCCCAAACAGAGAAGTAGGCAACAAAGAAGACATAAGGGAAAAACTGCCCGTTGTATTCTCAGGAAACCATAAGAATGTCAAAGACCCAAACAATGAAGTTTTCAACCACATTTTACACATCAACCAAAAGGGGTTCCATGGAACACAAAAACCAAAAATGGTATTGAAAAGAGAAATTAAAATTCAGGGAAAAGTAAAAAACAAACAACATTGTTTTATTCTGAGATGTTGAGGTAAATTGCAGCCCTTCCCAAGTCTAGGCCACAAGGAGCTCAAGACCCTAGGCATTAGATGGGTGCCCTTCCCATCTCTCACTATGTGTGTGAGCATCCTGCATTCTCAGAGAAGCCATCCGAGCATCTGTATCAATGGGGGTCATCGGGAGTGCACCAAAATAGTGTGTTTTGAGATCTGTGTTAGTAGTCTACTGTAAAGCATTCTGCTCTTACACAGAGTGAAAGAAGGTAATGGATGCTCTCTTCATGAAATCTCCAAACAGGCACTTAATCGAAATCTTGCTCACCAATGTCTAAGCTACTAGTTAGGGTTCTCAAATTGTTAGCAAGATAAACAAACTGGCTATATTTAGATTAAGAAAGGCACCTGGTGGTTAGATAAGGCATGGAAAAGACAAAACAGACATGGACGCTAACTACCGGGAAATGCTATCTGTGATCTCATGGGTAGGGCCAGGCCAGAATGTCCACCTGGGACAAAGGAGAATGTTTTAGTAAAGATCTGAATCCCAAAGAGCAAGCATGCTCTTCAACGAGCTTGCAGCCGCCCTGTGTATAGGACTGCATCACCCTAAAGGAAATGAAAGCTCTGAAGAGAAAAAGTACAGAGCAGAGAGAAAATGGGGGAGGGTGTTCATCTACACTTACCACGGCTTCCTTCAAAAATTGCTTAACAAACTACCAAGCAGTGGATCACTAATTCCGAAGAAGATAATTTAAGACTACTGTAATTAGTAATTGGCCATGCAGAGCCAAAAGGTCTATCTTCCTGACGCTCGCAAAACTTAACCTGTTCTTTTCTTCTTAAAGTTTCTTATATTTCTTTTTTATTACATTTTACTGATTCTCTCTCTCTCTCTCTCTCTCTCTCTCTCTCTCTCTCTCTCTGTGTGTGTGTGTGTGTGTGTGTGTGTGTGTGTGTGTGTGTGTTTGGCCATGGTATAGGATGCAAGTAGAGGTCAGGGGGATAGGAATGGTAGTGAGTTCTCCTGCTGCACCGTGTGAAGCGTGGTGATCAAACTCCCGCCATTGGGGTTGGCAGCAAGCATCTTTATCTGCTGAGCTGTCTTAACAGACCCATTCCTAATCACCTATTCAAAGTAACATTCTCCTTTTGAAAACATCCTGAAAAATCTTTGAAAAAAAAAGCAGGCACCAGAGATTGTTCAGAGCATAGCAATGATTGCTGCTCTTACCGAAGGCCCATTAACCAGGCCAGGTCAGGCAGCCAAAACTTACCTGTAACTCCAGTTTCTGGGGGATCTGACACTTTTGTCTTCCACAGGCACCTGTACTCAAGTGCACATACTCACACACAGGCACACACATACTTTCATAACTTAAAACAATTAAAAAATTAATCATTAAGACTATAAAAAGAATGGCCATGGCTGGAGAGATGGCTCAAGCCATAAGGAGCATGCTGGACAAGCAGAAGGCCCTGAGCTTGATCCCCAGCATCTACACCAAAAAGGCTGCCATGCGCAATCTGATTGCTAGAGAGGCAGAGACAGGAGGATGCCTGTGACTGGCTGGCTAACCAACTTAATCCAATAGGTATACTCCAGACTAAGTGAGAAGGTCTCAAAATACAGTCAGAAAGCCATGGTGGAAGATACCCAATGTCACCCTCTGTCCCGCACACATGTACACACACACATTTATGAGCATATGCACACACACACACATACAGATGCACACACATACACATATAAACACATGGATAAATAAAAAGAATATACTTTTCAAAATATCTAATAAATTTTTAAGGCTGCCATTGCTCATGACAATGGGGATCAGGAGGAGGAAGGGACAGTGACAGCAGTGACAGTAAGCAGCCTCTGCTTGTCATGGACCAGGACAGGCTCTTGCACACCAACCACATGAGGTAGAGTATATCTTATCATCTCCATTTCACAGACAGGGAAGAGAATGAACACTTTGTTCATGGTCCAGTAACCAAAGTAGGGCCAAACCCATCCACAGTGTGAAAACACTCCCTCCTCCAAAGGACCGCAAGCACCACAGCTACACCATCTAACTGCAAAGTCCTCGAAACGGCCTTATCACCACTAACTCCAATGCTATCGAGTCCTGCCAGGTTCCAGGAAACGGCTCAAGGCTGCAGGGATTTGAATGATATATGGAAATGAGGATCATCCGCATCTTCTGGTATTTTCTTCACAACGACCACCACTATATCAAAATCCCAAGGCAGCCAGGCTTCATGCACCAGAACTTGACCACCCCAAAGCAAATCCTCCACACAGGTTTTTAAGGATGTTTTCAACATTCCAAAAAGATCTCTCTCCAATTTCTTTGTAAAACTACACTTTACTCTCAAAATGAACATTAAAAACTCATTTGTCATAAAGTTAAAAATAACTTAAAATAGAAAGTAAATCAAAATTGCTTTTCAACTTTAACCAAAGTGGTCACGGTCATAATTACTATAATAAAAATGACAGAAAAAAAACCTAAATTTGTCAAAAACATAATTGATGATGAAAACAATTGTAAAATTATGGCATATTTCACCCTGGCCACCACAGCCTCCTGATGAAAGTGCAGCCCTATAATTCCTCAGAGTGAATTCTCTAAATTAAAATACTTCATGCAGAACAGAAATTAAACAATGAATCAAAGAACACTGCTGTACAGAGGTACGCTTATAAATACACTTGCGAAGGAGAAACAATTACATTTTCCCATGCAAAAACCAACTCAACCGTAATGTTTCACAGAACTGGTATTTTTGGTATTGCTTTGAACTTGGAAGTTCACTTCCTGTAACTCACTTAGGACCCAGTGTGACTGGTGGAAAGGTAATTAGCCCCACCAAACTGGAAGGTTGCCTCCGTGACGCAAAACCAGCTCTTCCACTCAACCACACGACTGCCTTCCGTGATAAATTTCATCCGACCCAACTGAAATGCCACTCTGCATTTTATTTTAAATGCTTTCGTTGGCCCGCTAGTTTTATTTAAATATTGACCAGATATTTAAAAGTGCATTCTTCTTCCATCTAGCATTAATCTTGGTAAACCTAGCTCTATTGAAATGTCTTAGGCGCTGAAAAGAAAGCAAAAGTCAGCAAGCACACAATTGCGTTTGGCCACCCTCAGCACATCATTCCATTTCCTCCTGCTCTGTGCTGACTACTGCTCAGCACTTCTGCCTGTGAGGGGAGACGAGCAGGTGGTTAAGGAAGTTGTCCTGTCAGCTGTATCTTTAATCCAAGTGCTTAAATCTCCGAATAAAGGAAAAATCAATGTGGTAAAGGCAATGTTTGTCAAGGCCACGTAACAAATACACTTACCTTTACAGACTGTTCTCGGTGGATTTTTCCTTCTTTGCTGAGCTTCAAAGCTACGGAGAGATAAAAATGAAAGACTGAGATGCTTGAGAGCAAACCACCAAATGTTCCTTTTCCGCGTTTCTCAACAGAATTTCCATGGGCCGTGGTCTATGGCGCTGGCTAAATATGCCATCGATGAAACTCGTGCCTCACACCTGTCCAAGAGGCCAGCCAGGCACTGACAGCTACAGGTTTTAACGTGCCCCAGTGCTCCATGTGTCAAAATTTAATTTCTATCACGAGGCATGAAGAGAATAAAAACTTAATCTGAATCTGGTTAGAGGAAAGGATATCAAGAGATCATTAGGCATGAATAAGGTTACTAGGGTAAAGGCTTCGGGACTGAATTCTTGATCCTGATGGCTTTTATAGAGAGAAGGAAAGAGACTAGACAGTCATGACAAGAGGTGTGTGTGTGTGTCCACATCTGTGTGTGTACATGTGTGTACATGTGTGTATGTGTACATGTGTGTATTGTGAAAGAGACCAGACAGTCACGACAAGAGGCATGTGTGTGTCTATGTGTGTGTATGTGTCTGTGTATGTGCATGTATGTGTGAAAAAGATCAGTCAGTCATGACAAGAGACATGTGTGTGTGTGTTCATATCTGTGTGTGTCTACGTGTGTGTATGTGTGTATGTGTGAAAGAGATCAGACAGTCACAAGAGACATGTGTCTACATGTGTGTCTATATGTGTGTATATGTGTATGTGTGTACATGCGTGTATGTGTGCGTACATGTGTGCATATGGGAAAAGATCAGACAGTCACGACAAGAGACTGTGTGTATCTATGTGTGTGTGTGTCTACATGTGTATGTATGTGTGTCCATCTTACTAAAGGAGTATGATCTGTGAAGACAATGCACACATTGGTATATATGGACACACACACCTGTACTCCCTGTCTCTTGGTATGCGATAATCTGCTGGCCTTGGTGTTCTGCCACAAAGACACCATGGCTAGATGGAGCCCTTTGACCTTTCACCTTCAGAACCACGATCCATATAAACCTTTTAGATTTTTATAATGCCCCTTCTGCTGTGGTGTATCATTAGCAAAAAGGAAACAGGCTGATACAGATACAAACTGAAAACAGCACACGGTTGCTGGGATCTGCACCACCCAGACTTGGTCACATCTACAGTTCAACCTTGCAGGATGTACGCACCTCAGCAGTGAACGGCGCATGAACTGTGTGGTGACGAGGTGCATTAAACATCAGGATGGCACATGCGACCTGACCAAGCACTCATGTATGTTTGGACCCTTTTCCTACCATGATTTCCACCTCCCACAGGAATTTTGAGTTCTGGAAGGTTGTTCCATTCCTTGAAGGCACGTGGGCCAGGAGCTCAGCTCAGTGTTGTTGTCCTATAAGAGAGAGGGTGGTAGCTGCCCACACAAGCACAGTCATCTTCTCTCCAGGAAGAGTGCAGCTTATTTTTAGGAGAAACTCACAAGAGAGCAGAAGGTACAACTTCGTATTTCAGATCAAACTTCTACTTGTTAACTTCCCCACTTATCCAAATATACTATATGCTTGCCACCTCCTAATCAATGAGATCCGTGAAAACACCTGCAAAATGACAGCTGTTGACAAATAATGACAACCTATGGTTTGGGGAGGCTGATTCTGTAGCGTCCAACACCACTCACATAGTCCATGAAATTATTGTAATTTGCCTCTTCTCATATCTTGGCTAGGTTCTCATTCACCCTAACAATGTAATAGTTGAAAAATACAAAGCTTTTTTTCTTTTCAATATTCTGAGTGATGGTTTTAAGTCTTACAGAACTATTTCCCTCCATGTTCTCTAACTCCACCAAAGAATAGGCAATATTCACAGGCAACGCTATAAACCTTAGAATACTAATGCTGGCCCCTTGATGGAAAAGCATAAAAAATTTTTCTCAAGCCCCTCCTAACTCCATGCAACAGCAGGGTTGGTAAAAGCATAATTTGGTAATAAATAAATGAAATTATATAACATTTCCTTTCGTGAAACATGAGAAATTTATGGTTTTTAACCCCTTCTATTGAAAATACATAGAAATGCTAAGTAAAATAAAGAATTACAAGTGGCTGGGGCTGGAGAGATGGCTCAGAGGTTAAGAGCATTGCCTGCTCTTCCAGAGGTCCTGAGTTCAATTCCCAGCAACCACATGGTGGCTCACAACCATCTGTAATGGGGTCTGGTGCCCCCTTCTGGCCTGCAGGCATACACACAGACAGAATATTGTATACATAATAAATAAACAAACAAATAAATAAAAAAAAAGAATTACAAGTGGCAAGGAGAAAGACCAACATGGAACAACAATGCATACCAATTTTCTAGAATGAAAGCCATGAGCCCTCGTAAAAAGCACACTGAAATCATACGATAAATACAAGAAAAACCTAACTTAGATACATCCAAATGAAACTACAGGACATCAGAGACAGAATGGCAGCCCTAAATTCAATAAAGAGTACACCTACAAAAAGCAAGTTACCCACCCATAAAATGAAAGCAAGGTAGTGATGGTGTAACATGTTCAAAGTGCTGAGAATGAAAAAGATCAGTAAACTACACTCATGCCAACTCTATCATTCAAAATGGTATAGAAATAAGGACATTATTCAGATAAAAAGATTGCTATCCATATACAGTAGTTTGCTTTCACTGAAAAAAATCAAGGTGAACTTGAATCCATAGAATTTATCTCAGAGGGAAAGGATGATGAGTAAAAAGCAACGGTGACCAAAGAAAGTCCATTGAAGTGAATTATTAATGATGAAAATTAATAAAAATTCAGATTGTAAAGAAAATTATAATCATAATTCTGGTTGTAAAGAAAAGGGAAATTGATGTGGGATTCCCCTCTATGTGCTGTGAATACCATTGGTTAATAAAGAAACTGGATGGTCCTTATAGGGTAGATAAGTGGGGAAAACTAAACTGAATGCTGGGAGAAAAGGAGGTGGAGTTAGGGAGAAGCCATGGAGCTGCCACCAGAGACAGATGCACTGAAATTTTGCTGGCAGGCCACGACCTCATGGTGATGCACAGATTAATGGGGATGGGTTAAATTAAGATGTAAGAGTTAGCAAATAAGAAGCTAGAACTAATGGGCCAAGCAGTGTTTTAAGTAATACAGTTTCTGTGTGATTATTTTGGGTCTGAGCTGCCAAGCAACCGGAATGACCAAGGGGCCTCCTTACAACAGGAAATATCAGTGATGATGTCTTAGCCAGAGTCACTGTTGTTGAGATGAAAGACTGTGACCCAAAAAGCATACACTTATACATCAGTGTTCATCATCAAAGGAAATCAGGACAAGAACTCAGGCCGGGGATGAACCTGAAGACAGAGCTGATGGCAGAGGCCACGGAGGGTGCAGCTTTCTGACTTGTTCCCCATGGCTTGCTCAGCCTGCTCTCTCACAGAACCCAGGACCACTTTCTTACAGCCAGCCCAGGGACAACATCACCCACAGTGGGCTAGGCCCTCTCCATCAGTCACTAATTAGGAAAATGACCCACAGCAGAATCCTCTGAGGCATTTTCTCAATTAAGGTTCCCTCCTTTCAGACAATGCAAGCCCGTGTCAAGTTAACATCAAACTGGCCAGCTCAGAGGATAACAACTGCTGCTTAGTGGGTGGGTAAATGCAGCTGAGAAGTTTACCCCAAGCACATGGAACGTGGTAAGAGAGAGAAGGGTTAGAGGAAGTCAGAGTGTTTACATTACATGTCAACATGTGTGAGTTCTCTGAAGTTACCTAGCCGTTCCTTATCCACATAACCACAGACTCATGCAGCCATGCTCACATCCATACAGAAACTGTCCAAGAACACCATGGATAAAAACAGCATGGCAAAACACGGGAAACAACCCGAATATCAAAGCAGTACAATAAAATGTTCACAGATTTTTTACATCGAATAACATACGAGCCAGAAGAGCTGATGGATCCATCATCAGCATTAACAAGGATGGGGGAAAGCAAGGCATAGAAGACGGTCTTCCATAGTATCATTCCTCTGCACACATCCCAAAAGGGAAAAATAAATACCAGGTTGTTTGAGAGTATAACATAAGTAAAGAAAAGCTAAAAACGAAAGCAAAGAAATGTCTTACACAGAAGTCAGAGTCCCTGTCTTGGAGTATGGGTACGTATCTATGGAAGAACATGGGGGTTCCGAGTATGGGATGGTTCTGGTCTGAGGGAAGGTAGTTAGATGATTGTTTTATTATTTTCTTCCATATATTTAAACATTTTCATAAAAAAATCTACATGTTAAAAACCATTTGTGTGTATATATATATGTATACACACACACACACACATATATATATATATATATATGTATATGTATATATATCCTGATCTCCTTTGTCCTTTTGTTGTTTTCCTGAGAAGGGGTCCTCACTACATGCCCCAGAACTGGCCCCCGACTCCCAGAACTTCCTTCTCATTCTCCTGAGTGCAAGGACTAAAGCATGTCAGATGTACAGGCAAGATTCCAAAGGCGTGTGTCCCAAGACAGAGCCAGGCAGAAGTTACCATTTTTAGGACAAAGGATCAAAAGTCACACAATATTATTAGCAATCTCACAAACCCCACCTGACAAAGACATGCACCTGCACCTCCAAAGGGTGTCACACTGTAAGATCACATGGGCTGTGTACCTGTGTAGGGGCAAACATGTTTGGGGAATACACTGTTCCTCAATATTCAGTAGCAAACCAACCTGTAGTGAATGCTCTCTTCTCAGCAGGCAAAGGCACCACAACCTGAATTGATCCTTTAGCCTCCACAAAGAACAGAGAGAAACAACCAATGCCTACAGGTCAGCCTCTGACCTCCACAAGCATGTTGGGACACACATGAACCTACAGACAAAGCCACACATTATACGTGAACACATAAATAAGCAAAAGCATTCTTAAAAGTTCAAAACTCAGTCTTCAGGGCAGCTTCCCTTCAGAGACTAGTGGTGGGAGACTGTCTTAAACAGCTTTGGTGTCCCGTGTAACATCCTGGGATGGATATGCAAGATATTATTTGAAAGTATTATGTTCTGTGTACTTATGTTCTCTGATCTTAAACAGATGTTAAACCTATACCTGCCATTGTTCAAACCCGCCTACCTTATGCTTTGTGAGCCCGAGATTTTATCACAACATCCATAGTCATTCATTAAAACACTTGCTGGACAGGCAAACGTTAGTGTAGCCTATATACAGCTTTTATAACATTTTTTGTGCCTGAAAGTGTGTGTGTGTGTGTGTGTGTGTGTGTGTGTGTGTGTGTGTGTGTATGTGTGTGTTCCCATGTGGGAACAAGTCAGGACCCAGAAGATCTTATTCACCGTGCCCAAAATGCCAATCTCTAGACAAAAGTCAGAAATCGCCACTCAGCATTAGCCTTCCCTTTCCTTTGGCTCGGTCCAGGGACCTACACTTGCACGGCCTGGCAAACGTTCTCCTCTGCAGCTGCAAAGCTGCTCCACTCCCCACTCTCCCGACTCGTTTCTACAGCAGACAGTGCCTACATCCTTCAGATGACCTTCTGCAAGCCATAAATTAGATTTAAATGGATCCAAATAGGATTGGGCTTCAGCTGCTCCTCAAAGAAATAAACAGGGAGCCAAAACCGAACAGGCCAATGAGAAACCGATTTATCTTGGTGTTTTCTCGCAGCTTGACAAACCCCAAGCTCCTCGAACCGTGACCCACCCCCAGATCCCTTACAAACTGATCTGAACTAAAAGCAATTGCCTTCCCGAGGCTGCGTACAGCCTTCCCAAGCACACAGGTGGGCTTTGACTGTGGCCCCGCTTCTCGCACTTGAAAGCTATTCCTAAGGAGCATCCAGGTGTGCCTTGCTGCAGAGAGAAGGCTCAGAACTGGGGCATTTGAGCTGCTGTCACATTCTGGAGCCCTCACCCGACTTAACTGCCATGTTGAGGGATTGGCTATTGACCTTTAAGTCTGTAACAATTATCTCCACAGCTCGGGAAGAGGCTGTGCGTTCAGGTACAACAGTGAAGACACCGAATAAATTCAGTGCTCATTTTCATTTTTATGCAGCATTCACTGAGCTGTTACTGCAGACAAATTACTGCGACAGGCTTTCAAATGATAGCCAATTTCGACGAAGAGAAGATTCTTAAACCACTTTCTAAAACCTTTCTCAACATATCGGTAAAAACCAGGCGGCGGGGAAACAGGCCTGGGTAAACCACCTGATGATAAATGAATAGTCTTAAATACATGGAGTTATTTAAGAATTTATTTAATACAATAACTTAAAACAAGGAGTTATTTAAGTTATTTGATAATCTGCACAGTGATTTAAACATCCACAAGAAATAGCAGCAAGACCCCAAACCCTGACACATTCTCCAATACACTCTTGGAAATTGTATTTTAACTTATATGTATATATTCTATATGAGCTATTCTGAGACTTTGTGAAACTTGGGTATACTCGGGGTTCGGAGTAACCTTACCTTTGTGATTTAAATTATGTTGTAAAAATAAGAGGAAGTCCTTTCAAAAAATCTGTAACTACAATAACGATTTGATCAGTGCTGCATCTACATCTTCTCTAAGCATCTAGCAAGTAGGAGGCACTCAGCAAAGCTTGCTTAACACAAGAGCATGTTTTCACTGCTACTAGTACACAGGAGTGCATCCTCACTCTTACTAGTATACATAGATTTGCAATTCTAAAGCCATGGTTACTTTGGGGATTTGTTCTTTGTTTTCATTTGTTCCTTACTTTCTCCTACTTTGAATTTCAGTTTCACAAAAAGGAAGCACTCTCTGCTCAATCCTGCCTCCCACCACCTGCAGCATTTTCACGTGCATGCACGCATACACACACTGCGCACCCTCACCATGCCTGGTCAAGACGGTCGTATTTGATAGGCATTATTGCAAAGGTAAACTCGCCAAGGAGCCTGAGATCTGAAAAGTACGGCGTGACATCTGAGGAACAGAATACCAAGCGGTCAATAATGACCACCTCAAAATTTACCGAATGACAGACAAATCAGATTCCATGAAATCTCGGGGAGTATGACCTGAGCTGGGTAAGTGCCCTGAAAATGGGGGGGGGGGGTCAATGAATTTGTCTGACCACCCAGACAGGACTAGACCATACGGGACTTATCTCAGGAGGAGACAATGTGACAATGTGGTATTTGCTCAGGGATGCCCTAACATGCCCCCAGCATGTTTTCTCAGAATGAGATGACATTTCAAGTCAAACAGCTCTGCTTCCAACAGCCCCAGCCCTCCCCCAAACTTTACTGAGAAAAAAGAAGTTCATCTGTAGAAAAAACTGAGGGTTTTTCTGTGTGCTAATTCAGACTTAGAACCGTTCAGTTTCTAAGATGCCAAAGCAGACACAGAGCAGAGCCTCATTGCTCTCTTCCTGGCATTCCTTAAACAGCAGTCTAAAAACTCGCTCTCATTTGAACACATTCTTCCTCCTGGATTCCCACACTGGATACTTTTCAGAGTATATTGAAATTAATTAGAAAGCAGTGTTACCAAGAGGCAGAGAGAGTGGCTGTCGGTGTGTTGTGGTCTCACCAAGCCCCTGCTTCCCAGAGAGGCTGTCCATGTGACATGTGAGTCAGTCTAAGGACCAACAGCCCCTGCTCTACCCTTCCTAAAGTCACCTTTCCTGCCCGGAAGAAACTGGAGATGCTGAGGATGCCAGCTCCCCATTATGTTTCTACACTTGCCAACTCTAACCTCTGTGTGACTTGGGAACTCGCCCTGGAGCAAAGACCAAGAAGAGGGAGCCAACACCTCCCAGACTGACAAAGCCCTGGGGTAAGGGTGGTGCCTCTACCACAGAGTCTATGTGTACCCCCACTGAATCTGCTCCCACCCAGAAACCATAATGCCTGTTCTGCCAGACCCTGCGCTGCTTTAAGACCAGAAAACAGTCTGTGCATCTCCTGGCTCCTGGCCAAGGGCTCAAATGACCCAGCGACGTCACTGGAAAAGGGAGTCTGGCTGTGCCCTCCTCTGAACTCTCCATCTGGAAGGTTCTCTGGCCTCCTTCCCTCTCATTTTTAATCTGACAGACACTGCTGGACAGGGACACTCAAAGCAGACCAAAGTTCATCTTCCCGTCTCTACTTCTCAGCCTGGATAATCACAGGGGCAGAATGAGGTTGGCATGGAGCAGGATGCCAGGAACTAAATGAGGATCCCTGACCACTGGACCACATCAGAGCTGCCTTCCAAAGTCTTAATTGGCCCTTCTCTGCCTGGCACTCCCTTGTCCCTCTGGAACCCACTGAGGTGGCGGGCTAAGGTGCCATGCTCGCAGCAAGCATTCAACAAAATACTTGTTGGGGATGGCAATCAAAGCCTATTGGCTCATGACTTGGCAAAAAACATCAGTTTGGAAGTCTGGGCACCGGCAGCAAGATTTTTGCTCCCTGTTCTGAAGTAGGCAATTCTACCAGCTTTATTCTGGGTGATAGTCAGCCTCTAGCTCAATTTGGAAGCAAAATGATCTTAACAAACAGAGGCAGACTTGACAGACAGGCTTCTGAGCCTGGGGACCAAAACATGGGATGAAAAGCAGAAGAGGGGAAGGATATGGAGCAGAAGAGAGGGAAATGGTATTCAGACAAAGACAGAGCAAAGGGCAATGAGGATGAAGTCAAGGAAAGGGAATGGGACAGACTATCTTTGGAATTTTGATGCCAAGACAGACTCAGTGGCAGCAGTGAACAGATTCATTTGAGACTTTTCAAAAGACAATGAGTCTTAATTCTGTCCTGTTTTGCAACTCTTGAGCTTCAGTGACACACTGAAATTTGCTATTTTTCTAAGAGGACATTGATAAATACAATGGAAAGTCTGAATACATTTTCCCCTCTGCATTCATTATCTCTGGCCCTTATCCACGGGCCTATTGCAGACTAAATTGGATTTTGGATCACTGGTACTAAGGCACTGCAATTAATTAACAATAGAAACATAATATTTATATCCAGGCCTAACAACATCTGACATTTAAACTATTCCGCCAGTCGGGCAAATTCCATTCGACAAATTTTCATTTTAATGAACATGGCAGGCCACAGTTTACTTGATAGGCCAAGATGCAGAAGCAAGTTGATTTCTTGGCATGTGCGTCCAAGGACTGGTCATGCCACAGAAGAAAGAAGATGGGCAATTGTCAGAATAACAAAAAGACCTGGTCCCCAGTCCTACCCAGACATACCAAGGACCTGCCACCCTTGTGACTCTCTTAAAACGGCCCTGGACAAGGCTATCTTCATTTCCTACATGTGCTCAAGATTAAGTCCCCTTATACCACCCCTTATGATCCTCTGGCTAATGGTTCTATCGTTGAGCTACTGATATTTTCTTGGGGGCACTAAAATCCCTTAGTCCTTCCTAATTAAAAAGTGATAAACGGTTTTCAAGGCATGCAATAATGTGCAAAATACACGAGAGTTGGATCTGACACAGCTTTTTCAGTTGGCACAAACCGGCCTTCCGTATCTTGCCAGATGGTGTATCTCAGTAAGTCCTCGATTTCTGACTCAAGTGAGAGGCACTGTCACCATGATGCTGACGCAGAGATGGTCTTAAATGCTATCTTGTTTTGCATTACGCTAACACTATGGACCCAACATTTATTCCTGCTGGAACCTTCACAGATTAAAGAGGCTTTCGTTCTCCTGTGATTCATCAGTAATGCTAACAAAAGATGGCACAGATAAGAACCTTCCACCTTATAGGAGCCACATAAAGTATCTGGTCTCCAAGGTCCATCATGGAGCAAGGGCATCTCAATGTCAAGGGCAAGGTCAGCAAGCAGAGCTCACAGCCCAAAGTTTTCTTGTTCTTTCATGGCTACAGGGCTAAAGGAAATGGGTGAAAATGGTGTGGATTTACCCAAAGCCATCACCACTACTCCCAAAACATGCATGTAAAGAAAACAAAGATGAAAAATTTAATCACACCATTACAAGATGGAGAGAAGCTTCACAGACATGGAAGCAAAGTATAAAACTAACAATGGTCTTTATAAAGGATCCCTTCCTAATGGAAGTGCAATATATTTCTAGCTCAGGTATCTAAAATACCCATTATCTAAGTTTTAAATGTCACTGTAGATGAAGTAAAATAAAAAATGTGTTTTATAAATAATACTTCCTTGGAATACGGACTTGGCTCATAAGCTACCATCAGCACCTGAAATATCCATCTTTGTGGTGGTGATCCACTCTCAGGCTATGTATGTGGTCACGTGTGAAATAGGAACTAGGCTCCATGTCACGTTTAGATATGGCCAAGACACCAGACTATTAATTCCTGTAAAGATGAAAGCGTTTCTTTTACGTGACCTAATTTAGAATCAGCGAAATACTTTTCAGACCAACAAAATTTTGAATAGGGACAAGCACAAACAAGGTCTGCTGTGTGTGCTATCAGTACTGTTATGAAGTCAAGACACAGTGAGGAAAGGTACTTACAACTACGGAGTCCTCCTAAATTCAAGTCCAAGGTCTGAGCATTTAAATGGAAGTGTAGGGAGAAAGCTTGGTCCCTCTCCCTCTTCAGCTGTGAGCTCCACAACACAGTGGCATATGACAGCATCCACAGGGGAAGCAGCATGAAAGAATCGATTCTTTTTGCCAATAGTCAGAATATCTTTTAAATATCAGGTATGAAACATTTTCAGACCACCAGATGCTTATATAATTTTGAAAAAAAATCAATTTTATGGAGCTGCGACACATAGTTTCATGTTTGTTAATGCCTGGTTATATTCTTGTAGAAGTAAAGGACTTAGAAATCTGAAAATGCCCGTTTTTGAAAGTCAGGAAACAAAACAGGACTCAGACAGAACTGAATGGAAAATGTCTGGCGGAACACAAATGAATAGTCTACGACGTTACCATGCCATTGTGGGTGACATGTTCTAAAGTGGCCATATCGAATGCGGAACACAAAAGACTTAACATGCTTATTGTTGTAAACAAAGGCATTCGGTTAAATGAAAGTTCCATCAAAGGATTAATAACTGAATTCAAGTGGGCACAAAGTGAAGGGTTATAAACTTTCTGTGGTTTCAGTAATAGCTAATCTAATAATGACAAATGGAGGGTTATTGTTGATTCCTTTGCCTCTGGTTCATAAATTAGATAAAGCAACCTGGCAGTTACAGTACTTTAGAGTTTTATTCGACTAAGTGATTTCCAAGCTATCTTAAAATATAACAGAGTCCTGACTTGAATGGCTGCTGAATTGCACCTGGCTTCATGTCACCACGTTCAGACTTTTCACCGGTGTGAGGTGAAGCCTTCCTGTTAACTAAAAACAACTCCATGAAACATAGCTTCTGTCTACAGGGCCGAGCCATTTAGACAGCAAATGTCACTGATGCAGTATTATGTGATGCTCCGTTTCATCAGGGCCAAGCTTGTAAAATACAAACGGTAAGGGCAGTCAAGTGTTATTTATTTCCTCTGAATCAGAACTCGGGAACAGTAGAATTTCTCTGCTTAATGATTTCTCATAGTACGTTTCCCATTTCTCCCCGACAGTTTATTGATCTGGAATGCTAAAGCGGTTTCTTTTCCGACTGAAGAGTACACAGAGCCTATGACCAAGGTTCCTTTGGATGTGTCTCCCAGGGACAATGAAAGGGAGATCTTATCAGTCAGCCAAGGTGCCCTAATGTGAGCCAAGGTGTTGTACTTGAAAGCACGCACCAGCTCAATTTCAAACCTTTTGATAACAGCACCATCCTGGGCCTGTGCAGTTGGACCTGAGGCTCAACTCCTGCGGTGGGGACCTGGCGAACTGCCCCCTCAGAGGCAGCCTGCTTTCCCATACTTTCCCCGTGTGCTCTGATATGGTTACTTTCAATTATCATGAAAGCCCAACAAGAAAAGCATCCCTCCCTTTGTATCGAATGCACATCATAAGAATTTGCGAGTTGTTTTGTGTGACGGATGAGGATTGCGCACTGAAGCAACCAGTTCCGCCTGTCAGCTCCCGAGAACCTACAGCCATGAGGTACAATCACGATGACATTACTAGAGAAGTGGGTCAAACGCATTGTCACTTGAAAACAGAACGTCAGTCAGTCTTTCTACTTCAGTGACTTGAGATGGTGATGCTCAAAACACACTCGGAGAGAAAGAAAGAAGAGAAAAGAGTCCGCACCAACACAAACGAAAGCACTGCTCAAACGCTGCTCCCGCTCCCCTGCACCCCAGAGCAGGCTTTCCGGCCTCCAGCCGGTGATTCCAGAAGCATTATTGGCATCAAGTACGAGCCAGACGTGGAACCAGGAAGAGAATGTTGAAGACAGACACAGCTTCTGCCTTAGCTTAGATCACAGGCAAAGGAAAAGGACAAGCGTTGACGTGCACCGGAGATTCATGTAAAATAACATGTGACGTAATGACTTGAAGTACAGGACCCGAAAGAGGGTAAAAAGCTAAAAACCAAGTAAGTCACGTGGGTCAGAAAAGGTTTTCCTGTCAGAGGGACATTCGAGCCGAGGACAGGTTAAAAAAAAAAAAAAAAAAAAAATGAAGGGAAGGCGACTTTCCCTTAGAACGTTTCCTTTCAAAAATCCAATGAGATAAAGTCAGGAAAACCAGGTAGAAAACAAGCCAGTAAATGAAACCGTGTGGTCCATCCATCACTGGGGGAGTTATCATTTCTTGTTGTTAAAACTAGCTTAAAAAATTAATTAAACAATTTAAATGTCAGTATAACTTTGTCCTGTCTTGTCACATAAAATCAAAAGTTATCCCTTAATGTTCAAAGACCAAGAAAAAAAAATTAAAATCAAAAGTTAATCATAAACATATTTCCTCATTGATCTATATATGTTAGGTAGATTTTATTTTTAAAAATCTAATTTATCTTGACTGCACAGATTAAAATCCACAGGTTATTTTTAAAAACATGTTTTGACAGCAGCGAAAGTCGCAGCACATATAATACTAAGAGCAGAAAATGTGTTCAGAGTACAAGTCCATGAAAATTAACACAGCAGTGGTAAATATAATTCACTAAAAAATAGAGACTGTGCTAGAATTTCAAGTGTTATGTAATATATATTTATATCAAAGTATCACATGGTACCCTATGAAACATAAAATCTTAAGCGTTAATTAAATTTTTGATGTTAAATAAGTAAATGAACAAAATGACTGCAACCATCTACAAGCCATGATGGGTAGAAATGAAGAAGAAAAACGTTCTATGGCTTCATATTTGATCCTGAAAACTCTGACTTCCTCTTGCAGAAAGTTGTTTTAGATTATAATCCATGTCTTTCACAGTGCATAACTTTCTTCCACGAGATCTACAAACTGGAATGGAGAGGGAAACCGAACATATTCATGAGTGTGCCTGCCCTTTCTGCTAAACCCCAGAGTGTGCCATTTGGATTATGCCATTTGGTTTTCCTAACTCAAAACCTGTTCTCATAATCCAAAATCAATTTTAAAAATTGTATTAGCATAACCAAGGGTTGAGTCTGGCCCTAAAAATTCAATGTCTGAGTTGAGCTAACATAGGAGAGGTTTTTATTTAATGTCTATAGTTATTAACTGCCAGAAATGACTTCAGCAGGTGCTTTCAAATGAACAGTGGTGGTGGGATGGAGGAAGGGTGGATATGGGAGCAGGGAAGTAAATATCTTAATTAAGGGAGTCATTTTAGGGTTTACAAGAGACTTGACTCTAGAGGGGTTCCCAGGTCCAAGGAGAGGTCCCCAGATTGTTCCTTGGGCAGCAGAGGAGAGGGTGCCTGAACTGGCCTTGTCCCATATTCACACTGATGAATATCTTGCATATCACCATAGAACCTTCATCTGGCAATGGATGGAGATAGAGACAGAGATCCACATTGGAGCACTGGACTTAGCTCCCAAGGTCCAAATGAGGAACAGAAGGAGGGAGAACATGAGCAAGGAAGTCAGGACCACGAGGGGTGCAGCTACCCACTGAGACTGTTGGACTGATCTAATGGGAGCTCACCAAAGCCAACTGGACTGGGAGTGATGGAGCATGTGGTCAAACTGGACACTCTGAATGTGGCTGGCAATGAAGACTGACTGAGAAGCCAAGGACAATGGCACTGGGTTTCGATTCTACTGCATGGACTGACTTTGTGGGAGCTTGGTTTGTTTGGATGCTCACCTTTATAGACCTGGATGGAGAGGGGAGGACCTTGGACTTCCCACGGGGCAGAGAACCCTGACTGCTCTTAGGACTTGAAAGGAAGGGGGAGGGAAAAGGGAGGCAGGGAGGAGGTGGAAATTTTTAATAAATAAAAAAAGAAAAAGAAGAAGAAGACACCACAAGGTGCCCACCAGGAGGATTAACAGTCCCATTCTTCCTGTAAGTGAAGGCAAACTATCCCACCCAGTACACAGCTTTAACACAGGGAAAGGGACTTTAAAAATCAGCAGGTTTGTCTTCGATACAAGGAAGTAGTACCCCGGGCCAGAGGCTGGAAACAGAGGTGATTCTGGACAAACAGAATCACACTAATCCGCGCCACTTTTCTTGCTGGTAATTCCCTCAACCCCAAGTCCCTTTGCCCTGCCACACTGTCACCATTCTCTGCTCTTCATCCAATCCTGCTTAGAAATATTCGCCCCAACTACATCTCTGGAACTGGGTTTCTTTATGAAGCCCCGATTTCACCGAAACATTAAATAAGATGGCGTGCTTGCTCCAGCTCACCTCTCCCTGCAGTCCTCCCTGGAGTTCCGTCAGAAGGGCACAGCTTAGGAGGAACAGAAGCCAAACTTCTCAAAAGCGAAAAAAAATCAACAGGAGGACCACACAAAGGGGAGGGAGTGGCTTTTCGGACCTCACATGAGCAACCTGGATATTCTGCCTGGAGTAAACCGAGGGAGACATGAAAAGTGTCTTTATCTACTCAGCCTTTCTGTTTGAGTGGGTGCTTCCTCTCAGCAAGGCCCCGTGAGCCACAATGCAAGGACAACAGCGAGGGACAGAGCCAGATTCTGAGCATGGTGAATTGAAAAGAACTTGGATGTTCCTAAGCAGCTCCGCAGAAAGCTGTGTGAGCACAGACTCGGAAGCCAGCTCTGGAGTCAAAGCCTGAGGCAAGGTGAGTGGAGGCTCTGGAGCCCGCTGACACATAGATACATACATAAAACACACATCATGTCTTCTGTCTGTACTTAGTCCAACCGAAATCCGTTTCAATCTCATGTCATAGTTCCTGAAATTCTAGAGTTTGGGAACTCCTACAAAAACAAAATGACCGACCAAAGTTCTAGTCCGGCATTAGCATTTTCCATTTCTGGGGAGTTTAGAAGTGTGCAGAATGGCCATCAAAGCAGTGTTCATGATAAAGAATCATCCCTTACAGGATTCAAAGATGCACTCCAGAAAAAGCAGATAGGACCGGATCTTCACAGAAGACTAGAAAACCCCCAGTGAAATAAGTAGCTCCTATCCTCATTACCATCCTGGGTATGGATGGTAAACTACAGTTCTGAAACTGTTCTAATTAGAAGAAACTGGTTGAACTGTGCCCAGAATTCTTTCTATCCTGATCTTACGCATGCATGGGAACGTGTCGTCTGAAAGGAATTTCATTTAAAAAAATAATCTGAAAGTTCTTAGCTATGTTTACTGATCAGATTTAAATAAGTGCCAGAGAGTGCCTTTTATATGTAGTATTTTTAACAGCAGTTAATTAGTTCAGCAAATATTCCTAAGCATTTCTTATGTGCTAGGTCCTGTACTAGGCAGCGAAGTCCACTGGCCAACCTAGCCCTTCTGCTCTACACTGAGAAAAGGGGAACAGATGCCATCTGCACGTTGTAAAGAGTAGCAAAGGGAGAGAATACAGAGTAGGTCACCGAGGAGGATCTGGGGGGGCTCACAAAGGAAGTAGTGCATACTAGACATGCAGAACCACCTCCAGGGGACTACACGGGCAGAGAAATGCCCAACTAGATACCCATTTAGGGACATGGCCTTACCTCTTCACCCTTCATCTGGCATAGCTCTGAATAACGGAAGACCATACTTTGGAACAGGTAGTGGGGTGCCCTTTGAGTGACTGTCTTAGTTAAGGTTTCTATTGCTGTGAAGAGACATCATGACCACGGCAACTCTTATACAGAAAACATTTAAATGAGGTGACTTACTTACAGTTTTAGAGGTTCAGTTCATTGTCGTCGTGATGGGGAACATGGAAGCATCCAAGCAGACATGGTACTGGAAGTGACAGCCCTATATCCTACAGGCGACTGAAACATGGGGTGGTATCCTGAGCATAGGAAACCTCAAAGCCCACCCGCACAAGGACACACTTTCTCCAACAAGCCCATATCCACTCCAACAAAGTCACACCTCCTAATAGTGCTACTCCCTATGAGCTTCTGGGGGCCAAACACAGTCAGACTCCCACAAGGAACGAGAAGGAAATCTAAGGTTTAAGTTCACGTTTGGAGATACAAGATGGTACAGATGTCAAAACAAACCACTTGCTACACTCTGTGAGATGAACTTCCTCAAAAGGCCCCCAGTGTACAACTTCCTGTCCTGCACCAATGTCTCTGACCCCTGGGAGGAGAACAAAGGCCTTGGCTCACTACCCAGAATAGAATATGAGAGTGTCTACTAATATAAGAGATTAGGACAAAAACCGGGAGTCTACAAAGAGCATAAAACCACCTGGAGATTTTGTATCTCAGACATTGCCAGCCACTTACTGTGTGTTGTTAGATGCTAAAGTGCGCAAGAGCCCAGGCAGCAGGATAGGAAATGAAGACACAGCTGCCTATGCCTCTTAGTGGAACAGCCGCAGGGCCAGAATACTATGGCTCACTTGGGCCCAGTCTGGCTGGAAAGACATGGGTTTCAAATAAGACTAGACAGGAGAACAGAAAAATAAAGCTATGGAATAGTCACATAATGGAACATTATACAGCAGTCACGTCAAATAATGCAACGCACAGAACCATGTGTATTGCTCATTGCTCTCTGTACAAGGAAGGCAGGGAAATAATGTCTATTCTTTTCCCAGTGAGTGCTTAGAAAACAGTGAGAAGATATCAAAGGAAGCTACTTTTCTTAGTGCCTCCCCGAGAGAAGAGACCAGAGGCTAGGTTGTAGGAAGAGTAACAGAAAAGAGACTTCAGTTCAAAGATTCTTTTTAATGTCTGAGTTAATAAATAGGTTACACACACACACACACACACACACACACCACACCAGAATGCTATCCTCCTTCATCTCACTAAGAATTAAGAACTAAAAGAAGGCTGCCGCAACTGGCAGATGGTGGGAGCACAAAGCAGAACATCCTCCAAGGCCCTGTGGTGACGGGCATCTCCAGCCACCGGGTTCAAGCATGGACCTGGATGTCGATCACAAAGACTTCTTCCAAGGCAGCACATGGATAACCTTAGTTTCTCTGCATATGGGCATGTCTAACGAGACGAGAAAGACAGACATCAGAACCAGAGCAGGGATTCCCTCCAAGTGGCAGGACCACAGGTGAGAACATTCCTGCAGTGAGCATTGTCACCGCTGCAGTGAGAGATAAATGGAGATATATGTGTTCCTTTTTGTTCCACCGCAGACTACCAACTCCCGGGACAGAGGGCATGTGACACTCATCCCTCTCTTCTGTCACCTCTTCCTGGCTCCCTGCATATAGCTGCTAGCTATCCCAAGACCACCAGCAAGGGGCAAGAGAGCACTGCAGACATTCCTTTGTATCTCTGGCTGGCTGAGCAGATACCCGTTTCTAGATTTTTCCTTATGGATGAGTCACACCCTCTGTTTGTTTCAGCCAATCTAAACTAGGTTTTCTGTTACTTGCAGCTGAAGGCATTCTGCCACACTTAATACATCATATATATGTTAGGGTAACATTTTTAACTAGCAATATTCACTAATCCACTATTAATAAATAAACCATGGTAGCAGATTAACATATTAAATAATATATGATTTCTTTAGGCTGAACAACCAATCCAGCATGTTTATTTTGATCAACCAGCAGAGCCTGGAGAGAGATGTGGCTAATTGTCCCACCAGCCTCAGGCTTTACAGCTCTCTTCTGAAGTCCCTGCAAACCGGGGCCCGGGGAGGGGGGGGGACTGTTAAAAGGATTCTAAGTCTATAAATGAGGCCTACCTGCAGGAAAATGGGGCACATAACCCTGAAACTTACAATGTGGCCCAGAATCTCCATTTCTAGGAATGCATCTTAAGAAAAGGGCCATGGCTGATGACATTCACGTGCAAAGAGTCTTCATTAGTATGTACCAGAAAGAACGGGGAAAAAAAAAGATGGAGGAAACCTAAAAGCTTAATAATTTGGAAAGTTTAAAAAATAATGTTGTGTTCGAACAAAGATGTACTTTGGAAACAATAAGGAAATGTCAATCGCCCAGTTCACTGATGAGTGAAAGGTGACCCGTCTGCATGTGGAGCACGAAGAAGAAACAAGTGTAGCTGAGCGGTTTCAAAGAAGGAAAGGCGCTAACTGAAAGCATCAGTGATGCCAGATAAAGGTAAAACGCCAATGCCATCTTATTTAGAGAGCATTTCTGCAATGAGAAACATCTAAAATAAGTCTACTTTCTTATGCGTTAAGTAAAATGAGTGAGTTAGCAAGTCAGTTTAACAGCAAAGTATTATAGAATATTCTGGGCCTTCTGACCAAAATGTTGGCCTCATAGACACCAACTTTGCCTGATGTTTGCCCATAGACTTAATGGAGTTAGCAAGAAACAATTTATTTTTGTGTCTTAAAAATAGACTGATGCCAACAGCTGCAAGCTAGGCTACAAAGAACGATAGAGAAATTCGATGTTTACTAGGGAATCTGCCTTACATAAATGCAGTATGTTTCTTTAATTTTATAAATACAGTTTAGATGTTGCCAATTTGAGAAAAACATTGACATTTCCTTAAATAAGTCTGTTCGCCCTCTTGTTTGAAACTGAACGATCTTGAAAACAATGAGAATGGATGTTGACGTGCTGTGTCTCCGAGGGAGAGCAAGCCTGTCTCTAGGCCCGTCCCTCCCCATCAGACTTCATCAGACAGAGAGGGCAGCTAGCAGGCCGGTCACCCTTCTGATGGCATCTGCCGGGAGAGATCAAGCTCCCTATTCACATGGCCTGGAGGCCTGCCCGGCACTGGCCAGCTGGACATCCTGGGCATTTACTCAATTTCTCGGGGGCTTTCCTTGTCTCTCCTGTGAAGTCGTGGTAACCAGTGCCTCCGACTCAGAGTCACTACAAGGATGACATGAGACAACATACAAAGGTCTTGTATTCACGCCTGGCACACGGTAATCTGGTAAAAGGAAGAGGCCCTAATTCATTGTTTATGCTTATGTGAAGACAGACAGAGGGCCTGGAACTTTAGACTGTATGAAGGCCTCAACATTCTGCTTAAGAGTTAACGCTGGGTCTTGATTCCCCAGTGCTGTTTTGACACATTTATTCCACAGAACACAAAATAAATGAGACCTTTAGGACAAATATTTTGGACCATAAGTCTTGTTTTTTTCCAGTTCCTTCATATTTAAAGTATCTTGATTAATAATAAAAATGACCCCCCAAATGATTGCTAACACGTATTTAGTGCCTGCTGCAATCCAGGAAGCACCCTATGTGGTTTCATATGCTTTCTTATGTAATCCTCAGACTAACCAGTGAGGCAGTGTGTCCTACTATAATTTTCAGATGAGGAAATTGACATATGAAGAGACACAAAAGTGCTATCAAAATACAAAAGTCGTCTGCAACAACATGCTGCTGCATACATGACATATAATAATCTATATTAATGTTTTATCATATAACAGCAATTACAACATCACTGCATTATCAATAAATCCTATGCTCTGCCCAATTCAGCACTTGATGCTACAATGCTTCCCAGAAACATTTTCCCTTGTCTACAACACCCTTGCTCTCTCCTCGTGTGGTAAGGCAGCTAAGGGCTCATGTGGGGTACCAAAGACACAGATCTACCTAGCCCAAAGTCAGCTGTCTTACCCTTCTGCAGACCATGAGGAAAGAGCTCATTCAAGCCCAGAACTTCTCTACCCATGTCCCTGCATGTTGGAGAGTGACGGGATTTCAGGATGATCTGTTCCAAATCCTGGCTTCACTAAAATGGAAAGTGAGGCCCAACCAAGGGAAGACATGCGTGCCCAGCGAGAGCCAGAGTTGGCCCCCAAGGCCTCCCAATGACTCTGCTCTTTGGTGGCAGAGTAATGCTCGCCCGCTGTGAGTTTGTGTCCTTGGTCACTAGGAAAGCAAAGACAGGTCTGGCCACAGGCCAGTGGGGACTGCAGTGTGTGCTCCCTGTCCCCTGAGACTGTGAGATGTGTTTCCAGGCACCTTCAGAGCTGGCCAGAATGCAGAGGATTCGCAGCCAAGACAAGCAGCACCAAGAACTTAGGTGGTGATCCGTCTGGATCCCAGCTCCAGTGCCCTTCTCCTGCCACAGATCCAAGACCAAGGTAGAAGTGTTGGCTCAGTTCCAGGGTCTCTTTCTTAGACAGACACAATATACACAGCTCCTGCAGACATTATTTGAATCAGCATAACACCTGAATTTTTAAATGAAAGGCACATCTTTCTTACTTATGTAGTAGATAAAAATAGCTTGCATCATAGAGAATTTTTTTTAATAGCGGTCTGAGAGAGCTGAATTAAAAATGCATCCAGCATTATGTAATCCTTGAAAGATAACAGTTGTTTACTCTGCTTTGATTTCTAAGCTTTCTCTTTGATGACAAATATTAATATTTATCATTTTTCTGGTGCTGGACTAATGAGAATCTTAAGTGTTTATGAGAAGGCATTTAAATATTACAGTACTGCAGATGTGTTTATTTTCTGATTTATATTCCTGTCTGTTGCATCAACCAGCATTTATTTTTTATGCTGAATCCTAGGTGGTGTTCATTGACATTTCCAGTAAATTCTACATGCCCAGCACTGATGGTCTCTTTATTTATTGGACGATAAAGGGAATGTGAAATTTTACCAACTAACACTGTGCTAGGAGCACAGCTGACCTATGATTTTCAATGTGAAGACTGACAGGCATGTAACTATTAACCAGCAACTCTAGGCAGACAGGTTTAATAATCAACATTCCATATCAGGCAGAATTTGCTGAGTGCTGTGTCAGGCACTTCCTGTGGTCTGACTTACATCCATTCCCTTGGTACTCACGACACCTAAGCTTAGTGGTGTTATCATCTCAGTTTACAAAATTATTGCACAGCTCAGAGAGGCTGAGTACTTTGCTCAAAACAGCACAGTAAATGAGAAACAAAGTCAGAAGTCAATCTTTAGAGCACGGTGGCAGAGACATGTCTTAAGAGTCCCACATCGTCAGGCCAGCATTGAAAATTCCTGTTATCTGCTCAGCATAAAGAATCCATCTGCCAGGATCAACAATCGTCAGAACAGACAAGCCTGACTTTCAGACCTTGATGGTAAGAGCGAGGCGTCTTTTTGTCTATGCATGGAGACAGAGGATAAACGGAACAGCAGTGGTGACCCTCAAGGAGCTAGAGAGCGAAGACAGACAGTACTCATATCATTAGCCAGTTCTGACCCCTGACACGGGAAGGGAGCAGGACTGTGCAAGTTCAGAGAAATGGCAGGAACGACTCCTTACCCCTATGCACCGTGCAGGTAAAAATCAATTGACCAGAGAAATAATTCACAGCCACACAGACAGACAGCACAGACATAAACTGGGGTGGTATAAAGTTCAACAGTGAACTGAAGTTAGGGACCACGGTGAAGAGATGGTCACGGGGGAGCAGGCACTACTTTTGCCATCTTATAGCACTTGCATTCTGGAGCAGATAAAGGTTCTTGGTAAGACATTATAGGTAAAATAAAGGCTGGTTTTTGCTTGTGGGTTTGGGGGTTTTTGTTTGTTTGTTTGTTTGTTTGGTTGGTTGGTTGGTTACTTGCTTGCTTGCTTGAGTTTTTTTGTTTTGTTGCTGTTGGTTTGTTCGTTTAAGTCTAGTCTAGAAGCTTAGGAAGTAAAATACAAGGACCTAGCTCAGAATAGAGAGAGGTCAATATGATGCTACTGACTCCATCCATGACACCATTGAGTCACTCATTCACCTTAGAAGCAGTTTTCTTAATGTTCAAATAAGGACGTGGAGCTGTGAAGCTCTTTTCCCAGTGTGTCTTAGGGCCATGATGAAAACAACATCTTCCTCCTTCTGTCAGCAGATCCTGAGCTCTTCCCTCCATCCTGCGTTTCCCCTTCGACTGCATCCCTCCCGCAAGGCTCTTTTCATGATTGCTGCAGCCATACGGAAGAGAAACCAAACAGGAGTGACATACATGTGCTGCCCCATCGGGAGCAGAAACAGGCGGAGCAGACACTGAGCCGAGGCAGGTGGAGGAAGTGAAAGCGTCCTGGTTGTACATATGGAGCTTAACGTTTACTAGTGTGTTCACAGAACAGCAGTCTGTGGAGATGGGAGGTGGTATATACCCTCGGCTAGAAACAAAACTGATGTCCTAGCAACAAGGAAGAAGAAGGAGTCTAGGAGAAGATGTGGCAGATGAAGAAGACCCAGACATCAAGAATTCAGCTCCAGCTCCAGCACTGAAGTCCGGGTACCATTACCCAAACTCGATGCTTCCTTCTCAGGCCCTAGGGAGCCTGGGCTTATGGGCAACCTTATCCAGTCTATCTAGTCAACCCCGACAGTCTCTACTAACCACAGATGTCACCTTTAAGCATGGCAAGTTCTTTCCACCTTAACAACTGGTAAGGCTGTTCTCCTGCTAAGAACACCATTCTACAAGCTGTTCACATGGCTGGCTCCATTGCATCCTTTATGTGAGTCTCTGCTCAACATCCCCATATCCCCAGCTGTTTTATCTAAAGAGAATACCCAAACCCCCTTTCATCGCAGTACTGTGCACCTGTCCTTCTTGGACTTGAGGGCTTTTAATCACATTTTCTGAGTGTTTATTTCCCGGTTCTGCCACAACTCTCTATCTGACCGCTCCATCCATACCTAGCACAGTATCTCACACACAGAAGTTACACAACATTCTTAAGGAGTTCCCATTAAAATCTACATTTTAAGGATGAGGAAATGGAGCCTGAACCAAGTAACCAGTTCAGACTCATGCAGCTGGTGATTATTAGTAAGACCCATGTTTGGGCTTAATATATCTGGATACTTGAGCTCAAAAGAGTAAACATGTAAAATATTTTAATAATTACATTTATCAGGTGCTTACTATACAAAGGGTGTTGTGAAAATTCATGTTTTATTAGTTATTTTTGCATATCTAAGAAAAGGCCTGGCAAACAACATAAGGGAGGAAGACTCACTCTGGCCCATGGTTTCAGAGCATTGTGATAGGAAAGGCTTAGCTGGGCATCTCAGGTCACAGGAGCAAACTGTGTGCTGAAGGCCATTTACATCCCAGCAGGCAGGAAGCAAAGAATGATGCCAGAGCCAGGGGCAAGATACCTATCAGCAATATCCTTCTTCCTGCAGGCTCCACACCTTCCCAAACTAGTGCAACCAACTAATAAACAGGCATTCAAAATATAAGGCTGGGAGACATTTTAGGTTTGAACCACAATTACCACCAAATTCAGACCTACTAAATAAAGAGTATACCATTCCATCCATCTTATTGAGAATACCTACAAATTGAAACAACTTGCTCAATAGTCCTTGAATATGTATATATATATATACACACACACACACACACATACACATGCACACAGAGAGAGATTAATAGCTAGCCAGATATATTAGATTTGTGAATTATAAACAATTTTTCCTCATAACATTAAAACAGAATGATAAACTCATACAGATTATACAGACTAAAACTTTGTTATTTCAAGTGAGGACCACGGACTTCATCATGAGCAAAACCATGGAGGAGTTTGCTGAAAACGCAGATGCTTCTGGCCTCCCTGGGACCCATGCATTTGGCTCCAGCCAGCCCTTGACCCACAGGAGTTGGGCCCAGCTGTTCCATCTGCACTAGGAAGCCAAGCCCAGCCAATTCCTCTCGGCCAGGGAAACCTTGGCCTCCTGCCTCCTGGAAGTTCAGGAGGCCAAAGGAAGCCTAAGCTTGGAGGAAGCTTTATCCCTGCTCCACAGAGCCAAGAGGGGGCCTCAGCTGCAGATTTATCTGTGGCCATTGGCAAATAAAGCTGCCTGGCCTTTCTTTTACCCCCTAAGCCAGAACTTCGCAACTAGGATGTCAAGATACAGTAGTCTTATGTCTCCCGTATCATTAACCCTCTGCTCAAAGTGTCCCCATCTCCATGTAATCAGACTGCCTCTGTATTCAGACACACAAGCTGTGCACACAAGGCAGTCCTTTCCTACTTCTTTTGAGCCAACCTCTCGTCTCAGAGCTGGGAGTGTGCCCCCAGCCTGGCCCATCCCAGCATGCCTGACTCTGGGGACAGGAATAGTTCTAAGTGGTAGGTTCATAACTCAAGCTGGAACACCTTCAATCTATTAATTATTTGGATATTATGCTCAAGTGGATATATTTCAGCTAATAAAAACTGAGACTCTAAATTTGATGGTAAATCTGAAAACCTTAAAATACGTTATATCTGGTATGTTTTATAATATGGTTAGAATTTGAAGTTAGCCTGATCATAGTTGCCACGTTTTTTTGCATATTTTAACCTATGTGGACTGCTTTCTAAGCAACAGTTTGCATGTGGGATACAACTTAAATGACCAAGATCCTAGGTGATTCAGAAGGGCTTGGTATCTCTCTCTGGCAGTCAGATTTAAGACACTGTTACTAGCACCTGAGAGAAACTATTTTAACAACAGAAATTTGTAAATTGACTTGCAGTTTTGGAGACTTAGTAGAGTACTTGGCTCAGCAGTTCGGAGCCTCTGGTGAGGCAGGAGCCCTCACAGGAGTGTGTGAGCAGAGGAGGCTGGTCATATGGCAGCAACCAGCAAGCAAAGACAGAGAGAGGGGGGAGCTAGGGGCCAGATAGGCCCTTCCTTAAAAGGCACACCTCCCATGTGTCCTGCCCCTCCAGCTAGGCCCCACCTCCTAAAGTTACCAGTGCTTCCTAGTACTGTTACCTAAGGAAGAGTCTATCAAGAGATAAGACCATTGATTAGGTCAGAGTCCTCAAGCACCGCCCTTCCCTGAAGCTCATTGGTTGGTAACCAGTCCCATAGCACAGGGTCCTTTGGGAAAAATCTGTCACATCCAAACCAGAGGCGCACTTTATCTTCCACTCTCCTAGAAGATAACCACTCATTTCTCTACCACGTCTCCCCATAATTAAATGTGCCAGTGAGTACCTGTTAAATCAGACCATCCAGAGAGTGAGCCCAGCTCAGTGAGAGGAGACCTCTTTCGTATGACACGGAAGGAGCGAAGCACGTTCCTTCCTGCTCCGCTCAATCTCTCTACTGCTGCTGTTCATACCCATGCACACACCTCTCCTTTTTTTGTCTCCTTCACCCTTCTGTCCTCTGTGTCCTCCCACCACCTCCTCGCTGCGGGCTCATCCCTGGGAAGGTGAACTGGAATTGCCAGTGCTCCAGGGTTGACATAGCCTTTATTTTAGCAGGTCCCACCTCTTCCCTGTACCTGTCCCAAGGGCTTTGCTTCTGTCTATAAAATCCTGCTGCCATGGCTTACACAGCTCCCGATACAAGGGGGAAAATATCCTTTGGGTCATGCAGAATCTGAGGACAAAGCCAAAGTTTTATTGTTGCTTTATTTTGGTGGATTTTTTTTCCAGAACTGAAAGACATGGGAAAGAGACTTCAAGCCTTGCAGAAAATGAAAATTTTGTTCTTACCACATACCACAAACTTCACTGATTAAATGACTACAGGCTGTAATCTCCTCTAACTAAAATACGCATGCATTAAACCTCATGGGGAGTACTGACACCTCAACATTATCTATGATGGGTTTAACTCTAGTAACTGTGAGTCTGAGAAACTGCGAAATACATTGAATTTTAATAGGATTCTGATTGCTAATAGAAATAGGCAAACCTGAAAGAGGGGGGAGGGGGGATTGCTAACAAACACACAAAAGACCTTTCCTGTCTTTACTTTCCAGAACAGTCAACCGTACCTTCTGTGAACTTTCTTAGCACTGCCTCAGACTTCTCTTATTCATACTTAATTCATCGTTAAAAGGAAACACAGGCCAAAACTCTAAAAATGTCACGACTCTTACGTATGCAATGTTTCACTGCTAAGCCCAATGGCAACAATCTTCTTCTTCCCGCATTTTCTCTTCCTCTCTATGGTGTCAACACACCAGGAAAACAAAGCTACCACATTGTGAAATAGCCTCCCACTGAGTAGAGACTCCAGAAATGCTGCCGAATAACATGGTGTTGGCTAATATACATTCAGGCCGGGAATGCTTCGAGCCGCTTGAGAAGGTTTTAAATATAAATATTCAAACATAAGCTTGTGCATTTTCTATGGGGGAAAAAGGCTTTTAAAAAGAGAGTTCTGGCAGTGATCAGAACCTGTCTGCCCCAAACACACCACCTTAGAAGAGTTGCTACCTATGTGATGGTAGTTAATCAGCAGCCCAGGGAGGGAGGGTTCTTTCAACACCTCCCCAGCTAGCTGAAAGCAGGGTGTACATTCTCTTTGTGATAGAGACGTGTTTGTAAGGGTGTGCCCCTCTCCCGACCAAAAGGAGCATGACTATGTGCACAGCAAGCCTTCATTTCCCATCCATTTCTGTAGGCACCTCCTCCTAACTCGCCCTACCACCCATCTCTCCTCCTTAAGCAAGTCACCTCTCCCTCTGTTCTATCTGCACAGGGCATGCAAGCCCCAGCCTACCTCCTCTTCCCAGTGTTCCTTCTCTAAAGTCTTCCACATGCATACCTCATAAACAGCTTCCCCTTCGCAATCTCCCCCTTTGTACGCCTAATTTTAGGGCCCTAGAAGCAAGACCTAAGAGGGGAGAAATTTTCTTCCTCTTCATATAGATAATTCAGAAAATAAAAGGCATCTAATCAAATTATCTTAATTAATCTGCCAATGGAAAATGGGAGTAATTATTTAAGGAAAGGAACCAAACTTTCGGAGAGGCGGCTCTGAGGAAGCCATGCATTTCGGACAGCTGCACTAGAAAGAAGTATTCACTAGTAAGAGCGGCTGGTACTTTCTCGGAATGATCCTTTAGACCTCTGTGCAACCCTCCCATGGCTTCTGAAAATTTCTTCTAAACATAGTTGCCATGAGTTGGTTGCTTCTTGTTGCCAGTTATTTAGAATGAAGCAAACTCAATACCAGGAAGAGAACCCCAACCTGAAAGTTCCCAGTGGGAGAATCATGACTGGGATAAGCAAGGCTAGAGATACAAAGAGGGGCGGGGAGGAGGCATAGCAGAGCGTGAAATGAGGACATAGCCCAGGGTACCACCACCTCTACTTACTCACTAATTCCAGAACTTTGGACGAGACTTCTCATGTCTTTCACCCCAAGGCTTCAAATGCTACTTTCCGTGTATCTTTCTCCATAACTATGACATGGTAATCACTTGAGAAACTTTCAAAAGAAAATACCAACCCTGCCCCCTTTGCCAATCTGACTGGATCCATCTGCATGAGAACAGCCAGTCCCAGGTGGGGATGGGGGAATCTAAGGGTAACTAGACAGCCCTGAAAACCACATATTGGAAAGCAATCCAAACAGATTAATATTATAGAAAGGAGAAAGAGATTTCCATTTCAAAGCCTCAAAGTCCCTTCTTAATAACGGAGCTTTGACTTGAACATGGTATGTTAAGGACCTTGGGTTTTCCCATGGAAACCAAAGAGGCTCCACTACAGTCTGAAATCCCTCTCTGCCCATGGTGGGATGCACAAATATGAGAAACAAGGTTTTATTGTCAACTTCTCTCCTTCTCTCCTGAAGCAGGTTATAAAATTTAGGCAGGATTTTCAACCTTCTCATGGAACAGGTCATAAAACCCTCATGAGAAATAACCTCCCTCTATCTGAGGAAGGACACATCCTTATCTCTGAAGAAAGGGATCATGATGAAGAATTCTATCTAACAGGCCCTCTGTTTCCTTCAGGGTACTGACATCACATAATGGTGAGGACAATTGTTTGTATTCTATTAATTATGTTTTAAATAAATGCTGATTGGCCAGTAGCCAGGCAGGAAGTATAGGCAGGACAACCAGACAGGAAGTAGAGGCAGGTCAAAGAGAACAGGAGAATTCTGGGAAGAGGACGCAGTCCTGTCCTGTCACAGAAGAAGCAAGATGTGACTGCCTCGCACATCTTGTACTGAGCCACATGGCTAACATATACTAGACTAATGGGCTATATAAGTTATAAGAGTTAATAAGAAGCCTGAGCTAATGGGCCAATCAGTTTATAACTAATGTAGACCTCTGTGTGATTTCTTTGGGACTTAATGATTGTGGGACCCAGCAGGACAGAAAACCGCAGTCAACAACATCACACTGGTTTTATATGGCCCTATTAACCATGACTCAATCTACTTCATCAACCCTGGAATAAAAGTACACGGGATTACGGTCTGCAACTCATTGTTACCTCATAAGGACCCCAGTTAATGTAAAACTTACAGTACACAAATTTGTAACTTTTTGAAAGTTGTTCACCAGTCTTTTGTTTAGGGGAATGGGGAAGTAGGGGGGCTCCCTTGGCCATGAGTCTAGGATGAATGAAGGAAAGATATTTCAATTTTGCTGTACCAGTAATATTTAAATCGATACAAATTGTTGGAGAACCTCTAGACATGGTTTGTGCCAGGGGAGCTAAAACAATAAGGTTAAAGATAATATTCCATCCAATGTTCAATTTATGATAAGCAAGGAAACATGAAATAAAATGCACCAAGTTGTGATTTTATTTATTTATTCTTGGTTAGTTGACTCTTTGTGAGTGTCTTACTTGGTAAACTTACAAGTCACTGTATGACCCAGGCTGGCTTTGAATTCATGATCCTCCTGCCCCTACCTGTTGAGGACTGAGACTACCAGTGCTTGGCTACCACTGTGCTTGGCTACCACTGTGCTTGGCTATCACTGTGCTTGGCTACCACTGTGCTTGGCTACCACTGTGCTTGGCTTATGGGGCTTTTGTTTTGTTTTGTTTGTTCGTTTGGTTGATTGATTGGTTTTTGTTTGTTTGTTTGGTTGGTTTGGTTTTTTGAGACAGGGTTTCTCTGTGTAATATGTAATAGATATAGCTGTCTTGCAACTAGCTCTTGTATTTCAGGCTGGCCTCGAACTCACAGAGATCCGCCTGTCTCTGCCTCCTGAGTGTGCTGGGATTAAATGCATGTGCCACCGCCCCCTGGCAGCTTGTTTTTTTTTAATTACTGTGAATAATAATAACAAAATGAAAAGTTACCATTACTGAAGACAGCTACTGGTTAAACATTTTCTATGGGTCATATGGAAACTGAGGCTGAGAGAAACTGGAATACTTTACCCTGAGTCACCCAGAGGGTGGGACCAAGATTAAGAACCAAAGTCCTTTGTTCTTTCGGTCTGTGATAAGGTAAATGAGAATGACCTCCATAAGAACCTGTGCTGGGATACTTGGTCCCCAGTTGGTGAACCTGGGAAGGATTAGGAGGTGTGACTTGTTGGAGGAGATGTGCCCCTGCGAGTGGGCTTCGAGGTTTTCAATCCCAGTCTTCTTTTTCTGCCTCTTGACTGCAGACCAAGATGTGAGCTCTTAGCTGGTCCTTCTGCCTTTGCTCTGCTATTGTGGACCCCAAGCCTATGAGACTGTAAGCTCAATCGAGTGCTTTCTTTTACCAGCTGTCTTGCTCACAGTGCTTTGTCACAGCAATAGAACAGTGGCTGAGACAGGGTCCACTCTCTCGCCTACTCTCATCCCAGCTCTCACCAAGAACCTAAGAACTGCCTGAATACTTCCTACTCGGAGTACAGGTCATGAAGCAGTAGCAAGAGTCTATTAGACAGACTAGTTTTCTGCTTTATGTTTATCTACCAAATCGAAGGACACCGGCACATGCCAATGTCCAAAAAACACAGATCTATGTATATCAGCCCTTCGAGGCTCAAGGAACATGGCAGCAGAGGGGATCATGGGATGAATGAGCGCTCCAGGAAGATGTCAGCTCAATAAAACATGGCTGTTACACTAATGAACTCATGGGATTACCTCCACAAGACTGACATAAGATTACAAGATTGGGCCCATCAGCAGCATGTCTGCAGGAACACGTGAGGGGTTCATAAGACCTCACCTCTCCTTGGACAACTTTTGGAAATTAATGTTTGATATGGGGTGAGGTGTCAGTCTCCTCAATGGTAAAGCCACGGATAAGCTGCCAATGCTTTAATAAGTACCCTTCATTCACACTCATGCAACTAGCCATAATTAAACACAATGACGTCTCTCTCTCTCTCTCTCTCTCTCTCTCTCTCTCACACACACACACACACACACACACACACACACACACACAGTAGGAGAAAGACTTACTGGGAGGAAGATTATAACGGGGGTAGAAATTACCAAAAATTCATCATATATGAAACTGTCAGGTGGAGGCAGCAAGCACATTTGTAGATATTTTTTTTCTACATTAACTACTGCCTGTCACTGATTTACCTTACCCATTAGATCTATACTTTTAAAACTATGCAAACATTTCATTTCCTCACTTGAGACGGGTAGGTGATTTCCCAAATTCCCTTGGAATAAATTTCATGACTCTCGCAGAGGCTGGGCGGTGTAGAACATTATTGTCCTTGTTTTCTTTCTATTGCAGTGATGAGCAACACGGAGAGGAAGGCATTGATTTTCTCCTAAGGCTTCCAGTCCTTCAGGTGAGGGCAGGAACTGAGGCCGTCTGTAGGGGGATTATGCTTACTGGCCTGCTTCTGGTGGCTTGTTCAGCTTTCTTCCTATAACAGAGGATCACATGCCCAGGGTTGGTACCGCCCACAGCGGGCTGGGTCTCTCATGTCAATCATTAATCAAGAAAATGCCCCCCACAGACCAGCCACAAGCGAATCTGATGGAGGCAAGTCCCCAGCTAAGGTTTCCTCTTCCTGGCTAACACTGCTGTGTCCAGGTGACAGGAACGAAGCAGCACAGCTGTCTGTGCATCCTCGCCTTGTCAGCTTCTGCATTCAGTGGACATCATGCTTGGGTACCCAGACCTCCATTCCAGTCCCCAAATCCCGGCAATTTCTTTCTTCCTTCCCTCTAGAATATACCACCACTCACCACCATGAGTACCTTCCTATGTATACATTCAAAGCTCTCTACAACTGGTAAGTCGCGGAGGGCCTAGAGGACCCAGGAGCACACTTTCTGCGTGTGTTCAGTGTTTAGGATCCTAGAGACCGCTACCTTTCCTTTGTCCACTTAGCCCTTCCTTCTTCGTTTGCCCGTGATCCTCATCTCTGGTCCTCCTTCTCTATCACGGAGTCACAGATAATGATGTCTTTATCAGCACCATCAACTTTAGAAACAAGCCACCAGCTGCTGCCCCCGAATTACGCACCAGCTGGAGGACGGTTGCCTCTGCTGAACCCTGAGGATCCTGGCACAGGTTTTCCTCCTTTTCACAGGTAGACAAAAGGCCTCACTGACACAAACCAGCTGCTCCTCAGTCTAAATTTAATATCTGCATGGAGCCATGGGTCAGGCTTCTCAGCAGGAAATTCTCACATTCAGTCTTTACCCTCTCCCTGCCCGGAAGAATACCACTGGAATGACAAGACGGGTTTTCAAGAGCAATAAAAATTTTGTACTTTACATATGATGGCCAGCCCTTCCTCCTTTAAGAGGACAAATAAAAAATTATTTTGCTTTCACATATCAAGTTTACATAGACAATGACAAACTAAGACGTTGTATTTATCTATTTACTGCAGGCTCCTGGGAGCCTGGGAGCATGCTCAGAGTTTGAAACTCTCTTCTTATCCTCACCCCATTAGGCAAAAATGCAGAGATGACACAAGCCTCACAGAAGCTTCAGAGAAAGATCTGGGATTTAAATCCCAGGACGCCACGTGACTGAGATGTGTTGCCTTTATCTAGATGCCGTTTCATCTGAGAAGTCAAAGACATGGACATGGCCACATAAAGCCCTTTGGAAGATGACCTCAGAGGCTGAGATGTCTCTCTGCCATGTTCACGTTGAAAGTAACATAACCTACATCTTATCTTTCAAAGCTGCATTTCTACCTTAGAAGAGACAAGCAAGATGGGAAAATGCCGGGGGAGCGGCACTCAGGGGCGCTAATGTATGCAAATCCACAGACCTGCTCTCTGTCTTCTTGTGGTCAGACCTGTGGGGTGGTGTATGACCAGCCTACCACGTGGAGATCATGCAGGTGGCTGGGGAGACCTTTGTGCATAGCAACTTGCTCTGAGTGTTGAGTCAGTGATGTTCAAGGCTGTGATGTCATTATCTAATTATCCAGAAATCATCTCTCACATGGGAAAAGGTGAGAGGTGCTTGCTCACATATCTGTGAATACATAACTGAAGGGCCCGTGTGTCTTCTCGAACCGAAGTTCTGGGAAACACACACAGTTTGTGTACATTTCCAATATTTCATCTCATACAGAGCATCTGTGATATCTGTGAGGGTAAACACAGCACCAAAAATGCATTCTCTCCTCTTCGGAGGAACAGAGGAACCTTGGGAACCAAGTCAAAACTAACAGAAATGGAACATACCGAAGCTGCTTGTACATATAAATTAAGATGAGAACACGGAAGCATCCCTAACACACGCCATCAGATATTTGCAGGAGGGATGTGGAGTAGGGACATCAAGAGGAGGCAAGCAGGCAGGCCTCTGACGATTCGGCCCTGTGAAGCCTCAGGAAACCCTCTTTTTGGCCCAAGACACGAGAGGGAGACTGTTGGCCCACTTCTCTACAGAATGGAAATGATAGAGATGATTCCTACGAACTTCCAGCTCTAGCACACAGGGCACCTGTCATTTAAACAGCCCTTGCACCTGGAGAGATGAACATATCTTTATATGTTTAAAATGTTTCTCAGGAAACATTTGTTGAATTAATGAAATCGGGCAACTTTAGCCATGAGAAAAAATCTTGGGAACAGAGGAGGATAACATTATCCAGATAGCTACACATCCACTGTGCCTTCTAGCTTATTGCTTTTGCAAGTAAGATTCTGGGGAGTAGTTTCGTCTCTCTCTTAAACCAACAACGTGACCCCAGGCAAACTGCTCTGCCTCGGGGACCACAGCTTCCTCATCACTGAAATAAAGGTGCGCTCAAGCTATACATAGCTACCATTTTTGAAACCTCGACTGCCAGCAATTGTTCTGAACTCCTTGCCCTGGACTTGAAAAAGCTCAAAAGGTTTTGCAACACTAGCATTTAGTGTCTAATTTCAGAAGTGTCATTGTGCAATTGAAAGGTTTTGTATTCTATAGTCCAGCAGGCCAGAGTCTCAGAATGCATTCTGTGAGGTAGGTTCTTTTGCTAGGAAGAAACAAACTAGCAAACAGAAGGCTCTACAAACCCAGTACTTCTATTATCAAAAAAAAAAAATCTCTACCATATCGCTCTAAAAGAATTTAAATTATAAATGAATCTATAGCACAATTTTGCTGCAGCTATGAAACCATGACAGCCATCTCAGCCATCTTCTCAAGCTTTGTATTATGGGAGATACAGAATTATTTGAAGACCGTGTAAGCATGCATTAACAAAAACTTCATACCTAATACTTTGCATAGCATATGCAATCAGAGGGGGAGAAAAAGAGATTGGGGTGTCTTCTCTAAACCTTTACCTTTAGCCCCATCTTAATTAAGCAGATGGACAAAGAAGGCTGCCAAGAAGGGAGGGCATGTGGGAGTCGTAGTTCTACAGGACAGGACTACCTCCTGGGATTCCCGAGAGTGAGACTTCAACTCCCAGAAGACATTTCTCCAGGTCAAATGGCACATTGGGAGCTGAAGTACCAGGCCAGCAGAGTGCACGGAGAAGGACTGCAAGTCCCAGAAGCCTCCGCAGCCCAGGTCTTGGGTCATAAAAGGGAGTCAGGGAAAAAAAAAAAAAATGGAGCTTTCAGTTGCAATCCGTTTAAGCACAGGTTTGAGCTGGGCTGCACCTGGCAGTCCAGGCCTCGCCCTAGTTATGCCCGAAACAACCACCGGGTATTTTCAGCACAATTCTGAGCGACCAAAAATAAGCCCTTTTCCACTGACAAACTTTCGCGAGCCTGGCCTCAAGGTCGAGTACAGCTCTAGGCAGCTTCTCTGGGCCACTAGAGCAGGAAGCTGATTTTTTTTATCCACGTGAGGACCGCTGGGCCGGTGGTCCAGAGTACCAGGGCAGAGGCAAACCCGCCTCCTTCCTTCTACCTACGTTTACAGCTTCCAGGTCCCCGCGTGTGAAACCCAAATTGAAACGCACGGAGGTGTTAAGGTCCGACGAGTGACGCGTTCTCACGCCACAGGGAACGGATGGGAGTTTGTCGGCTTTTCTTTATTTTGCTTTCACACTTATCAAAGGCAAATTCTTTCCGGAAACATTGTGCTCGGTGTGCCCGGCTCTGCTGCTGCCCTGGCACCGGTTCAGATCTTTGGGGACTCTGGAGCTAGGTTATCTGTTTAACCCAGACCTGTTTGAATCAGAGGTCCCTGACACTTGTCTACGGAACTGACGAACTATTAACCAACTACACCTCGAGGACCCGCTGGCGCGACCCCGTGCCTCAGTTTACCCCGAGGGTCTTGCAGGTGCTGGCCTGGCCCCGCCCCGCCGGCCGCAGGGGTACGCGCGTGGGAACCCAGCCCGCGCCCCACGTTCTCTTCCACTTGGGCTCGCTTCCCGGGCCCCTACCTTCCAAGATCTTGGTGGCTGGAATGAAAGGCAGAGGGCGGGAGCGCCGCCTGAGTGGTTGCCCACTGGGGTGGACCGGGGAGCTGAAGGGGGAACGGTCCCGCTGCTGGGCCAAACGGGACGGACTACAATCCCCACAGCGCCTCGCGGCAGGGGCGGGATCCAATAGGTGACAGGCGCGGGGACCAATCGGTGAGAAGCACGAGCTTACGCCCTGCCAATCGGAAGCCAAAGGGCAGTGACACCAAGTCTTGGAGTAGATTGTCTAAGGTGACACTCCCTTTTGAAAGGGGATTTTTGTCATAAATCACACAATATTTGGCTTTTTCCAAAGGAGAAAAGGAAGCACGATTATGTTCTCTTGAAATGAAAGCCTGCCCTGTACGTTTGCTTTCCTTCCTTTCGGAGCTGATCTAACGATGCTGCGTCTCCTCTCCCCCACCTTGGCTCCTTCTTGTTTCCTTAGGACCTTTGTATTTCTCGCAGAACACATTCCCAAGACCCCCAAAGCCCTACTTGATCCAGCATACGGCTCCCTTTGTCCTCCCCTGGCATCCTGTCAAAAATCACAGCACAACCTTCCCATGCCTTTCCCCCGCCTTAATCCTCCGCCTGTGCATTATTTTCAACTAGGCTCTCACCAGCGAACACTGCACGTTACTTATTGGTGCCTTTTATTGTCTTACTGTTCCACCAGGATTCTTGAAGAAGTAGATTTTTATTTGGCTGCCGTATTTCTTACACCTAGGGGAGCGAAACGAGTCAAACATAGTAAATAAGTTTTGAATAATTGAGTGATATCTAGAGATGACCTTCTCTTCTCTCTATCTCTCGCTCATATCCATTCAACTCATCTCTGATCACCACGGGTCTTTTATGCCTGCTCTTTTTCATTTTTATTCAATCATTTCCTCGGTGTATTCTTTACCAGATGCTGCATGAACGGCGGAGAAATCGTTGACTTAGCCGATTCCAAACCTAAACACATTCCGGGTCTAATAATGGATGAGAGAAACAACTTAATTTCCCAATGAATGCAGTTGCAAATTGTGGAGCGACTATATGGTTGATACATGATCATGCAGCTCCTTAGCAGGGAGTAGAATCTTCTTTCTTTCTTCTTAGAAATGCCCCTTCTGCAAGGCAGTGGTGGCGCATACCTTTAATCCCAGCACTTGGGAGGCAGGCAGAGGCAGGCGGATCTCTGTGAGTTCGAGGCCAGCCTGGTCTACAAAAGATAGTTCCAGGACAGACTCCAAAACTACAAAGAAAGAAATCCTGTCTCAAAAAAACTAAAAAAGAAAGAAAGAAAGAAAGAAAGAAAGAAAGAAAGAAAGAAAGAAAGAAAGAAAGAAAGAAAAGAAAAGAAAGAAGAGAGGGAGAGAGAGAGAGAGAGAGAGAGAGAGAGAGAGAAATGCCCCTTCCTCTTTCTTCCATTCTCTCCCAGATCTGAGTACGAGAAAAGAAAGATATTTGCTAGTCTTCTTTAATGTTTCTAAACAACGAGCAGTAATGATATGTCGCTGTCTTCTGCGGCACAGGACCCTTCCCCTTGCCGTTCTTTCTTGACTTTCAGCAGGAGGTGGTACAAGTCTCCGACTGCTCACCCTTTCAGAAGTTTGAACCCCATGCAGAGTATCAAGGTGTGCTGTAAAGCATCCTGGTAAGAAATACTGATGTCCTTGGAAACTACTTTGGGAGAATGTCACACAGGATGCTTGTCAAATACGACTATTAACACTGAGACCCTAGGCAAACTATGAATGAAGGTGAAACATAGAAAGAATAGCAGTTAAAACAGCAAGAATGCAGGTCGATGTGTACGCAGAACTAATCCTGTGCATAGGGATTAAAACCCCCTCCGGGCTTCCTCACACAGGCTTCTGTCGGCTTAAGGTTATTTTCTATAACACAACAATTCTTTTTAGCTTCTATGAGCAGCATAGGGTTGGCTCCCCAGTCCCAGCTTTGCTCTAGCTGATCAGCATGAGAGATGTCACCACCTGTGTCTACTATGTAGCAGAGTGCCAAACTAAATGTGGAATAAAATCCCTGGGCCATAGGAAGCTGGGAATCATAACACTTAAACCCCTCCCAAGGAAGTATCAGCCTGTAGTCATTACATTTTCTACTTAAAGATGAATATGAATACATTTAAGATATGACATTGTGTGCTCTGATTGTTATAGCACTGGCAAACAGCTTATTAACATAGCTATATGAATATAAGCATTCGGCTGTGAATGTTTCTGGGTTAAAGGTGAACTGCCACCTTTAGCAATATAAAGAACAGCAAGAACACCAAGACATGGTCTTGGAGCTTGGACTTTGGATCTGGTCTTTGATCCAAAACTTCTTTTTTTTTGGTGTGTGTGTGGGGGAGTTGAGACAGGGTTTCTCTGTAGCTTTGGGGCCTGTCCTGGAACTAGCTCTTGTAGACCAGGCTGGCCTCAAACTCACAGAGCTCTGCCTGCCTCTGCCTCCCAAGTGCTGGGATTAAAGGCGTGCACCACCACCGCACGCCTTCTGCCAAGATTCAAGACTTCTAAGCACCAAGACAATCAACTGGAAGGTTACAATCTAATCTACAAACTGACTGAATAATTCCTTCAGGGTTTTCCAGAAGCATGTCCTGAAGTACATATTCCACAGAGAGTTGTTTATCACACAGTACTTACAGGAAATACCAGAAAAAGAATAGGAAAGTGAAACAGGGAAGAGAAGACACGCTCCCCACCCCCCACCAAGTGGACCATCCATCATTTCACTTGCGGTGGCAGCTGTAGTCAATCCTCCTGCGGAATCTTTAGAAAACTATACTGAATTGATTTGTCCCAACAGGTAAGTAGAAGACCTAGGTTACTGAAGCACTAATTCCCGTCCCTCAGTAGGGGATGCTTTAGGGGGTATTTATGTTCTGAGCTGTCAGACCTCTGGGAACACAGAAAGTTAGAAAGTAAAGTCATGCCATTGGAAATAAGAGGACACAGCACTGAAAGATCCGCCACTGCTGTGTCATGGAGACCAATAGAATAAGAATAGTTCCAAAATGAGGTCAATATGTGCCAAGGTGTGTGTGTGTGTGTGTGTGTGGCAGGGTGGGAGGTGACTCATGCACACACACACCTGGTCATGTGCAGTCCAAGCTGCTTACTGCTTTACCCTCGTACCCTCTACCATGTGAACAATTAAAATAGACTATCCTCTTTAACAATCTTCATTAAGGCATGTAAACCAAACAGTAACTCTGGGAAATAGGAACTCCTGAGGACTTTAAGAGAAGTCCTGGTGAGTAGGGTACATAGAGGAAAGATCAAGAGATGTGGAAAGGAGACTTAAAGAACATACTGCTGAAGACATGCTCATTTTTTTTTTGTTGTTGTTTATCTCATTGTTTATCTCATGATCTTAAAGAAACACAAGAGCTTCAGGGCAAGGGAAGAGAGGCAAAGATCGAGGTAATGTGTAGACCTAGAGGGCATTTCTTGTAAAAGAGTTCTGTAAGTCATACTTCCACAGTGTTTCTTCAGAGCAAATAGCTTTGCTTAAAACTGTAGCCACTGTTTGTCATTCTGCTCTTCCCTTGTCTCCTGCTATGCAAACTCTGAGAAGCAAGCACTTTCTGTCGAACTTCCTCCTCGATGGGAGTCAAGAAAGGAGCATGCCACCATAGCCATGCTATAACCACAGGACGCACACAATGAAGAACTAGAAGAGTCCCAGAGTATTAAGCGAAGTCAGGAAGCAAAGGCATCCAGACGACCTCCCTGTAACCTTCCACTAAAAGAAATACAGGATCATCCTCCCCTGTAGGGAGCCTGAAGATCACATAATGGAGTCCCAAGAGCATCCTCTTCAAGCTCACGGGACCCACAAAGAAATCTTCACTGTGGAAAGTCTCAAAACTAAGCAGTCATTGGCAGTCAAAGAGTTCAGCCCTCTGCATAATTCATTTTAGCCATATGTTACAGGTCATAAACTAGACAGTCAGACAAGCATTCTGAGGGCATTTATTTGAGAAAAATACATCCAAAATGAAACTATATTAACCCAAGGAAAGCAATGTTTTGTTTTTATCATCCAAACTATACAGAGACTGGGAAATTCAGCAGTCCTGAAATGCTCCAGTCTCCTTCACAAATCCCGGCTTGTAATCCTGGAGATTTTCTGGCTGTCAGGGAAAATACAGTTGCTAAAAAGAGCAAGAACCATCTTATGACATACTAAATATTGTCCAAATTTTCCACGCTCTCTTGTTCTGTCACTTTGTCCTATTTATTCTTTTGTTTTCACATGTTAAATAGATTCCTCGGGTAGATCTACTCATCAGACATTGAAGAGATCAGTATATTCCCTATAGTTAGAGAACATACGGACGCTGTCTCTTTTTAACTATGCCTCATAAATAATCACACTTAATCCTCCTTGGTGCCATCTTCTGCAATCATCTCCCGGTTACCTAGAGCATAAGGTGCATAAAACTAAGCTCAGTGTCCACGCTGCGCTCTCACCGGGGTGGCTCAGAGAAAAGCTGTGCCTCCTCATCACTCTCCCTCAAGACAGGATCCATCCAGACACAAGGTCCAGGCTCACTGCCGCGTTAAAGGCGTTCCATCATTCAGGAAGATTAAAATCCATTCAAAACATTTCCCAAAAATTAAAAAGCTGTATTTCTTTAGTAGAGGACTGTCCTGGTGTGCCTGCCTATTGCTGTGATAAACACCACAAACAAATGGATTTATTTTAGCCTCCAGGTTACAGGTTCTTCCCATCTTGGAGGGAAGCTCAAGAAAGAGCCTGGAGGAAGAAGCTAGAGCAAGGATAACTTCCTGGGTTGTTTCCCGACTTGCTTAACTCCCTCTCTCATGTGGCCCAGTCCTGCCTGCCCTGGGGTGGCACTGCTCACAGTGAGCTAGGCCCACCCACATCAATCAACAGTCAAATACAGTCTGTGGCATAACAGTCCAGTGATCAAGGAGACAGGGCAATCAGAGAGGGCCTCTCAAAGGAGGTGACATTTGGATAAACGTCTGTTTGTAGAGGCATGAGTCTGAAGAAATGAGGAGACAGACCCCGAGGAAGTCTGTGGAAGAAAGTTCCAGACAAAGGAAACAGCAAATACAAAGTCTTTAAGATGCAAACAAGTTTGGCATGATAGTCAACAGTCAGTCTTACTAGTGAAAAGTCATGTTAATGAAAAGTAAAACGATAGGAGATTAAGTCAAAGTCTTAAGGGAAAAGGCTAAATCGGTTCATAAATACAGTTGCCAGACAGTGCATATATAATATCCACTTGTGTAAGCCTGGAAAGATTAGGTATTGCACAAGGATACACACACAAACAATTACTCATGTCTCTAAGTACATGCATAAAGCTTTTGGAGCAGGTGTATTTTGGAAACTGATAAGTTTTGTAGACAAGTATCATACCTATACTCCCTGGTGTACCCTGCTCAGGTCCTCTTGGGACAGCATCCTGTCAACAGACATTACTATGTAACAATCCATGGATATAACAAGCAAGTGCATTAAAAATACTCAGTCAGGCTAACCTTTTCGCTTCCAGAGATTGATTGATTGATTGATTGATTGATTTGGACTTCATAGTATGGATCTGTGCTTGCACTGGCAAGGAAACTCCTGGGAGAATCCCACGTGATTCTGAAGAACCCCTAGGAGCTCTCCAAGTGGGGTGATTGAGTCAGCACTGCTGTTAGGAGACTCTGTCTTTTGGCTGCACACTATCCTAAACTTCTGAACATTTTCTTAATATTTTTAACATATAAAGAACATGAAATTCTTTTGCTATTAAAGTGGTACAAATTTGAAATTTTTAATGAAGATATAAAGGTTTTTAATTAATGTACTATTTGAATGTTAATAAAATAAATTAATAAAATGCATAGTATTAACAGAAAATGTTCTCAACAAAAAAAAAGCTTTTTTTCTTTTATGTGTGTGTATGTGTGTATTCAGGACTGTGTGTATGTGAGAGGATTCTTATGTGTGTGTGTGTACTCATGTATATGGAGACTGGGGATCATCCTGGGGGAGGAGGCTGTCACTCCTCAGCTGCTGTCTACCTTGTTTTATTTTGAGAAAGAGTCTCTCTTTTGCTTGGAGGTCACCATTAGACTAGGATGGATGGCGAGTGAACTCTAGGGATCTACTGGCTCCTGCCTCACAGAGCTGGGATTACAAGCATGCACCACCACACACAACATTTTTGCATGGGTTCTAGCACTGAGCTCATGTCCCTCTGGGTGTATGCTAAGCACGGTGCTCAACCGGCTCCCTCTCCAGACTTAGAAATGATTTTTAACATGGATCATGAAATCATTTCTAAATTTGAATTCAACTTTTACTCTGTACTTTGCCTTTCAGACCTTTGTCTTCTAAGTTTGGCTCTGTATTAGAATCATAGTAAAAATGGGTTTGAAAGGAAGATGAAATCTGTGTATCAAATTCAAAATAAAGCATTCTTTAAAAATTTATGTAAATCATAAGTAATAGTAGCTAATGTCTGGAGAAGTTTTTTCCATTCTATTCTAAAAGGTGGTCCATTCTCAGGATTTGGGATATTTCTGTTTTATTTTGTTTTGTTTGTTTTTAAGGCAAATCTCTGGGACTTTTTTTTTCTGTTTTGATAACAAGATGTCATGCTTGTGATAAATACTCGCCTGAAAGATATTTATAACGTAAAAATCCCCTAAAATATTTAGACATTTTAAAACTGCAGTTAAAACCTCCCTATCTTCTACCACTCTTTCCCCAACAAAAAAAACGCAGAGATGTATTTAACAGACAGCGCATTTCATGGTGAACATTATTGGCTGTGTGGCTGAAAACTGTAATTAGCCATGCCTCACTGATTCATACATGAATCATTTTGAGGTTTGTTATTCCACTGGAATGTTAATGAGCACGGATGCAAAGTACTCTGAAAGCTTTTCTTTTTATCCTGGTAAAGTACATATGGTAAAGCAGGAAAACAGGAAAACATTTAAAATAATTAATAAAAAATATTTCATGTATATGAGTAGCCCAGTGATGTTTTTCAAGTAGTAAGGAAGACTGGATAATTGATCAGAGCCAGTTCTCTGTGATATGGGCAGTGCTTTTGCAAATATTAATGAAGGAAGATTCCAGACTCTTCCAGGTAAATGTTAATAAAACCCAGGAGCCCTAGTTCTGACCTCACTCTTGTTTCCAGGTAAGAAATTAGCTGACTAGGATGCTTCTAGATCTTTGAATGAATTATGGGAATGAAACCAACATTCAGAGTTCAGATGTCATTTATAAGTAGCATTCTCTTACGAACCCCATTGGAAATAAAAGTAATTTAGGAGAAACGGTCAGCACCGCTTTAATCTAGCAGGGATTTTCCTTGTGAAACAATTAAACACAGACTGGAAGTGTGACTTAACGCATCCTGCCTCTACACTTAGGGTCACTAAAGCATACTGTAAATGGAAATCAGCTTGCTTTAGAATCCAAGAACAAACTCTGCCTTTGACCTTTAGAAAGCGCGTGATGTATATGCCCACAGAATAAACAAAATAATTTCTAAGCAAATTCGTTGAGTGTACCTGACCTTTGAAGCAGAGCGGACGATGTTAATCAGATTTGTATAATATTAATCTAGCTCATCCTCCATCCCTCCGTGTAGTTCTCAAATATCATAAAGAAGAATTTCACACCAGGGGATCTGTGCCATCAGAATCAATTCAGATATGCAACAGAATGTACGACCTGGCTTAAACACTAACGTGGGTAACCCAAACGCAGAAGCAAGGGAGCACTGTGACTATAAATCTATACCATATACACCTAGGGGGGAAATGACTTTGAAAGCCATTAACCTGAGTACGTTATAGACAGTGTCTCAATAAAACATAGCTTGAATCCTGATACTGTGCAAAAATATCATTAGGTCAACTTTGAGTTGAAAATTGCCTGCATATTATAAAAAGGTAGTCCTTCTGCCTTCTTCTTCCTCCTCCTTTCCCTCCTCTTCCTCTTCTTTAGAAATATTTTTTGCATTTTGAGATTTCAGTGTTTGAGTCACAACTTTTTTGAATACCCTATTAAGTAACTTGGTACATATACTCCTTTGTTTTCAATACTACCTCACAATGATAATCAAATCTGACCTCTTTCCAATAATAAAACTCTACCCGTGGCTGTGATGGAGCTGACCATGGATGTTCCTGATCTATGTAGCTATGGCAGAGCTGACCATGGCTGTTCCTGGTCCACATGGCTGTGGTAGAGCTGACCTTATCTGTTCCTGATCTCTGTAGCTGTGGCAGAGCTGACCATGTCTGTTTCTGCAGAAGTAGAAATGAATACAGAGAAATTCACAGCAAACAAGCTTGACCAAAGCATTAAATGCCACCTGGCTAAAATGATTATCTCTGAGAAGACAACAACCCCAAGCTAAGCCAATTTCCTGTGGTGTTTTGTCACAAAGATTATTATTTTTTGTTTTTTTTTCATAAAATGATACCAGTGTGAAGCTGCTGTTTAACTTGTCTACCTAGGAATTAAGTCCAGCAGGGCAAACCAAGGGCAAGAGAGGGCTAGAGAACTTAGAGAATGGCCAAGGATAGCATCTGAGAGAGCAGCTCTGCCCAAAGCTACTCCTCTACCCGAAGCTACTCCTCAGGTTTGTAGCTTTTCTGAGCTTCTTCTTGTGTCAACTAAGTTGCATTCGATTTATACTTTCAAGCACAGGAGTTCTGGTCAATGAACAGTTCAGCTACCAAACTTTTAGCTGATCCCATTGTATTGCACTTTGGGGGATTCCTAGACCTGGAATCGGGCTAGCCTTAGCTCTACTGTCCAGAAAAGCATGCCCAAATCTCACTGTATTCTTCTAATAACTGCAGGTACCTAGTCTGTAGACAAGAATACATGATGGACCGTGGCTCTCAACCATCTGAGGGGTCACTTCGTGAGAGAAGAGCCGGGGGCATACTGTGGGTCTCCGTGTACCACTGAAATACTCTCCCAACAGAAGTGTTAACTTTCCTAACAACAAAAGCCATGTCTGCTTATACTGGAGTCTATCACCTTCTTTCTTTCTTTCTTTTTTTCTTTTTTAAGGTGATGTGGGATTTCCCTCTGCATTCTGTGATTACCATGAATGAATAAAGAAACTGCTTTGGGCTCATAGCAAAGCTAGAGGGGACAGAGTTAGGCGAAGAAAACTAAGCTGAATGCTGGGAGAGAGAAGATGAAATCAGAGAGAAGCCATGGAGCCTCCGCTGGAAACAGATACACTAAAACTTTGCTGGTAGGCCACGACCTCGTGGTGATGCACAGATAAATGGAGATGGCTTAAATTAAGATGTAAGACTTAGCCAATCGGAAGCTAGAGCTAACGGACTAAGCAGTGATTTAAATAATACTGTTTCTGTGTGATTATTTTGGGGCTAAGTGGCTGGGAACCAACAAGCAGCCCTCCTTCAACATTAAGATTTTAAAAAATAATGTCTATATGTCTGTGTATGTAAGTGCAGTACCTATGGAGTCCAGAAGAGGGCGTGTAATCCCCTAGAGCTGGAGCCACAGGGGGTTGTGAGCCTGGCAAAGTGAGTGCCAGCAATAGAAGGTAAGTCCCCTGAAAGAGCTGTATGTGCTTGCCACCACCGAGCCATCTTTCCAGCTCCCTCTACTACTTCTGTTAAGTGAAATTTCCTCGAATGACTTTTAAGATGACCCGTATTCCCTGATTGTAACTGCATTTCATGATGGCCATCATATCTGTATTAAAAACTCCCCTCAATTTTCCAACAAATCACAGATTTCTATAGATTTATCATATAAAAGAGGCAGATGCACTGAATGCAAGTGTGCATGCATTCATTCTCTGTGCCTTTGACTGCACGTGTGACTAGCTGCTCAGGTTCCTGCCACCATGGTTTCCCAGCTAGGGTAGACCATCCACTGGAACTGAAAGTTAAAGCAAACCCTTTCTCCCCTCCTTTGTTTTTGTCATGTATTTTATTAAGCAACAGCAGATGATGCTAAGATAGAGGTAATATTTGAACAGTTTAAATTATAAATAAGGCTTGGTTTAGAGCAAACAAATCATGTGAACCAACACTTCACTGAACTCTGACTTGGAAAATATCTGTGCCAATGATAATTTCTTTAAAACCATGGAAGTGTAATATAGTAGCAGCCTATCAAAGTATCTGCAATGAAATGAAAATTTTTCTGTCTTTAGTGTTTATAGGCATATAAACAATAAGTGGCAATACAGGAAGAGTTACCACACGTTCTCGGGCAATGAATGCAGGCTCCTCCTTATCAGTTTTCCATACAACCGTGAACTCAGAGGGCCCATACGCATGGCATGCCTGTTCTCTATGGCATTCATTTGTGGACTTCCAATGTATTTTGTGCTCTCAAAAAAAAAAAAAAAACCACCCAGTACCTAAGAAAAGATATGAAAATGTTACTTGCACACAAGAGTTGCCACAGCAAAGCAATGACATCATTGCAGATATGCAAACGCGAGAGTTAGAGGTTCAGCTACCTTTAAGAATTGTTTGAAAAGACAGAACCAAGCAACAAGGATCAAAAGAGTATCTGTTGGCACTCCAAAGGAGAGCTTGAACACTATCCCAGACCAATCACCAAAGATTGCGTGAAAGCTGCTTTAGAGAAAATTGCATCAGAAGAGATGTCCATCCTTCAGAAGGTTAAAGAGCACAGAAGCATGTTTGCCATGTAGAGGAATGTGCACTTCTCCGGGACAATGCTAAGGAACCCCCACTGTAATGCTGGTCACAACAGCACCCCCAGCTCCAGGAATGGAGCATCCCCACCCAGCTTGTACCTCCTCATTAAACAGACTGTGGGTGCCGAAAACCCAGTGAGGAAACTCATCCAGACAGAGGAAACAAAAAGGGCAACTTATAGAATTGGTAGTTTGGAAACCGTAAGTGATTCATTGATACTCAAGAGGAGAGGAGAGGACAGCGGTTAAAAATGAGATTGAGACTATATTCAAAAGATTACAGGGTGGAGAGATGGTTCAGCAGTTAAGAGCACTTACAACTCTTGCGAAGAACCTGACTTTGGTACCTAGCATGCAGACAGCAGCTCTCGACTATAACTTCAGTTCTAAGGAAGCCATAGCCTCGTCCGACCTCCTTGGGGCCTACACATATGGCACATGCATACACTCAGACACATACACATAGAAATAACTCTTTTTAAAGAGTTACTAAAGTGCTGATAAAGCATTCTCTAGGCCTAGGGCACTTGAAAAAATAAATGCAGGGTTTCATCCCGCGAGCAATACGATCAAGCTTATATTTGTAGAAAAATCTAGAAAGATTGTGGAGACTTACCTGGAATGGGATATAACCTGGGAGAAAATAAGAGAAGGAATCACTATGAGCAATTAGACAAATTATTTGACTTTTCAAATTACTAAACATTAAGTAAAAATGAGTAGTAAGCCAGCCAACAGCTGGGGGTACTCGTCTTTAATCCCAACGCTCAGGAAGTAGCGGTAAGTGTATCTCTGTGAGTTCCAGGCCAGCCTGGTTTACAGAGAGAGTTCCCAGACAGCCAGGGCTACATAGAGAATTCCTATCTCGAGGTGTGTGTGTGTGTGTGTGTGTGTGTGTATGTGTGTGTGTGTGTGTGTGTGTGTGTGTGTGTGTGATAAAATAGGTCTCGTTAAATTTCTAAGAAGCTTTTTATAATAAAGTTTTGTTGTGAAAATTTAAGATGCTCAGGCTGAAAAACTTATGCCCTTTGACCTACCAACTCAATTTCTATAAATATGTAACAAAAAATAGGAGATACACATAAAACCAGATACACATAAAATGTTGCTGCCATTACAAGGCTTCCTGTAACCCCACTGCCAAGAAACATTGTCCCAGGATTTGTGTCAATTCGAAAAGCAAAGCACAGCAGTCTACATATGGCAGGAGCCTAAACTCATGTAAGAGTATAAAATACAGTTGCAGTTTTCCTCCGGGTAGTGGTGGTGGAACTATTTTTTTCTCATATTTTTCCCATTTTAAATCATTGTATGAATATGTACAAATTTCATAGGTAACTGCTAGTCTGAGCCATTTAAAAATGCTTACTAGACACTAAATCGTAGTCCCACCCCAGTGCCTATGTTGAAGCTCTGACTCCAAGTTTGTCTGGATTTGGGATAATTTCCTGGATAATTTTGATACTGTATGTCATTGGATTCGGATGAGGTTTTGGGAGGGTGGGACTCATGAGGGGACCATTGTCTTTATAAGAAGAGGAAGAGGTGACAGAACTCGTCTCTCTTTTAGACAGAGGAGGAAGAGGCTAATGAGTCGAAAGTAAGATGATTGTCATCTACATCCCAAAGCCTGAGATACCATGTTGGTAAGCTAGTCATGGATTTCCAAGCTCCAGAAGTTCAAGAAAATAAATTCCCATTATTGAAGCCTATGGTGTTTGGTAGCATTTATCTACAGTATTCAATAGTAGACTAAACCGATTAAGACGATGCTTATCTGATTCCAGAAATGGCAATTGCCTATAATTAAACCTACACAAAAGCGAAATAAGACAAAAGCCATTTATTTGCAGTTCTTTGCGGCAGATGCTAAGAGTCAGGACAAAAGCCACAAAGGTAAAAATACAAACTTGGGGTAAGGTTGACAAGGCAGGCTTGAGGAAGAAGTGGGGGCTTCTAAAAACCGTGTCCAGAGCTTTTAACAGTATGAAACTGGGTTCCAGAAGGAGCAAAGAACATTAGAAATGCCTGCCTGGTAGTTCGTAGGTGGCCTCCAATAATCAGTCCCTACCTGCTGCTGTCCACACCTTTGGGAAGGCCTTGTCCTCAAGTTAGCTTAGCCCTGCACATCGTCTCCCACTTCTCGCCGTTTGCTGTATGGCTTTGTGAAATGTCTGTTGTCGTCTCACTTTTCAACTTCACAACCGCAGGACAGAAATACACATTCAGTGGGAACCATCCTCGACCTTTTTAATTTTAATACTTTTTAGGGCTAGCAACGCACACCAGAATACTCTGTCAATAATAGATGGGCAGTCAACAGCCCTCCACAGGACCCCGCCCCCTCCACTCAGTCGGGATCCTTATAGTAACAACTGCTACTCTAGACAATGCTTCATCTCCAGTGTTTGCTAACTACAGACAATCAATCAGCTCATTAAACCTTCAACAATTTAATATGAAACAGGTGTTATGTCAGATGACTGGGTCAAACCCTAGGCGAATGAACATGTTCTTGGGACATTTAAGGAAGGCTAGACTAGACAAAAATGCTTGGTAGGCATATTTAATGTACTTGTAACATAATGAGACTTTCAACTTAACCGATTAAAGAAAAAGATCCTAAGATACAACCATTCAGGAAAAAGATTTGTTTGAAAAGCAATCTGATGAATGACTTTTATTCTTGACACAGCTTTCGGGACCCATGGGGCTTACGTGTGTACTTTAATAATTGTGTATGTTCTGGAAGCCCACAAACTTCCAAATGCTCCTAACTGCAAAATTCTAAATCTGCACTTTTTACTTTGCTAGAATAAACTTTTTAAAAAATGTGAACCTATACATTTTTTTTTAATTACAGAAAGACTTAACAAGATAGTTTTCTCCAAATTCTTTTCAGTGCCTGAGGTAATTCGTATGTAGTGATTTCGTATCAACTTCCTTTCTTATTCTGGGCTGTCATGGACATTGACTTAAGGTTTATAGGTACAACTATTAACTCAAGCTTTTATAGTACAGTTCAGCAATTATATGATACACAAATCAGTCCAAGAAAATCTAGTCTGCTGAGAACCATTGATTGCCTTTTATTGTCTGGTCCTATTAATGACAAGATAATCCAGAAAACAGAAGCAGAAGAATATGTAGTGAAGAGATTTGGCTCACGAGACCCACGTGCATTAACTACAATGCTTAATCTTTAAGTAATTTCTTGCTAAGATAATGCTTTGAACACACACACAAACACTCACATACACATTTACATACATTAATATACACACATTCACAAAAACACAGACACACACATATAGATACACATATACACACATAAGTATATAGACACAGATACACAAACATATATATATACAGACACATATATACATATACACATAAACACATAGACACACATAGACACACATAAACATAGATACACACACACATATATATATACACACATAAGAATATAGACACAGGTACACACAGATATATATATACAGACACATATATACATATACACATATAAACACATAGACACACATATACACACATAAACATATAGACACAGATGCACACATATATATACAGACACATATATACATATACACACATAAACACATAGACACACACATATACACATATATACACATAAACATATAGACACAGATACACACATATATTTACAGACACATATATACATATACACATAAACACATAGACACACATAAACATGATACACACATATATATATATACACACATAAGCATATAGACACAGGTACACACACACATATATACAGAAACATATATACATATACACACATAACCATATAGACACACACATACACACATATACACACATAAGCATATAGACACAGATGCACACATATATTTACAGACACATATATACATATACACACATAAGCATATAGACACAGATACATACACATATATATAGACAAATATATACATATACACAGAAACATATAGACACACATGGACACACATAAACATAGACACACATATACATATACACACATAAGCATATAGACACAGATACGCATACATATATGTATAGACGCACATCTATACATATACACACATGAACACATAGACACACGTATATATGTATACACACATAAGCATATAGACACAGATACACACACACATATATATACAGACACACATATATACATATACACACATAACCATATAAACACAGACAACACATATACACACATAAATATATATACACACACACACACATATATATATATATATATACACACACACACACATAAACATATAGACACAGACACACACATACCTCCTACTTATCTCATCACAGTGTGTCCAGCAAAAACTGTGGAGAATTCCTGAGTCTCCGGAAGCGCACCGAAAGCATTCATTCATGCATCAGAATGAAATGTTTATAAATTCAGGGGTATGATTCAGAGTTAATTATTACAATGTAAAGCTAGAAAATCTCTTGCTCTAGCCAAATGCAAACTAAACCCATGGGAAACACTCAGGTACCAGGCCCAACCCACAAGAGCAAGGAAAGAAGAAACAGGAAGCCTGGGGTGTGAACTGAGGTGTGAACTAGGGCTTGTCCTAGGACAGCTGGATTCCGTGATCCTTTCTCGTTTAGTGCTGTTCTACAGAGCTGACAGGTCTCAGTCAACTGCCTCTCGCCAATCCTACTGCAGACTTTCCGTTATATGCAGTGGTTAAGTTCCCATCCCTGGGCTGTCTACGTGACTTCCAATTGGGTATGGAGGGTGGGCCTGCTTTTCCCTTTTTTTAGTATTTCGTTTCATGTCTCACTTTGATTCTCCATATACTTCTTGCATATAGTTTGCTACTTTCAAACACTGAATGAGAGTGAGTCTTGCCGTCTAGATTTCATTTTACTAAATCATAGGCAGACGCTCTTTCAGAAATGAAATGGCAAGAAACCTTTGAGCTGTCTTTGATGTAATTAAGCTAGTATCGTCGATTGTGTCCCATAGAAAATACAATAAATAAAATATGGATTGATGCAACGAATTCATGCATATTGGGAAGTAGATAATCGGGTAATTCTCATCCTCTGTCTCAGTTGGCTAGTAAGAATCTCAGCTGTGTGACCCCTAGAAAACCTTGTAACCTTTTTGTGCCTTGGTTTCTTAGTCTAAAATAGGATAACAATTCTTGCCTTTAGGATTAGCTGGGATTAGTCTAGGATTAACTTGGATTATGTGACTCTCATGACAGTATGGATGATATCATTTTTAACATTTCCCACAATCTTCTGAACTTCCTTTTTCAAAAAGATTTTGCAACATCTCTGGAACTTGAATATCCTCACCTAATGAGTATTATACAGAGTTTTCATGACATTGTTATCCATTTGAATTAGAAGCCTGAATTGGGTTGCAGCATCCCCAATTGGTGGCTGGTATCTAGTTAGCACTTAAAATGTAGCCGGTCCTTGTATGAGACAGATCCCGCTGCTGTAGTGAATAACAAAGATCTCCAGATGAGAAAGACTTAAACAAAACAGAATCTTTTCAGTCCTCACTGAGAACCAACAGGATGTTGGTTCCACGATGTCCAGGCTTCTTTCATCTTACACTGCTGTAATCCGTGGGCATCTTCCATCTTTGGATGTGAGAAGGTTGCTTCATTTCTTCCACTTCCCCTCATCTCAGTAATGGAATAGAGAGGTCGTTGAGTTTTCAGGCTATATATTTCCCATCATAAATATAAAACACATAGTGACATAACACAGAAATTACGGGTTCTTGGAAAGGGATTTGGAAAAAGCATAGCCAAGATGGCTCCATGTTGGGACTTTGGCATCAGGGACTTCATCTGGGAAGAACTGAGGATCAGATGAATCAGTGGCTGAGGGATGTAACCACCACCATGCTTTCCTTAATGCCTATGTCTGAGGGTTAGTAGAGCTGTTTCCTGACATGTATGCAGCCTGGAGTCCAATCTTCAACCTTACACACACACACACACACACACACACACACGCACACACACACACACACACACACACACACACACCAGCATATATGGGGCTGGGGAAACATGAAAGTCTAAATTATTATGTAATCCTCAGAATGACAAAAATTCCTTGACTAGGGGAATAAGCTTAGACTCTGGGAGAGGCCGCTGGGTTGGACATGAGGAAGGTATGGTGAATACAGTAGGGTCTATGGACACGTTGGATGTGAGGTAGGAAAAAGGAACATAGAAAGTGGTGGTAAGGTTGGAGGCTCTGGTTTGTGTTGGAAGCTCCCCAGGCATCCAAAGCGAAAGGTAAAGATGTGTAGCACTTCTTGTTTCCTGGACAAAAACTCAAGGTCAAGTGCACAGATTGGAGCATCCCAGCAGTGATCTAGAAGGCCTTCCTCACAGTCTAAAGGCAGAAATAGCGTCACCCTGAATGCTAGGGTGGGGGCAGGATTAAATTTTTCAGATGGCTAAGGAGAGAAGAGAGGTGCAGGGGTGAGCCTGTAGTCTTGAAGGTTATTTCTGCAAGAGTAGTGGACACAAAGGAACTGGGCATTCAGGATCCAAGCACAATAGAGCTCTGAAGAAATTGAGTCCCTTAATTCCCTCAAAGTCATGGCCTTTGCTTCCTTCATGCCAGGTACCCAGTAGGCAATCCCCAAGTACCAACGACCACAAAAACGATGTTGCCAGCCGAGCAGCACAGCCTCTCATTTGACCAATTATTTATGATTGTTCAGCTGATTTCCTGCTCTTGTAATGGCCTTCAATTTTACTGCAAACACAATTAGGGCATGCCAACAATCATGCTTTACCACCACGGAAATAGATCTTACCGCCCACTGGACACCTTTATGACTAAATCTCTGGCTACAAGACATAAGAACAAAGTCCTAGGTAAGGCTTTCTTGCATGTAGAGAAAAGCCAGTGTGCTGGAGTCAGCCCCCGAAGTTGGAATCTCTATCTTCATTCTTCCCGTCTTTGCTTCATCTGCTTATCATCGTTTTGTTTATAATATCCACATCTTTAGAGGTTAAAATACGCATTTTTTCCACTTCAAAAACCGAGCATCAATTGATCCAAAAGGCATCGTCTTAGCATTTTGGGTTTTATCCCCCCCCCCATTCCATTTCTCTCTACAAGCCATATTTAAGTCAAAATGAGAAGAAAGGGGTTTGAAATCACATTATGTCCCTAAGCCAGGCATAATCCCAGCATTCTGGAAGCTTGAGCCAGGAGGATTGAGACTTGGAGGCCAACCTAAATAGTATAGCAAGACCCTATCTCAAAAAAAAAAAAAAAGAGAGAACAAAACAAAAAAGTTAGCTACTACATTATTTCCTGGACAAATGCCATTGGATTTTTTTCCTCTGGGAATACCTATTTTTCCATTTCCAGACTTTCCCCTTTGTTTATCTCTTCGCTGTGATTATGTTCTTACTTTTTGTTATCAAAAGATTTTGCAACATAGAGCCTATGCATGGTTCGATCCTTCCCCTGCCAGTCTCAGCTTTCCTTTTGTCCAGCTCGGCTCCCACCCACCTCCACTCCTGCTCCTGAAGGTGCTATCAATCCTGAGGATAAACAAGAGCCTAGAAGAATTCCAGAACAAACAAGAAATGAACTCTGAATCATAAAATCCAGAGCCAAATGAGGGAAACAACATATTTTGGACACCCAAGCACCATTGATTAGCATGACTAATCGATATTTGATCTGTTTTCTTAAAATTGAAGCACAGGTCTTAACCCTTACTGCAAAGCTGTCTAAGAAGAGCGTGGTAAACAACACCCTACTGATGACAGCAACTCTTGGGTGTGAGGACCTGTCTTGTATAGTTTTTTGTTGTGTTTTTTGTTTGTTTGTTTGTTGTTTTGTTTTCTCCTTAGAGTTGTGTTACTCTTGTGTTTCTGCTTTAACTTTTAGACCTTTGGTAAAGGAATGTTTTTGTCCATTGAAAGCTAGTTCTTCAAGTGTGATTGTAATGGTCTCTCTTGTCCCTTTAAGAGACAAGCCCCACCCAATCCCTCCCCTGTATACCAGCTGGGGAAATGTGGAACCCTGGGCTCTAGAACCAGGTTTCTTTACAATAGCTCTGCATCCTATCTGCCTCAACACCGACCTCTACACCTCTAGGCACACCAGCAGCTTCGGTGATGAGTTTTTCCCTTCCAGGTCCCAACCACAGACTTCACAGCTATGGTTGAGCCCTTTGCTGGCATTCATCTCTGGTTGCTTTCTATAGCCCAAAAACATGACCAGACAACCCAGGGTTGGTCCTCCCATGCTAGCACTGCACATGCTGTTCAGTGAATTTGATTAGGAGCCCAGGGGTGTTGTGGGAGTAACTTCCGCTGCCTCAACCAATAGTCGCTGAAATACGAGCCCACAGTGCAGCGGGGAGCGACTTCCGCTCCGTCAGCCAATAGCTGCTGAAATACCAGCCCACTGGGGCGTGGTATATTTCTCTTTTAAAAAGAGAAGCAGATCCGGATCAGGCTCTCTTGGTTCCGGCTCTTGGTTCCGGTGCTTGCTCCCGTCTCCTGCTCCAGGCTCCTGCTCCCGGCTCCTGCTCCAGCGACTAGGCTCCCTTCCTGACGGTTTATGGTGTATGTAAGTTTTACCCCCCAAAATAAATAACCCCTTAAAACATAACTGGTGTGGGATTGATTCGCCGATACAGGGTTTCCCCAATTTTTCTTTCTCTTTTATTTTTTTATTCTTTTCTTTTGGACCACTTGTAAGTGGTCCAAGCCATGAGAGACCATTCAGAGCAGCCTCTAGCCTCTCTGGCTTCCAAGTCGCCTGGACCGAGTCAGTCAGGTTTTAACACCCAGCCTGTAGAGAGAGGATGTTCTTCAATAGGCCTTGTGGTGTTTTTGAAGGTTTTCACATTTTCAGCTATGGTATAAACCCTCAAACTATCCGTCACCCACCCGTGAGTGTTCTGCCAGTGTCCCACCAGCTCTGCATTTCCTCAAACTCTCCCTGCCACCTCTACCACTGATCCCACAGAAACTGGTCTGCAAGGAAACTGTCTTCAATTCCAGTCTTTGCTCCCCGCTGCAGCTTGTGGTATGGTAGCTAGGCAACAGGGCAAATCACGCCTCTAGGTCTCTCTTCCATATGACATGTGACTTCTGCCATTTTGACGGAGGTCAGGTGACCTTACCACCATCTTAACTGAGAGCCAGGTCAGGTAACCAAGTCCTGCCACTTTTACTGAGGTATTCCCTGCCTGGTTCCCTGGTATTGACTCTGTTACATGTGTGTTTTGCTCGGTGGCATGTCTTTGGAAGGGCCCACCAAGAGCATCCACTTTGAATGATGGATGGATAGATGATAGACAGGATAGATAGATACATAGATAGATAGATAGATGATTGATAGATAGATAGATGATAGATAGATAGATAGATAGATAGATAGATAGATAGATAGATAGATAGACAGACGGATAGACAGACAGACAGACAGACAGACAGGTAGATAAACAGACAGAGAGGGTCTCACTGACTGGCCTGGAATTTGCTATGTAGCCCTGGATGGCATTAAACTCACAGATATCCTCCACCTGCCTTTGCCTTCCTAAATCTGGGATTAATGCTATGTGATGCCATGCCCATCTTCATCTTATATTTTGTATTCAGGGTTTCTCACTGAACATGGAGCTCATCAATTTGGCAAAGCTGGCTGGCCAGTGAGCTCTAGGAATCCATCTGTCTCTTCCCACCTCCACCACACATGTATTCACATACACCACACTCATCACACATATGTACTCATTTGCATAATACACACATTCACATACATACACATTCACATACATACACAATTCACATACATACACACTCTTTCACATGCATACACACATTCATATGCATACACACATTCACTTGCATACATACACACATTCACATACATACACACTCATTCACATATATACACACATTCCTATACATATACACACTCATTCACATACATACATACTCATTCACATACATACACAGTCATTCACATACATATACACACATTTACATGCATATACACATTAACATACACACATATTCATTCATATACATACACACATTCACAGACATACTCATTTGAATACATACAAATATACATTCATATATACACACATTTACATAATACATATACACCATTCACATACATATGTACACTCATTCACACACACACACACACACACACAGGGGCTCTAGCAAGTGTGTATCTGACTCTTTATGTAGGTGTTAGGGATCCAGACTCAGGTTTTCATATTACACGGCAAGCTCTCTACTGAGCCATTCCCCAGCCTCCTTATCATAGCTTCTGCAATTAGCACTATTCCCACATTTTATAGACTAGAAAGTAAATCTCAAACAAAATGAACAAAATGAGCAACTGATTAATAAACAGTAAAGCTAAAAACTAGGCCCCGGGAAACCAAATTTTGTTTTGTTTCTGCGTAAACACAAATGAGTCTTTTTAAAAGTGGTTTTGCTAGAAAGAATGATGGGGTAAAACATGTGTGAACTGGAATTTAGACATGTATCTTACCAGACAAAGTATCCCACAGTTTCCCCCATAACGCTAATCAAGAGCCTAAATTATTATATCATTGTCTTCATCCGTTTCGGTTGTGCTTTGCATCCTATTAACACATTAGAACATATCAAACGGATGTGGAGACTGTTAGTCTCAGCGTGGCCTGAAGATTCCCCCTGTAGTGAAATTCTTTTCCATTGTAATGAGTTTACTGGTACCATTGTTTACCAATTTCATTTTCTATTACTCTCACACTGACTGTAAAAATCTTAGCAAGTTGCCTGGAAAAATTAACTCAGAGCATCTATATCATTAGAGGTAAAATCATGTCTCTGTGAAAGAACCAGCCTCCGTTTCTGAGCGGAGCCGTGTGGAATCACACTCGATCTCAGCCGTGACAGATGTTGTGTCTTCACCATTAAAACGACGTCAGATAACTTTGGTCAAAATAATGCAATAAAACCTAACACAATTGCCTGAAAAAAAATCACGCAGTTGTAATTTTTTCATATAAAAACTGATAATTACCGAGGCTTTCCCACCTTCACAAGTGGGGAGTTTTCTCCAGTTTGTAAAATAAATGACCCCGAATGGGTGACTTCTGCTGAGCTATATTATTATGTTTCTTTCTCTAACTTCATATTCTGAAGCTAAATGAATCCTCACATTTCTCAGCCAGGGGTCTCGCTGTCTCACATTTTATTTTTATGTTTCTTTTGCTTAATAGCAGACTCTTTTGCTTTCACATTTCAATTTGACACTCCAGATTGTTCAATTTGTTGAAAGACAGAAGGCTTAAGAAACACATTAATCTGTTTTTCTATAACGGTGGCACGCCAATAGTCGCCTCTAAATTTTTCTTAATAGTAGCTGCAATAACTCTGCAAAATAAATTTTCCCTCATTTAGTGAGCAGAGAATTTCTTCTATACTTTTCATTGCAAATTAACTCAGTAACCATCTGATCAGTTACTTTCGAACATGCATAGTTCTACAGCAAGAATTCTAAGCCGGCTAGACTACATGTGATACCCTACTAAAAAAATGTTCCAGAAAGTCCAGTTATTGCATGGTAAGTCCCTCTATGCAGTCATCTGCAGCTGACCTATGAACTCTACCATCTTTCAGTTAGCTTGTTATGAGATTATTTGTATAAATATTTCATTTAGAATCAGAGTTTGAGGAGACCTGCTCTTTCAAATGTTTGACTCTTCTTAAGGTCCTAACCATCTTAAAATTAAATTATCTTTCAGAAATGATCTTTAGTGGAATTTTAATGTCACAGAACTTCAATCCATGTTTAAAAAAATATGAAAAATTCGCAGTGCCACAGCCAGTTTCTCAGAGATCTCGTTTGTGAGTTCCAGCTCTTCAGTCTCTTGTGAGAGAACCATACGCAGAATTTGACACTTTTCTCCCATTATAGGTGAAACACACCTCTCTGCCCTGTTGATAAAACCCCCTGGGGACAATGAAATGGAAATAGCAGCCTTACAGGTGCTTGCCTCCTCCATTCTGCTCATCATCACTAGAGCATCGTTCACAAGGAGCTGAGACAGGCTGGGACGTTACATGGAGGAAATCTAAACCTAACACTTGGGTCTAATCCGAGTTCACCTCGTCCTCACCAAGCACAGCAAGGCCTTAGACACACATCCACCAGCAGAACAAAACCGAACGCCTGTAGTTGAGAGACCCTGATGTTTTGGATTGTTTGTTACATGGCGTTTCTACAGCAGCTGCTGCCTGTTACAGAGTCCCAGGTCACCTCATTAGTTTTCCTTTGTGAAAAGATTAAAAGAGTTAATGAATTTCAAGTGTTTCTCTGTTTTCACTCTTCGTAGTCCTGCTCTGGCTGAAGGTTTACGTTGAGAGACTCATGTCTCCAACTCTCCAAAACTACATTGCCAAGGCAGGACGAGGTCATTCATACTTACTCTATGGCAAAGTTTATGGTTCTGTTGATTTCAAAGACAGATTAATTTCATTAAAGGGAAATTGGGTAGTAGTACAGAAAAAAATAAAACAGAATCTAACTTCAAACACTGAGAAGTGGATTTCTGGAAATCATAGACAAGTGTGGTTGTGCAGGGAAGGTAAAAGATAGAGTATTAATATAATTCTGTTTAATTACTAATTCAGCTTCAAAAGTCTATCTATAGAAACTAAATGTTGCTATCTCAGCTACACACAAAGATTTATCTCTACAGAACCTTGGCATTCTTTTAGAAGGAAAAATAATGGAAACAATGTAAATATGTAATAAGGGATTCATTAAATAAATTTTGATATAAATAGGATAGAACGAAGCCATATAACTTTCCTGCTGTGGAAAAACAATGTATAGTATGGAAGATTGCCCATTATATGTGACTTTAATAGAAAAAAGCTTATAAAGTATTATTGCAGCTCAACCACACTTCTTTTTAAAAATACATATTTAGCAACCCGAAAGGATATTCAGCTTCACAGATGTAAGTGAAAATGCAAATTTTAAACATTAACAATCATTCCCACTTATGAGTGTGTCAAAGACCCAGTGTCCAATCCCACTGTGTAATGAGAATTAGAGATGCTATGCTCATCCACTCCTGATGAGATCTAGGTCGCAACATTTATGGTTCATATTTTGGCAATATTTATCAAGATGACATATTCACCATTTTTGACTAATCAGTGCTACATTAACATTCTAGATATTCTAAATTTCAGAGTCTAAAAATTGGTTCCAAGCTATACTCTTTTATTGTAAAATGACTCACTAAATTTGGATGTTGAAGGCCAATCTTTAACACCTCAGAATGTGACCTTATTTGGAAATAGTGTTTTGGGGGTTTGTTGTGTGTGTGTGTGTGTGTGTGTGTGTGTGTGTGTGTGTGTGTGTGTTGTGTATGGGAAGGGATATTTGCACAAGAGCCCATTTACAAGTCAGATCAACTCCTCAGAATATGTATTTTTGCCATAGGTCCTCTCACTGGCTTCTGGAGCTCACCGATTAGGCTGGGTGGCTGGCAGCACACACAGGAACCCTCCTGTCTGTCTCCCAGCACCGGAATGATGCCTAGTTTTCCATGTGGGTTCTGGGAGTGGAAGTTAGGTCTTCAGGTTTGCAACTATATCTCTGTGACCTTGGAAAGAGGTAGTCACTATGGCAAAGACTAATAAATATAACTAATGGAATCCAAAAATATAATCATAGAAAGAAAATGATGAAAGGGGATACAGGGAATATGTAAACATCTACAAGCCAAAAGGAGAACCCTTCTCAGAACACACAGGAAACGAATCCTGTTGATACCTTGATTTGGGGTCTCTAACATCAGAAACACTGGATGAAATAAAAGTATAATCTTGGGGCAGTGAAATAGGTAGATTGTTTTGTCTTAACATTTTTAAATTATTACCTTTGCAATTATTATAATCACTGTGACATTACAATATCATGCCATTTAAAACAGAAACTCAGAGACCCAACGAAAAGGAATGGTTCATTTTCTTTGCTTTTTAATCAGTGTGCTAGAAAGCACATTAATAGCAGGATATTAGAGAAAACCTTCCAGTTATATTGTGGCCAAACAACCAGAAAACAAAAGCAATTATTAAATAATTCTCATGGCTATCTTCACTTCCATGTACAAAGCCAAGGGGGATTGTTTTCTTACAACAGATGCACATGCAACAACTTATTTCAGTTAATTTGCTTGGAATATAAAGACTTTTATTCACCGGGATATTATTAAAAGAAGGCCTCTGTGTGCTTACTCTGACTGTCAGCCTTCATGGAGCTAACAAAAGACCAGCTCCACCAAGGTAAAGAAGCAGGCGCCTTTCCTTACCATGTAGAAGATCATTAATAAACCAGACTATATGTGAAGGACCATCTCTCTGAGGAGAGAGATGGAATTGAAAGCAGGTATTCAAGCCCTTGTTGGTTCACCAGTGAACTGACAAACTTCTCTGTATAATGAATCATAGAGCCCACTAAGATAAACCCAGCAGTCATTCTACTGTACAAAGAGCAAAACAGCTCCCACAGGCATGCTCTAAAATAACCCATGAAGAAGAAAGCCTAAATAAAGTGGACTTTAAGGCAGGCTTTGAAAAAATTCCATTTTCCTATGGGATAATCTGAGTTAGTGGTAGACATTTGTAGACTTTCTACTGTTAAAATCTAGAGAAGGAAATTACTTTTAAGGGGGGGTGCACAATTTCTAGTCTTTTGATACGACAAAGCAGACAATACACCCTCATATTTATCTTTAATGTGCAACTATCAGAGAATGTGTCTTTTGCTGTGTTAAAATCTTGCACAATCAGCAGCGATTTTACAGAGTACTATATTGATTTGAGGGTCCAGGTGAATATGCCAATTGTTTGGGGGCAGGACCCAAGTGCTTATTAGTTCTTATTCCTTTCCCCCTATAGAAGTTGGCATAAAAGCATCGGTTGTCCTTTATAAAAGAAGTAATATCCTGGTACGTTATCCTGGTCCTTCCTAGAGAACACAGAGCAAAAAGATGTCTCCACACAACCCACAGTCATGAAGGATGCTGATATATCAGGACAATGGATAGCTACTAGAAATTATATCTTGGGCAATTAGAAGGTATTTCCAAGTGACCAAGGAAGGCATCTTATAATGATTTTAAGTGAGCTCTAAATGATCACATGGCAGCTGGAGAGCTGGTCCAGTTGGTAAGGGTGTTTGTTGCTCCTCCTGAGGATGAGAGTTTTATCCCAACACCCACAGCAATGACTCACAACTACCTGCAACTCCAACTCTAATGTATCCAACACCCTCTTCCGGCCACTGTGCAAACCTGAATGCATGTGCTCATACACAGACACATATACACACAAGTAAAATAAATTAATAAATCTTTATAATATGAATTTAGCTTAAGACAACCCCAGGAAAGGTGCTGTGCAGATGCTGCTTCTACTTTATACCTTTTGTTTGTGTACAATGAGGAAACACAACAGAAATCGACTTACAGACAACCATGTTGCTCAGAACACCATGTACAGATACTCGGGTAGACAGCCTGGCTGACCTCCCAGTCAAGCGTTAACCTCAGCTAAAACCATATGGCTGAGGCAACCTTGCCTGTCCTACCACCAAGTCTCCAGACTGCCATAACCCTGGCTGACATGAAGTATAAACACACTTAAGATCCCAAAGAAAAACTGCCCAAATGAACCCTTTCTTCATTCAGGGTCACAGAAAATTAATTCTAGGTCACAGAAAAATGAAGTAGGTATTGTAAGCTGTTTACGTTTAGAGTCATCTGTTGCACTGCAAAAGTAAGAGTCCTCTGACAAGATCATAAAAATGACACACAAATTTAAGCCATCAAAGTCTTTTAAACATAGGCCAAGCAGTCACCCTTTGATCTGCAAGAACATTTGGTACTTTTCCACTCAATTTCAGGGCATCTCAGCTCTCAATACCCCACTGATACTTGGATCTAGAATGCAGACTGGATGGATAGAGATGTCAATAGCTCTGGGAGCAATTGTTCTTCTCATTTAAGAGCCAATGGGACAAATGATTCCTGAAAGCTAAACAAATGCTGCTTTAGCAAGAAGTCAGTATGGAGAGGAAGTCATTGCTCAAGTCGTGACCAGGAGTCAGGATATTGACTACTCAGAAATACCTCACTTGAGCACACATGGGACGTCCATATCCTTTTTATTCTTTAGCACTCTTCTTCCTTTGCCCATATTATTCAAGGTCAGTCAGAGTAAGGTCTGAATTTCTTTACTTTGGTCCACAAGCCCAGCTAAGCAAACAGTACCAGACACACCCTGAATCCAGCTCACACAAAGGGGGCATGATTAGACAGCTTTCGTGGGTTTCTGTCCTCACCAGACTTGCCAACAAAATCAATTGTTCTTCTTGAATCGGGAGGGACTTCTACAAACGATAAATGACCGAGCATCTTAACTGCAGCTACTCAGATAACCTCCATGTCATCCTGGCTGGCCTTCACAACCAAGTCTCGCTCCGGCGTGACACTTGCCTCATAATGATAAATTCTTACGCTGATAAGCAGGGGAACCATACCTGTCCCTATGCTAAGAAGTGAAATTTGAAGTCTTGCCTGAGTTACAATGTTTTATATGAATACTATTTTAAAGGTATTCTGTTGCAAAGAAATTTAGATTTCTTTCTTGCAGATGTTTTAATGATTTTTTTTCTATTACCTAACCTCTTCCTACATTACTTCTATACATCATGCAAGAGTCAAGCGCCTGGATATGAGATGTTATTCAAAGTTATCAAAAGAAGAGGTTAATCAAAATTATAAATGAGTTTTGGTAATTGGAGACCTTTAAGTAAAGAGTCCTGTAAGACATCAATGACATGGTTCCTGCTCTCTGAAAGATTCATATAAAATAAAAATCTTCCAGGATTTTCTTGATTAACATTTACTCCTATTCTGCACAAAGAATCTTGGTTTTCCTTGGAGAAATTGACCTTTCCTCATCCTTAGCTCTATGTTTCGTATAGGTAACTCTCCCTTCTACCTATTGTGTGCATGATCACACACTCACCAGGGTTTGCCATCCAGAACACTCTTAGAATAATAAAGGGAGACAGGGACATTCAGGGAGCTCACATAAGCAGATACTGCAAAGCACTATCTACAGATTAGTGTGGGGAAAATCCCACGGGATGTGGAGTACAGGAGACGAAGTGAAAAGTGAAAATCATCCAAGAAACCTTTGGATGGCTTTAAGGGAATTTGACATTTCTCCTGGGACCAATCCAAGGGCTTCTAAAAGGGAAGTTACGAGGTCATTGCTATACTGCTGTTTTTTAAAAAATTATTTATTATGTATGCAATGTTCTGCCTGCATCTATTCCTGCATGCCAGAAGAGGGGACCAGATGTCATTTATGGATGGTTGTGAGCCACCATGTGGTTGCTGGGAATTGAACTCTGGACCTTTGGAAGAACTGCCAGTGCTCTTAACCTTGGAGCCGTTTCTCCAGCTCCTCATGGCTATATTGCTATAACTAAGTCACCCAAGCTTGCCTTCAGTCCACTCTGTAGCCCAGGTGTGGTGCCCGAATCTGCGAAACCCTACTCTCTGATATGGGTGCGCCTCCCGTATTGAACCGCGAGTCTGGATCAATATCCTAGGAGTTAAACAGACACACACACAGAGACCAGGATCATTTGCCCAAAGGGTAAATGTCGACTTTATTCAGCACATGTCGGGTTTATATACTTGGGGGCAAAAGGACGAGAGCTTCCTCCCACCTGGGAGTGAGATCATAGTGTTGATCGCTTGGCGCCAAGTGGCAGAGCAGCCAAGCAGGGGGTATGGAGCTGGTGGCAGTGTCAGAAGGGGCAGGCACCGCTATGAGAACCTTTGCTGGCAGGTGGAATTACCATATCAAAAGAGGACAAAACTCTCTAAGCTAATTCCCCTAGCCGGAGGAGTGAGCAGAGGAGAAGACAGGAAGCTAGATTGGTAGGAGATACAGCCCTGCATAGCGCCTCAAAGAGCCGGGAAAAGCCTGGGTACCAACACCCAGGCAGGTCTTGAACTTGCTATCCTCCAAGCTCAGTCTCAAGACCAGCACCTGGGACTATACACTTGTGCCACCACAGCCAGCAAAAAGAAGTAGAAAGGATGTCTGTCAATTTATCTTGGTTATCTGTTCCAAGGTGCTGAGATGAAGAAATGTTACAAGGTACTTTCTGTTGGAAATTATTACAGTAATATTTTAACAAGATAAAAAAAAAACCCTGACAGAATAAAAAATAGCTGTTAACAGGCCACAGTCAAACAGGGAAAAGTAGGGTGCCAGGAGGTAAAAACCAAAACACATGCTATTTAATATCTTTATTAATGATCTGAAGCACGGAGTATAGATTGTACATTATTCTTATTTGTGGAAAATCATAAACGGTGAAAGATAGATCAACAGTGCAGCATAATACAGAGGCCTTGGAGAGGCCCACCGGTTCAAGTGAGCTGGGTTCAATTTATAAGAACATAAAACAATACGCTCTGAGAGAAGCCATATGAGACACAAACAAAAACCGAGAATTCTTCTAAAGAGAAAGCAAAAAAACCAAAGAAGATTTGGGGGTGATAGTAGAGCGCAAACTCACAAGTGCTTAAATTGTACACTAGGACCATTTTATAAAAAAAAAAAAAAAAAAAAAAAAAAAAAAAAAAAAGGCAGGGGCTGAATATTCGAGAAGCGGAACAGCATGAGATTAACAGTGAGAGCTGAATCACAGAAGTAGTAATCTCATGACTTCAAATCACCCTGCCATTTTGTAATGTCTCCTCTAGCAAAGCGTCTAGCAAAGACAGCCCTCGCTGTGACGAAAATGCTCTCCCCAACTTCATACTTCTAAAACAGCAAGTCACGTAAGACATGAGGCTACCTTCATAGGAATAAACTGGGTGTTTGCCGCAGCGGCAGTAGAACTCCCCCAAGCCAATTGTCCTTCGAGGACGTTGAGTGAGCAGAAGCACAACATCGTTGTTACACACGCTGGATTTCGCCATGGTTGTCTACAAAGGAACATCAAGGCAAATTACATCGCCTTGGTGCGTTTCCTCATCCACAAAACCTCATCAAGAAAGACTATCAACGATAATATGCAAAGGCGTACATATATCTCCCAGATGTAGAAAAGGGAGGCGCTGGTGAGGCGGCTTAGTGGGTGAAGTGCCTGCATCACAAATATGGGGAGCTAAACTCAGACGCGCAGAAAAAATGCTGAGGGTGACAATGTGCATTTTGACAACCGGTGCCAAACCATTAAGGGATGGAGAGGGATGGTGGAACCTTGGATCTCACTGGCCCGCCAGTCTACCTCAACTGATATGCTTCCAGTTCAGTAAGAGACCCTGTCTCTAAAAATAAAAGTGGGGAGTGACTGATGAAAGATACCAGTGTTAGCCTCTGGCTTCCACATACACACACACACACACACACACACACACACATGTGCATGCTCACAAAAACACACTGAATGATATGTAATTCTGGAATAGACCCTTGGCTTATCCTGTAACCTGGTGTGGTAAGTCCAAAAAGAACACAGTACATGAGGTCTGCGCAGCAGGAGCAGCAGTGCCAGGCTAAGGCACAAGATGCTCTCAGCTGCGTGTTAAGCAGGTACCATGCCCAGTCTGGGAGAGGCAAGAAGACCCTGTCCAGTCCTTAAGGAATCACTGAAGAGTGCTAAGTCACAAAGGGATGCAGCGCATAAGCACCACTCTGGCAGCCGGGTGGAGACTAAATTATTTGAGGGAAAAGATGCCACTGTCTAGGGGTAGGGAGCTATAAGAGACATCTGGTGCTTTTGTCAGGGCTATGGGTGGACAGAGCACCTAAATTCCTTCCAGGAAGTTCTTTCCTTGCTAGCTGTGTCTTTGGTCAGAAAGTGGATGGATGTTAAGATGAACAAGGCAGAGTTACCATGTTTCCCACTATTTTAGATTAATAAGTATGACCAGGAATAGAATCACATTCTCTTTTTTTTTTCCTAAAAGACTATGTGCCAAGTTGCAATTATTAAAAAGCCTGAGAACTGGCAAAAAAAATAGAAAATATGTAACTGTTTCAGATGAGCTACTCAAAAAGTTGTTTAGGAAACTTTTATCTTTGAGGGGTAAAGCAGTTTAACACTCAGAAATATTGCGTTTCCCCAGTTAGCATCAGATGCTTGAAGCCCTGTTCCAGACCTCTAAAAACATAAAATCAAGCCATGACATCATGAGAACTATTGAACGGGGGACTCCCCAAGCATTCTCCCTAAGGGAAAATGGGGAGAGTGCTTAAAATGATTTTTTCCATTAGGTACAGCAATGAATCAATCTGAAATTATTGAGTGGCCGACACGGTAACACAGAGGAATAATGTTCTGGAAGTCTCTCTTAAATTACTGACATCAGATATTAGAGAATGAATGGATGTGAAATGTGCCCACAGGTAAGACACCGTGTATGCAATTATTCTTTTAATTTCAACTAGGGAGACGTGCTTTTAAAAGCTCAAAATGAAAGTTTTTTAATTACATTGCCCATTGTATGTGTAATTGTGCAATCACGAACACAGGGCCCTTCGTTTCCTCTAATTGGAAATTGCAAAGTGAGTGTATCCTCACAGACAAGTTAAGTATCAGATAAAGGCAAGGGTCAACCCTCACTTGTGTCCCCCATCTTCAAGGACTCTGGAACAAGTCTTGAGTCTTTGGATGTTGCTCTCGGTGGCAACTGGCTTGTCAAGGGCATCCAAGCCATGCTCAGTCCTGCCCCAGGACCCCTTCTTTTGTACAATTCTCCCACTGTTTGCCTCTCTCTGCCCCTATTCAGTCCATGTAGAAGGATATACTCGGTATCTCCCTCTATGAAGAGCACTACAGTCATTCAAAAGACCTGACCTGGGATTAACCCCTTCCAAATTTACCCTAAACTCATCCTTAACAGTTATTTGCATTGATCAAACATCTCATTGTAGTAGCATTTCATTTGTATTTTAATAAATAAAGCTGTCCTGAAGATCAGAGAGTAAAACAGCCCCACTGGCCAGCCTTACACACCAGGTAGCAATGACACACACCTTTCATCCCAGGAGCCACACTAGTTTGTCATAGAAAGCAGGTGGTAGTGGTGCACGCCCTTAATCCCAGAACTAGAGAAGATTATAAAACGGGAGGAGACAGTTCTCAGTCTCATTCTCTTTATGAGGTCTCCTGGAGGCAGGATCACTATTTTCAGACTAAGGTCGAAGTAAGAGCCAGTGATTGACTGCTTTGCTTTTCTAGTCTTCAGGTTGAACCCCAATATCTGTCTCTGAGTTTTTATTAATCATGTAACATCTCGTGTTGTTAATCTTTTAACTATATAATCTCTTACTATGCCTGTAGCTAGACCATGCACTCCTCTATCAAATATTCCCTTACTCCTATGTACAGACATGGTCATTTGTACAAAAATATCCCAGCTGGAGGGAAAACTAGACACAGATGTCGTCTAGTTGGAGGACTAATGCTTTAAAATATTCAAATAAGAAGTATGTTGCTAAGAATAAAATTATTGTGAACACTAAGACAGCTTCAAGCACATGACAGGAAGAGCATGAATCCATGCCGTCTCCCATCGGAACTTATTTGGTAGGGTGGTCCTTCCTGCTCTCAAGTACCTGGTTGTTCTGCCTGATTTCCCCTGAATCACATCCTTGCTGTAGTTGTCCAGCCCTGGAGAGCAGGCCACTGTTCAGGCAGCTTGTCCAGGTCCGTAGAGACAGACCAGGCACTAGTCAGCAAATCTTGGCCACAGGAAGTACTGTCACCAGTACCACCCAGCATACATCCCGTGTTATTTCATCGGCTTATGTTGGGTTATATACCCAACCTTTTAAAAAAAAGAATTATTTATTTCTATTATTTGTGCGTGTGTGTTTGCCTGTTTGTGTGTATATGCACCATGTGTATGCCTGCTGCCTTCGGAGATCAGAGGAGGGTGTGAGATCCACTAGAATGGAAGTCATGAGTGGTCGTGAAGCAATGTATGGGTACTGGGAATAGATCCCGGGTTCTACGTAAGAGCACTTGCTGCTCTTAACTTCCGAGACATCTCTCCAGCCCCATATACATGAGATACTCAAGGAGTGTCAGCAAAGCAGCTGGGACCATTAACACAGTCTGGACTCAGAGGAGCAATCTGAAGCATAAGCATTTGCATGTTAAAGCCTTGGAATTGAGTATCCAGACAGACATAGATGGAGAAAGGCATGAGAATCATGACTGCAAAGTTGAGGAACTCCAATATTCAGTGATTGGAAAGAAAAGATAACTGGGAAGGGGATGGAGAAGGAGCTGTCATAAGGCAGTCTATTATAGACTAAGTGGGACAGGGACCTTTTTATACTCCACCTGTCTCTTAGGTTGCATCTAACACAGCCCCTGCACCCTGCAAGTGTTTGTATCATCTTTTTCCGATTAGCAACAATTATCCTTTCCATTTAAACACCATTAATTAATGACTATCATGATTTGTACCTTAAAAATATTATTACTCTCAAATTGCCTCTAATATACAATTTATCACTTCGTGATACCCACACACATTAGGGCCAAAAAAAAAGAATTGCATAGGGCTAGAGTGATGGTTCGGTGGGCAGTGTTTTCTCTACAAGCTTGAGAACCTGCGTTTAGATCTCTGGCGCCCATGCAAAGACCAAGGCAATGTGGTATATGCCTGTAAACCCACTACTGTTGCAGCAAAGACAGACAGATCCCCCCCCCCCCCCCGCCCCCGGAGCTTCTTGACCAGTCAGTCAAGCCAATCCGTGAGCACTAGGTTCAGTGTGAGACTCTGTCTCCAAAATTAAGGCAAAGAACAGTGAAAAAGACCCCTGCTAACCTGCAGACTGCACGTGACCTCAGAAGAACACGAGCACGTGCCCATCACGCACATACACACGCACAGACATAAAAAGAATTCCACATTTACTATGTTTCTACTTGTTTCAGCAACCAGAAGATAAATTCTTTTGTAGATCTTATAGCCCCTTTATCCTCAACGCCCTAGCTCAAAAGTTTGCCCATACTAGTTTTTCAGGAGACTTTCAGTGAAAATATCTTTATTTTAAACGATTTCTGGCATTTTCTGCACATTCCCAGTGTCTTTAGTTTGAGGGTATGAAACAGTCTTACTGTCTTTGCATTGTGCTTAGAGCCAAGTCTACCCTGTGTGGTGGTAAAGAGAAGTAAACCCAGGAAACAAAGCATCTATTTCTAATCCACACCCATCTCACTCCCAAGGTCAAAACCATCAAACAGCATTTATTTTTACTAACTATGCCTTTGCCATTTAATCTACAGCTCCTCATTATTTTTTCCTAATGGAATGGTTAATAATTTACCAAGTGCAAAAATGAAGATTGTGACTTCAAGGAAACATGCCCTCCTCCCTTTTTTAACCAGATAATTGCTAATAACATTAGACTGCTGTCAATCAAGCCACCCCATTCCAATCCCATGTTCCTAAAAGGCTTTAGGATTCATTCGCTGTCAGTCTCTTCGATGGCCAACATTTCCAATTAATTCTGGAAACTCTCTCAATTATGTGAAGGCTGTCTCACTTCTAAGAAAGCTAGGTCTTCAACACGACCTGTATGGACATCTGCTTACTTTAAGGTACCCAGCAGCTATGCTGTGAGCCCATGGAATCATTGTAAGTGCAGAAGAATGAAGAAAGGCCACTGCACAAGTATTAAAATAAAAATATTTCACACTCATCCGTAAGAAAAAACAAGTCACATCCGAGCCAATGACAAAGAAGAAAGCTGGTAGCTGAGAGCAGTAAATGAAAGGAACAGCGCACAGCTAATATGTCCAGAGATGCCCTTTCCAAGAAAGTCCCTTGGACTTTCACAGCAACGCCACTGACATCTTCAGTGGAGGAAAAAGGCCTGGCCTACCCCTTACCGTCTTTTGAGAACTCTCAAACAATGGGATGTAATTACAAGGAGAACTGGGCCATCTTGCAGTTTACCTGCTTTGAAGTTTAAAGCTTTGAGCCTCTCAAGCTGTCAGTTAAGCTGCCAATCAATCATCAAAGCCCACATTGAGTGCCTTCTGCAGGTCCATGTGGAGAGGAGGCGAGACTGCAGTACCCGCTTCCCAATCTGGCGCCTTTCATTAAATTACAAAGACACTTGTCTTTGTCTCTTGATTAAAAGAAATTAGTCTATGTCCAGTCTTCCCTTTAAAAAGTGACAGAACTCAACCATGCACTATTCATTAGTTCCTTTTGGCAACTCCATTTAGTTCATGGAAAATCAGGTACATTCATGTGCAATTATAAGATACTGAAAAATCATAAAATGTCTAACTTTCCTTGCTACAGCCCCACTCCCAGGTTTTCCTCTATCCTTGTGAAGAAACACACCCAGTTGCAATATGTCAATGGGCCCGCGTAGCGTTGGCAAGTGTTCACCTTACTGAGTTCCTGTGTGGTGTGAAAAGAAGCCAGAATTGTTCCTTAGTTTTTTCCTTCACAGATCTGTACCAGATACGTTCATGTTTATTCAGAGTAGGTAAAAGTTTATGAGGAAGGACAGGGTTGGGGGACTATAAATCAGGAAGGTTGGGTTGGGGAATTACACATCATTCTGTACGATGATATTCAATTGTATGTAGGTGTCAGCTGGAGTGAGCTAAAGGCTACTCAGACACCTGGTAGAGAACTATTTCTGGTTACTATTTCTGGTCTCTGAGAGTATTTCTAGAAGGGACTGGCATTCAATTTGGTGGACTGAAAAGGGAAGACATGTTGTCCTTCAGTGTGGGTGGGTTTCATCCAATTAGTCAAAGACAGATACCGAAGCAAAGCTCACAGGAAATACGAACTTTTGTATTCACTCTCTTCTTCCCTTCCTTTTCCCCCAGGCTGACACATCTGCCCTGTTCTTGGACCTCATAACTCCAAGTCCTTGTCCCTTTGGACTCCGGGCCTAGTTCCTTCCTACCACCACTCATGAACACACTCCTAATTCTCTGATGTTGCTCACTCTAAGGTACTTTGCACCTGGAGTGAACAATGCTATTGCATTCCCTGATTCTCCATCTTGCTTGCAGTGTTGGCCTTCACAGTCTCCACACTCCTGAGTCATTTCCCCTCATGAGTTCTTCTTATCTATGCAACTCTGTCCCTTTCTCTCCCCTTCTCTTTTTCTTCCCTTTGCATGACTTCATTTTTAGAGAATGCCAAGCACTACAGACAGTTCCTTGGCAGAGCCATTACAGAACCAGGGCCTAGGAGAGAGGAAGGCATTGGTGGTTCAGTGTTCATTGTGGAGCCATAGAGGGTCACTGACGGGATCTGAGCCGTGTGTCTGAGTCTCAGGATCTTCATGTAGTGGATAAAGACAATACTAGAGCAAAGTCAAGTATTAGGGTGAGAGAGAAGAATAAAACATAATAGAGTGCCCAAAACCAGGAGGCTAGATAAACCATATTTTTCTATAGTCCTTTAACAATATCAAATTGACAATATGCAACTATGTTTCGTTGTTTTGTTTTTGTAAATCAGGATTTATTGGGATCATGACCAAAAATAGGCTCCAGTAAGTAAGCGTCATCTAAGTGCAAGGTTGGAATAAATCTTTATTTAAAATAATGACAGTTGATTCAACATGTTTTGAGGGTTTTTTTTTTGGTTGTTGTTTGTTTGTTTGTTGCATTACCTTTGAGTTTGTAAAGCATTGCATGACAAGATTGTTTTCTTGGGTGACTGTGTCTTTGGGTCCTCACTTGCCTTGCCTTTGTGCTGACTAATTAATAGATGTCTACCACATGGTGGGAACATCTATCTTTGTACAATCTGAGTGGGCAACATCCAGTCAGCTGAAGACTGGAATGGAGCAGAGGGGCAGAGAAAGGAAAGGTAAGTCTGCAGACACTCCTTCCAGCCATGGAAGGCTGGAAGGCTTTGTACTAGGAGCCTGTCTCCTCTGACTGTGAGTTTCACAGCTGGGGGTGAGGTAGGGGTGTCAGCCAGTCAAAGGGGTGCACGGTTGTTAGCATATATCCCCATTTAACATATAAATATTTCCTTTCCTAATGCGAGGAACAGTAAGAACCATAGTGAGGCAAATGAAGTGCTAGCTTCCCAAACAAAGTTTGAGGAGATGCCAAAGAGCCAGGCTCCAGAGAGCATCTTCAGGTCAGTTTTTCTTCCAAACAGTGAGCTGTAAAACTTACAGTCAGCTTGGAGTCATGCTTTTGCTTGTTTTGTTTTTAATTTTTTTCTTATTTATTCTTTGTATCTTTTACACCGTGCCTCCCACGCCCACCCATTCCCCCACACACAATAAAACAAAATAAAACTTAAGAGAAAACAAAAAGGAAGGAAAATCTCATCGTGAAAGACACAGTGTGACACAGGGAGTCACACAGTAAACCCCTTATCCATGCATCTTTACATACAGCCAATCATCACAAAGAATCATTGGTCTGGTTTGAGACCCCTAGTCTCTGCTACACCCTTTACCCTGGGCCCTCACTGGGACTTTTCCTGGACATCTCTTTGCTGCCCTGTGTCATGGAGATCCCGTAACCCTGGATCTTCAGGGCTCCCCACCCAACCCAGTGACCCAGCAGCTCACAGATGGGATGAATGTTGGGGTGGGCCAACTTGTAATCTTGGTTCTGGGCCTGTTTAATCGCCAGTGTGTCAGCCCACCAGCTCTCCCCTATCTTCACCACCAGGGTGCGTTCTCCAGCTTTGCCCTGGCTAGTTCATCCCAGGCAGTTAAGAGCAAGGGGCAGGGCCAGTTCTCCAGCTTTCTTGTCCTCGGGGTCTGCTCTCCCACACCTACACCCCTTCAGGGTAGTTTTCACACACAGAGGAAGACCAAGAGCAAAGGGCTACAAGGGCCCTCTGGGGAGCATCATGGCAATAAAGGAGGAGGAGAAACGAGTCAGCTACTGAGATTCCACTGAGTGAGCTGCTGAGAACATTTTTCCGTTTGTTTCTCTAGAACCCATTCCTCCCTCACAGAGAGCCCCATTTGGCCCTGGGGCAGCCTCTCCTCACGTTGTCTTTGCCGTCCCAAGAGGTAGATGAGTGTCTTTTACCTTCCTATCTGTCATTTGTTCATCTATTTCCTCCCTGTGTGGCAGGCAGATACACTTTTTCCATTGTTCATTTGTCTGTTGCCATTCGAATTCACATACACCCAGCTAATAATTGTAGGAGGTGAGAAAACTTTTCTCCTCCTTCCCACGATTATTTAGAACTCTGTAACTGCTTCAAAGTGTAACTGATCTGAGGCAGGTTGGTCTGTTGCTCCCCATCACAACACTTCGGGAAGAAAATAAAGATAGATACTTAAGAGTTTCCCAAATGAACCACAGAAAGGAATAAGAGAAGAGGAGGAAGAACAGGAGGAGGAGGAGGATAAGAAGAGGATGAGGAGGAGGAGGAAGAGGGGGAGGAGGAGGAGCAGGAGGAGGAGGAGCAGAAGGAGCAGGAGGAGCAGGAGGAGGAGGAGGAGAAGAGGAAGAAGAGGAGGAGGAGGAGGAGGAAGAGGAGGAGGAGGAAGCAGCAGCCACCTTCTTCACCTGGCCAGGAACCATCTTTACCCTCCCCCCTACTCTCAACAGAATAACATCACTATGTTATCTCACATATGAAAATTACGATGCTTTTGCAAACCAGATATAACCAAACAAATTTGACCCAACGCATGATTTCCCTTTAGCCTAAAAGCTCTTCTTACTCTGTTAGCAGACAAAACCAGACCCAAATAGAGGAAGCAAAAAGGTCTTAAAATAATAACATTTCTCCAATTCAGCCTTGTTTTTGAAGTCAGGTGGAGCCTGTTAAGAACTCCTTCTGTGTGTTGGGTGTGGTGGTGCTTATTCATAATCAGCGACGTCCTACAACACAGAAAACCTACCCATCAGATTATTCTCCTCTTAATCCTTCACAGCAAACAAGATTTTAATCTCGCCCTTTAGCCTGGCTGTGTTTACCTCGCTGCTTTATGAGCCGAAAGTTTAAGCAAAGCGGTGCCCACAGCCAAAGGCGACTGGAGAGGTCGCCTGGAGTGGAAAGGCAAGAGAACTGTAGTTTGGTTTGCATTTCCGCTCTGAGGTTTCCATAAAAGGCATGCTTTTCTAAAACAAATAATCCTGGTGGGCTGAGCATGGATATCACATCCAGATCTTTGCTCTGTTGGACGGGCCTCTTCCCTTTCTACTTGAGGTCTCTGCCATTCCCTAGGAATATTGAATTCACCCGAGCAGCTGCGTCTCAGGGAGCTGAGACCCTTCAAGCTGGAACACGGTCTTCCACTTGCATGGGCTTTTCCCCACGGCTGCTTCTGGGATTGGCTCGGAAGAGCAAGAACGTGCGCCAGCCAGCAGGACTCTCATGGCTGCGCTCGCCTGTCAGTCAGGGAGTCACACTGATTCCAGCTTCATCCTATTTGCATCTGAAATCTAGGGACCCATTCCTACTAAGACTCAACAGGGAGAAACGGTAGTGATGGCCTCCTAAATTCAGCCACATTCTGCCACCCTGGGTATAACTACAACCCATCGGAGTATATCTGAACGTTTTAAAAATTAAAAGTTGGTGTACAACTCAACAAAAAAAACTTGAAAATGAGCATTTCCTCCTGCTCAGCAAATATATCTTATTAAGATAGGCGAACTTAACGTAAAAGGAAGCCTGTCCTAATACAAGTTAGAAATCGAAACTCAATAAACTTTGCAGGGGTGAGAAAATGCATTAGGTAAAGTGCTGACCGTGGTTTGCAGAACTAAAGTGGGTGGGTGCTGGGTTATACAAAGGCACGAAAATGCAACCAGATCACCCAAGGCCGAAAGCTGCCTCTGAATAAAATATTAAATAACTTTACACACCACAAAATGCAAGCTGTTCCCATGTAGGGCTAAATCGGGTGTGAAGAAAATAGACCTTAAAAACAAGTGACGGCCAAGCAAGGGAGACAGCTCAGTTGGTAAGACGATCGTCTTGCATGCAGAAGATCCAAGTTCTGCTAAGTTTAAAAAAAGCTGGGCATGGTGACCCATTATCCTAGTATGCTTCCTCTTGCTCTGATAAAACACCTAGCAAACCAACTCAGGAGAGAAAAGGGCTATTTGGCTACTGCTTCGCGGTCAGTCAGGGAGGAAAGTGGGAGCCAGAACCATGGAGGGACACTGTCCGCCGCCCCCCCAACCCCGCTTCCCCTGGCTTGCTTTGCTACCATTCTTAGACAGTCAGCAGGGTGAGAGGTACACAGTGAGCTAAGCCCTCCCCTATCAGATGCACCACAGACTTGCCCTCTGTCTGATCTGATAGAGACAAATCTTCCACTAATGTTCCCTCTTCCCAGGTCCATCTAGGTTGGTATTTATCTGTTTTGCTTAGGCTGTGTTTTAGCACAACAGAAAGCAAACTAGGGAGGTACACACAACCTGATAAAAACCGTGACACACTTCCTTGTAGTTCCAGTGTTGGGGACAAAGACAGGTAGATCTCCGGGGCTCACTGTACAGCCAGCCTAGCCTGTATTGGAGGACTCCAGGCCAATGTCAAAAATGTCAAAAATGAATTTGGAGGCTGGAGAGTTGACTCCGTGGGTAAGAGCACTTGTTGCTCTTGCAGAGGATCTGACATCAATTCCCAGCACCCATATGATATCTCATAACTGTAATGCCAGTCCCTGGGAACCTGATGCTCTCTGTTCTCTGTGGGTACCAGGCATGAGGAGTGCATACATACATGCAAGCAAAACATGCAAACACATAAAATAATTAAACAAATCTTCAAAAAATTTTATTAAAAAAAGTTAGATGCCCTCTGTGGAATGACACCCAAGGTTGTCCTCTGGCCTCCCCACACACTCTGCACACATGTGAATGTGCAACACACATGAACGGGAATAAGTACGTGCACACATGTATAAACATATGCATGCGAAAGCGAGAGCTACCACGCCCACATGATTCCCTGTCTCTTGTCACAGATGCCGTGTACCACTTGGGACTCTGCCAGCAAGGAGACCGTAACCAGATGTGCCCCCTAACCTCACAGGTCCAGAACTACGAGTTGAAGGTGGAGTGCAGGTCCCGGCACACGCGAACTGTCAACAAAATGTTTAAACGATGACATAATTATAGCGTCCAAAGAGAGAGAGAGAGAGAGAGAGAGAGAGAGAGAGAGAGAGAGAGAGAGAGAGAGAGAAACGAGAAATTTTATCTTTTGGTGGTTTTTTTGCAGTGTCTCCTGGTTAGACTAGTTGCTGACTGGAGTTTGTGAGCTAGCAGCAAGTAAAACTATTTAAATTAACATGAGCTGGTTTGCTTTTTTCCCCCTCTCTGGAATCTCAGCTGCAGTCAGAGAACCCCGCTGCAGGCAAAAGTGAGGACAGCCTGGCCTGCAGGCCCCTCAGCATCTCAACAGAAGGACTAGGACACGAAAGGCCCTTTTCTCGCACCCTCTGTGACTTCAGGCTCCAGAGAAGCTATTGCCCTCCATAAGGGGACCGCTGGCCTGGCAGGAGAGCTCTGGGCTCAGAAAACCACCAGTGAATGGATCTGTTAGCATCATTTTGGAAAGATCTCATTTTCAGGGTAATTGCTTCTTACCAGCCAGTGGGGACAAAGCAGGAGTTTAACAAATAGTTGCTAAATAAAGCTCCTTGCAGATTTGGGTTCTTCACTAACAGTGTTTGTGACACTTCATGTCCAGTTATTCTTTTATCTGTGTACACCCACACACACCATGAAATACACACTGCTTTGTGTCAGGAAGAAAATCCACAAGTGAACTACTTTCAGAGTAAAAGTCCAAAATCAAAGACATTGGCCAGACTATGAAAAGACTCGTGAATATCTTGTGGAATAGATGGAGGGGTGCATTACCCAGGTTGCTCCTGGAAGGACAGAGTCTAATGAATCTAATCAACCAGAAAACTCTCACCCTAGTCCTTGTGGAGAAGTTTCCATAGCTTGCATTTTCAAAGAGGGAGATGCACTGCCCTTACCTTCCCTTTCCTGGAAGATGTGGACACATACACTGTCAGTACTGAGACACAGCAAAGACACAGAAGTATGGTCCAATGATGAGTCTTGGCTACATAGAGGGTTGGGGGTGAATCCAGATCACCCCAATACCCTTCCGTCTCCTTTAGCACTACTAAGATATAAGCAATGACTTAAGCTAGCTTTTTTACACTGAGTTAGGAAAATTAGGGTTCTCCTAGAAACAGAGCCAACAGGATGAATACGGCTAGCAATGGGGCTAGCTTGTGTGATTACGGAGGCTGGCAAGCCCTAACTGTGTAGGGCAAACTGGCAGAGTGGATGTTACAAAGCCCACAGGTTGTCTGGTCGGCCAATTCACTCCGGGGATTTCAGTCCTTGTTGTCTTAAGACTTTCAATAGGGTGAGGTCCGCTTGATAAAATGCAAACCACTTTTGCTGATTTTAATGTCAATCTCATTTTTCAAAATTCCTTCACACCTCACTTAACATTTGATGAAATAGCTGGGTATTGTGACCTAGACAACTTAGAGAACTCTGTCATTCTGAAATGACATGTCTGCTGCCGTATCAAAATCAGAGTGGGAAACTCTCACAGGATTGGGCCCATGAATATCCCCTCCTGGATAGAAGACAGGGCTTGTGAGTAGCCTCAGAATCACCAGAGTTCATACACAGAACCCTGCCTCTCCCTGAGGATGTACAAGCAGTAAATGGTTGCTGGGGATGGGAGGAGCCTCGGGAGCTGTGTTGTGAATTCACCAACCTCCTCCACACCCTTCTCACACAGGCTGCTGTAATCTAACACAACTAAGTCCATTGGGTCATCAAGCAAAACTTGGGTGGAATGTGTCTTTTGTGTATCATTAATGCCCTGTCTGGTGTGAACAGACCTGTGTTCACACCTCCGCAGCAAAAGTTAAAGCAACACAAATAAATGCACAAAGTTAACCACTACAAGGAGGACAGGGCAGAGGCGGGGAGCTTGAGGTTTCGTTAGTAGGCTTCACTATAATCGATCCTTGCAAAGAGAGAAGAGATCAGAAGGCTGATTCTAGACGTATTAGCAAAGGTCTTTTTTCTGTGAATTGCAAACTGGCTTACTCTATTCATACATCAAAGCATCAGGTCTGCATTAACTTTTCTACTATCTTGCAGTCTTGCTCTGAGGCACTAGGAAGTATCTTTGAGGGGGTGGAATGAGGTCCATGAATAGGAGTGGGGGCGATCACTAGATACTTCCCACGCTTGACAGTGTGCTGTCCTCCCAGCAACCCTCAGAGACAGATAGATACCTGTCATCCATCTTTCACGGATGAGGAAACAGGATTAGAGGTGACGAAGCCATTCTCTAGAAAGCCAGGAAACACGGGGCAGAACACTGACTCAATGTCCATAGTACCACAAAACCCCACACCTCTCTTTACGCTGTATTACACAACACCTGTGGGGTTCCCCACGAATCTCAGGTTCCTATAGTTGTACAAATAAACTGTGAGCTATTTAGGCTACTGGAATAGGAAATGACAAACAGAGAACAGTTGCTGGTCTGCTCCCTCCCTTTCTCTACTGTTTTCTCATTTAAGGAACCCAGCCAAGCCAACCCGTGCTTGCCAATAATATTAAGTTGCTGCCTCATATATTTCCTTCAGTGGTTCCTGAAAAATAAAATGAAGTCATCACCCAGGTACAGAAAGGCAATTTATGAATAAGCAAGCAAAATGGCAAGGGAGAGAGATGTCTGACATGGGGGGTACCATTCTGGGAAGGGTATGAGAAATTACCCTCATCAAATGGGCACAAATAGCTCCATTGCTTAGATACTCACCTAGAGTGAGTCAAGGATGCCATGTACGCTGTGCCGTCACAAAGAAGAGGGCAAACTATTTCCCCAATACAAATAAGCACCAACAATAATGTTCCAGGGATTCCCAGGAGGTGAACAAACCCCTAAGGAGCCTGGCAGGTAGTTCAGTGAGTATAGAACTTGCTGCCCAGGCACCGGGACCTAAGTTCAGATCCCCAGAAAGACCTATGGTGGTGCATGTCTCCAACCTGAGTACTGCGAGAAAGTGGGGTGCAGATAGGAAGGTCTGTAGGGCTTTCTGACTAGCCCGTCTAGTTAAATCTATGGTCTCTAAGGTTCACCGAGAGACCCTGTCTTTAAAAATGGGGCAGAGAGAGTGATGAAGGAAAATGCCCAGGGTTGACCTCTGTCCTCCATGCACACACAGTGACATGCAAACACACACCATGCATGTGTGCACCAAACACACACAACACAAACACTATACAAAGATGACAACAACAGCAATAATAATCCTTGGTCTTCTAGATACTCTAAGAAAACTTTAAGAAAAACAGCAAGTCCTTGGGCATGAGGCAGTAAAAACCACTGACATCTTTGGAAAAAGGTTGAAAGTACCATGTCTCAGGTAGGAGCCCCCAGCTCAGGCATACCCGGGTAGCAAGCTGCTGTGACTTCCTGACTGGTTCCTCTTCACAGTCCTCGCTTCTACAAGTGGCATCCAAAACAGTAAAAGTGGAGGGGATTCTTCTCCAGGTTAAGTTCAGCAAGGCAAGATCGCCAATGACTGTGGACTCTGCAGACTGTCTATGAGTCTCTGGGGATCAGAACAGTTGATTCTGTCTTGGCTTCCTCCTGAGTCTGGGTACAGTATATACCCGGCACACAATCAGTGTTCAATAAAGAAGTAAGGGAGTGTCACCACCATCCAGTGAAAAGCCACAGGGTACCATGGAGATGTTGTTGACCTTTGTTGTGAGCTCTTCCTGTGTCTTCTCCATCCCCATCATAGACAGGTTAGGAGGTGTGTTTTCTTATCTCAGAGGAAGTCTGAAGCCAGCAGCAACTGTCTTTTGTGGAAACCCTGCAATCACTTAAACTTGTCTGTGTGTTGCCTTGAGCTTTCAGAGAAAGGGAAGCATCACGTTAAAGTCTATAGAGAGAATGACAGACATTCGTCAAGAAAGACTGAAGAAAGGTTGAAGACATCCTTTAGATAACCAGAGCTAGTACCCGGGACCTCAGAGGAGGAGGATGCTAGGCAGGCTGGAAACTCAGCTCCCCATCTCCTGCTTAACCCCAGTTCTGGTACTCTAATCCCCAAGCCATCTTGGGGGCCATACAGTGTTCTCATGTTCTCCGCAGAGCCACATGAAGCTTAATCTGTCACACCAGGGCTATAAGGAGAAACAGTGTGTGTTCATGACAGATGTTAATACTAGACCCACACTCCAAGGAAAGGTTGGAACACTTCTCTTTAGTCTGGTGTATGACTATGTAGTTAATATCTAGCATGCTGATGGGATGTGGTTGGCCATGGTCACCACTTGGTGGGTAGCTGTAGTATCATAGCATAGTCCCTACAGTTGTCACCTCAGAGTAGAGACCGTGTAAGGATTCCTATTTTCCAAGTGAACACAGGAATCCAGAGAGATCATGAGACTTCTTCCACTTACGGGATAGAGATTGGCAACTGTGGTCTAACTTTGGCTTATCATTGCAAACTGTAGATGTTAAGCCTCATTTGGTGACACACTTGCACCCACAACCGAAGGTGAGTTAGTGAATACCATTTTGCACGCAGCATACTGATTCAGGGCCCTGCTAGAGTACAGTCCCAGCATTGGCACTGGGCAGGAAGGCCTGACACACCCCTGGGACTTGTTGCTTAACAGCAACCAAACTAGAAAAAATGATGATAAAAAACAGCAAGAGTAGACTTAACGTCGCTGTAATGTTACAGAGAACAGACTAACCTCTTTGTATAGCTCAGTGGCATTTCCAGATGAAGAAATCGAAAGCTACAACTGCTCTAACCTGCCACAGTACGGCCTCAGCATCTATAGGTCCAGTGCTGGCTAGCGATCTCTAGAGTCTACCTATGTTACACAACTAAACTCCACGCTCATTCGTAAGCCAATTGCCCTAGTCACTTCTCTCTATACTTCGGCCACCACAGGTTATTTGTTTCTTTGAATTTGAGCACTTTTACATAGAACACATGCGGGTATTTCTCCTTCTGCATCTGGCTCACTACAGTTGAACATAATATCCTTCCAGGCTAATTCAAGTTTTCAAAAATGAAGAATTCCTTGTTTTTTTTAAAGATAAATAATATGCCATTGAGTATATCCACATATATACAGATCTACACACATATATGTCATTTTAAAACTGTAATTGCCTAATTATCTCCACACTTTGGCAATTGTAAACAATCCTGCAAATAATCATGAAAATTCTAATGACTCTTTAAGATCCTGACCTGCAGTCAAGAACGCTATTTCTGGCTCATCTAGCAATGTCCTCTTTTGGTTTCTTTTGGCACTACACTCACATGATTTATCTTCACACAGCTACACACGTGTACATGCACACACATACATACACACACACATGCATACATCTTATAAAGTGCTGCAACATTGTATATCCCCTGTATAAGAGTCTCAGTTTCTCCAAATGCTCTCCAGTCCCGTTATCTTCCAGCTGTGTGTTAACAGTTATCTTAACACATGGGTGATAACATCTCATTGTGGTTTCAATTTGCATTTTCCTGATGGTACCCTCTGACCATAAGTATGACTTCTTCAGAGAAATGGAGTCCTTTACTTATTTTGATCTCTTTGGTTACTGAGTTGGAGGACAGAGTTCATAGTTTTAAGTTTACAGAATATTATTTAATATGCAATTACAATGACCTCTGCTTTCTGTGACTTCAGAAACTCAAGTCACCACAACCGGAAAATATTAAAAATTACCCATAAGTTTTGGGTCAACAGCCGTTCCCAGCATTACAATGAACTCTTGTTCAATCCCACGCCATCTTGCCCAAGGTAGCAGTCATTCCACGCTATGCATGCTACCGGCTCTCAGTGGCTCAGGTCACCTTGCTGTAACATGATCTGGTACAGAACTACAGAACTGTATTCAGGAGAAAATGACATGAACCTTCATCACAGATATTTACATAGAGCATTAACCCAGCCTGCACAGGGTTCAGCACTGCCTATGGCCTCTGGCATCCATGAGGGGGGGTGTCTCAACTGGTAGTAGCCCACAGTTGCTCTGTGGTTTGGTGGTAAACATGCTTCAAGCCACAAAGACCCATAAAGCCCAACCTTACTACATCCTAAAATCCCAGTTTTCTACTGTCAGCGAGGCAGGATCCATGTCCTTCTCTATACCCTTGCCAAAATGTTCTGTCCTTAAGCATCCCTTCTAGTAAACCGGGGTTCTTCTCCAGTGCCATAAAGGTGGCATGTTACTCTTCCTGCTAGATGCAGTACATTTACCCTAGTGAATCCCAAGTTCCAGTTAACTCAGTGCCCCTAGGCGACAGACACCACATTCACAGCAAGAAGGAGCTTGAGGTGTATATGAACACACACACACACATACACAGTATGTAAATGTTTGATATTAATGTATGCAATACATGATATTAATGTATACTGTGTGATATACAACTTTTATATTGTTATATTAATATAGTGCAAGCTTGATTTGGTTTGCACATGGATAGTGATGTTTAATGCAATGAGAACATTTAAATTTAGAAAAAGTATAATAAGTACGCAATAGGATGTTCTACTATGAGAAATATAGTGACAAACTTATTGAATTATTCAAAAGTGTAAGATTGTCAAAGATCAAAAGGAAATTTGGATAAAAAAAATACCTTTGGCTGGGAAGATGGCTCAGTGGGTAACTGGGCACTATGCAAGCTTGAGGACCTGAGCCTAGATCCTGAACACCCACATAAAACAACATCTCTGCAACCCTAGTGCTGGAGAGGACCTGCAGGAAGATTCTGGAGCTCATCAGCCAGCCACTGAAGCAGTGAGCCCAGGAATGGAGAGGGACCCTGTCCCCCCAAATAAAAATAAAGTAAAAAGTGATGGAGGAAGACATCTAAGGTCAACCTCTAGAAGACAGAGAGGAAAAAAAGGGAGAGAGGGAGGGAGGGAGAGAGGGAGGGAGGAAGGAAGGGAGGGAAGAAGGGAGTAACAGTGGGAAGGAGGGCAGAGTAAAAGGGGGAAAGAAAACAAAACAAAAAGGAAATGGGAGGAAAAAAAGGAAACTACTTCACTTCTTGCGGAAAAGATTTCTCCAAAGCGAGTCTCATCTGGATTTGGGCTGTCAAGCTCATACCTGCGAAGGAAGTGCAAGGAAGTGACTGACCGGTGTGGGGAAGGAAATTAGAAAGTAGGAGAGAGCTGGGGAGGAGGCAGCCCCAGGATGCACAGAAGTCACCCCTTGTTCAGGGAAACTGCACCACTCAGGGGTGGCTCACTCTGGAGCATGTTGGGGGGCGGGTGGCAGGGGGCAGTTCCTCTAGCAGCAACGTCACCATCTCTTGGTGACTTGCCAGAGCAACAAATGCTTAGGCCCTGCCCCTGACTGCTGCTAAGGAAGAAGGGTGGAGCCCAACTTCCCGGGAAAGGAACCTCCTGAGACCCTGAGCTGGCTAAGTTGCAGGTGCAGAGCCTGCAGGGGCTGTTAATGTCCCACACTATGGGCAGAGACCCAGCAGGTTTGGGAGGTACTGGCTGTGTCTACCCACAGCTCCGACACTCTGTTTTTGGCAAAGAGGTCGATGGTACTAAGGAGACTTGCCCAAACCAGATAATTCATCAGCATCAGTGCCAAGATTCAAATCCGGGTCTACTGCACTCCAAAACCAATCGGTTAACCAAAACATCCCAACACTCCAAGGCAGGGGTGGGGAGAAAGGGCAGGTGCCTGTTCCCTGTGGCTGCTCCACACCTTATTTCTTCCCCAACTAACATGCACAGGATGAATCAATTACCTAGGCAAAATTCAGTTTGGACAGCAACCCGCCTATCAGTGGTAAAATCACTTCCCTCGTTGAGAGAGACATTATCTCTAACCCGACAGCTCAGTAAGGATATACAAACTTCTTTTTCGCGAAAAGATGGGAGGACGATGCAGGCAGGTGGGGGATCAGTACCAAAACGGAAAAGCTTGCCTTTGGGCTCAGTCCATATGGATGTCTGTTTACACACTAATAGAAAGCAGCATATAAAAGGGGGATTTTATGGTTGTTTTCTAAGTATCCCAACAGAAGTACCTAGAAAGAATCATGACCCACACAGGAGTTCCTAAATAATGGCCTATCTTTTTGTCAGTGTAGCAAGAACTAGCAAAGCTTGGAGAAAGCGACTTCATAAATAAATGTGTTTCTAAGTGCAATTTATTTACAAGCCACGAGACATACAGTGGACTGCTACCATGCCTTTTCTGAGGTTTCACAGGCAAGAATTCATAGATTTTGCATTACAGGTCATCAGTTATACAAATATTTCATACTTTCGTAAGAAAAAGGCCTTACCATCTATAACAAGAAGACTTAAGTTTCACTATGAATTCTATTTCCTGGTTGAAACACAGCTCAATCAATCAGGCTCGAGAGACTACTACGTTACTTACAATAATGTTTCTTTATTGTTCTCTTTGGGACACAGTCTGTGTAGCTCAAGGTGGCTTTAACACGACGATCCCCCTGCCTCAACTTCCCAGTGCTGAGATCACAGGCAGGCACCAGCACATCTGACTGTTGTTGGTATTCGACAGTTAATATCCTTGGGTGCATTCTGTGAGTTTTGCCTCTACAACGAACCCCTCTGCTGCTCAATGAGAACCACTGTGAAGATGGAGCCTGGCTTCTCCGAATATGGATTTGCACCAGCAACACCTGCCTGCATCTTTTAGGAGACTTTCGGAAATGTCAGATCTCAGGCGCCACCAGTATCTGTTGAGGCAGAGTCAGCACTGAATCCCAGAAAAGACCTTTGGAATCGAATCCCAGCAGCAATAGTTATGTGTATTATTTAACCTTCTGAGCACCAAAAGTCTCACGTATAGGTGAAGATGATATCAAGTTATACCCTAAACAGTTGCAGTGAGGAAGAGCGACAGAGTGCCCATAAAAATGTCAGTTACACAGTGTAATCCAGAGCACTCAAAACAGCAATAACAGAACACTGCTTTTCATAAAGATGGTTTTTTATTTTGCCAAAGGAGGAAGCATCATAAATACCCATTGCCAATACTGCCATCTACATTTGCAGAATAAATATGTGGGTTTCCTACTAATTTGTTAATGGCTGGTAGGCCCAGTATCGATTGCTTAATGGCAATGTGTAACCTGAGAGTTTATCAAATTCTGTGCACAGTCGAAGTCGATTTCCAGAAACAGCGTTTAAGCTCAGCTTGATAGAAAACTACGTCTGTGCATAGAAAAAAAAAATGAGAAGATCGAATTGGAAGCTCTCCTCCTGGCAGACTGCTTCTACACGAAGACTCAGTACACGCTACTCAAATTTACATCTTTTCTGCGAAACCTCTTTATCACTGACTTGCGTCTTCGAACTCTGCCTCGTGCCCAATTCAGTGTGACAGAGATGAAGCCCCGTCAACAGCCTCATCGCATCATTATGGCAACTGTCACACAGCTGTCCTGTTAGTCGCTGAATTGTAAATATCCCTGGTTTGCAGGGAGACCCCAGTAGCTCTCGCAGAAGGCTTAGCCTAGTGTCGAAAGGGGCTGTGTGTGATGACGATGGGAGTCACGACAACTTCACAACATTTTACAATTAGGCCTCCTTTGCAGTTCAGCTTATTTTCCTTCCCAGAAGGCCATTGGCGGGGTCCCTGAGTCTTCACAGTTGACCAGACGTCAGCTATGAAAGCATCAGATAGGACTTGGCTCTCCTTGTAAAGCCCAAAACAGGGCACTAATGCCCAAGTCACCCAACAGAGTGACTTTCAGATGGAGCGCTTGGTGTCCGTCAGGTCGCTGGATTGCAGCATGAAGAAGAGGGGAGCACTGAGGATCACGCCCATCTTTTCCAGAATACACAAGGATTATCTCATACTTTATTTCTGTGATATTGAACTGGAGTGGTCCCTGAAACAAACCAGGCGTTTGGGGAGTGCTTGGACCTACAGCTGTATTCAGAGCTCAGTGAGATGTCTGAAGCTAAAACCTTTACTCACAAAACAGCAGAATTACACGATTAAAGAGCCTTAGCTGAGTCCTGGATATGAAATGTTCAGTAGCTATAGGATATTATTGGGACAACTCGGGGAAATTCTACAGTGTGCTATATATTAGACAATCACTTTAAATTGAAGTTAAATGATTCAGACTAACTGCATGGTGGTCACAAAAGAGAAGGTTCTTGCGATTATAAGTCTTAGTTATAGTATCTGTAAGTAATTCTCACATGATTCAAATATATATATATACATGCATTATATACAAACACATTTATTCATATGCATGGAACTATGAAGACAAATGTGGTAAAATGTTAACAATTGATATGTTTAGGTACAGTATATAGGGCGGGACACTACTATTGTTTTTGTATTTTTTTCTCTTACCAGTAAAAAGCTGGAAGAAAAAATCCATTATGATGCAAAGCTTCAAATCTGATGGGAGAGAAATGGAAAAAAATAAATATACAGGTATCAAGAAAACATTATAGCACAATGGTGTGCAGAACATATAAAAATTTCTTGGAAACCAAAAGCATCCATGTTACAGTGGTCTCCATAGCGATGATGTTTGACCCATAGATAGATAGATAGATAGATAGATAGATAGAACATACCTTTAAAATAACAGAACTAGAGGGAAATGACCCAAGACAGCTATGCAAAAACCAGAAATAGTCATAAAAACAAGTTGAGAGAGGAGGGTGGGTATTTTGGACCTCTTGTCTCTGGGGATAAGTCTACCCGTAGGTGGCTGGCAGAGTGGGCACCCTGGCCTTCAGGCACTCCGGTGAGCAGTGGCATGCCTTGTGGCCTTGCAAGAGCTGAACTCATCAGCTCTGACGCTAAACACTAGAAGAGAGTCAATAAGCCAACAGAGTTCTCACATTCGTCTTACATCTGATAAATATCCCTTTCATTCATGTCTATTCTTGTTTTTAAAAGGTTGTCTTTTGTTTTTACAAAATCTGATCAACCCACTTCCTCCAGATACATTCTTCAAACTCATCGGCGTGCAGTGTAGTAAGTGGAAAACAGGACGGTAAAGTGAGCCCCGAAGGCTGAACTGCCCCAGTGCCGCCTTCTCAACCGCTCAGTCTCGGGGTCCCCATCTGTGAGATAAGGAAGACGATGCTTCACTTTAAAGCATAGGCATTCTGATCTTATTAAATTTAATAATGCCTTCAGAATAGGACCACACACTCGAGATACTACACAAATATCAGCCAAGATTACTGATGACTTATTTCAAAGTATCTGCTTTCATTTGTCTCCCCAAACAAAAGCAGAAATATTTGAGGGCTCTGCCTAGAACTCCAGAAAAAAAAAAGCTACTACACAGACTCACAATTGTCTAAGGTCCCTAGACATTGCATGGGAAAAAATACCATGGATTCTGGAATTTCTCAGAATCTGCCTTTGACTCTTTAACCACTTCTCTTTGCCTTTGTGTTTACTGAAAACACCCATGATCTCTCTAGATTTCTGTGTTCATTTGGAAGATGGGAATCAGGACACGGTCTCTGCTCTGAGGTGACAGCCTGCAGCTACCCACCAGGCGGTGACGATGCCCACCCACATCCCACCAGCTGAACAACACAGTCACACACCAGTCTTAAAAGAAGTGATATTTCAGATAGCCTCCCCTGTGGCCACAGCTACTGAAAATATCACCACTTCCAAGAACTGGCTTTGGAATCATGTGATTGTGTTCTTTCCTTAAACTGAAGTATTAAACACATGGAAAGCCTTGCCAACTCTTTAATAACACTCTTCGCAAACATACACCTGGATGAACTGTCCAAATACGAGACTAGTCCCCCACCACGAGGTGGGAGAATTTCTAGCATGGTCAAACCAGCACACACCCCTGCTCTGACCACAGCTCAGCTTGCTTTGTCTTGAGCCGCTGTGAATATCATGGCGCAGTGCATTCCCTTTTATTTTCTTTTTTGGTGGACACTGCCTGCTCTTTAGAAAACACATTAAAATGTCCAGGGTGTTTCTGATGAGACAAATCCTGGTTTCTTCCAAGAGCTGTTTTATTATTTTATGTTATTGGGAACCTCCTTGTCTTGGTTTCACGCTCACTTGCTGTTTGTTTCAAATCAATTCTCTGGACATGCTCCGAGAGAAATGGCCTGTATCCAACCATCTTTCAGGAACTAAATGACGGCTTCTGCTGTTCAGCTGAAATGAAGAAGGCCTGGGTGTGGTCATTCAAGTACAGCTTCCGGCGGGGGGGGGGGGGGAGACACAGGTGGGTGCTGGGTACTTTTATCTAACCAGCAAGCACGTTCAGATATATGTGGCTCAGAGCACCAATGTTTCCTGATGTGTTCGGGAGGGGCATGGAAATCCAATTATGTAGGGTTTGGGGGAAAGAAACCTCAATAGCAAGAAGAAGCAACTCCAGAAGACAGCAGCCAAGAGGGCAGAATTACAAAAGCAGAAGCGGTAAGAGAGGAGGGCAAAGGTTTCTGGAAACACAATAGGATGCTACACCCAGGGAAACAATGGCTGCTTTTGCTAAACCAGAGGCAAAGGAGATGAAGAGAGACGGGAACAAGTGTCACTATTTTGTCTCAGTCTTTAGCACAAGAATGAGGCAAACAAGAGATCAGCAAGATACATATTAACGGGTCTCTGGGAATACGAAGAAGCAGAATTAATAAGAGATCGGTAAGAGAATGGTTATACAGTTTTAATATTTATAAATCAGCAGAGCTAGGTGAGAATCGGTTGAACATTTCGACAACACAGCTACGCGGGATGCACTTCCCCTGCTATTTGCTGCGGAGACTTATGTACCAGGGACATCTAAGCAGGCTGATTTAGCGCTGGAGATAAAGCAGCCACAAGCAGATCTGAGAAGAGGTGGGCTAGTTAACGTTTCCAAACCACCAGTCAAAATCATGAATGAAATCATAAATCAGCCCGCTAACACCTTGAGGAAAATAACATGGTAAGTAACGGCAGAAGAGGTTCATAAAAACAGTCTGTCAAAGCAAGTTAATCCATTTTGGGATAGGCTAAGAAATTCGGGGAGGCAAATGGATATTACAAACATGGTTTAGGGAGTCCCCACAGAGGCCACCAGACAACTCCGTTAGACCAATCTTATTTAGATGACGGCTATTGCTCCACTATTTCCAACAGAGGGAGGAGATTTCACTCACATACTTAATATGCAGCGAGATGACTCCTTATTCATTCCCCCATGACACCACCGCATGGGGTTTAGTTACTGGGTAAATACAGTCGTGCCCAGGAGTACAAACTAACTGTTTCCCAAATGAGACTGATAAAGATTGGTAATTTTGGAGCAAACTGAACTGACATCCTTTGGAAAATCAATGTGTGTGTGTGTGTGTGTGTGTGTGTGTGTGTGTGTATGCATGTTGTATGCCCATGTGTGCAGGATAGTTAGCAAAAACAAATGTTTTTGTTTGAATTGTTCATATGGTTTTTGAAAACATGAGGGATTGTATAAATACAAAGACCTTCATAAATATAAAGGCTGTATAAAATATAAAGACCCAAACAGATCATCAGGTCCCTCTGATGATCTACAGTGACTTTCCATTGTTCCTTGGCCAGAAGCCCACCCCTTTGACAGGTTCCCACCTCACCCCCTCCACATTCCTCGGCTGTCTGAGGAAGCCAGGCCTCTTCTGCTCTTCGGAAACTTCCTATTGCTCTTCCCTCTGGCCATCTGCAAATGTTGGCCTCCCTTTCATTTGCTTAGGGTTCACTTTTTTCCTCAAATCCCGCTTTGGGGGCGGGAAGGCTTTTTAAAATTTCAAGACCGTATGATTTCCTTTGGACTTCACTCTGGCAAGACCACAGCTCCTTTTCTAGAAGCACTAATTTTAAAATACAATTTTACACACGTCCTTCAAGAGCGTCGGCTTACATAGCCCTCCTCCACTAGCCCACGAACCTCACAAGGACAAGACTGGGTACATGTTATTTGAAAATTTCATCCCAGGACTCAGCACGGTGCTGAGCACAATAAATGCTGTGATCCAATCTCAACCCTAGGAACCCATATGCAGAGGGCTCCCTTTGGAAGCCTGCCGGGGAGAGTATCTCTCCTTCCTGGGTATTATAACATTCTCTTCAGCCTCTCTTTCAAGTACCAGGGAGAAGTCTTTAATGAGGGTCTTGTTGACAGAGGTGTAAAAACAGGAGGCAGCTAAAACTCGGATTGTCGGATTCTGCATTTGCACATTTACCTTTACCTCTGATGTGTTCCAAAATTTCATTTCGTGGCGATAATGAATCTGTAGGAAATTAGCAATCCTATCACTCTTCACAGGAGAGTGTAAGAGGAGGTTCACGAATCAGGGGGGAAATAAAACATTTTTCAGGTATCCAACTCTGCCACTTCCCTCCCTGCCTTGACAGTGTTTGTCTCACGCCTCAGAGAAACGTAAAACACCAAAGTACGAGGCACCATGAAGTTAGTGGGGTAGGGAGATCACATTGCTTATTATGAGCAACAGGGAACTTTCTTTTGCTGAAATGTTTAGATGCCTGTCTGTATTTTTAAGTAAGAATTGTTAAGTTAAAAAAAAATCAGTGACGTTTTGACATTTTCAAGGGCATGAAGAAAGCTGTGACCAAGAGAGTATAGAACAACAGTTTCTGATCGCAGTCCCTTGACTTTTCTTGAGTTCCAAATGAAACTGAATGGTTCCCATGAGCTAGTGACTGTGCTAGGCAGTCAGGAAGCAAAGGTGAAAGTGAAACCTAAATCTAATTAATCATAGCAACAGAAAACCAGGAGTCAGATATCGGGATAAAAACCCGGAAGATCAGAGAGCCGGGGACAGCTGTCACTGCTTCTTTCCTCTCTCCTTCCTCGGTCCGAAAATGCTCAGCTCCTGTCTACACCCCTTCTTACCACTTCGTGTCTCCGCCTCCTGAGTGCTGGGATTAAAGGCCTGAGCTACCACCGCCTGACTTCTATGGTTAACTAGTGGCTAACTCTGCCCTTTGATCTCCCAGGATTCTTTATTTGTCAGAACACAAACAAATACCACACAGCATGAAGGTACTGTCCTTGTGCAGCGTGGTCCCCTGCGCAACCGCAAGGGGTGATACCAGTGTGGCCACTCTTGGTCCCTAAGTCACATATCTCCACTCTCTACTGTGGCTACAGCTGAGATAGGAAACTCCTCTGCTGTGGCTACAGCTGAGATAGGAAACTCCTCTGCCTGCCTACTGGTTTCCCTCCTGTCTAAAGAGTCTCTGTATGGTTCACTCAGCGATGGGCCTTAAAGCCTACAAGGAGTGGTGACTCATCCCTGGAGGCAGCCATCATCCCTGAGGGACTGAGAGTCACTGAACAGACGCCATCTTTTCCCTCCATCCTTCTGAAGGACAAGTCTGAGGGTCACCCCACATTTTCTCCATTGTAATAACCAGCTCCACACTGTATCTCCACTGATTTTTCTCATTTCTATTCTCTTTCCCATTGCTCCTCACAACTGCTTCCAAAAACAGGAGCACCAATGTGTAATGTCTCTGAACAGGTGAGTACAGGGATGATTCTAGAGCCATAGCTACAAACTGAAACACCTCTTCTTGGTTAGCCACACAGTCACTCCACATGGATTAGTTTTCAATTCTGTCTTACCTGCATGAAGATTGTGTTGTGAAGCACTGAGAATAAAGATGAAGCGTGGGGCTGCCAAGTCACGGGCTAATCACCTTGTTAACTAGAGACGCGTATAGGGAAGAAATGAATGTAGAAGCAGAGAAGGTGAGGCCAGCACGCCTGCCATACGAAAAGAACGGGGAGGATAAATGATAAACAACGAGATGCCAGAAGAAATCTGGCTATTGGGAGCTGCCCTTTTGGAAACAGACGTTGAAGCTGTGTAATATGTTATGAAATCCCTCAGGTTCTTCCCAGGCATGCAATGGACCCCGGGCACTGCTCTTACTCATGAGACTGTATACTCAGGATCATGGCTTCACAATCACTTCTGTAACCTGAGCTGCAGACAGTCCTGGGACTCGCTGTGGCTTACCAAGAACCCCCAGCACACAAAAGACGATCCAACAAAGGAGAAGTCAAACAGCAAAGGTGTGCTCAAATGTCCACGCAGGGCTGACATTTCTTAGGTTACTTATTTGTAGAACATGCCTATAACACAGAAAAAAAGAGGCAGAGTCAGGGAAATCGTCCCAATCGGCATAAATCAGGCCCAGAGTGACTTGCTTATGAGGGTGCCCTTGAGTTAGGGTGACAGCTGTGTCAGGGCTCCAGCACCCAGCATGGTGCCTTACAGATCAGTACTTAACACTTAATTGTGAACCAAAACAGGGAATAACAGGAAGAAGGGAAAAAATTGGATTAGATTTTCAATTAATGGGTCATCCATCAAAAAGATTTTAAACAATGACATAAATTCCAGATGGGTTCACAGACCCCAGGAAATTAAATCTTCACAAGGAGGAAGACAATAACAACTCAGGGCCTTCCTGAGTCCCTTTGATTAGGAATGGGGACCAGGACTGGAGTGATGGAGGGAACGCTGTGTTTGCACTGAGGAGGGGATGTTTGTCCTGCACAAAGCATCAGTGGGTAAGACGGTGCTCTTTTATTGGTAATGAGCTTCCTTCCAGAAAGAGTGGAGTCTTCCAGTGAATCTTGTGCCCTTTGACGGGAGCACTTCTGGGAAGACATCAGCTGAGAAAGAGCGCGAGAGACATTTGAAGAGGCCATTCATGTCCTCCTCTGCTGTGCCTTTGATGCACACAAAGGATTTAGCCCTGGACGATGACAATCTCATCCGTTTTGCTCTTCCCTGGGGAAAACTTGTCTCTGTATTTCTCTGTTGGCATATGATCCCAATGAATAGGTGCTAGATAATGGGGTCTTCTGACTATCCAAGTGCTCATTATTGAAATTCCCATAGGCTATAGATTGCACAGAAAAGCAAAACTTATCATAGCAAAATTATTTACCTATGAGATTATTGCTTAAAATGTTATCCCCGATTTTAAGATTCTTTGCCAACTACAAATAACTAGACAACGCTGAAAAGCCCAAAAGCCACTCTGAACAAATTGCACCATTCACAACAGATAGTAGCATCATGAAGTCGATCAAAGTGGTTGTGGGAATCATCTGAATATCAAAAGGGCTCCTTAGGGAAAACGACAAAGTGAGTATTTTTTTTCAAGACGCCATTTAATAAGACTCGTGTCTAAACTTAAGCGTGACATGAAAGGTATCGGTCCATGCTTCCTAAGTCTGTCCTGACAAACTGGGCCTCGGAAACTCCAGTCTACTTCTACATTTTAAACACTAGTTCATAATTGTGGGGACTCGCTACATAATTTTTGATATTACAAAAAAACCCCTCTGATTTTGGTTTTGTTTTTCAAGCGGAGTTCCAACTAAGTCTTTGGCCTCACTAGTTACTGAAGAATGGAGTCTCTCAATCAAATGGCTTCATCTCCTCTGTTGAGCCCCACTGTCCATCCTCCACTCCTGCTTCTGTCTGCTTCCCCCACCATCAGCCCACGAGCAGTTCACATAGATAACTACAGCAGCCTCCCCTTCTGTCTCCTCCTGAACCGCCTCTGATTTTCCTCCCCTTTGTGGTCAGAGTTTATCTCTGTCCTATCTGCAGTCTTTTCAAGGGGACCATTCAGTTCAGTGTACATGGTCCTTTATGACCGAATACCTGTTCTCTCTCCTGAAACCTCAGCTCCTGCCCCATCTGGGTGATCTCTCCCTATAGTTCGCTACCTTCTCTGGATGCACCGTTGCCCTGCACCTCTGACTCTTAAACCACCTTAATGCCGACTAAGCTTTCAAATCTCAATTCAGACAACCTGAGTTAAGAGTCCATCCTTTATGGCCCTGCAGCGCTGTGTGATGCCCAGCTCTCTGTAGGCTACCCTGGGCCTCAGGCTTCAGGAGGCTTCAGCACTTACACAGTATCTGAGTCGGAGCAGATGTCTAGGAAATGTTTAATAAAGGAATGAATGAATACATTTTGAACAAATAAATGGCGAATAGAGGAAGCGCCAAGCAAACCAAAGCAGAATGAATGACATGTCGTGAAAGGAATTCAAGCATGCTTGTTAGGCTGAAACATTTTCAATTCTAGTGGCCACAGAAAAGTGAAGACATCAAAATTGTTCAGGCTAGAGATATAGCTCAGAGGTGAAAGTCTTGCTTGACATATGCACAGCCCTGGGTTGATTCCCTAGTACTGAACAAGATGCTGCTGCTGATAGTTATGATGATGGTGATGATGGTGATGGTGATGATGATAGTGATGATGATGATGGTGAGGATGGTGATGACGACGATGATGGTGATGATGATGGTGGTGGTGATAATGATGGTGATGGTAGTGATAATGATGGTGGTGGTGATGATGATGGTGGTGGTGATGATGATGGTGATGGTAGTGATGATGATGGTGGTGGTGATAATGATGGTGATGGTGATGATGATGGTGATGGTGAGGAGAAGGAAGAGGATGACCTGTTCCCAGTACTAGTTTCTAGAAAACAGAATGAAGAGAGTGTGAGGAGGGAATTTCATTTACAAACAAATCTAACAATTGTTTGCCATTACCCTAAGTATGCGTTATCATGGTAATTAAAGATTTTAAATAATAAATTCCCACAACTACATGGCTTTTGTTGGCTTTAAATTAGAAATTATAAATTTCTAATCACCTTCTCCTACTTCTGAATCTGAAGATTTGTTTTTGTTTCCCCTTCTAAACTGCATAAAAATAGGAAACCTTTAAAACTGCCAAAGAAAGTAAGTGGTCTGCACACTTAGCTTATTTGATAAGCAATATTTGTGCAGAATCTCAAGTCTGGCCTAAAACTCACAAGCCCTCCTGTCTTATCCACCCAAGTGCGGAGACTATAAGTATGTACAAGTATAGGTGTGTACAAGCCAGGTTTTAGAATGTTGGGATTGTTTTTCTTTATCATGTGTGTGTGTATGTGTCTGTGGACATGTGTATGTACATGGGTGTGAGTGGTGTGTATGTGTGTGTGTGTATGTGTGTGGCGGGCCATTGAACAAGGTTGGGAATTAATTCTTACCTTCCTCCGTGTTAGGCAGGGTCTCTCTTGTCCCTGAGACTCCACACAGTATACTTCATGCTAGCTGACCCACCAGCATCCTGTCCCTTCTCCTGTCTCCTCCTCCTATTCTTCAGTACATATGCTGAGGTTACAGGTTGGTACCACGCATGAGAGGCTCATATTAGGTTGTCAGGTTTGCAAGTGTTTTTACCCACTAAGCCACTCTCCAGCTCTAGAATGTTTTTAATAGCAATGTGTCTTAAGAAATGAATGCTATTCCTTCAGTGATATAAGCTTGACAAAGAACAGAGACAATTTTGAGAGGATTTCTACTTTCCACTAAATATTATAGTGGGAATTGTTACCAGGGTTCCAAAGATAACTCAGTGGATAAAGCCCTCATTGTGAAAGCATGGGGACCAGAGTTCAGATCCCCACAACCTGAAGAAAGCCAGATGCAGCAGCAAGTGTTTACAATCCTAGTTTGCCGAAGACAAGATGGAAGGCGGAGATGGAAATCTCCAGATGCTCTTGAGCCATTTGGACAAGGGTAATCCAAAATGAACAACCAAGAACCCTATTGGAAACAAGACAGACGGCATAAAGCGTACAAAGCCATGCTCTGACCTCCAGACATGTGCTGTGACCTTAAGCTCACACTGAAATGTATACATACACAACACACACCCAAAAATGGGTTTTTTAATTGTACAAGAAGCTCATATTACTTCCACAATAAAATAAAAACTAATTAAAAATGTAAGAGCAAATACTGGCAAACATTTCATGAGGCTTTTAAAAAATGCATTAACACTCCTGGCAACAGAAAGGTAGACATTACCTTCATTTTAAAGATGAAGAAACTGAGACTCCAAGAAATTCTGTGACTTGTCCAAGGTCATAAAATTAATAAGCTGCAGACTAAGGACTCCAACACAAATCTGATTTCAAGGCCAAGGTAAAAGTCTTTAAAGGGAAACTGTGCAATGTTTGTTTTGTTTTATTAAAGAAGCAGATAGCGGTGTGCTCAGAGGGTAACTGTGTTATTTGAGGGGTGGAGGGAGATTTATTTCCTTAGTTTAGGGCAGTAATAAAGCTTAGGGATACAAAATAAATGCTTTCCTGGCCCAGGGTACCCTAAGAGGAATCAGATTAGCTGCCAAATTGAAAACGAATTTCCTTCTAACACTATTATTAGTATCTTAAGCATTGTAATATTTCCTCCATGCTATCTCTCAGCTTTGGCAACAATAAAGCCTTAGATGTGGAGCCTTGCATGTAAGAAGATATTGATTCCGATTTTAGTTCTGTAGAGTATACAAATGCCTATATCTAGATGCATGTATGTGTGTATTTTCACATGCGTATTTGCGTATTTCAGAAAAAAAATGTACACCAAATTTCAACTGTTATTGTACTCAAAGAACAAATTATGAATTCTCTGGAACTTTGAGTATTTCATTAGTCTGAAATTGAGGGGGTTTAATGCAAAGTATGCTTTCTTTATTTCTTGTGTTTACTTATTTGCAGGGTTATCAAGGGACTCAGTATAAAACATACAAAAGCCCTTAGCACATTCAAGACCTTTGATAAATTAATCTACCCCTTGTAAATCCATGTAAAGGTGGGAATGACTCTGTGTGTGTGTGTGTGTGTGTGTGTGTGTGAGAGAGAGAGAGAGAGAGAGAGAGAGAGAGAGAGAGAGAGAGAGAGAGCATTTTTTGTGCAGAGGCCAAAGATCAGCCTCAGGTATCATTCTTCTGGAATCATCCACTGTTGTCGTGGTTGTTTTTGCTTGGTTTTTTGTTTTGTTTTGTTTTGTTTTTGTCTTTTAAGAAAGTGTCTCTCAGCGACCGGGATCTTGCAAAGTAATCTACTCTGGCTGCTGAATGACCAGTGAACTCCAGGGTGTAGTTGGAGGCTGCTCGTTCATTTCCTGATCACCCAGCCCCCAAATAATCACACAGAAACTATATTATTTGCAACACTGCTTAGCCAATGACTCTGGTGTATTCTTAGCTAGCTCTTACATCTTAAATTAAACCATTCCTATTATTTTATATTTTACCATGAGGCCCATGATTTACCAGTAAGGTTCCCTGCCTTTCTCCTCTGGCAGCTACATGGCATCGTCTTTCTCCTTCTTTCTCCCAGCATTCAGTTCAGTTTTCCCACATAGCTCTATTCTGCCCTGCCTTAGGCCCAAGCAGCTTCTTTATTCATTAACCAACAAAAGCAATACATATGCAGAAGGACTTCCCACATCACCAGAGATCCTCCTGTCTCTGCTCCCCCACTGCTAGGATCATAAACACCTACCAGCATGGCCAGCCTTCTTACATAACCATGTACTAAACTGCCTGAGCTATCTCCTCCGTCCCCTCAAAACCTTACTCCCCACCCCAGTTCAACTTTTTAATGCTTACTTTCTTCAAGGAGAGCATCTTCCAAGATGTTATGCTATGATTCTCCTTTGTAAAATATGGAAACCAACCATTGAGAGCTAATGTGGCTCACCCTGGGTCACCCACACAGAAGAAGCAGGTCTGAGGTTGAACTCGAGTCATATGAGTCTCCAAACCCAAGTCCTCTACTGCTTCTAAATACCACTAGAGTGGAATATCAACTCACATCAAACAAAATCTCAGTCAGCAAGGGTTCCCAAGTCTGCTTCCTACCTTCCACCACTCAGAGGTATGTGTGTGCCTGTGTGTTTGCATGTACATGTGCACATGTGTGTGCATGGGTGGGTTTGTGCATGTGACGGTCAGGTCAGATTGCTTTGACAGCCTATGGGAATCCTTGAGGCAAATGTCAGCTCTGAGCAGCAAGAGCCCCAAAGGGTTAACAGCGTTGTTCCCTGAAGGGCACCAGAAAGTCAAGCAAGCAATTCTTGACCTTTCAGAAGCTATTATGGGGAAAACATAAAGAAACAATTCTCCAGGCTTAATGAAGGAACGCTGTGAAAAGTGTAATGGGCTATTTGTGCAACATCTCAAAAGCATCATGTAATTTGGCCCAATTGGCAGCCTATTCTCCAGTGTGGCCAAGCAGGCTGTGTTGCTACTTAGGCCCAAAGTGCCTTGGCAAAGCCAGGTCCCCACCTCCACCCCTGCTCTAAAGCCCGGGGTGTCCCATGATTTAATTTTCAAGGCTTAAATATCAGCCGCTGTAATGAGATGTGGCACAGGTTCACTTATTTTCCCCAAGTGCAAAAAACATGTTTTATATTTCAAAATGCGAGCCCTGTTTTGGTTGGATCCCCCCCTCCCCACAAGTCTGGAGCTCTTTTTCTCTTTTAATAACATTTTCAGGCAATTAGTTCATTACGCTGATGCAGCTCTTCATGATGTCGGTGGGAGTGGGGGCTGGCGGAAGACCGAGGTGGGAAAGTACTTCATTATTTTTAAAAATGGTTATTGGCCGCGCTCGGTTCCCATATTTCACTCCTGATTTCATAAGGGCATTTCGTATGCAGGCTCTGTGCGAAGCACCATCAGCTGCTGCATGAGCAAAATGGCTCTTCTTGGAGCCATAACGGTCCACTCTGGAAATGATCCGTGGATTATGTAAGTTTATAAGGTCGGATACACTTACAAACAAAGACTTTTTTTTTTACCCTTTTTCATTATTTATTCCTCATTAGGCTCCCCCACCTTTTTTCTCTCTTTATTGTGAATGCAAACCGCACACTCATTGGCAGTAGCGGGAGACGGGAAACACCCCCACGTAGTTTTAACTAAAGCTCAGAGAAGAGTAAGGATGCAATGGTTACAGTTAATACTGGCTACACGTGTGCTTCTGTTCACACTCCGAATGTTCTTCCAAAGACGTGACAGAGCATGTGGCATCCAAGGCCAAGGCTCTCTATATTATCCATTCCCATGTATTTCTGGGCAGGGCTATCATAGGACATCCATGGGGTTGTCCTGTTCATAGTGAATGATCTGAATTTACTACAGGTTCTCTGTGTTCCCAAACAGGAGCACAAGTGGGGGGATCAACAGTGACAAGATGTGAAATATTTTAATCAAGTTTCTGTAAAACTGAGAAGCTTGGTCTCATGATGGCAGACAGAAAAAAAAATGTCTTCAGTGAAAGGCTGGGATGGGAGCCCACATTTGGGAAAGCCATTTACAAAAGCAGCAACAAAAATGAATCTAATGACAACATAGCCATGCCCAGGACAGCTGTCACTGCTCATATTTGATTGGACGATATTTTACTAGTGGTACAGCCTTGCCCTTCACTTCTGACACCAGGCAATAGATCGTTTCCTTAGGAATGTAGTAGTCAAATGCAAGGTGTCTTGGACATCTCTGGGAACATATCCATCAACAGCTGAGCATTCATCATCTCTCCCTTCCAAGACACAGAAACTGATGGCAAAAGAAGAAACCCATAACCAGGACAGACGTGAAGGGGAGGCAATTCATGGATGAGGCACCTCACCACTTTTCAGACAGATGGGAGGAAAGTGGGGGATGGTGGTGGATGAAGGCAGGTGCAATGAATGTATGCATCGGGAGGAAGGACATACCACAGAACCGGTTTCTATTGTTGTGAAAAGACACTGTAACTGTGGTGACTCATATAAAGGAAAACATTTAACTGGGGCTGATTTACAGGTTCAGAGGTTTTAGCCCATTATTGCCACAGTGGGAATCCTAGCATGCAAGCAGGCATGGTGCAGGAGAAGGGAGTTGAGAGTTCTATGTATGCCTGGATTGGCAGGCAGCAGGAACAGAAAGATACTGGACTTGGCTTAAGCTTCTGAAACCTCAAAGTCTACCCCCAGTGACATACTTCTTCCAACAAAGCCACACCTCCAAATAGTGCCACTCCCTCTAAGCCTATGGGGGGCATTGTTATTCAAACCACCACCTCCCTGTTCCAGCCCTACCCCAAACATTGCAGCATTATGTTGATGGGAGATAGGGGCTCCCATGCTACCTTTCCCATTCCCCAACAAGCCAAGATAGAGTCCACACTACAGCCACTACCTTCCATCACCAGCAGTTTTATCTTCGGGCTGAAAAAAAAAATATCATTCAAGACAAACTGAAGCAGCTGCCTGGAGAGGAATGAATGATCAGGTGCACTGTGGTGCTCCTCAATACAGTTTCCTGCCAGTGGGTGCCCTGTGGTGCTCCCTGATACAGTTCCCTGCTGGTGCACTGTGGCATGCCTCAATACGATTTCCTTCTGGTGTTTGCAGGCCTTCTGCCTGGAAAACAGCTCCCTGTGTGTTTGTCTTGAAGTAAAGCCATCCCAACAGTACCCTCACCTGCATCCTCAGACCTACTAGACAGCATCGTAATCCTCGGGATAACAGTACCAAGATTCCATGGACCAGATAACAGATGTCAGCACTACCATCATCTTCTTCAACACTTACTGAGTGCCATGTGACTTTACATCCTGCATCTCTTGAAGACTTTAGAAGTTCTTGCCCAAGGAAAGCTCATAACCCTGCCCCAACTCCCACCCTTAATGGCTCCTCTTCCAATATGTCTTCTCTCCTCTTCCAATATGTCAACAGGGCACCGACTGTATGACATACACTGATCTCAGCACACCACAGGATAGCAGATGAGTATATAGAGATATATAGATAAATTCATAGATACACAGAAGACAAATGTCAATAAATTGAAGTGGTGGTTAGTTGTAAAGCTTATCCCATTAGGGAGTTAGGTTTTATATGTGTGAAGGAACTGTGGTTATGTTTTTTAATACATGGTCTCATCAAAAATTTAAAGAATGGCTGCACTTTAGCAATGTGCATATGCTAGGAGAAAAGCTGAGCCTTGAACAGATTTTTGCACAAGCATGTCTCCAGTAGCGTCATATGCACAGCAGGCAAAAGGTAGAAATCACCTGCATGTCCCTCTGAGGCTGAGAATGAAAGAATAGCTTGGATACATACAGTGTGTGCATATGGCCCATACAAAAAGTTCAGCTTTTTATAAAGGAAGAAGTTCTGCAACAAGAATGAACCTTGAGGGCATTATGATGTTGAGCAAATGACAAATTCAGAAGAACCCACCTCGAGGGGGCTGCAGAGGTGGTTCCCTAATTAATAGTCCTGGCTGGGTTTGATTCCCAGAATCTACGTGGCAGTTCACAACAGGCCAGAACTTCAGTTCCAGGAAATCTGACACTCTATTCTGGCCTCCACACACACTGTATACACATGGTACATTTACATGTATGCACGTAAAACACTCATACACACTAATGAATATAAATCTTTTAAAATACGACTGTAGGAGTACCTGCAGTAGAGGAATTAGAAGTACAAAGATGCTAGCTGGGGAAAGACAGAGTGAGCAGTTATGGCCAATAAGGTGTAGAGTTTCCATTTTGGAAGCTGAGAAATTCGGGGATATAAAGGTGCTTAATAACTCTGAATCATACTCCTAAAATGGTTGAAATACTACATTTTCTGTTGTACATATCAGTCACTTTTTATATTTTTATTAACTATGAAATTTTTATATAATGCACCTTGATCATACTCAACCGTCAGCCTTCCTAATTCAGATCCATCATCCATCTCCCTATCCCTCGCTACCTTTATGTCCTCTTTTCTTTTTTTCATCTACCCTGTGAGCTCAATTTGTGTTCCCCACGTATTCACAGGTATGGAACTGTGTTAGTTACTTTTCTATTGCTATGACAAAACATCATGACCAAGGCAACTTATAGAATAAAAAGTTTATTTGGACTTATGCTGTGGGACAATGGTCTGTACCCTCTCAATTGTATTTTAATAAAATGCTGATGGGCCAGTAGTCAGGCAGGAAGTAGAGGTGGGGCAATGAGAATAGGAAAATTCTGGGAAGAGGACTGAGTCTGCAGCCATCACCTAGATGCAGAGGATGCAAGATGTGACTGCCTCACCAAAAAAGGTACCAAGCCATATGGCTAATACAGACAAGAATCATGGGTAATGTAAGATGTAAGAATTAATTAATAAGAAGCCTGAGCTGCTAGGCCAACCAGTTTATGATTATTGTAGACCTCTGTGTGTTTATTTGGGACTAAATGGCTGTGGGACCTGGTGGGACAGAAACGTCAGACAACAGGCTTAGATTTCCAGGGGATCGAAGTCCATTATGGCAGGAACAGTAGGGTAGCAGGTAGCAGACATGACAGAAGGAGCTGAGTGCTCACACTTTGAACCACAAACTAAACTGAGGATGGCATGGGGCTTTAAAACCTCAAAGGCCTTCCTCAGTGATGTATTTCTGTAGCATTAGGGCCTGCTTGTTGGGGTTTCTGTCCTGCCCAGTTCCCACTGCTGGTAGATCCCAAAGAAAATTATACAGAGAGTCTATATTAATGATAAACTGATTAGTCCATTAGCTCAGGCTTCGTATTAGTTCTTATAACTTACATTAACCCATTATTCTTATCTATGTTAGCCACATGGCTCAGTACCTTTTTTTGTGGGGTAGATCACATCCTGCTTCTTCCGTGATCTGAGCAGGACTGAAGGAAGAGCTTCCTTCTTCCCAGAATACTCCTGTTCTTATTGCCCCGCCTCTACTTCCTGTCTGGTTTTCCCACCTATACTTCCTGCCTGGCTACTGGCCAATCGCCATTTATTTAAAACATAATTGACAGAATACAGAATTGTCTCCCCATATTTCCTCAACTAGGGCCACACCTCTAGAGCACCACTCAACAGAGTCACTAACTGGAGGTCAAGTATTAAAATGCCTAAACCTCTGGGGATCATTTTCATTTAAATCACCAGAAGGGCCATTCACTGGGAAGTGGTTGATCTACCAGGGCCCACTGACTCTCTGAATCACCTTCCCCTAGAAGCCTTTAGCTGTCTATCACTCTTTGGTGAAGAATGGGTCTAATGAGCTCTTCCCCCTTCTGTGGCAGAGTATTGGCTTGCTAGGTCTTGTGCTTTTGTAATGTCTAGAAAAGAGGTTGACTCTGGTCCTCAGGCTTTAAAAAAATATCTCTCTTCTCTCTCTCTTTTCTTTTTCCCTCCTTCTCTCCCTCTTTTCTTCTCTCTCTCTCTCTCTCTCTCTCTCTCTCTCTCTCTCTCTCTCTCCTGTCTCTTTGCTGTTGTTATTTTTTGCTCTGTTTTTTAAGACAAGGTCTCACTGTGTATCTCTGACTGTCCTGGAAATATGTAAACCATGGTGACCTTGAACTGGAAGAGATCCACCTGGTCTACCTTCCAAGTGCTGGGATTAAAAGTGTGTGCACCACCAGTCCCTGGCTTAAAAATTCTCTGTCTTCTTTTCCTTGATGATCCCTGAGCCTTAGAGGAAGGTATGCTAGAGAAGCCCCATTAGTAGTGAGCACTCCACAGATGTTTATTCTCTGTGCTTTGACCAGTTGTGAAGTTCAGCACTGACCACCAACCACTGCACAAAGAAACTTCTCTGATTAGGTCTGAGAGCTGCCCTAATCCACAGGTAGTGACATGAATTTAGAGGGAAGTTGGATGATGTGTCCATTTAGCAGTATTCCCCCACCAGGGCTTCTTGGCAAGGTGTACATGGTCAGGCATGTGTTGACACTGTAAATCTGATCAGAAACCCCTTAAGTTACTCTTCTTGTTATGGCAAAACCCATGATAGAAACAACTTCAACAAGGCAGTGTAGCTCACAGGGTCAGTTCATCCTAACAGAGAAGTCATTGCAGCGAAGACATGTCACACTGTAACCACAGTCAGGAGGCAGAGAGGTAAGAACACTGAGGCTCACACTTTCTCCTTCCCACCAGTCCAGGATCCCAGTCCATGGGATGGTACCATTTGTACTTAGCATGCACAAAGGGTGGTTGAACTCAGTGATGAAGAAGACAATTCCAAGATCGCCATTACTGAAGTTAGTGATGCGGGACACAGCGGGTGTGAGGTGAGGGGACCATGTTTTCCATTGGGAAAACGTTCCACCACCTCCTACTAGGTACAGAACAGATCTGCCGCTCTAACTTTTCTGATAGAAACAGGAGCCTGGAGAAAAATCACTGCCCTCAGCTGGGAGAAGACCCCTCACCCTGGAGAAGACCCCTCACCCCACAGACTTTCCAAAGTAAGAATTTCGCCCACAACACTCTCAGGGTCTTCCCTCCCAGCAGCAGTCATTGCAAGCTTTGGAGACTGAAATGAGCCCCCGCTGGACTGTTCTCTGGGGAAAACTTTTCTGTCTAGTGAGTCAGGAAAAAAATGTCACAGCAAGACAGTGTAATCGAGGGTTTTAGCCTTAAACAGGCTTATCCAACCCTGCAATGAAAAGGGCCCATCTGAAATCATAATATTAAGTTGGTCTTTCTCTCCTCTGGTATTACGATTATTTTGGTTTGACACTCATATCGATGACGACAAACACGCATTTATTTATACTTCCACCTGAGACAAACAACCACAAATTGTAATACGAACCCTTATAGTAAAGGCTATGAAGTCTCTACTGTCATCATCTCAGAGAATCAGTTCTATCTGGGGTCCCCACCCCACCCCACCCTCCACAGATACACAAATTTCAAGGTGTCTTTGTTGGACAACTATGAACGATGGCTGCTTCACTGATTCACATTGCAGGACATTTCTTGCGTACTTGCTCTGGGTCAGGCATAGTAGTTGGTGCTAGGAAGCGAGGGACATTGCAGACCCTGAGTAGATACAGAGACAACTCGGAGAGCATGTGAGATTTACAAGATGCAGAACGAAGCCTCTGGAACTTCCCCTTATCTGACTAAGCCCAGAAACTTCTGGAGATGAGGCTGTCATACATCCCGTCTTTAGGGCAGCATCTCTTCCAGGAAGGAGACTTTGCATACAACTGACATAAATCCCTCTGCAGGGAGTTGACAGTAGCCAAGGAGAAGGTAGAAAGGCTAGGCTGCTTTGTCTGCATGAGCAAACATCACCACAGACCTTTTCTTGACTTGTTCTTCTGAAAGTCCATTCGTCCAGCAGAGAAACTCACTTGCTCTCCCCAGGGAAGACTTTCCTCCCCCATCAGCCTTTTCCCCTTATTATAAAGGCTATGAAGTCTCCACCTTCGCCATCTCAGAGAGTCAGTTCTTCCTGAGGTCCCCACCCCCACCCCACTCTCCACAAATACACAAATTTCAAGGTGTCTTTCCTTTGACTAACCTACTTATCACCATTTGAATTCAGAAGCTCTCAAGCACTGAACCCAAGAAACTAGAATAAAAGATTTTCTTTCCCAAAAGATGAGGACAGGCCAAAGTCTCATTCTTGGGAGAACTATTAGAGAATGCACTCAGAAAGAAAGAATACGTGGATAAGTACTTAGAGGTTGGAATTTCTGACACAGACCAGTCAGATGAATTCATACAAACTGCTACCAACCCAGTGATCCCCAAGATAAACTCACTACTGGTGCCATGTAGGCATATACAGGTGGGTGGGATTTGTCCCCCACCCATTAAAGCCTCAAAAGGTAGGAAAAGTTTGAAAGTCAAGCAAAGCCAACATTTAATTCAAAGAGGACCATTGTATTAGAATATAAACTAAAAATTCAGGGCAGGCAAGATGTAAGCCAGGCCTCCCAAGTCAAGCAGGCATGGAGGGCCGTGGCGCGGCAGAAGGCAACGTGCGGTGATGGTGGTGGTGAGGTTGAAGAAAGAGCGAAACCTAACCTGTTAGGAAAGCCTGAAAGGTCAGAGAAAGCAGCATGTGTCACAAAACTAGATAGAAAGAAGTAATTCAGAAAAGCAGGCAGACCACAGAGCAGCCACCTGTCCTCTGTAACATTGCAATAAGGGGCGGGGAAACCCATAAGGGAAAGTAGGGTATCTCATTAGTGGGATGACTGCTACACCCATCTCTTCAGCATGGCTTAATGTGAGCCTGCCTTCCTAGGAGCGGTTCCACCTTTCCTGAGGGGTGATTGATGGCCCCAACTGGACTAATTCCCAGATTAATTCATTTGTATTTTGAGCAGCACGGGATACTAGGTCTCTATTTGTAGGGAGCCACCTGGAGGCACAGGTGGTCCTGCAGTTTGGAGGTATACAAGTCCATACCTGGCTTAACCACGTGGGGCTGAGCACCCTTGCTTGCACATGCTCAGACCAGCAAATGGCATTAACCAATCAGGACAGCATTCAAGCCTCTCCACCGTTTAAAAGCAGCTGCCTCTGGGCTCTACTTCCTCTCTCTCTCTAAGCTTTCTCTTGTCCCTGCTCTCTCTCTTCCCTTCCCCCAATTTTCCTCAACCGAATGCTCCGAATAAAGACGTGACCAGGGAAGGAATTCTCGTTTTTAGTGGCGTTCATTCCTGCTGGTCAGGAAGCGCGTCACATCTATTCACGCCCGACATTTTGTCTTAATCAGAAGGAACTAGTTTTACCTTAAGCAGGTCTTTACTGTTTCTGTATCACGGCTCGACAATACAGGTGCCTGTTCTGATTGGCTAGCTCCTATGTAGTTCTGTATCCAGAGCATCCTCCTGCCTTGCAACCCCGTCCAGACAGGTGACACTTAAGGCAGTGTCCAAAAGCACAGGGAAGAGCCAACTTGGAGGAAACAGAAAGAAGAGCATTCCAGGAGGAACAAGGAGGTTATGCGTTCAGGGTAGAGGGCCACACAGGACTGCAGAACAAATGAGCATCTCCACCAGCACCCCTGGTCCATGCTGGTGTGTTCAGAATGTGGGACATAAAGTTTTCAGGCTGATAAGAGAGATGTGAAGTTACAAGAGACCTCGGGATACTAAGTCAGAAACTCTGTCCAGTAAATATGAGCTAAGCCATTCAAAAGCCAGGAGCAGGTGATAGTTACAGGCTTCAAATAAAAAGTGGAATCTCCCCAACCCTTAGTAATAGGCAAAGGGAAGAATGCTGGACATCTGAATAATGGTGAATGTGTGGATGAAGCTGAATCCCGAAGCAGAAAATTAAAAACCAAGGCATTCAGCAGCTTGTGAAATATGGTCCCCAAACAGATCTGACACACAATTGTGTGTTAGCTTTCCCTTCTATAGAATGTGGATAGAAAGACAGGGTCACATATTAATTTTTAGACTCGAGAACAATAGAGAACTCGAGAACAAATGGTCTCGTCATTTGTTCTTACTTAATTTCTGTTACTATAAAAAACCTTGACAACAACTTAAAGAAGAAAATTTTTTGTTGCTGTTGTTTTCTTTTTTGTTTGTTTTTTTGTTTTGTTTTGTTTTGTTTTGTTTTGGAGACAGGGTTTTTCTGTGTAACCCTGGCTGTCCTGGAACTCACTCTGTAGACCAGGCTGGCCTCGAACTCACAGTAATCTTTCTGGCTCTGCCTCTCAAGTGCTGGGATTAAAGGTGTGCACCACTATGCCTGACTAGAAAGGTTTATTTTAGCTCAGAGTTCAGGTGCAGTCTTTCATGGCCAGGAAGTAAAGGTAGCAGGAGCCTGAAGCAGCTGTCACACTATCCACAGCCAGAAGCAGAGAGTAATGAATGCTTACATGCTTGGACTCAACTTCTTCCTCCATCTTGCCAGTTCAGGGTCCCGTGTCCAGGGAATGATTCCCCCATCCACAATAGCAATGAGTCTACCCACATCAACTAATCAACAAAATCCTCCACTCATCAAGGTAAGTCTAGAAACTGTCATGTTAACAACACTAACCTGCATGCTTAGGTCATCACGTGCACACTGTCCTGACATCACAGAGGACAGCCCTAACGCCTCAGGCCCCTGAGTTACAGAGAAGACTGACTGCCTTAAAGCGGCGTTTACAGTGTCAAAGGGAAAAGCATCCCAAGCTACATGACTCTTATATTCCTAGAATTCTGTCTGGCACCGTTTGCTGAGGACTTGGATTTAATTTTTTCTAAAGAGAATGAATTTTATGTCATCCTCGAGGAAACACGGTATTTAAGGTTAACCTTATTACAGGAGGGTTCCTGGAAAGACATAATAGAAAGCAACAGTTGGTAGATCAGAGCTGGAGGTCACTGTAATTAAGAAAGGAAAGACTAAACGGAATGCAAACAATCCTATTTCACACTAAACAATTCAACGTGGGGAATCATTTGAACGTAATGACTCAAGGGCAGATTACATCCTCAGATGGGCAGGCACAGCCCCTTTTGACTTTCAGCGTAGACACTGATGCATAGCTAGGAACAGTCTGGGGCCTGCGGGCTGCTGAAATAAATTGTGTGAGTCAGTTTAAAATGCAGCCAGATGTTTTTTACTCTGAAAATAAAAAGACATGGGATCGGGTGGGGGAAAACCACAGATGGCCCTCAGAGCAGAATGCTGGCCCAGGAAGCTTTTAACGGTCAGGTGTAGCTGGTAAATGTGACTTCTCATATCTTGCTATTTAGTACCTTCTTAATCACATGTTCATTTCCTGCCATCTCAATTACCTGCTAAGAACTGCCGTCCAAGCATACTAACTCAGGAGCTCCACATATGAGCAATCCACAGACAGTGACTTGCAAACCCTTCTAGATGAAGTCTTACCCTGACCTTCCTTCTCTCTTGGGTTAGAGCCATTTTTGTGTAGAGTGGATCTGAGCAGTATATTCTACTCAGCTACGAATCGCTTGGCTTCCATCTTAGTTTTCAGAACAACAACCTGGCACCACAAGGCTTGCATGTATTTCAGAAACCCAGCTTTGCAAAGGTCCCAAGTTTAGCAAATTCAAGAGCGGTGGTGCTGGTAACTCGGATCTGAAAGAAAGATACCATAAAGTTTATCGTAAATCTGTGTACCTACAAAGAGTGGAATTCTACCATAGGGAAAATATTATGTAGAAAGTGTTGGCTAGTGTTTTAGGTGCCAGACATCTAGTAAGAGTGTGTTAGAGGAGAATAGTGTTCTCCATTAAACAAAGAAAGGTAAGCATTTTTGGAAGGTCCTTCAATTTTAAGTCACTCGAATGAAAATAAAAATCGAGTGACCTGAATCTGGACTTTACAAAGCTCAAATGCTGGCTAAAGAAAGGATACGATACATGTGCCTGTAAGATCAAACAAGGGCAGACATTTGGGTGATAACTGTGAAAAAGAGAAAAAAAGGGGGGTTGCCTATAGACTAGAAGTTTTATGGAATTTTAGGATAATATTATGGTGTTTAATATGTTCCAAATAGATAACTGTTGATACTTGATGATAAAAATAGAGTACCTATGCTGTGGAATCATTCTTTTGTATACTGTGAGGATTTGTCACTCCAATAAGTTTAATAAAGAACTAAATGGCCAATAGCTAGGCAGGTAGAGATTTGTCGGGTATGGGTGGGAAGGCAAAATTTCCAGCCAGACACAGAGGAACTAAGAGATGAACCTGCTATGCTATGTGGTAGAGTGTAGATAAAGAAATACACATTAATTTAAGTTGTAAGAGCTAGTTAGTAACAAGCCTAAGCTAATGGCCAAGCAATTATAATTAATAAGTCTCTGTCTCAGTATTGGGGAGTCAGCTGGTGGACAGTGATGAATGGCAGAACAGAAAACCCTGCCTATAAATGGCACCCAACACAGAGCCCATATTTTCAATTGGGCCCTTTGAAAGCTAAAGAGAGAGAAAGAGAGAGAGAGAGAGAAAGAGAGAGAGAGAGAGAGAGAGAAACAGAGAAACAGATACAACTTCCTTAAGAGACTCTGCCATACAGTAAGCCATTGAGTAGTCAGTCTTTAAGTAGAAATGAAAACTTAAGTAAAAATGCCTACCACAGTGAGAAGCACCAATTTCTTAGAGCTGGGGGTGGGGGTCGAACATTTCCTGGTCCCACACCTCCAACCAGCCAGCAAGCTGAAGTCTAGGCTCTTACAGACCCTAGAATGGGATGGAGCCAGCCACCAAAGCCATGGCAGAGGATCCAGTGGTAGCTCAGTAGTTTATAATTTTGCTCATGCAGACAGAAAAGGCTAGAGATACGCAGTCAAGCAGGTTTAGACAGAATAAAAAAGAAATCTCTAAAAAGGTTCCAGTGTATTTAAAAATGTATGTGGGCTTAAGAAAGAAAAGAAAATGGGCATAGACACTCATAGAAAAAAATCAAATAGTTTATAAATCATAGAAAATAAGCTACACAGAGACGAGAAATACACATGGAGTCTGGATCCTGTATGGTATTGTGTTGTCTTTGAATTTTTAATTGCTGCTGAATGAATGATAGCTGCTAAGAGGCATTGAATTGTGGAAGCTGATGTAGTAAAGCAACTTATGTATTTTAAAAAAATATCTTGATTTCAAAATGGAGATCAAAAGGTGTGTTGCTTTCTGAAAGATGCTAGGCTTTTTCTCCCACAGAAAATGAAAATCTTGGATTCATTCAAGGTTGAAGATAATCATGTTTGATGAAGGAAGACCCCTGAAAGTCTTGGAAATAAACAGAAAGAAGTAAACTTAGAAAAACAACAACACATGTAACACACATTTTACATACTCAAAAATAAACAAAAAAATCATCTTTGACTTGTGTACAGCCCACAGTCTACATTTTTATTAATGAGGTTATATATATTACCTTTGAAAGTTTATGTATTTAAGAGCAAGGGTACCAAACACCAATAAAAAGGAATGGCCTAGCTGATCCAACATCTCAGGCCATGTCTGTTGCAGGTTCCTCAGAGTTCCAGATTTAGAACAGTTTCAAGGCTGTTGGTTGAGATGGTTCAGTCTCACAGGCTATGCCAGTAAAGACTTAATCATTATCCTAATTTTCTCAAGGTTCCCTCACAGATGCCAGTGCTCCCAAACAACAGGAAGCAGTCTAGAAAAAATGATACCCACATTTCCAAAAGATGGGTTATGGGTATTTATCATCATTGGGGGGTGGGGTGGTACAAGTTGTTATTGATCATGTTCCCCCCCAAAAAAGCTAAATGAAAGAGTTAGATTTGAGAATCTCTTTCTGAAGAAAAAGGAAAAGTGAGAATATTAAAATGATAGAAAAAAGAGTAGATTATTGAATCTACTTTAAAAAGGGGGAATATAGAAATGATAGAAAAAAGGTAGATTATGAATTTATTTTAATCCAAAAAGCAACCATTAATCTCAAAATATTTTATATTGGTATGAATTTTTGTTTATTGTTAGAAATTTAAAATATTTTTTGTTATTCTGTATGTATGTTTCTACTCTTGTTTAAGGTATTATGATTATACAGATCATTTAAAATATAATATGTAATTAAGAAATACAGGTTAGTAGTTAGTTATTTATGATAATCAAATATGTAGTCATATTAGGTATATTTTCAAGGTCAAACAGATATAATTAGATAGGTGATTTTCAAACACTTCAAAGACCTACAGAATATGGCATTTAAAATGTTTTGGCATAATGCTTTTTCTTGACAAGAGGATGTATCTGCTCTTGGCAGCACCAATTTACTTCAGATAAGATGATGGGCACTGAAGCAACTTCATATGGAGTTTTCTTTCTTTGTGGCAAAAGCTAGCCACTGGGGTCTTTGATGGTGTTAAAGACTAAATAACTAGACTTAAAGTTTTCTTTAGTTATGATAAAAGGTATATTAGGTATAAAACTTTAGACTCACAAAGATAAGGTACATAATAAAGCATTTTCTCTAATTTTGCCAAATACAAATAAACTGGGTATTGTAACTATAATTCTTATTGATAACTGTTTTTGTTATATGTAGCTTTACTATTTAAAATTAAAGACTTCCTTTTTAATTAGACAAAAAGGGGGAAATGCTTTGGGATAATCCTTTTGTACAATGTGAAAATTTGTCATCCTGATTAGTTTAATAAAGAGCTAAATGGCCAATAGCTAGGCAGATAGAGGTTAGGCAAGACTAGTGGGGATGGGGGAAGCATGGAATTCATGAAGGAAGTCAGAGTTGCCAGCCAGACACGGAGGAAGCAAGAGATGAACATGCTGTACTGAAGAAAGGTACCACCATGTGGTAGAGTGTAGATAAGAAAAATTCATTAACTTAAGTTATAAGAGCTAGTTAGTAACAAGTCTATTCTAGCAGTTGAGCATTTATGATTAATAATAAGTCTCTGTGTGGTTATTTGGAAACTGACTGGCAGGACAGAGCTGAATGGCAGGACAGAAAACCTCATCTACATACCTAACAATGACAATAAAGGCTAGGGATATGAGTACTTGCCTGGAATGTGTGAGGCTCTAAGTTTGTATTCAATTCTAGAAGAAGTAAAAAAGATTATGATTAAGTAGGAGTGGTGATTTACTAAAAATGATGGCTGGTACCTATAATCCTACATTCTGGAAGTTGAAGCATGAGAAATACCTCAAGTTCAAGGCCATAGCTATAGCTAGTATCAAACCATTCGGGACTATATAGCAATGGATTATCTCAATGATCAAAAGAGGGTGAGATAGTTTGTAGCTATTTAAAAATAAGGTACTGAAGAAAATATTTAAGAATTTGGAAACTTATTGAAGAACCATCAAGTAAAAAGCAGTTAGCTAAATGTTATCTACACCTGAGTTCATTTTTAAATGAAAGAAACATATTTTCACATTGGTTTGTTTGCTGAGGGATAGAAAGGACATGTATCATTAATGCTTACTTACTCATACTATAATTAAGAATTCTGTACTTCGTTTTGCCTTTTTTCATATGCATTTTCTACACTAAATATATGTAAACAATAACTGTTGCAGAATATTTAGCTAAGTAAAGATGTGCTTCAATTTTTTGCTACAGAATATTATTTTAGCTGTGTAAAGGTGTGTTGCATTTGTTTCTGTTGCCTCTGTTAACAATGTAAAGATTGCTACGTATCTTTATGCTGCATTTGTTTAACTATATAATGATGTGTTGCTGTTTCACTTTGCCTGCCTAAGGCACATGATTGGTCTAATAAAGAGTTGAATGGCCAATAGCAAGGCAGGAGAAGAATAGGTGGAGCTAGTGGGCAGAGAGAACAATTAGGATAAGGAAGAAGAGAATGAGGGAAAAAGAAAGGTCTATACTCAGTGCCTGAAGCCAGGCAACTGTCATTCAGTCAACATGAGAATCAGTGAAAGTAAGATATACAGAAAAAAAGAAAAGTAAAAAGCCCCAAGGCAAAACATAGATGAAGAGAGACAGGTTAAGTTATAAGAGTTAGCAAGAAATGAGCCCAAGATAAGGCTGAGCATTTATAACTAATATTAAGTCTCCATATCATGATTTAGGAGCTGGTTGGTTGTCCAAAAGAAAAAGCCTGATATATTTAATCAAAAAAATATAAAAGTATTAAAATGGGTTTTTTTTTAAAAAAAAAAAAAAGGTGTGAATATGGTACAAAATGGGAATGCAGGCATGGACTGGGAGAAGGTAGTGCTAGAGCTGGTCTGTGGTGGAGGAGAAAAGAAGAGAGGCTGGGGAGATGGCTCAGCTGGTAAAGTGCCTGACATACAATCATGAGGACCTAAGGTCAATCCTCAGCAGGTATATTAAAGTCAATCATAATTAAATACATATAACCCAGTGTTGAAGGAGGCATAAGGATTTATGAAGCTTAGAGGCCAGTCAGCCTAACTGAATCTATGAGCTCAGGTAAGGGAAAGACCCTGTCACAAAAAAATAAGGTGGAGAGAAATTCAAGAAAGATACACAATGCTGACTTCTATTCCACCCAACAGACCCAAGCAAGTACACACAACACATAACTAATATGCCATACACATTGAAGACTCCTATGCACACACACAAAATGAAATATACCAAAAATCTAGCATTTACCTCTGTCATGAGAATCTTATCATGCCCTTTGAGTAGCCTGACTTCACAAAAACAAGTCTATGTGGCCCTCAGCAGCTGTGGGTCAACTGCCAACAGGAAAAAAGGTGTGTGTGTGTGTGTGTGTGTGTGTGTGCGTGTGTGTGTGTGTGCGTGTGTGTGTGTGTGTGTGTGTGTGTATAAATTCATTTCTGTGAATTTCTGTTCACTTTCCACAGCAAATGTGTAGAGGACGGAAGACAACCTCAGATGTACAGTATCGCTTCCCACCTTATTGGAGACAGATTCTACTTGTTGTTTCTCTGTGTCAATGTTCATGAGGGAGATTGGTCTGTAACTCTCTGTCTTAGTTGCATCTTTATGTGGTTTTGGGTATAAGGATAGCTGTAGCTTTGGGAAAAGAGTTTGGCAATGTTTCTTCTGTTTCTATTGTGTGGAACAATTTGAGGAGTATTCGTATTAGTTCTTCTTTGAAATTCTGGTAGAATTCTGTGCTGAAATGATCTGGCCCTGAGTTTGAATGTATGGGTACAGGAGATCACTTCCTAAATATAACACCAATAACACAGACACTGATAACAAAAATTAATAAATAGGAACTCCTGAAACTGATAAGCAAAGAACACAGTCATTAAGTCAAAACAGCAGCCTACAGAATGGGAAAAGATCTTCACTAACCCTACAACCTCTGTGACTAATTTCCATAATATATAAAAAAAAACTTAAGAAACTAGACATCAAAATACAAAATAATTCAATTTAAAAATGGGGTACAGACCTAAACAGAGAATTTTTAACAGAAGAAGGTAACTATTTGATTAATAAATAAATCAATAAACTTGAAAGTTATATAATTGCAGAAAATATTACCATCCAGGAACTTAATAACCTTTTTGCTTATACTATGGATGGTATTCTTATATGGTTTTTCTGATACATCCATTTATTGGATATTGGGACATAGTTTTTTTTTCATATTATATCCTTAAGAAAATGGTTTGATAACAGAACCAAAAATAAGGCACTTTTAGAAATTATGCAATCTTTACAGAATAATAATGAACATCTAGCTGATAGGAATAATACCATCAAAAATCAAAAGTTAGCTGAAAATTAATACCATTGAAATGAACAAAATTTGACAGACAAAATTCAATCCATGCCAAAAGGGTACAGAGAAATTATCTGAAAGAATTCATACTGTTGAATTTGATAATCAAAATCTATTAAAATGTTATGATAGGTTAGCAGATAGAGTATTTCTCCAGGAAGGCAATATTCACACTATCCAAATAATGTCCATGAATGAGATTTTATCTTTAAAGGAAAAACTTGATACCTTGGAATCACATGTGCAGAATGAGGACCAGAGGCTAGATACCTCAATGAAATCACTAGAAGTATATACAGGCCGAGAGAGTCAGGCTTTACAAAAGACAGTAGTAAAAAGATTTGAAAAGATTGAGGAAATTATTAGAACTGATGAGCAGGGAGAGAAGAAAAAAGGACAGGATTAAACATCACCAGTACCTGCCAGAGTGAGAGATGACTTACCTAGGGTTTTAGCTTCCTACATTGTAATCAACTCTTAAAAATTATCAAGGTCTAAATACCCAAAAGGATCCAAATAATGTTGAGGCATAAATGATCTAAAAGAAATTAAGCAAGCAGTAGTATATCATGGTTTGCATCCACCATCATTTAGGGGGATTGTAAAGACATGGGCTTCTAGTCATAAAGCAACCCACATGTTTGGCTTCAATTAATTTCAGCAGTCCTGGAAGATGAGCCACAACTACTGTGAAAATGTTATTTGTGAAAAAAGTAAAAAAATTTAGAACAACATGGAAAAGCAAAAGGTCTTGAGAATTTTAAAGTCTAATTCTTGGCAAGGGCACTTACGCGGACCCACAGGATCAAGCTCTTTATGATGAACAAATCTTGTCGTTATGCCACAAAGCAGCCTTAAATGCTTGGGACAGGATTCAAGAACTAGGAAAATGGGGCCAGAGAGAATCTTTTAGTGACTTTTTACAAAGATTAACTAAGGCTGTACAAATAGGAGTAATAGACCCAAATGCTAGATGAGTACTTATGGAATCTCTGGCTTTTGAAAATGCCAACTTAAAATGCAAAAAGATACTTGGACCTTTAAAGATTAGATAAGCACCAACAGATGAATGGAACCTGCATACAATGAACATCGAGACATTTCACTATAGTACTGAGACTTGGGTAGGAGAAGCAATTTCCACACGTATGAGAAGACATCAAAATGCCAAATATTTCACGTGTTGTAGAATAGGACATCTGAAAAAGGAGTGTAGACAAGGAATTCCTAGAAATAATGTCTCCTCTGGGAATGGAAAAATTAGAAGGTCTCAATCTTCTGGATTATGTAGAAGATGTGGCAAAGGCTGGCACTGGACAAATGAATGTAGAACAACAAAAGAAAGACAAGGCAACCCAATACCATCAGGAAACTCCTTGTGAGGGCCTTCCACAGGCCACCAAGTCAAACATGGTTCAGTCATTCCCAGTCACTGTGGAGGACATGTCACACCAGGAAAATATAAAGATCCATTGCCTGTTATTTAAAAAAAAAACATATTTTTCTGGATGATGGAATAAACATGGATGATGAATCAGAAATTCCAATACGAAATAGGAAGCATATATTTTGGCAGACTTCTATAAATGATCAAAACCCAAAACTAAGAGTGCATATAGATAACATTGTAATTGAGGGATTACTAGACACAGACGCAGACATAAATATCATTAATTCAGACTCTTGGCATCTGAATTGGCCTCTTCAAGAGGTAGATGTTCAATTCCTAGGAATTGTAACCCTATGCCAAGTGAAACAAAGCATGAGATGGGTTGAATGCATAGGGTCAGAAGGACAGAGAGGAAGGCTGAAGCTATATATGGTTAATAGCACTTTGAATTTATGGGGTCATGACCTGCTGCAGCAAAGAATACCCAGTTGACATTACTTCAGTCCCAGAAACTCATGTTTCTGTGAAGGATATGATAAGGTACAACACACAAAGTTTACCAACCATCCAGGCTATAGAAGATCACAAAGAAACTACCAAATGTTTAGAGGTACCAACATCTCTACCTTTAAAATGGTTAGCTGAGAAACTAATATGGGTTAAACAATGGTCTTTGACAGAAGAGAAACTGTAGGATTTAGAACAGCTGGTACAGGAACAACTAGATGGTCACCATATTGAAAACCCAATCAGTCCTTGAAATTCTCTTGTATTTGTTGTTAAAAAGAAATCTGAAAGATGGAGAATGGTGATAGATCTAAGAGCTGTCAACAAGGTAATTCAACCTATGGGTATTCTACAATTTGAAATTCCTTTGCCTTGCCTTTTGCCTTAAAGGATAGCCTCTTATAGTTATTGATCTAAAATATTGTTTCTTCACTATACATTCACAGGAAAAGGACAGAGAAAAAAATTGCCTTCACAATGCACACTTATAATTCTCAGCCTATTAGAAAATATCAGTGGTGATGTAGGTGGGCCTTGTTTTTATGTGTTGCTTTCATTGATTAATTAATAAAAAAACTGCTTGGCCTGATAGGTCAGAACATAGGTGGGTGGAGTAGACAGAACAGAATGCTGGGAAGAAGGCAATGAGGCAGACGCGATAGCTCACCTCTCCAAGATGGATGCAGGTTAAGATCCTACCCAGTAAGCCACCACCTTGTGGTGCTACACAGATTACTAAATATGGGTTAAAGTAAGATGTGAGAATTAGCCAATAAGAAGCTGAAACTAATGAGCCAGGCAGTGTTTAAAAGAATACAGTTTCCGTGTAATTATTTCAGGTAAGCTATCCCGGACCTGGACAGGAACATAGACCACTCCTTCCTTCTACAGAGTGGCGGTGGGAAACGGCCATCCATTCTTTTTACAGAGTGGCGCCCAGCGTGGTTATGAACTCCACGTAAAACCTGAGAGGGCTTTAAAAAAAGGGGGCAAAAGAGTTTTACACAACTTTTTCCTGTTTGCTAGGACGTGCCATAGAGAGATTTCCTGTTTCAGCAATAGCGGCAGAAAAAAAGCTGCACCATTTTAAAACGAGGCTTCCTGGGCCCTGCTCCAGTGCAAACTCTGACTATGGAGCATTTCTGGGCCTGGACGTTTGTGTGCCCACTTGGGGTCAGGAACAAAGTAGCTGAGACCATGCCGGTGGCTCAGCTCTTCCTGCCTGGGTAGACAGCTGGATCAGGTCTACTAGAAAGTGGCAGTTTTGAAATATCAGTTTCTGTGCTGTGCCACCATCGCAATCTCTGTCTGGCTCCTGCGGGAGATGGAGCTTTTGAATGGAACATTTGGAGTAAAGTGATACAATTTGTTTGATGGCAACTAGACTCACTGTGTGCCCAAAAGGGGGTCATTGCATGCTGCAGCTCAGAGGCACAAGGGCCTCCGCCATGCTAGCCATACAATGTGCAAGGCTCAGAGGCAGGAGCAGCTCTACCATGTTGGGCTGGGCGGGGCAAGCAGGCAGTACCTGTTTTTGACCTAGGAATGTCACAGCTTAGATTCTTAAATGCTTAAATGATTTAAAACAAAAATACTCCTAGACAGTAAAAAATTACAGATTCACAATGGAAAAATTTAGACATAAAAGACCTCTAAATGGGTCACAGTGTTGGATGAGTGTACGTAGGCTTGGGAGAGAGAAGAAAAAGAATATAGAAAATAAAGCTAATGCCTTAAAAAAAAAAAAGGTAAAGTCTTTAAAGAGACAGAGTACAGATAGTTAAAGATTAAAAGACATAAATAAAAATAAGCCACATAAAAATGGAAAATTCACAGAGAGTTTGGATTCTGTATATTGTGTTTTCTTTAACATTTTTGACTGTGAAGGAGCTAAGTACAGAGAGACATTTCATTATATGGGCTGCCAAACTAAACCAGAATGGATATAAGGGTATTATGACTTCAGAATTTGGATCTAAGGATATGATACTTTGGAAAAGAGATTCTTCTTTTGTTTTCACAGAGGATGAGACCCTGTGGATTGCTTCTATCCCAATATGGTATGATAGACCACGTCCTCCTGAATGGTTGCTGTGAACACCCTCAAAAAATTACTTCATTCAACTGCCAACTGAGATGAACCTAGCACACAGGTTTTACCATGAAAGACCTGATTAACAGCATCCTCATATAGCAGGAAGCAGTTTGGAGAGAAAAAACTGTGCCCATGTTCCCAAATATTGTTTATAAATGTTCTTTTACATTTAAACGGGAATATGATATAGATATGAATAATTTGCATTGGTATGGATTTTAAGGTCAATTTTGTTATATGTATACGTATTTCTGATCTTGATTAAGGTATTGTGATTGTGTAGTTCATTTAAAAATGTAATGTATAATTAGGAAATACAGGTTGTTATGAATAATTACCAATAGTAATCATGCTTGTAGTAATGTTAGTCAGATTTTCTAGATATATAGAGATATATATCAGTAAGATATGCATTCTTCATATCTTTCTAAGACTACAGAATATGGCATTTTAAATGTTTTAATAACTTAGGGCTTTTCATGACAATGAGACACGTCTGCTTCTGGCAGCACCAATCTACTTCAAGAGGAAGATGGGCATTGAAGAGGCTCCTTATGGAGTTTGATAGCCATTTGGGCAAGAAACTGCTTTTGCCTGGACTGTTGCATAAACTAGACACAGAGAACCCGCAGAGAGAGGACTGTTGAACTTTCCTAAAGGTGAGATGGTCTTTCAGGGTTCCTGATTCATGAAAGAGTCTGTGAGACATTCTACAGGACACAGCAATAGTGACTGAACTGTCTTTGAATTTTCCTGCTTCATGGAAATGTCTGCTGGATACTATGGGCCTGTAGGCTGAAGATGGATGCCCCAACAGTATAAAAAAAACTTTAGGTAACTATACAGGCAGCGAGATGTATCTATCATTTCTAGAGTTTGAAAGTTGCTTATTTCTTGTTTACTTAGGTAATATTATATTCTTCTAGAGTCTTTGATGGAGTTGAAGAATGGTTAGTTATAGTTATAGTTTTCCTTAGTTATAAAAGATAAAATATAAATATTGTATCTGTAATTTTTGCTTTATAACTGTTTTGTTATATGTAATTTTACTATGTTAAAGTTGAAGCCTTTCTTTTTTGTTTAAACAGAAAAAGGGGAAATGATGGAGGAGGGTCATCTGTCTATGTGTTACTTTCATTGGTTCATAAAGAAACTGCCTTGGCCCTTTGATAGGACAGATAATTCGGTAGGCAGAGTAAACAGAATAGAATGCAGGGAGGAAGAAGGCAGTGAGGCAGTCGCCATGACTCTCCTCTTCAAAACAGATGCAGGTTAGGACCTTTCCTGGTAAGCCACCACCTCATGGTGCTACACAGATTATTAGAAATGGGTTAGATCAATATGTAAGAGTTAGCCAATAAGAGACTACAGATAATGGGCCAGGCAGTGTTTAAATGAATACAGTTTCCATGTAATTATTTCAGGTAAAGCTAGCCGGGCAGGCAGTGGGAAGCGACCCACTGTTCTTTTTACACAGTGGACTGTCCTCCCACATGAAATGCTCAATATCCCCACCCAGTGCCAATATTTTGTAAGTCAGCCATTGGAAATAATATGTAAACAATTCCCTAAATCTATAATTTACCATTACATGGATGACATTTTGCTATCAGATTCAAATGTAGACACTTTAGAAAGAATGTTTGAAGGAGGAAAGTTTAGCCTAAACGGGGATTACAAATTGCTCCTGAAAAAATACAAAGAGGAGATTCTGTCAACTACCTAGGTTATAAAATAGGTTTGCAGAAAATTAAAACACAAAAGGCACAATTAAGAGAGACCAACTGTGTACCCTTAATGACTTTCATAGATTGTTAGGAGACATTTCAAGTCTATGACCAGCTTTTGGAATAACACCAGATCTAATAGTTTATTTAAACAAAACCTTAGGTGGTGATAAAGGTTTAAATAGTCAAAAGGAATTAACAACTAAAGCTGAAAAAGAATTGATTGTTGTTGAAAAGAAATTACAGGAGGCACATATGGATGGGGTAAATCCAAATCTTAATTGCATTCTAGTCATATTGCCTTCCAGAATTTTCCCTATAGAAATTTTAATGCAAAGGGAAGCTATTATCTTAGAATGGATTTTTTTTACCACATAAACCAAGTAAAAAATTAAAAACTTTTGTGGAAAAGGTCTCTGAAGTAATTACAAAAGAAAAATTGAGACTTCATCAACTAGCAGAAAGAGACTCAGCAGAGATTATAGTGACTTTTACTACTGATATAAATTATGAAAAGACAATGAAACATGGCAAAGAGCTTATACTATTTTTTAGGAGAGATTAATAGCAATTATCCCAAAAGTGATAGAATTAATCTTATAAAGAGAACTACTTGAATCCTTCCACACATTGTACATGACACACCAATAACTGGAGCCCATACATTCTATAGTGATGCAAACAAATCAGGAAAGGTAGATTACAAATCAGATTTAAGTAAGGTGAAACAAAGTCCTAATATTCTGTCAAAAAGGCAGAATTATATTCAATTCTCAAGCTACTACAGGGATTTTAAAGAACCTCTTTATATAGTTACTGATTTGCAATATGCAGAACTATCTTGCATATTGAAAACACTGAATTTATACCAGATGATACAGAATTGACTTCATTACTCATTCAGGGTGAAGATATAATCAGGAGTAGTCTTTGTCCCATATACACATCTGATCCCATATGAGTCTGTAGGTCCTCTAGCACAAGGTAATGCAGAAATTGACTGATTATTGACTGGATATGTGCTGAAGACCTCAGAATTTCATAAGAAACATCATGTCAATAGCAAAGGTTTAAAGAAAAAGTTTTTATTACACAGCATTAAGCTAAGGAGATTATAAAGAGATGTCCTACTTGCTCTTTTTATAACCAAACACCATGACCTGCAGTAAGAAACCCAAAGGATACACAAAGGAATGAAATCTGGCAAGTGGTTGTGTTCCACTTTGCAGATTTTGGAAAATCAAAGTATGTACACCACACCATTGACAATTATTTAGGTTTTCAATAGGCAACTTTTGAGCTCAGTAAAGGCTGATTCAGTAGTCACACATTTATTAGAAGTTATGGCCATCATAGGTATACCTGCACAAATAAAGACATTGAAGAAGGGGTTTTGCTCTTGTTTCCACAGGAAAAGAAAAGCTATGGATACCATTAAAATTAATAAATATTCAGTTTGAAAATGAGAAACCTCTTGAGAAGGAAATATGACAGCTCATTCATAGAGGTGACAACCACATAAGTGGTAAAGAAACCTCATAAGGGTTGAGGAAGGGTTATGTTCTTTTCTTTGCAGGAAAAATACTCATCTTCAGGCTGGAGAGATGGCTCAGAGGTTAAGAGCACTGGCAGCTCTTTCAGAAGTCCTGAGTTCAATTCCCAGCAACCACATGGTAGATCACAACCATCTGTAATTAGTTCTGGTCCCCTCTTCTGGCAAGCAGGAATACATGCAGACAGAACACTGTATACATAGTAAATAACAAAATTAAAATAAAATAATAATAAATAATAAAATTTTAAAAAAAGAAAAATACTCATCTTCAAAAAGTCAAGAGATTCTGGGCATCTAGATGCCTAAAAAGGAAAAGATAGCTATTCAGATAAGACTACCAAGTAAAGAGAATTATGACTTATGAGGACAGGTCATCTGAGGAAAATTACTGAATATATTATACACACATACATACATACAAACACACACACACACACACACACATATGTGTCCACTATAATAATAGTCATGACTCCCTTAAAAATCAAAGTTAACTTTGGAGTTGGACGATGGCTCTATCCTTCTCTAAATCAAAACATGTTGTTAAAAAAATTCAGAGTTTCTGTCTCATGTCAGGAACCATCTGGTATGGGAGAGAAATAAGAAAGAATTCAGAAAAAAAATTTACTTTTCTCCAATACCTATTTTTGTCTTTATCATGTCTTGCATTGAATATATGTCTATATAATTAACGTTTATATTTTCTACAATCAACAATGAATTTTCCTGCAATAATATTTGAAGTTTCCAGGAAGAAGATGCAGCTCCACAACAATGACTCTACCTAGTTGATATGACATCATGATACTGATAGCACTACTATAACAACAGTTTTGGTTACCATCTACTCAAGATGGCTCCAAATTAGTTAGCTGAAATGGTGAACCTTTTTTACAACATTCTGGCCAAAATTCCAACTAATAACCTCAGAAAACCCTATCAAATACTCACAGACTATTTGCAATTATAACAGACAGTAATCTTGAAACTTACTCATCATTTTACTTTCACAGGATCCCATAGAAAGAACATCACCCTCATGACAGCTGGAAGTAATTCTAGAAGACGATGTCCCTCTCCCAACAAAGTTTGTCATCAGGGTTAGGGACATCAATTAGGGGTTGATTATAACTGGTATAGGGTTGGGGGTTGGGGTGCAAGTTATTTAGGCTCAGAGATCTTTTTGAAAAAAAGAAAAGAATAAAGGAAATTGGATGGGATAATAGGTAGATTAGTATGACCTTACTCACACTAATAATTATCATGAATAGTAGAGTGAATACTTGTGAGCTATTATTTGATGTGGGATTTCCCTCTGTACGCCGTGAATACCATTGGTTAATAACTGTTTTGGGCCTGTGATAGGGTAGAGTAGAACTAGACGGGGAGGCTAGGCTTAGTGCTGAGAAAAAGAGGGCAGAGTCAAGGAAAAGACATGGAGCCACTGCCAGACACAGACATGTTGAAACCTTGCCAGTATGCCACAAGCCTCATAGGAAAATGTAAAATAATGGAGATGGGTTAATTCTAGATATGAGAGATAGCTAGCAGTATGCTTAAGTAATTGGCCAAGCAGTGATTTAATTAATACAGTTTCTGTGTGGTTATTTCAAGAGTCTGGCAACCAGGAAACAAAAAAGTGGAGGGCAGTTGGGAACATACTAGCTGCCTCCTACTACAAGTCGGTGCCCAATGTGGGGCCAACTAAATCCACTTAAAGTCTGAGAGAGCTTGAAAAAGAATTCTAGACACTAAAAGAAAAAAATTAGCCACATTTTTTTTTCAGGATGGGTTCTGCTTGCTGGCAGCATGCTGTGGCTCCTTTAAGAGAGGTTTTCCTGATTCAGCATTAGCAGGAAAAAAGCACATTTTTTTTTTCAAAACAACAACTTTCTGGGCTTTGCTACCAACACAAAGTCTGGTTCTTTCAGGATGTCGAACATTTAAATGGAGTTTGTGGGCAGTGTGTTGTAAGTTACTGGGTGGCAGTATGAGCCAACTGGTTATCAGAGTTGAGATGGTAAGGGAGGCTTCCACCTGGTAGTCTCAGAGGCAGTGAATGAACTTCTGCCATGTCGGACTGGGCTGAGCAAGCAGACAGCACCATATTTCCCCTAGCAACACTGCAGCTTAGGTTCTTAAGAGGTGCTTAGCATTTTAAGAAGTGCTCCTGGATGGAAAAGTATTTCAGATATACAATAGGACAGATTCAGACATAAAAGACCTCTAAATGAGATACAATGTATTTAAAAAATGTGCATAGGATTGGGGGGAAAAATAAAATATAAAGAGTTATTAAAAGAAGTAAATGTTCTTTTAAAGTAAAGTCTATAAAGAGACAGACTTTTTGCAGTCATAGATTAAAGGAGTAAAGATAATAAAATAAATATTAAGTAATAGAGTTAAAATAAATAAGCCATGTAAAGATGGGTTATAAACAGAGTGTCTGGATTATGTATATTATTGTGTTTTCTTTGAATTTTTTGACTGTGGAGGAGCTAAGTAAGTGACATATATACTTTAAAGGTATCTTGTCTTCAAAATATGTGCCTAAGGATATGTTGCTTTGGAAAAGAGGTTCTGCTTTTGTTCCCACAGAAGATGAGAACCTGTGGAATTAATTCCAGACTATTGTGGTTTGATTAATCAAGACCCCCAGAAAGGTCGCTGTGCACACCCCCCAAAATTTACTTTGTCCAACAAAAAGCCAGAAGCACTTTGGAGATAATTATGCCCAAATTCCATAAATGATTGTTTATAAATTATTGTTTACATTGAGAAAGAGATATAATATAGAGATGAATACTTTGCATTGGTATAGATCTTGGTTTACTGATACAAATTCAAGGTCAATTTTGTTATAGTGTGTATATGTATTTCTGTACTTGATTAAGGTATTGTGTTTGTACAGCTCATTTAAAAATGTAAAGTATAATTAAGAAATATAGGTTAATAGATAATCATCTGTAATAATCAAGCTTGTAGTCATATTAGTTAGGTTCCTATATAGAGTTATATTTCAGATATATAGGTATTCTTTAACTACTTCAAAGATCTTCAGATGGCATTTAAAATGTTTAAGAACATAGGACTTTTCATGACAGTGAGACACATCTGCTTCTGGCAGCACCAAACTACTTTAAGAGGATGATGGGCACTGAAGAGGCTCCTTATGGAGTTTGTTAGCCATTTGGGTAAGAAACTGTTCTTGCCAGGACTGCTTGATGCTATGTTGTATGAACTGAACATGTGGGACCCAGAGAAAAATGACTGCTGAATTTGCCTAAAGGTGAGATAATCCTTGAGGGTTCCTGCTTCAAGAAAGAGTCTGCCAGACATTCTGCAAGATACAGAAAAATGTGACTGACAAAATATCAATATAGATGGAACTGCCTTTGAAATTTCGTGCTTCATGGAAAGTCTGCAGGATTCAAAAGGGGTAGTAGACTGAAGATGGGTGCCTGCAACGTTACTGAAGAACTTTGGGTGACTGTCCAGGCAGCAAGGTGTCTCTGTCAATTCTAGACTTTTGGAAGTTGCTTACAATGTACTTCCTGTTTACTTAGGTAATATTATATCCCTCTGCGGTCTTTGATGGAACTGAAGAATATATAGTTATAGTTTTCCTTAGTTATGATAAAAGATAAAGTAGATATACAGCCATATAGGCCAGGCAGTGGCGGCACACACCTTTAAGCCCAGCAGCCACAGCAGTTAGTCACAGAGTCCGGGCGGTGGTGACACATGCTTTTAATCCCAGCTCTAGAGAGGAATATAAAACAGCATGTGACAGGAACCCTCTTTTCAGTCTAAAGGTTTCATAGGTGTGAGTCTTGTGCACTTTTCCCACTACATTTTTATATAGAATTCCATAAAAAATTGACATAAGAAATATAAAAAATCATGCCCAAAAGAATTTTATATAGTATTAAAAAAATACCATCCCTAAAGGCTAGAGAGAGAGCTTGGCCCTTAAGGACATTTGCTGTCCTCCCAAGAACCCAATCTCGGTTCCTATTATCCACCAGAGGTATCAGGTGTCTCCCAACCACTTGTAATTCCGGTTCTAGGTGACCCAACACCCTTTTCTGGCCTCTGTAGGTACTTCCACATAAATGTTGCAGGCTCATAGAGACATAAATAAAATTAAATCTTTATAAATATGTAATATAATATGCATATGGAACTGGGAAGGTAAATAAAACAGGCCAAGTCCCTCGGTCTCCCTTTTCCTGATGCCAAGAAGCATATAGGATAATCATCACTCTGTCACCTCTTAACTCTACCATGAGGAAAATTGTAATACTCATTCCGTGAAAAATGACTACTGACCCCCTAGCTTCAGTGCTCACTGACACTGGGGACTGTTGAGGACATCTGGACAAGGATGAACTCCTGGCCCTCAGAAGAAACTCTCTGCTCAAGGCCAGCTGTCACTGCCACTGGAAAAAGTGAACTCCACACTGTTACAGTCTCCAGTTTTCCAATACAGGAAATCCACGCTCTCTGTGATACGCCCCGATTGTTTAATACTGTTGATTAATTAAATTTAATTTTATGTCAGGGACTGTAACACAAAATAACCACCAAAGGGAAAGGACAAGTCAAAGACAGAAAGAAGTTCGGTGGATAGTGCTGGAAAAAGTGACTCATAACATGGAGGAAAGGAAGGCTGGATTTAGAAAGAGTACACACAAATCCTGGGGAATGGAGGGTTCAAGGGTAGAACACATGTTTAGCATGTGGGAGACCCTGCATTCAATCCCTGGCATAAAGACAAAACAGGGAAAAAAACATAAAAATTGAATCCCGATGTGAATCGCCATATATATAAAGAATGCAGAAGCTAATGCAATCAAAGCAACAGGAAAAAAACATAGGAAAATATCTCTGTGACCTCAGCATAAAGGAAGAACTCTTCGGCCAAACTTCAAAAGCACCACTCGAACACACGGATGGATGCAATTACGTGTCACTATAAACAGAGTAAATGGGTCTGGCGGTGCAGGAGATGCTCTAGTGTCTATCAAACACAGGATTCATGCACAGGATGGAATGGAATGAGAGACATGGAGATAGTCTGCAGCAGGAAATAAAAGTGTGCTGTTCATTTCTAAGATACATTTTTCTATCAATCTTTTCAATACGTTTTTATAAAATGTATTGCTCAGATTTTTTACATCTTTCAAATCTTAAATGTACAAATTTTTATGCATGCTTTATGCTAATGGCATGTCTCAATTCAGACTAGCCAAGATTCAAGTGTTGAACAGCCACATTTGACATATATACATATATATATATGTATATATATATTTAATCATGTTGGAAAAGTCTAGAAAAGACAGGATTCTTCCAATAAAAAATAATAACAATTTTTTCAGGTGTCATGGCGCACACCTCTAACCTTCGTGTCCAGTGGGCAGAGACAGGCAGATCTCTGTGAGCTCAAAGCCAGCCTGATCTACAAGGCAAGTTCCAGGCCAGTCAGAGATACACAGTGAGACCATGTCTCAAACAATAATAATAATGCTAGTAACTTGATGTCAACCTCCATAGGAAAATGAACAAAGGATAAGAACGGCTTAGTTGTATACAGGGAATATTAATGTTGTGAAGAGAGGTTCAAATCACTAGTAATTAGGGCTAGTGAGATTCCTCAAGTCTGATGACCTCAGATCCCTGGATTCACATGGCAGAAGGAGAGAGTATGCTTCTACAAGATGTACCCTGACCTCTACATAGGCACCATGGACATGGCATGTGTGCACCTACACCCATCCTGCATAATAAAAGTTGTAAAAGCATTATCAAGTCAGAAAGCATTACATTAAATATACACATCAAAAAAACTCCCACAAAGTTGGGTATGTTAATAGTTTGTGGGAATATTGGTATATAGATTTCTTTCTTATTCGCCAGGGGGAGGCAGACAAGTACAGACACTGGGGATGCTCATTTCATCAAATTAAATGGATGACAACAATTAGTTTTGCTGTTGAGCATAGATCCTAAAGAACTGCTTGCGCAGCTCACGTGTTTATTTTTGTTATCTGCGTTCCTTGGTGTGATGGAAATTCAATCTAGGAAAAAACTTCTCGTCAAGTCTTTGAGGAAGTTTCTAGATCAGGTTCAGGGAGGTGGAAGCACCCACCTAAACACTGGCAGCGCCTTTCCCTAGGCTGGGACTCAGACTGAACAAAATGGAGAAATGAGCAGAATGTGTTGGTGTTCTGCCCTCTGCTTCCTGACTGCGGTCTCCATGTGACCAGCTGCCCCACCTTCCAGGCGCCATGTGTTGTACTCCCTCAAACTGTGAGCCAAATAAACCCTTCCTCCCTCTGTTTGCTTTATTTGGGATAATTGATCACAGCAGTGAGAAAAGTAACTTATACAGCCACTGAAAACATAGGATATCAGAGATTTCTGTACCGTTTTCTTTGTCTCAGTCTTGATTCATGGCAGACACAACTCTTCCAAGGATGAATACTGAAGTGCAAAGTGGCCATCCCCGACACTGTGTCTAGGGCCAGCCGAGAAGGCATTAACACATAGTCTAACAGCCTAGACCAACTATGATTGGTCCATTCTGTATTTCCACGTGGCGTCTTGACCATTTCAAACAGAAAGTTGGGTTATAAATGACTGCAAAGGGCAACACTGTTACAGTTTCCAGATTAGATCAGAGCATACCTACACAGAGGAAAAACTCCCTCTCCACTCCTTCAGATCTTCTTGGGTTATGCTTTAGCTAGAGATTTTATTTAAAAAAAATGTTTTTTAATAAAAAGGAAAGTAAGGGAACTATGACCAATGTAAAGGCTTTGTTCTCCTGCTCACATTTAGCATTTAATAACAAGGTAGACAGTCTCAGACAGACACAAATCAAAGCTTTCTTCTGGTCCTGAGTGTTGAAAGGGTTAATGCTCAGCCTCTGCTTTGTATACTATGAATTCTTGCCTTTTTCTTTCTCCCCATAACTCTGATCAGAGATCTGGAGGAGCTCATTTGAATACGTACTTCATTTTCTGAGTTCTTTTTGGCCTCCGTTCCCTGTCAGGTTTCACCCTACGTGGGTACAAGGGCCCACTCCACACCACCACATATCCTCTCCACCCACTATTTCATGAATCAAGCACTAACTAACTCTGAAGCAAAAGCAAATCCGTCTGGAAATTGGCATTTCTACAACATGTTTTTAAAACAGCTGCTCATCGCTCTCAGTATGTACACACGTGTGAAAAATTCCAAAGATATTTAAGCACGAAGCACTGGAAAGATTAGGTGCACATTTAGAAGCCAGACTGCTTGCCACAGGGGGAGGGCATATTTTTGAGGGTGACGAAGACTGGCTCACACTTGTATCAGGTATACTAAATATTTGACCAATTTGACTAAATGCTTTTAGTCTGAATGTATTCTATACTCTGTTTACCTAAAGATTATCTCCCGATTGTAAAAAGGATTACTGTTGCACAAAGTCCTAACACAGATCCCCTTTCTTCATTAGCTAATTAATTTATGCCCAGCCCTGCTTTTTTCACAGGAAGACTTGAGGTGGCCTATAAAGAAATTGATGGAGTGGATTATCTATGGAAAATCTCTTTCCAACGCTGATTCCCTATTTCCAAGCATGTGACATTACTAAAAGTCACCACAAAGCAATGTTTCTGAATTAGTAGCATCCTTGGAGTGTCTCTTTTGTGCCACATTCTGCACAGTGTAGGTTTTTTTTTTAACTTACACAGCCATTACTTTTTTTTTTTAACTTTCTCTGTAATTATTCTCGGTGTCTTTTACATCATGCATCTCCATCCCATTCATTTTCTGCCCCTGCATATCTGTCCTCTGTCTTGTAGCAACCGCCTTCCCCCAATAAAATCTAAGAGAAAAAAGAACAGGAAAAAAAGAGGGGGAAAAGTCTCATCATGGAAGCTGTAGTGTGACACAGTGAGTCACGCAGTAACGCCTTCTCTCCATATAGCTTTACTAGCAAGTGTTCATTGCAGAGTCCTTGGTCTGGTTCGAGGCCTCTGGTTTCTGCTACACTGTCAACTGCATGGTAGATTTTCCACACATTTTCTCATTTAGCCCTTATGATACTGAGATCATACGCCCGTTTTATTTTCATTCACAGATAGGAATATTGATTTTGAATAAGAAGAGTGCACAACTACATGTAACAGAGGGAGCTGGTACTGGACACCAAATCTGTCCTAGAAAACCCTCCTGCCAACCCTTTCCCACTACTTTCCTGATAAGAGATGGAAAGGTTCCTGGTCCATCCCTTGGGTTCAGGTGACTCCTAAGTAATTATCTAGAAAGACAGGTGACCAAGACTGAAGAAATAAAGAAGAAATATGTAATGACCTCTTGTTGCTCATGTTGGGTAACAGGGCTGTCAGTGAAACATAGTGACCTATAACCTACTGCTGGGGCCCAGGATTCCAGCTAGACTTCAAGGCAGTGACCATACCTACTTTATGTACCATTCTATCTCCAATCCATTGCATATGACTGGCATCCAGCAGATGGTCACTGAATATTTGTACTTAAATTAATATACCACTGAGCCACCAACTCAAAAAAAAACCCGTCTGTGTTCTGTTTTGTTTTCTCTTTTTTTAAATGAGAATATCCTCCGTAGGGTCACATATTTGGTCTCCAGTTGGGGGTGCTATCTGGGGACTTTTAGGAGGCATGGCCTTGGCAGAGGAAGTATGTCCCTGGAGGCAGACATTAAGGGTTTAAAGACATACCATTTTGTCAGCTGTCTCTCTGCTTCATGCTTTTACATATGTGGTTAAGATGGGAGCTCCCAGATTCCTGCTTCAGCTACACGCACCCCTGCTATGCCTCCCCACTATGATGGTAAGGGACTCTTAGCCCCTGAAACTAGAAGCCCAAATAAACCCTTCCTTCTATAAGTTGTCCTGGTTGTGGTGATCTGTCACTGCTACAGAAAAGCAACTGACCCTCTATCTCTCAGGGTGAGAGTATATAAAGAGATGCTATCTCCAGAAATCCAAACACACAACAGAACACAAACGATGGGCCACTTCTAAGGTACCCCTAGTGATCCCCCCTCCCGATAACCACGTTTTGTGGAACACCCACCCTTTGATTGCTGGCCAGATTTTCTGGCTGCTTATAAGAGAAAGCATATGGCATAAGGGATAGGGTGCCATTTCCAAAATTAGGTAATAAATAGACTGGAGCTTCTGAATTATTCTCTTCTGTCCCCCCAGTTCACTACTGTCACATCGTGTGGCTACTCAGGCAGCCTATGGAGTGTCCATATGGTATAACAACTCAAGCCGCAAGCAACCGCCCAAGGAAACTGAGCAGATTTTCAGAGGCCTGTCAACAGCCACGTCAGTGAGCCTGGAAATGATTCTCCAGCCCACCACATGAGTCTACAAATGACAGCGGCCCCAACTATAGAGAGGATGACTCACCCTCACAAGACATCACCTCAAGCAGAAACCCCCCCTCCCTCAACGATCTCATGCCCTTGCTCCTTACACACAGGAACTGGAACATGCATAGGAAATTTTTGTTGTGTTAAGCTGCCAGATGTGGGGGACACTTTGTTATGCGTCAATAAATCTCATCCATAAAGATCATCGCTCCCCGCATAGCGTCCATGTGTATTGGTCCTTACTTCCTGGCTTACCTCCTCATAGCAATGGGCTATGGCAAATTTCATACAGAAAAGGACCGCATGCAGGGGCAGCAAAGAAGTGAAGATGACTGGGAACACTGAGCCTCATTCCATATAGTTATATTTTTGTAAAGGGAAGAAAGGCAGGCATGGAGAACACAACTGTTGGCCCTATGGAAACTTCTTGCTTCTCCTAGTTTTCTAAGCATGGTGCTTGGGTGATAGATGGGGGAAGCAAGGTTCAACGATAAGCAAGGGAATGTCAAGGAACGACGTATTAAAGGAAAAGAATGCCTTTCTCTGTCATGTAGTAAGTCACTTGAAAACTGCTAGGGCACTCTATGATGCCTTCTGAAACCAGGTTCTTGGTGTCCATGCTAAAGGATATGCATGACAGGCAGAGTCACTTTCATAATCCAACATAGCTACTTGATTTCTGAGCTTAAATCATCAACCCATCAGTGGATGGAGGGAAAGGCAAAGAAAGGCACACTCATCCTTCCCAGAGCACATGGCACACTGGCCAGGTCGTATTTCCACAGTGTACCTAGCTGCAAAGGAGGCTGTGAAGTGCCTCACTACAATAAAATGTTTCTCTATTAAAAAGAAATTAGAGAAGAGATAGCAGGAACTACTTAGGACTCTCCACTAATAATGGGTTATGTCTCAACCAAACCATTGTAAGCTGAAAAGATATTAAGTCACAAACATGTTCTCTATGTCTAACCTGCTTCGCACCATGGCTCAGCCGCATGGTACACTGCAGAGTGTCAATTATGCACCCCGGTGACTATATGCACACTTGGAGTCCTGTTTGTTGTTGTTGTAGAGCACAACACCCATGAGAGGGGATTGTACCACTTATCACTACCAAGGACAGGAACAAAATTCAAACTGACAAGTATCGTTCCTGCCGAACAAACGTTGTTTCGTAAGTGGAAAATTTATGAAGTCAAACCACTGGAGGCCATCTGGATACCTTAACCTGTGATCAGATAATGAGATTAACAGAACTCCAGAGGGCTTGTCATTCTTTCAGAGGTGTCCCTGATGGGAACCACCTCACATTTCCAGGTTTACCCCTCTTCAATCAACCCTTCTGAAGACTGAGCTCTCCTCTACGCCTTCCGTCTTTAATCCTTTTGTCATGTTGGCCCTGCTGATGACACTCAACCTGGAATAACTGACTCTAGTATCACACCCACTGTTACTCTGTCTTCCGAGCTCTCCTCTGAAAACACACAGTCTTGATTTATATACCTTTAACTAAGCCATAGCTTTGCGCAATACCTTAAGTGCTTGCCAGTGTGTCTCAGACGTGGTCTTTCTGGTTTCGTTACATGTATCCAATGTATACTACATGCTTGACATTGTTCAAGGCATTGTAGCAAAAAAAGAAATCCATGATCCCTTTCTTATGAGAACTGAAAAAAAAGAACTATGAAATAAGAGCATCGTGATATAAACCACAAAGAACTAGAGTAGCAATGCATACAATGTGATCAAAATCCTAAACCTAGTTTTGTGTGGTGATGTAAGCCCTTTATCTGAGTGCTTAGGAGGCAGAGGTTGGCAGATCCCTGTGAGGTCCAGGCCAACCTGGAAAAAACATCAGCTATCTACAAAGGCTCAGAGGTGAAGAAACAGAATACAGCTTTTATGATGCAAGAAGCAACTTGGTAGGACCAGAATTTAGTACACAGAGTTAAGAAAATAGAGAATCCCCATGAATGCCTGGGGCAGATGGGAGAACTGACCCTGAGGTCACAGGAGTAGGAAAGCTGTCCCTGCACCCCACCACTAGCTGAAATTCTTGGGAGAACAGGCCCTGCACCTCACCTTAGAAACACAATAGAGCCAACCCTGTAGGCAGAGGTGTGGGTGAGTCAGCCCTGAAGTTGAAAGCGGGGGCACTGTCCCCACTACTCATTTGTCATGCAGCAGCAGGGGTGAGGGGTGCCCCCTTACTTCTCGACCCCTACCACCAGCAACAGACTAAAGAGCTGACCCCATTTCCAGCTGCAGCACTCAGGAAAGCAGGCCCTGTCCCTCACCTAGACAACACGGCAAATCTGGCCTTGTAGTTAGATGTGAGAGTGACCCATCCCCCAATGTTGTGAGCAAAGGAGAGTTGTCCCTGTTCCTCATCTGACATGTGGAGCACAGGCAGAGGAGAGCTGCCGACCCATTACCCCAACCCCCATCAGCACCTAAAACAGGTGGAGGAGCTCACCCTGGTGGTGAGGACAGGGGAGAACTGGCAGGCAGACCAACCATGCAGCTGCCCAGGCCCAGACCCAGGGTTAGGACTTGGCCTACCCCAACACCCACCCCATCTATGACCTGCTAGAGCATGTGAAAGGACCTGATCCGCAGACCCAAAGCTACAGGATCTCCACAGAACAGGGTAACAGCAGGTTATTCGAGAAAAGTCCCAGTGAGGGCCCAGCATTGATAGTGTAGTAGAAACCAGAGGCCTCAAACCAGACCAATGACTCAGTAATGAACATTTGCAAGTAAACATATATGAACAAAGGGGCTTACTGCATGACTCGCTGTGTTGCAGCTTCCATGACAAGATTTTTATTTTTTAACCTTTACTAAAATTTAATTTTATTTGACTTTTTATTTTTCTCTGTTTTTCTTTTCTTTTCTCATAAATTTTACTTTACTGGGGTGGGTGAAGGGACAGAGGGCAGAGGCAAAGGGACAGGGAAATGAATAGAATCAGGATATATGATGTAAAAGACACATACAATAAATAAAAAGGAAGAAAGAGAGAGAAAGAAAGAAAGAAAGAGAGAGAGAGAAAGAAAGAAAGAAAGAAAGAAAGAAAGAAAGAAAGAAAGAAAGAAAGAAAGAAAGAAAATAAAGGATCTTGTTAGAGGTAGATATGTGTCCCCAATTCAGTAAGGAGCTACCTTCAGATGTGATGGGTCCTCTAAAGGAGTTCCTTAAGTGAATACAAATTTATTTTTCTAATCAAACATGGTGTCTAAGGCTGGTGTAGATGTCACAAACCCGTGAAGGATTTGGGGAGTGTCTACTGCACTACAGAGCCTCTCTGAATGTGGACTTGACCCGTGTAGTCACATATGATGACTCTACCTTAATATCTTGTCTCCACACTGGGCAAGAAGAAAAGCACACAGGAAAAGCTAGGAATCAGGGAGCTCTGCTTGCCTCTCTGAGAAGTCCATTACTTGTAATTGGCCAAAACAAAGCCTTGTGCCTCTTAGAAAAGTCACAGCTGCTGCAGATTCTGGTAAGGAGAGCTGTAGTGGTGCTCATCACTGTCCTTCACCATCAGGATTCTGTGATAAGGGATTGTGTGGGGGTAGCCAGCCGGGAGTTGAACCTACTTTAGCCCAACAACAGCTTAAAGATAATCCCTCCATCATGGAGAAGGAGTGGGCCTAGTTAAACAAGGGGGCAAGGAACTGACCAGATTTGCATTTAGAAAGCACTACCGCTTAAGAAAAGATTGGGGGTAAGAGAAGGACAAAGCCAGAATGGCCAAGATCAAAAACACTGATGACAGCTTATGCTGGAGAGGATGTGGGCTAAGGGAAACATTCTTCCATTGCTGGTGGGAGTGCAAACTTGTACAGCTGCTTTGGAAATCAGCATGGCGATTTCTCACAAAATTAGGAAACAACCTACCTACCTCAAGATCCAGCAATACCACTTTTGGGTATATACCCAAAGGATGCTCAATTGTACCACAAAGACACGTTCATAGCAACATTATTCATAATAGCCAGAACCTGGGAACAACCTAGATTTCTTTCTCAATTTCTTTATCATTTGTATACAGAAGGGCTACTGATTTTTTTTTTTAGTTGTTCTTGTATCCTGCCACATTACTGAAGGTATTTATCAGCTGTAGGAGTTTCCTGGTAGAGTTTTTGCAGTCACTTACATATACTATCATATCACATACAAATAGCAAAACTTTGACTTCTTCCTTTCCAATTTATATTCCCTTGATATCCTTTTGTTGTCTTATTGCTCTAGCCAGAAACTTCAAGAACTATGTTGAATAGATATAGAGAGAGAGTGGACAGTCTTGTCTTATTCCTGATTTCAGTGGGATGGTTTTGAGGTTCTCTCTGTTGTTGTTTAATGTTGGCATGTTCCCCGAGCAGCCTGCAAGCCAGGCAGAGGCTGCCGCCAGAGGGGTGCAGGTTCCCTGCGGCGAGCAGCAGAGCTGGTCCCACCATGTGGCCCAGAGAGCAGGCGGGTGGGTGCGGCGGACGGCGGAGTAAATAGACATAAGGCTGAACATAAAGCTAAACATTTATTACTTAAATAAGAGGCAGAGAGACAGAGAGAGAGAGACATAGAGACATAAAAACATAGAGACAGAGGAGACACATGTGCACATGCCGAGAGAGGAACAGAAGAGGTTAAGATGGCAATGGAGAGGTCAGAAGTGGCTGGGAGTGGGCGTGGCTTGCCCTTAAAGGGACCAAACCAAGAAGAATAACATTCTCCATTTAATTTGATGGCTGCTGCCAGCTTGCTGTATACTGCTTTTATTATGGTTAGATATGTTCCTTGTATCCCTGATCTCTCCAAGACCTTAATCATGAAGGAATGTTGGATTTTGTTGAATGCTTTCTCGGCATCTAATGAAATGATTACATGGTTTTCCCCTTTCAGTTTATTTATATGGTGGATTATACTGACAGATTTTTGTATGTTAAATCATCCCTGTATCTCTGGAATGAAGTTGACTGGATCATGGCAGATTATTTTTTTTTTATGTGTTCTTGGATTCAGTTTGCCAGTATTTTATTGAGTATTTTTGCATCAATGTTCATGAGGAAAACTGGTCTATAGTTCTTTTTCTTGGTCGAGTCTTTGTGTGGTTTCAGTATCAGGGTAACTATAGCCTCTTAAAAAAGAGTTTGACATTGTTCCTTCTGTTTCTATTATGTGGAATACTTTGAAAAATATAGGTCCTCTTTGATGTTCTGGTAGAATTCTGCACTGAAACCATCCAGCCCTGGGCTTTTTTTTTTTCTGGGAGGTTTTAATGACTGCTTCTACTCCCTTGCAGGTTATAGGTCTATTTAAATTGCACACCTGGTCTAACCTGGTCTTGATTTAATTTTGGTATGTAGTAACTATCAGAAAATTGTCCGTTTCTTTTACATTTTCCAATTTTATGGAGTATAGGCTTTTGTAGTATGACCTAATAATTCTCTGGATTTCCACAGTGTCTGTTATTATGTCCCCCTTTTCTGATTTTGTTAGTTTGGATGTTCTCTCTCTGCCTTTTGATTAGTTTGGACAACAGTTTGTCTATCTTGTTGATTTTTTTCAAAGAACTAGCTCTTTGTTATATTGATTCTTTGTGCTGTTTTCTTTGTTTCTATTTTATTGATTTCAGTCCTCAATTTGATTATTTCCTGTTGTCTAGTCCTTCTGGGTGAGTCTGCTTCTTTTTGTTCTACAGCTTGCAGGTGTGCTATTAAGTCGCTAGTGTGTGATTTCTCCACTTTCTTTAGGTAGGCACATAGTGCTATGAACTTTCCTTTTAGCACTGCTTTCATAGTATCCCATAGGTTGGGGTATGATATGCCTTCATTTTCATTGAATTCTTGGAAGTCTTTTATTTCTTTCTTTATTTCTTCTTTGACCCAGGAATGGTTCAATTGAGCACTGTTCTTTTTCTATGAGTTTGTAGAATTTCTGAGAGTAGTGTTGTTGTTAAATTCTAACTTTAAACCATGGTGATCCAATAAGGTTCAGGGTTTTTTCTAATTTTTTTTGTTATCTGTTGAGGTTTGCTTTGTACCAAGTATGTAGACAATTTTAGAGAAGCTTTCATGAGGTGCTGAGAAGTTATATTCTTTTGTGTTTGGGTGAAATATTTTGTAGATGTCTGTTTAGTCCATTTGAGTCATGACATCTGTTCTCTTGTTTCTCTGTTAAGTTTCTGTCTGGTTGACCTGTCCTTTGGGGAGATTGGGTGTTAAAGTCTCTTACTATTAGTGTGTGGGGATTGATTACTATTTAACCTTTAGTAATGTTTCTTTTATATATGTGGGTGCTCTTGTATTTGAAGCATAAATGTTCAGGATAGAGACTTCATCTTAATGGATTGTTCCTCTGATGAGTATAAAGTGTCCTTCTCCATATCATCTGATTGATTTTAGTTTGAAGTCTATTTTGTCCGATATAAGGATAACTACACCTGTTTGTTTCTTAGGTTCATTTGATTGGAAAATCTTTTCCCAACCCTTTACTCTGAGGTAATGTCTGTCTTTGAGGTTAAGGTGTGTTTCTTGTATACAATAGAAGAATGGCTCCTGCTTTTGTATCCATTCTCTTAGCCTGTGTCTTATTGTAGGTAAAGTGAGTCCACTGATATTAAGAGATATTAATGATCAATAATTGTTAACTCCTGTTATTTTTCAGTAGTAATGTTTGTGTGTTTCCCTTCTTTGGGGTTTGGTGATGTGAGGTTATTTTGTGGGTGCAGTTAGCTTCCTTGGATTGGAGTTTTCCTTTGAGTACTTTATGTAGGGCTCATTTTGTGGATAGGTATTGTTTAAATCTGGTTTTGTCATGGAATATCTTGTTTTCTCCACCAATGATGATTGAAAGTTTTGCTGGGTATAGTAGTCTGGGCTTGCATCCGTGGTCTTTTGGTGTCTGCAGCACATCTGTCCAGGACATTCTGATTTTCATCATTTCTATTGAGAACTCAGGTGTAATTCTGGTAGGTCTGCCTTTATATATTACTTGGCCTTTTTCCTTTGTAGCCCTTAATATTCTTTCTTTATTCTGTATGTTTTATGTTTTGATTATTATATGGTGAGGGGACGTTTTTTAGGTCCAGTCTATTTGGTGTTCTATAAGTTTCTTGTGCCTTCATAGGGATATCCTTCTTTAGGTTGGAACAATTTTCTTCTACGATTTTGTTGAATATATTTTCTGTGCCTTTGAACTGGAGTTCGTCTCCTTCTTCTATCCCTATTATTCTTAGGTTTGGTCTCTTCATGGTTTCCCGATTTCCTGGATGCTTTGTTAACACAAATTTGTTGAATTTAACGTTTTGTTTGGCTGATGAATCTATTTTCTCTATAGTATCTTCCACATCTGAGACTCTCTCTTCTATCTTTTGTATTCTGTTGGTTATACTTGCCTATGTAGTTCCTGTTCATTTATCCTGATTTTTCATTTCCAGAATTCCCTCAGTTTGTGTTTTCTTTATTGCCTCTATTTCAGTCTTCAAATCTTGAACTGTTTGCTTCACCTGTTTGATTGTTTTTTCTTGGTTTTCTGGGTTTCCTTAAGAAATTTGTTGATTTCTTCCAATGTTTTCCTTATCTTTTCCTTCATTTCATAAAGGGTTTTTTTTTCATTTTCTTTTTAAATATCTCCATCATCCTCATAAAGTTACATTTAAAATAATTTTCTTCTGATTCTTCTGGGTTAGGATGATCAAGTCTTACTGTTGTATGACCACTGGCTTCTGGTGTTACCATGTTGCTTTTTAGGTTGTTGAATGAATTCTTGCATTGGTGTCTACCCATCTCTTCTTCCAGTTGGTGCTGGCAGTGTTTGTGCCTCTTGGTCCAATCCTTGCAATTGCTGTCTGTGTCTTTGGAACCTGTTCTTGGTCTGCCCTGTACTGCCACTGTCTGTCTCAGGGAGATACTGAGGTCTCCCTTAACCTGCTCTCTTGGTCCACTCTCTTGGTCCTCTCTATGTCGTTGCAGCCTGTGCTTCAGAGTTCCTCTGAGGTCACAGGAAATAGGAGGGTTTGGGGGCAGAGTAGGACTTGTAGCTTACAGCATCTGATCAATGGGATGGGGGTGTTGGAGCAGCCTACCTGCAGGAAGATTGCCTGCTGGCTCTACCTATTAGTCATTAGCATGTCTATTACATATGCTTAAATTAGTCATATTAAAGAGGGATTTTGGAGATAAAAAAAAAAAGGGAGAGAGAGAAAGACAAAGCAGGAGACCAAATGATTACTGACAGGAATCTGTTGTGGGAAGAGCTGGAAGTCACAGTGTAATCATGGGTGAACAGGTTAGTAGTGGATTCATCTGTACCCCTCACACAAAGCTAGTGTCCACCAACAACCTCAAGTTAAAGTATTATTCAGAGAGTCTTTGAAGGTAGAATTAGGTAAGGATTCAAAGGCTAGGTCTTTATGGGGTGAAAATATAATGAGAATTTCTTCAAGAAATGTGAGAGGATGCAAAAAGACACAGAGAAGGACCTGCAGTGTCCTGCCTGGTATGGAGACACAGAGAAGGACCTGTGGTGTCCTGCCTGGTATGGAGACACAGAGAAGGACCTGAGATGTCCTGCCTGGTATGGAGACACAGAGAAGGACCTGCGGTGTCCTGCCTGGTATGGAGACACAGAGAAGGACCTATGAGACAGAAGCAAAGATGGAGTGATGGACCCACAAGCCGAAGAACATTGAGAATATCCAGCAGCCACACAGACCTTGGGAAGGACCAAGAACAGTTGTCCCTCAGAACCTCTTGATTTGGGCCTTCTGGACACCTGACCTAAAAAGAAATTGCTTTTTGCTGTCCTAAAGCCACCCTGCCTCTGCCTATTTGCCATAGCTGCTCTCGATGATGGACTCGGGGACTGAAAACCATGAAGAAGATGGCATCAACAGGAGGTGTGAGCAGGCGCCAAGACTCCTTGGCTTGCTCTTTGGCTAGCCGAACACATGTCAGTGTGTTCACGGAGGTGGGAACACGAGGAGGGACAAAAGCGATAGAGAACAGGACTGGGTACAGTGTTTGCTTTTGAAGCACCTGAGAAACCTAAGGGGACAGCCTTGTGGTGAAGACTCAGACCCCTCAGGGAAGACACCGTCCTTCGATCGCCCAACATTTCCTCTCAGAAAGATGAGTCTTTTATACAAGAAAGAATTCAGGAACATGAGTAGAGAGTTTGAGCTAAATTGCTAGAATGTGGAGTAAATCTATTTCAGGAAACTTGAATTAAAGGAAATTAATTGTGAGGTGGACAGAATGGCCCATATCTCCATGTTAAAAAGCAAGTTGTCTCCATTATTTTTAAGAATGGTGCAAGCCTACCATAGTCTCTGGCTAAAGTGGCTGTTCTAGTTCAGAGACCAGTTCTATCATATGTGTGGGGTAGCACAAATTTGTAATTTGTCTTAATAATGAAAACCTAGAGTCAGATACGGGAGTTAATGCTGAAAGACCAGAGCAGCTGGGCAGTCAGCCACTAATTCTTACCTTCTCCGAATCCTCAGACCAAAGGAGCGATCCTGTCCCTATGAATTCTCAGACTGAATGCCGTTTCTATAAAAGCTCAGGCTGAATCCTTAGCTCCTGTCTCCTCCCACCTTCTATCCAACTCTCTAGTTCTGGGATTAAAGGTGTGAGCCACCACCGCTTGGTTCTGCTTCTCTTTGAGACTGATCCAATCTTGTGTAGCCCAGGATGACCTTGAACTCACAGAGATCTGTCTGTCTTTGTACCCTGAGTGTTGGGATTAAAGGTATGTGCCACCACTGCCTGGCCTCTTTGGCTAACTAGTGTGACTAGCTCCACAATCTGATCTCCAGGCAAGCTTTATTTGTTGGTAAAGCACAAACAAAATCTCAGCACATGGAGATGCTCACAAAATGTTAGAAGTAGAAATCACATGTCTTGTCCAATCTCCTCCCACATGGAGGGAGTCCATCGGGTTGTGGGTAACTTGCACAAACTTGAACACAGGCTTGGCCTCATTCCTGAAAATGACATTACCAAATGCATTGTGGGAGAAAAGGGGGGGGGAAAATTCTTCTGGAGGAAAATGAGATGTGGCTTCATCTCTAAAAGTCAAATGATGAGAAAATGAGCAGACGAAAATATAAATCTTTTCTTGGCTTCAGATCCAAAAGGCCAATGCACCTATGCATATCAGTAAGAAAACTTTGGGGTGGGGTGGGGTGGGGGAACCCAGCGAGTAAGAAAGTGATTGGTTGGCATCATTGACTAAATCCATTGGTAGGAAGGTCTTTGGATGTGGTCTGAACAGAGTTCCAGTGTTGTTTGTGCTGTTTCCCAGGCTCGGCCCTTTTAGCACCACCCCCGGGCTGGTTTCCTAGAGAAGCCACACTAAGGTCTGTCTGGCGGTCCAGAACACAGAACTTCAGCACAAGGCCATATCAAGATGGGAAGGTGGCACTCTCCTCGGTGGGGTGAGCAACAAAAAGTTGTACTAAGCGCAGAGAATTTTCAAACAACAGTAAAACCAACAAAATTGGGTCGACGAGCATCATGACCACACGGTGGCAATCTGAAAAGTCAGGGAGAGAATGTTCCTCACATCAAGCCAACTGTGATACTCATTGTGCTACCCCCAGAGCCCCAGTAACTGGCTGGATGACGTCATAGTAGGTGGGGGCACAGAATGTGCTGACTGACTAATACCAGAACCAGAGTAACTTGCTGGATGATGTCATGGACCTGAACCTTGAACAGGTCCCTTGGGCAATTGTGTGACCCAAGTCCCTGTTATATCTTGAGCATTTTATAGATGTACAAACCCATTTAGCCCAACACCATCCACTAGATATAGCTGTTGTGATTATACTTGCATATTTGCTAGGATTCCCAACAGAAAACATATAGTAGGCACAAGATTAAACTGTTAGGAGGGTCTCTTTACAGAAATGCTTGTCGAGCCGGGCGGGGGTGGCACAGGCCTTTAATCCCAGCACTCAGGAGGCAGAGGCAGGCGGATATCTGTGAGTTCGAGGCCAACCTGGTCTGCAAGAGCTAGTTCCAGGACAGGCTCCAAAGCCACAGAGAAACCCTGTCTCGAAAAACAAATAAAACAAAAACAAATGCAGAAATGCTTGTCATAAGGGTGTAGGGACCTAGGCTCCATCATCATTCCTGGGTCTATACTGTGTTATCTAAACCTGTTCTCATCAAGTTGATCAAAGCTGGTTTGGACAAGTTCAAAGTCAACCCACGGTGACACCTTCGAGGTGGGAACCTTGGGAAGAAAATACCATAGATTTCCTCCCCTTCTGCCCTCCTAGAGGAGGACCAAAGCTGCCCACTGGCCAGCATGAAAAGGAGCAGAGGCCTCAATAGTCCATTTTAGCAGAAGTTGATTTTTTTTAAAGGAAGATGGGTCAAGGAGAAGCTAGCTATCCAACACATTCCATCCTGCAGACGCGGACACAGGGACTTGGAGAGGTTGGGTCACTTGTCCCATCTAGAATATGTGTTCTTTACCACTCTTGCAACTTCTCAGAACAAGACACCAAGCAGAATTGTGTGTGTGTGTGTGTGTGTGTGTGTGTGTGTGTGTGTGTGTTTATTTCACACATCAAGGAGGTTCTTTCTCTACTTCATTTTAGTTTTTGCTGCCAAAAAAAAAAAAATTACTGATGAAATCAAAGTCCAGCTTTTCACCAGTCAGCCAGTGAACTAAGCCCTCCTCCCCCTCTGGGAGAAGCCTGTGTCCCACCACCCACAGGGTTTCCTAGAACCTAGGGACCACAATATAAATGTAAAAGCATGCTTCTCTGCCTGCCTTTCTAAGCTAACTTGAATTGCTGGCTGTACCACAGAAATAAATCAGACTGTGAGCGTCTGTGAAGAGGTTCCATTCAAGGTGCAATTGATTTGTTGCACAATGCATGCAGCACCCCGAGCCACGCAGACTAAGTAAACAGGGTGACTGACAATGTGCACAGATGCCAGCAAGCACTGCCTACCGATCCCCTCTCTCGAAGAAAATCAAAGCTCTCCACTGCCGTCTCCCTAATCCAATTCAAGCTCGCCTCGCTCTTGTCAGAGGGTGGGTGGCAGGTATTATTTATCATCCCGGTGTCAGTGCTAGGCTCAGAAGGGTGACATGATTTAGCTATTGTCAAACCAGTTTTCATAACAGCTAACTCCGTTTGACACATTCCTTTCAGCAAGGCAAATACGCTGTCGGTCCATACCGTGAATGTGTCAAAATAACTTGCAAGCAACACCCACAGCCAGGTCCCATTTGACACAGTTGGGTTAGTCACTTGGGGGAGTTACTCCGGAGGTTACTCGGAGAGGACGAAATAGGTGTTCAGACACTCTGTCTCACATCGGGGAAGCTGAGTTTACAGTAATGCCATATATGGAGCACAGTCTGCAGCCGGGGCACCACCACCAAGTCCTGGTTCTTGCAAACTCCCATACGGACCATGAGGGTGCTATGGAGGGGATCAGACTGTTCTGTCTTACAGAGGAGGAATTTGAATCTAGAGAAATGGCTAAAGGGCTGGGAGGCAGGGCTATGAAAAGGATCTGCACACTATACTCGGCTAGCACTGTTTGAACACACTAGGTGCTAATTTAGGCAGCAGACTCTCAGGCTGAGAAGCCAGCAGGACAAGATTCTGGGAGGTGCTCAGTCCAACAGGCCCCAGGAGGGCTGAGGGAGAAATGCTCTAACACATGATGGGAGCTGAAACAGGGCCATAGGTAGACTGGACCCGACGTGGGGCGTGGAAGCTTGGATTTGACGTTCCTGCTGTGGGAAGCGGGGAAGTAACGAGAGCTGATGCACATCTTAAGGAGATTACTCGGGTGATTACTACGTGGAGAACAGATTGAGGAAGCAGGGACGCCCAACAAAGCACTGTGGTAAGCCGCTGTACTCTTCACAGCTCTCTACAGGACAAATGGGACAAAACTCAGGGATGCTAGGAAGGCATCTGGAGAGCCTACATGCAACTGTGTGTGAATTGCGTGTATGTGTAATCTGTACACACATACACACACGTGTAGTGTAAGGCATCTAAGGAAAAGCCACATACAAGTGATTTGCAGGTCGGAGATGTGTGAACGAACACACACACATACAGATATATTTCAATGTGAAAAACCCAACCAATATGTTCTGCACCAAGTTTACATCCAGGATATTAATTCGTGGCATGGATTGAACTTGTTTCTATGTAACCTAAGATTAGAATTCCTTTACCCTCCCTGCTTGAAGAGCCTCGGGGATGGTCTAAATAAGATGATTAAGGACAGTGCCACCGTCTATTGTCTGTTTGTCTGGCAGTGATGGGGATGCAACCGAGGAACTCCTGTGTGCTACTAGGTAAGGGCTTTTGTGGCTTTGTTTCTTTTTGTTTTATTGATTATTTCAAGTTAGCGTACAAAGTAATGGGTTTTCCCATGATGTGTGTGTGTGTGTGTGTGTGTGTGTGTGTGTGTGTGTGTGTGTGTGTGAGCGTGCATACACAGGAGAAGCCAAAGCAATGTCTTCCTTTATCGCTATCTTATTTGGGGGACAGGGTCTCTCAATGAATCTGGAAGTTACTCATGACTAGACTGGCTGGCCAGTGAGTGCCCAGAATCTTCTTATTGCCGCTTCCCCAAACAGAGCTGTAGGCATACTCTATCACGACAGCTCTGTACATGGGTGCCACAGATCTGAACTCATGATCCCCAGGCAGGAACAGCAAACACTCAACTTGCCTTCTCCCCAGTTACCTTAAACCCATTCTTCAGACTCTAATAGTCTATAACCCGAAGAGAATAAAATGGCAGCGGAGCCCATAGACGCTCCCTTTATCCAAAGACGGCGGCTTCACAGTATTTCTCAGCTTGTCTGACTGCCTTTAAAGACAGGAAAATGCTTTTAATTTTAAAAATACTTATTTTCCAGATTAAAGTAATTATCCGTCCATATATCTACAATGTGTGGAGGACTGTTGCGGCACAGCGGAACTGGAATCAAACAATAAGAAGGCGAAATCTGCTTTCGTGGTGTATAGAATCCTAAAGTCACGGGACTCGGTGTAGGCGCATGTCAAGGGAGAAATGGTCTGCTTCTAAAACCAAACTATGAAGTGCTCAGACTTTCTGCCCAGCTTTTTGTTAAAAAAGAAAAATGCCCAGTAAGAGCAAATCTTTGGCCATTTTAAAATGTCTTTAAAGGGGGAACTGACACAGTCTTAGAGGTTTCTGTCACTGACAAGAATCAAAGACTGTGGCTCTGACCCAGCGGGGACGTTCTTACGTATAAAATACACCTGCCTATTAGAATGTACAGCTGGCCTGTTCTTGAAAAGTGTGCCAATAAAAGGATAATTAATAAAAACAAAGATTTCTATAATGATAAACGTTTATAATCAAGTCTGAGCCTGCAATTAAAAAGGAAACGGGGCTGCTGCTGTAGGCATTAAAGTGTGTCTAAATCCAAACTCTACCTGAGATATTTATTTTTCGCCCACACCCTCAGCTGTTGCTGTTAAGAGTTTGTGATTGTCAGCATCACCATGGCAACCTGTTTGCGAGGGGCTGGGGAAAAAAAAAAAAAAAAAGATGTACCTCAGGCTGCCTTCGAGCTGGTGTTTGCCAACCAAGCTCACATCCTTCAAATTAAAAAGGTGAAGTTCAAATTCTTGGGGCAACCAACAGCCTGTACCAAACAACGTGGTCTTTTCCTTCCTTCCCTCCCTCCGTTCCTTCTTTCCCCCAGCCTTCTTTCTTCCTTCGTCCTTCCTCCCTCCCTTCCTTTTTTCCTTTCTAAGAAGATTATCTGATAATTAAGAAAATCATTGAATTCTAAATATGATCTGAAACCTGATAAGATTTCACATTTGTAATCCAAACACGGCGAAAGATCTGTCAATAGAGCACGGTGTGCCGATCATATTACCATAATTGTTGACTGACTGATAGATGACACGAGCAGTCTCAACACAGATTTTCTTCCCTTTTTAAAAATTCACTCTTAATTCTAACGTGTGGCCTTACCGTGTGAATTTTGAAGCCACTAATTTAGAATTTGTGATTCAAATTCAATCAAAATGTATTGAGTGCCTACCAGGTGCCTCTACATGCATCTTTCATTTAATTCTCGGAGCTACACAACCATTCTAAGAAGTAGATATTATCACATCTATTTTGCAGATGAGTAAACAGAAGCTGTTCGAGGTTCAGTAAGTTGCCCAAGGTCATCCGATAATAAGGGAAACGCTGAATCGAGTAAGACACTGGGATCTCTCTCAGACCCCAACCAACGTCGACTGCGGCTTGCTTAGCAGTGTTCCCATAATTACCTGCCATAAAACGCTAGGACAGGCATTAACGTAAAAGAGGCGATTATTTTCAATTATTTTTAACTCTTTAAATATAATTCAAATCCCTACAGATTTGACCCTCCCAAATAGCTGATTCGTTTTAGGTAACCCAGAGATGGTGCTTTCAAATATTTGGCTTATTGTTGCAATTATGTGATGACCTTGGGAGAACTGCCTTGCGTATCCTGTTTGTTCCTCCAAACCCACCCTCTACCTGTGTCCATCTTACCGTCCTGCTCTCTGCTCTGGAAACCCTTTCTGAACCTAGGAGACTTCCCTGTCCTCTCTGTTCCTAAAGGTGTCCTTCAATGGTAGGGAGACCAACAAGCACCTCCCTAAAAGCTAGCAGCAGGCACAGTCCTCCAGCCAATGCCAAGCCCTACCAGGCGAGGTGTCGTCGTCTCCTACAACTGCAGTTCCCACTATGATGCAGCAAAAACCTCCCCTTCTCATCCTCAAGCTCAAACCCGGAGAGATTCAAGCTCCTGCCGCAAACCCTGGGGAGTCACTGTCCTGTGCTGTCTTTTAACCCTTTTCTTTTTATCAACAATCTCTTTTTTATTTTAGGAATATATATTCTGAAAATGATTCAATAATTCTTGACATAAAATTCAAATATGGTTACAGGATAGGAGATCCTTGATATAAACAAAAGAGATCGCTTAAATAGGTCTCACATTTTTAGATGTGTGTGTGTCTGCATGTGTGTCTGTGTATGTATATTTTACAGAAACATACTCCTAGTTCCTTTAAGATACTAGTATGGAAAGGTAAATCAGATGAATCTACATTGACTGACTATAGTCATCTCTGACTGTCTATAGGATGAGTATACATGTAAATTTGGGGTTTTTTTTTTTTGCATCTCTCTCAGGGGCTCTCCTTTCTCTTCAGTATTCCTTATTGCTCATTTTCTCACTACTTATAATAAAGTGTTGATATTCTGGCATTTAATATACCATTTTTGCCTATCTTTATCAGTTCTCCAAGATAAAACTTACATCAAACCACAGTGCACACTTTTTTTTTATAACAAACTGAGAGATGGAGACATCACACTTTTTAATTCCACGATTATCTTTTCAAAAGTGAAAGAAATGACGAAAATTGATTCGCGGCTTTAAAGGACTTCATGCTACCGAGTATTCCATTTTATTACCGTGCTCGGAAATCACTTACTGAGACAAAAGAACAGACGTCACTCCTAAATATTCATTGTATTTTTTCTAATTTCATGAAAACTACTGCTAAGACTGTGACTTGGGCCAGTTTGCAGATGGTCTGTCTGAGTTAGTTCTGCTGTCGATGTTATTTTCATCTCCTACATCTTCTTCATCACCACCACCCACTAGGTCCCCGGGCTCACACTGTATTATACCAGGGAGCCAAGGAATTCAGACAGCACTCTTCCATCGGGGCCATATCCAACCCAGGCTCTAAAGAGAATCCGCAAGGTGTCATTCCGCCTCTTTCAGGTCACTTGTAGTGGGTCCCTTTCCATCCTCCACAGTGACTGCCTCTTAAAGAGTGTACCACAAGAAAGTGCCATCCCTGGACCAGGTCATCCCAGAGGCACAGAAGGAAGGAAGACCGGAGCTCCGAGCTGCACACTACATGGTCATGGTAGAAGCTTGTATTGCTAACTGAGGCCTTATCTTCTTTTTCTTTTTTCTTTCTAAGCTGACACATTGTAGCAATACCTATTGGTGGAGAACATTGTGGCTTTGTTACATGGCTTGAAAAGCCAGTTCAAGTCAGCCAAGACATGTATCACTTCAAACATGTGAGGTGTTACATGATGACATTTAAAATCCACTGTCTCTGTAACTCTAAGATGTAAAAGAATTAGCTATACTCATCTCTATACGCAACAACCCCCAACAAGGGGAAAGAAGGAGCGGAAGGGAGGAAGGAAGACAGGTCAGAGGTGAAAGGGAAGCTCTTCCTCCCATCTCACTGAGGTCTGGTATCCTGTGAGGATCTTCTCAGTCTCCGGTGAGTCTACTCTGTTCCCCAGTCCAGTCATTTCATAACCTACATATGAAGGAATCTCCTTTCTGTTTGGCTTCTCTCTTGAGCACACTTCCGGTTCCATTCATGCTGTGCAGATGACAGGAATGTTCCTCCTAGCGCTGTGCCTTCTCTCTTTATCTGCTTGTCTACTGGTGGACACAGGACTTGATTCTCCAACTTACCTACTATGTTCCTTCTTTATAGTTTTCACTTGTTTCGAATAAGCCTTTGCTTGGAAGTTAATACAAGGTTTTCAAAAACAAGCACCCTGCTAGTCAGCTGTGTTACAGTGATAACCTGATTATAATGCTAAGAAACCAAAAAAGAAAGAACAAATATACTAATAAAATGCATTAATAATAATACTAACGCTCTGATAAGAAGATACCAATGCAAATTACACATTTGAGCTCCATTGTTCCGACATTTTAAATGTTTGATGCCCCATTTTCCATCTTTGTGGGCTGTTTATATCTAAACATTAATATCATCATATTAATGTAATCATTTTGGTTTTTTAGTCTTCCCTCTAAAGATATAAATGCTTAGGCATCATGCTTACAATATTAACAGTTTGAATTTGTGGTTTCTCCGTAAATAATTTTTACACCTTTTAATGTGTACCTTTTACTCATCACACTCGCTTTCTTTTAGTTTAGAAAACTCCATTTAGCAGGGTTTCACTGTAGTTTTAGAGTCTGTCCTGGAACTAGCTCTTGTAGACCAGGTTGGCCTCCAATTCACAGAGTTCCTTTTGCCTCTGCCTCCTGAGTGATGGGATTAAAGGCAGGTGCCACCACCCACCCAGCATCCATTTAGCATTTCTTAAGTTCTCACTACTGATGTATTCTCATTCATCTAATTGGTGGAGGAAGGCCCAGCACACTCTGGGCATCACCATTTGCTGGGCAGGAGATTTGGGGCCATAAGAAACGGAGCTAAGAGTGGGCCTGAACGAGCCAGCAAACAGTATTCCTCCATGGTGTCGGCTTCAGTTCTTGCCTGAGCTCCTGCCCCGACTTCCCTCAGTGATGGACAGAGACCTGGAAGCATAAGTCAAATAAAGCGTTTCCTCCCCTACGCTGCTTTCGGTCAGAATGTTTTATCAAAGAAGCAGAAATCAGATTAGAACAACAGGTTTTCTCCTTCGGTGTGGAAATGTTATGTCCCTGTCTCCTGGCTGGTGACGGACGTCTCTGCTGAGTTTACCCCAGACAACCTGACAGCCTTCCCTCTTAGATTTCTCCCAGGGACTTGAGGTGTTTTTCTTCATCTTTCACTTTCAAGCGTTGGTTATACTGAGGCTTCCGGTGGATTTGGTTGAGTGGAATCTGACGGGTGAGTTTGGAACTTCCTGGAAGCAGGTACCCTCCTCTTTCTCTGAGTTGGGGAAGTTCTCTGTTATTAGCTCTTTAAACAGCTCTCTCCCCTTTGGAACTGGCTGAAGGACTCTGCAGTGAACACAGGTCTCCAGGCTTTCTTCAACATACAAACAGTGCTATAGAATATTATTTTAAAGTGTGTTACATTTGTTTATGCCCTGAAACATTTGTTTAACGATGTAAAGATGGCTTGCTTTCGTTTATGCTGCATTTGTTTAACTCTGCTTAAGCTACGGTTCTTTGCCTGTCTAAAACACCTTACAGTCTAATAAAGAGCTGAAAGGCCAATAGTGAGGTGGAAGAAAGGACAGTAGGTGCTGGCAGGCAGAGAGGATAAATAGGAGGAGCAACAAGCAAAGCGGGAAGGAGCAAGAGGAGAAGGAGAGGAGGGCATCAGGGCCAGCTACCTGGCTACACAGCAAGACACAGAGAAAGAAGCAAAGAAAAGTATACAGACATAGAGAAAGGGAAAAGCCCAGAGGCAAAATGTAGACGGAACAATTTAAGTTCAGAAAAGCTGGCTAGAAACAAGCCAAGCTAAGACCGGACATTTATATTTAACAATAAGACTCAGCACATGTGATTTATTTGGGACCTGGGTGGCAGGCCCCCTCAAAGAGAAAAAGAGTAAAACACAACAAGAATCAAGTAAAAATGTTTTCGATAAATATTAGGTGAGATTACTTCATCACATGCTAATTCTCTTGGTTTTTTAAGGACTTTTCATACTGTGTTCCAAAACTGATAAATTCGTTTACATTCCTTCCCACGATGTGTGAAGGTTTCCTTTACTACATCCTCACAGAAACACTTAGTATCTTTAGTGTTTTTATTAATACCTATGCTAACAGATGTATTTTGTCTCTTCTTTCTGATTATTACTGTCAATCATTTAGTTCATGGGTTTGATAGCTCGTCATACCTTCTCTGTTTATAAACATCGTCTATCCGGGTCCCCTAGTACAAGGCGCTCTCAGTGGGACGGGGTCACAGGAGCAGCCTGGAGGGGCCTGGAGGTTCAATGGGTCAGAATTAAAGAAGCGGCTACTCTACTCAGTAGAAATACAAGGTTGCTCTTTGCCTCCCTTCCTGAACAGGATCTGGGGATGACTGTGGGGTTAAGCTCACGGATACTGCAGAACTAAAGTCTGCTTGTTGGGAAAAGGTTCACTTTCCAGTCTTCTCCCTGTGTGACCCCAGTGGTCTGAGGAGAGTCCTGGGACTGACCAACTAGGGTTCCAAGGCGGTCAGGACTCCCCGACTCTTTTGGGCTCTGAGGACGAACTCTGCTCTTTGCTGGCACTGACTGCTGATCAGGTGCACCTGCTGGCAAACACGCTGAACTTTCATCAAAATCTGCTCACTGGGTTCTCCAGGCTCTACCACCATGCTTTGTTACATGACTTCCGGTGGCCTAGCAAAGCAATTTCATCCTAAATCCTTAAACCCTCGCATGGTGAGAACGGGTAGCACTCCTAAGGAGCTTCTCAGAGGGATGGAGAAGCTGGTACCCATCTCCCTGGTTCTCCTTCACCCTCCTAGAAACCAAGAGCCATGGGGAGACTTTTTAGGGTGTTGTCTTGTGGGGGGGGAAGGGGAGGAGAGAGGAGAATACAGCAAAGGCGGTGGTGTGCCTACAACTCTGTACCTGGGGTGCCATGTAACTCAGGCCAGGGGTTTTTCTGGTCCTCTCCATAATGTTATTATCTGTGGAGAACTGTCATTTGATACTTCTGAGAAAGTGAAGCTGCCTCCTTCTGCCATCTTGATGACATCATCACGTTTGACTTTTCCTCTTTCCTGATGTAAGCACTCATGCTGTCTAATTTATCTTTCATCCCTGCTTTCACTGTGCCCCCTGTGTTGTGAGACGTTGTATTTTCATTGGCTTCAAAGTATGCTTTACATCTCTGGAGGCAACGTTGTCTACTGGGTTATTTAGAATCATATTGTTCAAGTTTCAAACCCTGGGTGCTTTTTCTACTTTTGAGCCTGCTGCTGGCTTCTGTTCTGATTCTATTGTGGTCAAAGAAAACCACTCTCTATATGATATCAGTTTCTGCACTTTCAGAGGTTGGTTTTACGGCTCATGATGTAGTTCACTGTACCACGGACAAGAAACACAAACATGTGTGTTCTGTTGCTGATGGGCAGTCTGCTGCAAACATCTGTTTGATTCTGTGGGTTGATCATATTGAGTTCTATTTGCAGGCTTTATGTCAAGGAGTTCTCCTGTCAGTCTTGAGGGAAAGACGTGGAAGTTTTCAGCAATCACTGTGGATTTGTCTATCTGCTTTGCAGCTTTGCTGATTAATCTCTCCGCTGTTGCCTGGAAAAAACAGGACCCTCTGGCTTTCTATTCAGCATTTGCTTAGAGAGAGATGGGGATGGGAGGGAGGTCAACAGTTTTTTTCCATGATGTTTGTCCACTATTCAGTAGGTGCTATCCAACCATTCTTTAACAGGTGGCCCTTTTCCTCATGTCTTGGTTAAAGGGGGGAGCGGATCCTTGTTGGAGGTTTTTAATCTGCACCTTTTGGCAGAAGTAAGTAGCTAGTTTCTCCAGTGTCTGATCTCAGATACAGGGATGGTGATCATGGGACAATGCTCACCATTATGTGAGTCCTGATATCCCTGTCTAGTCTGCCTCCACAGCAACCTCATCACCATCATCATCCTCTTCTTCCATCTTCATCATGCCCCTATCTCACAGTCCTCTTACACATGTTTCATGTATAGTAGCCAGGGTTTTCAATTATATTTAGCAAAAGAAGCAGGGTAAAGTATATCTAGTTCATGTGCTCGTAAGTAGGAGCATTCATATTTGGTAGGTTTTTATTTTAGAGTGTGTGTGTATGTGTGTGGATATATATGAGTGTGTGTGTGTGTGTTTCTGTGTGATTTATTCATTTTATATGTATGAGTGTTATCCTACACACACACACACACACACACACACACACACACACACACACACACATATATATATATACCATGAACATTCCTGGTACCCATGGGGAGTCAGAAGAAGAAATCAGAAACCCTGGAACTGGAGTTACAGAATGGTTATGAATCATGAGTGCTAGAAATTGAGCCTTGGTCCTCTGAAAGAGTAATAAACACTCTACACTACCAAGCTACCTCTTCAGCCCTATGTCTGATCATTTACAAAGGAATTTAGTACAAGGAACTCTCTGCCAAGATTGAATGAGCTGGAAAGCCAAATGGGTAGACTGAGGCAACCCGATGATTCGCAAACATCAGAAGTGATTATCACTCTAGGGAAAGTTGGCCAGAGAGCAGTCGGATAACCATGGCAAACTGAGAAGCTAGAGGTCTAATTTCTAATAAGAAACTGAACTAGTAAATTATGAAAAACAAGCATTTTAAAGACTGCTTTCAAAGTGTCACTTTTAATAATAAATAATTACTACAGTGATCAAACGTCTTAGGTTTTTACTGGTATTTTTGGAAACATATTCCTAACTCTGAGAGCAATAAATCAATATTTTATTAAAAATACCTCATAACTCAGATACGTTAATAAATGTCATTCAGTGGGTTAGGGAATTACTTCTATGCTGTATGGAGGAGTGTGCGTTTAAGAAAAATACATTATGTCTATTCTTTCTTTTGCGTGTGTGTGATTGGTGTGTGCATGTATACATGCACAAGTATGTGTTTGGAGGCCAAACAGCAATGTCTTCTTCCATCATTTCCATCTTAGTTTGAGAGGGGCTCTTCCCTGAACCTAGACCTCATGTCTGGCTAGCTGGCTAGACTGTAAGTCCTAGCTACCCATCTCTATCTCCCACAGCGCTAGCATTACAGAAGTGCACAGCCACACTCAGCTTTACCCACGGATTCTCAGATCGAGCCTCAGCTTCTCATGCTAGCTCAGCAAGCCCTTTTCCCACTCAGCCCTCTTCCCAGCCTCTAATTTTCACTCTTTCAAATGAGTCGCTTCCTTCATCGGTAGGATTTTCTTAATTATCACTGCAAACTGTAGCTATTCGAAGTCAATGCAAGAAGTCTCCTTTGACTGTCAATCAAAACGAAGTTTGAGAAATAACTCAATATGGAGTTGAGGGGGCAGGCAAGCACAGTGTGTGCAGCTGTTTAGTAATGCACAAGGATGGCCAACACGGTACTCAAACAAGATGGGGGTGACAGAAGTCAATTAAAACCTTGAGACAGTTTCTGAGATACGGAATATTAATTACAGGAAGTCACCACAAAATACTGGCAACGCCAGGCACACATTTGAGATCTTGTTTGTAGTTCATGAAGTCATTTTTAAAAGAGCACTTGAGAGACTGAAAGGAGGCATCTAGAAAAGAAAGCAATTAAAATAATTCAGAGCTGGAAGATGTTAGGTCGACTTGGCCTGTGCAGTCCGCGAGGACATGGTGGTCAGCGGGGCTCCCCGGGAGACTGTCGGCACAGCTGCTGCTGTTAAGCTCTGGTGTTTGTGTTGTCTGGAAAAGGGCCACTCAGGAAACAGAAACACAAGAAAGGCCGTTACGAGTGTGCAGCCTTGCCCACTGTTATGAACCACCTCTTTTTCCAAATGTAAGCGAACACAGGGCCATTTCTGAGCTGGTTAAGCAAATCCTATTTGTCTGCAACAGGATTAGGGATACCACAGACTGGGAGGCTTGGCTTGTTTCTGTGGCCCAATATTTGCCCTGCAAAAATAAAAATAACATCTTTTCGGGGAGTCTTTGCATGCCAAGCACTGTAGCATGGTTTATTTCTTCCAGAAGGAACATAGCATGGAAGCAGGTAAGCTTGCTCATTTTGAGCATTCTAACTGCATGCATGTCCAGTACCTGGTATGTTAGTTGGCACTCAACGAGTATTTTGGTAACGCATGGTGTATCTATAATGAGTGGATCTTTGTGTGTGTGTGTGTGTGTGTGTGTGTGTGTGTCCAGATTACTTCTGTATTCCAGAAAGAAAATGAAATTGTGACTTTGCCACTTCTTGGCATCCATGCCTTTGAACAAGCTCCTGGTCTTGGGACAATCTAAATGTAGTACCCCACTTGAAAAGAACGGAATACAGAAAAATTCATTCAATGTCCCTTGTGAGACTTGAGCCTCCATCTTGCCCTCTTTTCTGTCTCACTTGGCCATGTGGGAGAAGCTGCCATTTTTGAACTACCCTGTAAAGAGGCCCAGATTGTCGGGACTCAGGGAGATAAACAGTCAGAGAGGAAGTGAGACTTCAGGGCAACGACCTATGAGAGGCTATGTCTGGCTGATAACCATGTGGGTGAACTCAGAAGCAATTCTGGGCCCTGGGAGAACCCTGAGGGCACCTCAGCCCCAGCTGTGCTCATTTGTGAGCCACCCTGAGCCAGAGTTGCCCCCAACCACCCAACCCACCCCTGGATTCCCAGCATGCTCTACCTAATGGGTTAAGTATTGGTTGTGCTAGACTTCTCAATTTATAAGGTGTCTGTCTGTTAAAAAGCCAAAGGCAGCTAATGTGTTAATCTAGAGAAGAGTTTTCTTCCTCTTGTGTTATCATTTCTTATTTTCTAATCTTTATGGGATGTATTGTTTCTCAAAAGCTGAGCCTGCGCTGGCGATGTGCTAGAAGCTGCTTCTCCTGTGACCAATGGATAGGGATAATGTTATAATTAAAACCTTACTTTCTCACTCTAACATGCGACCCTAGCATGTTGACAAAGAGATCTCTAAACAGTTCCAAGGAAACCAGCATTGAGTCCAAGAGGGAAAAATAATTTGAAATCCATTAGGCTTGTATAGCATAGCATTGCATGTATCACAGTGATACTGGTTACTAAAATTAATGTCTAAATACCTTCCTGCGGAAGGTAAATAGGCTTTCACTGTCTAGATCCATTTACAGCAATAATGATCCCATCTGATTTTGTATTTGTTTTTATAAAAGGAGCAAACAGCTGTACAAATGAGTCCTGTGGCTTCACACCAGCTCGGCATTCCATCTTAAACACAGTTAACACCTTATTGTCTGCCCCCAAAATTCCAACAATGCCAATACATTATATTTCAGTTTCACATTGCCAACATATAAGCTCTCAAAATCTCTACGTCTGGTACTATAATAGAAGCAACATATTCATTATTTGAACTTAAAGGTTATTGTGAGTTTCCATCTTTATATAGTAAGTCTTCTTATTCTAGGCAATTAATATGGACCTCTTATCATGTAATTTTATATTGGGCCTTTTATTTATTTTCCACTCAACTATAGGTTTTATCACTGAACAGCACCTGACATGTAGCACACTGTCAAAAGCACATGCTGAAGACAGGGGTGATGAGGTATACCAGTAATTCCAGCACTCAGAAAGCAGAAGCAAAGGATTGGTACAAGTTCAAGGCTGACCAGGGCTACATTGTGAGATCCTGTCTCCAGATAGAGAATTGTATGCCTAATAAATTAATATACAAACCCTGCCCTCATTCATCCAATCATTTATATCATTCTAGGCCCCATGGACTGGTGGAGGAAAAGAAGAACTACATGAAATAATAGAAGACAGCAACAATTGCTTTGTAATCATCAAAGTAATATTAGGGATTTCTTTTTAAATATGATAATCCTTAGGGGTTAGCTGAATGTTTAACTTTACCTTGGTTTAAGAATCATAGATCACAGGGCTGGAGAAATGGCTCAGCAATTAAGAGCATTGACTGCTCTTCTAGAGGTCCTGAGTTCAATTCCCAGCAACCACATGGTGGCTCACAACCATCTATAGTGGGATCTGATGCCCTCTTCTGACCTAAAGTCAATAGAGCACTCATACATAAAATAAATAAATCTTTTAAAAAAATCATAGATCACAGAGCTTGACAACCTTTTCCCTATAACCGTACAGAATCAGGCATGACCAACCTGTAGCCATGGGCCACATGTATCCCTGGATAGCTAGGGATCAGCACAGCACATTTATACCTTAAATAGTGTTTAATTTTAGGTGGTTTGAAGACCATCTAACCATTGTTGTGGATACTCAGTCCTACCATTGCAGTGCAAAAACTACTGCTAACTATCAGAGTGGATGCACCTACATGCCAATAAAACTTCATTTACCAACACTGAAATCTGAATTTCACATACTTTCCTTGTGTGTTCTTTTTCTTTTTCACTTAGTAATCAACCTTGACTCTTGGCCTACACAACAGACAACTGCTCAGTCTGGCCTTGCAGCTGTTCTTTACCAGCCTTTGGCGCAAACAGCACAGGCTCCTGAATCTTCTCGGCCTCAGTCTGTGCTGCAGCCCTTCTGTTGTCTGCCTGGTGAAATGAGTGTGGTATTTATCCATGGAAGACTTGCTCTTCCTCCCCTAAGACACAAGCAACTGTAGTAACAACACCTTCATCCTTGACGTAGCAAGAATCTTGAAGGCCAAAGAGAAGCAGAGGCGGGCTAAGAAGCCTGTGTGTTTTAAAAACAACTGCGCTGTTTGAACATCACAGTAAACATGTTTTCTTCTTACGTGCCAATCAGGGAGCTAATCTGGACATGGATTTAATTAGATGCAGTCGGCCGTGTTGCTAATACACCCCTCTCTCTTCATCATATTCTGCTACACAGCGGTCATTTCTCTCTGGCAGTTGTTGTTGTAATGTGATGAGACTTCACCGTAACATGTCATGGGGTGTACCAGGCAGCATCTTTTATTTTTATATGACTAGATTTTAATGGGGTTTTACGATTCAGCTCTAGGACATCTAGCCTGCCAAGTCATTCAGCAAATGCTAAGGAAATTGTCTTAACTAGCACACTACAAGGAAATGGTTTAATTTAATACATCATAAAAATAATAAAAAGAAGAAAATAAGATGGATAGGGACGGGGGAAATTGTTTTGGGGGAAAAAAAGTCTGGCTTTCTCCTAAATTAAGGTTTTAGGAAATAAGGTTTATCTTTCATTTCTGACAGAGTTTATAGCTGGTGTAGTCATGATTTTCTACCGCCACCCACAAGAAGACAGATCCTCCGTTTAATCACATTTCCTTTATATGGTACTCAATAAGCAGTAGGCTAGTCTCGTTTCAACAACCTGCCAGTAATGAAGCATCATAAAGGAACAATGCTTAACTAAAAGAATGAATGTCCAAACGGCACAGTTAAACTCATCGAAGTAGGAGCAAGAGCACCGCGATGGGGGCCGAGGAACAGAAGAGCTGAAGACAATATGTCTATATACGTGTGTATGTATATGTATAAGCCCAGTCATTCTACGTGCAGACCCAGGGAAGGGATACACGTGTGGTCACAGAGTGTGCCATACTCCTGACAAGTCACAGATCATGAAATCCCGAGAGCTGACTCCCGTCGGGCTTCGTGGTGGTGGCACAGTCACGCTGAGCAGGCAGCAGAGAAGGTGGATCTGGGCTCAGCCCAGGATTTCTGGTTGGGACTGTACTAGAAAATGGTGAAAACTCGTAATCATGTTCAGCATCATTGTGGTATGAGAGATCGATATTCAAAAGTCAATTGTATTTCTAGATATTAGCAATTAAGAACGCAAAACCAAGCATAAGAAATAATCCCGTTTATAATAACATTAAAAAGTGAACTGTTATACTTTGGTGTAAGTTTCATAAAAGTGGAAAATGTAAACCCTAGCAATAGAAAACACTTTAAAAGAAATTTAAGATTTAAATAAATGGAAAACAATTCCAACTCTTAGATTAGAATATTTGATGATAATAACGAAAGCTTCCAAACTGATCTACAGATTCAGCACGATCCATATGGGAGTCCCAACTGTATTTTTTTTTTTCATAAACTGGCAAGCAGATCCTAAAATTCATCTGGGAACACAAGGGACACAAAACAACCTTGAAAAAGTGAAGAATAAAGAATGAGTGCCAATTTAAAAATGAAATACAAATGGGCAGTAATCAAGTCAGCATGTTATGTGTCTATCAATGGGCTAAATCAGGAATGCAGAGTAAGGCTAAGAAGATGGCTCGGTGGTTAAGAGCACATACTGATCTTGTAAAAGACTTAGGTTGAGGTCTGAGCATCCTTATTAGGTAGCTCAAGCCATCACTCCAGTTCCAGGGGATCCACAGCCCTCTTCTGGCCTCTGTAAGCACCTGAACATGCATGGTGTACATAAACTCAATGAAACAAACACACATATACATAAATAAAAAATAAATGAATATTTTTTTCATCTTTCCGTTTCTATGTGTTGCTTTTCCGAAATATTAAACACTCACCTCTTATGAAATACTGACAGGAACTCCACATATGTGTCACTCAGACATTTTCTTCTCTATAATAAAATATCTGACAGAAACAGCTAAAGAAAGGAGAAACTATTGCCCGTGGTTTTAGAGATGTCAATCAACTGAGAGAAGGGTGGGACAAATTAGAGCCATTCTCATCATAGCACAAGGAAACAGCATGGATATCTGGGCTGATGAGATCTCCTCTTTCCTGTCTGATTCCACTGACTCCCTGTCTATGGAATGATGTGTGGATCCATCCAGGTCTGGTCTTGCCTGCCTAGTTAATCCTCCCTGAAAAAAACCTGTGTAGGTCTCCTCAGATAACATGTACATGTCTTACTCCTTATATAACCTGTGAAGCTCTCACTCCTTGTGTAACCTGCATAGGCTCTGACAACTTGTATAGGTCCAACTTCTCTGTGAAAGCTAAGTATCTATTGGCAGTGAGGGAAGGAGCTATCTGGTCCCTTCACCCTGCACTCTTCACCCCAGTTAGAGTGTTTAATGCACTTTAAGCTAATCCTTAAACAAGTGGGATGGTCCAGGGCCAGGAATCAACAGCCTTCTTCTTCCCTTTAGTCCCTTTTAGTCATTGTTCAGGGAGGCAGTTGGTTGGTTTGTTGTCGTTTATTTATTTATTTAGAAACGGTGTCTCACTATGTAACTCAGGCCGGCCTCAAAGGCAATGTCCTCCTGCCTTACCCCTTAAAGGCTAGGATTACAAGCGTGTGCCCATCATGCCCGGTTTGACAACCATCTTCTTAAAGGGACAGATAGGAAGCACTTCAGGCTTGCAGTCACACATAGATTGACATAGTCCAGGGTTCCTTTAAGGTGCCATAGAACTTAATCAGGTGGGTGGGGCTATGTGCTACCCATAAGCCAAGGATCTCAGCCCCTGACCAACGGAAGTTTTGCATTATCTTAAAATCGAGCCTCCTGACTTCCTTGGACTTTTGGAGTACCTTTCTTCTTTCTTCTCTCCTGCCCGAAGAGCCACAGCTCTGGATTCTGGAGAACTTGGCTTTCTCTGCCTCTCTAGAGAGTGGAAGACTTTGTTTTATAAAGCCTCGAATTACAAAGCAATATTACGATAATTAAAATACTGGCTGACATTTACTGAGGGCTTTACTAAGTCTCAAGCATGGCACAAAGACTGTCTTACGACAATTACACGAGGCCATCCCGCCCCACCACTGTGGAAGACTGATGGCTGCGCCCATCGGTGAGGAAACGGAGGCCTGCCGAGTACTAGTATACAGCTCCAGAAAGAGGATGATTTCACCCCAAGAAGCCAGAGTCTAGAGTCTGTGACCCTAAAGGTCATGCATTTTTAATGTTAGAACTGACTGGGCCTCATGGAGGCGTCTTCCAAACCTAAAGAAGGGATAGTACCTGACTTCAAAGAAGGCTGGATTCCCCCTAAAACCAAGGGAATAGAAGAGATTACAAAAGGCAGATACTTGGGCCCCATTGCTCCCCAGAACCAAAAGCACAAGATCCTTTGATGGAGTAAGGGAGTGGATCCCTGGGCACTGAGCAACGAGCTTTGCTAAGATGACATGAATTCCCAATAGCCATTTCTGCACGGAAAAGAAGCCTTTAAAACTACCTTCCTTAAAAGAACCCATGCTGGACAGAGACAGAACGGTGATCAATTATTTTCCAGCCCTTAGAGATACAAATAACCCTAATCAGACTCCATACCTAACAGACTAACAAGGTGGAGGTTGGTGTAGTTTAACTTAACAAACTGAAATGAGAGTTGGCTAAGAGCTATAGGACAAATCCAGCATTACGTAGGTGGAGGCAGAGGGAAGAGATACTTTCACAAAAGATGCTGAGGAAATGGATGAAAACACAGGAAGTTTAACTTCTTGTTTGGAGGAGCTGGTCATATGAGGCACGGTTTTGAAAGGTAAGAAAGGCATGGCTAATCGAATCCCATCTTCGTGATGACAGTAGGCGTACTTACTACTCCAAGAAAAAAGACTACTCTGCTCTGTTTCTTTGCTAAGCTATAGGACACCAAACCACAATAAATTCAGTGGCTTGCTCCTGAAAAGACTATGAACTGCACTAGTTATACAATGAAGTTGATATGTTTGCATCAAATTCTCATCTTTTGCCCAATAATTTCTGTTTGACAAGATTTGCTTTAAAGGTCCCCCTAAATCCTATCGTCTCTACAGATAATTCCTTTCCTGACCTCCCCATCTAAGACACTAACTACTAAGGGCCCCTTAAAAGTGTTCTTTCTTCCTACCCCTGTCAGTCAAATTAGTACAATTCTGACCAACAGGTCTTCCTAAAGATTTCTGGAATAGGATGGAAACCAAAGACCAAAGACGCAAGGTGGATCCATTAGCGCTGGATAGCCACTGGGAATTGGAAAGTGTTTCGGTGGGGCTTGTTGTTGCCGATGTTTGTCTGGATTTATGAAGGAAGAATGGAAAGGATCTCCCAGCACAGGGAGAGACTCCAAGGGTGGAATATAACTTTTTTAAGTTCTCCCTCCAGGACAATGGAAAGAAGCAATAGTGAGGGAAATCACAGCGAAAACATTATTTGAAGGGGGAAAAGATGGGGATTAACTGTAAGGGGGAGGGAGACAGGCACAGAAGGAGGGGGAGGCAATAACAGTGAGGTTATCTAAAAATCTCTTAAAAATCATATTATTGTCGATTTACCTAAAATGACACATAATACATATAAGTCTGTGCATACACATATGTGCTGGGTCAACTTGACGCAAGATAAAGTCAACAGAAAGAAAGAAACATCAGTGAAGAAAATGCCCCCATAAGATCGAGTTGTAGGCAAACCTGTGAGGCATTTTTTTCAATGCCCAATGGGGAAGGGCCCAGCCCGTGGTGAGTGGTGCCATCCCTGGGCTGGTAGTTCTGGGTTCGACAGAAAGCAGGCTGAACAAGCCATGTGGAGCAAGGCTTTGCATCGGTTCCTTTCTCCAGGACCTTGCCCTGTTTGAGTTCATGTCCTGACTTTCTTCGGTGATGAACACTGATAATGGAAGTGTAAGCCAAACAAACCCTTCCTTCCCAATATGCTTTTCAATCAAAACATTTCATCACATCAATAAAAACTAAGAAAACGTATGTAGTTTATTTCTTAATTTGATAAGGTTTATTATAAAACTTTATTCTTAAAAACCTGCAAATAAATAAAAAAAAAATTTCAGGCCAAAATTAACCAGACCCAAAGTCTATATAATTCACTTCACTCTATACTGTTAGGATAGGCATTAGCAACAGAAGCTGTGGGGCTTCTCCCTAAGTTACATATGTAATCTAAATGGAATTCTCTCACCTGGGCTGGCTACCCTCAGCCAGACATGAGAAGCCCTCTTACAAATTGCTGGTCAGGATAGTTGAAGAGACTGCTGCTGCCCATGGTTACATCCTAGAGGCTGAAGGCCAGTTCCCATCGCTGAAGACACCATGCACTTTGGACACAGAGTCTGAAGGACCTGAGCTGAATCTGATCTGAAAGCCCTCTCCTTGAGGACTAGCTTTTATGGTACCAAATGAAGCATGCAGGCTACCAAGGGAGGGGAGCAAACAATAGTCCTATGTAGCTGTGGTACCTCCTAACCACAACAATGACCAGCATGGCAGGATCTCGCTAAGAGCACAGTGCTGGTACCCATGCCTTGGAAGTCACCAAAATATCTCTAATTGTGTTTACACCAAAAGGGAGATCATGCCTGATGCTGAAAACCTAGCCAACTAGCCACAGCTAATGAACCCATGGATCTTCAAGGAAACCCTACAACCACTTGCTAAGCCAGCATAACCCCAACTACCTTTTGAATATTTGTCTTTATACACACACTTACATGCAGCTTCCACACCCATCAAAGAAACTTCTCCTTGCAACAGAACAACAATCCTGTCACTACAGAAAATGGCAGCTGACCAAAATGCAAAAAGCAAGAGACTGTATGGGGCCCAGTCACACCTGATCCATCTATAGGACGACTCTTCCAACCAAGGCTTAGGGAGCATTTCGGAAAGACCATAAGAGCCAGAAGGAAAGAAAGTCTGCTTTGAGATCGCGCCTCCTAGAAATGTCAGGAAAGCTACGCCCATGGAGTCACCCCAGCATGGCTGCCTACATAAGACCTGAGCAAGGAGGATGCCAAACAGACATTCTAACAGAGAAGAGTGAAATAACACAGGACACTAGCCCTAGACAACTACAGGCAACTGAGGAACGCTGGAAGTGGGAGAGCATTCCCCTCAGAATAGAAACCCCCAACTGGTTAGCCAATACCAAGTGGTCAGTCCTGAAACTGTTTACATAGATAGATTTTATGGACTGAGCAGACTGTACTTATATATTCAGGAATGCACAGAAATGCATGTGTGTGTATATGTGTGTGTAAACAAAAGATGCAAGAGGCCATGAATTTGAGAGAGCGTGGGGAGAGGGTGACTACATGGTGATATAAATATTTTGTAATTAAGAAAAGTTTCCAGTCTGATGGTGGTGGCATACGCCCTTAATCCCAACACTGGAAATCAGAGGCAGGCAGATCTCTGTGAGTTTGAGGTCAACCTGGTCTATAAGAGCTAGTTCCAGGACAGGCTCCAAAAAATCTACAAAGAAACCCTGTCTTGAAAAACCAAAAAGAAAAAGAAAGAAAGAAAAAAAAAAGAAAAGAGAGAGAGAGAGAGAGAGAGAGAGAGAGAGAGAGAGAGAGAGAGAAAAGAAAGGAGAAAAAGAAAAGAAGTTCGCCCTCTAGTGTCAGGGAGGGGTACAGCAATGGACAATTCCATTCCATAACCCTTCATACCAATAGTAATTTAAATCATGTGTTCTTATTGCTCCGACAAAACATAAGACTCTAAAATATTGGTAATAATTACACAGCAGCTATTAGACTATTCTCCCCGGAGTCCAGCACTTTTCTTTCTAATTTAGCCCTAAAGCAAAACAAGCCGGCCTAACAGAGTAACAGTACAAGGTATGACCATTACCTGTTGCGTGAATGTAAGAATTATAGAATGGGAGGCATGTCTGCCTATCTAATGGGTGCAAAGGTGCGAGAATGGGAAATCTTGCCAGGGTCCACTGTGTACCCATCATGTGCAGTCCCGTTTCCTGGTAACGACTGGTCCATAAATCAAATCACCCTCCAGGGGTTTAGTCCTGGGTCTCCTTCCACCTTTTCCTCTGCAGCCAACTTCCTCTCTGAACTCACTATCAATGAGACCCAGAGGAAGTGGCAATCTTTCTTACAGAACACGCTTTGTTCCCGAGCCCCAATTATTTTTTAACCTTAAACCTTAGAGAGAAAATTACCTTTTCAGATGGGGAAGCAGAGTTTCTGTCTCTGTTCAGCTTTAGTTTGCATATGAAACACTTCACTGAGTAGGTTCTGTGCTCAGAGCTGAACATTTTGAAGATGGATGGGAGAACTCTGAGGGGAAGGAATGAGTGGGTAGAGAGGTTTTACAAGTAATACGGAGGTACATTTCCACTCGAAAGACAAGCATGCGTATCAAAAACTTGTGAGAACATGGACGTGTAGACATGGCGCGTGGCTCAATTGTAGAGCATCTGCAAAGCTTCCATGAGGTCATTTTTCAATCCCCAGTGCCATGAGACTGGAGAGGGGAGAACCAGAGAAAACCAGGCGGGGAGAAGGGATAAGGAAAGAGGCAGGAGGCAAGCAGAAGGATGTGGAAGGATTCTGTCTGGACGTCCATCCTGAATACCTGGCAAAAGGGCAGGGAATATCTGCCAGGTCAACTCACTGAGCAGAATTAGGTCGGATAGTTTTTAATCACAAAGGCATGGCTCCTATATTTTTAATTCAGTCTCTGACAGGAGTGGAGGCTAGCAGGGATGCTACTAAGAGTTCACTCAACACCCCTTCATTCAACATTTGAGCCCCTGAGTGGGTCGGCCGTGCTAGAGCCGGTGAGGATGGAAGTCCTGACCAAGCAAGCTTCTAATCTAAGGCTCTGTGACGAGCAGGCACGGCTGAGTAAACAGACAAGAGAAAAATCAAGTTCAAAATGAAATTACATCTGAATGGTAGACTTTCTACCTCTTAAAACTTATCTTTAAATGACAATAAGAAGTAACTAAATTAGAAAATATACAATGATGGTAAATACCTGTTGCATATTCGTAATAAGACCCAGCACTTAGGAGGCAGAGGCAGCGGATCTCTGTGAGTTCGAGGCCAGCCTGGTCTACAGGGCAATTCTCCTTAATAAGAAAATTTATTATAATGATCTATATAGTTTTGTGGGTTTTTTAAATTTTCTTTTTTTATAATTTATTCAACTTTATTTTATGTGCATTGGTGTGAAGGTATCAGATCCCCTGGAACTGGAGTTACAGACAGTTGTCAGATGCCATGTGGGTGCTGGGAATTGAATCCAGGTCCTCTGAGAGATGAGTCAGTGCTCTTAACTGCTGAACCATCTCTCCAGCCCCGTTCTATATAGCTTTGCCATTAACAAATAAATATATCTATAAATCCCCATAAAGGAGAAAAATATATTTTAAAAGTCAGAATATTATGGGTGAGCAGGCACACAAAGAACAGAGACATCTCCCCCCACCACCGCCACCAGGCCCCTTAGTCTGGGGTGTGCAGAATCAGTCACGAACCTGCCCAGAGCCTCTGGTGCTGAGTGGCCAGGCAAAATGAGTATAAGATGAGGGCATGGGAGAGAGAAAGAGGCAGAAAGACTCATAGCTGGGAAGAGAGGTGGAACTGGGGAGGAAAGGATGGTGAGGAACAGGTTAGTAAAGGTATCTACCCTGCTTGCTGGCCAGAGCCATGATGACGTCTGGGTCTGAGCTGCTGCCAGGGGCCATGTCTTTGTGGTCCTGATGCAGTGGCAAAGGTCTGTGTTGATGTCTGTGGCTCCTGCTACCACCAAGGGCCCTATGGACACATGGAGTGACCAGGTTGGTGTGTGAGGGATGTGCCCCTACAGAAAATGCCTGTCTAAGAGGCCTCCACTGCCACCCAGAACTGCTGCCAGGAGCCACAGCCCTCCTGTGGTTAGGCTCTGAATTGACATCCTTGGCTTCTGTTGCCACAGAGGGCCCAGTAGAGACACCAGAAGCATGCAGTCTGGGCATGAGGCCCTGTTGGTCTTTGAGGATCAAGCTGCCTCTGGTGTCATTTAGACCTGGGAGGCCTGAGCTGCCACCTGAGGCCATAGTGTCTTCATGGCCAAAGGCCATGTCTGGGTCAGTGGCCCTAGCTTGACTGGAGTCTGTGTTGATGTCCATGGCTCTGGTTATCATCAAAGGCCAAGCAGATGCCCAGGATCTGGGCTGCCACCCGAGGACATGTTAGCACTCTAGGGCCACACCATCATTGGCGCCATGCCCATATGGATGATTTGCAATGCCAACTTGGGCCATGATGAGATGATATTCAGGTCCCGGCCCCTGCCAATGACCATGTCTGGGTCTGTAGGTCCTGCTGAGTCTACGTTGATGTCCATGGCCTGTGCTGTCACCCAAAGGCCACATGGAGAGCCAGAATCCAGGCTGCCATCTGTGGCTATGTTGGTCTCAGAGGGCTGTGCCACTGTCAGTCCATACAGACTTAAATGATAATCTGCTGCTATCTGGGGCTATGGTGTAGTATAGTCCATGGCCCTGCCACAGCCTTCATCTGTGGTGAGCTTCATGGCTCCTGATGCCACCAAAAGCAGTGAAGATAGGGCTACACAGAGTCGGCCCCACCCCTTATCAACTACAACACTAGGTAGGGAGAACTGGCCTTGCCCCTCACCAACTGCAGCATGAGGGAGAACAGGCCCTGCACCACCCGAGAGCAGCACAGTTGAGCTGACTCTGTTGGGGGAGGGGCAGTCCCACAGGTTATCAGCCTCCTCTAAATCTCCCCACCCCTCATCTGCCATATGCTGGAAGACCTCCCCCTCCACCTCTACCCCTTACTTCCCGTGGCAGGTGGAAAAGTTGGTTCTATCCCTTACCCGGTGCAGCACACAGGAGATCAGGCCCTACACCTTGCCTGAGGAGCACACTGGAGCTGAACCTCTAGTTCAGCAAAGGTGAGCTGATCCTGTGGGTACAAGAACAGGAGAGAGACACCAGCCCCCTCCTGCCTCTGCCAAGTGATGGCATGGGTGGAGAAAAATGCCCTCCCCTCCACACCACTTGCCAACTGCAGTAGATGGGAGAACCAACCTTGGGCTCATGAGAATGGAAGAATTGGCCCTGTCCCTTACCAATGGGGAGAGCAGGCCATAAACCTTGTCTGAGAAAAACAATAGAGCTAGCTCTGGTGGTGTGAGCATGGGTGAGCTGGACCCAAGGGTATGAGCGGGAGAACAGGCCTGTCCCCTGCTTTCTGCTACATTGGATGGGCTAGCTGGGGCAGTGCTGGAGAGCTCGTCTGGTGTGACAGTGAGGGAAAGCTGGCAGTCTGACCAATCCAGCTACAACCCAGGCCCAGAACCAGGGCTACAAGGAAGCCCACCCCAACATCCATTTCATCTGTGAACTGCTGGAGCTTGTGATGGGGCCAGACCTGCAGATCCAAAGCTACAGGATCTCATGACACAGGACAGCAACAGGACATCCAGGAGGAGTCTCACTGAAGGCCCAGTATCAATAGGATAAAAGAGTCGAAGGCCTGGAGCCAGACCAATGATATATGGATTAAAGGGTACACTGTGTGACTCCCTGGGCCACACGACAGCTTCCACATTGAGATGTTTTGCTGCTGTTTTGGTTTGGTTTTTCTGGTTATACTTTTAAATTTTGTTTTGTTTTTGAGGGGAGGTCACAAGGGCAGAAGGCAAAAATGAGGGGGCACAGAGATGAGTGGGATGCATTGTGTGAAAACCATGAAGAATAAAATGATTTTTAAAAGTCAGGCTATTAACTGTAAAATTTTTTAGAATTAGAAATTACTTGTTTTCATAGTCTTACTTTTCTGGTTTTTCAGTTTTTCTATGCCAGATATACTTTCTTTAAGTTCTTCAGAAGACTTGTGTTTCTTCTTTACTGTGATTACATTTATTTACTCTGTGTGTGTGTGTGTGTGTGTGTGTGTGTGTGTGTGTGTGTGTGTGTGTGTGCAGGCACGTCTCAGCACACATGTGAAAGTCAGAAGACAAACTTTAGGAACTGGTTCTCTCCTTCCATGTCAGACCTGAGATCAAACTCAGGTCATCAGGCTTGGCAACATATGCCTTAATACATGGAGCCCTCTCACCGACTCAGAAAGGCTGAGTTTTAGAGGAGAGGATCACCCTCATAATTCTGCATATACAAGATCATCAGAAACCAACAAGGCCAACAGGCTTCCACAAGTGTACCAACTTGTTCTTAATACCACAGGACATTATTCTCGCATCTCAAATCTTATCTGTGGGTGGCATGAGCGTTGCTAATCCACAGAAAAGAACCATATCGTCTTAGGGTTACAAGTGCTATCGTGAAACACTGACCAAAAACAAGTTGTGAGAGGAGGGGTTTATTCTACTTACACTTCCACATTGTAGTCCATCACTGAAGGAAGTCAGGACAGGAACCTGGAGGCAGGAACTAACGTTGAGGGATGACTGATGGACGTTGCTTAAAGGCTTGCTCCAGATGCTTTCCTCCGCCTACTTTCTTGGAAAATCCAGGACCCACCAGCTCAGGGATGGCCCCACCCACCATCGGCTGAGCCCTCCCCTATCAATCACTAACTAAGAAAATGCCTTACAGGCTTGCCTAGAGCCCAGTCTTACAGAGACATTTTTTTCAACTGGGGTTCTTCTCTCTTAGATGACTTCAGTTTGTGTCAAGCTGACATAAAATTAGCCGACACACGTGCCAAGCCATCTCTGGGAAGAAGACCAAAAAACCTCTACAAGAGATCAAGCCTGGAAACAGTCAAGAACTCGTTCTGGGGAGCCAACACCTGGAGTGGCAAACTCGGCGAAATTACACATATCTTCAGCGGTTGTTAATTGGCCTCTTGTTTTTATTCAACAGTTCCCAAACACACAGAATTTGGGATGGTGTAGTGTGTGTTTATGTTCTATCCAAAGAGACTGTTCTTCTAAACATAAACAGAGACAGGCGCTAACAACTGTAATCATCTCTGCTTTGCCAGGCTTGCTAAGACCCTGGCGTGGGGTTAGCCATCACACACACATTAGTTCATCCTGAGTCTCGTGAAGCAGGTCCCATTATTCTCCTACTTAGAAAGGAGGAAACTGAAGAGAGGTGTAGAAGGAACTCACCCAAGACCGAAAACAGAAGAGGTGGCTTCGCAGCAGGGACAGGTAATTACCACTGCTTCTCTTTCCTTGGACCACTAGGACATTTTCAAGCCGCAATAATGGATCTTTTCCTCCAAAAACAAGGTCATGCAAAATGGAAGTTTTAATAACCTCTGTGTATCCTTTTAGCTAGCGTCTTATTTTATTTCCCCCAAGAAAGTAAGACTGAGAGGAAGGAACCATTTTAAAAATAATTTCTTTTAGGGTGGCAAAAAATAGCTGTTATATATTATTTGATTATTTCTCCATATTTTATCTTGAACTTGATAGTTAAAAAAATGTATGTTGTGCCATATTTGTCTTTCTCAATAGTCTTGAGAGATTCCATATAGAAAACCTTGTAGGTAGAAAAATATTCCTTCTGATGAATTCACTGTTGTTTATTATTCCAGAAAGCCATGGAAAGATTCTTCCTGAGAGTCACAAAGTTTATCTAAACTGATCCAATGCTTGTTTTGTGTATATTCATTACACCAATAGCTAGCAAGTGGTTGGGAAAGGGGCTATAGTGTGGAAACCTGTAAAAAAAAAAAGTCATAAATGGGAGCAGGTTAGTGTGAGCCATGCTCAGGTAAACACTCTGTTGTCCTGTTAGTTCATGTGTGGCCAAGTGCTGTGTTGGTAGGATGTGCTTGAGTAAGATGCCACATTCTTATTCAAAGTCTTCGAAGCAGAGTGACTCTCACTGATCAAGGTCTCTTAAAAATGAGACTCACTGGCTTCAGCTTCAGATTTTCTGTCTGCCTTGCGCATCTGGAGACCTAGATAAAACAAGATCATAATTCAAATGTAGGTATCACATGATCACATGATTCAAACTTTCAGAACTACCAGCGTCGAGACGATGAATCAAAACACATGATCCAGAGGTGGCCAAGTCTAATTTTAATTGTAGACTCCCTGCTTATACACACAGTGTCTCTGACTTCAGTTCCTACATATGTGAAGTTGGGGAGATTGAAAGATGATTTCTCAATGTTGTGAGAAGTTCTGAAAATTAAATTGTTATATAAAACATGTTTGACTTTGCTGTGACTATGAAATCCCCCAAGTTTCTGTAAAAAGCCTTATTTAGGGATTCAAATCTCTCTCTCTGCAGTACAAAATATGCTCAGTTTGACCTTAATTGGTGCAATAATTATAACTGGTCTTCCTGGATCCATTCATGCAACAAACAAATAAATAAATCTCACAGCACAGAAGACAAATTAATTTCTTATCAAAGTAGTCCACACTAAACTGTAATCTTTTCCAATGTATTAGTTGGGTTTCCAGCTTTTAAGGCATCGAGAGCTTTCCCACCATCGATAGTAAATGACTGCCAGAGGCTGACACCACTATTTTCAGGGATGGGACTCCCTAGTAGGCTGCCCACGCTCCAGTGCATCGTAATACTCCCATGGGCATATGGACACCACTAATTGGCCTCCATGAGTTACAAAAAAAATTAAGAGAACAGGAAGTTGGGAGGATGATGGGGGCTCTGGAAGGAATAGGAGAAAGGGGAATGAGCAATCAAATTCAATTAAAATAAACATTTTATAAAGGTATGAAATTCTCAATAAATAAGTTTTAAAAGAAAACTTTATAAACTTGCATTGGTGTGTTGATAACTAAACTTCAGGCTTGGTTTGAATTTCTCTAATCTTTTTACTATTGTGTCCTTTTTCTCTTCCTTAATCCCAGCTAGGCTACCACATTCTCATTAGTCATCTTGGGTTCACTCTTCTTGGTTTTCATGACAACTTTAAAAACTGTATTTTGTACAGTTTATGAGTTAAAAAACTCAATTTGAGTTTATGGGATTACATGATTAGGTGGGAATTAAAACTGTTGCAAAGGAATACTCCTGGCTGTGTTCTTATTGGGGTTATGTAATGCCCCTGTGACTCATGCTTGAGACGTTCACCTTGAATCCATGGCTGTTTGGCAGCTTTGGTTCCTCTATAGAGTCATTACCTTTCATTTCCCACTCTGTTTCCGGGGAGTGAGTCATCTAGGTGGATGTAATGGGACATCTTCGCATCTGAGTTTGTAGTTTATGAATCTGGATGTGATTTTTGCATTGTATGGTACCCATGTGTCACTTCCTTCTATGGTCAGAGGAGAGGGTTAATCCGAAGGAAGAGTGGGTTGCAGTCCAAGTGTATTTAATCCACATCTCACAACCCAATTAAAAATGATGACTACGGGGACAATGAGAGAAGAGGGCAGACTACCAGGAGTTAAAGGATTTAGCAGGGGTGGGGGCAGGGGACAGGTGAGAGAAAAAGGCCATAGATGGATCAACCAAAAATATATGAAGAAGCTTTATGGTTTCCCACCAGTTAGGAAGCTAACATCAAACTACAACAATAAAAAAGAAAGGGGGAACAAAGTTCAAATAGAATCATCCTGCATGGGTAGACAATGTCACTCCCCCAATGATATGGGTTAATTAATGAATGGGAAGGCCCAGGGGTAGCCAGAACAGCACAGGGCATGTGCCACTGCTCTCGATCACCCATCACAGTCACAGGGGGAGTCCCTGTTGCAAAAGACACCACACACTTAGGCTGTAGCACATGGAGATGTCATTCTTAAATCAAAACGAAGTTCCTCCTTGCTGACTGGATGTCCTAGTGCTGGAAAGTGCTATGCCCAAACCCAAACGCTACTCAAGCCATGACTTTTTAGTTCAGCCTCGCTCAAGTCTTCAGGACATAGGCAGAACACAGCCAAATTCTTCGCCAAAATATAATATATTGGCTCTGAAGTCTTACTCATTTCTCCTGGAAACCAGTTCAAAAAATGTAAGAACCACATGGTCAAGTTTGGTACCAATTTTCTATATCACTTATTTGTCTCATCATTGTGACCAAATACTTTGCAGAAGCAATATACAGTAGGAAGATTTTATTTTGGCTCACGGTTTGAGGGGACACAGCCCATTGTTGTGCAGAAGGCACAGTGGCAGGCAACTCTATAGAGGCAGGAGTGTGCCGATGGGGATCCTCACACGTCAGCAGAACAAGAAAGAGAGGATAAGCCAGAAGTATGGGAACAGGCTTTAAGGGTCAAGGCCCTGCTTCTAGCAGCCTGCTTACTCTGGATAGACCTCCAAATTCCCAATGATTCCATGCATTCCAAGACAATACCATCAACCAATGTCTTAGTTTCTTTCCCTGTTGTTGTGATAAAATGTCCTGACCAAAACCACATAAGGGAAAAAGAATTTATTCTGTCTCACAGTGTTCTCAATAGTTTTAGGTCAGCTTGATACAAGCTAAAGTCATCTGAGAAGAAGGAACCTCAGTTAAGAAAACTCCTCCATAAGATTACACTGTAGGGAATTTCCTTACATAAGGAAATTATGTAAGGTCCTGGGAAGGTCCACCCACTATGGTCCTGGGTTCTACAAGAAAACAGGCTGAGCAAGCCATGAGGAGCAGCCCAGTAAGCAGCACCCCTACATGGCCTCTGCATCAGCTCTTATCTCCAGGATCCTACTTTGTTTGAGTTTGAGTTTCTGTCCTGACTTCCTTAGACGATGAACAGTGGTGTAGAAGTGTAAGCTGAATACTCCCTTTCCTCCCCACCTTGCTTTGTGGTCATAGTGCTTCCTCACAGCAACAGAACCCCTAGCACGCACACACACACACACACACACACACACACACACACACTATGGAGGCACTGTGTGTGGTGGGAAAGTCTAGGCAGCAAGAGCTAGAACATCTGGCCGTGATGCATCCATAGTCAGGAAGCAAAGACAAATGCTTGTACTCAGCTCATTTTCCTCTTCCTCTTGAGTTCAGTGCCAACCCCAGAGAATAGAACTGCCCAGTGTGTGGGTCTTCCCATATCAAGCAACTTAACTAGGATGATCCCGACAACCAGGCCCTAAGGCTGGCTCCCAGGTGGCTCTATATATTATCAAGTTGTTTTTATTAGAGATTAACCAATTGAGATTAATTATCACACTAGTAACTGAGTGTTCAAATACATAAATCTATATGGAAGACACATTATATTTAATGCTGTGAGACAATGGTCTATACCCTGTCAATTATATTTTAAATAAATGCTGACTGACCAGTAGCCAGGCAGGAAGTATAAGTGGGACACAGGAAGGAGAGGCGTGGCAACGAGAATTCAGGGAAGAAGGAAATCTCAGGCTGCAATCATGACCCAGACGTAGAGCACACAAGATGTGATTGCCTCACCAAAAAAGATACCAAGTCATGTGGCTAACACACACAAGAATAATGGACAAATATAAGACGTAAGAATTAATAAGAAGCCTGAGCTAATGGGCCAATCAGTTTATGATTAATGTAGATCTCTGTGTGTGACTAAATGGATGTGGGACCTGGTGAGACAGAAACCTCAGACAACAATTTAAAACATGACAGTATGCATACATGTGTGGATGGATGGATAGATAGAAAGATAGATAGATAGATAGATAGATAGATAGATAGATAGATAGATAGATAGATAGATAGACAGACTCAATTTCCTATACTTACTTTAAGGTGATCTAAATATTATATCCATCGTTACCTCATAACTTCCAACTTAGTATAATTTCCCTTCTAATTATTGTACAACCCATGTTTCCTTTTAGCAAATTCTTCCTAGTTCTACAAAAATAAACCACTCATGCTTATATATTAGCACACAGGGATAAAATGATTGTAAATTATTTTTTCCTATGATATAAAGGGCAAGATACCTCTTTTCCTGAACTTCATGAAGTAGCCATGTATATTTTTATTCACGAAGCATTTGCTAAGATACCTATTTGGTGGCCCCCAAGGACTTGGAGATGCAGATGGTTCATTAGGATTCTTTGTTTATTTCACCTGGAAGAATTTACAGAGTGCATGATTTATTAGGTAGCTGTAGCAAACACATCTGGTGCCCTGAGTCACATACATCCACCCTTTCATCTGACGGTAACCAGGTTGGAACAGATAATTCCATCCAATACTAGACTGGTAAGAGCCTTTCTCTCACTCACACTGAGAACTTGGTCTGCCCCACCTGTCTTGAGTGCCAATAAAATGCTAATCCATACATACACCCACAGAAAGAGTAGGAGACAATCTGGATCAATGGACAAGAGCTCCCTCTGAACCACTGTGTGAGTAACTTGAAAGAGCACCATACAATCCAACAGAAAAAAAGAGCCCTGCTGCCCAAAACCTCAAAATATATCCCCCCTCCTTTTCTGTCCCCTCTCACCATCCTCCTCCCTCTCTCTGTGTCTCTCCCACCCTCTATCTCTTGTCTCATTTACAACCCTGAGACCATCTTTTGGAGGAACCTATATGGCCTACCATAAAAACCTCTTCTATTTAAAATATATTGTCATTTAAGTCCTCTCAAGTTCAACTTCACATTGATAGCTACTCTTAAGCCCCTGTTTCTATGGCATGAATTCCTAGACCATAAAAACAATGAACCAGTACATGTGTTCTATTACAGTGCCATCTAGTGGCAAGGATGAATCAAAGCTCATGCATCTAAGTGACCGTGGTACAGCTATTAAATAGAAGCACTGGGGACTTCACATGACATTAGATAGTTAGGTGCATTCAAGGGCCGGCAATCCTACTGAAGGTCAAAAAGATAAATGCTTGAGGGAGGATATTAAAAAGACGGGGTAATTTTATGATATGTGGGTAACGCACCCTAAGACAATAATAAAAATAATCAAATCTCACGCGTGAAAAAGCAAAAGCTAGCCATGGACAAGGTCAGGTGGAGCTTTACCTCTGTGTTTCAATTGAGTGGAAGGCTAAGCCACACAACTGGCTCTCACGGTACACAAATCTGCCTCCAACAGTCAGGGCTAAAGAGACATCTGCAGAGAGTTAACAACTGATTAGTAAGATGTAAAGGTAATAGCAGTTACCATCGAATGAGTGTGTCTTATGTCCTGGTTTATTGCTAAGTGTTATATTCATGTGATCTCATTTAAGTCTCAAAATAGCCTTGGAAGATGAGTATTACTGATGTCTTATGATGGATAACTTTGGCTTACCCAGATAGAATATGAGGAGATGAGGAAATATTCCTCAAGTTTCTCAGGTCACAGATGTGGTGAAGAGCACAGGGGTCAGGTGAGACACTGTTTGGATACAAAAGCTGCTCCTCCACTTAGCTCATGATTCATGCGGCATTAAAAATCCTGACTAATTTTTTTTTTTTTTACCAAGTACAAATTAGTTAGTGATGGGAGTTATCTATGAGGGCCTCTTCATTCTGCAAACGGAGTGCTGAAGCAGTCATGGTGATATATTGCCTCGGGTTAGCTTAAAATGGACTGCTGAAATTAAGATTTCTTGCTCACTGGACTCTAGTCAAAATATATACTCTTTCTCATGACTGACTTCTGCCAGCAATTAATTTATAACCTCAAGCAAATTATCTGTTTGCCTTATCTGAACTTTGTGGGACTGAAAATGCTATTATTAGATAAGATAATCTACAGAACCATGAAGAAACTTCACTCCAAAAAATTTAACTCAGCGCCATCTTCTGACAAAGAGTTTCAAAGTTCTGCCAAGTTGAGGGTGCATTACAAGTAAGCTGTCAGCAAGTTCAGTCCTCAAAGCTCCCCTTAACTCAGCGATGAGATGGACTGACCACCATGGTCTGTTTGAACCTCACTATGTGAAGAGAGCATCTCTCAGGTAGGAGAAGAGTCTTCAGGATGCTATTGAGAATCCATCCATCAGCACAGCCTTGGACACAATAGTTAACCTATCTGGGACTTTGTTCTGTATCGTGGGTTGAATGAGAAAAAAAAATAAAACCAACTTCACAAAACAGTTCTAAGAATTTATCAACATAACCCAGAAGAACACATTATACATAGTGAAACTTATAATTTTTTTCTTTTCTTTTTTTCCTGTTTCAAAAAGAATTTTGATGTTGCTTCAGAAAATGATCTCAGTAGTGTCATCTCTCCTCCACTTTCCTCTAGCCCAGTGAAGAAACACTTTTATAGCTAGTTGAAAACCGTATAGCACTTCAGAAGTGAACACTACTGAAATAGCTAGGCTTGCCAATGGGGAACCGTTGGGCACAGCTAACAACTTACAAATGCAAATGCTGTCTGATCTAGCAGTCCACCTATGGGAAATTATCCTACAGATAAATAATGTATTACAAGACTATGCATTGCAACAATAATTTCCATAAGAAAAGATCTTTTGAAATCTAAATGTCCATCAGTAGAGGCTTGGTTATTTAAATTATGATGCATGAAAGACTATACAGCAAGAAAATACACAGCTAGAAAAAAATCCAGGACATAGTTTTGAGTGAGAATAGCAGATAATAGAACATTATGTATAAGATGCTACTATCATATAAAAGGAGGGAAATAAATATGTTAATATTTGTTTATATATGTAAAGAATAACTAGAAAGATATTCAAAGAATGTGGAGTTCTCGGTACGGTGAGGGAAAACTATACCCAAGAATGAAATGGGTGAAAAGGAGATTTTTATTCTATCTTGTTTTTTGTCTTATTTTGTTTTTTTAAATGGCAAGATGCAGAGAGATAGCTCAGCTGATGAAGGCACTTGCTGTACAGGACTGATGACTTGATTCAATCTCTGAGCCCATGGGGGAAGGAAAGACCTGATTCCTGGAAGCTTTCTTCTCATGTCCACTTGTGTATTGTGGCACATGTACGCCCAAAACCATCATACACATACATGCAACATCAAAAATAAATTTAAAGACACTAGTGTCAAAATTTTAAATAAATCAGTTCTAAGTACAAAAAATATTTTTAATTAAGTGTGTATCTGCTGTCAGTATGCTGTCTTATTTTACATAGCCACTGTCAGAGTTAATCCTCATTGTCAACTTGACTTGGATTTAAAATTATTATGAAAGCACAATTGTGTTTATGAGGGTGTTTTCAGAAAAGACTAACTGAGGGGAAACAACCCACCATGAATGTGGGTGGCCCTATTCCACATTATGGAGTCCCAGACTGAATGAATAGGAGAACTTTTTGATTGCCAGCATTCATTTCTCTGCTTCCTGCTGTGGTCAACCTGACTCTGTTTGGAGCTGGGCTATAGAAGGAAGGTAAACGAGATGGAGCTGTGGGCTTGAGGCACCTAGAGATCTGTAAACAGTACTTCATAATCCTTTCTTATGGGAGTTTGGAAGAGCAGAATGTTGAGAGAAATGCAGACCTTGGAGGCTTGTTCACAAAAGTACAGTGAGAAGCAAAAACTGAGTTGGGCTAGAGTTGACTTGTTACTATGTAGCAAGATTCTTTGCTTTATTCTGCCCATGTCTTGAGAACTTGGAGTGGGGTGAGACTGGAAAAAGTGGGCTTACTTCTATGGCAGTGAAAAATTCAAGACAACATAGTGTTCAAGACTGTGTCTTGGCTTCTGCTCACTGCTCTCATTCAGATCTACAGTGACAAAGAGCTTTGGGTGTAAGAAAAAGACATGAACATAGCAAGAAGAGGGGTGAAAGCTTGACGCTGAAAACAAGCACACTGTAACATGAGGGGCTGGCTTGTTGGGGTTTCTGTCCCGCCCGGTACCCCACAGCCAACAAGCCCCAAGGAAAATCACATGGAGTCTACATTAGATTATAAACTGATTGGCCCATTAGCTTAGGCTTCTTATTAGCTCTTATAACTTATATTAGCCCATTACTTTTTATCTATGTTAGCCATATGGCTTGGTACCATTTTCAGCTGTAAGCTCACATGTTGCTTCTTCGGAGATCTGGGCAGGAATGGTGGAGGGAGCTTCCTCCTCCCTAGCCTTCTCCTATTCTCATTGCCCCACCTCTACTTTCTGTCTGGTTGACCCACCTATACTTGCTGCCTGGCCAATCAGCATTTATTTAAAATATGATTGACAGAATACAGACAATTCTCCCGCACCATTTCCCTCTTTTTTTTTAAACAAAGGAAAATACCCATAGTCCATTTGTTGGGAATGTGGGCGTAGTATTTCAGGATACTCCCTGCTGGTTGGTGGTGCTGATAATCCTATGGGGATCTAAAGAAAATTTAGAGTTATATCAAATCAAATCCTGACTGGAGTATCCTGTGAGTCTCGATCATCTCAGGAAGCAGTCTTGAATCAGCTCTGGATGTAGAACAAAGACATCCAGGCCACCTGTTCCTACCAGGGATTTCTCAGATGGTCTTCCTTGATCAAATCTGATTTTTCTCAGAAATTTTAGCTCAGAATGAATCCACAACCTCTCATTTTCTGTGGAAACAAAAGCAAAATCTCTTCTGCAAAGTAGCATACCTTTTGACTTCAATTTTGAAGCCAAGGCATTTTCAAAATATCTATCTTGAATTAATTCATCAGCATTTATAAGCAAATAGCTTTTAGCAGCTGTTGCTCCTTCCTCAGCATTCAAACAATTTAAAGACAGAAACCCCAACAAGCCAGCCCCTCATGTTACAGATGGTGCCCAATGTGGTTAACTAAATCCACTTAAAAACCTGAGGGGGCTTTAAAAAAAAAAGGGGGCAAAGAGAGTTTAACACAGCTTTTTGCTGTTTGCTAGGACGTGCCATAGAGAGATTTCCTGTTTCAGCAATAGCAGCAGAAAAAAAAAGCCAAGCCATTTTAAAACACGGCTTCCTGGGCCCTGCCGCCGGTGCAAACTCCGGCTATGGAGCATTTCTGGGCCCGGACATTTGTGTGCCCACTCGGGGTCAGGAACAAAGCAGCTGAGACCATGCCCATGACTCGGCTCTTCCTGCTTGAGTAGGTAGCAGGATCAAGTCTATTAGAAAGTGGCGGTTTTGAAATACCAGTTTCTGGGCTGTACCGCCATCGCAATCTCTGTCTGGCTCCTGCAGGAGACAGACCTTTTGAATGGAGCATTTGGAGTTAAGTGCTATGATTTGTTGGATGGCAACTAGACTCGCTGTGTGCTTAAAAGGGGGACAAGCACCTCCGCCATACTAGCAGTGCAATGTCCAAGGCTCAGAGGCATGAGCAGCTCCACCATGTTGGGCTGGGTGGGACAAACAGGCACTACCTGTTTTGACCTAGGAATGTCACAGCTTAGATTCTTAAGCACTTACTGATTTAAAACTGCAAAAACAAAAATGCTAGTAGATAGTAAAAAAATTACAGATTCACAATAGGGCAGATTCAGACATAAAAGACCTCTAAATGGGTCACAGTGTTGGATGAGTGTATATAGGCTTGGAAGAGAGAAAAAAAAGAATATAGAGAATAAAGTTAATGCCTTTAAAAAAAAGGGTAAAGTCTTTAAAGAGACAGAGTACAGATAGTTAAAGATTAAAAGAAATAAATAAAAATAAGCCACATAAAAATGGAAAATTCACAGAGAGTCTGGATTATATACATTGTGTTTTCTTAAAAATTTTTGACTGTGAAAGAGTTAAATACAAAGAGACATTTCATTGTATGGACTGCTATGCTGATCCAACATGTATGTTCTAAAGGTATCATGACTTCCAATTTTGGGTCTAAGGATATGATGCTTTGGAAAAGAGTTTCTTCTTTTGCTTTCACAGAGGATGAGACCTTGTGGATTGCTTCTATCCCAATATGGTATGATAGACCACATCCTCTTGAAAGGTTGCTGTAAATACCCTCAAAAAATGACTTCACTCAACTGTCGACTGAGATGAACGTGATACACAGGTTACACCATAAAAGACCTGATTAACAGCACCTCCATACAGCAGGAAGCAGTTTGGAGAGAAAAAAACTGCACCCATGTTTCCAAATATTGTTTATAAATGTTCTTTTACATTTAAAGGGGGATATGATATAGGTATGAATAATTTGATTGGTATGGATTTTTAAGGTCAATTTTGTTATATGTATATGTATTTCTCATCTTGATTAAGGTATTGTGATTTTGTAGTTATTAAAAATGTAATATATAATTAGAAAATATAGGTTGTTAATGGATAATCATCAATAATAGTCAAGCTTGTAGTCAGGTTAGTTAGATTTTCTAGATATATAGAGATATATTTCAGTTAGATAGGCATTATCTAACTGAAATATATGATATGAAAGTCTTCATATCTTTCAAAGACTACAGAATATGGCATTTTAAATGTTTTAATAACTTAGGGTTTTTCATGACAATAAGATACGTCTGCTCCTGGCAGCACAAATCTACATCAAGAAAAAGATGGGTATTGAAGAGGCTCCTTATGGAGTTTGCTAGCCATTTGGGCAAGAAACTGCTCTTGCCTGTACTGATACATAAACTGGACACAGAGAACCCACAGAGAAAGGACTGCTGAACTTGCCTAAAGGTGAGATAGTCTTTCGGGGTTCCTGATTCATGAAAGTGTCTGCGAGACATTCTGCAGGACACAGCAGATAGTGACTAAACAGTTTTTGAATTTTCCTGCTTCACGGAGATATCTGCTGGATACTATGGGCCTGTAGGCTAAAGATGGATGCCCCAACAGTACAGAGGAACTTTGGGTGACTGTGCAGGCAGCAAGATGTCTCTGTCATTTCTAGAGTTTTGAAAGTTGCTTACTTCTTGCTTACTTAGGTAATAATATATCCTTCTGGAGTCTTTGATGGAGTTGAAGAATGGATAGTTATAGTTTTCCATTATTATGATAAAAGATAAAATAGGTATAGGTATTGCAATTGTAATTCTTGCTTTATAACTGTTTTGCTATATGTAATTTTACTATGTTAAAATGAAAGCCTTTCTTTTTTGTTTAAACAGAAAAAGGGGAAATGATGTAGGTGGGTCTTCTGTATTTCTGTTGCTTTCATTGGTTAATTAATAAAGAAACTGCTTGGCCTGATAGGTCAGAACATAGGTGCGTGGAGTAGACAGAACAAAATGCTGGGAAGAAGGCAATGAGGCAGACACCATGGCTTTCCTCTCCCAGATGGCCATGGGTTAGAATCTTCCCGGTAAGCCACGACCTCATGGTGGCATACAGATTATTAGATATGGGTTAGTCAAGATGTGAGAGTTAGACAATAAGGGGCTGGGGACAATGGGCCATGCAGTGTGTAGTGAAGGGCTGCGGGCAGGCCTGCTTTTCATCCTGCCCGGCTCCCACACAGCTAGCTTAGCCCCAGAAATAATAACACACAAATTGTATTCATTTAAGCACTGCCTGGCCCATTATCTCTTAGAGAGTTAGTTACTGACTAACTCTCATATCTCTTGATATTAACCCATTTCTAATAATCTGTAGCACCACGAGGTGGTGGCTTACCGGAAAAGATTTAGCATGTCTGACCTGGTGGCTGGCTCCATGGCGTCTGGCTCATAGCCCTCTTCCCAGCATTTTGTTCTGTTTACTCCGCCTACCTAATTTTCTGTCCTATCAAGGGGCCAAGGCAGTCTCTTTATTGACCAATGAAAATAACACAATAGATAGATAACCCTCCTCCATCAGCAGTGTTTAAATGAATACAGTTTCCATGTAATTATTTCAGGTAAAGCTAGTCAGGCAGCCGAGAGCCGGGCAGGTGGCAGGAAGTGGCCTGCGCTCCTTTTACAGCACACTGCAGAGAAAGCATCTGTAGTGGTTAAGGTAGTTCATGCCCATGAAATTATAAAACCTCACATTCTTCACTGGAGCAATAGAAAAGCCCTGAGGGTAAGACCCCTCTCATTGAGATCTCCAATGCACAAACTGCAAATCCATTTAAAGGGGGAAAGCCTGGGTTGAGGATGGGATTACCTGCTTTAACACAGGTCTAGGGAAGCGTTTTCTTGGGTTCTTCCCTGAAAGCACACAAAGGGCACAGCAACTCTGTAACCCATGTCTGTCAAGGGTGCCCGACATTTTAACACTGTGAAGTTCCCTTGTGATCTGTTAACATGTTAAGTCTCTTTCATAGCTATTCTGGGATTCATGGGGCCTACAGACAGAATCTTCCTGCCATCTAGCCCAGGAAGGCCATGGTCCTTTTGCTTCAGCCTCTCAGATCATAGGCATGGGTGACAAATCCCTGTCAAACTGTACAATGCATTCCTAAATAATCCATGCTCTATTTGGAAGATATTTCAAATTAAATCACATGAAAATTTGTAGTACGCTAAAGCATTGCTGAAAAGTGAAAATAAATGTTAAATGATGAAGATCATAATGAAGAAAATGCTAAAATCAAAGAGTGAATTCTCACAATAGAGAAAAACAGAATTTTATGCAAAATAAACAGAAGAAAATAAATCAATGGCATAGAAAACAAAAAACAATGAAAAGTCTATGTACAAAGTAATCAGACCAATAAGACCACTAGTGAAACTGAGAAAAATAAGAGAGAAACCTGAAAATCATTAATATCAGGAATGGGTAAGGAATGTTTTGTGATTTTTTTTCATTCTGGATACTAACAGCATGGTACAGAATGTTACCAACAGCTTTACACCCACAAAGTTGATGAGCCATACAAAAAGAAAAATTTTCTCTTCTTTATTGCATTTAGTTATTGTGATATATATATATATATACATATATATATATGTATATATATATATATATATATATATAGAGAGAGAGAGAGAGAGAGAGAGCATAAACATGCACATAGGTGTACAGGTGTGCCATGATATGTATATGGAGGTCAGAGGACAACTTGGGGAAGCTGGGTCTCTCATTCTGTCATGTGAGTTCAGGGACCGAGCTCGGGTCATCAGGCTTGGCAGCAAGCACCTTTATCTGTTAAACCCCCTAGCTCCCCCCCCATTAACAGACTTTTAAAGAAGACTACTCATAAAAGTTGACGATGAGCCCCCACCGCAAAAAGAAACAGTCGAGACAGGAAACCACTGAAGAGAGTCCTTAAATTTGAGATAAAGATGCTGAAGTATAGCTCCTAACAGTTGATGGCTCTCTAGGGGTTGGGGTGGTTGAGGGCATGGGAACAATTCAGCTTTCTTTACGGGAGTAGCTACTAGGAGTTTGACCATGTTCCAGTGAAAACACAGACTGAACTTGGCATTTTTTTTCCTTTTGGGGGGAGGAGGTACCTGGGAGGATGTACCTGGGAGGAACAGGAAGTGAGCATTATTGAGGTGTGTTTTATATGATCCTCAAATAATCAACGAAAAAATATTATGTTGGAAAAAATTGATAGAAAAAATATGCTAAAATTTGAATGGCCCACGATTAGTAAGAATGTAAATTTGAATCTATTATTTTTTAAAAAAATCTTTCTACAAAGATAGTTCTTGATCCAGATGGTTTCACTGGTAAATTTTATCTAACATTTAAAGAAGAAAAATAACCATCTTAAGCCCACTTAGAGAAGAGAGAATTTCTTGTAGCTCATTTTATCAAGGCCCTATTACATTGATACCTAAACCTAGCAAAACGTCCTTTAGAAACTGCAGCCCAATATCTCTCATGAATATAGATGTCAAAACCTTCAACAAATGCAACTGGTCTTTGACTTAGAATAGTCTGACATTGTTTTTCACTTTATAGTACTGTGGGAAGTCTACGCCTTCAGTAGAAACCAAACAGCATTTTTACATCTCATCAAAGCAGATATGCAAATGTAAAAAGATGTTCAACGACATTAGTCAACAAGGACCATTAAAAATCACAACACACTGGCCTTAGAAAGTGGTTAAAATCAAAATGACGTAAACAGCACCAGATTATTGGCAAGCCTGTTGGAAGAATGACAGATTGATACCCTGCTGGTGGGAATATAAAACAACACAATGACGTCACAAGATAAAAATTAAACCCTGAGAGGGCATAGCTCAATGGTAGGATACACACTTAGCATGCATTAAAAGTCTTGGGTCCAATCAATAGAAGCAAAATTGCTAGGCATACACAGAACCTCAAGTTTCACAATTTGAACATTGTTGGTCTGTTAGATCAGCCTTTGCCGATGTGATGTCTCAGGTACCCAGCACTATGCTGGCCTCTACTGGGTGCCAGTGATGATCATAGATGTCAAATGTTCCAGACACGGAGGAAATCCAGAGAATCATCAGGTCATATTTCCTAAACCTGTACTCTACAAAATTGGAAAACTTAAAGAAAATGGACAACTTTCTGGGTAAATATCACTTACCAAAATTAAATCAAGACCAGTTAAGCAAATTAAACAGACCTATTAACTGCTAAAGAAATAGAAACAAACATCAAAGTCTCCCAACTAAAAAAAGCCCAGAGCCAGATAGTTTCAGCTCAGAATTCTACAAGATTTTCAATGGAAAACTAATACCAATACTCCTCAAATTGTTCCACACAATAGAAACAGAAGGAACATTGCCAAACTCATTTTATGAGGCTACAATTATCCTGATACCCGAACCACAGAAAGGCATTACTAAGAAAGAGAATTACGAACCAATCTCACTCATGAACATTGATGCAAAAACACTAAATAAAATACTGGCAAATCAAATCCAAGAACACATCAGAACCATCATTCACCATGATCAACTTGACTTCATCCCAGAGATGCAGGGATGGTACAACATACGAAAATCTGTCAACATAATCCAACATATAAACAAGCTGAAAAATAAAAGCCACATAATCATCTCATTAGATGCCAAAAATGCTTTCAACAAGATACAACCTCCCTTCATGATAAAGGTCTTGGAAAGAGCAGGGATACAAGGAACATACCTAGACATAATAAAGGCAATATACAGTAAGCCAACAGACAACATCAAACTAAATGGAGTGAAACTCCCAGTGATTCCACTGAAATCAGGAACAAGACAAGGTTGTCCATTCTCTCCATATCTATTCAACATAGTTCTTGAGGTCCTAGCTAAAGCAATAAGACAGCAAAAGGAGATCAAGGGAATACAAACCAGAAAAGAAGAAGTCAAACTCTCACTGTTTGCTGATGATATGATAGTTTATATAAGAGATCCCAAAAATTCTACCAAGGAACTTCTATGATTCATAAACACTTTCAGTAATGTAGCAGGATACTCAAAAAAAAATCAGTAGCCCTCCTGTACACAGAGGATAAAAGGGCTGGGAAAGAAATCAGAGAAATAACACCCTTCACAATAACCACAAATGGCATAATATATCTCAGAGTAACTCTAACCAAACAAGTGGAAGACTTGTATGGCAAAAACTTTAAATCTTTGAAGAAAAAAAATTGAAGAAGACACCAGAAAGTGGAAAGATCTCTCATGCTTCTGGGTAGGCAGAATTAATATAGTAAAAATGGCAATCTTACCAAAAGCAATCTACAGATTCAACACAATGCCCAGCAAAATTCTTAAGACTTCGAAAGAACGGTACTCAACTTCATATGGAAAAGAAAAAAACCCAGGATAGTCAAAACAATCCTGTACAATAAGAGAACTTCTGGAGGCATCACAATCCCTGACTTCAAACTCTACTACAGAGCTACAGTACTAAAAACAGCCTGGTAATGGCATAAACACAGACAGGAAGACCAATGGGACCGAATCAAAGACCCAGATATTAACCCACACACCTCCGAACACCTGACTTTTGACAAGCAAAAAATATCAAATGGAAAAAAGAAAGCATATTTAACAAGTGGTGTTGGCATAACTGGATATCAACATGCAGAAGAATGAAAATAGATTCATATCTATCACCATGCATAAAACTCAGGCCCAAATGGATCAAAGATCTCAACATAAAGTCAACCACACTGAACCTTACAGAAGAGAAAGTGGAAAGTACACATGAATGCATTGGCACAGATCACTTCGTAAATATAACCTCAGCAGCACAGACACTGAGAGAAACAATTAATAAATGGGACCTCCTGAAACTGAAAAGCTTCTGTAAAGCAAAGGACAAGGTCAACAAGACAAAATGACAGCCTACAGAATGGGAAGAGATCTTCACTAATTCCACATCAGACAGATGGCTGATCTCTAAAATATACAAAGAACTCAAGAAATTGGTCATCAAAAGAACAAATAATCCAATAAAAAAATGGAGTACAGACCTATGGTGCAGGAGAATTGTCTGTATTCTGTCAATCATGTTATAAATAAAACGCTGATTGGCCAGGCAGGAGGTGTAGGTGGGAAAACCAAGCAGGAAGTGAAAATGATGCAAGGAGAGCATTAGAATTCTGGGGAAGAGGAAGTTGATTCCTCCCACTCCTGCCCAGATCACTGAAGCAGCAGGATGTGAGCTGCCCCACTGAAAAAGGTACTGAGCCACATGTTAACATAGATCAGAAAAATAGGTTAATCAAGATGTGAGAGTTAGCCAGTAAGATGCTAGAGATAATGGGCCAATCAGCTTTATAACTTATAGAGATTTCTGTGTGGTTTTTCTCTGGGACTAAACAACTGGGGAAACTGGGCAGGACAAGAACCTAAACAAACAAGCCGGCCCCCTAATGTTACAGACCTAAACAGAAAACTATCAACAGAGGAATCTAAAATGGCTGAAAGACACTTAAGAAAATGTTCAACATCCGTATGAAAATCAAAAAAAAAAAAAAACTCTGAGATTCCATCTTACACCCGTAAGATAATGGCCAAGATCAAAAACACTGATGGAAACTTATGCTGGAGAGGTTGTAGGGTAAAGGGAACACTCCTGCATTGCTAGTGGGAGTGCAAGCTGGTATAACCCCTTTGGATATCAGCGTGGTGATTTCTCAGAAAATTAGGAAACAACCTTCCTCAAGACCCAGTAATACCACTTTGGGGTGGACATCCAAAGGATGCTCAAACGTACCACAAGGACATGTGCTCAACTATGTTCATAGCACTATTGTTTGTCATAGCCAGAACCTGGAAACAACCTAAATGCCTCTTGACCAAGGAATGGATAAGGAAAATGTGGTACATTTATACAGTGGAGTCCTACACAGCAGAAAAAAATAACATCTTGAAATTTGCAGGCAAATGGATGGAGCAAGAAAACATCATATTGAGTGAGGTAACCCGGACCCATAAAGAAAATTATCACATGGACTCACTCAAAAGTGGCTTTCAGACATAAAGCAAAGAAAATCAGCCTACAAATCACAATCACAGTGAACCTAGACAACAAAGAGAACCCTAAGAGAAACATACATGGATCTAACCTACATGGGAAGTAGAAAAAGACAAGATCTCCTGAGTAAATTGGGAGCCTGGGGACCATGGGAGAGGGTTGGAGGGGAGGGGAGAAGTAGGGAGGAGAGAAGAGAAAAATTATAGCTCAATAAAATAAATATAAATAAATAAATGTCAAATGTCCCATAAGTGAAAAATTTGCTTCCAGATAAGAACCTCTATCTACTCTGCCATCTAACCATTGCACAGCCTATTTGCTTAAGAAAGCAAAACCATATCCCAAGAGAGATATTTTGCAGTGAATACATGTACTAACAAATCCATAGTGTCAAGAATTGATATCTAATATGATAGAATTAAGAGGTAAGGCATTTGGGTTACATCAAAATGAGTGGCATTAAGTGCCTGCATAAAAAAAAAAGATTCCAGAGAGTGCAGCATAGTGGCCCCATGCCTTTAGTCTCTGGACTTAGGAGGCAGGAGCAGGTGGGTCTCTGTGAGTCCAGTGCCAGCCTGTCCTACATAGTGGCTTCCACTCAGAGCTACATAGTGAGATCTTGTCTCTAAGAAAGAAAAGACCAAAAAGCTTTCTTGCCCTCTTTACTTATGTGAAGACATCTGAAGTCTGGGTGCCAACCTGATGCTAGACTCCCAGCCTCCAAACCAGAAGAAAAAAATGTTTGCTGTTTTACCATCCATGCCACTATCATTACAGCCTGAACTAAGGTAGATTTGTGCCCAGACATTTCTATGAATCTTATTCTCAATAACTGAAAATGGTGGAAAAATACAAATTCACTCAAAAGACAGGTGATTGAATAAATTGTAGTGAGCTCATGCAATGTATTAATTCGTGTATTTTCTCCGTTTCTCGTGTGTCACCACCTAACCCCTGTGTATATGAACTTTCCGTGAGAAAAGAGATGGCCACTGTAGTCCCAATGTGACAGAGAGACGGTAGTTCCTGGAGCACGGTAGACACAGATACTACACTGAACGAATGAGTAACTTTCAATCTGTCTCCTGACGTCAGTTAATCCCTCTGTCTGTTTCTGACGTATGTCACATCTCCCTCTGCCTAGAGCATTTGTGGTTCTCAATGGTAGTTCATGAATATAAAAGAATTTGTTGTTGTTGTTTTTTTTGTTTTGTTTTGCTTTGTTTCATGACAGAGTTTCTTCGTAGGTTTGGATCCTGTCCTGGAACTAGTTCTTGTAGACCAGGCTGTCCTCGAACTCACAGAGATCCGCCTGCCTCTGCCTCCCGAGTGCTGGGATTAAAGGCGTGTGCCACCACCGCCCGACCACAAAAGAATTCTTATCCTAACATTAAGATATTTGTTTGTTTGTTTGTTTGTTCAATATTGGCATTGCCACTAATGGTTCTGCATCAATAGTGACTAAAGCCATCTTTTAGTGCCCAGAGTCACTTAATGTTCTTACTAAAAGAACAGAAATGCAAGTTGGGGAAGTGGCTCTGTCCATAAACTATCTGCTGTGTAAGCATAAGGACCCGACTCCTGAGTCCATGGAGAAAACTGGGACCAAGCTGGAGAAATGACCCCCTGTTAAGAGCAAATACTACTCAAGTAGAAGATCTGAGTTCAGTTCCCAGCACCCACATTAGGCAGCTTATAACTGCCTGTAATTGCAGCTCTATGGGCACCTGTACTCACAGACAGACAGACACACACACACAAACACACACACACACATGCATACACACACACATGCATACACACACACACACACACTCACACACACACACACACACACACATAATTTAAAATATGACTCTGTCTCAAAACAGCAAGCAGTCACTAGACACCGGCTTCTGGCCTGTTTCCACACATGCGTGACCACACATGGACAGGCAGACACACAGAAAGAATCAGCGATCGCTTACTTTAAATTTTCAGCCCGAATACATGTAACTTCAATATTCTTGCGACAAAATGGAAAGGACACCCACAACTCTTGATGTTGCATAGTGAGCTCAATGGTCACAGCCAGGAACAGAAGTGCTGCACTGGACTGGATGACAAACCAAAGGAGCCGTTTTCCTCATGAAATAAGGTATAGACGTTTAGACTTCAGAGTTGGAAGACCTTGCATGACAACCTTATTTATGTGGTTTTGGATGTTGAAGATTGAACCCAGGATCTCGTGTGTTCTAAGCCTGTGCTCTTCCATTTTGCTGCATCCCTAGTCCACTGTGTTCTTAACAATGAACACTGAGTGTCTGGAGAAAAGGCTCGTTGGTTAAGAGCACTCACTTTTCTTACAGAGGACCTGGGTCCTCTTCCCAGCAGCCATGGCCACTGGCAAACACTTGCAACTCCAGTTTCAGGGATTCAATGCCTCCTGCTGACCTTGGGGAAACCAGGCACACATATGGTGCCCATACATACATGCAAACAGTACAATCATACAAACAAAATAAATAAATCTTTAAAAAAAAATAACACAATGAATTCATCTGTTCAAAACAACCAACAATATGTGTTGCCTGGCTTCTCATAATTTACTTGATCTTTAGAAAAAAGTTACATTAACCCCCAATGCTTTTATTCTTTTAGTATGAAATGAAATAATGAATGTGATTTTTTCCATTTTAATTTTGAATTCGGCAATTAGAGATAAATGTATCTCAAGTAAATAAAAGCTCTTTGGGAGCCTTGATTTCTTTCTTTTATTTTTTTCTTTAGTAGTACAATAACACATAAATAGAATAAAATGGATTCTTTTAATCATTTTTTGGAATATAATTCGATTTCAATCACTGTATCGACAAGCACTTATCAGCGCACATTTGTAGAGCTTTCAATCGTCCCAAACAGAAGTTCAGCTCACCACTCCCCTGCCTTCAGCCTCTGGGAATCTCTGTTCAGCATCTCGCAGCTACTCTAGGTGGAATCACACAATTTGTTTTTGCTCTTGCTTGTAGCTAACGTTTTTCAGTTAGCATCATGTTTTCATGGCTCATTCATTGTCTGACTTGGGTCAGAATCTCGTTCCTTTTAAAGACTGAACAGCATTCTATTGTACGACATCCTGTGTTTGTTTATCCATTCCCTTGTTAACAGACATTTGTGCAAATCTGGGTTTATGAACCTTGCTACGCAAGTATCTGAGCTTGTACCCATAATTCTTTGGAGGGGGATTGCAAGATCACTTAACAACTGCAAGGAGTACATTTGCTTTGTTTTGTTTTTGTTTGTTGTGCTTTGTTTTTTGAGCCAGTGTCTCACTACACAGCCTAGATTGGTTTCAAATTCGCCACCCTTAACGCCTCAGTCCCTTACAATGCTAGCGTCTCAGTGTGAGCCACCAAAACTGGCTTATATGTTTTCCTTTTGAGGAATCCTTAGCAACTTTCAACAATGTCAAAGAATCTAAGGCCAAAACCAAAAGTTAATAGTTGTGATTCTAGAACATTCCAAATTTTGTGCTGATAACCCCTGCTTGTTATACAAGACAAAGACAGCTTCAGGCTGTCATGAGGTTCCTCTAAGTGATGCATCTGCTGTTTTCTGTTTTCCCTCTCTAAACTGAAGTTCTCTGAGGGCAGGATTCAGAGTTCTGCTATTTAAGCTCATGTCCTCTGGAACCTGAGGGCACAGTAGGAACGCCAGTGGTCTATCTTCAAAAGAAATAAAAGATTGTTGTATGCTGTGGGATATTAATTTAAGATGCATTACATTTGTTCATGCTGTGGATCATTTGTTTAATGGTGCAAACGTGTTGCATTTTTTTTTACGTTGCACTTGTGGAACTCTAAAGCTATGCTACTGTGCCTGTCTACAACATCTGATAGATCTACGGAAGAGCTGAACGGCTAACAGCACGGCAGGAGAGAGGATAGGCGGGGCTGGCAGGCAGGGAGAAAAAACAGGAGGAGAAAACTGGAGAGAGGGATGGAGGATCAAGAAAATGAGGAGAGGAGGCTGTAAGGGGCCAGCCGCTCAGCTACACAGCAGGCCATGGAGTAAGAAGTAAAGAAAGGTACACAAAAATAGAGAAAGATAAAACCCCAGAGGCAAAAGATAGATGGGATAAGTTAAGGAAAGCTGGCTAGAAACAAGCCAAGCTAAGGCTGGCCATTTATAAGTAAGAATAAGCCTCAGTGTGATTTATTTGGGAGCTGGGTGGCGGACCCCCAAAGAGCCAAGAGAGTAAAGAGTAAAAACTACAAACGGAAGTTGTGTGACATGCTCTATAGGAAGATTCGTAAATTTTTACCGGTATGTCATTGTCTATCCACACTGCCTGGAGGACTGTGTTGAATATATTCTGAGGTCATGTGGAGGCTTATGGGAGGGAAGCAGGGAGTTATTAGCAATACAAGTGGAGCACAGAAGAGCTGCTTTTGCAGACCTGATATTCCACACAGGGAATGTTATTGCTTGGGCCTTCAAATCTCATTCTTAATACTTTATCTGAAGAATCTGATTCCTCTCCTGTGAATATGATGGCTGTGGCCATGCTGCAAAATCCACTCGTTTCCAAAACACGCATGCTGACATTCCCCTTTCAGACTGCGTCGGCGTCCCAGGAGCCCCCCAAGATCAAGAGTTCCTTCTGGAATTCTTCATGGAGTTTTCACAAACACATCAATGCCATCTTATGATAATATGAGGCAGTTAGACTTGAAACGAACCACACTGCTTTCATCTAGGGACGCATTTCTTACCCAAGTAGCATTCAGAGACAAATATATACAGCCCGCATGTTCACTTTATTTCCAGTTTCGTGCCTTCGGTTGTGTTTATAAAAAGCTACACGTTGTTCAAAAATGAAGACTATTCAAATGTGCATTATTACATTATTTTTACAATCTTCGGTGTACAAATGGACTCCTGTCTGACATCTCAGAAATTACAGGCTGTGATAAAAATGAATGCTGTTGCAGAAGAAAGACTAATGATATACAATAGGATTGGGGAGTCTAGAATCATGATCGCCTCCATTTCAGAAAGGAGAAAAGCAGGGAGGTACCAATGAGCTAATCCACGAGGGTGACATCAAAGGTTGTCACATCACAGCATTAGCTTGCCAAGGCATGGCTGCACATGTGTGGAAGGTGGACTGAAGATGTGGCACCCAGAGATGACCTTTCATGAGTGTTGTCTAGATTTGTGTAGACATTACGAGGCCTCGGAGAGCATGCTATGTGCTTACCTTAAACTCACCCCACAAGATACAGACAACAAATGGAGAACTGAAATTTATATTCAAATCTAAGTGAAGGGAAGTTGCACATTCTTGAAGAGGGGGAATGGGAAGTGTGGGACTTCTTTCCCAAGCACACATGTGGAGCAGCACATTAAGGGAAGACAACATTATGACTAAGGCGTTAGTATGACTAAATCCCAAATTTTACAGTGCTTTTTCCTTACAAAGACACACTCATGTGTTATTTCATCTTATCCTTCTAAAGAGCCGGTAAGGGTAGCGGGCAGGTTTGCTGCTCTCCAGATTTGTGCAACACTCTTACCACTGCCGTTCTAGAAGGTTTGCAAATGCATTGGAGAGTATTTGTATGGGAGCTCTGTCTGCTGACTCACAGGAAATGAAAAAACAAATAGACTGTTTTACTGCCCAGGGATACCATCTCTTACCTTGGGAGTCGAACTTCCCTTATAAATATTTAACACAAAAATTAACAGCCTGGCAGTAGAGACATGTGCCTCTAATCCCAACACTGGGGAGGCAGAGGCAGGCAGATCTCTGTGAGTTCGAAGCCAGCCTGGTCTACAGAGCTAGTTCTAAGAATGTCAGGGCTACACAAAGAAATCCTGTCAGAAGAAAAGAAGAAAGAAGGAAGAAAGGAATGAGGGAAGGGGAAATGAGGTAGGGAAGGAAGGAAGGAGGGAGGGAAGAAGGGAGGGAGGCAATGAGGGATGGAGGTAAGAAAGCAAGGAAGGAAAATTAGCAATAAACATGTCTGTTCTGCTGAGTTATAATGAATATCACCACACAAGGTGTTCCTATGTGGCTAGGACAGGAGCTAAGCCTGGGTTGTCACCCTAAGAACCATATGTAGCATAAAAGCCACTGATAGAAATTCAGGTTGGACTGGGATGAGGGCGTTTGTTTTGGTTTTTGAGACAGAGTTTCATGTAGTCCCGTCTTGTCTCAAACTCACTATGTAGCCAAGGATAACCCTGAATTTCGGATCCTGCTGCCTCTAGCTCCTGCATGGACCACTGCAGCCAGTGTTAAGAAGCACTTGGGACCCACCCCAGGGCTTCCTGCATGCTGGATAAGGGCTGTTGTAACCAAGAGGCACAATCTCCTTAACTCCATACCAAATGTTTCATTCTCTCGGGCCTCTAGATCAAAAACCAAGAGGAGAGGAACATATTAAATGAGGCAAAAAAAAAAATGACAAGCGACTCTCCTGTATATACTGAGCTTAAATGAAACTTTGTTTCATTTAAAATTAATATATGTATTAGTTTGTCTGTGCCTTATCCAGAATATGAGTGAAAAGCCTTTATTAAATGCTAGAGAGACACTAGGCAGAGTAAAACACTTGCATTTAACAACACTAGCATGACCTCTGTGTGTGCTCTTCCCTGTAGTAAATATAAGCATTCCTCCTCAGCCGGTGATGGGCAGGACCCAGGACCATCTACTTGTTTCATATTTTGACTTCCTGTTGAGCTGAGTGGAAACTGTTAATCATCTTAGCTACAACTTCTGACATGAGTATTGGCTTTTATATTTTTACCTTTTTCTACATACTTGAAATCAATCCTGATGAGTTATTTATAGATGGACGCATATACCTCAGCCATATGTACACCTGTAATGTGTATGTAGGAAGACAGACACTGTGAAACGTTTCATCTTGGTGTGTAAGAGGGAAGGGGCCACTATTTCTTGCTGGAGGCACTAGTTTCTGAACACCCACAGCACTCCCTTTAAGTTCAGACCTTGACTGAATCAGCAAAAAGACTTTCTTCCTCTCCCATTGTGTTGGATTTTCACCACTGCGGTAAAGCTTGGGAAACGCGGCCTAAAGGCAGAACATTTATTTTGGCTCAGTTTTGGAGATTTTGAGTCATGCTCGTCGGGCGCCTTTGGGCAATCATCATTCTAACAATGACTACGGCAACCACAGCTTCCTCGCTTGTGAAATGAAGGTACTAAGGACCTAGGAGGTTAGAAGAATTAAGAAAACTAGGAATGGGGGGGCGTGTAGCACACAGAAGGTCTCAGTGTCAGGAGGCAGCTGGGCCTCTAGATAGTTGTACTGTCCTTGACCCCAAGAGCAGGTAACTTATGCCGGGTGGAAGACACTGGTTTCAAACTTTATTTCCTGAGTTCTTCACTACTGACCTTTCCAGGATATACAATACTGATATCCAGAACCACATTAAAATTTGTTTTTCAGCCTGAGGGTATAGCTTGCCTGGTATAAACGGTCATTTCCTCCTTCTGCTCTGCAGTACCTCACACACCTGCGTGTCCATGATTTTTTTCATCCTGGCTCAGAGAATGACCATCTGCGAACAAAGATCTTTTCTTGATCGTTAACTCTGTCTCCTCTAGCGCCTCTGAAACGTTCCCACATTGAGGACCTGGGGTTTCCTGGTGCACATAACAAGTCACGTGGCTATGTCTCCTGTAAGCAGAATTTCTTCCTTCTTTTCCTCTCTGCTCAGCCTCCTATGTCTCCTGATGCAGGAAGATTCCCGAGAGAGCTAACGAAAGGTATGAAAAACAAAGTATTTTGACTCATGATTTGCTATCTATCTTTATTTTTAAATATTCTTGCCATGAATGTATATGCTCCATTCCTCGGGCCACCATAACTACGTCTATCAACGAGGTAGTCCAAGTGATGGAATCTTGCTGTGTTCTGGGTCTGAAGTGAGGCATACAGACTGAAGGTGCGGGCAGGACAGGTGCTTTTCTGAAGACTTGGAGAGAGAATTGGTTTCTTCTCCAGCTTCTGGCTCCGACTCAACTGTTGGCTACCTAGCCTTGTAGAATCGCCATTCCTCTTCTGCCTCTGTAGCCACCTGCCGTTCTCTCTGTGTTTCTGCTCCTGGCACTCCCTCCGATCCTCTCAGTTTGACTGTTATTCTAACAAAGTATCACAGGTCGTGTAGCTTGAACAACAAATATTTGGTTTTGGAGACTGACAGTCTCAGGTCAGAGTGCTAGCGTGGTGGTTTCCACGATGGCCGTCTTCCAGGTTACTGACAAACAAACTTAGATGTTCAAATGGCATCAAGAGGATGAGAAAGATCTCCGAAAATCCCTTTAAAGGGGTGCTAATTTTACTCATGATGCCATTTCTTTCCCAAGTGCCCCATCTCCCAACACTATCACATTGGTGTTAGGAGTTCACCATGGAAGCTTTGGAGGAACACACATTTTAGCCCATTCAACCCATTACAGTGATTGTACCCAAAGAGAAGGGCCTTAAAAGAAGTAATTGAATTGAAATGAAGTCATAAGGGCAGGGTCCTAAGCCAACATCAATGGTGTCCTCATACGAAGAGAGAGAAGTGAGGGGGAAGATGATCAGACACAAAGGGAAAGTCATGTTTTAACCCAGCAAGAAGGTAGTTCTTCTGCAGCCCAAAGAGAAACAATACAAGAAAACAGCACCAAAGAACTACGACAGAAAACATTTTGGTGGCTTTAGCCTTCAAGCCCAATGGTTCTCGACCTTCCTAATGCTGCAACCCTTTAACACAATTCTTCGTGTTGCCGTGGCCTGCACCCATAAACTTATTTTGCTGCTAATGCATAGCTGTAATATTGCTATTGTTATGAATCGTAATGTAAATATCTGATACGCAGCCTACAGAGGGGTCGAGATGCACAGGTTGAGAACCACTGTTCAGGTCTCTGTGTGGTAGACCAGATGGACTAAAACACTGTACCATTTAGTTCTCCTCTTTGTGCCATTGATCCCTGTATCAGCAGATCCAGTCCTGGTCTCTCAAGGGCTTCAGGTAGGCTGCCAAAGGAAGTCGCTTTTAACATGTCCACAGAAAAACTGTCACTCAAATGTCCTACTCTACCTCTGCCCTGCATTGAAAACCACTCCCCCCAGAGACAGCCCCCCTGCGCCAGACCCATGGGCATCTTCTCCCTGAACTTGCATCCAATCACAACCCTGCTGAATATCTCTCGATAATATTGCTCATCAAGTTCTATCTTCCATGCTCTCTCTCGCCATCACATAGGTTCAAGAACTCATTATCTCATACCTGTGCCATTGAGCAGCCTTCTAATTGGTCCCCCTGCATCCAGTCTTGGTCCTGTAAGACCATCTCTTCCAAAAAGCTAGAATTATTTACATAAATTGCAAGTTGTATTTTCCTCCCACCCCCAGCTCCTTAACTTGCTCACAAAACCATCTCTTACGTGTCTTTCACATTCTTGCAGTCAAGCTCTTGCCTCTCCTCGTTACGGAACTAGTATCAAAGTGCTTACAGACAGCAGGTCCTGTGTCTCTCTTCCCCCATGTTAGTCCCTACAGGAAAACCAACTTCCGCTCTCTTCCTTTTCTCAACCTTTGAGACACAGTTCAGATGTGTTGTGCCCTTCAAAAAGCCACCTCTGAGAGCCATGGATGAAACAAAGCATTTTTTTAATGTGTCCAGAGCTCCCTAATCGGATTCAAGCAAACACCTCAGTGATAAATATAGTTATCATTTTATGATGCTTTAAAGTATTTTCGTATTTTATTATGAGACTGAAAGCCACAAGGAATGGGGACGTCTGTCTGTCTTCCTGGGTACCTGGAGCTGTGCCTGGGCATAGATACCAATAAACACTTCTACAGCAGACCATGAGGGCAGAAGTCCTGAGTTCAAAGACTTCCGCAGTGCAGTGTGAGAAAAGAGGGCTGGAGAGAAACCCAGATCCCTGCAACCTCCTGACCGTAATTGTTCAGTGCCAAGGGAGGGAGGGGCTGGTTTTGGTTACTGAGGGGACAGAATCATAGCATTTATTCATTCATTTCCTGTTTGCTTATAATGAACAGATACATGTTCCACTATGTGGGTTCAGGGGATTGGACTCAAGTTGATGGCAAGTACCTTTATCCACTAAACTATCTTTCTGGACCCGGATATTATTCATTTTAAAACATATATGTTCAGTCTGCTTCAGAAAGCAATTGCTAAAGACATGGTGTCCAAAGACAGGCATAGTTAACTATTCTAGAATTCCTTCAACCTGTTGGTTAACAAAGAAATGGCCATTTGGATAACTAAACATCACAGTCCTTACCCTATTTTGTATAGATCAAAGTTTCTCAGTCTTGGCACTTATGACATTTGTGCTGGGATTTCCCCGAGGACAAAAGTCCTAAGCATTGCCGAACACTTCGTGGCATCCCCCACTTGCCAGATGTCAGCAGTTTCTCACCTCCGGAGTGTGACAACAGAGGGAGGTCCCCAAACACTGTCAGATGTCCCCTGGCCAGAGAAGAGGGCAGAACTGTGAAGGTACAGGGAAGTGGGACAGCCCGCAGCACAGCCTGACCTTTAATGTCAGTTCAGCTTGCCATAGTGCACTTCTGAAGGCAAGGATTCCCAGAACACTTCACTTGGTCCCTCAGGAGAGCATTTATTCTTTATAAGAATGCATCTGCCAGGGTTTATCATATGTTTTTAAAGGCATTTAAATCAACTGCATGTAAAACCTTTAAGAGTTTTTCTAATATAATTACCTTGTAAAAAGATGAGATCATGTCATTTATTGTTCTATAAAAAATGTAGGGTTGCTTTAAAAAAGCAACCATGTGCTGATTCCCATTTGGAACGGAGAGCGGTCTGTAATTTAATTTGAAAGCTGCTCCCCTCTGCATAAGAGGGAGGGAGAGAACCGAGAACAAAGACCAAAGGAGAGGAAGGGAGAAAAGGGCAGTGGTAACGTTGGATCCAAACAGGGAGAGGGAGCATCTCTCCTAACTACCATTCCCTTTGCTCCCTGTCTGGTTGTAACCCATTGCTCTTGATCAATGTGGTCAGCACTAAACACAGCCCGAACAGGTAGTCTAATCCAATGCTCTGATGGACACAGTTCACATACTCAAAGTATTCTATTATTGAATACAGCAAACAGGGAAACTAGACTAACACATTCCGAAAATTATTTGAGGTAAAGAGGCTCCTGCCTGTGCTAGGATATGTGGGGTTTTATTTTTAACGCCCTGCACAGATGTGAACTCTATTCTCTGAAAGTTTATTATCTAGTTGGGGAATATAAAAATTAATGAAATAGTCACACTGATGGGGGTATAATTACAAACTGAATAAATGCTAGGCAGAAAAGTAATTAAGGAGCCTGACCTAGACTCGGGGAACTGACACTGGAATTGAGCTCTGAAGGAACCCGGATTTAACTAAGAGCTGGAAAAGCAGCCACAGAGGGACGTGACAGCATGAATAAATGTCCTTGACTGGGAGAAGCAGCCCAGGGAACTGAACTGAGAGCCAGGAGGAGTGGTGGATATGGGGACATGACTAGGGCCTGGTAGTTTGGGTAGAAGGGCTAAGAAAGCACCTTGAGTGTGCCGTAAAGAATGACAATTTGTAAAGCTGGGGGCGGGGGAATGCCGAGAGGGTTTCATGTCTCACATCTTGATCCTGGCTATTCTTTCCAAGCTCAGGCAGAAATCTCTCCACTCTGTATAAACTCTGAATCACTGGGCCTGAAAGGACCCACTGACCAAGTCAAGGAACCTGTCACTTAGACCACCGCATGTGAGACATCCAGACACGCAAATCCATAGTGAGAGATAGAGTCTGGACAAGGATGTGACTCATTTGGTTATAGGTAGAAATTACCTAGGGTTAGACAGTGGTAATGGTCGCAGTGCTTAATATACTAAATATCAATGGATGGAACGCCTTCTGGCACCTGAATCGCATCCCAATAAACCTATTAAAAAATAAACATCATTGTGTTTTAGGACAAACTAAGTTCTAAATTCTAGGTAAATATAAGGTCAAGAACTAGCTTTCATAATTTCTAATTTTAAATTCGTGTCTTTTAAAACATTTTTTACATCCTAAATTTCAAACAGGCAGAATAGAATATGGATGCTTCTAAAATAGAGACATTTAAATAAGAACAGCTGATCAATGATTGACAGAGAGCTCTGGAATTCCCAAATCTCACTTTTTATTAAGAAAAATTATAACAAACCAACTACTGGGAACGCGATCAATTGGGATTTTTCTACTTTGCCAGTACAGTCAAATGGTGGATTTTAACTTTGAGCACGGCTGCCATTTTCCACCCAGACAGTCACTTAGCAGATGTGTGACATCAATACTGGTCTCCAGCCCTAGCTTTCTGCGTGAATTCCACAGGGAAGTGATTGTACAAGAATGTGTTTTAAAACGCAAATCTCAATGACCTCATCATTACCTCCACAGTTGGCTAAGTCACCCGGCCCTTGTGTTAGACCAGATCTCACTAACACGAATCTTTTAATGTAAACCACACAGAACGTGTGTAACTGCTCTAATTGCTATGACCACGGCCTGTCTTTAAACTCAGATTTACACTGATATTAGGAACAACACAACAACAAAAAGAATCCTATATAGGGACATTGTCCTGGTCAGGATTCATTCTGATATGACAGCAAACCCAACTCAACATAATGTAACTGGAAATATGTAATGATCTTTAAACGCAATGTTCAGGGTTCTCAAACCTCTCTGCTGTAGGTACACAGGTTCCCCATTTTTCCGAGGCGCTATGCAGGGCCGTTCTGCTTCCTGGTTCCACTGCATCAGCTTGAGGGTGTAGCATAGAACTGCCCTCTCTTGTTATGTTAATTTCACCTACGGCCCAAGGGTGTAGCTTAGAGAGAACTCTCCCTCTACTGTCATGGTAATTCCACCTGCAAGCAAGGTTCTCGCCCGCAGGCAAGGTTTCCCCCCACACACCCGGGTCAGCTTTTCTCTGAGCCTGAGCACGCCCACCTGGCTTCCTCTTTTCTCTGTTCAGCTGCTCTCCGACCTTGGGTGCGGCCCCCTGACTTTTCTCTTTCCTTGTTCCTGATGGGGGGCTGGTGTCTTTCTGCCCCACAGTATATATACCCGACTTATGCTTAATAAAGCTGCCATTTGCCACTTGCTCCTTGGCAGATGAGCCCGGTCTCTTTGTGTGTGTGTCATGTATTTTAACCCCTAGGACAATCGTCCGTTCTCGTGGGCTCGAGTCAGGAAAAGCGCGCGCCTGTTTCGAGGTTCGGGTGTCCACAGAAAAGTGCGGAAGCCTACACTCTGCAGCAAAGTTGACTTAATCTTCCAACTCAAGTGTGTCCCTGGTGGAGAAGCAGAGCCTCCCCTTACATCTCTACAGTTCTACAAAACAAAGAAGAAAGACTTTGACTCCTAATGGAGCCTGGTGCTCAGTCATAGATCAATGTCAATCAATCCCAATGTCCGTGAGGATTTGTCGTCCTAGAACCCGAATCCCACTTACTTACCACATACAGATTGGGAATACTCATGTAACTATTGCAGATGGAAAAGGACACACCCCTACAAGGAAAGCAAGGATTCTGATGGAAAGAGAAGACTGGGGCTAGCCAGGAGAACGACAAATTCCCATTTTATTTCCTGTTAAAAGACCAGCCAAGCCCAAGGGAGGGCAGCAAGAGGCCAGGGGACAAGAGCTTCCTTTTGGGGCTGCAGTGGGTAAAAAATTTCCTTATTGTATGACCTAAGATATCACGTCGTCAGTTGTAGATAGAACAGTCACAGCCGATGGGTAACACTTGATCCCTAGCTGAGAGCTATCACAGAGTGAGGTGGGTCGGGTGAGAAATATTCAAGTCTCTAGAGGTGTCCTCAACAGGGATGTGGGACTCTGGTCTCTTCCAGTTTCCCTTTGTCTCCCAGTCATGAGGTGAGTGTTGTTGTTGTTTCAACATCGGCTTCCCCAAAGTCACAGAGCGACTGACCATAGACAGACTCACAAGATCCTCCAAAACTGTGAGCCGAAATAGCGTCCTCTTTAGATGTTCTCTCCAGTAGCTGTGATGTCAGAAAGACGGACTCATGCACCGTCCTTGTGGACAGCTAAACCCTGCTGATGGCTTTGCCAATAATACCTTGATGAAAGTCTTCAAGGATTACCTAACTTGATTGCACCATCTATTTCCTGCTGAGGTTCTCCCTCTCTTACACACACACATACATACATACATACACACACACATGCACACTCTACCCAACCATGCACACACCATACACCACACTATACCTATATACCACACACACACACACACTCACCAAACACCACACAAACTACACACACACACCATGTACCACACTATACCTATATACCACACACACACACACACCAAACACCAAACAAACTACACACACACACCATGCACCACACTATACCTATATACCACACACACCACAGACACACATACACACTCATCAAACACCACACACACTATACACACATACCACACATCACCTCTCATACACCACATGCACACACCCCATATATCACACCATACACACATACCACACACTACACATACCACACACTACACATACACACACTCACCAAACACCACACACACACTACACACACACACACACACACAAGCAGCCATAGTTTACTGTTCAACATCATTTAACCCTTCCTGATCATCCCCATAGTTTTCTTATGAGGTCGGTATTCTGACTGCCTGTTTGACAGATGAGGAGGCACAGTCAGCGAGGCTCAGTGACTTGTCCGAGGTCGCACAGCCAGTAAGCGCCAGCTGACACTGGAAGCCAAATCAAAGTTCTTGTGGTTTTTGTTCAAAGGTGTCATCTCTGGTCCGAACACAACTTCCAAACCTGCTCTTTCATAGTTTTACCCCACACAGCAGCAAAAACCCTACTCTTCTGTAGACCTAAAGAGACCGACACAGGGGTTTGTTAGTACAGAACAGTGAAAGCATAGCTCTGTGACTTTACCTTCCATATATAGTCCATATATATGGGGCATATTCACATATTCTGAATGTAACTATTACATAGTATGTTCATACTCAGAATTTGACTCCTTAGGTTGGGAGCAACATAAGAGGTACTGAACCTAGGGATCCAGTTTTTCTGAACCGGGCATACTTATCTTCTCCTCTAGAAAGCCTTCTGCCATGCCAGTGTGGGTACCAGCTCTGCCCTGAGGTACCTGTCTCTACCCTGGCATCCATGGCAATCCTGTCTGCTTGCCTCCATGTCCCACATGCTTGTCTATTCACCTGTCTCTCTTAACCGACAGGTTCTAGGTTATGAGAAGTCTGTCATTCTTTCTCATACATATGTGCAAAGTGCATCAAGGCTGGCCATTGAAAACAGTCATTAAATCTCTTCAAAAGCATGGACTGCAGCAGCAGAGACTGTACCCAAACTCAGTCAGGGATTCAGAATATCAGGGTACAATCTTATTGGGTAATGAGTTTCTCACATGGCGTGTGCTAATAAATCTTCAAGTATCTCATATATTTTGGACCAACCATGATCAAATACCTAAATATACTGGAGATAATAACCAGATTAATCACTGTTGGAGTAAAGACTTCAGGACACAAACTGATGAAATTCAAATGAGGCCTCTCATTTAGGCAAGCATACTCTCCCAGTGTTAATTTCTTGGTTGTGATAATTGCACTGGTTATGCGATCCGTCAACTTACGGAGAACTGGGTGGAGGCTCATAAGCAAGTTTGCGGTGTTCTCCCTTCCTGTGCATCTTCAATTGCAGTTCAAAATGAAACTGGCCAACAGCACAATCTTCTAAACCGGACTCTTAGCAACTGATATGGAGATGACACAATTTCACCAAGACTTTGGTGGGGTACAGCACACCGTGGTATGTAGGATCACAGGAGCTTTGACTTACCAGTGACCGCCCAGTGTGCTGTTAAGGGAACCTTCTTCAGAGTCCCCAACAGCACACAGCCTTTACCAAGCCTTCTCTAGGGACAGCAGTATACCACCATCCTAAATGGTTGCCAGAATTGCTGGCGATGTCTTCCCACTTCATCCCAACAAGTCACAATGTGTCTGTTGTTGAGTCTATAGACCCACATGGTAACTCTTCAGAACAGAGAGGGCCAGCATGGCGCTCCTGTGGTTTATCTCCTCCAAAAGAATAAGGACGCAATTGTGCACTAAAGGGGGCCTCTGAGCTTGATGCAGTAGTTTCCAAAGCATTTCCGTCAGCCACAGAAATCCTCATCAACATAATTCTCATGTGGAAGTCTGTGTGGAAAAGGTATCTTTGAGACAGGCTCTCACTCTGTAGCCAGGACTGGCCTTGAACTCACAAAGAGCTGCTTGCCTCTGTCTCCCAAGCACAGGGATTAAAGGTATTTGCTACCATACCTGCAATAATCAGAACCTTTAAAAACCAGAATAAAATGAAACAAACTTCTTTAAATCAAAGTTGCACGAAGACATAGGGTCCTCAAGTCTCAAAGTACTAACAGAACATGCTTTCTGCTTCCCAATGTAGCACAGGTACCACCCTGACATAAGCATATGTTGGGCCATACACGGTGAAAGGCCTAATAATTAATATCTGTGAGGTTATAGGAATTGACTCAAGGAATACTAAGGCACAGGTATTGAGACCATCCCATTTTACAACTGAGCAAGCAGGCACACAGGTAAACCAGCATACCCAAGAAAAGTGACAGAACTGAGCTTTTAACCCTAATTTCTCTGACTTCCAAGTAAGGGCTTTAGCCACTGTGTTCCTGGTCTCTTGGGTATGGATTATGGGACTTCAGACCACTCCCATGGACAGTCCCGTGACTATCTGGAACCCCTTTTAAAGAAGATTGGTGGGGATGAATCATAAAATATTGTCCCTGAGATCAGTCTCATATGCATACAACTGTGCATCCCTGTTACAAGGAGGGCCACTTGTTGGTTCCAGTTGCTAGGACCAGAAATAATCACACAGAAACTGTATTAATTAAATTATTGCTTGGCCCATTAGCTCTAGCTTCCTATTCGATAACACTTACATATTAATTTAACCCATTTCTATTAATCTGTGTGGCCTTGGTTTACTGAATAGTCTCATCCAGCTCCTGCGGGGCTACATGGCTTCTCTCTGACTCCACCTCCTTCTTCCCAGCATTCAGTTTAGTTTTCCCCCACATAGCTCTGTTCTACCCTATCAGGTCAAGCCAGTTTTATTTATTCATTAATGGTAATCACAGCATACAGAGGGAAATCCCACATCACAACCCCTTTCCTCTTTAAATAAAAAGAAAGGTTTTAACTTTAACATAGAAAAATTACATACAACAAAACAGGTATCAACAACTTCCAAAACTTGAGAATTGACAAAGACATCTTGCTGCCTAGATAGTCACCCAAAGCTCTTCCGTACCATTGGGCAATCCATCTTCAGCCTAAGGCCCATAGTATCCATCACTTTCTTCTATATCCTGCAGAGTGTCTAGCAGACTCTTTCTATTCTTTTATGAAGCAGGAACCCTGAAGGACAGTCTCACCTTTAGGCAAGTTCAGCAGTCATTTCTCTGTGGGTCCTGCATGTCCAGTTTATCAAGTAGTCCAGGCAAGAGCAGTTTCTTGCCCAGATGGCTAACCAACTTCATAAGGAGCCTCTTTGATGCCCATCTTCCTCTTGAAGTGATTGGTGCTGTCAGGAGCAGATGTGTCTCATTGTCATGAAAATTCCTAAGTTCGTAAAACATTTTAAACACCATATTCTGTAGTCTTTGAAAGGTTTGGAGAATGCCTATTCATCTGAAATATATCTATATAAATCTAGAAAATCTAACTAACATGACTACAAGCTTTACTATTATATATAATTATCTATTAACCTATATTTTTAACTATACATTTTTAAATGAGCTGCACATACAATACCTTAATTAAGGTCATAAATACATATACACAATATAACAAAATTGACCTTAAATTTGTACCAATAAGCCAAGATCCATACCAATGCAAATCTCTATAGCATATTCTCTTTTAAATGTAAACAAACATTTATAAACAATATTTGAGAATATGGACATAGTTCTTCTCCAAACTGCTTCCTGGTTTTTGTTGGGCAACATAATTTTTTAAGGATGTTCAAGGCCACCTTTCAGGGGGTTTTGTCCATCAAACCACATTAGTCTGGAATGATTCCATAGGTTCTCATCTTCTGTGAAAACAAAGAAGAACCTCTTTTCCAAAGTAATATATCCTTAGACCCAAATTCTGAAATCAAGGTACCTTTAAAATATATATATATACTGGCTTATTTTAGCAATCCCCAGAATCAAGTGTCTCCCTGCAGTCAAAAAAATTCAAAGAACAATAGTATACATAATCTACACTCTCTTGCATATTACCTCTTTATGTGGCTTATTTTTCTTTACTCCTTTTAATCTATGACTGTCTGGACTCTGTCTCTTTAAAGACTTTGCTTTATTTTTTCTCTTTATAACTCTCTATACTCTTTCTTCTCTATCTTAAGTCTATGCACATTTATCCAACACTGTGACCCACTTAGAGGTCTATATCCGTCTGAATCTGTCTTTATTATGAATCTGTGATTCTTTACTGTCTAGGAATACTTCTTAAAATGTTAAGCACTTCTTAAAAACTTAAAATGTGGCATTACTAAAGTGTATATGGCACTGCCTGCTTGCCCTGCCCAGCCCAGCAGAGCTATTTGCTGCCTCTGAGAGCCATGCTCACAGGCCCATTTTTAGGCACACAGACAGTCTATGTTGCCATTAAGGAAGTTGTAGCACTCTGTTCAACACTGTGACCTATTTAAATGCTCCATAGCCAGACCTCCAGAGAGAGCCAGAAATCCCCCTGGCAGCATAGCCCAGAAAGTCAGCATTTCAAAGCTGCAGCTTTTCTGCTACTACTGAATCAGGAAAACCTCTCTTAAAAGGAGCCACAGCATGCCACCAACAAGCAAAGCCCATTTGGTAAAATGAATGCAGCTAAACTTTGTTTTGTAGTGTCTAGGATTCCTTTCCAAGCCCTCTCAAGTTTTAAATGGATTTTAGCTGGCCACAAGGATGCCAATTTGTTGTAAGGAGGCCACCTATTGGTTCTGGAAGAGAATTGAACATCTTGAGTATTGGAACATGGTCTAAAGAATGATGCATGGTTTAACAACACTGTGGGGAACTGTGAGAGAGGCTCCAGGAAGAAAGGCAGGCGGAGGGCCTTTACCTCAGGTGCATTCTCTTCCCTGGATTGTTCTCTGGTGTAATTTCTTGTCCCTTGTGTTTACAATTGAATTTACATTCAATTTATAAGACACGCTCATTCTTGTTGGATGTCAGAACGTAGCTATAGAACCCAAACTGGTCAGTGTACCCTGAATCTGGATATGGCCTTCTGCCTTGCTTTCATGCTTTCCCAGATCTAACCAATAGTATGTACCAAGTAATTGTGTTTAAATTGGTCTGTCCTGGGAAAGTTCTAAGAAAGGGCTGTTGATAATTAGTATGTGTTTACTGACATTTATTTACATGTTTTTCTGAACCAAACAACCTTCCTTGGATCATTGCTTTCATTGTTTCATAACTCTATAAAAGTACACTGAACCTGAAGTAAGGCTGTCTACATCATTAGACTATAGTCCATCTCATTCTTTCAGGCCCTAAGATCTCAGGTCCAGCAGACAAGGATCTGCATAGGTTGAGAAATGTCAACACAGAGGTTTAATGCTTTTCTTTCCTTTTTTCTCCTTCCTTCCTTTTCTTCCTTTTCCCTTCCTTCATCCCTCCCTCTGTCTTCTCTTCATCCTTCTTTTTTTCCTTCCTCCCTCCATTGTTCCTCTGTCCTTCCTTTTTCCTTCCTTTCTTCTTCCCTCCCTCCCCCTCCATTGTTCTTCTGTCCTTCCCCCTTCCTTTTTTCCTTCCTCCCTCCATTGTTCTTCTGTCCTTCTTCCTTCCTTCCTTCTTTCCAACAGCTTTCTTATTGTATGTAAGATCTACTCAGTAAGAGCTGTTGGTTACCACCAAGGTATGCATGCCACTACTACACCCTTAGAGTTATCCTGCCATGCTGGTCATTGCTGTGGTTCATAGGAATCATAACTGCTTAGGACTACTTCTTGCTTCCCTCCGTTGAATGCTTGCATGCTGTCTCATGGTATTATAATAGCTAGTCCTCAAGGAAGAGACATTCACTTCAGTTCCAGCTCAGGGGCTTTGACTCCGTTTCTGAAGTACATAGTGGCTTCAGAATAAAGACTAAACTTCTACCTCCTGAGGGCAACCAACCCAATAGTAAAAGCCTGTAATGTTTCAGGAGTCCCTTGAACAACCTAAACCAACAATTTTTAAAGAGTTTTTATGCCTAGTGTTGCTTGGAGGTTTTTGTTTTGTTTTGTTTTATGTTTTGTTTGTTTGTTTGTTTGTTTTTGGTCATCTTTGGCTCTTGATGAGAATATTATCAGCCCAGATGAGGAAATTTCATTTAACCCGTACATATATATTTATACAGAGACTTACCCCTGTTAGCAGGTGTTTTTAACTCTCCTCTTGTCTGTATTTATCTCTCTCACACCTCCCTAATTAACCCACAATAGTGTGTATATCATAGTCTCTTACATTTATTGCTTTGTAGTATCTTATGGTAAGAATGTACCACAGTCTGTATATCCATTTACCTGTTAGTAGATTCTTGTATTATTTTCCAGTCCCAACTCTTAAGAATAAAGTACCATCCTGGTCCACAACTTCAACAAAGTCCCCTGTTTTATGAGAGGTCATGCCAGTACTCAGAATTCCAGAACCCCAGAAGCAACGCTGGCACCCAGACCTCCAGAGGCCACACCAGTACCAAGAACCCCAGCAGTTACTCAGGTACCCCCAGTGGAGGTACCCTACCACATTAGAGGACTCACCAGTCACCAGTACTGCAAACCACTCAGGCCAGAAGACCAGAGAGAAAACATAAACAGAGGGGGGGAACACCCATCTAACAAAGACAAACTCAGAAGGTTGCATCTAAACTTATAATCACCCAAAACCTAGATGCCTAGAGGCCAGTATAAGAACACAATCAACAACAGACAGGGCAATATGGAATCACCAGAGACCAGCTATCCTCTGACAACAGGCCCTGAATATTCCAGTACAGCTGAAACACAAGAAAAAGACCTTAAAACTAACTTTATGAATATGGTAGAGGTCCTTAACTGGGAAATGAATAAATCCCTTAAAGAAGCCAGGAAAACAGAAACAAACAATTAGAGGAAATGAATAAAACTATTCCAGACCTGAAAATGGAAATAGAGGCAATAAATAAAACACAAACTGAGGGAAGTCCGGAGATGGAAAATCTAAGTAAGCAAAGTAAAACAGGAACTATAGATGCCAGCATGACCAAAAGAATACAAGAATTACAATGCAGAATCTCAGATGTAGAAGATACCATAGAAGGAATTGATAGATCGGCCAAAGAAATTTTTAAATCTAAAATATTCCTAACACAAAATATTCAGGAAATGTGGGACACTATGAAAAGACCATGACTAAGAATAATAGGAATAGAAGAAGGAGAAGAATCCCAGCGCAAAGGTGTAGAGATTTTTTTTAACAAAATCATAGAGGAAAATTTTCCAAATCTAAAGAAGGACGTGACTATAAAGGTACACGAAGCTTACGGAATATCAGATAGTTTGAACCAGAAAAGAAAGTCTCTTTGCCACATAATAATCAAAACACTAAACACACAGAAAAAAATATTAAAAGTTGCAGGGGGGAAGGCCAAATAATATATATAGGAAGAATAATGCCTGATTAGAATAATTCCCAGCTTCTCATGAAAGGGCCTGGACAGAGGTCCTGAAGACTATAAGGGATGATACATGCCAGTCCATACTTCTATACCCAGCAAAACTTTCAATCACCATAGATAGAGAAAATAAGGCAATCTATGATAAAGTCGAATTTAAACAATATCTATGCACAAATCCAATCCTACAGTAGATACTAGAAGGAAAACTCCAACCCAAGGAGCTTAATTACACTTATGGAAGCACAAGAAATAAATAATTTCACACCAACAAAAGCAAAATAAGGAGGCATACACATACACACAAAACCAAACAAACAATTTTTAAAAATAACAGAAATTAGCAATCGTTGGTCATTCATATCTTTCAATATAAATGGACTCAACTGCCCAATAAAAAGACACAACCTAACAGAATGGATATGAGAACAGGATCCATCCTTCTGCTGCATACAAGAAACACACCTCAACATCAAAGATAGGTGTTATCAGAGAAAAGGGTTGGAAAATATACAACAAGCAAATGGACATAAAAAACAAGCAGGTATAACCATTCTAATATCTAACAAAATAGACTTCAAACCAAAATTAATCAAAAGGAAAAAAGAAAGATGGAGAAGGGCACTTTATGCTCATCAAAGGAAAGATCTACCAAGATGATCTTTCAGTTCTTAATATCTGTGCCCCAAATACAAGGATACCCACTCCTGTAAAGGAAACATTACTAAAGCTTAAATCATCCATCAACCGCCACACATTGATAGTGGGAGATTTCAATATGCCACTCTCATGAATAGACAAGTCATCCAGACAAAAACTAAACAGAGAACTATTGGAGCTAACAAACATTACTGAACCTAGCATATTTCCACAGAACATTTTGCCCATACCCAAAAGAATATACCTTCTTCTCGGAACCTCATGGGCCCTTCTACAAAAGTGACAACATACTCAGTCACAAAGCAAGTCTCAACAAATATAATAAAATTGAAATAACTCCCTGCATTCTTCCAGACCACTAAAGATTAGAGCAGGATTTCAAAAACAAGATAAACAAAAGAAATTCTACAAACTCATGGAAACTAAACAACTTTCTATTGGATCAAGGCAGAAAGAAAGAAATACTAAAGACTTCCTAGAATTCAATGAAAATTAATGTACAACATACCTAAACTTTTGGGACAAAATTAACGTGGTACTAAGAGTTCACCATGCTAAGTGCCTTCATAAAGAAATTGGAGAGATCTCATCCTAGCAACTTAACAGCACACCTAAAATCTATAAAACAAAAAGAAGCAAACTCACCCAAGAGGAGTAGAAGGCAGGACGTAAACTGAGGGCTGAAATCAATAAAATAGAAATAAACAGAACAAGACAAAGAATCAGTGAAACAGGAGTTGGTTCTTTGAGAAAATCAACAAGATAGACAAACCCTTATTCTAACTAAAAGACACAGAGAGAATATATCCAAGTTAACAACATCAGAAAAGAAAGAGGAGACATAACAACAGACACTGAGTAAATCATCAGGTCATACTTTAAAAAACCTGCACTTCACCAAACTGGAAAATCTAAGAGAAATTGATAGATACCACTTACCAAAGTTAAACCAAGATCAGATTAACAATTTAAATAGATCTATAAACTCTAAGGAAATAAAAGCAGTCATTAAAAGTCTCCCAACCATAAAACCCAGGGCCAGATGGATTTAACACAGAATTCTTCCAGACATTCAAAGAAGAGCTAAAGCCAATTCTCCTCAAATTATTCCACAAAACAGAAATTTTCTTATTAGTGCATTTTATGAATTCTTTATGTGTACTAGATTTAAATCTAAGATGTGTGACTTGCAAATATTTTTTCTTGTCTCTGGTTGTTCCTGTCTTTCTCACACCAGCACATTTGAAAGACCAGGTTTTAGTTCTGGTGATGACTGAGTTCTGGATTTTACTGGAGTTTTGCTCTTCTATCTAATTTTGTCTAGCTTCAAGTCAAAAAGGTTTCGCAGCTGACTTCTTGTGGAAGCACTTACTATTCGGTTTCATACATAGGCCTGTGGTTCACTTTAGGCAAATATTTAAGTGTGACGGGAGTTCTGGAGTGTGATACATTTTTGTTTACATGAATATTCAGTTGTTGGAGACTATTTTTTCAAATATCATTCTTTGAATTGCCTCTGTATAAAAAAATCTATCAGTTAATACATTCAGGTCTATTTCTGGACTTTCTGTTCTATTCTATTGATCTGCTTATCTATCTTGACAATAATACCAAAGCACTGAAATTACTATAACTTTAAAATAATTTTCAACTTCAAATAGTGCCATTTCTTCATCTCTAAAATTCATTTTCAAAGTAATATAGGCAATTTTTAAAAGACTGTACAGGTAAGGTGGTTCAGGAGGTCAAGGTCCCTGCTCCCAAGACTGACAACCTGAACAGAATCCCTGAGACTCACACAGTGGAAGAAGAAAACAGACTCTTAGCAAGCCTCCCTCTGACACACACCCCACACACATACACATGTGCTCATGTGCACACGCACATGCACACACATACACACATGCATGCACACATGTAAAATAAGTAAATGTAATTTTAAAATATTTTTTTAAACAGCCTATTGAGATTTTGGTTAGTTTGTATAAATTTGTTGGGGAAAATTCACATTTTAATAGTACTGAGTCTTTTGACCCATGCAAAACTACCTAAATCTCCCCCATTTCTATTTTTTAAAACTTCTACCAGAAATGGTTTACAGTTCTGGGTAGATCTTAAGCATTTTGTCAAATTTGTCCTAAGTATTTATTTTTGCAATGTTACTCTAATAATCTTGGTCTTAAATTTTCAAATTTCCAGATATTTATTGCAAAGTGCGACTTCTTCTTTTCGTTTAAGGGAAGATTTTAGGATTCTTAAGCAACCCCAGAAAGTGCTTTCCTGAGTCAGGAATAAACCCCGTCCAGTCATCTATAACCAGTCTGGAATAGTGAGGTATAGCTCACTCCCCTCTCCCACCTCAAGGATCAGCCTAATGTCACTTGACCTAATGAAGAATGGCCCTAGACTCACCAATTCCATGCTTTGACTAAAATTCCCACTAACAAGAAGAACATTTTGGACTGACTCCTCATGTTGTATTTTTCCATTTTAAAGCAAAAAGCCTCCCCATGGCTAGGGTGTACCAGCAAAAGGAATCTTACTCTAAACCTCCAGCTTTATCCTGCTGGCAGATCTAAATACAGCCATATGGTCCTAGAGGCCAGAGTGTTACAAATCCCACCTACAACAGGAAAGTCTTCGTTCCTGGGAGACCATATGTCTAATGATGCATCCCGGCCCTTTAATTTACACTGTGGTCTGCCAACAACTTGCTTTTCACTGGTCTGAGGAACACAGAAGGCGGCATAGCTAAAGGGACCCGCCGATGAATACTATCATGGAGGAGAGATGCAATTCTGGGACTCAGCCTCCACCCACTAACACATCTAAAACATCCTTCTGAATCCACATCAGTTTCAGAAGGAGGTATCTGAAACTTTAGTTTTCTCTGTTAATTATGATATTCTTCCTGTTAGTCCCTGTTCCTTGGTTTTAACTTTTATTTTCTTACATTGATTCATCCAACAAATACACATACAGAAGGAATTTGTGTCTCAAAGTCAGGATAGCAGTGGGGATGGGAAAGAATAAACAGACTTAGAATAGAGCCAAGAAGATGGCTCAGTCTATAGAGGGCTTGTCAAACAAGCCTAAGGACCCAAGTTTGGATTCACAGCAACCACATAAGAAGTAAATCATGATGGTATACACCTGTAATGCCAGTCATGGGCAGATAGAGAGGAGGACCCCTGGGGCTTGCTTGCTATCCAGTCTAGCCGAATTGGTTCGTGTTGGGTGCAGAGAGATCCTATCTCAAAAACTAAGGTGGAGAAATGGCTCATCAGTTAAGGGCACTTGCTGCTTTTGCAGAGGACAATCACACATGCAAATACAGTTAAAATAAATATTTACAAAAATAAAGCTGCAAACAATCAAGGAAGAAACACAGTGTCAAATGCTGGTCTCCATATGTACATGTATGCATGTTCATGTTCACACATACTACACATAAACAGTACAGGTGTGTGCACAGAGAGAGAGAAAGAAAGAGAGAGAGAGAGAGAGAGAGAGAGAGAGAGATTGGTAGCACAGGATTCTCACACATTGTGGAGGAAAGAAAGACAAAAGCACACTATAAATACATACTTACATACAGAACACTGTACTTTATGAGCTGCAAAGCACATTCAGTTAACAATTATTTCTTTATTCAGAAGAAGAGACTGCTGTGGAGAGTGGGGAGTAACCCTGCATGGCTTCCCAGAAGACAGACAAACATTCAGTCTGAATTAGGTAAACGGGAGTCACCTTACAAGGAAAGAGTTTCTGTTCTGCCTGATCCTTCCTTCGGAGCATCATCAATTATATACAAGGAACCTGGAGAATATGTGGTAGATATCTATGGTGGGTTAATATTTTCCAAAGATGACCAACTTCTCCACCAAGAGATGGGATCACTTCTCCCCGTAGCCCTTTGCATTCAAAGGAGGAGAGACAGAATGCAATGTTATAAAAGGAGAAGGAGGAATAAAGGGGGTAGACTGGATAAAGGGGAACATGAATGAGGAGGGATCACTAATACTAAAGACCTTCTGAAAGATTATGTGAAAAGCTAATACTTAAGAAGTTTCCAAAATATTAACATATACATATATTTTTTTCTCTTTTTTTGTTGATTTTTATTGAGCTCTACATTTTTCTCTGCTCCCCTCCCAACATATACATATATAAAGAGTTTAAATGGAGTTGCCCTCAGGTGGGCAACAGTGCCCCTATTAAACACCCCAGACTAACAAGTAGAAAGTCCAGAGTCAGGGAAGGGCTATCCCTGTTAGAGTTGCTGGCCAGTGAGATCCCATAGACACCCACATGTAACAGGCTATGGCTATTGCTCTGGGTTACTCTCTGAAATATGACAGTAAGATCTTGTTGCTGACAATACCACATACTTGAGTCATAGGACACACACATACACGCATTAAGCTGGCAATGACCTGGAATCTTATTAAAACTGACTAGTTTTCATAGTGCTGGAAGGTGCTCTGTGTGTTCTCAGAGGTGAAAAGGGATCTTCTATCTTATTCAACTCTGAACCCTTCGAGATGTACTAATGACCTGCCTACTGGTGCAATAGTGGCAGGAAGGGTCTAGAAGTAACCAACTTTACTACTGATTTAAAGACTGCTCTACAAGATAGAACCCAAGCCTGGTAGAGTCATCAGGACCAAGAATCTGTGGCTAGGACAGGTCATGGCCCTAGGAGAGAATCTACTACCATTATGATGCTAAAGGGATTAGTTGTATTAATCCAACTCCTAAGGACTTCTTGTTACACCAATACATTAGTACATCTCTCAAGTTTTGGTTGTGAGCTTAGCCTTTAGCGGCTGAGTCATCTCTCCAGCCCTAGCACAGCTCGCAGACCTCATCAGAGATGCTTCTTTTTTGCAATATGATTCTTAACACAGAGATCCCCAAGTGATCAAGGCGCAGAGAGTAAATGGGACATTTTATCACACACACACACACACACACACACACACACACACACACACACACACATACACACACACACCATCCTCCCAAGGCTCAGATGACACTGAAGAAGAGGGGGTGGCAATACTTTAAGAGCCAAAGGCAGTGAATTACGACACTAGATGGGTGGCTCTCAGACACAGCGGGGCAGATGTACATATGAATGCACCGTCGTTGTAACAGCAAGACTTGAGTAAACTCAAGCTAGACAAAAATTTCCAAGTGGAGGGTGGAGCTGGGCACAAGGTCCTAGCCCTAGCTGAGAAGCTGTGGGCATTAGCCACCAGGAAGGAGAGAGTTAGCTTTCTTTAAGGGTGTGGACCGTGGTAGGCCTAACACGTCCCAGTGAATGGCGACACACCTCAAAGAATCTAGGTGGCATTACTGGGTGGGGGTCAGTGGGTCTTTCAAAGAAAATGAGGACACAAACTTGGGTGAGCATGGGATGGGCAGGGGACCTGGAAAGAGGTGTGGAGAGGAATGAAGGCGACTAACCTACAATGTATGAAATCCCTAAAGAAGCGGTAGAGATTGTAATAGCGAGTTGAGCATTGCTTCTGAATGGGAACTAGGTTTTGTGACTTTGGCTAACAGAGTGTAGCTGACAAAACACCACCGTCTTGGTTCCTTCTTGTGTGCGCTTCAGAAGGCAAGAGTGATGCCGTGCTTTATAAAGAAAGGTGGCTCTTTCGGGTCATAGACTGGGTGACACATCTTACAAGGGCCTCACAATACATCATGACTGGCTTTGGAAAAAGCAGAAGGTGAACAGGCATAGGAACGTACAGAACTAACAAATCACGAGGGCAGTCTCACTTCCTAATGGCCCACTCTTCAGATGACTAATCCAGTCCTGAGAGAAGGCATTAATCCTCCTTAATTTAATTGCCTCTTGGAAACACCTCCTCCCCTCTTCACCACAACAGCAATCGAATTCAGCATCCTTTTAGAGGGGACAAACCATAGTAACTTCTTACAGCATTAAGCTAACAATCCAAAAACAAAATTTCATTTTCTCTCTGTTACCTGGCACATACATGTGGGAGCCCTGAACTGCCCTCTGCGTGTTTCCTCCTCTTGAGTGCTCTTCGTGAGGGAAGCCTTCCTCAGCCACGCCGAGAACTTACAACCAAGTCCCAGGGCTCTGTAATGAGAGAACAATGCCTGGGTAGTCCGCGCTTCCCAGCTCCAGCCATCATCTGATTGCAGTTCAGACCTGCTCAGTTGAGCTCTCCCCCAATTTCTGACCCACAGAAGCCAGGAAATACAATAATTAGGATTGTTTAAGTCACAAAAGCATTAGGGTGATTGGTTAGACAGCAACAGAAAAGCAGGGCAAAGGGGTAAGAAAAGGGGACCATACCTCCCCACAGAAGGAAGCAGAAAAGCCCACCCTCCGTTTGGCAACATGCCAAAACATACCTGAGAGTATTGGTTTTGATATGAAACAGCATGTAACACAAAAACGAGATAGCTCCAACAATGTATAGCATAGTTACGTTCATACCTACTAGGACAACTGAACAGGACAGGCTGAACCAGCAAATATGGGCCCTGCTCTTTCAAGTGAAGAAACAGCCCCAATATTATTGATAGTTTAAAGAGACTTTAGCTTTGGAGCCTGCCCTGGAACTAACTCTTGAAGACCAGACTGACCTCCACAGAGATCCACCTGCCTCTGCCTCCCGAGAGCTGAGATTAAAGGTGTGCACCGCCACCACCCGGCGTTAAAGAAAGTTTCTTAAGAGTGCGTTGCAGGTCCTGACATCTTTGACCTCTTGGCTCTAACAATCCTCCCACCCTGGTCTCCCAGGTGCCTGAACTAGGGGTTCACAATACTACGTCCAGGCTCTGCTACTTCAAACCCATCAGAACAACGCTTTATATCGGGTTTGGTTGTATAAATAAATGTCCGTTCATTATTCATTTATTCATTTATTTGAGGTAGGGTCTCACTTTGTAAGCTATTCAGGACTCAAATTCACAATCCTTCCACCTCAACCTCCACTGGGCTATGATGGCCAGTGTGTGCCACACCATGTCTAGCTTGGGAAAGTGTATTATTCACTGAAAACCTAGTGTGTCGCTGGTGTGGCATTACATTCTTTCCAACTCCAAGTCCACTTTGCTTCTAAATAACCCTAGGAGGTAGTTGCTCTTGTCATTCCTGCAGGTAACCACAGGCAGTAAGCGCGACTAAGAAACTTCCAGGAAGTCGTAAGTGGTGCGGACATAAAGGCCCACAGTCTGGCTCCACGGCACTGCAGAGCTCTGTGCGCTACAAAACTCTCAGAACAAGGGACCCGAAGGAATGACATGGGACTAAAACTTAGCTCAGTTGTTTTCAATCTCTTATCAGCACGCTACCAAAAGACGACTGAGACAAATAATCTTCCAGAACGACGAGCAAGCAAACAGAACAATAATTGCAGGGTTAAGAGGGGAAAGGGAAGGATCCAGAGCCCAGCCTCTCTCTATTAACATTATCCATTCTTCCAAAGGCTAGAGGAAATGCAGAACGCAAACACATACCAGAAGAAAACAAAGTTATCACTGGGTAATTGGTGTCCTTTACAGGAAATAAGGGTGCCAGCGAGAATGTCCTTCCAGGATATTATCTTGGGTTTTCCTCCTTTGGATCCGTCTTAGAACTGCATGACTACATGCATTTGGTTCAGCACCTCTTTCTGAGGCACACTTCATTATATATTAATTTAGATCTGCCTAGGGAAGGATTACCACTGAGACATCAGAAGAGGTGAGCATTAGAGCTGTAGCTGATCACCCTGTCTCCTGTGTTTCTCCCTCCACTCTGAAGTGCGGTGGGTTCTACTCACACATTTGTCACTAGAAATGGGGCTGTCTCCAGTATGTCCTTATTTCCCTCCCACGCCTCCCTTTCTTTGACAGCCCTGGGAATTCGGACGGCTCTGAAGTGTGAGGGGTGGGTGGGAGTTGCTATCCAAAATCCTCCATCCCAAACTGCTCCAAGCTGCTGTAGATTCCCCACCCCACCACCCTCCACACCGACCAAGGCAAGAGCACAAAGAGCTCCATGTGTTGAAATTCATTTCTCCTTTATGCTCATCCTCCGAAGGAGCACAGTACGGTTAGATGATACGGTCACCTGATGAAGGGTTAGTGAGTGTGTAATTGCTCCCACAGTATTTTCAGAGTGATGCTCCTGCTGGAAGGAACCAAGTTTGCTAGAAAGAATCTCACTAAGCCACCCAAAGCCTGTAATTCCATCCATCCATGACCATTTTACTAGCATCCCAAAGACTCTGGAGCCATTTATCCCCTCAGCCTCACTTCAGGCAGGCCAGCAAGCTCAAGTGTTGATGGTCTCTGTCTCTGAGGGTGAACAGCTGCTGACATTAGTGCTGATGACTCTGGAACCTTCTTTTCTACAGCAGAATTTGCTAATATTTAGATAAGATCTTCGAGGTCTGGATTATAGACAAAACCTCTCTGCTGTAAAAGATCACGTTCGTAGAGTGGGAGGGATCCTACAACTCTTGATTTCTGCTTGAAGAAATCTTTTTACCTGAGAAGTTTTCACATAACCCCGTGAAAACTATTGTTACACAAATAGGCATACAAATGAAACATTTACTGGTTATAAACCATAAATTTACTTCACAATTCTTTGTTAGGCATACAGTTTTACCATTTAAAATGAACACAAATCTACACGCTAACAAGATGGTTATGCTCTTTGGCTTTCACATAAAGAATAGTCCCCTTGCTGAATACTTGACACTGTAAGACAGCATATCTTCAACATATTCAGAGTTGATTAATATTTGACTTTATAATCAATAGGGACATTGCTACCTTATATAAATATGTAGTACAAAATGGCAGAAATATGTTTAGAATGCCATTGCAGGCAATTTTAGAACTTCTACCTCAATCCCAAGCCACGGTTCACTTAACAGCTTTTTTGTGGAACTCAACCCAGCAATTCAAAGAGGGATCTTTAAAATTTTTATTCCAAAGATACAGTAATTTGACACACACTGAAGAACTATGGTAGGAAAACATTAAAAGTCTTTTCAATAATTAAATCATTCTGTTTCTATAAGAGCAGAAAATTATATGCAAGGTTAAAGGGGAAATACAGTGCACTTCACAGCATGCCAGGATTAAATCTGAACTGAGGTGTTGTGGCAGCTTCTCTTATTGGTATTACATGGAATGGCTGCATACACAGAGCAACATTGAACACACAATGTTGCATGTTCAAAACAAGGGTTGCACGGAAGTCATGTATGACCACCCAAGTGAGAATTCACAGACACCTCTTGGATTCATTACACATGTGATCTTGAATTAGGTTTTCATGGTTGTGCTTCACAAACATACAGCTGCCAGATTTTTCCACATGGAAATTTTCAACCCCATGGCCCCTTACGCCCTTGCAAGTCACAGCTAAGGACGACATTCTCTATTTCACAACTCATACAGCTGAAAATAGAATTTCTGTGAGTGCTAGCTACTGCTCTTCCCATTCCCCCCCACAATGCACAGCGACTAGGCTAAGCTTACCTGTGGTGAGGTGGCCTACCGATGCATACAGTCAGCCTTGGTAGACAGGGTCCTGTCCAAGCTCTCACCGGTACTAGCATCCCTTTTAACCAGAACTCTGCCAATTTTCCACTGTCTCAGCATTTATATGAGTTTTTCTTCTTCACCACCTCCCCCTCTAATTTCCATGACTTTGCCTAGAGAGTGCCAGCGCTTGAGGGAATTGGGCTCCTCATGTCTCCAAGTTCGGCTCAGCAAGAATACGCAAGGCTTCTATGAGAGTCTCCCTACTGTGCGCCCTTGTTAGGACTGAATTACGGGAGTCATAGCATGGATACCCAAAGTGTGGGAAACGCTTCCAGAGTGGATACACGGAGACTTCCGGTTCCTTCCTCGTTTCCGCCCACGGGATTTTCACTTCCTCTGGGAAGCACAGGGTTAGTAGTCTTTCCAGTTCACTCCCTTTGGAAGGTAGTTTGGTGAGGAAAGAAAGCCTTGGTATGCCTGCGGCTCCACAAGGCAGTTCCAGAAGGAGACAGCAGTGTTCTGGACTCTCCAGTCCGCTTCTGGGAAGCCAGGCAGGATTAAAGGATGGGCTCTGCCCGTGTCTGCCATCACTTCCTTCCAGTCACTCAGAATACAGAAGGGTTTTCCGTCTCTTTGCATTTCTTTCCCTGGCTCTACAATTTTAGCATTTTATTACCGCCAGTTAAGCCCTCCGTTTTGTCACTATAAACGAACCACTCACGGCACAAATCGCTCAGTTTTACTATGATTTACTTCTCAGACTTTGGGGACAGAATTGGCATTGGGTTAGTCTTTCGGTATCTATCTCCATTGTTGCCTCACGCACAAGAGGAATGCATCATTGTGGGCCTGACATTATCTCTTTTCTCATATTTATTTTGTGAGCTATTTTATGTATATTTTTTATTCCTTCCATGTTACTCAATGTAACTGGCAACCCTGGGAACATACACTTACTACAGACCCACCGGGTGCTTCTCTCCTTCCCAACATCGTTCTAGTGGGATAAGCTGGTAGGCAGTCAGGAAGATTCTTAAACAAGCAACAAACAAACAGGTCTATTAACACATTTTTTTCCCCACTGGTGAAATACCTGCAAGTAAGTTTATGCAGAATAGAGACTTTTTCAGCTTACAGTTTTAGAGGGTAGAAGTCTAAGTTTTATTCAATCCCTTATGTCCACGGCAGATCACAAGAGAATACAGCTCTGAACCAGCACTGGGTTTGGCGTTTATAACATCTTGCTTTTAGGCAAAAACTCCCTTCAGGCCATTTAGTATGTCCTTCTGAGGAAAGGGTCCTCACTGACCTAAGGATGGGTCTTATTCCACACCTGTTAAAGGATCCATTCCACCTCCCTGTATGACCACACTGGACACCTGTTCTGGTTTGGCTTCTGTGGCTGTAATAAACATGGTGACCATCTATGGTTTCCATGTAGTGGAAGGGTTTGTTTGTTTGTTTATTGGAAGGGTTTATTTTATCTTACAGCTCCAAGTAACATTTCATCACTGAGGGAAGTCAGGGCAGAAACTCAAGACAGGCATTTATGGAAGAAGAGACCACAGTGGACAGCTACTTCCTGCCTGGTTCCCTCTGGCTTGTTCAGTTACCTTTCTGTTAAAGACCCAACCCTCTTGCCTACCGATGGTACTGCCCACAGTAGGCTGGGTCCTCCTACATCAGTCAAGAAAATGCTCCAGAGACACGCCCACGGGCCATCTGAGGAAGACAAGTCTTCAACTAAAGTTTCCTCTTCACAGATGTCTTTAGTTTGTATTGAGTCAATAATAAAAATTAACTAGCATAAGACCAAATTCCCTTTGGTAGAGGGGAAAATGATTACAGAGAAAATCCCAGTAATTTTTAAACATATAGATTACAAAGTCAACTATGGAAATTGAGAGGAGAAAGTAGGAGGATAAAGTGGTGTCTGCAGTTCCCTGTAGATAATTCAATGATTGGCTCAGTTGTCAGAAAGAAAAATGTAGTAAATAAAAGACAATGGAGAAATCCAATTTACAAGCTCAGAGTGAGGTTTACATGGAGTGATTGCCAATCTGTAACGGGACAGTCTCTTTTCAAAACTCCTCTGGTTACAAGCAGCGCAATTCTACTTAGAGTCCCTCTAGTGAGAATAGGACCTGGGGGCCAACAGTGATGAGACAGCCACTTCACAGTCGGAGGAGAAGAAGGAAGTCACTTGGGACAGACAGCCACTTCACAGTCGGAGGAGAAGAAGGAAGTCACTCGGGACAAGCACATAAGCAAGAATGTGCAGGACAGATGCCCAGGATGTCTCAAGGTGTCTTCTCACACTTCTGTGTCTGAGTCTGTTCTCCCCATCCTCTGTTCTGCCTCCCTGCCAACTTACCTGACACACACTCCAGCAGAGACAAATTCAATCCCCCAACATGACTTGTCCACCTGTTCTAGTGCCCATCTTCAACACCACCTTGCCAGGCAAATCTCTGGATCTCCGTGCTTGACTTTGAGAAGTACCTTAGGAGTTACATATGCTTGCTAACCAGAGCTCAGAGGCAGGCAGACTTCTACGAGTTCAAGGTCATCTTGATCTATGTAGTGAGTTCCAGCCAAGATCTCACAATAAACCAAGGGAATAAGAGGAGAAAATAGAAAGTGCCAGAGGTGAGAGAGACAAGAAAACACACCTACTAATTTTGGGGGGGGGTTGTTGTTTTTGTTCTTGTTTTTTAGTTTCAGTGCTCTTTGAACTTACTGGTTTTAGGAACATTGTTTTATTTATGGTGTGCTTGTCATCTAGTTGAAAGACTAGAACATTGGAGCCATCCTTTACCTGTTGAGTGATAATGAATGCATGCATCAAACCACCCTCTGCAAGATACAGTCACACAGACAGACGTAGCGATAATCAGAATAACACAAAGTAACAAGTGCTAACGAGGATACAGAAAAGCTAGAGTGCTCATGTATTACTGAGAAGAATGTAAAATGGCCTATTTCATTTGGAAAACAGTGTGGAAGTCTCTTTATAAATGTTGAATATGTCACATGTAGTAGCCACGCCCTTCAATGACAGCACTGGGAAATAGAGGCATTTTTCAACCCCATCATTTATCAACTTGTATGAACAGATAAACAAAATGACATCGATTCACACAATGGAAAATAATTAAAAAACAAACTGGAGAGAAATGTAACAATGTAGGTGAAGCCCAAGTACACAGAGTAATGCTAAATACCAAAGACTCCATGCTATGCCATGTCATTTCTGTAACTATTTTCTCCCAGCGACTCTACAGAAACGGAGGGTGGGTATGAGAACAGAATACCAGGAAAAATGAGCACAGGGGGCACTGCAGGGAATACCCCAGAGTTAGATTGCTGTGGTGTTGGCACAACTATAAAGACCCTAAAGAATCACTAAATTAGACACTCAAAATTAATGCATTTTATGACTTACCAACTATACTGTCTTCAAAAATCTGTAGGACCAAAATGACCCACGTAAATTACCTGTGACTACCAAATCCTCCTAGCCAATCAATTGCCTTCCTCTGCTTTGGAACAGATTTATACCTGGACCACTGAAAGTTTCACATCTGCCATACAATCCAACAAGTGAGAAAATGAACCTCACAGAATCAGAGGGATGAGCCTATTTATTCTGGACTTTAAAGACCAGCTGAATTACACACAGATAACATCACCAGGGACAGCTCAGATGGTATCCAGTGTGGTGGCCTGGTCTTCATCTCTGCGGCCTGCGTGACTAGAAAAGACATTCTCCACAATATGGACAACTCACTTATCTAGAGAGGTATTACACAGGGTTATGATATGGACCATTTGCTTGCCTGAGAAAATAGAACCAGCTGGTCATTTAGGCATTCATAAAAACTACAGCGTTGTAATTGGCTGGTGCAGAATGTAACTTCACTGTACAGAAATTGCTGAACGTTACATCCTTCACTGGCTATGCCATGATGTTCCATAACCTCTTTAACATAATCTTTCCCACTGTGAGTATGGGGACTCATTCCATGACAAGTATGTGGAGTTGGAAGACAGCTTCGGGGAGCCGGTTCTTATCCTTCACACTGTCAGAGGCAGGGTCTCCCTTGCTGTCCACTGACTTCACTGTGAACTCCAGGCTGGCTAGCCTGTGCGCTTCTGCATGCTCCTATCTCTGCCTCCCATCTTTATCCCATGGAGAAAGGACAGAGAAGACGTAAAGATTTAAAAAGAAGCCAAAATATTTCTCAGTATTGAAGTGGTTTGAATGAGAATGACCCAAATCGGCTCATATATTTGAATACTTGGTCCCAGATGGTGGAACTGTTAGGAAGACTTAGGAGGTGTGGCCTTATTGAAAGAGGTGTGTCATTAGGGGTGGGTTTTGAGATTTCAAAATAGCAGCCTCATTCTGAGTTAGTTCTCTCTCTCTCTCTCTCTCTCTCTCTCTCTCTCTCTCTCTCTCTCTCTCGTGCTCATGCTTAAGGATTAAGGTGTTAGCTCTCAGTTACTGCTCCAGCACCATGCCTGCCAGCCTGCTGCCATGCTCTCTGCCAAGATGGTCATGAACCCTCACTGTAAGCCTCTGAAACTGTAAGGCCCAAATAAACTCTTCTATAAGCTGCGTTGGCCATGGTACTTTATCATAGCAATAGAAAAGTAATCAAGACAAGTGACTAGTCTCCTTTTTCCTTGATGGTAATGGAAAGACCGTGGTGAGGAAATATATAGTTTTAAATAACTGCAGGACAGGAGATGGATCTGTGGGCAAAGAGGCTTGCCATGTAAGCCTGATAGCCTGAGTCTGGATTCGCCTGGAACCCATGTGATTGCACACATCTGTAAGGATGGCACTCCTACTTTGAGATGGAAGGCAGAGACCGGACAAGATGCAGAAGTGCACAGGCCAGTCAACTTGTGGGACACAGTGGCGTCAGTGGACAGCAAAGGAGACCCTGCCTCATACAAGGTGGAAGATCAGGATCAACTCCCCAAAGCTGCCTTATGACTCCACATACGTGTCAGGGAATGAGTCCCCACACTCACAACTGTAGCATACACCACACACACAACAACATGGTTATACCTTCATATCTTATAGAAACGTTTTAGGTCAATAAAAAACTTACTTGTGTCCATTTAAAACACCACCACAATCCCTGGCACTCACAGAGAATTTGAAGGTATGATTTAATATAAGGGCTTTTTCGAGTCTTTTACCTTTTCACTTTTTCCAGAAAGTTTTTTTTTTGCTAAAATAATGTGTCTTTTGTAAGCTTTTACTTAATTCCCTAGCTGGTTCATAAATTATACCCAAGTGTAAGTTAAGGATAACTCACTTCTATTTAAATACCCTATGAGTTCTCTAGACTGCCTGATGATTTATCTGAAGAAGTAAACATCTTCATGCACATATGTGTAGACTTCTGCACAAGTCATTTTGAGCCAAATATCTGGTGAGTCCCCGTGGAGAAACCCTTGTTGTGCACGTGCAAACAGGAGGAGGGCCGCGCACAAGCCCTACTGGTGACAAAGTGATTTCAATACAATATTGCAAGGGTTACAAATTTTTGAATTTTTAAAATTTAATTTCTAAAAATTTTTTAAAAACAGCAAATAAGTGCAAAAAGAGAGGGGTAACCACACAAATAGCAACTATACGCTGTGAAAATGCATGGCAAAAGATGAGCTAAGAATTCTTTAATGGAAAATCAAATGATAAAATGTTTGTTAATTAACCAGAACGCCTTATACATATTGATTAGAACTTAGGAAAAACACTAAGCCTGGGCATCATAAATCAAGCAGAACAAAAGCTTTAAGACATGACAGGCAAAAAATAATGCACTGAACCTATTAAACGTCGATGGCGAAAATAAAGGAGTTCTTATGGCAACCTGTTCCTGCTTCCTGGTTATCCTGCGGTCACATGAAATAAAACTCGAAGCGTATTCTCTAGAAGCTGAAATCCTGGTCTTACTATACTGGTAGGGGAAATGAGAAGGGGTCAGTAAAGCTCAGTAGATAAGGGTGCTTGGTGGCAAATAATACGGCCTGAATTTGCAACCCGGAACTCACATGGTGAAGGGAGAATAGATTCCCACATGCATCCTCTCTGACTTCCACATACACACCATGACACATGTACAGCCATGTACGTGTAGGCTGACGCACATATAAATACATTATGCACACTTACATTGGCCCACTGGATAAATGAATAGAAAAGAAAAAAATCAACCATTCCAAAGTACTATATGAGTCACTAATTTTTGACAATAATAGGAATATTAATAATAACTTGATACTGGAATGGGAGTCTGTAAACAAAATCAGGTCTGAACTTGAGGAGTCTGTATTTCAGAGAGCGTTTGTGAGGCTGGAAATGTAGCTCGGTGCTGCAGCGTTTGCCTAGCGTATGTGAGGTCATAAGGTCAATTCTCATCTCCACGGAGAAAAAAAACAAATGTAATAAAAGGGAGGTGTTATTTGTTTTAAGTTTGTTTACAAGGTGTTTATCTTTACTGTGGTTGACTTAGAAAATATCTAAGCTTAAATCTTAAGATGAAAAGTTCAGAAAAGTCACGTTTTTTTTTATATACTGAAATTAAAAAAGCAGATTTTGAATCAGGTGGGAATGGGGAAATAACTATTCAAGAGGGTGTGCTTTGTGAAATCACACCGCTTTTGGTTAATGAGAAGAAGGGCAGCCTAAATTAGCAAAATATTAAATTGAAAGTATTTTAAAAGAAAACAAATGCTGTTATTTTTCTAGGTCAGGCCCTTGAGATGAAAAAAAAAAATTACAACGTGTTGAACCTGATATTATGGCTGGTTTTAATTGGCATACAAGACTGGTTCACAAATATGCATTAATTGGTTTTCGCGCCTAGACTAATCACCAGATCGTTACTAAGTTCCTTTCTCCATGCCCACTTGCATACAAAATGCTGGGGCAGACATTCCGAAACAAGGCAACTTCAGAAATCTGGCTTCCTTGGGGAATCAATGAATTTATTGACTTGCCTGCCCAATTAGAGTCAAATAATTCTTAAAAGGTCACAGGTACCTCCATCAGTACAGAAAACAGACTTCACCAATAGTCACTATTAAGGGCGTCTGCTGCCCTGAAGTATCGCCCGGTGACTCTCGTGAGCTGTGAGGGAGTTCTTCAAATATTTTCAGGTTGCTCTTGAAACGGAAAGGTACCCCCTCAGAAGCCTGAGTGCTTGCACAGCTGGTCCCCAGCTGGCTGGTGGTAAGTTTGGGGAGGGTGAGAAACAGTTGGAGCAAGAGGGATGGCTCTCGCAGAAGAGTCTTTAAGAGACAGAGGTCAACTCTACTCCTGGGTCAAGCTATTCTTCTAGAGTGTCACCCAGGAGTGAAGGACCAGCCACAAGCTCCAGCTACAGAGAATCCCACCGGATCCTCCCTCCCAAAATGTATCCCTTTCTATCTTTAAGCTGCTTCCGTTTGGTATCTTATCACAACAACAATAAAAATAACAAACATGCAGGGTTTGGTAATGTCTCTGATCCTAATTCACCGCTTATCCTCTATCGAAATGGAAAACCTGACTATGTGTATACACATGAGTACATGCTAATAAGGAATAAACCCATGGTTTCACATATGCTAGACTAGACAAGTACTTTCCCACCAAGCTGTACCTTCGACCTCTTTTTGAGGTCAGATCTCAAGCAGACTTCAAACTTTCCATCCTCCTGCCTCAGCCTCATGAACACGCTGGAATAAGTCCCTTATTTTCCTCTGAGTGCCTTTCATGGAATAGTTGAGGCAGACATTCCTGCATGGCAGCTTCTGAGCTGGTCTGCTCTAGTGGGTACCTGATGTTTGCCTATTGTCATGATCAAGATTTTACTTTAAGGGACTTTCTGTTCTTTCCTTACTACCCAGACACACAGGAGTGAGCAAGAAGTAGACACAGGTAGTTAGTAGAACAGCACATATTTTATTATGCTGAGGGTCATCGCACACTTCAAATTTCCAACTGCCGTCCTAAGCCTCTCATCCCAAGGTTGCTCACCTGTGTGTGGTATCTTAGCTGAAGGTTGGGTCAAGTCTCTTACAGTCTCTGATTCAAGGGGAGACTCTCCAGCCCCAGGGCACATCAAGGTGACATTTCTGCAGAGCAGAGCGTTAGTTACTCTTGGCCTCTGCTTACCCACTGTCCAGTGGATGTCATGGGGTTCTAGGACTGTGTCTGGATATCTTGAGTGAGTGATGTCACTGGGTTCTGGTTATCAGGTGCAGCCTTGGGTGTAGTGGGGATCCCGACTAAGCTATTTTTACATGTATAAAAGACAATTTTTAATCTGTTTATTACAAACATACACATACACACACATTCTTACAGTATGTAAAATTTAAGTCTATGGTCACCCAGTTTTGGCTTCTCAAACTCATCTGCCTTCCTGACTATAGCCACTGGCAAGAAATGATGGGCAAATCCATCCAGGCTAGTCCTGGGTTTTCCAAAACTACTAAGAACGAAAGCTTCCTTCTTTGGTCTGCTACAAAGACAGCATGACATTGAATCCTGATTGTCAATATTACTGTCTCAAGAACCACCTCAGATACTGGGAAGCACACTTCTAAGCTGTTGTTGATGAAGGTGTTTCCATAGAGATTGCTCAAGACGATTTGTCAGGAGCCCTATACCATAGAGTGGGGCCTGAATGGAAAGGCATCCCCTAACATGAGATCCCCTGCCTCTCCTTCCCCTCTACATTCCCCCCTCTTCTTTTCCCCCTCCTTCCTCCTCTCCCTCTTTTCCCCCTTCTCTCTTCCTCTTCTTTTCCCTCCCTCCTTTCCCTCTCCCTCTCCTCTCTATTTTCTTCCTGATCACCCAGAAGGCGGTCTTTATAACCCCTAAAACTGTGAGCCCAAAAGCCCTTAAAATTGTTTCTCCTTTAAACTCTGTCTTCAAACCTGTCTCTGATCCTAATTAACTGCTTACCTTCTATATCTAGAATTGCTGGGAAGACAAGAACAGCCTCTTAGACGTGAATGCAGACACACCTTTCCTAATTAAATAATATTCCATGTGCCTTCTAGCTTCATCATATCACAATATTTACCTAAGCAGGATTAACTCCAAGTCTTCACAGTCACTTAAGGGCATGGATTGCAGTACCAGGCACAAATGTTTCGTACAGCACTGACTGCTGAGTTATGGCTGCTTTAGATCTCCGCCAAGGTTAGTGGACACACCTCACCTATGGGTCTCACTCATCCTTGGCAGGCCCGGGTCATTAGGCAGATGATGGGGGACAGAGGCAAAAGTAAACAGAGACATAAAGTGTCAGTATGGCTGTGACAATGGATGACTCTACAAAGCTTCTGTCCCAGGAGGCAAATCACTCATGGAGAAGCTCCACAAATCAGCTGCACTATTTAGCATACATAAAATATGTGCAATCTTAATAATAGCTTTACTCATGAAGGCTTGCTGGAGACCAGCCTCTTTGCTGGGATCTCAGCCATCTCTATCACATGCTCATAGCCATGCCCACAAAGCTGTAGCCAACTCTACCTATCAGTTCCTGGGCTAGGGAACAGGCTCAGTAACCTGTCCAAGGTGATACTTTCAAAAAGAAAAAGGGGCTGGAGAGATGGCTCAGCCATTAAAGGCTAGGCTCACAACCAAAAAGAGGAAGGAGGGCTTCAGACTTTATGGCTCATTGTCTCTGGAAGCTAAGCCCATCACATTACTCCACCACTAGAAATGGCCTCTGGGATACAGTTTGATTCAGCTGTACCTCCACTCTACCCTCCTCTATTCATGTGCATTTATGCACCTATATGTATGACGGTTCATAGGTATGTTGTGCCAAAGGTCAAAGATGGATCTCATTCCTCAGAAAATATCAATCTCACTCTCTTGAGTCAGGGTCTCTCACAGGCCTGGATCTGGCCATCAAGGCCCATTCTGTCTCCCAATGCCATCAGGTCTGGTTCTTTAACATGGTAATGGGTATCAAACTCAGGGCCCAACACTTGCAAGGCAAGGAATTTACTGGCTGAGTGAATTCTCCCTCCAGCCCTCTGTTGACTTTTTTTTTTAATGGTCACCAAGTACACGCAACCATTTCTAAAGGTACGTTTCTGTGTCATTAGTACTTGTACACTTCTGTACACATCACCCCAAATGGACACTGTTTCCTCTCCTTTCCATATTCCATGGCATGTGTGTAGGACACTTTGCTTATCTATTCCACAGTCAATGGACTTTTGGTTTGTTTCTACCTTTCTGTTCTTGTAAATAATGGTGCTGTGAACAACGTTACATAAATATCTAGGTTCCTGCTTTCAGTTTTATTGGTATAGACATGGAGGGAGGGGTATTAGGCAGTCATAGGTCACATGACAATCCTATGTTTACTTTCTTTAGGTACCACTACACTATTCTCTATAACAGCTACACCCTTTATCTTCCCACCAACCATGGACAAAGTTTCTGATTTATCCATACTCACGCCAACACTTGTTATATACTGGAGTTCCTTCGGGGAGGGGCAGTTTTCCAGAACAATTATCCTAATAGTGGTGGAATTCTTATCCTGGACCTTATTTACGTTTGCCTAATGATTAACGAGGTTGAGCGTCTTTCATGTGTTGATTTTTTTAAGACTATACCTTCTTTGAAGGTGAGGCCTTTGCTATTTGTGAACTGAGTTGTTTGTTTGACATTTGCTGTGATCTTTAAATATTTTTCAGATTAATCCACTACCAAAAACTTGACTTGCCAATCAATATTTTCTCCAATTCTATGAGTTGCCTTCTTACAAATTATTTCTTGATGCAGAAGGATTTTTAATATTTATACATACATATAATGTGTTTTGATCAAGTTTACCCCAATTACCTTGCTTTCTTACAAATTATTTCTTGATATTTCTTGATGCAGAAGGATTTTTAATATTTAATATTCATACATACATATAATGTGTTTTGATCAAATTTACCCCAATATCCCCTCCAACTCCTCCCCATCCTCCCACTACTTTTTTCTCCAAACTTCACATGCTTTTTTTTTTTTATAATTTAATACCAATTGAGTCCATTTGGTTCTGGCCAGAAGTACATGGTTGTGGAACCATCTACTGGTTATGGATAACTCTCCCAGCCCACATACCTGAAGAAAACTGACTCTCTGTCTTAGTCACTATTCTATTGCTGTGAAGAAACACCATGACCAAGGCAGCTCTTACAAAGGAAAGCATTTAATTGAGGGCTTGCTTATAATTTCAGAGGTTTAGTTCATTACCATCATAGTAGGGTGTTATCTGAGGTTTTTGTCCTGCCTGGTTCCCTGCAATCATTAAACCCCAAAGAAATCACACAGAGGTCTATATTTGTTATAAACTGATTGGCCCATTAGCTCAGGCTTCTTATTAACTCTTATAACTTACATTAGCCCATTATTCTTATCTGTGTTAGCCACATGCTCAGCACCTTTTTCAGTGAGGCAATCACATCTTGCTTCTTCTGTGGTGGGCTAACAACTGCAAAATGAACTTCCTTCTTCCCAGAATACTCTTGTTCTCTTTGACCCACCTCTACTTCCTGTCTGGTTGTCTCGTCTATACTTCCACCTGGCTACTGGTCAATCAACATTTATTTAAATTATAATTGACAGAATACAGACCATTCTCCCACACCAGTAGGGAGTATGGAGGGTTTCAGGCAGGCAGTGGAGTCTTAGTTGAAAGCTACATCATGATCCATAGGGAAGGAGAGAGACTCTGAACTTAGCATAGGCTTTTGAAACCTCAAAGCTCATGCCAGTGACACACTTTTCCCAACAAGGCCACATCTCCTAATCCTTTTAATCCTTTCAAAGGCTGACACTCCCTGGCGACTAAGCATTCAAACATATGAGCCTATGGGGACCATTCTTATTCAAACTACCAGGTTCTGCTCCCTGGCCCCTGTTGACTTCTAGCCATATCATAATGCAATATGCATTTGACACAACTTTCAAAATCCCCATAGTCTTTCAAAGTCTCTTCTGAGACTCAAAGCAATCTCTTAACTGTAACCACCTGAAAAATCAAAATCAAAAAGCAGATCACATACTTACAATATACAGTGGCATGGAATATACATTTCCTTTCCAATGAGGAGAAAGGAAAGCATAATGAAGAAATACTGGATCAAAGTTGGACTGAAAACCAGCAAGATAAATGTCACATACTGAATCTCCATGTCTGATGTCATAGAACTCTTCAGCCAGCTTTATTGACTGCAACACACTTCTCTCTCTTGGGTCACTTGCACACCCAGTCTGTAGCTTTGCTTGGTAGGTAATCCACAATTCTGGCATCTGCAACATCTTGGGGTCTCCAACATCTTTTGGTCTCCAAAACTGTCCAAGCTTCACCCTCACAACTTCATACAGTGGTCTTTCTGGGCCTGCCAGCAGGAACACCCCTGGCATATGCCTGGCCGCAGCATCTTTTCTTTGCCAAGGAAGGCGATTCTACAATCCTTTTCTTTTATTGTTGACACTAAAGCCAGAACATGTGGCCAAAGCTGCTTGCTTGGGCTAGAACTTGACCCACTCACTCAAATGCATTTACACCAGCCTTCTGGTTTTGACTGTGTCCTTCACTGATTAAGCTTTCCTTTACTTCCTTTGCTCAAATTAGATGGTTAGCTGGGTGGAGTCTTGCCCTGAGATTACCACTCCCTTTATTAATTTAGTATCTGGCTTTTGTTTTATCTCCTTGAGCACTGAACTTGACTCCAACATTACATTTCTTGGAGCTCCTTTTCTTCTTAAAGTGTGCATTTTGCTTGCTTTGCTTGCTTCTTTTCAAGCAAAGATATTCCTAAGAGTGACCACTAATAACCAATTGACACAGTCAGAGTAGGATGTCTTGGAATCTCCTCTGCCAATGCCATTAATCCAAAAGTCATCCATTTAACTTCAGGCAATTTTTTAGGACAGGAGCAAAAAGCAGCCACTTTCTTTGACAAAATAAGATGATAATGGTCTCTAAGCTACTTGCTAATATTCTTCCCTTCTGAACCTTCTTGAATTAGGCCCCCTCAGTTCAAATCCTCCTCAGCATTTTCCTTCATGCCTCTCCTAGGAGAGCCCATTAAGCTCTGTTTAAAACAACCAACCACTTTTCTAGTCCAAAGTCCCAAAATCCCAAAGTCTTCCTTCTTCCATATTCAAAACAGCTGGGGTATTACTAGGGCACCAACTTTTGTCTTAGTCATTATTCTGTTGCTATGAAGAGACACCATGACCCTGGCAACTCTTGCAAAAGAAAGTATTTAACTGAGGACTTGCTTACAGTTTCAGAAATTTAGTACCCTACCATCATGGTGGGGCACTGAAGCAGTGGCTGAGAGCTACATTATGGTCTGTAGGCAAAGAGAGAGAGAGAGAGAGAGACTCCAGGCTTTGCATGGGCTTTTGAAACCTCAAAGTTCACCCTCAGGGAAATATTTCCTTCAACAAGGCCACAGGTCCTAATCCTTTTATTCTTTCAACGGCTGCAGTTCCCTGATAACTAAGCATTAAAATATATGAGCCCATGGGAGCCATTGTTATTCAAACCACCACACTTTCCTTGCCCCAATAGCTATCAATTGCCAATAGCTCCTAAGACAAGGGTGAGACTTCACAAGCTCTTCCCCTATCCATACTGGTCTGTTGATTGTCTTGATCTTGTACAGGTCTCGCACATGGAGTCCTAGCAGTGATGAGTTCGTGTGTACTATTGCACTGTCACTCTGACAAATACTGTTTTTCTACAGATTTCTATCCCTTCTGGCTCTCAAGATCCTTCTGTCCATCATCTTTGATATCTACTGAGACTTAGTGGGAGGAAAGCTGGGCACTCCTCAGTCTTTTATTCTCTTCAAGTTGACTGTTGGTAGGACTCTGTATTAATTGTCATCTACTACAAAAAGAAGCTTCTCTGATGAGGTTTTAGAAGTGCACTAATATATTAAGATATGTAATGATATAAAGATAAGAACTTAGGGGCCAGTTTCTTACTATGACCTTTGAACAGAATAAAATCCCTGGGTTCTCCCCCAGAGTCTATAAGTAGCCATGGGCTTTTAGCCCAGTCAACAAAATCAAGTATATGTAACATGTGAAGTGAGCTTTAAATACAATCAGGAAGTGGTTGGTTTCTCCTGTAATACAGTATTACTCAAGCGGTACTAGCTTGCAAAGTAAGATACTATTTTTAGCATACAGGGTCTCCAGATGTAAGATATTGATGACTTTTCCCCCTCGCCATGAAAAAGATCGCCAGTAGGGTTGAAGACGACAAGTCAGCGTTCTTCCATGTATTGTGATACCAGTATTGCTGTCTTCAGCAATGGGGTCTTACTATCAAGGGTAGCAAACAACAATGCAATAGTCTGTAATGTTTGAGGCATCTGTGGGATCCCAATGGTTACCAGTTCAAAAGAAGGTAACCTAAAGTTTTATCACTGGGCGCTTTGATAGCCTATGGTGCTGAAGAAAAGGATCACCCCTCCTCTTAAAAAGTTAGTCCATTTAAACCTCTTTATTTGTGTGTATTTTAGGAAGTTTCTACAGTAGTGGGTTAGTTATCCTACCCCACACCCTCTCCTCTGCATTGCCCTCCCATCTCCACCCAACTTAACCCTTCCTATGGCATTATTCAACACCCCTTCTTTATACCACTTGCAGTCTAACCTAGCACCCCTGAAATTTTTCAAACGGCCCCTGCCTAGTGTCCTGTTTTCTGATACTCTAATTTAAACATACATATCTCAAGATTCAAAGCTAACAACCACAGGGGAGAGAGAGCATGTGGAATTCATCTTCCTGAGTCTGAGTCACCTCACTCCAAATGATGATTTCCAGCATCATGCATTTACAAGCAAATTTAATAAATCTGGTTTTCCTTGTAGCTGAATAACAGTCTCCTGCATATATCAACCACAGTTTCATTATCGTATTCATCATCTGATGGGTATCAAGGCTGTTTCCATTTCCTGGCTATTGTGAATAGTGCAGCAATGATCATGGATGAGAGGTACCTCGGTAGTAAGACAGAGTCCTTTGGGAATATGCCCAGGAGGGGTAGAGTTGGATCATGTGGTAGATAAATTTCTAGCCTTTTGTGGGACTTAACATACTGGTTTCCACAGTGGCTGCATCAGTGTGCACTCCCACCAACAAAGAATAAATGCCCCCCCTTCCTCCATATCCACAAAAGCATTTCTTGTCATTTTTTTTTAACTTTAGCCACTCTGACTCAGGTAAGATGAGATCTCAAATTAGTTTTAATTTTCTTTTCCAGAATGATAAAGGTGTTGAACATTTTGAAAAAACTTTTCTTGTCCATTTGTAATTTTGTTATTTGAAAACTCTCTTAGTTCCATGCTTCTTTATTTTCCTCTTTTGTTTTGTCTTGTCTTTTGAGACAGGGTTTCTCTGTGTAACAGCCCTAACTGTCCTGGGACTCACTTTGCAGATCAGGCTGGCTTTGAACTCACAGAATTCTGCCTGCCTTTGCCTCCCAGGTGTTGAGATTGAAGGCGTGAGCCACGGCCACCTGGTCCATGCCCCAATTTTTAATTGTGTTGTTTGCTTTCTTGCGCTTATTTTTCTGAGTTCTTTGTATATTCTAGACACTAACTCCCCTTCCGATGTATGAATACCAAAGACTTGCTCCCTCTGTAGATGGCCTCTTTACTGAAGGGATGTTTCCTTTACTGCACAGAAACGTTTTCATCTTGTGGATGTCTGTTGTAGCTTCTACTGCCTGTGCTCTGCAGAGAAAGTTCTTCTTTTTTCCTGCAAGTGGAAGAGTGTGCCCGTCTTTCTTCCCTGTCACCTTCAGAGAATCAGGTCTCATACTGAGTTCCTTTCTTTATTCTGCATTTTTAATGTTTGAATTATAATTTATTGTGGAGAGTTTCTTTTCTGTTTATACCGACTTGCTGTTCTGTAAGCCTCCTGTATCTGAGTGGGAATCTCTTTCTTCAGGTTTGGGAATTATTTTTCTGTGATTTCATTGAAAACATTCATAGAAGACATTCACATCTTCACTATGGTGACCTGCTCCTCCTCTTCCTCTTCCTGCTCCCATTCCTCCTCTTCCTCTTCCTGCTCCCACTCTTCCTGCTCCTCTTTTTCCTCCTCATCCTCTTCTTCACTTGCCCATAATTCAAAGACTAGGTTGTTGTATGGTGTCCCAAGGTTCTCCCACATTCTGGTCTTTGATATTTTTGTGGTAGTGGTGGTTGTTTTATTTCTCACTGATTTACTTAATGATCTGATTTCTCTACTTTGCCTTCCAGCCCTGACTCTCTTCTGCCAATGAGACTTTCCAATGAAGGCATTTGTTTTGGTTTGATTTTTGTTTGTTTGTTTGTGTATCATCCACAAATAAAGTTCAGCAGGAAGACAACCATAGTCGTTGCTGGCATCTTTTTTCTGGCCACTTTTGTGAGCTAGTTTATGTGACAGTTGTGACAAGAGTCACGAGGCTCATGAGGTTGAAAACATTTACTATGCGACTATTTCAGAAATAGTTCAGAAATAGTTCAGAAATAGAAATGATGTGTGCTTTTAGGTTATGTCATTACCAGCCTGAACTGTTACCCTAGCAAAAAAATAAATAAAAAATAAAAAGGATCCCTGTCACTTGAGACAAAGTGCTTTCTGAAAAATTCCTTCTTGGGTTTAAGGATAAGTAACATGATATTTCGAGGGGATGTGTAACTGTCTTGGAAGCACAGGTGATGACAGAATAGAACCTGTGCCCTGGTCTCCCACAGACACTAGCTTCACGGATGTACAACCTGAGTGACCACATATATCTGTGAACGTCAAAAGAACCTGGGCTTGGTTATGACACTATCAAACCTTAAGACTCTTAACCATTTTTGAACAAGCCCTGATTTTTGATTTTTCACTGAGCACTGCAAATTATGTCACTGGTCCTGGGCCTACCCATGCAACCTGCCCGACCCCACCAACCCTGCCCTTTGCCAATCGCATTACACTTCATTACGATTTCAGTCACACCTACCACAACAATGTTAGAGAAACTGATACCACAGCAGCTTCTGAGTTTTAATTTGAACATGATTTATAGTCAGAAGCACACGTTTTCCCATCTTTATAACGAAATTAATTTTATCCAAGGTTCTAGTAAAATAGCTGTAATTTTATTTTTTCCCATGTGATTTGATTATTCTCATGATCATAATTGATTTCTATTTATTTTGTGTTTTGCTTGTACTCTGGGAGTAGTGCAGCTGAGTGGATAGATTTAGAAAGTTCATACACTGGGACCAGGATTTGAAGAATGGTGCCTGTTAGAGAAACAGCTGGCCGTGGTGGCGATGAAACTGAAAACTTATCTAAAGTGGATAGATATCCCCCAGCAGAGGATTAGACAAACATAAGGAAACAGAAAAAGGAGGGAGAGCTCAGAGAAAAGCAGCAACGCCGTTGTCCACTCTTATAAGCAGCCCTCTAACCATGTTGTCTTAGGTTAACGTCCCCTGGGTTCCTCGTTTGTCTTCGGTCCCTACCCCTTCTCACTGTTACCGTTTTTATAAATAACCCAAACCATATATGGCTATTGTAGAATATTTTTCAAGCAAAGGTGAGGAAATTCATTAACATGAAACCATTTTTACCACCCAGCAGTCACTACAGTTAACATTAATTTTTGTCATTTTTAACATTTAGAGTATGTCTTTCCTACTTGGTTTTCTATGCATGTAAAAACTTTTAAAAATGGCATCACATGGTACCCAGTGTTGGTCTGTCACACGTGTGTGCTTCCCCATGCCATCATTAGTTTTCTGCGTTGGCATTTTAAGGGGTACACTCTGCATCATCTGTATAACAAGTTCCCTGTTGGGCTTTTGGGTTATTTTCCATTTCTCAGCCATTTGAAGAAACACCTCCACAAACACTCTTAGAGTGATAGCTAAACTGTGTCTCTTTCTTTATTTCATGTTATGCTAAAGACAAAGAGAAGAGATCTGTAATCTGCATGGCTACACAATTTCTCAGGCCTTCAGTCCATTTTTCAGGAGCATGGGATGATGGAGTCAGTGCACACCTGGCAGGACCATGGCTTTTTAGCAACCTACACGAACAAAAATGGCAGCTTTGCCAATTTGAGGATTTATCTTCATGAATTGGCACTGCTGGACCTTCAGAGTTATGACACTGATGCACAAGGCAAACAAGAAACTGACAGGCTTTTGAACAAAATAGAAGAAAAAAATGAAAGAACTGAGTCAGGACAGTACTGGGCAGGTTTACCACCCATAGTTCGAGGACAGATACTGGCCTACTGTTGATGGACGCCTTGTTGAGTATGACATAGATGAAGTGGTGTATGATGAAGATTCACCTTATCAGAACATTAAAGCACTCAAAGCAGTTTGGAAATATTCTCATCCTTAGTGGTGATGTTAATTTGGCAGAGAGTGATGTGGCATATACTCGAGCCATCATGGGCAGTGGCAAAGATGTGCTGATCCTGGGAGGCGGAGATGGGGGCATATTATGGGAAATTGTGAAACTGAAACCAAAGATGGTCACTATGGTAGAGATTGACCAAATGGTAATTGACGGATGTAAGAAATTCATGCGAAGAACATGGGGAGATGTCTTAGACAATCTTAAAGGAGACTGCTATCAGGTCCTCATAGAAGACTGTAACCCAGTACTGAAGAGGTACGCCAAAAAAGGGAGAGAGTTTGATTATGTGATTTGACAGCTGTCCCAATCTCTACATCTCCAGAAGAAGATTCCACATGGGAGTTTCTCGGACTGATTCTTGACCTGTCAATGAAAGTTTTGAAACAGGATGGGAATCACACAGGGGAACTGTGTCAATTTGACTGAAGCCCTGTCACTCTATGAAGAACAGCTGGGGCCTGTATTGCCCTGTGGAATTCTCAAAAGAGATTGTCTGTGTCCCTTCATACTTGGAATTGTGGGTATTTTACACTGTTTGGAAGAAAGCTAAGCCTTAAAGATGAGCATCCCCTGAATGTCGTGTGCTGCAAACCGCCTTCCTGACTTCCATTTGCCCTGTATGCCATCAACCGAGTCAGGCAACTGGTCATGAATTCCTTCAAGTGTTTTGTTGTTGTTGTTGTTGTTGTTGTTGTTTGTTTGTTTTTAATTATTATTTTTAATTTTAAAAAGCCAATGGAAAAAATGTATATTTTGATGAGCTAGGGTGTTAATTTTTGAAAGTCAGCTGAAGGACAATTAGACAGCCCAGCGAAGACTGCGGAATGCACTGACCCCCTAGAATATGACTTTAGGATCTATCTTTTTTTTCTCTGTGTGGAGTTTGGGTTTTAGTTTTGGCTTCAGTAGACTTTAATTTGGACATGTGGAGGAATGAACATCATTGTTTGTCCTGGAGAGAAGTTTTCCCCCCAACCTCCAAATTGACTTAGATCTTAAAATTTGGTGCTTTCAAAAGACATGATTAACAGTGCTTCAATTAAAATTATAAGAGAGAAAAAAAAAGAAGTGTGTAGCATAGAGCCTTGGCCAACAAATGATGGCAGCTAATAGCATCCAGGGTACAACCTTCCTTGTGCCAAAATCAAAGGACAATTTTCTTTAGCTGCCATTTATGATCCTAAACATATCTTTTTAAAAGAGATCTCAGAGTGTATTTTATCACGCCATAGAAGGCGAATTTCATTAGTTAGTGCCCATAAGAAAAAACAGGATATTCTTTTAACTCTCAGTTTCAGTTTCATTATTTTATATTTCAGAATTGGATAAATCATGTGTGTATGTGTGTGTGTATGTGTTTGTGTGTGTGTGTGAGTGTATGTGTACATGCAAAAACAGGCATATAGAGGTCAGAGGGCAGCTTCAGGTGTCAACCCTCACCTTCCACCTTGCTTGAGACAGGGTCTCTCTTACTCACTGCTGCATACACCAAGGTAGCTAGCTTGCGAGCTTCCTGGAATTCTCCTGCCACTGCCCCCCCCATATCCCCATAAGTGCATTGGAATAACAGACGCATGCTCTCTAAGTTCTAGCTTGCGTGTGGGTTCTGGGAATCAAAACTCAGGTTATCAGGCTTGCAAAGCAAGTTTCTTTCCCCACTGAGTCATCTCCCCAGACTAAGAAATTCATCCTAGGCAATTCAAAGGAGACATAAAACCTACAAAGTTATGGAGACATATTTATATGCAAAACAGAGCTCTTTGGGTTTTTTTTAATTTTGCTACTTTTAGAAATGAAGATTCAATTCCAAGTTCATAAAAATTAATAGATGGGATTCAGGATTTTCCATTTTTATGTTAAATATGTCTGATAGTTTATTATAACTGGCAGGTAATTTTAATTTTAAAAAAATAGATTAAATACTAATAATAAGAGGATTAAATTTCTTTCCCATTTGATCCAATGTTCTACAAGGGACTTGTGTCTTTTTGACTTTCCAATAACTGAGCTTACAAGAGGGTAAATTTTCATTTAGGTGGCAACACGGAAGCCCTGTATATGGCAGGTTTTCTGCAAATCCCTAAAATACTAATCACTGTAAGCACATTGAAGCTCCCTTTTCTGAGCGCCTAACATACAGAGTACAATAAAATTCTACTGATAAATAAGTGAATCACTCAAGGCCATCAGATATTATCAGTATTGTTAACAACCAAGATAATTTTTACTTATTCTCTTCATTTATAAGCACCAGAAATGCATGACCTCTTTGGTTCACTCATCTGTACACTCAGCGCAATGGTTATAGCCATGGAAACATATGCAAAGAACATAACACTAAGTACGGCACTCAATAAGCTCTTAAAACTTAGATGGTCCCATTAACCATTACCCACAACATACACATCATCACTACCGTCATCACCACTATCACCAGCAGCAGCAGCATCATTACCACCATTACCATCATCACCATCACCACCATCTCCATCATCATTATCATCGTCATTTATACAAATGCTATCTTCCTTAATTTTTAAAAGCAAATTTGAACTTTATTTTCTCCTTGAGAAAAAGGTTGTTCTGTTATCGTCTGGATTCAGAAATATTCCTTGTCTGGAAATACCATACAGAAGACAGTCAGTGAGGAGAAGTAGAGAAAGAGAGCCAGATATTTTGAGAAAAGTGAAATATTCCAAAATGTCTTAGCCTAGTGTGACAGGAAAATGGCCTCTGCAATTTCAGTGGGTTTGAAGCTTGACTTCCATGAAGCCAGAAGTTGGAACTGTACAATCAAACAATTCAAAACTGTCCAAGGATCACTTTGTATTGCCTGAAAGTGGATTACACACAAGACTTTTTATAGAGAGGCCCTATTTGGCGTGAAGTCTGAGGCAAGACACAGGATGTAACAGGCTATCAGCAGCTAGGTTGAGCTTGAAGAAAAGGAATCAGAAATGGTACATCAGTATAATATGAGCAAAGCGTAGGAGGAGATAATGGTGGTATTATCCAGAATAAAGAGCATGGGCTCTGTAGACATCACACTACAGGAAATATGGGAGGAGGGTGCTTAATTTTTTTTTTTTTTGGTACACTGACTTTTATTGATTTAATTGGTTTGGAGAAAGGCATTTAACATTCCAATCTGGATGGAATCATTCATCAAGATATTTATGAGGAAATCTGTCATTAAAAAAAAAAAAACTTTTAGGGGGGAAGTGGTTCAGTGAGTAAAGCTTGCTACCAAAGCATCCTCAGCAGTCACCTAAAAGCTAGGTGCAGTGGCATGCAGCTGCAACCCCAAGGATGGGAACATGGAGACGGCAGATCCCAAGGGCTTGATGACCAGCCAGTCATGCTGCAGGTTCAGTGAGAGAGCTCCTGTCTCAAACTCCAGCGTCAACCATAGGCCTCCCATGAACATGAGTGGACAAGTGAACACACACACACATTCTTTTCTCATTTCTGAGTGGAGAATAAATAAGATTTCAGGTTAGAGAATGAAGACATGGCAGAATGAAAATTTCCCTAATTTCCAAGAAGAAGAGAAGGAGGAAGAAGAGGATGAAGAGGTAGAGGAGGAGCAAGAGGAATGTAAAAATGTTTTCCGCTAAAATCCACACCTGCAAAAGCTACTGTATCCATTAACAACTGATGGCTGATAAGTAGGGAGCCTTAAAAAGCTTACAGTTCAACACAGAAACAAAAGCACATACATGTTCTGCCTCATTGGCAGGATGCTACTGCAATTGCTGACCTCAGCTGCATGCTGCTCCCTGGCTTCAGGACAGACCACTGGCTGATCCACGAGATTTTCACGTTCTGATTTCTGCAACAACCATCGCCATTTCTCATCCACTAGAATTCAAACTGTACAAAATGTCCTAGGTGACGAATCAGAGCTGTATTTTAGGATGTTTAGAAGCCATTTTTTCTAGTAAAACAGGTAAATTATGAACTAGAACAGGACAACAGCACTAAAATTCAATCCATCATCTTCCTGGGAACATTCGTGCTGATTTCTGGCAGTAAGTTACTCCAGGTTTACAAAGAATCAACACCGTGCCTTGTGATTGCTGTCTCTGTATCAGCAGAAAGCATCTTCAAGAACTAGATGGTTTCCATATTAACATGTTCTAAAATGCCTGTGATTGGACCATGGTCTACCTGCTGGGGTTAAAAACCGAAGGATTCTTTCTGGTAAACTCTTTGTTGCTACAGTGGCCTGCAAAGGGAATGTTGGCTGCAGCCCCAGCCATTAGCCTTCCAGTCATCCTGAGAGGGCCGTCTGAATGATGCCTTGATTGCAACCAATTATCTCTGCTCCCACTAGCACATTGACACACAGCCAGTGCAGATTCTCCCATGGGTGCTGGAGCCCTCTTGATGAACTGAGTGGCCTTGCTACCGCCAAGCTCACTTCCTTCAATCAGTCCTAACCAGAACTATCAGACAGTATTTGAAAACAGGAATTGGGTATTGCCAGCACCTCACTTGAAAGCACACCCATTGCAAGCCCCTTTCCTTCCAGACTTAAGTTCAAAATCTGAAGACTAACAATTTAAAACTCGTGTGCTGGTTATTTTATAAGCATTCCATTTAATATTGCAATATTATTATAATTATCAAACTTAAGATTTCCCCTTAAGTCATGTAGCCTGTGGTTTTTCAATTGTTGAATAAACAGTTCGATTTTTTTTTTCTGAGCAGCAGATACACATCACAGTAGTGGTTTCCCAACAGGAACAACGTAGCCTGCAGGGGACATTTTGATGGTAGAACTGGGAAGAAACAACCCGTATCTACTGTGTGGAAACAGGAATGTTGCTAAGCATCCCACAGCGGGACAGGACAAGGCCTAACTACCAACCCCAAGTGTGAACAGCGCCAAGGTTCAGAAACTCTGCAATAAAACGATTTGTTAAAATGCCACTGAAGCTATGGCCGTGAAATTCAAGTTTGACATCTCATACTATAGAAGTGGACGCGGGCAGCTAGTGGATGACTGCTTCGGGGAGCGATCTTTGGCTTTGTTTGGGGTTATGGTGGCTTCTAAAGGAGAGGGGACTGCACTGTATCAATATGTATGGCATATCAGGTGGGACGATGTCTTTAAATGAGTCAGACAAGCAAAGGGGACAGAAGAAATTGGAAATTAATAATTAAAGTAGCAAAGAAGCCCCCACATGTCTATCTGAAGAATGCAGGTGATGTGAGAAACTATTCTTTGGAGAGAATGCAAAGGGAAAAAAATCTACTGAAACTAACGATCTACTGAGTCCCTTGCCGCAGAAGTCTCCCAACCCAGCTCCTTCTGGTGGAGCTTCCAACTGTCACCATCCTTGTAGGACAAAGATATGCACGCGAGATACTGCTCTTGGGAGTCAGACTGAACTGGGCAAGAACAAAGGAATTCTAAAATCTCCCTTTAATCTCTCAGAAGTAAAGCATTGCATCTGAAGGAATTTCCCCCTTACCGCAAGCCAGAGATACCAGGACATCAAGATGAGATTAAAGGACATTTGTAGCTTCCCAGGCAGGAAGTTAAGAAGGATGCCTGTATAGTTGGGAGACACGTGTATAGAGTATGTAGTGTGTAAAATACGGGACCCGGAGAAAGGATGAAAAGAGGCAGCAAACTAGAGTACGGGCTCTCCTGGAGGTTACGGAGCAGAGGTAAGGCCATGTGAGAATGATAGAGGAACTGATAACGTTTGGTTTTGGGTCACACTTCACACTGCAATTCTGGAAGGGGACCTTTCACAGACTGCCTCCGACAGCTGCGCAAAAACGAAGGGACAGGAAACACAGACAGATGTGGCAAGAGACGATATGACATAATCCAGATGTGTCCATATATATCAGTAAGGAATGTTAACGTGCTATTATAAGATCAGGGGTCAGGAGTTAAATGAGAGGTGATTTTATGGTAGAGACTGGGTGCGCTCAATGTTTGGATGCAGGGGTAGAAGGCTCTGGGGTCGGCACTAAGACGTTCCTATCGACGTGAGAAAGGGAAACACAAAAAGAACACTAACCAAGAAAGCATGATGAGCCTTTTACCATCTTAGAATTCAGCGGATGCTGCCAAATGGAACTAAACATATCTTCATAAATTCGACAAGTCCAGCAACATACCCAGGAACCCCAACCCTGGTCCACAGCAATGTACGGAGTAAGCGTCCAGCAGACATGAGCTTAGGAGAAACAGTCAGCATCTGAGAGAGGCAGACCTGGAGATCTTTCAAGTGTGAGGAAGAGGAAGGAAATGGACACTCATGGATTTGGAAGAGAGATGCGGAAAATCAACAATCAATCAGACTCTAAAAAGCTAAATCACACCATTTAAAGCATTAACACCTAGCTGCAATTACAAACTCCTATTTACATAGGATGGTTATATGCAAAAATGAGAAGCTAGTACATTCCCCACATCAGAGTCAGTAAGTGGAGAAGCCCTGACCTCCAAAGATCTCTCTTCTGTGCTTCCTTTTTATCACATTCCAGAGCATCTTGGTGCCTGGCCCCACCCTTTCCTGCTTCCACAGGTCATAACATCATGCCTTTGTCTTCAGCACAGGTTTATTCTGCAAACATACCATGCCTTTCCCTTTTTTATGGTTTTGGGGGGAAAAATCTTGCTGCTTCTCTGTACTTCCCACATACTCCTTTTCTCTCTCCAACTTGATTTCCTCTTTTACTATAACTTAAACTACTTTGGGGTAAGTTGAGGCCCTCATTAAAGATACCAAGAAGCAAATTGACAAACTCTCGTTTCCCACATCATTCCCAGGAAAAGCACTACTATTTCTCCTGTTTGGTTTTCCTCTGAGCAGAACGACTACCGTGTTCACAGACTTGGCAGTGTGGGGTCACACCACTGTTGTGGTGGTTTGAAAGAAAATGGCCCTCATAAAGAGTGTCACAAATAGGAGGTGTGGCTTTGTTGAATTAGGAATGGATTTGTTGGAGGAAGTGTGCCACTGTGGAGACGGGCTTTAAATCTCCTCTGTTCATTTACACTTAGTGACACAGTTTACTTCCTGTTGCCTGTGGATGAAGATGTAGAACTCTCAGCTTCTTCCCCAGCACCATATCTTCCTACATGCTGCCATGTCCCACCATAATGAAAGAAAAATACTCAACTTCATAAGGAAAAGTAAAATTCCAGGATGGCCAAAACAATCCTGTACAATAAAGGAACTTCTGGAGGCATCACAATACCTGACTTCAAACTCTACTACAGAGCAACAGTACCAAAAACAGCCTCGTACTGGCATAAAAACAGACAGGAGGACCAATGGAATCAAATCGAAGACCCGCTTATCAATCCACACACCTAGAAACAGCTGATTTTTGACAAAGAAGCAAAAAATATCAAATGTAGAAAAGAAAACATATTCTACAAATGGTGATGGCATAACTAACTGGTTATCAACATGTAGAAAAATGAAAATAGATCCATATCTATCACCGTACACAAAACTCAAGTCCAAATGGATCAAAGATCTCAACATAAAACCAACCACACTGAACCTCATAGAAGAGAAAGTGGGAAGTACACATGAACACATTGGCACAGGAGACCACTTCCTAAATATAAACCCAGTAGCACAGACACTGAGAGAAACAATTAATAAATAGGACCTCCTGAAACTGAAAAGCTTCTGAAAAGCAAAGGACATGATCAACAAGACAAAATGACAGCCTATAGAATGGGAAAAGATCTTCACTAACCCCACATCAGACAGAGGTCTGAGTTCCAAAATATAGAAAGAACTCAAGAAATTGGTCATCAAAAGAACAAATAATCCAATAAAAAAAATGGAGTACAGACCTAAATAGAGAACTCTCAACAGAGGAATCTAAAATGGCTGAAAGACATTTAAGGAAATATTCAACATCCTTAGTCATTAGAGAAATGCAGATCAAAACAACTCTGAGATTTTATCTTATACCTGTAAGAATGGCCAAGGTCAAAAACACTGGTGACAGCTTATGCTAGAGAAGATGTGGGGTAAAAGAAACACTCCTGCATTGCTGGTGGGAAAGCTAACTAGTACAGTCACTTTGGATGTCAGTATGGCGATTTCTCAAAAAATTAAAAAACAACCCTCCTCAAGACCCAGCAATACTACCTTGGGGTATATATCCAAAGGATACTCAATCATACCACAAGGACATGTGCTCAACCATGTTAATAAAAGCATTATTCGTAATGACCAGACCTGGAAACAACCTAAATGCCCCTTGACTGAAGAATGGATAAGGAAAATGTGGTTCATTTACACAATGGAGTACTATACAGCAGAAAAAATAATGACATCTTGAAATTTGCAGGCAAATGGATGGATCTAGAAAACATCACCTTGAGTGAAGTAACCCAAACCCATAAAGAAATATATCATATATACTCACCCATAAGTATCTTTTAGACATAAAGCAAAGAGAAACCAGCTTACAATTCAAAATCCCAGAGAACCTAGACAGCAATGAGGACCTTAAGAGAGACATATATGGATCGAATCTACATGGGAAGTAGAAAAAGACAAGATCTCCTGAGTAAATTGGGAGCATGGGGATCATGGAAAAGGGTAGAAGGGAGTAAAGAAAATATTAGCTCAATAAAACAATTTTTAAAAAGTTGCTGTGGTCATGGTGTTTCTTCACAGCAACAGAAACCCTAGGATTTTTGAGTGCTGCAACCATGTCAAGGGAATCATTCTAGATTCTCAAGTTTTCAAAACTTGGATCAATCTTCCTGCTGAAAATAATAGTGGAAATCTGGTGTGATGTGCACAGGAAGGGTGAGCTTAAGCTAGGTAGAGATAATAAATTTATCAGCTATGTGTTGTTTTCTTCCACATCTCTTTTTCTGGAAGTCTCTATGGCATAAGGGAAATATCTTTTATTTCATAAAACATACAGGGATAAATGATGTATATTCTAAGTGCTAATGAGGCCTCCATAGAGGCCAGCATTAATTGCAATATTTGAACTATCAGTTATCAAATGTTGGAAGACGACATGCCTGGAGGACCAGTTCTCAGCACAGCTGTCTTCCATAACATACACAAACACCAAGGCCCGTTTCTGTAGATTCCTGCATCTTCCCTATAGATTACTCTGCTGAGTGTTGCTGCCACTCCGGTCTCCTCATATCATCATGCCAAACCTTAGCTACACTATTCTTCAAGTGCGAATGATAATGGGTCACATCCATGATTGAAATCCATTGTTAAGATCCCTAAAATGAGCTACAAGGCCTGAGTGATCTGACAACCCTACCCAGCTCCCCAGCCCCATCTCTTTGCACACCAATGAAGCCACACTAGCCTTTCTGTGGACCCTCATGGTCTCTACACACTTCTGGCCCCAGAACAGTCATAGTTTTAGCACATACTTTGTGAAGCTCTCCTTTAGCCTTGCTAATACCAGCTCATCCATCCATTCTTAGCTAAGGCATAATTTAACAGGGAATATGTTCCTGGCACCTGAGCAGGCACAACTCTCCTTCAGTCAGCAGTGCATCCCTCTTCAAAATCACTTTCCAGCGAATGATCTTACTTGAATTTGGATCACCCGACACATGTTGGTTGTCACCCCCAAATGCTTAATTCTACATAGACGTGAGCTACATCGGCTTTCATTTAGCATTTCAGGACTCAATACCTAATGATGATTGAAATAATGAATTACCCATTGATGTGCAAATTTTTATTCAGTATATAGGCTCAGTAACTAAATATCACTAAAGATTACAACTCATGGTATCTGAAGGCTGTAACATGAGGGCCAGCTTGTTGGGGTTTCTGTCCTGCCTGGTACCCCAACAAGCCAGCAAGCCCCAAAGAAAATCACACAGAGATCTCCATAAGTTACAAACTGATTGGCCTATTAGCTCAGGCTTAGTATTAGCTCTTATAACTTATATTAGTCCATTATTCTTATCTATGTTAGTCACATGGCTCGGTACCTTTTCTCAGCCAGGCAAATTACATCTTGCTTCTTCCGTGATCTGGGCAGGAATGGGAGGAATCAATTTCCTCCTTCCCAGAATTCTCCTGTTCTCATTGCATCATTCCTGTCTTGTTTTCCCGCCTATACTTCCTGCCTGGCCAATCAGTGTTTATTTTAAACATGATTGACAGAACACAGACAATTCTCCCGCACCAGAAGGCAACAAGAAGTAGGTTCCCAGTAAAGATAAATACATCAGTCATACTATGACTCTAGGGGAAGAAATGACACGTAGAAATCTTAGGGCTCGAGAGGCAGAGTTAGGAGGCTCTCTGCAACTTGATGGCCAACCAGTCTTGCTGAATAGGAGAGCTCCAGAACTAGTGAGAGACCTTGCCTCAAAAACCAAGGTGGAGGTTTGGGGCTGAAGAAATGGCTCAGCATTTAAGAATATTTGTTACTCTTACAACAAGACTGAATTTAGTTCCCAGTATCCACACAGTGGCTTACGATCCATAACTCTAGCTCCCAAGGATCCAATGCCTTCTTCTGAACGTTGAGGACATGTTGATGGACACACAGACATAGGCAAAACACTCCTGGACATAATTTAAAGTAAATATCTTTTAAAATCATAAGACAAAACAAAATAGCAAAACCCAACAAGGCAAAAAAGTCTAGTACATGCCTTTAATCACAAGACTCAGAAGACAGAGGCAAGAAGTCTAGCCTTCTCTACATTGTAAGTTCTATGCCAGCCAGGACTTCATAGCAATAACTGGTATAACACATGTATATATAAACAACAGTAAGTGAACTCAATAGATAGATAGATAGATAGATAGATAGATAGATAGATAGATAGATAGATAATAGGTAGAGATGATAGATATAGATTAGATAGATGATAGAGAGATAGATTATAGATAGTAGATAGATAGATAGATAGATAGATAGATAGATAGATAGATAGATAGATAGACGTGTGTATGTGTGTATAAAACGATAGTAATTAGAAAAGAAGAGGTCAAGAATTCAAGAGGGACTGTGGTAGGGACATGCAGTACCTGAGGGAAAACCGTTGTTTAAATGTCTGGTGACTGATCTTGAAAGGACAATTTTCAGCTTCATACAAAAACACAACAAACCAAGTCTAGAAAAAACCAATCCTGAATAATAAAAGAGCTGTGGGCAGTGTCACCATCCCTGATTTCAAGTTGTACTACACAGTTATAGTAATAAAAGCTGCATGGTATTGTCACAAAGCTGGATACGATTAATGAAACGTCACTGAAAACCCAGATATAAATCCATCAACCTATAGACATCTATACATATCAGAAAAAAAGACAGCACCTTCAACAAATGGTGCTGGACAAAGTGGATGTCTGCATGGAGAAGAATCTAAATAGATTCAGACCTCTCACCCTACACAAAAATCAACTCCAAATGAATCAAAGACCATAAGGTAAAACAAGATACACTGAATGTGATAAAGAGAAAGTAGGGAACAGCCTTGAACTCAGGGACACAGGAAAAGTTTTTCTGAACAGAACACCATTAGCACAGGCATTAAGATTAACAGTTAATAAATGGGACCTCAAGAAACTAAAATAGTGCTGGGAAGATGGCGCAACAGTTAGGAGCACTGGATGCTCCTTCAGAGGACCTGGGTTCAATTCCCAACACCTACATGGCAGCTCACAACTGTTCTAGAATATCCAGCACCCTCATATGGACATGCAGGCAGGCAAAAATGTCAATGCATATGAAATAAAAATAAATAATTACAAAGAAATTGAAATGTAAGACAAAGGGTACCACTTGGACAAAGTGGCAGCCTACAGAATGGAAAAAGATTTTTAGCAACTGCACATTTGATAAAGGACTAAGATCAAAAATATTTAAAGAACTCAAAACAACTAGATACCAAGAAAACCAATAACACAATTTAAAAATGGGGTATAGCTCTAAACAGAGAATTCTCAAAAGAGTAAACAACTCAAAGGCCTCAGAAACACTTAAAGAAATGTTCAACATCCTTAGTCATCAGGGAAATGCATATCAAAACTACTTTGAGATTTCATCTTATACCCATGAGAATGGCTGAGATCAATAAAACAAGTGATGACTCATGCTGGTGAGGATATGAAGTAAGGGAACACTTATCCTTTGTTGGTGAGAGTGAAAACTTGTCCAGCCACTGTGGAAACCAGTATGCTACTTCCTCAGGAAGATGGGAATCAATCTACCTCAAGATCCAGCTATACCATTCTTGGGCATATACCAAAGGATGCTTCATGCTAACACAGAGACAATTGCTTAATCATGATCAATATGCTCTATTCCCAATAGCTTGTGTCTGGAGACAACCTAGATATCCCCCGGCCAAAGAATGAACAAAGAAAATATGGTACGTTTGCACGATAAAGTATTATCCAGTCATTTTTTAAGAAAAAAAAAGATATCATGAAATTCAGAGGTAAATGAAAAAAAAACCTAGAAAAAGACATCATCCTGAATGAGGTACCCCAGACCCAGAAATATTAATGTGGTATACATTCATACAATCCATAGAACCCCAGAGGGTAAGTACAAAGTCAGGGACTAAGTACAGACAGATCTTGTTAGCAAATTGTAATATAATAGATAGTTACAGATGGATGGAGTAGGGGAGGGCTGGAATGGGAGGATTAAGTAAGGAGGGGGAGGAAAGAGAAGAATGAGGGAATACAGGAAGAGACAATTAAAATTCAGGACCATTTGAGGGATAATATGAAAACCTAATACTTAATGTGAAAACCTGAAAGTAGAAGCTTCCTACTGTCTACAATGTCCAGGGTCCTGACAACTAGACCCTCCTTGTTTAAGGTCAAGCCAATTTCTATTACAGCTTAAGAAACCCATGGCCACTGAAAATATGATGAGCTCAGTTTAGAAACAAGCTCACCCAACTAGGAGACGATAGCATTGGGTTAGAACCTAGTAAGTCTAATTACAGAATTCTCCTCATTGCTGACAGAGCAGATTCCCAAGTGCTGGGTCATTTCCAGCAGGTCCTATGCTAACCTGCTTGGTTCAAAACTTCATTCTTGAGTCACTAGCAACTCCAAAGCATCCATGTTTCCACTCTTTATTTAGAAGGGCTAAAGGATCAGCTGGAGCACAAATATGTGGACTGTTCACCGACACAGGTTTTACAGGCCTGTAAATAGAGCCAGCCAGTTTCTAACGCAGGCTGGACACAACGGCAGAAGGGCTAGACCCAGACAGTAAATGATTTTCTCTGAAGAGTGACCAAAGCTGACCTTGGGCCTGAGTCAGCGTCCAGTCTGAGTAACGCCCCCAGTTCTCCTGTCCTCTTCCCAAACCAGAGGCTTTTATCATTCTGGGAACAGGGAACATCCCACAAGAATGCATCTAAAATTTGTATCTGACGCTTCTGCCTCTCAGACTTTAAGACATCGATGATGCTTCAAAGTGAATGAGTCACTCTTGAGAGAAGAAAATGGTTTCAAGGGAAAAGGGAAACCGCATGGGGGCTAGGAGCCCGACCCTGTTGGGGTTCCAATCATGCCGGTGACCTTTCTCCACGGGAGCACACTGATGCACAGTCGTGTAAGCCCACGGCAGAATAAAATGCACATAAACACATTGTTGGAGTCCAGTGAAGAACTCAAAGCATTTCTCTGCCTGTGTTGATTACAGCTCCCTCACACATACAATAACAAGTTTCTGGTTTCGCTGGCACATATGTTTGAGCAATGTGCTGCTGCATCCCCGACAGTTGGTGACATTTCCTTCGCAATCAGCAGGATTCGTACAGAGGCTGTGTGTCCAACGAAGAGATTAACATCCTGAGTCCTGCATTTGCTGTTAGTCATCATTTGCAACTTTATCCCTCCTCTCCCCGCACTCACTGAACATCTACTGGGGGCTCAGCCCCCTTCGATGCAAAGACACCCAAAGTAGCCTCCGCCCTCTCAGAGGCATGATACATGCACCAAAATCACGATGTTGCTCACTGCCATTGATAGTTAAAACAGGAACCGGGAGAGAGCCGGTCAGTAACGCACCTGCTGACCAAACATGAGGATGGGACTTTAATCCCCAGATCCCTAGCACCTTCAAACACACCTGCCTATCATCCTAACGTTGAGGATGTGGAGAAATACAGGTCCCTGGGTCTTGCTGACCAGCCAGCCTAGCTTAATCTAGGAGCCTCTGGTCCCAGTGAGATGCCTTATCCAAAAACACAAGAAGTGATCCCTTCAGTTGGCCTCTGACCTCCACAGGCACCTGCACACACACACACACACACACACACACACACAGAGAGAGAGAGAGAGAGAGAGAGAGAGAGAGAGAGAGAGAGAGGGAGAGGGAGGAAGAGAGAGAGAGAGACAGATAGGCAGACAGAGACAGAACAGTTGCAATTAACATTTATTTAAAGATATATTTCAGAGACAGTCTTAAGTATTAAGCATGGAATGTTTCTCTTTCAGTCTTCAAACCAGTGTTACTATTACACCCACAGATTAGAAACAGCCAGCATGGTGCCACGTGCCTGCTACCCCAGCACTGGGGAAACCTAAATCCAGAGCACTGAGAGTTCAAGGCCAGTCCAGGCTATATAGCGACACTCTATCTAAAACTTAAATAAAATAACAATAAGGACCATGAGGAGGCTTACATTTCCCAAAATCATACTTGAATAGCAAGAAGGAGGCAGAGGGGAGAGGTCGCAGCCCCTCAAAGCCACGCCAGGACGGCTCAGCAGTGGAGACTGCGGGGGAGCCCATACAGCCGCTGCACAAATGGCATCGCTCTGTTGAGGAAACACGAGCCTCTTTCTTTGTAAACCTCACCTTCAAGGACCACTGTTAGCCTACAGCCTTCATCAGAGAGACGCTCACGAATCTGCCGCTGCTGATAACAGGCTTAACAAGAAGATCTTAGGCTTCTATTGATCTCTTTTCAGAGCTTGAAAAAGTTCATCCCATTGGTCTGTTGTGTTTGAGATCTGAGAACTCAGCGGGTCGATTAAACACAGGAAAGAATTATCACAGAGTTAGAAGATCATTTGAAGAAACTGATACCGGACAAATTTACCTACTGGCTAAAAATCCATTATATAACAAAAAAAAAAAGTCTCCACTGGATGAGGCCCTAGACATAAGTCAGTCTAATACTTTAATTTTAAAAATGAAAGAATGGAGACCATGAATAGTCAGGAGAATCCTCCAAACATGTAGTGAGTGCAGAGAGCGGTCACCAGAGTCTTCTCGTTCTTTCAACAGTGTGCGTGCATACGTGCGTGTGGGGGCGGGTGTGGGTGTGTGTCTGTGTGTAGAGACTAGAGGTTGATAATGTTTGTCTCTCTCTCTCTACCACTTTCCATCTTCTTTGGGAGGACAGGGTCTCTCTCTGAACCTGGAGCTCACTGATTCAGCTAAAGTATCAACCCAGTGAGCATCGGGGGCTCTCCTCTTAGGATTATAGACAATCGCAATCTGACTTTTACACAGGCGCCGGGGATCAGAACTTAGATCCTCAGATCCCCATGCTTGAGCCCTTTCCCCAGCGTGTCAGCTTGTGTGTGTGTGTGTGTGTGTGTGTGTGTGTGTGTGTGTGTGTGTGTGGAGAGAGAGAGAGAGAGAGAGAGAGAGGTTATCGTGTTGGCTTATGTGATATTGCCTAGGTAAGTCAATAATGGCTGTCTTTACAATGGGAAGACTGAGAACACATTAACTGTTCGGTCCACAGGGCCGAATGCCTCAGTGGATCCAGGCTGGGATAAAGTCCCAGACAATTGGTGTCAAGCCACTGGTCTTCAGTACACATTGGAAGGATGAAGAAGTTGAGTTCTGATGTCAGCAAAAAATGGTAGCCACAGAGATGAGCCTATCATATAGTAAGATGCTATAGTAGATGAACCCGCCAGCACAGGAAGGCAAGCAGGCAAAACGTTGAGAGTTTTTTCATTATGGTTTCTTATCTAGTGTTGCTTTATCTTTGGCACAGTGGCTGTGCCTTAACCTACTGCTATCTCAGCCAGCAATTGAAACCCGACAGTTACCAACCTGCTTCTCTGGCAGCAGCCTGTCTGCTCAGGCTGAAGCCTGGAGGAAATTCTGTTCCCACAGGCACCAGCTCTGTCGCTGCTGCTAACAGTAGCTTTAACTAAATCTCTAACCAGTCTATTTATAAATAAGACTCAAGATTCAAAGGCTGGGGTGAAAACCTACAAGCTCAGAGAGGTTGAGTAGCAACTAACTAGCCTTCTCTCCTTGCTGGCATCTTCCAAAAAACAAACAAACAAAAAAATGTCCTTCGGTTCCACCAAAACAAAAAAAGTCACGCCACTCAGAATCCCTCCACGTTACCTCTGGTGCATCCATCTCTTCCAGATGCCCTCTGATGCTCCATGATTACTTCCTGTCAACTAGTTGCTAACTCAGCTCCTGACCCAAGTTTAATTTTATTTAATTAACATAACACAAATGCTAACTCAGAGTTTACAGCATAATCAAATATCCCCCAACAACCTAGGCTGGTGTTGGAAGGTGCTATTCATCCCTCAAGAGGACCATTGTACAGAATCGTAATTGAGGTATTTAAACCTCATTTTGAATACACAATTTGCTCCATCTTTCGTGTGTATCATGCTGTGTGTATCTCATATATGATAGTGCAGGCACATGTGTGGAGTATCTGTGAAGGTCAAAGGACAACCATCTTCCACCTGTTTTGAGGTGGGGCTCATTATCACTCACCACAGCATAAGCGAGCCTAAGACACTGACCTAAGACGCTGAGAATTTCATGTCTCTCTCCTGTCTTTCCACAGGAGCATGGGGTTAACAGACATACTGTGGCTGGCTTTTATTTGAGTCGTGGGAATCTATCAAGATCACCAGCCTTGCATGACATGTCCATTAAGCACAGAAACATCTCTCTGCCCCTACAGTCTGTTCCATTTTAACACATAATGATTCATCTATGAAACCATCACCACCAGGAAGATAAACATTGTGACGGTTCCTAAAATTTTCCTTATGCCTGTAAACTGCATTCCTAGGCAACCACTCATCGGCTATCATTCCGCACTTACATTTTGACAATCTTATGTAAATGAACTCATATAGTATATGCTAGTTGGGGCTGGCTTCTTTCACCCACATAAGTAATTTGAGGTCTGCTCATATGTCTGCCCACAATTAATCCCTATTTATTGTTGAATAGCATTCAATTATAAGGCCATGACTTATTTCATCATTAACATGTTTAAAGATTTGTCTTTATTATTTTTAATTATATGTCTATGTGTGGGTGTGCACATATAAGTCAGGCACCGTCAAAGACCATAGTCATCGGGTCACCTGAAGCTGTTTGTGAGTCACCCAGCATGGGTGCTGGGAACCAAACTTGGGTCATGTGTAGGAGCTGCAGGTGATCTGCATTGCTGGGCTATCGGTCCAGACACTAGCATTAAGGCAAAATTTGGGTTGTTTCCATTTTTAACAATCATTGCATGAACAAACCCATAATATACAATTCTATACAAGTGTCTATGTGGGCATATGCCTCCTTATCTCTTGGGCAAATATCTATGGGTAGATCTATTGAACTATATGCTAGGTTTATCTTTTAGAGGAAATGCCAAAATGTCTCTCAAAGTTGCACCTTCTTACACCCCCACCAGTGTCTGTGACTTCTAGCTCTCCATAGCCTCCAACAGTTAACACCAATTGTCACAGAATTATTCTTAGCTAATGCTGATCCCCATCGCAACTGATGTGAAACGATTTGATGCTACACTGGTCAGGGGATCCACTAGCTGTCTTTGGTGGGATATAATATTTGATTTCTAGTGGCAATATCAAGGCAAACTATAGAAAGGCCTGGTTTTCTTCGAGATGCTCCTTCGTGGTGACTATGGCGGAATAGAAAGTCTTATCATTTAACACATAGGAAGAAGGTGTCACTGCCACCACTCTGGCGTTAGATGCAATATTCACTCAGAGGCTCGGGGACCAAGGTCAGGTTTCAGGAAGGTTCAGAGGTATGAAAAAAAAAGGAAGAGAGTAAGAAAGTTTACCCACCTTCTGCTTTGGAATGCTCTCCACGGGCACTGGTGACCTTTTTCCTTCCCTAGACCCTGAAAGGGGACCCCCACCTCTACATCATCCCTCTAAGTAACCCGTAAATACATATTATTAGTTGTCTGATTGTAATAACTGTTCCCATTACTATAGACCTCATGTCGGCACAGTGCTGAGAATTCCACACCCGCTGCCTCATTCTTGGCAGCTACGACATGCCTTTTTTTCCTGGCCTTATTTTACACAGGAGGAAATTAAGTCACAGTGGAAAACACAAATATCACGTTTTCTCTCCTGTGGAATCTAGACGTGGCCTCTTTGTTCTTCGGAAATGATAGTAGAAGAGGGACTATTAGGGAGGATGAGGAACTTACCAGAAAGATGGAGAGTGAGAGGGGAAATGATCAACTTATATAGCAAGCATGTCATAAAGTCTATTATTGTCTATTATTTTATACAGTTAATACATGCTGCTGGGTCATGTGATCAGTCCATGACTCCCAGTCTTACCAGAAGAGATGTATTTGAAGTCACGTCTCTCTGATTTAGGAGCCCAAGCTCTTAACCTCCAGACTCTCGATCTTTGAAATGATTGGCTACAAATGCACACTAATATGAACCCTTTCAGACCTGAGCCTTGAGGGATCTACTCTGCAATACCTGGATCACTTGAAGGAATTGGCAACATGCAAGGAGTTCTTTCATTCTTGAAATGTTGACTAAGAGTTGGTCCTTTGGGCACCTGAGAACAACCTGCAGGGGAGAAAGAATAAACATTTAGAACTCAATTACTAACTCTACCAATATTTTCTGCCTGGTTTGTTTTTCTGTTCTACTATTCCCTTCAAGCTAGTGTTTCATCAATAGCCACTTCTTCTAAAGGATCTGAATAAATATCTCCCAACAGCCCAAGAGTTTCAAAGGCAAGGTCCCTAGCTTATAGTGCTACTGGGGCATGGTAGAACACAAGAGCTGAGGCTTACGTGTAATTCATCTGGTCCAACAGTAGTATGTCCTTGAAGGAGATACTGAGACACACAAACCAATACCACCACCACCCCTGATGCTACCAGTTCCTTCTCTTCCAGCCCACCATGAGGTTATTGGCTGTTTCCACCCCATGTTCTCCTTCATAATAGTCTGCATGGCAACAGGTACAAAAGGCTTGGACTAATTATCCACAAACTAGTATCTCTACAACCATAAGCTGAAATAAAACGTTCTTGTATTAATTGTCTCAGGTTTGCTGTTTCACTGGTGGAAGTCTGTGTCACAGTATACCTCCCCATCGCCCCCACAAGTCTCACCTGGGGAACCTCAGCCTCACAAAAACAGAGGTGTAACACCCCTGCCCTCTGGGATTCTAACTCAGTGACATTGTTGTTAAGCCTGGTACCTGTGTTTCCAGCAAGCACCACACAGATACGGCAGACACGTTTTACCTTGTGTCTGCCAATCATTTCATTCGCTGACCTGAAACCAACAGTTTTACTTAGAGGGACTGTCCCCAAGATCCTCTGAATTCTACAAATTCCCTCCTATTTACTCAAATACCTATTCTAAAAATACAGTCTTTCCTATTAAGTTAGTACACCGTGTTGTGATGTTTGCAATCAAGGGTATCTTGGGAAGTTTTTATACAGGGATCCAAAACCCAGCCTTTAGAAAGTACTATGCTTGAGCCGGGCGGTGGTGGCGCACGCCTTTAATCCCAGCACCCGGGAGGCAGAGGCAGGCGAATCCTTGTGAGTTCGAGGCCAGCCTGGTCTACAAGAGCTAGTTCCAGGACAGGCACCAAAAACAACAGAGAAACCCTGTCTCGAAAAATCAAAAAAAAAAAAAAAGTACTATGTTTAATTTTCAGAGACTCTCTGCTTGATCATTCTTGGTAAGGGCAAGTTAGCTCAACTATCATTAGCCATCATTTCTGCAGAAGCAGTAGTAAAAAATATTTGCAAAAGAAAAAGGGGTAATTCTATTATAATATTTTATTCTTCTTTTTTTTGGCCAGCATATAGTCTTTTTGTGTAATGTAGAGTGTCTTTGGGTGTCTTTTTTTTTTTTTTTTGAGACACTGACTTAGTTCCCAAATGCTGTTCTTGGGCTGTCAAGTCCAGAATGATCCTCGCTATTTTCTTTCCTTCTGCACCTCAGAGCCCTCGCTAGTCTGAAGTAGAAAAGAGTTGGTTGGGAGAACCAAGCAAGCAGCTGACAAGTCACTAATTAGCTGCCGGGTAGAGTGTTGATGTGGCCATGACCTCAAGAAACTGGGTACAACACAAAGATCTATAGAAAAGCCTGGAAAACCAAAGGAACACCATTATTAGCAACTCCCGATGAGATGATGACACCCCAATGGTAACAATAGATGCTAATTGTCCCTTCCAAGGAAGTTCCTATGGTGATAAGCCCTTGGTCACAGATTTGTGGCTAAAGAGTTAGTCATTGCAGAACAAATTACAGCAGGAAAGAATGAGGGCTGTGACCCCCTTCTCCCATCTCACGTAATCTTATTTACTTTGGTGTTACGTAGTGTTGTCAGCAGCAGTCCTGTTGATCTTCAGAACCCGGGACTTACAGTAGAGAACCAGTTTCCAAGGCTTTTGACAGACCAATGTACATAACTACCTCTCTCTCAGGATGGCATCCCAACATGTCTCTAGGATACCCAAATTCTCCCATCATTTCCTATGTCATTTTAATGAGCTGGCATCATCTCCTTAGTTTCCAACACAGGCTTAGTTACTGGGGACATTTAGTTTCCCTGCATGTGACAAAACCCGACCGATAAGAATCAGCACTGAATGCCCACTAGAGCTACTAAGAAAATGGGTTTCAGCTCCAGACAGTTCTTCTAGCACTAACAGAGAGGCCATGAAAGAATCAAACCTGCTCAGGGGAGAGGAAGGCCAAGAGACCAAAGAAGGAAGATGCTCTGATATCACCAAGTGAGTCCTTGGCTCCTGCCATGTCTAAAGTACCACTTCCCTCTGAGTTTTTCTATGACAGCAGCAATAAGGCCTTTTCTGGTTTGGCTTAAGGAGGTTCTGTCACTTGGAACCCCAAAACCCTGATACATAGACAGAGGGAGCCATACACTGGTCTCTACAAAGGTAATTTAAAGAGGCAGATGATCCATTCGCCTAGAACTTTCTGTTCTTCTGTTTTGAGTCCAGAGGGTGAAGAGATCTAGACATAAGAAAGGGACAAGAAGCTCTTATAATTGAGTCCTCCCACAACAAACACTTGCCCACACATTTCCTAAGCTTTGCAGGAAAAATCTTATTTCCCCGCTTTCCTTCTGCACAATGTTTTCAAATTCAGAACATATGCTGGAGCGCTCCAAATGAACTTGACTTCTGCTGTTTCTCTTTCTCCAGGAAACCATTTCCATTTTTATGAAGTAGCTGGCCGCCCCCCACCATCTTGATGCCTTTCTTCCAGCTGTGATTTCTCCAAGAAATTCTACTTGGCCAAGGCCGGGAGCCCACCCATCACCACCCAGGCTCTGAACAGGCTTTCCCTCCCAGTGAATCAGGGAGAACGCACATCGAACTTGCCTCCCTGAATTCAATCCAGTGTGCACACTCTGCTCCCTAAAGAGCTCCTACACAGTAGGGAATTCCAGTCTCTTAATATTTGATTGCCTCTCTGGTAAGATGGGACGGAACTACTGAGCATCCCAACAAGCCTCACTAGCTCAGAGTTTTAAAGTCAGTTCGCAGCCTATTGGCATCCTTGACTCCTTGGAAGCAATTTATTATCAAACCCTCTGATCTCTGTGCACAAAGAACTTCACAACAAAATGTATGCTGCTAATGAAAAGCACACAAGGGGATTTTCAATACCCCCAGATTGGGATCTGGATAACCCCAAGATCAGTTGTAGTAGATCTAGAACAAAAATAAAGTCTGAAACCTTGTGAAGACTGGTGACAACTGAGGACACAGAAGAAACACGAGTATTAAGAAGACTATCTGACGGCCATGCTGGAGGGTCTCCCTCTGGAAGTCAGGCATCGAGGTAGAAAGTAGACAAATACTAACAAACACAAAAGAATCTTAACATGAATATGAGGTTCATTTAGAAATAGAAATCACCACTGCCTGTGTATAAAGATATTGAAAGTTTACCCGGGTTTTTTTTTTAATTTCTCTTTAAATTTTTACACAACATATTTTGATCCTATTTTTCTTCCTTTCAAAGATTTATTTTAATTTTATGTGTTTGAGTGTTTTGCCTGTGCACTGCATGTGCGCAGTGACTTCAGAAGCCGGTAGAGGTCATCAGATCCTCTGGATCTGGAGTTGCAGATGGCTGTTAGCTGCTTTATGGGTATGGGAACCCAAGCCCAAGTTCTTGTAATCACTGAGCTATCTTCCCATTCTCCTCCCTACCTGAATAGACACTGTCCATAATATTCAGTACAATCTGTTCACTTAAACCTTATAGTTTATTGTCACCCTCCAAACCACTAAAACTACAAACATTTCAACTCTTTTATCAGCTAACTACTTAATATTTGAGAAATAGCAAGTATAAAGAATGGAAATAAGGATAAAGGACTGGAGATATAGCTCAGTGCAAAGTATTTATTCAGTATATGTGAGGTCCTGGATTTAATCCCATGCAACACACACACACACACACACACACACACACACACACACACCACAATTATACAGTGAACATGGAGTTTGAGAATGAAATCATAAATGCTTTGGAAGTATCTTATATATAGTATATAGAATGCAGTATAGTATATAATAAAATATATAATATTCTCCTAGATGGGATTCTCCTCTTTGCCAATAGTAACTAACCACTTGAGCATTAAAAATGATCTATGTTTCTCTGTTGCAAAATGTTCCATCATAAACGTGTATTGTACTCTGTGTCATGAAGATAGATCAGTGGATAAAGGTGCTTGACACTATGACTGATGACCTGAGCTCCATCCCTGGAACTCACACCGTGGGAAAGGAAGAATGACTCCCACGAGCTGTCCTCTGGCTCCACTCTGTGCCACACACATGATAGATGATAGATAGATAGATAGATAGATAGATAGATAGATAGATAGATAGATAGATGGATAATGGACAGACGGACGGACAGACAGACAAATAGATACATAGATACATAGATGGATGATAGATGGATGGACGGACAGATGAATGGACAGACAGACAGACAGATATATAGATAGATAAACAGATGATAGATAGATAGATAGATAGATAGATAGATAGATAGATAGATAGATAGATGGATGGATGGATGAATAGATAGATACATAGATACATAGATACATAGCTACATAGATAGATACATAGATCACTTTAATGTACTAAAATCTATTTAACCAGTTCTTCAGTTGATCTTGGCATTGAGAACTGATTGTGGTGAACTAGCCCAAATGTCACCAAGCATTTGAACTTCTTCAGATTATACACAATAAACAATGCTGCAGTAAACATCATGATATACACCTTTTCACACACACACATCTATGGCTGTTTCCTATGCTATTAGTGTTTGTAAACTGAGCGTGAACTAGTATCATGTGGGAAAAGGGACACTCAGTTGAGGAAATTCCTCTATCCCATTGCCCTGGAGTCACGTCTGTGTGGCATTTCCTTGATATTTTATTGAAATATAAGACAAGTAGTTGAATGTGTTCCTGAAAACAATCCAGTAGCTTTCCTCTTCGGTTCCTGCCTCTGTTCCTCCTGGAGTTCCTGTCCTTATTTCCCTCAGATGACCTGTGACGTGGAAGTGAAAGCCTTCCTCCCTAGTTGGTTTTGGGTCACAGTATTGATCTCAGCAAAAGAAAGCAACACAAGGACAAACTCCTAGAAGTGAGATTGTTGTCGCTCAGTGTTGAGAGCATTTTCCTGATGACCAACATTACTGACTTCCCCTCCTGGGCAGTTCTAACCAAGTTGACCTCTGACCTTCTTATGCATTCAGGTAGCCTCATGCACATACATATACATACACACAAAGAAAAGAATGAAGCTGGGGAGCTGGCTTAGTGATAAAGTGCTTACGTAAGCATGAGGATATGGGTTCCAATCTTGTTGTATAAAAGTTTGTCATAGTTGGGGACATCTCTAATTTCAGCACCAAAAATTCAAAAACAAAACAAAATTGCCCTCAGTAACTTTTCATTCTGGTAACAGACTGACAAGTGTTTTATATAACTCATTCACATTTCTCTAAATATGACTAGACATTACTGGTCTGTAGAAAAGAACAATGAAAATTTTATTTTATGATTAATGATAGACAATAACTACAAGACAGGAGCAAAAAATGAAAATTAAAAAAATAATAAAAGACAGGATCAAATAAACCAAATAAAAAATAAACCAGGTTACTGAGCATGGTGGCATACACCTATAATCCCAGCACTCTGGAAACTGAGGCAGGAGGATTGTGAATTTGAAGCCAGCTTGGATAGCAAAATCCTGCATAAACAAACAGGCAAACTAAAGCAGGTCAAGTGACCCTGAGAAAAATCTAGCTGCTTCAGGATCAGAACATATCTACCCTTCCTGGCAAGCTTCTTGTGCTAATGACTTCCTACAGACTGAAGCATTCCCTACTGGGGGGAGGGGACAGCTCTTTAACTCAAGAAATAAAGGAACCTCACAAGTTCCAAGCAATTCTTGAAACATAAAAAAGTTAAATAAGCAGAAGCAATTGCTGGGGAGGGAGGACACCCCATCTGGCAGGGCTGCCTGTAAACTGTGCACAGAGTCCTGGGGATGCAGTTTCCCATGATGCCCTGGCTGGTTTCCTGATGCCACAGCTACCTTTGAATCAGATGTGCTCCTGGAAGTAACTTCCCCAGCCTTATTAATTCACTGAGCTGGACTTGGATGGAACCAGAACTTCGGTATGTTGTTGGTGCCCTATCTGGGGTGAATTGACATTTGCTCTCATCTCTCCGGGGAAAGTCACGGAACAACTTGAAAGGTTTGTTTTGTTCAGGTTCCAACAGTAAACATTGCAAGTTTTGCAGCCCCTGGGTCCCTGCTACACTCACTCAGCAATGCCAACGCAGGGTCAAAACAGCCTGAGACAAAGCGCTGGCAGAAACAGACCATGTCGCAAGGTCATTTCACAACACACCTCCTCCACCCTGTTGTGAAAGAGCACCCTTCGCCAAATGTTTTCACCATTTAAAGCCATGAAAATCAGCCCTCGCCCTTGGAACTGATTTGGCCCGTGGGTCACAGATACTAATTTCTGATTGAAAAACCTACATATTAGCCCAGTCGTGGATGTTTCAATATATTTTCACTGATTTCTGTTGTTCAGATTTGAATGTAAAGTGTCCCCCATGGGCGGGCATTCTGGGTGCTTAATCCTGGAGGCACTATTCTGAGAGATGGTAGAAACTTTAGGAGATGGGCTCTGTCTAGAGGAGTGGGTCGCTGGAAGCATGACTTTGAAAGGTTTCCCTGATTATTCTCTCTCTCTCTCTCTCTCTCTCTCTCTCTCTCTCTCTCTCTCTCTCTCTTCTTCCTATCTACTTTGAGGTGACTATGCTCCTCTACAAAACCTGACACCATGATGCTCTGCCCACCTATATGGGAACAAGCCTCCATGGACTGATCTCATGGAAACAGTGACCCCAAAAAGATAAAAGAAATCCCTCTTCACCCACATTAGGTCTCCTGTCAGGTGACGAAAGGGCAGCTAATACAAGCCACTGGCAAACCTCTAGTCATGTCTAGCTTTTCCACTACACACAGTACCTGGATGGTGTCACTACACACACAACCTCTGCATCCTTTCCAGGCCTCCCCAGCCTGTATCGGAATCGCCCATGTCCCAAGCAGCAGCCCATCCGACAGTGTTACAGAGGAGGATTCTCAGGACGAGATCAGAGCAATCCAAATGCAGAGGCTCTTTTATTCCTCACCCTAATTATTCTTTTGTTGTTGTTGTTGTTGTTGTTGTTTTAAGATTCTACTATTTGGTGAATAGGAGTGTTTACCTGAATGTACATAAATGCGCCAAATACATGTAGTCCTCGCAGAAGTTTGAAGCAAGCCTCCGTTTCTGTTCCCCTGGATTCCCTGGAAATAGAGGAACAGATGGTGGTGAGGAGGAATTTAGCTGCTGGGAAGTGAACCCAGACCGCTGGAACTGCAGCGAGTGCCCTTAACTGCTGAAGCATCTCTCCAGCCCCCAATCATTCTGTTCTTCAAGGATGTCAGATTCCTACGTCTTTCCTGACGAATCCTGCAGCTTCTGTTCACCGACTTCTCGTCCTCACAACCATTTGCAGAGCCATGTTGATCCACAGAGACGCTTCTCCACCCAAGCTGGACCGTGCCTGCGTGTGTGCCTTGAGCTGTCCCCTGCTGGTTGAACATGACCACTTCTGTCTTAAGGCAGAGCTGCCACGGCTAACTGCACAAGACCCTTCTGAGGTCAGGCCTGTTAAGCTACGCAGTGGATGGGGATGAGATCCTTCGGCACTATAGCTGCAGGTGAGTGAGACATGCTGGGGAGTGGAATGTTCTTGGAGTCTGGCAGTCTTTGAGGAACCTGTAAGTAATCCCTATAAATACAAATCCTGATGAATTCACTGGTCCACCAAGCTGGGCTCGGCAGTCAGTGCCTTCTGCGTGGGGCAAGCAGACATTTTCTTACGTGGTTCCAGGAAGTCAGGCAACACAGCATCCTCCACCAGGCATCCCTACCCATCTTCATTTTTGATAGCTAGTTTGATACAGTGTTTCATCCCCTCTGCTGCTACATCTCAGGAACCTACACAAAGGGTATTTTTGATTTTCTTCCCTCCCAAAGATCCTCACACACCTTCTTTTTTCCCCTTTACTTCAAAATTTTGAAGTAAATATTTTAATTGAAGAGAAACCATAACCACGGCAACTCTCATAATGGAAAACATGTCACTGAGGTGGCTGACATCTTCAGAGGTCTAGTCCATGGTCATCATGGTGCAACATGGTAGCATGCAGGCAGACATGTTGCTCAAGAAGGCATTGAGAGTCCTACATTTCGATCTGCAGACAACAGGAAGTGAACTGAGACTCTGGGCATGACTTGAGCATACATGAGACCTCAAAGCCTACCCCCACAGTGACACATTTCCTCCAACAAGATCACACCTATCCCATAGCAGTGCCATTCCGTATAAGCTCATAGGGGCCTTACTTACATTCAAAGTACCACAAGCATCAAATAAAATCTTGTTCAATACCATAGAGTAGAATGAAGGTCCTTCCTTCCTGCCCCACCCCTAACGGCACCTACTGCCAAGAGGCAGCCACTGTTATCCAACAAACTGAGATCTAACTACAGAATTGCATATCTGTAACTACCTCCATTAAACAAGACACCTCACTCCTCTGGACCCTGGTTTTGTCATTTATAAATAATGGTAATTCTTTCTTAACTGCGTTAGCCAGGGTACTCTAAAGGAACTACATTGATAGAGTGTTATATATATTGAGATTTATTAGCCTGGCTTACAGGGCGTGGTTCGAGTTGTCCAACGATGGCTGTCTCATGACAAGAGCCTGCTAGCCATCGGGTCAGTGAGGTTAAATGTCTCAGCAATCACAGTCGTAGAAAAATCCTACAGAGCTGTGAGTCTTCTGTCTTGGCCTTTCACCTTGCTCGAGACAAAGTCTCTATCTTGTTTGCTGCTACACTGCAATTGCCTGCATGCAGCTTGTCTCTGCTTCCCATCATGCAACAGAAGCCCTGGGATTATACCACCCCACCTGGCTTTACATGGATCCTGGGGATTTAAACTTGGATCCTCATACCTGTACAGCAAACATGTTATCCATTGAGCCATCTCCCCAGTGTTAAATGTTTTAATCATTATTTAAAGTTTTTGTCCTTACATTTTTTTCAGCATAATAGTGTTTACTGATTCTTTGGGGATTTCACATCATACACCCCTATCACATTCTTTTCCCAGTCCTTCCCTATCCAACACCCCATCCTTGTGACCTCTCCCCAGCAAAATAAAAGAAATCAGTCCAATTTATGTTATCTATATACTCACTGAAATATATCTCACTCAATGGTCTGCTCCTTAAATAGAACCAAGTTCTTCCCCTTTCACACTGCTACCAAAAGTCACCTATTGAGCAAGGTGACACTTCAGCATCCTTACCATGCTTTTTAAGAGTTCTCTTTGATGGCTTCCTGTTTAGGCTGTTACTTGAGGGGTGGAGCTGGGGTGCGAGGGGTTACCAGAGAAGCCTTCCATGTCCCTCTTAACTGTTTGCCTGCAGCTATCATTACCATAGCCAAAGTAGCATATTTGTTCTTTATGGTCAACAGGAACATGGATCGTGGCTTTCCACATGGTTTCCGGCATCAGAAGAGACCGAGAACAGGGCTCCTGGCTGCAGCAGGGCCATGGACCCAGACAAGGACCTTGGACGCAATAGGTACTATCGGCGAATCAATCCCACACCAGTTATGTTTTAAGGGGTTATTTATTTTGGGGGGTAAAACTTACATACACCATAAACTGTCAGGAAGGGAGCCTAGTCGCAGGAGCCGGGAGCAGGAACCAGGAGCAAGCACCGGAACCAAGAGGGCCTGATCCGGATCTGCTTCTCTTTTTAAAAGAGAAATATACCACGCCCCAGTGGGCTGGTATTTCAGCAGCTATTGGCTGACAGAGCGGAAGTCGCTCCCCGCTGCACTGTGGGCTCGTATTTCAGCGACTATTGGTTGAGGCAGCGGAAGTTACTCCCACAACAAGGTACCATCAACATCTCCATGGCCTCAGGCTGCAACATAGACCACAGACATTCGCCAGGCCTTCAGTGGTGACACGGGCCACAGGCATCAGCAGAGCCTAGCTGCAGTAGGACCAAGAACCCCTTTATGATCCTCAGGAACAGCATCAGTTGAGACCATCACTATGGCCTCAGAGGCAGCAAAGCCCACCCACAGACATCCACACGGCTTCCAGCTGTAGCACTGACCATTGACTTTATGGTCTTCAGTGGTAGCATGGGTCACAGACATCAACACAGACCCAGCCTCAGTAAAATGCAGACCGGGACATCCCCTCTGTGGCAGCAGGGACCCGGACATCTCCATGGCCTTAGGCGGCAGTGCGGGCCGCTCGGTTCATTATGTCCCCCAGCAGAAGCACATTTATTTGAAGTTTTTAAAACAGATCTTTCAACGCTGGAGGAGCTGTCTTGGAACATAATGAATTGAGTATTTCTAGGAATATTCTCTTAGGATGAATTCCCCAAGCTGGAATTGCATCAATCTGCAAAGGACATTTTTATTCTGATAAAATGTCCTATTTTTATACATTCAAAATGTCCTCTATTTATTCCAAGAAAAAGGTCATCCTAAGTCATCTGCCCAGATTCCACAATACTTCAGGCCATCGGCCTTCCACACTTCCCAGGCCCTTGCCTGTAGAAAGGCCTTGAACATTAGTCAATACTGTAAGCACAAACACCATTTTATTGCTAATCTGAAACCTTAATTCCTCTGTCTCCTCCCAAGGGGATGCGACACGAAGCTTCTCCACTGACCTGGATGCTGCAGTGAGTCCACTGTAGACGCAAACCTCAAACGACAGCCTAAAACGGACGGCATGAGCGAGGGACAGACACTTGTTTAGGCCACTGTCACTTAGGTGGTGCTGGCCACTGTGGCATAGCCTGCGGCAGGCACCGTCCAATCCACGCTCCTGCCAAAGAGGCGACTACTTTCCATCTCTTTCGCAATTTTCTTCCTGTTATAGATCTCTCTTTTCCACTAAACTCATTAGAGATGATCAGAAAACGCCGTGCAATGCCGAAGCCACTCGCCAAGGCTTTATTAATATCACACCTGCTTATTAGAAAATCCTGTTTTCCTCAAAAATATCCTCCCATGCTAATAGGCAACTAAAAGCCTTCTTCTCATGCTCTTCGGTTGCTTTTTCACCCCGCATTATCCAATTCCTTTTTTTCTGGCCTAATCATATGTTCAATGCCTTAGAAATGTGCTACCATCTCTCCCCTGGTCATGGTTTTCACCCTGGCCCACAGAGAAAGTAGCATGCACTGTATTTTGTATGCGACCATGGTGAAGAGTCCTTCTGAAAAACTCACAGCAGCTCCTCCAAGTCGTTCGCATTTTTTAAATAAGGAGAAATAAATGTGAGGCCCTTTATCTGTTGTGGTCTGGATTTTAAGTGTCCTAGAAATATTTCTGGTCTTAAAGTGTTGCTCCTCAGCTGAGAAGTGATTGGATGTCAATGCTGGGATCTTATCAATGAATTAATCCACCGAGAGATTCCTAATTTCATGACATCATTGGGAAGGGTTGAAAGATCGGGCAGTAGGAACTATTAGAGGAAGTGGGTCGGTCAAGGGGCGTGTCCTTCGAGACTACATTTTGTTCTATCCTTCTTCCTCTCTTTCTCTCTGCTTCCCACCCACCAGGAAGTGAAAAATGTATGCCCTTGGTGTCCTCTCAACCAACCGTGGTTACTTCTCCCTCCTCAGGCCCAAAGCAATGGAGGCAGTCGGCCATGAACAGAAACCTCCAAATCCGTGAGCCACGATGCTCTCGCCTCCTCTGAAATCTCGCGGGGATTTATCACAGCACGGCACTCCAGCCTCCAACGCCCACAGATGCATCTCCCTACAGGAGCGGTCCCTTTGTGTGCTCAGCTAGAGACCAATCCGGGCCTCCGCAGTCGAGCATCTTTCTCCTGACTTGCAGTGCGCGCTCACCGCCGAGCTGCAGTTACAGGAGCATGCTTGTTCTGCCCCTTGTACCGCTGCATTACTCCCTCATGGGAGTTACATTGCAGGGACTGAGCACAGCTCTGACCCAGAGGCTAAGGAAAGCGTGTGGTCTGTACACAGCAACGCGTTCCCAGGAAGGATTTGGAAAATCCTTGATTTTTATGCTGCAACCCCATGTGGAAACTAGCACTCGCTGTATTTTATATGCGACCTTAATGGTCTCTTTTGGAAAAGGAAAGAAAAAAAAAAACTCATTTTGGGGATCCAGTCTGTTTGGATACTCACCTTCCTGGACCTGGAGGGAGGGGGGAGGAACTTGAACTTCCCACAGGGCAGGAAACCCTGACTGCCCTAAGGGACAAAGAGGGAGGAGGAGAGGGAGTGGGGGGAGTGGGAGGGTGTTGGGAAGAGGGGCGGAAATGGAAACTTTTATAATTTAATAAAATTTACTTTAAAAAAAAAAACTCACACCATCGTTACCAAAAAATTTACTTTCATCCTTTTAATAAGAAGAAATAAATGTGAACCATATATCTATTATGGTGTAGATTTAATTTGGTCTTAAAATACGAGTGATCAAATTCTGAAACTCGAAGGGTATAGGTGAATATATTTTTCTGTGCATTAAATCATTCTGCTGACTTGGAGCTGGAGAAATGGTTCAGCAGGAAGGAACACTTGTTCTGGCAGAGGACCTGGGTTCATCTGCCAGCATCCACATGCTGATTAACACCACCTATAATTCCAGTTCCAGGGAATCTGATGCCTTATTCTGATCTCCACGGGGCTCCAGGCATTTGTGTGACACACGGGCATAAAGGCAAAATACTCACTTTTTTATACTATAAAATACTATAAAAAATATAAATACTATAAAATATATTTTTTTGTTTTTTTGAGACAAGGTCTCACTATGCATACTTGGCTGGCCTGGGGCATACTACATAAACCAGGTTGGCCATGAGCTGATAGATATCTGTCTCCATCTACCTCCAGAGTGCTGAGGATATTAAAAGAATGTACCACCACACCCCCCAAAAAAATCTTTTTTAGTTTCTTATTTTATATTTTTGTTGTTGTTTTGTTTTGTTTTGAGACAGAGTATCTGTCTGGAGCTCCCTAGGCTGGCCTTGAACTCACAGAGATCCACCTGCCCTGGCCTCTCAAGCACTGGGATTAAAGGCGTATGCCACCACCATCCAGTTTAATTTTTTATTTTAAATAATTGTTCTGTCAATTAAATCCAGGGCTGAGGAAGGGGGGTTTTGATGTGCATAGTGTTTGAACCAAGACTCCTCTGGATAGACACTAGCTGGTAAGAATGTTGTTAGACAATGCAAGCCAAACAAGGCCGGACTATTGAGATAAATGCAAAGATCAGAGTTATCTAGAGGATTTAAGATTTTAAAAAAAAAAAGAACATTATCGCTGTTCAGTAATTGTTTACAACATGCTTGGATGCAAGACAATGTACTACATGCCCCAAATCTTGTTGCAGTAAAAGCCAAGTTGATCTCAAATCCTGTCACTCACAAACACACATCATTGGATATGCATTTATCTTCAAGCAGGCAAAAACAGGAGTCACACGTGCCCATGCCAAACCACCTCATAGCTCTTTAGCCTGTGTACCTGACCATTATTTTTGCATGAAGCAGAGACGGACAAAAGCACACTTTTAGGGATCATCCAGCTAAACTCGTAGCCAGCACCAGGTAACTAGAATCATCCAAGTAGGTAGATGAGGGTAGGGTCACATTACAGTCAAGCCTCACCTAACATCCTGAACCTGGAGAGAGCTCTGGAGTTCAACATCCTGTTCATGAGCAATTTCGAAATGGCTCAAAATATTATAGTGTATCTACTTATCTTGAATACCAGTCATTTTGCTAAGGAATTCATCTTTTAATATTCATCATTATATATGACCTGTGTTGTTGGTCAACAATAAATATAACTAAAGTTTAAGTTCACCTGAAATATAAATTTAGGAATAAACACCTACTGACCACCTATGAAGCATATTCCCTATATGGGAGACAGCTATAAACCACTATCACCGTGATTTAACTTAAAGCTCATCAATACGTTTAGATCTCCTGCTCTCTTTCTCCTCCAAAGCTCAATGTAAAATCAAGTACAGGAGCTGAGGATGTGGCTCCATTGGAAAAGAGCTTGCTCAGCACATGCAAAGCCCTGGCGACATCAGCATAGCACAAACACTAGCGATGATGCTATCCACCTGTAATCCCAGTACTCAGGGGGCGGAAATAGAAAGATCACAACTTCAAAGCCGTATTTGTCAATATAGTGCATTTGAAGCCAAGGTGGGCTGGACTACATGAGACCTTGTCTCAAATAAATAAATAAATAAATAAATAAATAAATAAATAAATAAATAAAACCGATCCACATCTCCTGTGGATCCCACAAACCGTTTCCTCTTGACTTCGCAGAACTCAGCACCTGGACTTATAATCACCCCAAACCCAGATGTGTAGGTGTCATCATAAAAATGAACACAATAACAGCCAGGACAATATGCCTCCGCTAGAGACCAGTTATCCTACCCCTGTAGGCCCTAAATATTCCAACATAGGTGAAGCACAAGAAAAATACCTTAAAGTCAACTATGTGAAGATGATAGAGGTCCTTAAAGAGAAAATTAATAAATCACTTAAAGAAAGTCGGGAAAACACAAACAAACCATAGGACAAAATGAATCCCTTAAAGAAAGACAAGAAAAAAGAAACAAAGAGTTGAAGGAAATTAATAAAATTGTTAAAGACCTGAAAATGGAAGCAGAAGGAATAAAGAAAACACACACTGAGAGAATTCTGGAAATGAAAAGTGAAGAGTTTGAAGAGGAACTACAGACACAAGCTTCATCAACAGAATACAAGAGATGGAAGCAAGAATCTCAGGCTTTGAAGATACGGTAGATGAAATGGATACATCAGCCAAAGAAAATGTCAAATCTAAAATTCGTGACATAAAACACTCAGAAATCTAGGGCGCTATAAAAAGACTAAACCTAAGAATAATAAGAATAGAGGAAGGAGTATAATTTCTGCTCAAAAGTACAGAAAATAAATCACAGAAGAAAATTTTCCTAACCCAAAGAAGGAGATGCCTATAAAGGTACAAGAAGCATACAGAACATCAAATAGAATGGACCAGAAAAGAAAGTCTCCTGGCTACATAATAAGCAAAATACTAAATTACAGAACAAAGAAAGGATACTGAAAGCTGCAAGGGAAAAAGAACAAGTAACGCATAAAGGCAGACCTATTAGAATTATACCTGACTTCTCAATGGAGAGTCTAAAACCAGAAGATGTCCTGAAGACTCTAAGAGACCAGAGATGCCAGCCCAGATTACTATACCCAGCAAAACTTTCAATCAACATAGATGAAAAAAAAAACAGATATTCCATGATAAAGTCAAATTTAAACAAGATCTATCCACAAATCTAATCTTACAGTACTAGAAGGAAAACTCCAACCCAAGGAGATTAACTACACCTATGAAAAACACAGATGGATATAGCAAGAGATGTCAAAGAAAGCCAGAAAATCATAAGGGCATACTTTAAAAACCTGTACTCCATCAAATTGGAAACTCTAAAAGAAATGAATAATTTTCTCAATAAGTACCACTTACCAAAGTTAAATCAATATCAGATACACAATTTAAATACACCTATAAACCCTAATGAAATAGAAACAGTCATTAAAATTCTCCCAACAACAACAAAAAGCCCAGGGCAAGACAGTTTTACTGCAGAATTCTATTATCAGATTTTCAAAGTGTTGATGCCAATACTCCCCAAAATAGAAACAGAAGGAACATTGTTCAATTCATTTTATGAGACCACAGTTATTCTGATACCCAAACCACATAAAGGCTCAACAAAGAAAGAGAATTATAGACCAATTTCCCTTATGAACATAGACATAAAAATACTCAATAAAATGCTTGCAAATTGGATTCCAGAACATATCAATGGATCATCCATCATAATCAAATAGGCTTTATTCCAGAGACACAGGCATGATTCAACATACAAAAATCAGTCAATGTAATCCACCATATAAACAAACTGGAAGAAAAAAAAACATGATCATTTATCTAATTATATGCAGAAAATGGCTTTGACAAAATCCAACACCATTTCATGATAAAAGTTCTAGAGAGATTAGGGATACATGGGACATACTTAAACATAATAAAGGCAATGTATAGCAAATCTCTAAATATTATCAAATTAAATGGAGAAAAACTCAAAGCAATTTCAGGAACAGGGCAAGGTTTCCACTTTCTCTATTTCTATTCAGTATAGTACTTGAACTATAAGTGATAAGACAATTGAGAGAAAACAAGTGGGTACAAATATAAAGGGAAGAAGTCAAAATATCATTATTTTTCAGATAATATGATAGTATACATAAGTAACCCTAAGAAATTCCACTAGGGAACTCCTATTGGTGATAAACACTTTCAGCAAAGTGACTGGATACAAGATTAACTCAAAGAAATCAGTAGCCCTCCAATACACAAATGACAAATGGACTGAGAAAGAAATCAGAGAGTCACAACCTTTCACCATAGCCCCAAATAATATAAAAGTAACTAACAAAACAAGTGAAGGACTTATATGATAAAACTTGAAGTCTTCAAAGAAAAGAAATTGAAGAGGATTTCAAAAGATGGAAAGATCTCCCATGCTCATGGATCAAAGGGATTAACATAGTAAAAATAGCCATCCCTACCAAAAAACAGTCTACAGATTTGATGCAATCCCCATCAAAATTCCAACACAATTCTTTACGGATCTTGAAAGGACAATATTCTACTTCATATGGAAAAATAAAAAACCCATGATAGCCAAAACAATCGTAAGCACCAAAAGGACTGCTGGAAAGAACATCAACACTGATTTCACATTGTACTATAGAGCTATAGTAATAAAAACCACATGGTACTAGCATAAAAACAGACAGACTGATCAATGGAATAGAAGTGAAGACCTAGAAATAAATCCACACATCTGCAGATATATGACAATGAAGCTAGAAACGCGCACTAGAAAATAGCATCCTCAAACAATGGTGCTGGTCAAACTGGATATCTGCATACATTAGAATAAATAATATATTCTTACCACCCTGCACAAAACTCAAGTCCAAGTGTATCAAAGACATTGGCATAAAACCAAATACACTGAACCTGATAGAAAAGAAAGTGGGGAATACTCTTGAACATATTGGCACAGGAAAAGAATTTCTGAACAGAATGCAATAGCACTAAGATCAATAATTAATAAATGGTATGTTATGAAACAGACATGTTTCTGTAAGGCAAAGGACACTATCAATTGGACAAAGCTTCAGTCTACAAAAATGAAAAAAGGTTTTTAATAATTCTATATCCAATAGAGCTCTAATATCCAAAGCATATTTTTTAAAAAGTCCAAAATAACAAATAATCCAATTTTAAAATGAAACAGAAAACTCAATAGAGGAAACTCAAATGGCTGAGAAACAAATGTTCAACATCCTCATTCGTGAGGAAAATGTAAATCAAAACTACTTTGAGATTCCATCTTACACCTGTCAGAATGGCTAAGATCAATAGTAAGTGACAGCTTGCTATTGGAAAGGATATAAAAAAGGGAACACTCCTCCACTGCTGATGGGAGTTCCAACTAGCATAACCACTATGGGAATCAATATGGTGGTCCTCAGGTAGTTGGGAATCGATCTACTTCAAGACCTAGCTATACCACTCTTGGACATAAGGACACTTAATCTTACTACAAGGACACCTGCTCAGTCATGTTCATGTGGCTTTATTCTTAATGACCAGAAAGTGGAACCAACCTAGATGTCCCCCAACAGAGGAATGGATAGAGAAAAATGAGGTACATTTACACGATGGAGTATTATTAGTCAGCTGTTTTAAAAATGACACCATGAAATTCAAAGACAAACAGATGGAATTAGAAAAAAAATTAGCCTGAGCGAAGTAATACAGACCCAAAAAGCAAACAAGATATGTACTCATTAATAAATACCTATTAGACATTAAGTAAATGATTATCAAGGTACAATCCAGAGACCCAAAAAGGAGGAATTGGGGGTGGGGGGAGTAAGACTCTGCTTGGGAAGGAAAAATAGAATAGATTTAGTAAGTAGACTCAGGATGAGTGGGGACAAGAGAGGGAGGTACCAGGTGGTGGGGTGATGAGACAAAGGGGGAAAGTTTGGAGAAAGATGGTTAGAATGGGGAGGGTACAAGGGAGTGGGATGGAATTCTACTTCAGGGGAAACTTCCTGGATCTATAAAGGCAACCTTAGTGAGGGTTCCTGGTAATGGGAGATACGGAATCTGAACTGGTCATCTCTTGTAGGCAGGCAAGGTTTCCAGAGACAGTGCTAGATTGTATTAGGTTGAGTTGTTGGTCAAGGGTCCCAGGTGGAGATTTCCCCAAACAACCCAGGCTAATGCTAGGACAGAGGGTTGCTCTCTGCAAACTGACAGTGGGGCCCTTTGCCAAGGACAACTCCACACAACTTATTAAACGTGGAGAGGTTGAGTTGGTGCTTGTATGACATCTTTACCCCTGTATTCTAGTCTCTTTGGTGCAGAAAGGTATTCACAGGCTATGGAAAGAGAAACCTAAACACCAACCCAGTTACAATTTGACCTTTGACCTACAATCTGTCCTGCCTGCAAGAGGTGCTGGGGCAATGACTGCACATAACTTGTGAGGGTGACCAACCAATGTCTGATTAAGCATGAAATGAAATGCAATGAAATGATTCCTAATGATCTATATCATGAATTGGTGCATGGTCCAGTTGTCATCAGAAAGGCTTCCTCCAGCGACAGATGGGAGTGGGTGCAGAGACTGCACAGTCAGACATTAAGAGGAGAGAGAGTCTATATTGGAAGTCTCTATCAGGTTCCTCCCCCTCGGAGCTCAGGGAATGCCACAGAAGAGGCAGAGTGAAAAAGGACACTTCAAAGAAATCCCTCACTAGCTCAGAATTAAGCATAATAGAGGGTTATTTATTTAGCAGTAGACTCACAGATCACAATCCTCTGCTGGAACAAGGTACAGCAACCAAATCCCGTGACCGGAAAAGAGTCAAGACGCAGACTTTCCATCAGCATATATAGTATAAAAGGCCACACCCAAGTGGGCGGGTAACTTAAAGGCTATTGGCTGAATGATTTCCTACAGCACCTCCCCCTTTTGTTTAAATAAGAAAGTTCTAAGCCTAATACAAAGTTATATACAATAAGAACAAATAACAGGTATAAAAATTAGAATTACAACCAGCATAAAAAATATCAAGCAAGAAGCATGTAGTAAATGTTTCAATAATTATCCTATCCTAGTGAATTTAAGTCTTGTATAATAAATAACTTGGCCAAGTCATGAGAGGAAAGTAACTACAACTATCTAGCCTTCAACCCCAACAAAGACCTGAGAAGGGAAATAGTATTACTTGAGTAAGCAGGAAGAGCAACTTATAAAATGTACAACAAATGACAGGGACAACTGGCTATCTGGACAATCTCCCAAAGTCTCATTTGCAACGCTGGAGCAACCAACTTTGGCTAAGGCCTAGGGTAACTGACAGACCATTTTCAGAGACAGGGGATTTTTCAAAACTGTTTTACCCTGGCGAGATTTGACAGTCATTTTTCTTGTATCCTGCTTGTCCTGTCCAGACACCATGCATTTTATCAGTGGTTGATACATGGGTAGTTCTTTGCCCAAAGGCCATTTTTGCCAAAAAGAAAACAAGCTCCAAGTGGAGTGTTTTCTTTAGTGCTCAACATTCTCTCGGGAAGAGATCAGTGCTGCCAGGAGCAATCTGGCAATTCTGTCTCACTTCAACAGAACCCAAAGTTATTTAAATGCCATATTCTACACCTCTTTAAAGTAGTTGAAGATTGTCTATCTACACAGAATACAATCTCTATGTACCTAAAGAACCTGATTTGTCTAATTATAAGTATGGCAAACATGGATGACTATTGACCTATGAATCTTAATACCTATATAACTTAAAGACTAAGATTTCATATTAGAATGTTAAACAATCTTTAAAATACTGTTCAACAAATGAGGATAATGATTTCAAAATGTATAAGTATCTTGATTGGAGGTAGAAATGTATATTGCAATATGATAAATATATCCTAAAATTGTATAAATATACAAAATGTCTTAAGCAGAGGTAGAAGCAAGCATGCATACAATATGACACAGTAACTTTGCTTAGATATACAAATATTGTAGATTAAAATAGGAACATATTCAATATAATTTAAGTTTGTATCAATATAAAGAATCTATACCATTATAAATTACCTATAAATAATAGCTCACAAGTACTCACTCCATTACACACTATTATTATTAGTGTGAGTAAGCTCACACTAATCTATTTTCTCATCCAATTTCCTCTTTTTTTTTTCAAAGAGATCCTGATCCTACATAATTTTCCCCCAATCCTATACCAATCATAATCAACCCCCAAATGATGTCCCTAACCCTGAGCACAAATTTTGTTGGGAGAGGGGATGACATCTTCTAAAATTACTTCCAGCTGTCATGAGGGTGATGTTCTTTCTATGGCATCCTGTAAAAGTAAAATAATGGTTAAGTTCCAAGATTACTATCTGGTATAATTTCAAATAGTCTCTGAATATTCGGTAGGGTTTTTCTGAGGTTCCTATTTGGAGTTCTGGCCAGAACGTTATAAAAAAGTGCACCATTTCAGCTAACCAAGTTGGAATCATCTTGAGCAGCTGGTACCCAAAACAGGTCTTATAGGAGCACTATCAGCAGCATGATGTCATATCCACCAGGTGGAGTTGTTGTTGTGGGGCCCAATCTTCTTCCTGGAAACTTCAAAGATTACTACAGGAAAATTCATTGTTCATTGTGGAAAACTTAAACATTATTTATTTAGACATATACAGACATAGATATTCAATGAAAGGTACAATAGAGACAAAAGTGGATATGAAGAAAAGTAATTTTTTTTCTAAATTCTTTCTTCTTTCTGTCCCATACCAGATGGCTCTTGACTCTGAATTTTTCTTTTAAAGACATGCTTGGATTTAGAGAAGGACAGAGCCATTGTCCAACACCAAGTCCAGCTCTATATATTCGTGTGTGTGTGTGTGTGTGTGTGTGTGTGTGTGTGTGTGTGTATGTTTTGATCACCTGTCCTTACAAGTCATATTCCTTTTATTTGATGATCATTATTGTATAGATACTTTTCCTTCTGTCAACATCCAAACATACAGGGTCTCTTGAATTTTTGAACATGTGTATTTTCCTGTAAAGACAAGAGCAGAACCCTGACCCAACTCTTTATGGTTTCCTTACCACCTGTATGGTTGTCACCGTTGTGGATGAGCTATCATTTCTCCTTACCAAGAGATTTCTCTTTTTCAGAGTAAATCTTTATTAATTTTGATGGTATCCATAGTTTTTCTTCTCCTGTGGAACCAAGAGCAAAACCCATTTCCTAACGTAGCACATTTCCTGGTTTCCATTGTGAGGTCAACACATTCTTAAAATACACGAGCTGATTTAATTCAGAAGACATTTCTATTATCCAATGTCTCTCTGCTGCTGTTGTCCCTTAACGTTAAGAAAATTCAAGGTTAATAAAGCATTATATAATCTATTTCTGGGGGTATTTTCCATCCCTTTCTGTTTGTTTAACATATCCTTTATAGTTCAGTTTCATCTTTCTACAACTGCCTGACCTGTAGGATTGTGTGGTATACCTGTAATATGCTTTATGTTATAATAAGCAAAAAAATGTTTCATTTTCCTAGAGACATAAGCTAGACCATTATCTACCTTATTTGTGCAGGCATACCCATGACGGCCATAACTTCTAATAAATGTGTGATTACTGAATCAGCCTTTTCTGAGCTCAGGGCAGTTGCCCATTGAAAGCCTGAGTATGTGGTATTTGGTTATAGAAAGATCAAGTAGGACATCTCTTTATAATCTCCTTAGCTTGTTGCCATGTAATAGAAAACTCTTTCTTTAAACCTTTGTTATTGACATGATGTTTCTTATGGAATTCTGAGGCATTCAACACACTTCCAAAAAGTAATCAATCAATTTCTGCATTACCTTGTGCTAGAGGACCTGGCAGACCCATATGGGATTGGATGTGTGTTATGTATATGGAACAAAGCCTATTCCTGATTATATCTTGAACCTGTATGAATAATGAAGTCAATTCTGCATCATCTGGTATAAATTCAGCTGTTTCAATAGCAAAACAACTTTTTCTGCATATTGTGCATCAGTAAATATATTAAGAGGTTCTTTAAAAATCCCTTATAACCATGAGAATACATATAATTCTGATTTTGGGGCAGAATTAGAAGGGCTTTGTTTCACCTTACTTAATTCTTCTGATATGTAACCTGCCTCCCCTGATTTATCTGCATCAGTATAAAATGAATGTGTCCCAGTTATTGGAGCATCAAGTACAATTTGGGGAAGAATCCAAGAAGTTCTCTTTATAAGATTAAATCTATCATTTTTGGGATAATTGCTATTAATTTCTCCAAAAAAAATGAGCACAAGCTCTTTGCCATGGTTCATTGTCTTCCTGTAACTTTTTTATTTCATCAGTAGTAAAAGGTACTATATATAGTCTCTGCTCGGTCTATGCCTGCTAATTTACCTTTTATAATTAAATTGATAAATTATATAAGTCTCAATTTACCTTTTATAATTAATTCAGAGACTTTTTTCACATGTTTTTAATTTTTTTACTTGGTTTATGTGATAAAGAAGATACATTCTAAGATAACATCATTCCTCTCCATTAAAATTCCTGTAAATTCTGGAAAGCAATATGACTAGAATACAATTAAGATTTGGATTCACCCTATCCACATGTGCTTCCTGTAATTTCTCCTCAACAATTGTCAATTCCTTCTCCACTTCAGTTGTTAATTTTCTGGGACTTTATCACCGTCTAAGGTTTTGTTTAAATAAATTATTAGATCAGGTGTTATCCCAACAGTCGGTCATAGACTAGAAATGTCTCCTAACAATCTTTGAAAGTTTCTCCCAATTTATGCCTTTTGGGATGCTTTTCCTCCTGTCAGGTTGGCATGTCCAGCCTCAGTGTGAGGGCTTTTGCCTTGTGTTACAGATAGTCTTTTTGTGTGTGTGTGGTTTTGGTTGTCTCTTGGAGGCCTGCTCTCTTCTGAAGGAAAACAGAGAGGGACTAGATCCAGAGAAGAAAGGAGATGGGAGGTGTGTCTGGGAGAAGTGGAAAGAGAGTCAAATATGGTCAGAATTGCTGTAGAGAGAATAATATTTAATAAAAGAAACCAATTACAGACTTGAAGATGTGAGTTCACTCATATGAGATCTGAGAGCATAAACCTTAGGATACCAAGCCCAGCTCTTAGAGCTCATGTTGGGCATGAGTAGGTAGAACTCCTTATGTCTCTGGTCATATTGGCTTTTGTTGCAGTGCAATAAAGGAGAGATGATCGCCCCCCAACACAAATATTTCTGGGGCCTGTGTGCTATGGAGAACCTACCAGGAAAGATTTTGGCTCTACAGAAACCAAGAAAAATTTTCCCCATGTACCGCCTCCCTCCACCCCTCATAGCTCCTCGGATCTATCACTGGAACACTTGCAAGGATACCAAGATTTCCCATTTACCTCCTGCCATATCCCATGCATAGGTTCCCTAGATACCAACATCCCCCCAGCAAAAGTGTTCATCTCTTGGCTGATGCACCCACTTTGGCACATCGTTATCTCACAGTGTTGATGGATTGAGGGATGTTGCTACCCATTCTAAGGGTCTAGAAAAATGTTTAAGGATGTCTATGGTGTGGGAGAATTGTCTGTATTCTGTCAATCATGTATTTTAATAAAACGCTGATTGGCCAGGCAGGAAGTATAGGCGGGTCAACCAGACAGGAAGTAGAGGTGGGGCAATGAGAATAGGAGAAGGCTAGGAACGAGGAAGTTCTGCCCAGACCACCAGAGAGGAAAGATGTAAGCTGCCCCCACTGGAAAAGGTACTGAGCCATGCGGCTAACATAGATAAGGATAATGGGGTAACATAAGTTATAAGAGCTAATAAGTAGCCTGACCTAATGGGCCAATCAGTTTATAACCTAATGTAGACTCTGTGAGATTTTCTTTGTGGCTTGCCGGCTCTGGGGTACTGAACGGGACAGATACCCCAACAAGCCAGCCCTCGTGTTACATGTCTATACAACATTTCAGCTCCATATGAAGTAGTTGCACTAACGTGCAAATCCTCTGTGTTCTGCTATTCATACCCCTCTTTCTGGATTCCACTGATCTTATTAACCCTCTCCAGAGCCTTAATTTTTCAAGGTCATATCAATGGAATCATATATCACTTATGCAGCTTGAACAGAACTGGCTTATGTCTCCTTTAGAATCTTTAAGAAGGCTATAATGGGCTGGCAAGATGGCTCCATGGGTAAAAGTGCCTAAGGCACAAGTCCTGTGACCCTGAGTACAATCCCCAGAACCCACATAAAAAGCCAAACACAGCAGTGTGCATGAATAATCCCAACACCGCAGGAGTACACAGCACAGCAGAAGGAAGACCCTACATCAAAGGCAAGTGATGGATGGGCTAGGGAGGCAGCTCAGCAAGTAAGAGCATTGACTGCTCTTCCAAAGGACACAGGCTCAGTGTCTGGTACCCACATGGAGGCTCATAACTGTCCACAACTTCAGTTTCATGAGACCAACACCAACTTCTGAACTACATGGCTGGAGGACACATACAATTGTTCCATATGGGCCTAGGAACCAAGTTCCAGTCCCCTGGATTTGCAGGAAGTGATATTAATCACTGAGCCATCTCTCCATCACCTCAACCACCCTCTTTGGTGCCTCTTGTAGATGTGTTTTATGACAGTCCCAAGAATGACACTAGACCACACACACAATAATATTAATATTCTTCCTTTTCCATCTTGGTCTCAGAGAGGCAGCTTCTGTCTCTCTTTCCCCTCTCTCTCTCTCTCTCTCTTTCTCTCTCTCTCTGCCTCTCTTCTCATCTTCCCTTTTCCTTTCCCCTCCATAACCCACTAAATAAATATCTAACATCACTCTGCAAAGAAAATTAATATTAATAAGTAATAATAATAGCAATACTCAGCTTTTCAAAGGGAGTATATAATTGCTCATGTCTGCAATCTCAATACAGGTTGGGGCAGGAGCACAGCCATGAGTATGAGGGCAGTCTGTGCTACAGAGTGGATCCCAGAACAACCTAGCCTAGACTGAGGCCGTCTCAAAACACAGAAACAAACAAACCAAGAAGAGGATGTAAAGGAGAGCAGATCCTGTAGGCCTTATTAGCTTCCTGCTTCTTGTCCCCAGTCTCTATCTCGGTTACTCACTATGTGCATGGAGCCAGAGCAGATGTGAAGTTCAAAGCAAGGGTTCTGGACCATTCTCACAGTCCTCTCTGCCCTTCCTTGCACTCATCACTCCTCTCTCTAAAGAATATTCTCTATGCAGTGTTTTGTGTAACAAGGTCCCCGTAACTCTTCACAAGCCAAGGGTCAGTATCTGAAGGTACGAATGATTACACACGCCCTTTACGATTTCCTCCGTATTTACATAATGCCGTTAAGTGTTTTTTAAATGTGTTTTGGGTCAGTGTTAATGGATGAAAAGTGTTGAATGGTGAGGCTCTAAGTAGGTATCTAGATTTTTTTTTTACAATAATTCTTATGGAAATAATTTCTCATTATAAATCCTTGCACTTTAAGTTACATTGTTCCCGGGAAATAGCCTTAACATGTGATACAGGCCCGTTTTCTGGCATATTTTAACCCCCATTAGAAACTCCAAGGGCAGGATTTTATTCTACTTTATCTCTGGATGTCTGACATCTAGCTATTTCCATGGAGCATAAGAGACCTTCACTCCGTATTTGACACAGACACATGTATTTGCATGGTATATGTAAACCCACGAAGGTGGATGGGAACTGGAGGGATTGTGAGTAACCATCGGACATTAGTGGTTAGTTTGATCATTCTTCAGGCCATGGTTAGACTTAACCTTTTTCTCAAATTATATTAACATTTCAGTGTGTTTATGTGGACTTTTATGCATATAAAAATAATTTAAAATATCTTAATTTTGTGTATGACTAATTTTGTATTGTCCAGATGCATAGAGGGCATTGGGCCAACCCTACAAATGTTTGCCTGAAACTTAACCAGTAGTTTCCACATTATTAACAGACTCCAAATTGAGGGTACAATTGGTAGCTAAGAAGCTTGATAGCTAGAAGAAACTTTGGAAATTATTTCATAATATGATGTGTGTTTATTTTATATTCACTATGTACACAGCTGTGTGCCAAGTACCTTGCAAGCATGATTTCATTTAATCCTGCTTCCCTTCTGCCTTGGGCTCTGACATGACTTGGCAGACCATCATTACCGATTTTGTCTTATTGAAAAAAAATGTGTGTTTGCTCCTCACGAACTTTTGTAATAATTTTGATTTTTCAATCTTCTCTCTTGAGATTATTGAGGTTAGCAAGCCCTCTCTAGTTTTGAACCATCTTCCAAGTCACAGGCTCGAAAGGCCAACCTTCTATCTTTGTCACTATAGGGAAGAGGAAAGTGGGGGTCAGAAGGGTGGCACGGCACCGTAGTTTATGGGGGGGCAGTGACAGTGTAGTAAGATCAGATTCCCAATGTCTTAGCTTTCGCACATAATTTCCCAGATGAGGGAACTCAGGATGTGCAGAGGAACTGAACAGCTCTAGAGAAGAGTCATTGTACAAACCAGGATTCATCTCCCCCTCGACCGTGGCAGAAGGAGCCCCTGGGTGGAAAGCAGCTCCATTATTCTCCAGGCAGCACTGACTGCAAACTTCATCCTTTCTGCAACTCTTGATGAGTCATTACCTAGGAAAGCATCCAACACTCTTGGCCTAATGGTGATCAGCTTTTTAGCACAGAATTTGGAGAATGTTCTTGGAAGGCATTCATTCCTTCGTTTCCTCCCCCAAGACTCTGGGATACACTGTAGAATATGAATCTAAATGGACAAAAGGGCACATATATACAAGTAAAACCTGGAGGGCTGTGGTAACAGAGAAAGTAGAACACAACTGATATCAAAGGGGAAAAGGAAATGAGGAGGAGGAAGGGTTAGATGAGGAAAGGAATGGGAGGGTAGGGCTGAGGAGAGGTGGGTTGAGGAATTAGTAACACACGGAAGTTTGAGAAAACTTGTTATTCAGTAAGCTTCATAAACTCTCTCTCTGTCTCTCTCTATCTCTATCTCTGTCTCTCTCTATCTCTCTCTCCCTCTCGCTCTCTTTCTCTCTCTCTCTCTCATGAATGTGTGTGTGTTCATATAGAAGACTTTAGTTGGAGTTACCTTACACAGGGGATAATGCTCCTCCCAGAAGACATGGGTTGCCAACTAAAAAGCACAGTGTCAGATTATAGAGTACCTCCCCTATGTTCTTGGTCAACAGTCTCCCAGAAACATACCAGAGCACAAAAGGTATTGATTGTCATTGTCCTTACTCCTGATAAGACCCCAATTGCTGAAGACACCACATCCTTTGGTCACAGGACACGGAGACATCAAGTTGCTACTGATCAGGAAGCTCCCTCCATGTTGTACTAAGGTCACTTGTTCGGTTTTCTGACCCCTAGCAGCTCAGAACTGAAACAATCACACAAAAACAATATTATTTAAATCACTGCTTGACCCATTAGCTCTAGCTTCTTATTGACTAACTCTTACATCTTAATTTAACCCATTTCTATTAATCTGTGTATCACATGACTATGGCTTACTGGCTAAATTTCTGGTGTCTGTCTTTAGCAGGGCTCCATGGTTTCTCCCTGACTCTGCCTCCTTTTTCCCAGCATTCAGTTTAGTTTTTCCTACCTATCTAAGTTTTGCCCTATCAGGCCAAGCCAGTTTCTCTATTGACCAATGATATTCACAGCATACAGAGGGGAATCCCACATCACCTCCGTGCTGGTTACTTTTCACAGTACTGGAAAGTGTGGTGAGGCTGCAAAGGGGAAAAATATCAACAATCCTACCCCTCTGTGAACCCTGTGAACTACAATGATGATTCTCATCACAAAATATCCCCATATATTCAATGCTGGTGCAGCCAGAATGGGGATAACCAAGTACATTCTGCTTAGACTTAAGGCCACCTCCATAGGAGGAAATGCATACCCACTACTATAAGGCCAGCCAAAAACCTATGGTTGGGGAGCTCACAGCGAGTGAACTACCATTAGTCTGCAAAATGGACCTAGTGTCAAATCTTCCTCTGATTTGTGTCTTTTCCCCCACATAGTCACATGTGCCTCAGACCTAATCAGAGGAGATTCTTTATTCAGTGAAAGATAGTTAACGAAGAAGCTCACAACTGGTCCAAGTGCAGAGAATAAGAGTCTCTGGAGTGCTCATTACAAACGGGACATCTATTCCACCACCTCTGCCCCCTCCTTCCACCCCATCCTGCAAGGCTCAGGCACCTCTTCAGAAAGAAGGGGAAGAAAGTTTGTAAAAATCCGAGGTGGGGGAGACAGGAGCAAAGTACGTCTTCTGGACGTGAAAGGCCCACTCACTCATTGCCTCATAAGAGCTGTGGTTGACAGCACACACAAGAGCAAGTCAGTCAAGGTTCTCACATGGAGGCAAGAGGGTCTCATGAGCTCTTCTCCCTAACTGAGGAGCTATTCATAACTGATGGAAGAGAAGGGAACGTCAGGTGCTTTCTGAAGTGTGTGGCCCCCAGAAGTTAGACATCCCATGCTCCAGTAGATAGCCCCACACTCATGATCCTCCTGCCTCAGTCTCCCTAGTGCTGAGATTATCATAAGCATAGACCACCACACCCAGCTCATTCATTCACTGTAAATGTCTGATATATGACAGATTATAAATAAAGGGATGAAAGACTACAGCCTTTTTTCTAAGAACATAGACTTTCTGCTCTGTCTACCAGGCGACCTTCCAGAGAGAAACCTGCTTATCCCCGAAAGAGACCTGGTAGGAAAGCAGAAGTATAGGGGGTAGAGGCTCCATTGAACAAGGAAACACATTCTCTCTCCATTGGCAGCAATAAAAAGCTACTGCAGGCTGGTTATGTGCAGCTTCTGCTATTTGCATCAGCTTTTTCCTGTGCCCTATGCATAGATTATAGGTAAATATAAGGATTGATGACTAGATAAAACACACAGCTTCAATTACGCCCCAAACTGGAGAGAAGTAATATAATCAGCAATACGCAAAGTCCAACAGCACAAGCAGCATCTAAGCAACCAGTTATTTCATCAACCCCTTGCTGAGGACACTGAATTCAAGCCTTGCTACGGTGTTGGGGATCGGAGCAATAGACTCAGTAAGAGCTGCTGGACCCAGGAAACGAGTTACCTTCAAGAGAAGGCTACGCCCCTGTCGTTCAACTCTGTCTCCTGAGCTAAAAGCCATTTCCATCTTAGTCAGAGTAGCTGGGACTAGCACAAGAGACCCTCAACATTGGGCCTCTTGGTGTTCCCTCATAGAAGGGGGCTTTGCAGGGGGTTATCCTCCCCTGAGGGATCAGCCGCTCCTTTCTGCCCCTTCTTGCCAGGTGTGTGTAATTCACCCAGCTGCTCTGGTCTTGCAATGTGGCAAGGGGGTTGACTAAAAGGCAGACTCCATCCACGCAGCTATGTGGAAGTTATCATCCATACTGAGGTGAGTCTTTTCAGTCAGATAGTTATATGGGGTCACCTACACACCTTCTGGGTGACGTAAGAAAGCCCAATAAATCTGTTAGCTCACCTAAACAGTATGGCTACCCAGAATGTGCAGTACTTGAGCGGGTGTTTATAGATCACGGTGTAACATGAATGTGAGATTGTTTTTTCAATTTCTCAACAATTTGTATCGGTGGACTGGATATACAGCTCATCAGTGGAACACGTGCCTGGTCTGTATGAAGCCCCTGTTGCCACCACCAACACCGTCACAAAAAATGGCAGCTACAGAGAACACTCCTTGCCAGCCACCTTTTCTCAAGACTTGAATTCTTGAATTTGCAGCGGGGATCACAGCCCCTGGCCAAACCTCCACAGAGCTTCAGAGAGGTTCTGGGAGTTACCGGATTTTGTCTTATTTCTAACAAGACCAAGAGAGCTAAGACAGATTTGGAAATGGTTACTGGATCTATAGCCTTCCGATCCAAGAGTCACTTTATTTGTAAACAAACCTTCGAAAGGCCATTTAAGAGAGCAATTCAGAAGTTCCATGTCAACGGGGCAGCGGCAAGATAAACAACACAGCTGAACGGAACAAGAAAAGGGCTGGGTTAAAACATAAAAATGTCTGTTTAAAAAGTGCTTTCCCGGACCGGGCTGGAGAGGGGCCCTCTCCAGAGGCCAGGAGCTATAAAGCTGGAGGGCATCCCTCTGAGACCCAGACCTTGAACTTCGGCACACACAGCTGCTCAGAGTGGGCAGGAGCGCAGAGTGGGCAGAGTCGAGGGGCAGAGTGCAGAGAGGAGATAATTTGTTATTTCCGCATAAAACTGAGTCCCTCCGAGTACAAAGCAAGGAGAAATGAGCCTGTTTACTAGCGGCAATCAGACAGAACTCTCTGGTCCATCATTCACCTCTTTGTCTCTTCGGCCTAATGTGTAGCTGTGTCCAGGCTGTTGGCACTACGGCCCAATATTGTGGGCTACAAAGCTCACGCTTGGGAAGCATGTACTTAAAACTTTATCATTATTATTATTACTTCATACTGTGCTGGGTGATGTTGACTGGTTTTGAGACAAGGTCTCACTGTGTAGCCCAGCCTATCCTGGAACTGGCTACAAAGCACACACTAGCCTCAAACTCATGGCAACCCTTCTGCCTCAGTCTCCCAAGTCCTGAAATTAAAATGTGAGCTATTTTTACTACATGTGGCACATTTTTGGAATGCGTTTAAGGCAACCTACAGTAGCAAAACGCTTGGAGGCAATGTGATGTAAAGATGGGCCTGTTTTCCTTCTTCGTTTAACTCTTTCCTTTTTCTTTTGTCTTCCATAGAGAAGAGAAAGATTGAGTCTGTTGGAAGTGCTATGAGGCTCCTCATCAATGTGCTAAGTTAATGGCAGGCAATCGCTTAATTTGCCTAAGCCCAGCTGGGGTAATAGAAGACATCTTCAGACATTTGACACTGGGACGACCTCAAATGCCTTTCCAAGAAAGGTGGGCAAGAAGGAAAAAGTTAGGCTCTGGAAGGTAGTTAGGTCACTAGCAAAAGACAACAGTCTTTAGGTACTAGAAAGACAACAGTCATCTTGGCATGACAATGTCCCCCTTGGCAATCGAGCTCAGTCTCCTAGATGCTCAAATTGTTTATTTGTTTAAAGGGCCCCATGAAGTCCATGAAGAACACTATTAAAATAGCCTTTTCCAAGCAGTGTCCAAGTGGATCTTCCCCCACCCCACTGTTTGCCTGATCTGCGTTATTTTTTCCCAGACATTCTTCTATGTATAATATCAAGTATTCAGATCACAATGGATAGATAGATAGATGATAGATAGATAGATAGATAGATAGATAGATAGATAGATAGATAGATATCTGTTAACAGATAATGGGATGATACTACTGCTTCTCAATGCAAAAATAATTGTCAGCTCTATTATGGGAGGAGGTCTTAGTAGTCGTGCCAGAACTACTTTAAATCTAAATGAACATGTCTCAGCATGATGATAATATATCTGCATAGGATTTCACTAAACACAGAGGTGCTTCACTGATAGATCCAACCTGGTTCACTTTTCAGAAGTGTTGTCTTTTATAGGCCAGAGTAGAACTCACGTAGCACAGAGCAGAACTCACCTAGCACAGAGCAGAACTCACCTAGCACAGAGCAGAACGCCCCTTCTTAGTTTGCTACCAGTCTAGAATAAGGAGGAGGGTACAAGGGTAATTCTCTAACTCAGGTTCTCAGACACAGAGATCTGCTTACCAAATGACATTTAGTCAAGAACAGAAAAGAAACACGACTTACAACCAAAGAAGCAAGCTAGTCTTGTGATGCAGGCCTGTTATTCCAGCCACTCAGGAGCCTGAGGCAGGTGGGTTCCAAGTTCAAGGCCTACCTGAGTTACAGAGTTGAAATTCATGGTCCAGCAGATGCAGAGCCCCCTGCCTTTATTCTCAGCACCATAGAAAGAAAGGAAGGAAGAAAGAAAGAAAGAAAGGAAGGAAGGAAGGAAGGAAGGAAGGAAGGAAGGAAGGAAGGAAGGAAGGAAAGGAAGAAAGAAGCAATTACATTAAATTAAAAAGAAGACCCCAGCACTTGGGAGACAGAGACATGCAGAGCTCTGTGAGTTTGAGGCCAGTCTAGTCTCAGCCTGGAAGTTCCAGGCCAGCCATAAATACATAGTGAGACCCTATCTCAAAAAGATAATATTGATACATACAATGGGGCTGGAAAGATCACTTGCTCTTGTAGAGGGTTCAGTTCCCAGTACACACATGGTGGCTATAATCATCCCTAATTCCAGTGCCAAGGGATCTGACACCCTCTTCTGAACTCTGAGGGCACCAGGCACACATATCATACAAATAACACAGGCAGGCAAAACATTCATACACACAAAATAAAATAAATAAATATAAATAAAAGCAGGCATTTTGTGAGAACACTTGCCCACCTTCATCTCAGAACACATCGCCATCTTGTTTTGACAGGACCCCAAAGTCTCCATCACAATCCAACACAATCTTTGGCTGGGATTGAATTCTCGGAGAATCCTGGAGTAGCTTCCAACTGACAGTTAACCAGAACACATGTACGTGTGTGTGTGTGTTTGGCACTGGGTATCATTCTGGAGTCCACGATGGCCTGGAACTTACTATACAGACAAGACTGCCTAAAACCAACAGCGATCCTCCTGCCTCAGTCTCTCAAGGGCTAGGATTACAGGCGTGAATTAGCAAATCCAGCGAGAATGCCAGTCTTCAAATGAAACTGATGACATAGGAAGAAAGAATAAGGAAGCCAAGCCGGTTCTGCGGGGCGTGTCTGCAACTCTGCATCAGTCTACACCCGAAGCCAGCGTATCTTGAAAATCTCTGCTCAATAAGCAGAGAGATCCTCCTATCATGTGAGCTAATGTGACTCAAATTTTCCATTTCTTTGCAAACATGTAAATCTGGTGCCAGATTAGAGGCCATAGGCCCTTAGAAAACTTCAAACACTACTGAAACTCTCTACATTGCTTAGGGATTAGCCGCTTAGATGGAGTAAGACATCTTCGTCAACAACGTTGCTGTTTACTAAAGTTGAATGTATATTTTTTAAAAATATTTTTAACACTAATGAAGAAAAATCTATTATTTGTGGCAGAATGGCAGATTTTGTTCAAACATTTCACCACGGGAAAGGAAGTGGAAGAGGAAATCATTGCCTTCATCACCTCCATGGCAATTTTGAAAGTCTCCATCATAAGATGGTTCCTTCAGTCAATCACCCACAGTCTTGGTTATTTAGATGGCTGGTGGATTTGAGAAAGAAAGATGGCAAAATTAAATAGAGTCTCGAGACTTTAGAGATAAAGACATTGTTTCCTCCTTTCTTCTGAAGGTCATCAAGAAAATAGCACACTTAGAAGCACAGGTCTCAGGTGGTCTAGCCCTTGTCTCCTCCTTTCCCTTGGTCTGCATCCACAAGGCTGCTATGTTGCTTTTCGGGCAGACATGATTACTTCACAGGTCTATTGTTGACATCCATTTGCTACACCAGGGGTTGCTGCCTTTTCTACTAAGCCTTTTTCACTGTAAGCTGGATTTAGAACGGAGACTCTCAAGTGAATTCATGCCATGAGAAGGCTGGTCTAGGACATACCATCTGTAGGAATGGGTGATCAGACTAACCCATGAAGATTGAAAAACTGAGAAATCGCTGTTCAGTTGTTTGTTTAGGAGAATTCAGTTGTCAGTTTTGAATGGTTACTAACTAGCAGGTGCATTACCTGCTTCATGCTCCGAACTGTTCGTGAAGAAGCCACTGTTACATCCATTCTACAGACAGACAGTAAACCTAGGGTGAGATTAATCATTCAAGATCTGAGAGATAGTAAATGACAAAGTCAACTTCAAGTTCAGGCCATCTGACTTCGGGCTATTTGCTTTAAAACTCAGTGTCTCAACGCAGGTGTCATTTTGGCTAAAGTTTCATTGTGCCTCTTTTTGTGAAGATCCCCCAGTATTTCTACGAGAAAACGTCTCTTATAGCTTAAGTTGGTTTCTGCATTTTACAAGTAAAAGTGTCTTAAAGAGAGTATTACTGACAATTGGGAATCAACATTTATAGTTCCCAAGAACTCAATAAACAGTAAATGGAAAAAGCAAACCGCACTCAGTCACTCTGTAGGCTTCAGGACATCGTAAGTCAACCGCTTCCAACTCAGAGGCGCTGAGCAATGCTTGTGGTCTGTCCCCTGAACACAGCAGATGCCCCATGCCTGGGCATTTTGGTAGTGGGTGGATCATTTCCTGGATCTGGAATGCATTCAGGAGAGGAAACACAGACAATGCCCTCCCTGCAAAGCTTGGCATTTTGAAGGACAGATTTGGGACTCAGTTCTCAGTTAGAATCCAGAGGAAATTGCATTGAGATTGGATTTTGGAAAACAAAGCCATCCTACTTATGGTGAGATTAACTCAAGGCTGAGGATCCAGATCCAGAGTGAAGCAAATTGGAATTTGAGTGCTGGCCAGCCCCACCCGGAACAGTTCTGTGACAATTAAACAGGCTTCTGAACATGGCTATTTCGAAGTTTCGCAAGTTTTAAAATATTACTTTAGGAATTGAACACAGACACCCAAGTAAGCACAAAAAAGAAAACAACCCGCCATATTTCTTTCAGAACAAGTGTCATTATATCGTGGCTCCCTGGCCCCTGTCTTCTCTGTTTGTTAAGCAAGTTGATTAATATGGGAAGTCACCCAACAGTGTTCATAAAAATTACTATTCATTATGAACATAACAAACAGAAAAGCTCGTTTTTATCAGCCAACCTCCCCAATCCAGAATTTGTCTTCTCATTTACATTTGGAATACACACACACACACGTAACCAACCCTCACCTTCATAGATACAATATAATTTGATAAATATATATATATATATATATACTTATTTAGCTTCCATATAAATAGAGAGACTTCCATATTAACTTCCATATATATGTATGTAGATAGACAGACAGACAGCTAGAGATAAATGCAGTTGAGGAGGTGAGAACTGGCCACATAGTTTGATAGACTAGATAAAAATAGAAATACTTTCAAAGATCAGCTTCACCTTAGTCTTTAAGTAGCATATTTAATTATATTTGACACCAAGTAAATAAATGAGAGAGGCTAGGTGGCTTAGCAGGTAAAACGTGCTTGCTGCTAAGCCTAGTTTACCTGAGTCCAACCCATGGGACCCACAGAGTAGGAGAGAGCAGACCACCCTGAGCTGTACTCTGACTCCACATAGTGCGCACACACATACACTCACACTCACACCGCACACACACAAACACCATACATGAAGAAATGGAAGTCTAGAAATTTTAATAAATCAAAGAAACTGTAGATCTCGAAATGTTCAATTTCTAATTTTCAATTTTTATTATTATTTTATCATATTATGATGAAGGGTGTTTTGCTGCCTGTGTGTCTGTGCACCATGTGCATGCCTAGGTCCCGCTGAGACCAGAAGAGGGCGCCGATTCCCCGGGGACAGAAGTTGTGTGTGGTCATCTGGATGAGGGGAACAGAACATGGATCCCCTGAGCTGACTTTCCGTCCCTCTCCTTTTTGTTGTTGTTGTTGTTGTTTTGTTTTTTCGTTTGTTTGGTTGGTTGGCTTTTGGTTTGTTTGTTTGTTTTTTCTGGACAGGATCTTACTCTGTAGGTCAGGCTGGCCTCAACTTCAGTATCATCCAACTTCAGCCTCCCACATTCTGAGGTCACAGGTATCACCACCACACCCCCACTTTCTAATCCTCCTCCTCTTCCACTTTTTAGCTAATGGACGAGAAATAGGTTTGATAATTTGCTCTTCTTTATTTCCGCTCCTTTCCCCCATCTCTCCTCCACCCTGCACCCGTCTGCCTGCCTCCAGTAGACACTGTTCTGGTTTCCCATGGCAGCTCTGCCACCAGTTACCCACACTCACCCACACATATGTAAATATTAAAGGCTAGGAGCCGTGTGTGGGAGAGAACATGTGTCTCTGAAGCTGACTCACCTCACTTAATAAAACAATTTCCAGATCCATTTACTTTCCGGTCAGCTTCTTAAGTTCCTGTTTCCTTGCGGTTAAACAGGATTCTGCTGTGATATGAACCACATTTGTAGTATCCATTCATCTGTGGATGGGCATCTAAGTTAATTTCCTTTCCTTGGGGTTATAAATTGAGCAACAATACAAATGGATATGCAGGTATCTGTGGTAGAATATAGTCCTCAGGGTATGAGCCCAGCAATGGGACAGCTGGATCATATGGTTTCTGTTTTAAGTTTTTGAGAAACTTCCACACTCCCATAATCGCTATACCAGTTTACGCTCTCACCGGTAGTGAATAAAAGCTTCCACACATCCTTGCCAGCATTTCTTGTCCTTTGGTTCTTTTGAAGGAGCCATTTTCATCTGGGTGAAATGGAATTCCAAAGTGCTTTCAATTTGCATTTCCGTGATGCCTAAGAATGTTGAACAATTTAAAAAAAATACTTATTGGATATTTATGTTTCTTCTTTTGAGAACTGTCTGTTCATTTCAGTAGCCCTTTGACTGACTAGCTTGGTTACTTTTACTGAGTTTTTGTTTTGTTTGTTTGTTTGATGTTCTGTTTTTACAGTTCTTTTTTTTAAATGTTATAGCGTTTATTTATTAATTCATTCATTTACTTATTTTGTGCATGCGTATATGTGCATGGAGGCATCCACGGCTCAGTGCGGCTGTGGAGGTCAGAAGACAATAAGAAGGAGTTGGTTCTCTCCTTTCACAGTGTGGGTTCCTTGAATTAAACCTGAGACATTAGGCTTGAGAGTCAGTCACAGCTGCTGAGGCCCTATAGTTGGTCACATGTCCCAATGCTGCCAATCGGAAGTGTAACTGACAGAGGTTTCCTCCCGTTCTGGGGCCACCTGTTCAGTTCACTGCTAGCTTCGCTTGTGTAGACACTTTTACTTTCACGTGGTCCCTAATGTTTAAAGTATGCATTCAGCGGCATTCAGTCAATTGGCCACCGCCACCTCATCGTCTCGGAAGGATACCCTGTGTCCATAAGCTTTCACCCCCAGCCGACCTCTCCCTCGGTCCTGACAGCCAAGCAATGGCTTTCTTGCCCATGATGAGCAATCCTTAAATGAAATCATGGTGCCTGCTTTGTCGCCTGGTTTCTCTACTCAGCATTTCCCCAAAGTCCATCTACGTTGTAGCCTTTGTCGGAATTTTGTTTACTTTTCTAGCTGCACACCCTTCCACTGCATGGACGAGCCGGCTGTTTACAGTGTTTCCTATCAACAGTTAGGTGTTTCTGCTGCTCCTACCTTCCAGTTATCATGAGTAACGCTGCCGTTGACAAAAGTTTTGGGGGAGACTTAGGCTTTCAGTGTTGCCGCTGCTCCTATTGTTTGTTTTAAGGGCTGGTTTTGGTTCATGTATCTCAGCTCAGCCTCCATCTTGAAATGTCTTGAAATGGCATTAAACTCCTGATCCACCTTCCTTACAGGTGTCTACTACCCAGCCTGGTTTACACAGTGCTGGGGATCAAACCCAGCATGACCCAAAGTCGGCAAACACTCTACCAACTGAGCCGTGCGTGCCTAGTCTGTCAGTTCTCTTGGGCATGTACCTCAGGGGAATTACTGACCACATGACAATTGTGTTGGTTGTATTGAAGTATTATCAAACTTCTCTGGAAGCTGCACCATTTCACATCCTGTTTCCATCACTCATACCGCACCTTCATAGGCATCCCCATGAAAGTAAAAGTAAATTCCTAAGGTCAGTTCCAGGACTGTTTCAGCCATATTGTACCATTGTTCTTCTCATGCTTGGATGTTCATGATTACAGTCAGGCAATTCTTCTTCTTCTTCTTCTTCTTCTTCTTCTTCTTCTTCTTCTTCTTCTTCTTCTTCTTCTTCTTCTTCTTCTTCTTCTTCTTCTTCTTCTCCTTCTCCTCCTCCTCCTCCTCCTCCTCCTCCTCCTCCTCCTCCTCCTCCTCCTCCTTCTTCTTCGTTTTCTGAGACAGGGTTTCTCTGGCTCTTGTAGACCAGGCTGGCCTACAAACTCACATCCGCCTGCCTCTGCCTCCTGAGTGCTGGGATTAAAGGCATGCGCCACCACAGCCTGGCCAGTCAGGCAGTTCTTAACCCAGCATCTAATACTTTCTTTCTCACTGTCTGCCCGTGTATAAGCTGCCAGTTGATCAGCCTTCTCTGTAACCCATCTTATACCACTGCCAGTTTATTACTGAAGAAACAAAAATTGAACTTTTCTCCAAGTGGAGAGATGGTGAAGCATGCCTTTAATCCCGGCATTCAGGAGGCAAAGGCAAGCAAATCTTTATGAGTTTGAGGTCAGCCAAGTCTACATACTCAGTTCCATACTGACCAAAGCTAAATAGTAAGATCCTGCCTTAAAAAAAAAAAAAGGAAGGAAGAAAAAAGAAATAAAAAAGAAATAGAGAGAGAAAGAGAGGGGGAGGGAAGGAGGAAAAAAGGAAGAAAGGAAGGAAGGAAGGAAGGAAGGAGGGAGGGAGGGAGGGAGGGAGGGAGGGAAGGAAGGAAGGAAGGAAGGAAGGAAGGAAGGAAGGAAGGAAGGAAGGAAGGAAGGAAGGAAAAAGTTAACTCGATTCTGGAAATAACCAGGCTAGCTAAAAGATAAAACAATTACATTTTTATTTATTATAAGGGGGAAAACTCACAAAACAGGAATGAGAAATCCAAGCTCACCTGTGCCACAAGGGAACCAACCACACATAGAGAGAGCACATTTGGGTCCCAGAAAACCACACCTTAACTTGGTCCCACTTCTTAAAGATAATTGGTTAACAAGGCTTCCCCATCAAAGGAAGGAAGGAAGGAAGGAAGGAAGGAAGGAAGGAAGGAAGGAAGGAAGGAAGGAAGGAAGGAAGGAAGGAAGGAAGGAAAAGAAAAACAACAACAAACTAAACTCTTCATTTTCTCCCACACAAGTTTTGTATCAGCCATCTTTCAGGCTTGGAACTCTCATCTCCTGGCGTCTATGACAGCTGCTTGTTTTCTTATTTCTTTGTTTTTGTCTTTTATTTTATGTTTGAGATTATAATCATATCCCATCCTTGCTCTCCTTCAAGTCCATGGCTTCTTTTTCATTAATTGTTGTTGCATAAATATATGTACAACTATACATACATATATAATCCTAAATACAACTTGTTCAGTCTGTATACTGTTCCTTGAATGTGTGTTTTCAGGGCTGAATGTTGAATAACCAGTTGGGGTGCTCTTCCCTGGGGAAGACTATTTCTCCCACCCTCAGCACTAACTTAGTTGCCTGAAGTTTTTTGTGTAGGGTCAGCCCCAATTAGAATGTACTGTTTCCGACCTCCCTGAGGTGAACTCCTTGAGCGGCCATGTTGTCTGATCCTGCCCCACAGTTTGCATCCATTTTGTGTCTCTTAGATTTTATGTGTATCCGTCCAAGTTCTCGCCACAACTCACATGTTTCTGAGTCTGGTGAGAAACAGACGAGTGAGCAAAAATAGGGTTGATTAGTCATCAATGAGATACAGGCTTGAGCTCAAACTTCATGAGATACTCCAGCTGCCTTACTCCCGCCCCCAACTCAGGGATATCTCCATTTCCCCTCCTGTGAAATGGGGGACAGTGCTGACCTGTGATGATCCTTATAGTTAACACTGTGAACGCCACAGGCTACCAAAGGGTTGTAGAGACAAAGAACAACAGAGTTTGTCTTCACCTGTCTTCTGTCTTTCTCTGGTCACAGACAGATGTTCAGACACCACTACAGCATGTGGTAGTCATTCCACACTTACCTGCCAGCCTTGGGGGAAGGTTGACAACCAGGAGAAGTCTCTTCTTCCACTGTACTTGCCAGCATTGTGTATGAGACATATCCGTTTGTTTTTCGGGTGTGTTTTATAGCCATATCATCCAAAACGTTGATGAGACGCAAATATTCTCTTGTCTGAGCAGATTCTTCCCCAAAGCCACTTCAGAATATTAATGGAGACAGGAAGGTGCCACCGGCCTGTCTTTCAACCCAGTGAGTTCCTAAGTAACAATTCAATACAATAGATCTCAGCTGCCCTCTGCTCACAGACCTTAGGCACAAGCGCTGACTGAGTTTGCCCCAGTTGTCAACAACCCTAAGATAGGGACGGGCCCCTGCCACCAGCCCTCGGAAGTAAGGAGATTGAAGGTCAGGGTCATCTTCTCAGTAGGCTCGGTGGATGGAATCTGAGCATTTCAACCAGCTGCCTGCCAAGTCCTTTCTCTTCATTCTGATCCTGTGACACGGGGCAAAAGATTTGGACTCCCAAAAGTGAGCAAAGGGGACCTGGTCAGGAAGATTAGTGTCTGTATAACCTTAATGAGGGACAGGGGACATGGTGAAATGCCTGACCTGCTAATACACCCAGCTGGAGTCCTTCAGAAGTTGGACAGGACAGGAAGTCCTCACTTTGCCTAAATATGTACCAACTGGCTTAACAGTTGTCAGGCCCACCCCACCCCCAATATGTTTGAATAGTAGTAAAATTTGGTATGCTTATGCAGTTTTTCAAGTATTGGACCAATATTCAAGGAATATTATTCAGTGGGAAAGACTAAACTTGGCATGGGATGTTTTTTGATCTGTCGGAAGGGAATTTAATTGGAAAGTTTGACTATTAAGTGTGTCATATATTTAGGAGGGCCATTGTGTTTGCAGCAGACACTCTGTCTTCTGGACAGACTGGTAATTAGTTTCTCAGAACGAAGTTAGGCAGGGCTTGGTGTTACATGTCTGTCCTTTCAGGACTCCGGAAGCAGAGACAAGGGGAGTCCAAAGCTAATCGGAATTAAATAGTGAGACTCTATCTCTACAAACCGAATAATTAAACCCTCAAAAATGTGACTTGAAGAAACTGTCTTGCCACTGGGCAGTGGTGGCACACGCTTTTAATCTCAGCACTTGGGAGGCAGAGGCAGGTGGATCTCTGTGAGTTCGAGGCCAGCCAGGACTATAGAGCAAGATCCAGGACAGCCAGGGCTGTTATACAAAGAAACCCTGGCTGCGGAGGGGGGGAGTGGAGGGACCCTGTCTCAAAAAGAAAGAAAGAAAGAAAGAAAGAAAGAAAGAAAGAAAGAAAGAAAGAAAGAAAGAAAGAAAGAGAAAAACAGGAAGGAAGAAAGGAAGGAAGGAAGAAAAGAAGGAAGGAAGGGAAAATGAAAAGAAGAAAAGAAAAGAAAAAGAAAAGCTATTATCTTTATTAAAACCTCTTAACAGTATCTCCATCAATATTATTAAAATTTGATTAATTCTTATCATTTTTCTAATGTGAAAATCAAATGTCGGTTATGCCTAAGCATCCAACATATTAAAGACATCAATCCAAGCATTATATTAAAATGAGCCCCCGCACGCCCCATGTTCTCATACCCCTGCTGAGGTATCGGAATAACAGTCTCCAAAGATAACCAAATTTTAATCCCTGGAACGCATGGCTATGTCACAGCCCAAGGAAAGGGACTTTGCAAATGCAACTCTGTGGTTTCAGGGACAGGATCAACATGAGATGGCCAGGCACATCCTTGTCATCGTGAGGGTCCTTACTAAGAGAGACGGTAGGTTAGGTGGAGAGAGGCTGAAGAGACAAGCTAGGTTTGGGGATGGATACCGGCAGCCTTCCAAAACTAGGAAATCTCTTCCAGCATCCACAGGTGAAGAGCAGTGTTTGGACTTCCAGAATTACGATGCAGGTTCCTGTGACTTTACACCACTGACCATGTCCATTTGTTGCAACAGTCCTAAGAAACTTCCAGATCAGCCTCTTTTAAATCACACAATACCCCCATGTTCAATTCTGACTGAATGTTAAGACATAACATAAAATGACGTCACTTTTAAAAAGAAGTATTCTGGCCTAATATATAAACGCACTTGCTGCCCAAATCCTGTCAGGGAGCAGGTGAGGTGAAGATGGAGGTGCAGGAGGAGTGCAAGTGGGTGCAGGCAGGTGCAGGTGGGGTGCAGGCAGGAGCAGGCAAGGTGCAAGTGGGGTGCAGGTGGGGTGCAGGCAGGGTGCAGGTCAGGGTGCAGGTGGGTGCAGGCAGGTGCAGTCGGGGTACAGGTGGGGTGCAGATGGGTGCAGGCAGGAGCAGACGGGGTGCAGGTAGGATGAAGGCAGGGTGCAGGCAGGTACAGATGGGGTGCAGGCCAGGTGGTGGTGCTCAGTGTAAAAAGTGAGATGCCAAAGCATTTGTAAGGCCACCAAAGCATTTGTAAGGTCACAATTCCGGCGGGAAGATGGGGAAGGGTAAGAAAGTCAGTCAGACAGGGGTTGACTGACCTGGACTATGCTGCACAGTGACAGAAGCAGAGAGTCCCTGCCTCAACAAGTTTGGCGGGTAAGAACTGACTCCTGAAATTTGTCCTCCAACTGCCACACATGGACTGCACACAATAAGTTTGGATTTTGGGAAGGGGGAGTGGTTTTGTTGTTGTTGATGTTGTTGTTTTCATTTTAATGGACTGTGTTCTTTATGATTAATCTCCAAGAAAACCAAACCTGTCCTCCGGTGACAGTAAAAGGGAGAAGAGAAACAGAGGCGGGTGATGTGCAACTGAACCTTTCTGAGGAGCGGAAACACCATCTATAAACGTGAGGATAGTGGCGATTCAAAGGCTGCTCTTAGCTCTACACACACCCCTGCTCTTCTAAGGGACCTGGTTTCTACTTCCGACATTCACATTGGGCAGCTCACAGCCACCTGTTGGTGTAGGGGCGTCTTCTTTCTATGTGTTGCTTTCATTGGTTGAATAAAGAAAACTGCCTTGGCCTTTTGATTAGGCAGCCCCACGTTGGGCGCCAATCTAAAAAGAACTTTAGGTGACTGTACAGGTAGCGAGATGTCTCTGTCATTTCTAGAGTTTTGGAAGTTCCTTACTTCTTGTTTACTCAGGTAATATTATATCCTTCTGGAGTCTTTGATGGAGTTAAAGAACAGATAGATAGTTATAGTTTTCCATTGTTATGATAAAAGATAAAATAGATATAAATGTTGTAACTGTGATACCTGTTTTGTTATATGTAATTTTATTATTATGTTAAAGTGAAAGCCTTTCTTTTTTGTTTAAACAAAAAAGGAGAAATGGTTTAGGAGGGTCTTCTTTCTATGTCTTGCTTTCATTGATTGAATAAAGAAAACTGCCTGGGCTTTTTGATAAGGCAGCCCTTAGGTTGGCAGAGTAGACAGAACAGAATGCTGAGAAAAGGAAAGTGTGGCAGATGCCATGATTCTCCTGCCCCAGACAGACCCTGGTTAGATGCATGCCGGTAAGCCACAATCAAGTGGCGATACATAGATTTAATGGAAATGGGCTAATCAAGATGTGAGAGTTAACCAGTAAGAGGCAAGATATAATGGGCCAGGCAGTGTTTAAATGAATACAGTTTCTGTGTAATTATTTCGGGGCTAAGCTAGCCGGGCAGCAGGACATAACCCGCTGCTCCTCCATACTACAACCTGTAACTCCAGCTCTGGGGTCATCTGATGCCTCTGCCATCTGTGGGAAACTGCACATGCACACACAATACATACAATTTAAAAAGGAATCAAAGCCTAAAGAAACATAAAAACTACATAAAAGGAGGGAAAACACAATCTCTTCAATTTGGTGTATTTTCTTTTATATCAGTGCCTTAAGACTTAAATGCATGGAACAGAAGGATGGCTCAGTGGTTGAGAACACTTGGTAACTCTTCCAGAGGACGAAAGTTGAGGTCCCCCACATCCTGATAGGACTATTCACAATTTCCTGCAAGCGCCAGGGGATCCAATGACCTATTCTGGCCTCCCAGACAACGCACCAGCACCTGTACACACATAACACACATACACACATAAAAAGTTTTTTTAAGAATTAAATTCAGTAATAAATTAGAAGTGTCCAGTGTAGCTGGTCAAATCATAAGCACCAAAAATGTTCAGGAAATACTAGCTCTTGTCTGTTTTCTAGAAGAGTACAACAGCCGCCAAGACAATAGCATCTCAGCCTTCCACCCAATATCTGCCTCCACTTTTGAATATTTCAGTTATAAAGTACATCCACCTGCCGTCAGGTGGCACATTCCCCAGAACAGGAGGAATAAGAACCTCTAAAAAGAAACAACCCATGAGAACATCATTAAGTTCCAGCATTTGACTGCTGAATACTGAAAGCTCCAATCAATATGTTTCAGTACTTGGACAAAATGTTTATCAAGAAGTAGTCACAATGTGTTATGAAGAAAATGATTTTTACTAGTTTTTAAGTATTTATTTTTCATAAATTCTTCTGTATTTTTGTTATACAGAATTTTAATTTTCTGTATGTGTTTTGAATTGTGGTACAATGCACATAAGATAAAATTTATATTAACTGTTTCTTCCATTTATTTTAAGCATGTGTGTGTGTAGTGTCTATGTGTGGGCATTAGTCTGTTGAGGCATGTGTGCGTGTGTGTGTGTATGTGTGTGTGTGTCTGTGTAGTGTCTATGTGTAGGTATGAGCCTCTTGAGGAATGTGTGTGTGTGTGTATGTGTGTGTGTGTGTCTGTGTAGTGTCTATGTGCAGGCATTAGTCTGTCGAGGCATGTGTGTGTATGTGTGTATATGTGTAGTGTCTATGTGTAGGCATGAGTCTGTCAAGGAATATGTCTGTGTGTGTGTGCACATGTGTATATGTGTAGTGTCTATGTGTAGGCATGAGTCTGTCAAGGAATATGTCTGTGTGTGTGTGCACATGTGTATATGTGTAGTGTCTATTGTAGGCATCAGTCTGTTGAGGTGTGTGTGTGTGTGTGTGTGTGTGTGTGTAGTGTCTATGTATATACATGACCTGTCGAGGAATGTGTGTGTGCACATATGTACATATGTGCATGTGTGTAGTGTCTATGTACAGGCATTAGTCTGTTGAGTCATGCATATGGAGGACAAGGACAGCTTTTTGAATTCAATTTACACCCCCCCCCCGTCCCCAACCTGGCTTGGGTCCTGGGGATTAAAGTTGGGTCTTCAGGCATATATAGCAAGTGCTTTGCCCACTGAGTCATAGAACTGTCCTAATTGCACAGCTCAGTGGCATTGGCTGCATTCACATCGTAGGACAACCATTAGCACCACTACCTCCATAAATGCCTTCATCTTCCTTATCTGGAACTACATATTACACAACCACTAGGGTTCTCCCCTCCAGCAAGGCACCAGGAACCAACATTCTACTTCCTGCCCCAGAAAATTAGATTACATAGTTCACGTAAATGGTCAACTAGTGCTTGTCCTCTTGTGACTGTCATCTTTCATTTAGCATGTTGTCAAGGTTCACTCTGTAGCAGCACATTCAAGAGTAGTTTTCCTTTTCAGAACCAGTTAATATTCCATGGCAGCCCATCTCGTATGTCCTTTTAGCAATCAATGGATGCCCGATCCTTGGCAGCTGCCTTGCGTGTCTTCTTATCAATCCGCAGTGTGTTTCCACCTTTGACTTTCAATAAAAATGATCTTCAAATGCTGATATTTGAATACGTGTGTTTTTTTTATGGGTTGCTATTGTTTGAGACAGAGTCTTACGGTGTAGCCCTGAGTGGGTGGAACTCCCTAGATCAGGCCTGGCTCAAACTCACAGAGATCTAACTACTCAGTCTCTTGAGTGCTGGGTTAAAAGACAGGAGCCTCCATGTCAGCCGCCAATTTAAATGCACTTGTCATTTAAATACTTAAACCACAGTGACTGAAACTCACCCCCATGCCCTTTTACTTTTGTAGATATTTAATATGACATTCAAAATTTACTATTATTGACCTGTGGAAATATACAAGTCAAGCTTTCCTGGAGCAAGAGGAAACAACCGGCAGCCAATGTTCATGTGTAAATGGTAGTGCTCTGAGTCAGCCTAGTCAATGCGATCCTAGGCAAATGCTTTCGTCTTCTAAAACTTTGTCACCAAGTGAAGAATTAACTATGCTCTATGTGTTGAGGGGACCACTCCACATGCCGTACAAAGACTGCGATCTGCTCGAAACCACCCTGCCTGGGTCCTGCCTTTATCATTCGGAACAGTAGTCGAGGGTGTGCATTTGGTAATATCTAGTGCTTCTACTTCCTGGGACCTGAGTTAAGCCGATTAACCATGTATTTATTCCCTCCATTGTGAAGCAGAACTGACAGTGGCATCCTAGGGTGCTGTTATCATGATGAGGTGAGAGGGTGTAAGAGGTGCCCTTTGGAAGAAGTATTCATCTGCATTGCACATTAACCTTTGAAGCTGACCCTTCACTCAGCACAACCCCATCTATAACGGTCATGCCTTAGGAGTACATGAGAATTAATGGTAATATTAGCTGAAATCAAACAAGGTTTGGTAAGTCACCTACCCTAGGGTTTCTATAGCTGTGATAAAATACCTCAGCCATAGAAAACTTGGAGAGGAGAGGCTTTATTTCATCTCACAGCTTCTAATGCATCATCCAAAGGAAGTCAGAGCAGGAACTCAGGGCAGGAAGCTGGAGACAGAGGCCATGGAGGGTGCTTGCTGGCTTGCTCCTCATGGCTTGCTCAGCCTGCTTTCTTTTCTTTTCTTTTCTTTTTTTTTAGATTTTTATTATTTATTATGTACACAGGGTTCTTCCTGCATGTATCCTACAGTACAGAAGCAGATACCAGATCTTATCATAGATGGTTGTGAGTCACCATGTGGTTGGTGGGAATTGAACTCAGGACCTCTGGAAGAGCAGACAGTGCTCTTGACCTCTGAGCCACCTCGCCAGCCCTCAGCCTGCTTTCTTACAGAATCCAGAGCCACGCTGGGCAATGGTGGCACATGCCTTTAACCACAGCACTCGGGAGGCAGAGGCAGACGGATCTCTGGGAATTTGAAGTCAGCCTGGTCTACAGAGTGAGTTCCAGGACATGTAGGGCAACAGCTAGAAAAACTGTCTCAAAAAACCTAAAAGGGAGAAGAGGAGGAAGAGGAGAAGGAGGAGGAGGAGGAGGAGGAGGAGGAGGAGAAGAAGAAGAAGAAGAAGAAGAAGAAGAAGAAGAAGAAGAAGAAGAAGAAGAAGAAGAAGAAGAAGAAGAAGAAGAAGAAAGAAAGAAAGAAAGAAGAAAGAAGAAAGAAGAAGAAGAAAAAGAATCCAGAGCCATTTGCCCAATGAGTGGCAGCACTGCTCACAGTGACAATGATCTGGGGCTTATGCCAAGTTGACATGAAAACATCATATTACCTTTTAATTTATATAAAAACAATGTAAAAAATTAAATGGTAATATTTATCAAGTTGTTTCCTGTCCTCATGTAGATTGTGGCAGCACTGAATTCGCAGGGTCCTCTCTGAGAGCCAGACCAGCTTGGACTAGTTGCTTAGTCATGGGGCCTCATTTCCTCCTGGACAGATGTGGGCGCAGAAATCAGGTATCACTAAGGTTTCCTTCCATTCTTCTCAAAGATGCTCATTGTACCAATCACCAGAAGACCATGGAGGTAACCATGGATCTTTTGACTTCTAGGACGTAATGTGAGCGATTTTATTTGCATGGCATACCCTTTCCAAGGGAACTTGTACCAGTTCCTCTGTTTCAGTACAAATCCCATGTTACCCAATGACACCTCCCAGATTCTGATCAGTTGTAAGGTTCTCTTTCAGGGAATTTCCACTGGTTAATTTACACCTCTTCCTTGACTTTTATCTTAAACTGTTTTGTTTGGTTTATAGATGTATATCCAGGAACCTTGTCTTCTTTATCTTTGGGATATTCAGGAAACTTAGGACAGCATCTTACAGTTGCATAGAATTGACTATTTGGATGCTATCTACACTACTACACTACAGCATCTACCTGTAGAATTGAATCTACTATTTGGGTTCATGGGGTCAGATCTGATAACTCAATGTATGTGCTTTCCTTGTGTACCTCACGCCCATCCACAGCTTAGACAATATCCAAATGGGTTATTTTTCATCCCAACTCTGTCTAAATCTTCTTAGTCAGAAATAGAGAATAAGAAACCAGGAATCTGAATAAAAATATTTTTTTCTTTATTCTGGATAAAGAAATCTTCTCCTTACACTGGATTGGCACTGTCCCTGATGACCTAATGAAAAGAAAAGCTGACTTTGTCTGGGATGACTTTATTAACATGCTGTGAAGGTCCTAGAAAATAATCAAAAGAAAGTCATTGTGGATAATCATCATGAATACTGAAGTGGACCTATCCCATCAGAAGAAGAAGAAAAAAAACCAACTTTGAGTATTAGAAATAGCTGGAAGCATGCAGACATGGACCCATACCAACTGCAGCTGAGATGAAATGGATGGCCTTTTGTATTTAGCAAAGCTATTTATAAAAGTCCACAGGATTAAGGATTAAAAATAAAGTACTAAAGAACTGGCAAGGAGTAAAATCCACAGGCTGATGTCCAGACCTGACGGTTCACCTTATCAGTTCAGAGGGGCCCCTGCATCTCCCTTGGAGAACCGAATGGCACATGGTGGCAAAGGCACAGGCACCTTGGGACCAGACCTATCACACGGAATATAAACAAAGACGTCAGCTGGCAGGCAGTATTTTCCATGAATAATTTAATCTAGGATTAGCAGAAGCCAGTCTCCAAGTAGCTCCTAGATGAAAAACCAGCATACTAAAGAACCTTAGGGGACGTTTCCCATGTGTTAAATGTGAACCACAGTCTAAAGACTGGGCCGGGCTCCTGGAAAGAGAAGAAACTGGCTAGTTTCTGATGCTAACTCCAAAGCACTGTGGCCACCTGCTCAGTGATTCGGAAGCCCAGTCTTTCTATTTTTTAAGTAAAAATGTATAAATATTAAAAGACGGGTATTTCTTTTTATGCATCCATACATATTTTGGTATGTTTGTGTGCAAATGCACATATGCTTGGGTGTGCATATGAAGACCAGGGTTTAACTTCAGGTGTAAATCCCTCAGGAGTCATCCACCTTCTTTTTTGAGATCTTCCTAGATCTGGTGGTTTAACCGCATTGCCACCATGCCTAGCCAACTCAGGTCCTCATGCCTGCATGACAGACGCCCTACATTTGCAGCACCCAAGACCTACACATGTTATTAAAAGTGTCTGTACTTTCAGGCCATGCATAGTGAGATGACATCGCAGAAAATAAATAAATAAGCCATGTGTGGTGGCACACGCCCTTAATCCCAGAAGGCAGAGGCAGGCTGATGTCTGTGAGTTCAAGGCCAACCTGGTCTACAGAGCAAGTTCTAGAACAGTCAGGGCTACACACAGGAAAATCCCTTCTCAAAAAGCAAGCAAACAAACAAACAAATAAACAAATAAAGATAAGATAAATAAACAAGCAGAACTAAATAAATAGATAACTGTACTTACTTTAAAGAACCCAGAGGTGACTAAAACAGTCTCCCTGCAGTGTGGAGAGAGGGCACAGAGGTTAAGAGGGCTGACTGTTCTTTCAGAAAATGGGGGTTCTAGTCTCATCGGCCACATGGCAGCTCACAACTATATCTAACTCCAGTTCCAGAGAATCCAATGGCTACACTTTTCTGATCTCCTTGAGCATAAACAAATGCAGACAAAATTCCCACACGCATCTGTTGTGGGATACCCTTCTGCATGCTGTGAATATGTTTTGTTTCCATTGACTAATAAAGAATCTCCTTTGGCCTATTGCAGGGCAGAATATAGTTAGATGGGAAAGCCAAACTGAGTAGAGGGGAAAGAAGGCAGAGTCGGGGGTCACCAGTCGTTGCTGGAGAAGCAAATGTGACATAAAACAAGCCATGAGTTTCGTGGCAAAATATAGAATAATATAAATGGGTTAATTTAAGTTGTAAGAGTTAGTTAACAATAAGCCTGAGTTAATAGGCCAAACAGTATGTAATTAATTAATTAATATTAAGCCTCTGAGTGGCTATTTTAAAAGCAACTGCAAGACCAGGTCAGATGAGAAACCTTCAGTTACACATATTTTTAAAAAAAAAAAAAAAAGTAGAAAAATTTTAAAGAGCCTAGAAAGTTGACTCTGTGGTTCAGAGCACTTCCTGTTCTTGGAAGGGACCTGCGTTGAGTTCCCAAGACTCATACAGTGGCTCACAACCATCAGTAACTCCTGTCCCAAGGTATCCAGTGCTCTCATCTGACATCTGCAGGCACCAGGCACACATGTCATGAACCAAAATACATGCAGGCAAAATGCCCATATATATGATAAATATAAATAAACATTTTAAAATAAGTAAAATTTTTTTAAAAATTTAAGAAATATTGTATGTGTCTCCATTTATTTAATCATCTTTAAAATTTTCAGAAATATTTTCAGTATAAAAGACTTGGGAGATTTTTAAGTATTTTATGTTCAACAGAAATAAGTAAATAGAATTTCAATTATTTTCTGTTTGTGACTTCCATATAAAACTGTTTGTTATATATTAAATTATCTATTGATACTATACAAATGCTTGTTAAGAGTTTTCTTTCCTGGTTTGTTGAAAGGAGGAACTGATCTAATTGATTTTCAGATACTGAGTAAGTCTTACACACCTGTAATAAATCTCAAAGGACATTGGGTATAATTCTTTATACATTGCTATATTTTTTTACTATTTTGGTAGTTATTTTTTATACCTGTTTACAAAATATGCTATTTTTGGTTTTCTTTTTTTCTATTGTCTTTCTTAAAGATTTATTTGGATGTGTGTGTGTGTGTTGTGTGTGTATGTTCATGTGTATGTATGTGTGCAGTGTGTGTGTATGGTGTGGTGTGTACAAGTGTGTGGTGTGTGTATGTGTGTGGTGTGTGTATATGTGTGTGGTGTGGTGTGGTGTTGTGTGTGTGTGTATGTGTGTGTGGTGTTGTGTATGTGTGTGCATGTGTGTATGTTGCATGTGTGTTGTGTGTATATGTGTGTGTTGTGGTGTATGTATGTGTGTGGTATGTGTATGTGTGTGGTGTATGTATGTGTGTGGTGTGTATGGTGTGGTGTGGTGTTGACTGTGTGTGTATGTGCATGTGTATGTGTGTGTGGTGTGTGTATGTGTATGGTGTGTGTGTATGTGTGTGTGGTTTGTGTGTATGTGTGTGGTGTGTGTGTGCATGTGTGTATATGTGTGTGTTGTGTATGTGTGTGTTGTGTGTATGTGTGTGTATGTATGTGTGTGTTGTGTATGTGTGTGTGTGCGTGTGTGTGCATATGTGTTCTTCTATGAGCTTATGTGCATTGCATGTGCTAAGGAACCCACAACGGACAGAAGAGGGCACTGGATCCCCAGACCTGGAGTTATAGGCAGTTGTACTGCTCTGTGGGTGCTGAGATGCAAACACAGACCTCTCAAGAGCAAGCGATCTTAATCACTGTGCCTTCTCTCCAGCTTCTTCTCGGAGTTTATTCATCTGCATTTGGTGGAAGAGTCATAACTTCAGAAATAGAGGCCAGCTTCTCTCTAATTTTGTTACTTTTCAGTTTTCCTCACTGATGTTTGCTCTTTTTATTTTCATATTCTTCCCTGTGCTTTGAATTTATTTTGTTCGTTTTTTTCTAATTTCTTGTAGTTTCCTGATTAAAACGTAACCGTTCAGGTGACACCTGCCCTTCGGAGACTGAACAGATCAAGGACAGACCCAATCACAGGGCAAGCCTGAGGTCAGCCTAGGAGATTAGACCTTCCCTCCATTCTACCAGGACCTCTCCCTCTGCACACTGCTTCAGGAGCATTCCATGTGTTCATTTTCCTTGAGTTTAAAATATTTTCTCTGGATGCTTCCATTGTGAGCCATGGATTATTTGGAAGTGTGTGTTTAATTTTCGCGTTAGTGAATTTTCTGTTATATTTATGCTGTTGGCTTCTACTGTAAATCGTTTGTAGTCAGAGAACATACCTTGTGATTTCAATTTTGGTATTTGTTTGGTATTCTGAGGATTAAACTAGAGCCTTGAACAGGACAGGAAGCCTGGTCATAGAGCTGCCTTCCCATCCCTTTTAGTGAACACACTGAGGTCCATTTAAGACTCAGGACATGGCTTGTCTTGATGAATGTTCAGTAGACTCTTTGCTCTTGTGTTCATAGGAGGGATGTCCAACCTTTGGCAATGTGATGTGTTGTTACCTACAAACATGTTGGGCTTGATTCATAGTCATCAGGGAACATGTGTGACTTGAACATAGAATGATGTTGTGATTTTTATCAGTAAGTAAATATTGTTTATGATGTTTGGGAGTACAAGGATATTGTGTCTATCTATATAACTCCTTTTCTCTGATCTTTTTTTCCCTGTGCTCCAAGAGTCCTTTTTAGTGTTATCTTCTTGCCTAAAAAGATCTTTAAGCCAGGCTTCAAGATTAACTCTATCAACCCCAATTTTTTAGGCTTTGGTTTTTTTGCTTTCATTTTGTTTTAACGGTAATATTTTTATTTGCCAAATCATCTATCATATTTCTACCATTATTGATAGATAGTTGCTTAATTTTAAAATCTAAACAACAATAACAACAATGATAATAATAACAATAATAAGTAAGGTATCTTCTGGCCTCTAGGATTTGCAAGTGAGGATCAGATATGTTACCCACAGTTAATTGTGAAACATCTTCCACAGACTCCTAGCTAGAGGAGGCTCGTGAGGGTCCTGGCTATCAACTCTGCTTCCTGGCTGGTACCGTGTGAGCTGCTGTACCATGCCCTCTCTGCTATGGTGAGCAGAAACCTCTAGAATACTCTCTTCCCTCACGTTGTTTGCTCCAGCAGTTCACTGTAATGTGAACGGGCATCACTCGACTCTAACTTGCAGTAACCCTGACCACTTTCAAGGTTTCCTTTGTCTTTAGTTTGCTAATGTTCAGTTGCAGTGTGTCTTTGCAAAGGATTTCTTTGAGTTTGTCATGTTTGGAATCTGATCAGTGTCTTAGGCTTTTTGTTGTTGTAAAGAGTGACCATGATCTCAGAAACTCTTAAAAAGAAAACATTTAATTGGGGTGGCTCACTTACAGTTCAGATGCTCAGTTCATTATCATCATAGTGGGACATGGTGGTGTGCAAGCAGACATGGTACAGGAGTAATAACTGATAGTCCTGCATCTTCCAGGCAACAGGAAATAGACTGAGACACTGGGCAGTATCCTGAGCATAGGAAACCTCAAAGCCCGCCCCAATAGTGGCACACTTTCTTCAGAAAACATACCCACTCCAACAAAGCCACACCTCCTAATACTGTCACTCCCTATGAGATTATGGGGGCCAATTACATTCAAAGTCCCACAATCAGCTTCTTGGAAATGTAGATTTGTGTCTTTAGCCAAATTGTACCTCTTCAAATGTTAACCTGGCCCCATGCCCTTCCTCCCACCTTCAGTAATTCTGATAACCCAAATGTTAAACCTCTGCTGTTTTCTACAGGTCCTCAAAAAGCATTTTTTTCTTCTATTATATCTTTTTTATTCACATAGAATTAATCTTATTTTACTGTCTTCAAAGCCATTCGTTCTTTCCCCTTCTTCCCCATGTTGAACTTGTCAGCCTACTCTTTTTATAACTGTTTTTAATGAGATTTTTGGTTTTTCATTTTGTCTCAAAAGAATTTGTATTTAATTTTTGAAACACTTTTAGACTGGTTGCTTTAAAGATCAGACCTATCTTGATATTATCAATTGATTATATTTCTCGTTCAAATTGTAATTTTTTTTCTTGGTACTTGGTTACTCTAAGCGGAAATTGTTCTTTAGTTTCCCATCTGCCTAGACCTGAATAATCCCACAAAAACTATATTAATTACAACACTGTTTGGTCAATGGCTCAGATATATTTCTAGCTAGCTCTTACATCTTAAATTAACCCATTTCTATTAATCTGTGTATCATCATGAGGCTGAGCTTTATCACTAAAGGTTCTCTCCTTTGGCAGCTACACTGGTGTCTCTTTGACTCCACCTGCTTTCTCTCTCTCCCTCCCTACTGTGTTTAGTTTTCCTACCTGGCTTTACTCTGCTAAACCACTGGCCAAAACAGCTTTATTCATCAACCAATAAAAGCAACACATACAGAAGAACATCGCACATCACAGAGCATCTGGGCAGTTTCTAGTTGTATCCTATACACTGCTCTGTTTTATTAGGAGACTATGGGTCACACATACATGTTTTTACTTTAGTACTAAACCATACTATGTAGACTTAGCATGTAGATCACAGTTGGCCTTGATATGCTGTGATTTCTATGGTGATTTAATTAGCAGACTTTGGCAATTTTACCTGCTTTGTTTATCTCTTGCCTCTGTTGGTGGTGGAGTGAGAGAAAGACTTTTCAAGGCCACACTATTCTTGCCTTTTAGTGAGATATGGAAGGATGTACCCAAGCTACACAGTAGTACAAGGGCGCCTGCTCTCTCATACATGCATACATCCCATACATATACAATAATAATAATAAAATAAATTTTAAAGAACAAATAAAATATTTTTGAGAACAGAGTATAACTGTGTAGATGTGGTTGGTCTGGAACTCACTGTGTCAGCCAGGTTGGCTTCAAGCTCATAGTCTGCCTGCCTCTGTCTTGTCATGGGGGGATTAAGGCTTAACATTAAAAAAAAAAAAAAAAGACAGAAAAAGTTATAGGATTATTGAGATTTTTCTGTTTCATCTTGTATCAGTTTAAGCAAGTTGTGTTTTTAATGTAATAATTTTTACTGTCTTATACTTCTTAAATAATTTTATTATTTTATAAATATATAAAATAATATATATTATTATTTTATATATAATAAAATATATATAAAATATGTATGTATATATTTTATACATACTCATTATGTATGAGTGTTTTGTCTGCCACGTGTATGGTGCCTGCAGAAGTCAGAAGCAGCTCTCAGTTTCCCTGACACTAGAGTTACAGACAATTATAAGACAGCATGTGAGGGCTGGGAATCAAACTCAGGTCCTCATAAAAGCAACAAGTACTCTTTTTCTTTTTAAGTTGATATTTATTGAGCTCTGCACTTTTCCCTGCAAGTAGTTAGCATAAAATTGTAAGACTGTATTTTTAATGCTGGTAGGAGTTGTAACAATGAGACCTATTTAATTTCTCAGACTGCTGATTTGTGTTTTGTTTTTCTTCTGATCATCTAGAGGTTTGTTGACTTTGTGTATCATTTCCACAAACCGATTTAGCTTTCAGCTTGTGTGTATGAGTGTGCACACTGTGTGTGTATGTGTGTAAGCCTGAATGTGGGAATATGCATACTGTGGAGCATGTATAAAGGTCAGAGGACAGCCTCGGTGTCAGTTCTCACAGCTACGTTGTTTGAGACAGGCTCTCTTGTTTATTCCAGTGCCTGAGCCAGACTGGCTGTGCTGCCAGCTTCCAGAGATCATCTGACTCTACATCCCAGCCCTCCATAGAAGCACCCAGATTACAGAGGCAAGTCTAGCTTTACTCCCATCCTGGGGACTCAAGCCCAGGACTCCACACTTGCATGGCAAGCACATTGCTCACTGATTTGTCTTCCAAGCCTCCAACTTCTTGATTAATTTTTGGTATTGTTTATTTGGATTTTGTTTTTCTCACTGGTATGCTTTTGAGGTAGTTATTTCTCCCTTCTACATGTTTGGGTTTACTGTGGTTTCCTTAAGTTGACTTGATATAAGTATACCACAATGATCACTGGTGTAAGAATTTAAAGTTCAATCTTTCATCTAAATGCTTTTGTAGTTTGAGCCCACAAATTCTGACACATTATATGTTCATTAGCACATATTTTAAGACACTAAGTTCCCTAGTGATTTCTAACAGACACATGAATTATTTAAACGTATGCTACTTGATTTGTGAATGCTTGGAGCTTGCCTTTGTATTGTATTAATTTTTAATTTTTAAAAGCATACTTTATATAATTAAATTTTCCTAACTATATGGAGACTTGGTGACTTAACTTTGATAACCTGATGTATGACCCATTTCTGTCAGTTTAGGATAAGTCCTTTAAAAGAGGCTTGTCCTTTAATTTCTGAAATGTCTTGTAAATATCAGTTCAGTTGATTTAGAAGATGATGCTATTCAAATTTTCCAGTTCTTTCTTATTTGGGGAGGTCTAATTTGCTATCAATTGTTATGAGGTCATAAAACCTGATACTATAAGCACGCAATTGTCTATTTCCTTTTAATCCTATTGATTTTTCTTCATGTATTTTGTTGCTTAGAAGTAGAAAACGGCAGGATATAACTAGTAAATGTTCAAATTTTGGTAAGACCAGGCATGGTGTAATATTGATATTATTAATTTTCATCTCTATTAAGTAATGACTGCATGGGTAGCAATAACAACATTATCATGCTGGTTTTCTCTCATGCTGTAAGACTTTATTACAATAAAAATAGTTTTATCAGGAGAATCTGCAGGCTCTTCCAGAACAAAATATCATTAGACAGAGTGTAGATGAGATCTTTTATAGAAAACAGTTAAAATATATAAACATAAGCAGGAGGTATCATAATCATTATCATTATAAAATCAGAGACAGAATCCCCTTCCAACCACATCCATTCAGGGGCAGGTTGCTTTCTCCAAAGCCTTTAGTACTGACAAAGCCGATCAGAGCTGTTTTGAAAATACACACAGAGCCATCGCTGTGTTAGCAAATGGGAATACTTCTGTTGTTTTATTTTTTTAAGGTGTTGGGGGCATAATTCCGGCATCATCTGATCAGTCCACTGAGCCACACGTCCCCACTCCTGGAAGCACTTTTATGAGTGGAAAAATAGAAAATATTCTAAAAATTACAAAAGGTAGTCGTGTGGAGTATACCACGATGAAGAAGAATGAATTCTGTACCACAGTGATCAGAATATATTAATAAATGAGAAGGAATGTCATTTAATGTGGTCGAACTTTCTTTGGAATGCCAGCTTCCAAATAATGGCATGGAGACTTCTTATTAAGTATGAGAGCTTGGCCTTGTCTTAGGCTTGTTCCCAGTTAGCTCTTAAAACTTAAATTAACCCATCTACATTACTCTATGTTCTGTCACATGGCTTGTTACTTTGCCTCCATAATGTATGTCCAACTAAATCTACATCTCCCTGACCAGTCTCATCTCTCTTCTTCCCAGAGCTCCTATCTCTCCCCGAATGTCCCGCCTATCCTCTCCTGCCTAGCTATTGGCCATTCAACTCGTTTTGAAAGCAATCACAAGGTGTCTTGGCAAAGACACATCACAGTGCACAAAAAGATTATCTAACAACAGTTTAGCAATACATAATTGGGGAGGGTTGCGCAGTTCAGGGATTGTTTTGTTTTGTTATGTTTCGTTTTGTTTTGTTTTGTTTTGTTTTGTTACAGGGTCTCTCTATGTATCCCTGCCTGTCCTGGAACTTGCCATATAGACCAGGCTTGAACTCAGAGATCCATCTGGCTTGCCTTCTGGAGTGCTGGGATTAAAGGACCACCACACTGGTCCAAATGTTTTGTTTTGTTGTTTTGTTTTCAAGCAGACAGCTTCACAGGCATGTGTGAATGGATAATGAAATTGTTAAGGACAGACAGCTCCGCAGGTAAGGACTTCAGAAGGGTGTCAGCTTGCATGCAGGGCAGAGAGTGAGAGACAAAGGAGACCAGGAGTAGGACTGCCTCTACTTTTTTACTTTCTGTAGCTTTGTGTTGTTTCTCTTCTCTTCTATAGCCATCATGTATTATTAAACAAAAACTCTATTTTAAGTTTGAGCAATTATCCTAAAAGTGATAAATACTTACTAAAATAAGGACAAATTTTCAAATATTGGGATAGGTTAAAATCTTGACGCTTGGTCATGAGGGATTCCATATGAATTCTCAAGGCACTGCAGACTTCCACACCTAAGTTTTGCTCTAGCTGGAAGCTTCAATTCCCAGGCAATTAATAATAATAATAATAAAATCATAAAACAGCTAACATGGGTTGAGACTCATCCTAAGCCAGGCTCTATTTTAAGTGCCTTCATGTATTAACTCACAAGTCTATGAAGTAAACACTTTTATTTCTTCCTATTTTCGGGAAACTAGTGTACTGGGTAACTCTGCCTGCATCTCACATCTCGGAGGTAGCAGAGCTAGGCTGTAATCCCTGGCATTTTGGCTCCAGAATCTGTGCCCAATGCTTCCACAAAATGTCCTCTTAGAAATAAGCTCTCTTGGGGCTAGAGAGATGGCTCTGAGATTAATAGTGCACCCTGCCCTTCTGGAACTTCAAAGTTTGGGCCCTGCTACCGACATAAGGCAGTTCACAATAGCCTGTGACTCTGGGATTAAATGCCCTCTTTTGACCTCTACAGGCGCCTGCATACACATGACACACACACATAGAAACAAATTCAAAAGTAATGTTTAAAAAAGAAAGAAACAAGAGCTGGGAGTGGTGGTTCATTCCTTTAATCCCAACACTCAGGAGACAGAGGCAGATGGGTCTCTATGAGTTCAAGGCCAGCTCGGTCTACAGAGGGAGTTCCAGACAGCCAGGGTTCTTACCCAGAAAGAAACCTTGCCTCAAAAAACAAATAGTAATAACAATAACATAATAGTAATAATAATAACAACAGTAATCTTAACAATAACAATAATATTGATGATGATATTAATAATGATAATAAAGAAGCAAAGTCTCAGAAGGCAAAAGGGAGGAGTGACCTGAAGAGTGTGTACTTGTTACAGGACAAGTAAAGTCTTCCCTTGTCAGCTTTGCCTGTGCTTCAGGCCTGCACTGGGCTCTCATCTCCAAATGGCCAGTTTGCTTTTCATTTGGTGTGTCTGTTAGTTCAACAGCCAGAAAGTATCTCCATGTCCAAGGTCACCGCAGCAAGGCAGTGGGGTGCCCCTCCCAGAAAGGACGTCAGTTCCCAGGTCTTGGTCATTGAGAGAATGTCCCACACTGTAAGAAATGGATGTGGGGTCTCAAGTAAATGACCGCACAATCCAAAGCATGCTAGCAAGGCAAAAAGTTTACTTCAAAAGAATACTGCGTAGGCACACCGTTACAAACAAGCGCATCCACTTGGGGTGTTGGGGGCACTGGGTTTGTTTTACTAACACAAAGGAACCTTGTGCCTCCATTGTGAGTGGTCAGAGCGTGGCCTCACATTTTTATGTGATTTAAAGCCACAGAGTTGATGAGCAGAATACAGTTCTCAGCGTTGAGGGCAATCTTTAGCACACGTTTTCCTTTCCAGATGTGCTGACCCTGGAGGAAGTTGAGTTCCTGACAAGATGATAGACAATTTTTTTTGAATAAAGTTTTCTAGAGCTGGAGAGATGGGTCAGAGGTTAAAAGCAATCTTCCTCTTTCCAGAAGAACTAGATTCAATTCCCACCACTCACATGGTGGCTTCCAACTATCTGTAACTCTAGTTCCAGGGCCATCTGACACTTTCTTCTGATCTCTGTGGGCAGCAGGCATACACATGATGCACAGACATCATATAAGCTCAATACCCATACACACAAGATAAAAATATATTTAAAGTGTTGTCATATGTAATCTTTTGTTCTTAAGTTTCCCACAGTCACCAAATCATTCCAAGTTCAATCTCAGTGCATTTCTGTCTTCTTTTGGCAAAAGCACCAAGGCAGGCAAAATTCATTCTCCATTTGGTAGGGTGACCAACCTCTTTCCCCAAATCTCTGCCTCCCAGTACCCATCCCTTCACCGCTTTAGCTGTTGGCTTCGTGATGCATTTCCTACTGGATAGGTTGGAGGTTCGGGAAGCCATCTTTCTTGTCAATGTTTAGAGACAGTGGGCTATTATCCTTTTGGATGAAAGTTTAGTTATCCTTTATTGAAAAGGAGCGTCTTAGTCACTGTCCTATTGTTGTGAAATAACACCATGACCTAGGAAAGGTCTATAAAAAGGATGTACGTAATTAGGGGTTTGCTTATAGTTTCAGAGGTTCAGAGCCCATTGTCATCATGGCAGGGAGCATGGTGACAGGAATGGTGCTGGAGAGCAGTTAAGGGCTACATCCTGATCCTAGAAAGACTCTGGGCCAGCTTGAGCTTTTGAAATCTCAAAGCCCACCTCCAGTGACACACTTCCTCCAACAAGGCCACACCCTTCTACTCCTTCTAATCCTTTCAAATAGTTCCACTTCCTAGTGACCAAGCATTCAAATCTATGAGTCTGCAGAGACCAATTGTAGTCAAACCACCACAAGTCGTCATCAGGAAGATGGCTTGGTCATCAAGGTGCTTTCCACACAAGCCCAAAGAACTGGATTAGGATGCCAAACTCCCATGTGAAAACCAAGTATGAGGGCACATGACTGTCATCACAGTGGTAGGGAGTAGAAAGAAGTGAACTCCTGGGACTCGCAGGCCAGTCACTCTAGTCAACTTGACAAGTTCAAGGTTCAGTGAGAAACTTTGCCTCAATAAATAAATAAGTAAATAGATAGATAAGGCGGGGGAACCTGTAAGGTGGATTAGCTTGTAAAGGTGTTTGCCACCCAACCTATTGACCTGAGTCCCACCTCTTCAACCCACATGGTGGAAAAAGAGAACAGACTCTCACAAGTTGTCCTATGACCTCCGCACCTCTACCATTGCATGTGTACACTCACAAGTTAAATAAACAAATAACATACTTTTTAAAATTTAATTAATAAGGTAGTGAGTGATTGCGGAAGACATCCAACATTGATCGTTGACCTTTACACACCACACACACGTGCATGCACATGATTATGTTTGCATATATAAACCATATATACACATGTACGCTTACACACACACACACACACACACACACACACACACTCACAGAAGCCACTGAGGGATAGGATCATAGTAAAACTTCCACTTCCCAGTTATTTCTTTCATCTGAGGACAGCCTGACCACTAACAAGAGACCAGGTGCCCGTGCTTCTGTTTGTTTTCCGATATCCCCTAGGAGCAACTTTCACAGTGAGGATTCCTAGGATCAACAGTGTCACTACAACTTCCCTAATGAGACAACAATTCTCAACCCTAGATATGATCACCAAGAGACAACAACAACAAAAAAAAATCAGGACCACGCCCCAAACCAATCACATCAGAATCTCTGGAGGTACCGTCTGAACAACAACATTATTGAAAGCTCCCCCGGCAATCTTCATGAAGTAGAAAATCATTTCCTTAAAATAACATGTGACCTTGTTGTTAAAATATCCCACTTTCAAAAAGATAAAATCTGGATTCTTATGCAAATGTAAAGCACGCATGTCGAGCTGTTTCAACTCATCAATGAGGAAGCCAGTAATATGTCAAAGACGGTTCAAAGAGCGTGTGAGGAACTAAATATTTATGGGCAATGTTAGTATAAGGTTGTTGTGTTAGAATCAAAACTAATTAATGTCATTTCCTGAACCAAGTTATAGATTCAGTGCAAACTCGATCAGCATTCTAAAGCTTTGTTTGTTTGTTTGTGTTTGTTGGTTTTGAAGAATTGGGGGTTCCTTAAAATTCTTCAGGAATTATAAACGACCCCAAGTCACCCAAACGATCTTGGAAAAGCAGAAGGTGAAAGGCTCACATTTGCTGATCTCAACCCTTGTTAAAAAACCATCCAAATTAAAAAGTGGTGTGAAACGGTCATAAAGACAGACAGATATTGCAGTGGAATTGAATTAAAGGTCCAGACAAAAACCTGTTTCTCTACAGATGTTTGAATGAAGAAATGACTGTCTTTCCAACAGTTGACACCAACACAACTTCACATGGAAGAAAACACACACACAAACAAACAAACAAACAAAGCAAAGGTAGAGTCAGGAATGTTGCTTGGTTGGCAAAGCATCTGTCCAGCCTACAGGGAGCTCTGGGTTCAGTTCGGTCCTGATCACTGCATAACAGCAATCCCAGCATTTGGGGGGTGGAGGCAGGGGGATCTGATGATCAAAATCACTTTCAGCTACATAGCCAGTTGAAGTCTGCTGGGATTATGAGACCCTATCTCAAAAGATATGAAGATGTGGGCTGGCTCAACAGCTAAGCCCTGAGTTCAGTTTCACACTGAGGAACTGACAGCGGCCTGTAACTCTAGTTCAGGAGTATACGCACTCTAGTTCAGGTTGGCCATAAAATCCCCCAAAAGGAAAATAAATGTTCAGAAAGATTTGGGGAAATTAGAATCCCCATTCATTACTGCTAGGAATGTTAAATGACATAGCTGCCATGAAAAAAAGTTTGGTATTCCCTCAAAAACTTAAAGGCGAACTGGATGTGATGGCCCACACCTTTGATCACATCACTCTGGAGACAGAGGCAGGTGGATCTCTGTGAGTCTGCGGCAAGACTGGTCTACACAGTAAGCTCCAGGACAACCATGGCTACATAGAGAAACCCTGTCTCAAAAACTAAATGAAACACAGAACTAATACAATACCCAGGTGTATGCCAGGTATTTGCTCAAAAGAGCTGAAAACTGGTATTTAGAAAAATACCTGAGTACCATTATTGATGACAGCCAAAGGTGATAACAATCCAAGTGTTCGTCAGGAGATGAACTGAAGCACAATTAATAAAAACTCAGGGTCAGAAATTTGGGTTCAACCTGAAGATCTGAAAAGCAAAACAGCCATCCACTGGCTCTTACCTCAGCCTGAAATGGCGATACTGCTTCCAGGAATCTTAGAACGAGACTGTGTCTGAGAGCTGTCTGCCCTGTAATTGGCTGTCCTGTCCCTTTAAGAGACAAGCCCCTCCCCCTCCCTTATTCTCTGCCGAAACAAGTGGATCTTCCTTCTTCAGCTTCCAGCCCATGAGCCTTCCTTTCTATTTCTCTCTGCTGAAGAGGTAGCTTCTCCTCTCCCCACCCCACCCTCTCAATCTCCTTGTCTCCCTTCTCCCTCCCTCTCCTCTTTCCCCTTCCCTTCAATAACCCACTAAATAAATATTCAACCTCACTGTCTCTTTCCTGCTGCAGCTTTTTGTGGAACCGGCTGACCCGCCAAGGTCTCTCACCTGCAGCATGGCTCCCTGCCTGGGACCTGCTGCCCCTCATGGCCTACGGGCCCCTCAGGGAATGGTGTTGCTTTATTTTTACCATTACATCCCCCCACCCTCCATTTTATATTCCTCTTTAGGGCTGAGATTAAAGGCATACACCACCTAGTTTCTATGGCAACTAGTGTGGCTATTGGGATTAAAGGTGTGTGTTACCATTACCTGGTCTGTAAGGCTGACCAGTGGGGCTGTTTTACTCTCAGATCTTCAGAAAGTCTTTATTCATTAAAATACAATTAAAATGCCACTACAATGAATGACTGATGGACTACGGAATACCATCCAGTCAACAATAGGAGTGAAGAACCAAGAGATCCAAAGCTACCACAAATACATCTTGAAAACATTGTTCTAAATGAAAGAAGCCAGACACAAAAGGGTTGGTGTCATTTATTGAAATACTCAGAGGAAGTCAATTCTTGGAGACAGAAAATAGATTAGTGGTTGCAGGGATTGGAGTATGGTAGAATATGCAGGGTTACTTTGGGGTAGTGACGAAAAACATTTGCAACAAAAATGGAGATGGTGTGTGTGGAAGATTCCAAATGTCTAACACATCACTGAATTCTACACTTGGAAATAGTTATTTGGGACAAAAAATAGTGGTTCAGTGATGAAGAACACTTTCTATTCTTACAAAGGACCGTGGTTCACTTCCTAGGACCTACCTCAGGCAGCTCAAACCTGCCTGTAATCACAACTCCAGGAGACAGTCTTCTGGTCTCCATGGTGCACACGCATGTGTGTGTACAGACACACACAACACACATGTGGAGACCCAAAACTGTGAGCCTATTTCCACCTTGACCAAAGGTCAGAGAATTGGAACTTACCTCTATTCCTTCAAGGTTATTGTGTTTCTACCTCAAACAAAGGTCTAAGGATCCAACTAAGGTTCCAGTTCCTTTAAAGGGATAACATTGGAGTCTACTCAAGGAGAGGTTTGCCTACAGAACGCTTTGGTCTTTTGGTCGATGGTGTGAGTGTGACTTGTTTTGTTCTAGCAACAGAATGTTTAACTATGGATGTAGCCTGGAACCTTCAACTGGTCTGTTCATTTCCTAGTATCATGTTAATACAGTTTTTTTTTTTTAAATCTTACACCTACCTCTTAGGGTCAGGGTATTTTAAGCAAGTGGAAATTAAACGTGGGCGATTTCAGTATTCACTCCCTCCCAGTACTATTCGATGGTTTCTGTTTTATTATTTTAAACACATCTCCATATTCTTTACTTATATCTCTAAATCTGCACACCTGAGGCTGGTCCATGACACACACACACACACACACACACACACACACACACACACATATATATAAATAAATAATGAAAATAAATCTTTAGAAAAAAAATCATTCTTTTCTAAGATGGACATGGTAGTGCATGACTGTAATCTCAACACTCAGAAAGTAAAGATAGGGGACCAGGCCAGTCTCCACTACAGATCAAATTCAAAGCTCTCTGCACCTCAAATATTATATGAATAAATAAGTGGCTAACTTTATGCTACATAAATTTGACTCCAATGACAGGGTTACAAATTATAATCTGAAGGGTGACCCATTCTTCCTAATAGAAACTAATTTAACCTGGTTAGATTCTGTCAGAAAAAAAATTAAAAACAAACAAACAAGAGCAAAAAAAAAATCTTAATCTCAGCCCTGTGGATTGTGATGACCCTGGTGACAGAAGGTTATCTCTATCCTAAACTAAAAAATAAGGGAGGGAGGGAGAAGGAAGGGAGGAAGAAAGGGGAGAAGAAAGGAAGATCAGAGAGGGGTAGGTAGGTAGGTAGGTAGGTAGGTAGGTGGGTGGGTGGGTGGTTGGGTGGGTGGATGGATGGAAGGATGGTCCATAGGCAGGTCCTGGTTTTTTTCTGACTTCAGCTCCTGCTCAATCTTCACGAATACTTCACAAGTACCCACTTTCACCATTAGAAATATACTGAGACTCGGGGAGGAAATGGCTGGGATCTACATTTCTTTAATCTCTAAAAACTGTTTTCAGCCTTTATGCAAATTCACTCCGTTCTTCCCAATAATCAGAGACCCTCCGTGTGCGGATTTATCTGACTACGTCTGGAGGCTGTGTTTATCTCTGTCCACAATGGGGAAGGCAGAAATGTCTTTCAGCATGTCTGCAGAGCTGGGTTCTTAGCCCTTTGAAAGCAAAAAGTACACAGCCTCACCAAGCCGTGCTGGGGAAGAGTGAGGGAAAGGGGGAGGGGACGGATGAAGCGATGTCAGATAAGAGTTGACAATGGACACATTGGCGTGTTCATTCCTGAAATTTCCATTATACTAAACATTTGGGCATGGCAGTACTGTTAGAATTTTTAAAACAGGGGGAAAGAGAGAAACAAGCCATCATGGGACAGGGCTCAGGGAAGGATATTTTATTGGGAGAAGGGAATGGGAAGTCGGGTAGAGGAGGGAGGAAAGGAGTAGAAAAAAGGAAGAGGTGGGCAGAGCTTGTGGCTTAAAGGGGGCATAGCGGATACACAGAGACCAAGTAGTCAGAACCCTGGGCAGACCAGAGAACCAACTGAGCGTGCATGTGTCCTGCCAGGTCCCCAAGGACAGGCTAGTGCAGGTGCCTGACTGCTAACAAGTACTTCTTGGGAATTTAAAATACATTGAGGGCTATAGTTACATAAAAACAGACATGGATACATAAACGCAGAATTTCATAGATAGTTCAGATGATTTGGACTTCAGAAAGATTGTTAGGTGAGAAGTTCCTCCGAAAGCCAGTGGAATGGCCAGGGTAAACCCTTTAAAATGCTCACTGTTGAAGTTGGGACTGCAATTGGGTGAATAGAGTGCCTACCTAGCGTGAATAAAACCCTGACTTGGGACCCCAAACTATCTAAACTGGGCACTTGGGTGCCAGCCTGTCGTTCCAGCCCTCAGAGGTGAAAGCAAGAGACACAAGGTCATCCTCCGCTACAGTGCTCAGTGCGCATGACTGACCCATCTGTACACAAAACCTCTAGTCCGTAGCTTTCGTCTATTTAAAAAAAGATCCACAGGAAATGCGAAAGTGCTCCTTATACTTGTAAGTTCTGAAATGAAGGACTCCAATTGTGAACAGGCAGGAAACCATGAAGGAGGGAGCTTCTTTACAGACTTCCTTTTCTCGGGTGTGTTATTTTAACTAATTAGCCAACTACTGTTAAAAGACATTCATTTTGAAAACCTTATTTATTTTGCTCTGCCACATTGATTTGCTCAGAGCCACTCTTATGTGCATAGATTACTGGTTAATGAAGTCTAGAACGGCTTACCCAGCATGCCCTGCGATCTAGTCTGAGAATGCAATGTGCCCTACCAACTTCTCACTGAAATTAATCGTATTCCGTTCTTTTCTCAGCTTGACTACTTTTTATAGCCCTACTACCCCTCCCGTTCCAAAACTCATTATTTTCATCTGCTAATTTACTTTTTTAATTACTTATTCAGCCACAGTTGCACAACAACATCCAGTAATTCCAGTAAACCTTGGGCTATTTCACAGGAAATGAAAGATGTCAGAATGTGTCAGAATGGTTGTGTTTTGTTTTGCTTTGTTTGTTTTTTCTTTTGAGGGGAGTCTAAAGTTAAAACCAAGATTTACTTTGCATGTGCCATTAAAGGTGATAAATCTCTCAGCTTCAGTTAAGAACATAATAGCATCAAATGTCATGGAAATTCCCTCTGTACAACACTTATGTCACTATGAAGTCTAAAGTAGAATTTAAGGTCTTATTTTTTGGAAATAGCCTAGTTTGGGTGCACAATACTTCTGTGAAACTGAGGAAAGAGATACAAAACCAGGCTTGGTAATTCGAGTGCTGATGGGAACCAGTATGGACTGATCCTTCTGCTTATTTGGCGTCTTATTCTGACTGGTTAAAGGTTCAAGGTGACCAGTTTATCCCCTTTCTCCTAGGATCTCTTCAGGTTCAGCACAGAAAATCCAACATCTCCTCCCAGTTCTCAGGAAACTGTGACAGTTGGCCACCCTAGTTGCCCTTTTCAGCAAAAACTCAGCAACAGACACTCAAAATCACCCCAGTCCACATTCTGTAAACAACTGCCCCCCACCGTGTTTGTAATATACTCCAGAAAAATTGTTTTAATATGCTCAACTTAAAACACATTGAAGACCAGAATGGAAATTGCGTGAATATTATGTCAGAAAAGCCTCGTGGCAGGAAGGCTCATTTGCATTGGCATTTACAATGGGGGAAATTTACATATTCCTTGTGAAATTAAAGAGTTTCTTAAAAGAGTCAAATTTGGAAATCTGCCTATCAAATGTTAATCTGAGAATAGTAAAGAATAGAATTTTCCTGCAGCTCGGATTTGTTGTTGTTTCTACAATTTAATTATATTCTTTGGAACAGATAATAAATGTATATAAAATTCAAAAGGAAGGCAAAGTTAATGCACAATGAAACATCCTTCCCTCTTTGTCCCCAGCCATTCAACTGTCCGAACAGTTAATTTCCAGGCTATTGTTGAGAGATAGTTTACAGAAAGACAGACAAATACGCAGAAGTTTTACTAAGTAAAAAAGCAGAAATGGAGGGCTACCAGGCCCTAGCCTGGGGCAAAGGTTGGAGAAGTCTCACTCCGCTGCCAACTCTTGGGTCAAGGGGCATGAGACCATCAAGTTGGCAGGGCAAGGGAGCTCAGAGACACAGCTGGAAGCTGAAGGGACTCTAGCCAGCTCAGGCTTGGCAAATAAGTCTTCTGGCGGGCTTCCCCCCCCCCCCCCCCCCCCCCCCCCCCCCGCCTTGCAGATAACCAGATAACCAGTAGATTACATTCCTAAACCCAACCACCAAGGTCTATTCCCTTATTTGGCCACTTCCTCCTCCTAAGGTAGAATACCAGGGTCCAGCTATCAAAGTACTGAAACCCAACCACGACAACAAAATAAAAACCTTTGGCTCACCTAATCAACATGCCCAAATAAAATTAATCCCCTCACCTAGGATGGAGGGAGGTCCTCCTTTATCTTTGTAAACTGTCATTTGCCTTGGTCACATCTGTCCAGAGGCTGTCTTTTGTCCCTCCCTGCAGGGACAAAAAAAAAAATCTCCCTTTCTCCTGTTCCCTTCCCCTCTCCCTTGTTCTCTATCTCAGAAGTTTGTCTCTTCCCGGCAGAGTAATCTCCTTTGTGATGAGAATTTGATCTTGGGGAGTCCTGGACCTATACTGATCTCTTACCTTTAAAGGAAAGCCGCTAGAGAAAGGGCAGGGGGAGATGGGTGTGGAGTCAGCAAATACACCAGCTTTCTACAGAAAAGCAGTTTTTGTATTAGAAGGCTGTGGGCTAAGCCGGGCTGTGGTAGTACAGGCCTTTAATCCCAGCACTACAGAAGAGGGAAAGGCAGGTGGGTCCTGGATTTCAAGGCCAGCCAGACTATAGAGTGAGTTCCAGGACGGCCGGGGGCTACACAGAGAAACCCTGTTTGGAAAAACAAAACAAAAACAAAAAAGTGTGGGTAAAAAGAAGTGGACTCAGCTCACCTCAGGAGGCAGACAGGGGAAATCCTGAGAGGCAGTTCAGTTGCTGCCAGGCCAGGGATGGAGCGACCCGTGGGCAGCAGAAAAGGTTTCTGCGTTCAAGACCAAACCACGTTTTGGCCTAGGCTGAGGAACCACAGCAAGGTATTGACAAAGTTAAATATTAAAGGGCATTGTTTCACCAAGGGTACCCACCCCCCATCCCACCCACACCACACCCCACCCCACCCACATCCTCACCACGCCCCACCCCACCCACGCCCACATCCAGACCCCACTAAACTTCCTGATGCAACCCCAGATTTCTAAATTGCGGGGAAGGGTCTCTTCCAAGCTGCCCCACCTCCTCCAATTAGGGCTCAGCCCTCCGATTGACTGCGACCTTTCAGAAGACATTATTTCCCACTCACAAAACTCCTGGGAAAGACGAGCGGTCCTCCCTTGCCCTTGGCGCTGCGAGGCAACAGGGTGCCGGCTGCTGTCAGCTGCGAGAAGATTCCCTTTGCTCAGCCAGAGAGCAGGAACTCCCGCTCTCAATGGAACGACTTGTCCCACTGCGAAGTTGATTCCAAGAAAGCAAAGAAAATTGCCAAGCTGTGCCAGGCAGGAGTCCTCTAACTTGGCTCTGTATTAGAGTATCAATGATGCTTTAAAAATTTTTTAAAAAAAACAACTAGATATACTATGTCAGAAATGGTAAAGTTCTGCTTTTAACATCCCTGGGGACATTGGGATTGACCATAGGGAAATTCTGTCTGTAGAGGAGGCTTGGACTGAGTCTTCGAAGAATTTGCATTGAGCCTGTCGGAAGGCTTCTTTCTGGTGACAATGCAGCCTGAACAACTCGCTAGTCTCCACAGCAGGGAGAAAACAAACCCGTGTTGGGACACATCGGTGACGTTTAACGCGATAAATGTGTTCCACAGAAGGAGTGAGGAAAGCAATATTTTACAGAGTATTTTAAATGGATAAGGGGACCTAGAATTGTAGAGTGGTTTTAGCGGCGTTTCTCAGACCATGCAAAATATCTACACATAACAAAAAAATAGAAAACCATGAATGTAAAAGCCACTTCTGTCTCATCTATTTCCTCCCAAATACTCTATTTTTCTTTATATTATACTCATTTAAGTAAACTGTATTAGATTTTATAAAATCTGAGTGCTTCTCTTTTCCCCTTATTTACATATGATAATGCTAGTCCCTGTTAGGAGATAGACAATCCCTTATTCTTGCACAGGTAGAACGCATGTACCATATGTCTACATATATGTAACTATTCCTCTTCTCATGGACAGTCCCCACCACCACCACACGCCAATATCAATCGTCCAACAAACATTCTGAAAAATATATCCTTGTTAATATACCGTTGGTCACATATGAAAATAGCCTGGGTTTTGGTCCTGTAAGCATATGCTGACAAAGCAGTAAATCGTAAAGAAAACGTGGGGGAGACCACTCAGCACGGAAAGCACCTGACGAATTGGTTTAACCAAAGGAAAGAGCGCAGACTTTGCATGGTTTTCTCTGGTTTCATGTGCACTGCCATATGTGCAGGCATGCACATGCAGAGAGATTAAAAATTCATAGAATTTAGCAAATTTAAAAATTATTTTTGGCTCGCAGTTTTGGTGCAAGGTTGAGAGAGAGGCCATATCTAGCAACGGCTTTCTTGTTTGGCAGAGAGCCAATGTGGCACAGGCCACCACATGGTAACGAACAAGGAACACATGTGTATACATGTCCTTTCTCTCTCTCTCGTTATTTAAAAAAAAAACAACATTTTTTCGCCAGGCGGTGGTGGCGCACGCCTTTAATCTCAGCACTTGGGAGGCAGAAGCAGGTGAATCTCTGTGAGTTGGAGGCCAGCCTGGTCTACAAGAGCTAGTTCCAGGACAGGCCCCAAAGTTACAGAGAAACCCTGTCTCGAAAAAAATAAATAAATCATTTTTTCAGTCATGGAAAAATGACTGAAAATGACTTAACCCTGATGACCTTATCTTAGCTCTGATTTAACACCCCAAAAGCTCTACTTCCAAACCCTGTGGTCAAACTGTATTCAAACCACGTTAGCAACTGATTGGACAGCTGCAGGATAACATACCAGTAAGATCCATCTCCACAAGTAAAACTGCTATCTCCTCATCAGATTCAGTAGACAGTCCCAAAATATATTCCAGTCCCCAAAGACACCAACGTCCACTCCTGAAGGTACGTGTGGTGGTCTTACACGTGTGCATTCATGTGTGTGTGTGTGTGTGTGTGTGTGTGTGTGTGTGTGTGTGTGTGTGCTGTGTGTCTGCTGGGAATTGAAGGTAAGGCACTCATGCACACGGGGCAAATCCTGGCTACCATCAGCCATTGCATGCAGGGCTTTCCGACTGCTCCAGAGACTGTTGTTCACACAGCCCAGTCAGAGTGAACAGAGGCAAAAGTAGAGTTGATCGAATGGTGCAATATTGCTGAGATAATGTGGAGTTTAATAAAGACTGACTTGCCAACTCTGGGACCAAGAATGTCAACATGGATAACTCAGGCAGGCGTGTTCTAGACAAAACTGCCGTGAGCCAGCACACAGGCCTCAGGGACACTTGGGTTTTCCAGGTAAGCATAACAACATCACTGCATGAAGACGGATTTGTGCCTCAGTCAATTACCCATTGCCTCTGTCTGCCACAGGGTTCCCTAAACACTCATTTGATGGCGGCTTGCTGAATGAACAAGGGCTGGGTCACAAAGCAGTCTTGAGCCTGGAGAAAGATTTCTATTGGGGTCCCCGCCACCATGGGCAGAAAGAGAATCCTGCTCCCGGGGCGGGGGAGGGGAGAACGGGACTCAAGTATTAAAGTTCAAGGACAGAATTTCATGGGGAAGGCACCATAAATGGCAATCACCCTGGGCTGTTTTGTATCCTTATCAAACAAGTGGAAAAAAGACATTCATCTGTAAAGCAGCCATATCAAATACGAAAACTGACCCTCACAGATCTAAATAGTTCCCATCAGAGAATACATACAGCCGAACGGTACCCAAATCCATGTACTGGTTTGAAAATGCTCACTGTGGACATTTTTCATCCCACTGAAGACCATACCAACTGGAGATGGGGCCCCTCTTTGGTACTCTGGAGGGTGTCAACAACCATCCCACCCTGGCTAGATCTTGCCTTAGCAGAATCATCGCCTGCTTTAACAGGCCACTAACTGCACGCTATACCCACACTTTACAAGAGACTAGAAAACAAGGTATGTTTGAAAATGCTTGTAATTCCAGTACTTGAAAGACAGAGGCAGGAGGATTAACACAAGTTTGAAGCCAGCCTGATGGTCTGCTTAACAAGTCCCAACCCATCAAGGGTTCCACAATGAGACCCTGTATCATTGGGAGGTGTGCTGAGTTCCAGGACAGTCAGAGCTGTTTGTTACACAGAGAAACCCTGTCTGTCTTGGGCGGGGGTGGGGGAGTGAAAAATACATCAAGATATTAATTAATCTGGCAATAAGAAGAATGATTAAAATTGTGGTGTTTTCAACAGATAGTCAATATTTTCAGGGATTTCTGTCCCTTTGTCATTTGCACTTTTCAGAATCGTGGAACAGAGGTGATAGACTCCCTTTCAAAAATAAGGACATGGAAGTCTAGGGCATCCACACCAGAAAGGTAGAGTCAGAATGACTCTAGATGCTGATGAGGATGTGGAACAAGGGGAGCACTCATCCATTGCCACTGGGAGTGCAGCCACAATGGAAATCAGTGTGGCAGCTCCTTGGACGCTGGGAACAGATCTGCCTCAAGATCCAACTACACCACTCTTGGGCATTTACCCAAATTACCCTGCACCCCACTACAGAGACACAGGCTCATCTGGGTGCATTGCTGCGCTACTCATAATTGCTAGAAGTTGGAAACAGCCTAGATACCCATTAACAGATGAATGGTTAATTTAAATGTAGCACATTTACACAATGGAATATTACTCAGCTGTTTAAAAAAATAAAATCATGGAATTTGCAGGTAAATGGAATTAGAAAAAAAATCTTCCTGAGTGAAGCAACCTAAACTCTAAAAGGCAAGTATGGGATGTATGTTCTTATATGCGGGTGTTAGATTTTTAAGCCTCTGATAGGCCACAATCCATATAACCATAGATATTAGGTATAGAGTATTGAGGGAAAGGAAGGATTTCCTGAGGAAGGGGAATAGAATATATAGTCATGGAGAGACATGGGAGGAGGTAAGACTGGAATGGGGGGATTAAATGGCAAAAGAAAGGGAAGAGGGAGGTAGGGGAGAGAATACAGGAGGGACGGTTAAAACTAAGGACCATCTAAGGGGTCAATACAGAAACCTACCATAATAGAAGCTTCTTATAAGAATATATGAAAAAGCACATAAATGAAAGACATCTAAATGGAATCACCAAATAACAGGGAGACAGAGCCCCACCTAGACATCTCTTGCCATCAAATGAAACCTCCAATATCAACAATCGGTTGCATCTTATTGAGTTGTTGGCCAAAGGGACCCCTTGGAAACCCCCAAATAACTTGGGTTATTTCCAAGTCTATTGGGTGCTCTCAAGAAACTGAGGGTAAGTCCTTACTGCTGAAAAAAATATCAACATAACTCACTGAACACAGAGAAGTCAATCTGGTGCCTGACTAGATTCTTTGTGCCTATGGAATAGTGTTCATGATACTGAAAGGTACTCTGTAAGATACTTAAGAATAAAGGTGAATACCAACCCAGATATAAACCCTTCAGTCTATGATGGTGACCTGCCTCCACAATATACTGGTGCAATAGTGGCACAGAGGTTATGGGAGCAACCAACCACTATCTGATTGAATTTAAGGTTTGTTCCATGAGATGGAACCCATGTCTGACACTGCTCAGACAGCCAAGAATCTGGGACTATATAGATCATGAACCTAGAGGAAACCCAAATACTATTGTTCTGCTAAAGGAATATAGCGATAAAATAGCTCCTAATAACCTTCTGCTATACCCATAGATCAGTAGGTTGCTCAGCAATCATCAAAGATGCTTCCTCCTACCTCAGACAAAAACAAATACCCACATTGGACAGTGTGGAGAGAGTAAGAGACCTTTGAAACCCAATCCTAAATAGAATGTTTCCACCAAATCATTCCCCTCAGAGGTCAGGGAATCCCAAGAAGAGGAGGTGGAAAGAATGTCAGAGTCAGAGGAGATGGAAGACACAATGCCTTCCAAAAAAGGAAAAATGGATGCACCTATGAATTTGTGCAAATGCGGACATCATACATGATAGTCTCCATTGGTCCAAGTCAGATAGAATCCAGCCCTGACAGGGGATGTGGACATGTTTTTCCAAGCCTAACCAAGAAGTTATCTCCAACTGACAAACCTCAGAAAGAAAAAATTAGTTTTCACCAATGGAGTGTCACTAGGTATATAAACCACTCACAAGGGCAGGCCCCATGTCTAGCTATAGATGGCCAACTCAAGGGTATTTGAGAAAGTTGTTGCTTGTGTGGTTGTTGTCTCAGAAAGCTTATTGTGGACATTTGATTTTGACCTTACTGGTCTTTTGCTTATTCAGTGTGGTTTCTGAGTTTGTGTTTTTAATGAGCTTTCTTTGCATGACTATATATGTGCTTCTCATACTTTTTCTTTATTTTGCTTTTCCTCTCTGTTTTTTGTTTGTTTTGTTCTGTTCTGGTTTGTTTGTATTTTATTTGCCTGCTTGTGTTCTAAAGAGAAGAAGGTGTGGCGTTAGGGGGTGAAGAAGTGGGGAGGATCTGGGAGGAGATAAGGGATGGGAAACCATGATCAGAATATAATCTATGGGGGAAAATCCATTTTCAATTAAAACAAACCAAAAAGGCGGGAGGGGATGCGAGAATGTTCCTGGAATACAAGCTTTCCAGAGTATGCCCATGTATTCTTTCTGTCACTACCTTCCATCACGGAGGACAAGGTCAGTGTGCTCTTCTGATTGCCCAGAAGGTGACACAGACTCACTGAGACAAAGTTATCAAATGAGTGTTTGTGGGAACGGTGCCCAGAGCTGCCACCTGCCAAATGGCTTGGACAGTGAGTTGCAGGAGACACTCCTGGCTCCCTGGTGCCTTCGCCAAGGTCAGTCAACATCAAAGGGCAGAAGAAAAGTTCCAAACAAACTCTAGAAGGCTGTTTACCAACAAGTAGAGATGAAACTGTAGGGGGCTGACCAAATCGGGAAAAGAAGAGCCAGTGAAAGGGATGCTCAGGGGACCTTCCCTTTGTTTCTCCCACCCAGTTCTGGTATACAGACATGCATGCCAGACACATGCGCAGACACGACAAGATAGCCAAGTCAAAAACAGAAGACTTCCCTTTGGTCATACTAAGAAATCCCCAAGACACTTGTGACAACCAAATATTTCTATTACTCTATGCGTACCTACAGATGGGACCGCTCAGCATTTGCAGGACCCCTACCCCACCTCATCCCCAAAATTGCTCTTCAGTCTTTTTCTTTTCTAAGTCTTGTAATATATCCCTGATACAGCCAAGGATGACCTTGAACTTCGGATCAGGCAGGCCTGGAGCCCAGATTCACCTGCTCCTGCCTAACAAGTGCTGGGATTAAAAGGATGGCCACCACACCCTGACCAAACTTCTAATCTTCTTGCCTTCGCCTCCAGAACAGAGAGATGAAGGACAGGCACCACCTATGAGGCTGGTTTGTGGGATTCGAGGAACCTAACCCAGAGCTTCCCGCAAAGCAGAGCAAAGCTCTAAGGACTCTGCTCCTGTCCCAGCTCCTTCCCCACTTCACCAGTTAAAGACTGAAATGGAAGATCACATAAGTAGAGGCCATTGTCCAAGAAAGTCCACCTCCCAAGCCCATTCCCAGTCAAACCAGTTTGTTCCCAGCGAGGAAGGCAGCCAGTATTTCTTAGGAAAACAGTGTGGTGACTAGTCAGACAGCGATGTCCTCTCCAAGACAGGTCCTACGACTCTGCTGGGGAATCTCATTAAACCACGCCTATGCCTGCACCCCGCCTCCAACCCGCCCTGCCCTGTGCCTGCTTCCTCAGATCCCCCAGTCCTGTAACACTGTGTGTTTGTCTTCTAAATCTAGGGTTTCTATTTCTGTTGAAAAATGTTCTAGGTGACTCTGCTGAGTCAAGAAGTTTGGGAAACCCTGCCTGCAGGCACTTCCTGTTTCTAAGGCTGCAAAATAGAACACCCTTCGGCTAGCAAACGCAGATTTGAAAGTTAGCTTCTTGAAACATATAGTCAAAGGGTTCTTCCTTCTTATTAATGTCTCTAAGGAAAACAAAACAGGAAAGCAAGCTTTCTCCAGAGATCTGACATCCATCAGGGCTGCCACGCTATTTAAGGGTGCACCAGAAAAAGGAATATTAAGTGGTAGAGAGACGGTTCAATGGTTAAGGCCACTGGTTGCTGTAATGATCTGCTCTGTCTCTTTAAGAGACAAGCCACGCCCACTCCCTCTGCAGTCTGCTGAGAAAAGCTGTTAGATCTTCAGCTTCCAGCCTGAGTTCCTTCTCTTTTCCATCTCCGTCTCAAAGAAGCAGCTTCTGCTTCTCCCCACTTCTCCCCTTCCCCCTTCTGTCTCTCCTTTCTCCTTCCCTCCCTCCCTCCCTCTCTCCCTCCCTTCCTCCCTCCCTCCCTCCCTTTCTCTGCTCTTCTCCCCTTCTTCCTCTCCCCTCCATAACCCACTGAATAAATATCCAGCCTCTGTCCACATCTCTGTCTCTTACCCGCAACCACGTGTCTCCCGCTGCCCTGGACCAGCCACTGCTCGGGGACCTGTAGCCATCCCTGCCTGGGACTGGTTGCTCTCAGAGCCTGCTGCCTGCCACCATATGGTCCGCTGCCACCACTTGGGGACCTGCAGCATTTCTGCTGCCTGTCACCACTGGGGATCTGCAGCATTTTTAATTTTTTTCATTACAGTTGCTCTTCCTAGGTTCAATTCCCAGCCTACATGGCAGCTCACACCCAAGGAATCTGTATCCATGGGCATCAGGCATGCAAGTGGTATTACCACATATATGCAAGCAAAACACCCATATGCATAGAAATAAATAAATCTTTTTTTTTTTAAAGAAAGCCAGCCTACAAATCACTATCCCAGAGAACCTAGACAACAATGCGGACACTAAGAGAGACTTACATAGATCTAATCAACATGGGAAGTAGAAAGTAGAAAAAGACAAGATCTCCTGAGTAAATTGGGAGCATGGGGACCTTGGGGGAGGGTTGAAGGGTGAAGGGGAGAGGCAGGGAAGGGAGCAGAAAAAAATGTAGAGCTCAATAAATATCAATAAAAAATGGAATATTTTGTTAAAAACAAAACAAAAGAAAAAAGAAAACTTAAGAACTGGCACAGCCCTCCTTGAAAACCAGGCTAAGTGTACTGTCCTGTTTCCCAAACGCCAATTCCAAAGGCAAACAACACAGCAACTTGCTCAAGAACAGAACAGTGACTTGAGATGGGGTGGGTAAAATTACCTGGCCTTGAGTGAGACCACTATGCAGGTCTCCAAAGGCGGCTGATCCCTGGTACTGGGCAGGGAGACATGCGGCTTGCGGTGGCAGGCAAGAGATTGAGATTGATAGGCACACCATGCAGAGTGAAGTTGGATATTTATTTAGTGGGTTATGGAGAGGGGAGAAGGGGAGAAGAGCTGGGGGGGGGCAGAGACAGAAGCTGAGGCTTCGAGAGGGAGACCATAAAGAAAGAGACTCAGGCTGCAAGCAACAAGGAGGAAGGAAGAACTGTCTGTCTCAGCAGAGGGGTGTGTGTGGCTTATCTCTTAAAGAGACAGGACAGACAGACCATTACAGTGGGGACTGACGAGAAAGGAAGACTCTGTTTGAAACTATCATTTGTAATAATCTAATCTCAGTTTAGAAATATTATCTTAAGGCTTTTACAAATTATCAGACGTCAAACTATGGAATTAAACTAAGTGTCCACCGTGAGAGAAGTGGCAAAGAAGACCTGGTGGTTGTTGTGCCCAGATTGCGGGGTCCCCCCAAAACCACCATGGAGTCCACACTCATATGCAAAAGCAAAGAGCCTTGATTCAAGCTCAAGCTTGGGCCCTCCATCCATCTAACATGGTGGTGAGGTCAGAGAGCCACGAGCCCAGTCGGGGTGAGGAGGGGATTCCTGAGGTTCAGGACCCCTGACTGGCTGACCTTTGTCTAGGAGTGTCTTGGTGAAAGGTGATGGGTGTGTCCTAGGCTAAGGGACTTCAGGTGATCCTATCTAAGATGGTTGGAATGTTAGGTATTTACCCTAACATTACATAGGTGTTAGGTATTACATCACCCTCCTGGGTGGTGCCTGGGTGGTCTCTGTTGAGCCTACCACAACTGGGCCCTACAGGGGTGTGGAGAGATAATGAACTATTATTCAAATATTAAAAACGAAATCCCATCATTTGTGCAACTTGTTTGAGCCTGGAAGAGACGGTGCTAAAGCCAGGCACAGAACTAAAACTGCCCACGTTATCACTCATATGCAGAAATGAAAAAAGTTGATCTCACAAATGTGGAAATAGCAATAACTAAGGTCAGTGGGGGTGGGGGAGTTGATGGGTACAGATTGCAATCAGATGGGAGAAGTGCCAGCATTCTGCTGCACACTAGGTGACAACCATTTAAGAAGGAGTGCTCAACATCATAGCGCAGGTTTGTAATCCTAACATGCAAGGGGTGGAGGCAGTAGGATTATGAGTTTTAGGCAAGCCTGGACTACAACAACCTGCCTCAAAAACTTAACAAGGAATGGTGGGAGAAGGGTAGAGGAGGAGGTGGGAAGATGGCTGGGTCTGTAAAGTGCTTATCTTATAGGCAAGAGAACCTGAGTTTGAATCCCAGAGCTGGCGTTTAAAAGCCAGGCATGGCAATGGAGGTTTTTGATCCCAGCATTAGAGATACAAAGTAGATACTTGGAGCCAGACAGTAGTAGGACATGCCTTTAATCCCAGCACTTGGGAGGCAGAGTCAGACAGCTCTCTGAGTTCAAGGCCAGCTTGACTGACTGAGTAAGTCCCAGGACAACCAGGGGTACACAGAGAAGCCCTGTCTCAGAAAACAAACAAACAAGCAAACAAACAAACAAAAACAAGAAGATACTTGGGGTTCATTGGACAGCCAGCTTAGCCTACTCAGCTGACTCCAGGTCTGTGAAAGACAATGTTAAAAGAGAGAGAGAGAGAGAGAGAGAGAGAGAGAGAGAGAGAGAGAGAGGAAGAAGAAGAAAAAGAAGAAGAAGAAGAGAGAAAAGAAAGAAAGAAAGAAAGAAAGAGAGAGAGAGAGAAAGAGAGAGAGAAAAGAAAGAAGGAAGGAAGAAGGAGGAGGAAGGAAGGAAGGAAGGGAGGGGTCTTGGGTGTAAAGACCAACACTGGAGTACTGGAAGGTGTCCTTTAGCCTCCGTGCGAACACAACACATAGGCACAGACACACCTGGTCCCCAACCCACACCGCGGAAAAATGATTGATTGTACTTCTGTTTTATCTATGTGTGGTTCTGATCACAAAGGGTCAGCTTTACAAGAAAGGGTTTTGGCTTCTGCATGAACACAGGCATAGCCACTCTATTCTTAGAAACATTATTAAAATAACTCCTGGTATCAGTTGATTAAATGTCAATGTGCTTAAGAGTCCCTTTTCCAGCTAGCTACATGCAGGTTCCTAGGCCTGAAGTTTTAATTCGTTTATCAGTTCTGGAATGAAGCTGTGGAGAGTCTCACACTGAGGACCCATTTCTAAGATTCTTCACCAGCATAACGTGTGTACTTCTTTCGGTTCTCACCACCCTCTTGCACTCCAAGGGGAACTACTTTTCTGTTTAACACAGCACTGTCTGGGGTAACTCAAAGAGCTCAGGGTTTCAAGAAAATCAGGTGGCCTGCCAGTCATGATTTAGGAAACAGCTGGGCTAGGTAGATCGGCGCCCCCTTGTGGAGCGTCTTCTGTGGCAGGTGCAAGCAGGGTAATTGAACCACTAGTCTAGGAACAGAACTGGACAACAGTTCAAGCAAGAATATTCTTCTAGGACTTGGAACTCTGGGAAAGTCCGTTGACTTGCTGTGTCCACCCTGACTTCCTTTCTTTTCTCTTCTTTGGTTTTTTGAGATGGGGTTTCTCTGAGTAACAATCTTGACTGTCTTGCAACTCACTTTGTCAATAAGGCTTGCCTCAAACTCACTAGGATTCACCTGCCTCTGCCTCCCAAGTACTGGGATTAAAGGCCTGTGCCACCACTGCCTGGCTCTCACTTGATTTCTTACATCTGAGCTGGTATTTGGATAGCCCATCCTCCTGATGGCGGGAACAGAATTAACCGAATTAGCCAGTTTCCAATTTCCATTTGCACAAACCAACTCGGCATTTAATTCCACAAAGTCTGCTTTTCTCAAAGCCCTCTATTTAAAAGGGGAAAAATCCCTAGATAAACAATCCACCTTCAAAAAAAAAAAGTTTTTCCCTTTGCTGTTTCCAAAGACAGATAAGTTAAACGAATTTTTGTATAATAGCTTCCATCATCATTTCTAAAACAAATATTTTTTTCGAAATCTCTTAATTCTCTGGTAATCTCTTGTAATGTGTGTTTGCTGTATTATTTAAGATTACTCAATTCGGCAGTGTAAAGTAAAAGAGGCAAATAAGAAGAGATGAAACTAAACACAGAAGCCACATTGACGATGCATTGGAACACAGATAAACCAGGCAGAGCGATGTCTCCACCAAACACAAAGGAAGGGACATGATAGCACACAAGCACCAGGTATCCCTGCTACCAAGATACAGGCAACATTTTCTTCTTCTTTTTCTTTGTCGCAAGGTCTCCCATTGCTCAAGCTGGCCTCCCACTCACATACTTGAGGTTGACCTTGAACTCATGATCTCCCTGCCTTTGTTTCCCAAATGGTGGGATTCCAGGCCCATCACATCAATGTGACTGGATTGGAGACAAAATTTGGAAAGGGATGGAGGGCGCTGAAGAGATGACTCAGTGGTTAAGGACACTGGTTGCTCTTCTAGAAGATCCAGGTCCGATTCCCAGCATCCATATGGCAACTCACATCCATCCATAACTCCAGTTTCAGGGGGTCTGATCCCCTCCACAGGCACCAGGCATGCACATAACGTAGGCAAAACACCCATTCACATGGAGTAAAAGTGAATACATCCTTTCTTTTAAAAAGATTTGGAAAGGGGATGCTATGCGGAATGCATCGGTTGTCTCCAATGACAGGAAGCTTTCAATCAATATTCTGTGAAGTCTTAATTGGCTTCTATGGTGATATCCATTCCTGCCAGGTTATCCCTTTCTATCCAAGAATGATTGTGGCTACCTATTTTGTTTATTTTGCGAGTTATGAATGTTGGCCAGGGGTACTGTCCAACATGACTTTGATAGAGCAAGAGCGAACCTTGATCCCAGAGGTCTTGTCTGTTAGGTGTCCTGCTCAAACCTCCGGTCCTGATAAACATCTAACCCTAACCCTAACCACCATCACTGAGGATACCAATGCGGCTGAAAGAGAGAAGAGAAGAAAAAGACTACAAAGTCTCAGGAATTTGGATAGCATGGGATCTTCACCCCATAGAGGCCCTGGAGGAAGCACACAACCTGGTCCAGCATTCCTTCCCTTATCAGAATCTATGTGTGGCTGATTCCGTGAACCATATGACCTGAGCAGCTCAAGCTGCAAGTGTCCCGTTAGCTTGCCTAGTAGCACATTCCGGAGCTACGGGGACAACTAAATTCCCCAAGTGTCTCCTGTTCTTAATCTTAATCCTGTTCTTAAGCTTGTTTTGTTTGACTTTGTTTCTATTTGTTTGGTTATTTGGCTTTTGTTGTTTTGTTTTGTTGTTTATTGTGCTGCTGGGAATCCAACCTGGGGTGTTTTCTATACATGAGGCAGGCTCTCTATCACTGACCTGCACCCTTAAGCTTAAACATTATTTTAAGGTCCATCAATAAAGACTGCATATATGCTGGGTTAACAGTATTATCACATTACTACAGCCCCACAAACATTAATATGGAAAGTGTACTAATTAAGAATCCATAGACAGTGAGCGTCTGAAGACCTACAACTAGTAACCTGTTGGGGAATATTATTTTCACATGTGTGACTTTTGTTTATGCTGCATTTGATTAACTGTGAAGCTGGGATTCTTTGCCTGTCTAAAACAGCTGGTGGCCGGGCAGTGGTGGCACACGCCTTTAATCTCAGAACTCAGGAAGGAGAAACTGGTGGATCTCTGTGAGTTCCAGGCCAGTCTGGTCTACAAGAGCTAATTCCAGGACAGTCAAGGCTGTTACACAGAGAAATCCTGTCTTGAAAAACAAAAATATAAATAAATAAATAAATAAATAAATAAATAAATAAATAAAACACCTGATGGTCCTAATAAAATGATGAACAGCCAATTGTGAGGCAGAAGCAGGGATAGGCGGGGCCAGCAGGTAGAGAAACAGGGAGGAGAATAAGGAGAGGACATCAGGGGCAGTCACCCAGCCAGTCATGAAGTAAGAAGGAAAAAAAGGTATACAGAAATAGAGAAAGATAAAAGCCCAGAGGCAAAAGGTAGTCAGGATAACATAAGAAAAACTTAACATAAGTTAGGAAATAAACCAAGCTAAGGCTGGGCATCCATAAATAAGAATCACCTTCTGTGTGTGATTTATTTGGGAGCTGGGTGGCAGGTCCCCACAAAAAGCCAAAAGAGTAAGACTTCACACAACAGTAATCAATGCACCAGAGAACTCCTTACCTAAGAACTTCAAACTCCCCATCTGAATCCTAAATCAGCACCAGAAGAACACGTGTGTATAAGCGTGGGGTACATGAGTGTAGGTGCACACTCGATGGTACTGACATTGGCATCTTCCTCAGATACTCCTCCGCCTTATTCTTTGAGACAGGGTCCCTCCCTGAAGCTGGAGATTAGTTTCAGCACCCTTGGCGGGCCCCCAAGCCAAGCACATCAACATGCCTCTCTCCCCTAGCTGAGTTACAAGCATTCACCTCCATGCCTGGCTTTTGTGTAGGTCCTGGGGATCCAAACTCAGAGCCTCATCCCTGTGCACCAAGTGTTTGACTCATTGAAACTCACAACTTTTACAAACGTTCATTTGGTTTTCCTTTGTTTGTTTTAGAGATGGAGTCTTGCAGCGCACAACATTTGTCTGTGCTCTATGCGCTACCATACAGTTCATGAGCTTCGGGCAAGGGGCTGGAGGTTGAAACACACAAAGACTCACAGAGACAGAAACACAGACATGGACCTCTAGTCACTGTTAACAAGCCCTCTATTCAATAGCACCACAGAGGCTTATAATACCCAACATAGTCAAGTGGGCCAACAGGTGAAAACCCTAAAATCTGATCCTCAAGGCAAGGCAACACGTGCTCCTGAAGCAGAGCTGGTAAACAACTTTGACACAGCCTTTAGTAACTAAAATCAGAGGGAAAGTAAAGATCTCAAGCAGAGATCCACCTGCCCCTGCCTCCTCCTGAGTGTGTGTTGCTGGAAGATGTTCTATCCTGCCTCTTATTTGGAGAAGAGTCACATACTTTGTGGTCCTGTTATGCGCCTCAGTTGGTAGAGTTCTTCTCTACTGCTCTACCTGGCACTCAGTCTCCAGGACTGAGGGCACCAGATGTGACGGCACACGCCTGTGGTCACAGCAATCGGCAGGTTGGGGCAGAAAAATCAGACCTTTAAAGTCATCTTTGGCTACCCAGCAAGTAGGAGGCCAGCCTGGAATTCCTTTTCCCCTGTTCTATGGTAAACTATGTTTACCATAGTTCGGTAAGTTGATTAAAAATGAAAACAGGCCATTGAAATGTCTCAGTGGGTGAAGTTCCTGTCACCAGGGCTAACAACCTGAGCTTGGTCCCCAGATCTCACGAGCTGGAAGGAGGCGCACGCAAGCGCGCACACACACACACACACACACACACACACATACACACATACATTAAAACCCTCTACAAGGTACCTATTTGACCTCAGCTTCATGAAATAAAGGGTATGTTTCATCCCTTCCATTTTCTTACAATAAATATCCATCAAGTATTCAGTCCATGGCAGCCTGGTCATGGAACACAGAGCATAGCAGATGCTGTCTAAGCTGGCAGGATGGAGAAGGCCGCCTGGCCAGGACAAACCCACGTGTGGGCAAAGGGAGGTGCCAGGTGTGAGGACCTGGGACTTATAGCGACCTTGGAGAAACACTGAGTAATTTCCTGTCCACAGTGACATCTATGACCAGTATCCCAGGAAGCAATATAGGCTCTGGATTTCCAGACCTGGTTTTTCGAAAGAAAGTGGGAATGTGTGTGCATCTGTAAAATCCTGAATTTCTTTGTTAGCAACTAATTCAAGCTATTACAAAACACTATGAGAAAGAAAAAAATGCCAGTGGGCCTAAGATAATTCCAAGTGTGACATTCTGCCATGTCTAAATTTAAAAAAACAAAAGAACAAAAGATTAAAACTCTGATGATTTCAAGATGATGTCAGCAAAAGTATCAGAGGGTTTTAGATGTCAATGGTAAAGTAACAATTCAGTTAAAGAGATGAAAGTTCCATGCATAGATATCAAATAAGCAGAATGTTCACATAAAGTAATAAAAGCACAGATAAAGTTTCAGATGAAGGCTCTATTATCTTAGTGGTGGGAAGACTTTGAACACTGGGAGATTCGACATTTTCAAATGATGTTAGTGCTTTTTATAAAGCTCAAACACAAAAATCGTGAACTTCCCAGAAAAACAGACTAGAAGCTGTCTTCGTGTGACATGGTAAAGATACGATTTTGAAGAAGGAAGGAGAGAAAGAGCTTTGGAAACCCACACACACAAGGAAAGTTAGGATAGCAAAAAAAAAAAAAGTGCAAGGAAATGGGGGGCTAGCAAAACAGGTGTTGAGGGTGCGGAAATGGGGGGCAGAAGCCTCACCCTAGAGGCAAGCCAGGCAGGCCTCCCACCGGACAAGCCCACAGCCCTCACAGCTGTACAGATTTCTCCTGAGGGATGGGTCGACAGCGGAGAGTCCCTCAGCTCAGAGTAACAGTGGCCCTGAGCCATCCTAAAAGAGAATCTGTTGTTCAAAACTGAGCTATCCTTGGCACTTGGGAACAGGTAAAACCCACAAAAGCATGAACCTCACCTGTCAGAGCCCCAAGGTGAGAATCAGCCCTAGGAGGCAGTTGAGGAGAACTAGAATCCGGCCGGACAAGCTAACAGTGCAGGCATCAGGAAGCTGCTGCAGGCCCTGAAATGTGTAAGCAACGATAGAGCTGCACTCACCGCCTGACAGGAAGTCTCGTCACCAAAGAATAACTCTGGAACGTGTGGAGCTACCTATCTATGGTGACAGCTCTGGAAGGCCTGTGGACGACGGACACCTACAACCTCATCCCTCCTGTGGGGTCATTAATGTTTGATGGGTTTTAAAAGCATGAAGACAGGTCTACCTGAACATGTATCTTTGGAGAGTTTCCTTCCTCCCTTCCCAATGCATGTGGGAGACACAGACACTGCACACAACTGTAACGTGGAATCTCGGCATGGGGGACTCCACCCACCCCAGAGATCACAAAGGTAAAGGGCCAACCAGTACACAAAAAAGGGAAACTAAACAACAATCCTGGTGGACACTGGACACTTTTCTAACACAGGCTCAGCACCAGCCTTCTATTCTCTTTTCCTGGCCACCCGTGTCATCACTGTTTCAAACTGCCACTGTACTTTTAGTGAATTTTAGCTTTCTTTCTAAAATTTTTTCAGGAAAACTTTTATTTTCTTTTATTAAAAAATAATTTTTACTTTTATGTGCATTGGTGTACATGTATGCCTTGTGAGGGTGTCAGGTCTTGAGCTCCAGACAGTTGTGAGCTGCCATGTGGGTGCTGGGAATTGAACTTGGGTCCTCTAGGAGAATAGCCAGTTCTCTTAACCACTGAGCCATCTCTCAAGCCTATAGCTTTTATTGTCATGCTCCCCTTCATACACTTATTTAGTTTGGGTTAATTTTTTATTATTATTTTAAAAAATCTTTTGCATTATTACTTCTTGTTTTTCTGTTCCTTTGGTTTTTTCTTTTCACAATCTTTATTTTGTTTTGTTGTTTGTTTGAGATAAGATCTTCATACACATCCTTGGTTGACCTGGAACTTGTTCTGTAGTCCAGGCTAGCCTTGAACTCATACAAATCCTTTTGCCTCTGCCTCTTACCTCCTGAGTGCTGGGATTAAAAGAACATGCCACCAAACCCAACCTTCATGGTATTCTTACCCTCTCCATGTAGTTTCATTCTGAAGAGGCAAGGATGGCTCAGCATACACAAATCAACCAATATAACATTGGACATAAACAGACCTAAGGGCAAATTACACGGTCCTCTCAATAGATGCTGAAAAAAAAAAAAAAACCCTAACATCTATTCATGGCAGCCTCAACAAACGGTGCTGAGAAAACCTAAACAGGCTATCCCATAATAAAGACTGAAACTAGATTCATAAACACCAGTTCCAGAGGGATTACACACTTTAAGGCAGGATCTGAAACTTCAAGAAAGAGGCATAGGAGAGATGTTCAGGAAAGAATTCTTGTAGCACAGGAAATAACCCCAAGAACTAACAAATGGAACTATATAAAATTTAAAAATACTTAGCGGAGTAGTCACTAGAGGTGACTCAGTGATTAAGAGCACTTGCTGCTCTTCCACAAGACCCCAGCACCTATCTGGTGGCTCACAACTGTCAGTAATCCTGTTCCAGGCCATCTTCGGGCCTCTGTAAACACCAGACACATATAGTACCCAGACATAAACGCAGTCAAATACTCATACACATTAAAAAGGGGGCAACTGTTAAAATATCATCTAGACAACTAATGAGCCAAATAGACAGCTCTCGCGGGGAGAAATAGGAAAGAGGAGTAGCATGGAGGAGCACAGATGATCGGAGAGTAAGAGGGACAGCACGCTGGGCTGGAGAGGGTTTAGTGGAGACTGAGTAGGGGATCGGAGATAATGGGGTGAGGAGGGAGGTTAACCAAAATGAAAGGGGGATAGAAAAAGCTATATAAAAATCAATTTAAAATATAATTTAAAGAAGTTTGGGGCCAGGTGTGCATGCTTAGCATGCAGAGACCTGCCCTGTGGTTTCACGACCAGCTAGCATTACATTGTGAAACCCTGTCTAACAAAACAAACAAACAAAAACCAGAGTTTAAAGAGAGACTCCCTACTGTGGAAAGCCAGGGCCGGCTGAGTTTTGGGTCCAGGGAATCCCGAAGTCTCCCCAGGCTATACAAACTCTTCTCCTTCTTTTTGGTCACCAACCAGACTCAGATAATAAGGGCCTCAGCAGCAAAGACACCGCATACCACAAACTTTGCTCAGGAGATAGAGAAGCCAAGAGGGAGCTGAACCAGAAGCTGGATTTCACAGTTTGACAAGTGGTGTGTGGGAAGGTGGTGTGCACACAGCTGGGGAGAAATGTCACCAGTGGTCTTTCTTACCCAGAAAACTAATATACAAACTTGCCGGACAAATAGCCCTTCGGATGCAGTAGAGGCAGGATTGTTCTCGAGGTAGTCTGCTGCTTTTTGGTTAGATTTTAACCCTCAGGGGGACTCTATACCTATTGCAACAAGCCCAAGGCACGGCTAAGACGGTCATGGGCCCTCAGGGGGACCCTACAACTGTTGTTTCACTAAATGGACATGATGTCAAACTACCCTCTAAGTATTTATTTGTTTGTGTGTTTGATTGGTTGGTTGGTTGGTTTTTCAAGACAGGGTTTCTCAGCGTTTACAGACCTGGTCGTCTTGAAACTCACCCAGCTATTGAGTGTATAGCTCAATTATTTTTTTTTTAATAGTGCTACAGTTAGCTTTGGTTGGAGAACTGCTTCTTACACTGGACAACAAACTGTCTTAGTGTTCTGTCTCTGTGAAGAGACACCATGACCATAGCAGCTCTTATAACGAAAGACATCTAACTGGGGCTGGCTGATATTCCATTATCATCATGGCCGGAAGCGTGGTGGCACGCAGGCTAAAGATGCAGCTGAGAGTTGTACTTCTCAGTCGGCAGCGGGCAGAGAAAGACATTAGGCTTGAGCATTTGAAACCCCAAAGCCCATACCCTGTGACACATTTCCTGCAACAAGGCCCCACCTGGTCCAACAAGGCCATACATACCTCCTAATTCCTCTCAAGTAGTCCCACTCCCTATGACCAAGCATTCCGATCTATAAGCCTATGGCGGAGGGGGACGCCTATTTAAACCACCATACTAGTTAACGCAAAGTCTCATCACTGGTCGGAGAACAAGTGACTCCTGAGTGCTCAGGTCCAGATGAGGCTGTCTGCCTCAGCGCTCTGAGGCTCACGAATCATTGCAGAACAGGACAGGACGTGCTCTAAAAATACTGTCTCGTGGACATGATTTACCTGCTCCACCCAGGAACGCAAGGCGGCAGTGGTGTGCACATCACTGGCCCACCAACATTCCGTCCTGCGTGGGAGAGGGCTTATCAGGCCTCGCCCCTTGCTGACAAGCTACAGGCAGTAAGAGCCTGGCAGGAGAGGGAGTCACAGTCCACACTGGTACGCTGCCCTTGGTCAGTCTCCCATCTCTGTTCCTGCAAACAGCTAGAATTAAGTGTAATATGTCACAAAAACAAATGTGGGAGATGACAGATGAAATTGGGGAAACTTTGATCAAAGAACATATATATGTATATAATTGTGAAAGAATAAAAACAAAATATAATTATTTGAAAAATAATACTATATGTGTGTGTATGTGTGTATATATATATGTATATATGTGTATATATATGTGTATATATATATGTATATATGTGTGTATGTGTGTATATATATATGTATATATATGTGTATATATATGTGTATATATATATGTATATATATGTGTATATATATGTATATATATATACAAACATATATATATGCTTTTATGCTTTTGCCCATTGGTGGAGAAGCTGGGCCAAGTGGAATTTTGCAAGTTTGCGGCCAGTATGGGCTACAGAGTGAGATCCCAACTTAAAAAATAAAAATACAGAGAAACCCTGTCTTGAAAAGAAATTTAAAAATTAAAATAAATAAATAAAGCCATATGGCAGCTAGTGAGATGGCTCAGGGGATAAGGGCACTTTCTGCCACACCTGACCATCTGAGTTCAAGCCCCAGGGCTGCAGGGTAAAGAAACAGACTCCAACAAGTTGTCCTTGGACTTCTATCCCCTCCCTGCAGCATGTGCAAGCATGCTTGCACACATGCAACCACCACCAAATAAATATAATTCAAATTCAAGAAGCAATTATATTTGCAAAAAAATATCAATGAGGATATAGATCTGTGTACATTGTCCAGTCCTTGCTACTTCTGACAATTCAAATTTAGATCTAAGAGGGCTAGGGTACGGCTCAGTGTGAGCATGCTTGCTCAGCGTGAGCAAGGCCCCATGTTCCGCAGTACCAAAACAATTGCTTCAAATATTTGATTTTAGCTGGGAGTAGTGGCGCATGCCTGTAATCTCAACACTTAAGGGATGGGGACAGGAAAATCAAGAGTTCAGAGTAGCCTCAGTTATGTAGGAAGTTTGAGGCCAGTCTGTGAGAACCTACCTCCAAAAAAGCAAAAGTAACTTAGGGGCAGAGGACTTACATATAGCATGAGAAAGGCTACAGGCTCGGTAGTCAGTACTGGAAATGGAATATTCCTGACTGACCATCATCCCCACCCCCTATGTTTTTATCCTGTTATGAATCTACAGTTTACAATTGGGAAATAGAAATGGTGATGTAGTTGCCTTGCTTTAGTAATATAACTCAAAAGTCAGAAAAATCAAATCTGCCAGCCATTTGAATTTAAATAAAGAAAGCCATTATGACTGACATTCTGAAAATGAGGCTGAGTGGGTGTGGATATTTGGCCGCACAAGGTGAGAAACTTTCCACAGATGAAATCACAATATTTAAACCAAGGGGATATTAGTGAGTTCAAGAGTTCTTAATACAAACGTTAGCCTTTGACCTTAGGCAAGTTATACTTTTCCAAACATTTTACTTTGTAAAATAAAGATCATTAGGTAAATGTCCTGGTTAGCTTTTTGTCCAAACTTGATACAAGCCATAGTTACCTGGAAAAAGAAACCTCAGTTGAGAAAACGCCTCATCAAATTGCCTATAGGCAAGTCTGTAGGGCATTTTCTTGATTAAAAATTAGCCCAGTGGTGGTGGTGCACGTCTTTAATCCCAGCACCCAGGAGGCAGAGGTAGGTGGATCTCTGTGAATTCAAGGCCAGCCTAGTCTATAGGAGCTAGTTCCAGGACAGGCTCTGAAGCTACAGAGAACCCCTGTCTCGAAAAACAAAACAAAAACAAACAAACAAAAAATTAATGAGTGAGGGCTCAACTCACTAGGGGTGGTGTAATTCCTGGGCAGGTCGTCCTTGGTGGCATAAGAAAGCAAGCTGAAGAAGCCATTGAAAGCAAGGCAGTCAGTAGAGTTCTGTCATGGTCTCTGTTTCAGTTCCTGCCTTGGTTTCCCTCAAAATTGAACTGAGATCAGGATGTGTAAGCCAAATAAACCCTTTCGTGCCCAAGTTGATTTTGATCATGGTGTTTATCATAGCAATAGAAAGTAAACTAAGACAACATCTCTCAAAGCCCTGAAGAAATGATGAGATTGTGTAACATCCGATCACACCCTCTGTAATCAATAAATGCCAGTAATTGTTATCAACTGGCCACCGGCCTTCCATATGGCGGTCTGCCGGGAACAGAACTGGTTTGCCTCCTACAGATTCTTACCCTTAAAGTCTATGGGACTCTTTTTAGGTCACAGTTGGGGCCAACAGATGGCTTCTTCCAACGTAGGTCTGCATCACTAGGTGGGCATTTGTTTAGTCCCTGGGAAATTGCTTTAATGGGCCTCCCAGAAGACCAGATCCCGGTTTTCTCACCACGATCTCTTCTCTCAGAGGAGGGTGAGCCCAACTCTCAGCTTGTTTGCTTAGAGATAAAAATAAAAGGTCACGTCCCCAACTGTAATATTAATTAGTACCAGCTAAGTGTTTTAGAAATGTGAAAATATGGTTGCATTTTTAAAGGGTGAAACATAAATGTTAAAATGGTTGGGATTTATCACACAGTGGAGGGAATGCGAGGATTTTAGTATTTTTTTTCGGCAGGAGAACATTACATGGTGGTGGTAATAACATTTCACTCTCAGAGGCTGAGGCTCGGGGGTAGCAGAGCTGAGAGGAGCCTCAAAAGATGAGGTGACCCTTTGAAAGCTGGGCTAGGAAAGCACAAAGAAACCAGGCGTGGTGCAGGGCTGCATTCTCTAAGACCTCTCCAGGGAAGTGAGCTTGCTCCTAGTTCCCGGCGACTTTTACTCTTGAGTGCCTCTAGTTTGATTATGGAATTATTTGCACTCAGATTTTTCTCTTCGTCACCAAGAGTCTCCCTGTTGTATCTAAAACTGCTCATTTCACTTGTGGGAATGAGGGTCCCTGAGTCACAGGATCAACATAACAATGTTCTATGAGCTGGCTCCTTAATATAGCAGTGAGTTGTTCTAAAATCAAGATTTGCCTAAGGACTATTGGATTCTTTTCTTTTTGGCAAAGCAGAAATAGTATCCATTTGACCGATAATATTCACATAGGATTTCCTGATAGACAGAGAAAACGACCATGGCTCACCTTGGGGTAAATGTCCATCACAAACAAGAGTTACTAGTTGTTCTTCTCTTATGAAGAATGATACACTTTATTTTTATCGTGGAAGATTTCCTATGGGGTAGATGGACATTCTCTCCATGGCTGGGAGGAAATTGGGGCATTTGGGTGTGGTGGCGGACTTTTCCTGACTTTGCAATGGAAGTTAATGAAAGAGCCAAAATTAGAATTCTCAAGTTCCGGCCCACTCTTTTCGCTCCAATAAAGCTACTTCATTCCAGGCAGCCTCCCTTCACTATTTCCTGTTTGCTCTCTGAAGGCTCAAGGCTATCCATATGGTTTTTTCTTTTGTCTGACTTTCCAAAGACAGGAATATTTATGAAAGCCCTCCTTCCAAAAGCTCCGCTAGTCACCAGCCATTTGGGGATTTTGTTTATGGGACAGGTGACATCCGGCTTTGGTGGATTAGTCTGATTGAGACACTTGCCTCTGCAAAGGGACCAGTGAGGGCGAGAGAGCTATAATGTGGACCCGGAATAACATGTCACCGTCAGTGAGAAGAGGAAAACAGGATCTCAGGAAGATTGTGAGTAGTTTGAATGAGAATGGCCCCCATAGGCTCATATGTTTGAATATTTGATGGAACTGTTTGGGAAGGATTAAGTTTGGCCCTGCTGGAGGTGTTATGTCACTGGACGGAGTACAGAGTGGGGCAAGTGTTGAAAATACTCACCATTCTTAATGTTTCTCTCCCTGTTTTGCTGCTTTTGCCACCGTGTCTTTGCTCCACTATGAAGGATTTTAACCCTCTGAAATTATAAACAGCAACTAAACACTTTCTTTTTATAAGTTGCCTTGGTCATGGTGTCTTATCATGCCAACAGAAAGGGAACATGGAGTATTAAGGAAAAAGAGATAGTAATTGGTGTTGTACAGGATTGAGAACAGAGAACAGAACAAAGACTGAAGTTCCTAGAAAGAGACAAAAAGAGCTGTGTGTTGCTTGCTGGTGCTGACCAGAAAATGTATAGCTATGATGGTGATGATTATGATAATGGTGAGGGTGGTGATGGTGATGATGGTGATGGTAGTGATGGTGGTAGTGATGGTGATGATAGTGGTGATAATGATGGTGATGGTTGATGATGGTGGTGATGGTGGCGATAGTGGTGATGATGGTGATGGTAGTGATGGTGGTAGTGATTGTGATGATAGTAGTGATGATGGTGGTGATGATGCTGTGCTGATGATGATGATGGTGGTGATGGTGGTGAGGTGATGGTGATGATGATAGTGATAATGATGATGATGGTGGTGGTGGTGGTGATACCTCTCAGGTTTGAATGCAGTGCTGTCTTGGAAAAATAGAATGGACTAACGGAGTGTCTAAGAATTGTTTCTGTTCTGTGTTCAGAGAGAGTGTTGGAAGTTAACACAGATGCAAAGACATTGTTCAAATGCAAATTCTGACTTGCATACCTAGCATTTTTCTTTCTTTCTTTCTTTCTTTCTTTCTTTCGTCTTTGTTTTTTGATACAGGGTTTCTCTGTAGCTTTGGAGACTGTCCTGGAGCTAGCTCTTGTAGACCAGGCTGACCTCAAACTCACAGAAATCCACCTGCCTCTGCCTCCTGAGTGCTGGGATTAAAGGCGTGCACCACCACCGCCTGGCTCAACCTAGCATTTCTTTCAGTGAAGGTAGTCTGTACATGGGAACACGTTCACACAGTGGCCAATGGTCAGTGTTGGATATCTTCTTCAGTAACTGTCTAGCATATTTTTTGAGACTGACTCTCTCATTGAACTTGGAGCACACTGTCCAGTTGAGCTTCAGAGATCTGCCTATTTCTTCACCAACAGGCCTGGGATTGACAAGAGTTTTTTATGTGGGTGTCAGAAATCCAAACCTAAGTCCTTATGATGTGTTTTCAGTCCCTTTATTGAGTCAGCCATGTTTTCAGTACCTTAGTTCATTTCTAACAGAGGAGTCTGTTGCTGGTTTTCAAGGAGTAGCACTATTAGAAGATGTGGCCTTGTTGAAGTAGGCAAAACAGTCACAAACCTAATGTTAAAAGAAGTCTTGAGGCTAGAGAGATGACTCAGAGGTTAAGAACACTGACTGCTCTTCTAGAGATCCTGAGTTCAATTCTCAGCAACCACATGGTGGCTCACAACCATCTGTAATGAGATCTGGCGCCCTCTTCTGGTATGCAAGCATACACACAGCCAGAACACTATATACATAATAAATAAATAAATCTTTTACAAAAGAAATCTTTAATAGCATGCCCAAGATATTATATAATTACCATGTACTATGTAAGATTCTTTGTATTCCTCCCCTTTCACCTCTACTAAATTTGTGAAATCTGTTTTATATTTCACAATTACAAAACATGTCAGTTTGGATCCTTAACATGTGGTCGAGGCTAATAGCCTCTATATTGAGTGCACAGGGTAAGACAATGAAAGCAACAATTTGAGAGTGTAGAGACATAGTACTGATGAACAAGAAGGGGCTGAAGTCATGATGGGAAACAGGCATTGCTCTAAAAGAAAGGCATGTGTGTCCCTCCATGCCAAGAATGGAAGTGGTGAAGGCATGATGGGACACAGGTGATGCTCTAGACTCTAAAGAAAGATGCTTGTGCCCCTCCATGGCAAGAATGGAGATGGTAGCAGCCAAGTGGGACTTCCCAGGAAAGGACTTGCTACCTGTCTCACTTCTGCGTCTTTTGGACTTTGTCCTGTGGCTTTCTGCAGATTACAAGACTACTCCAGGCTCAACAGAGAAAAGTTAAGTGCTTTGTCTCCCATACCTGCCATATAAAGAAAGCCACTGTCTTTTAGTGATTTCTGTTGTCTTATTTCTTGTGGAATACCCAGAAACTAAGACTAGGTTATGAACTGGAGCACTTGCCTCCAGAAACGCTAGTGGCAAACTGAAAACAACTGTCCCTTCCAACCCCAAACCTTTCAGGCCTGATCCACAGAGGACCAGAAGCATGAGGAGCTCCATTATTTCCCAGCCATCTCTGTAGTCCACACTAGATTGCAACTAGTATGATTATATTTCTAGATGAGGGTTGATACAGGGGCCTCCGCAATGGCCATGGTCATAAGAAATAAAACAATAGGTCGGTTCAACACAACTAAATAGCCAGAGTTAGATCAAACTTCTAAAATAGCTACTGTTGGTTTAAACTTCAGGATTCTGGCCCCTAGTATGGTATTTTAGGTACATTTAAACACAGTACAATTTGATGAAAAATTTCTCTGCAATAATTAGCTCAATCCAATGGGCACAATAAAGCTTGAGATGTGACCGCACCAAAACTCTTTGTAAAGTACATGTGACATCTTCTATAATGATTGACTCCATGTGACACCTTCCAAAAACATAGGTTCTATAGATTGACAAGTTCACAATAAGTGTCTGGGGGGAGGGGGGAATCAGTGTGGTCTCAGCCACATATGGCACAAAGGTCACCAGACTATTAACCACAGATGCTGGGCAGATACTTGTTGTCTGAGATTTTCTGTCCTGCCCAGTTCCCACAGTCGTTAAGTCCCAAAGAAATCACACAGTGGTCTACAGTAGTTATATACTGATTGGCCTAGTATCTCAGGCTTCTTATTAACTCTTACAACTTATATTAGCCCATTATTCTTATCTGTGTTAGCCACGTGGCTCAGTACCTTTGCAGCGAGGCAGTCACATTTTGCTTCTTCTGTGGCTAGGACAGGACTGTAGAAGAAACTTTGTTCTTCCCAGAATTCTCCTGTTCTCATTGACCTGTCTATACTTCCTTTCTGGTTGTCCCACCTATACTTCCTGCCTGGCTACTGGCCAAACAGCATTTATTTAAAATATAATTAACAGAATACAATTGTCCCACGCCAGATAATAGGTTTTGCCTCTCTCCCTTTGAAGGGACAGCCCTGTGTGTTTAGCATTCCTGGTTCCCCTAATGCTTATCTGTGAGCACAGAACCGCTCTGCCTCCCATTTGTAATCCTAGGACTCAGGAGTTTGAGGCCAGCCTGGGCTACAAAATAGCCCACTTCAAATATATGAAAAAGACATTGACTATCTATGCACCAAAACATAGAGGAATCATGGTCCTCTTCCTTTTCCTTGATGCCACTGTGTTTTCTATAGACAGGGGGTTTGAACTATTTGCCTCTCTTTCTACACTGACTGTGTTTCACTTACTCTTACATCCCTTTTCTTCCCTAAAATCTAGCATTCATTGCTAGAGAAATGACAAGACCCAGAATCCAAGGGATTCTAATTAGAAGGAGAGTTTTCCACTCTTCACCCTGTGCTCCATATGGAAAACACGAATGAACATTGGAATCACAATGTCTGGTTCTCTCCAGACTTTAGAGTGTGTTAGCATGGGGTGTACTCAGCCTGTCACGAGTCTTGAAAGCTCTTAGGAGGCTCAGGCCAGCAGCAATGGTGGAAAAGAGCTGAAGTGGACAAGCCACAACTTGAAACAGGCAAGTGTTTCATCAGAACCTCAAGATCTGCCTTCTGGGTGTTCCCTGGCCATTCTACCCACTGCACACTTCTACTCCAGAGAAACCCTCAAAAGCTTACAAGGTTTTCTGGCAAAATAAATTTTTATTTTTCCTTTTAGAATTTCTCATGTATAGCACCTTGCTGAGAATTAGCCATTTGAGAAGGTTTGAGAAAAAGAAAAAAAAAAAAAACCACCCCTGCTCCACTTCCAGGGACACTGATATAATTATTTGGGGTGCCCCCTGCAGTCTTTGGTTTCAGCCTCCGCTGGTTACTCCATGCAAGGAGTAACACCCATAGCAGTGCCACTCAGTTGCATGAGCGTATGCATCGTCTGTGGATTGCATTAAAGATGCAGATTCTGCATCTGCAAGTCTGGACAGACTCAGGTTCTGCATCCCGCAGGGAACAATAGTAGCGAGAGTGCCAGTGGTTAGTAGCCCTGGAAAGCACTGCCCTGGCTTTCCACTTCTGCAACTTTCTAGCCCCGTGGCTTCCCACCAGCCCCTTCAGTTCTCAGAACCTTTTCCTCATCCACAAAGCAGTAAGACTAATAAGACCCCACACACACACACACACACTTTAGCCACGGTAAAAAGTGTCTGCAGATGTGAGCAACCTGGGTAGCTGAGTCGGAGGTTGAGTCTCTTGAAGTCATTTCCCACTGAGGCCAGATCATTTCCAAGAAGTCTGTTTGGCCTTCTCGCTGATCCTTTGCTGTAACCAGGAGTTCAGGGCATTTCAATAAGTATTCCAGACCCAGCATCCCGATTGCTCTGCGGCTGTCAGGCTCTTTGCTTAGCAAAGCAGAATTGGAGGTTACCCGTGACCTGCGCTGTCTCTTCGCTGCTCATCCTCATTACCTCTGGTCGCTATCCCACCCACTTCGCCTCTCCCCAGCGCTCTGGATTAATGGCCTCTGTGTCGTCATAAATCACAGCAAGCACCTCGTGTTTCTGCGACCGTTTCGAAATAAAACTTCTCCTTTCTCATCATCTGCATAGCTTGCCCTCAAGTCTGAATCCTGCAAGTTCTCAACCTCCACTTCTCAGCGCTCAGAACACACACTAAAAAAGCACCCCGTCTTTGAACTGTATGATTGTGCAAATCCTTTTCTTTTAGCCAAATGTGGCTAATGGAACGTTGTGTATCATGTGACTATAGATGTCATTAAAACAAAACAAAACAAAAAAACCAAAACTCTTCTCAAATAAAAAGTCCTCACTGGTGGCACACACCTTTCATCCTTGCACTCAGGTGGCAGAATTAGGTGGATCTCTGAGTTCGATGCCAGCCTGGTCTACAGAGTGAGTTCCAGGACAGCCAGGGCTACAAAGAGAAACCCTATCTTGAGAAACAAAAAAACAAAGCAAAACAAAAAAGCGTTTGTGCTACAAGGCTGTGGTGAGTGCACCACATAAGAAATGAATGAACACGTGTGGTGCGTCTTCCCACAATGTCACGATGTATTGAATACCAAGTCCCTGAGGGACAGGGGTTTCAGCGGCAATAACTTACCAAATACTCTGGCTTTCTCTGATGGCCCTGGCCAAAGCAAAGGCAGATTCAACTCTTCGGGTTTCAGGTGCTGAGAGTAAACTCTCAGAGCACACCTGACCCACAGCACAGCGATTGCATCTACACGTGCACAACTAGAGACTGCAGAATAGTCTTCACGTAAAGAGGTCAAAACAGAGTTCAAGGACCTCCAAGGATGCCCGGCTGCTGACAGGAGGGAGCTGAGCTGACCGGGATTGGGAGCCTCTGCTCCAATCAGATCCCTGCCTGGGCTGGAGGTCTGTGGCGACCACCACAGCTGTAGAGTCAGACTGCTTCCCGGTCGCAGGTTTGAGCAGAACTACAGAACGGAGCCCAGTTGTGGAAGGGAGATACAGGACCATAGTGACTGTAGAGCCAAAGGGAAGGTCCAGGTCTAGGCAAGTGAACCTGTAGACTGATGAACAGCAGGTCCAGATAGACGTCATCAGCAGCCAGGACCAAATCAAGTTAAAATTCCTAGGATGGTGTTTGCCATCAGTCCTCAAAACCAGAGATCTGCCTGTGTCCGCCTTCTTAGTGCTAGAATTAAAGGTTTGTGCCACCCTGGTTTTCCTGACATGATTTTAAGATGCCACGTGTCTCTGCAGAGCCACTTGGTGAATGTGTAGGGTGGCACCGTTTCTACAGTTAGAAGGATGTCACTGATCAGTCTCCATGTGTGGTCCTAGGCAGACGACTCCATTCTCATGTCCTCCAAGGTGCAAAAATATCTTCCATCCTCAAAATGGAATCAAAGGCCGCTAGTGAGCTGGTAAGATGGTCAAGAAAGGCACTTGCTACACAAGCCTGCACTCTGAGTTCAATCCCTACATAAAGGAGGAAGGAAATAGCTGACTCCATTAAGTTGTTCTCTGACCTCCACATGTGTGCCATGTCACACATGTATACACGCATGCACACAGACATACACACACAAACACACACACCCGTTAAAAGATGTATTTGGTTTTTTTTTTTAGGTTGTTAGTAAAATCTTTCAGGACAGGGCACATGCATGTCTGTGTACTACTATACGTATGTGTAATTACTGTTTCACAATATGGCACAGCTTGAGATTAGGCTACAGCTTGATCTCAACATCTGTAATCTCATTCCTTAGGAAGAAGAGGCAGGAAGATCATAAATTCAAGGCTAATCTTGTCTCCCTAAAGACTTTGGGTCAGCCTGGGCTACATGAGACCTGTCTCAAAAAAAAAAATGTTTGCTTTGTCTTCTGACAGTGCTTGTCAGAGGTGTTTGGAAAGTTAATAGCTCCCAAGGGATACTTATCACCTCTATTAGTGTTTTTTAGTTCAACAGAGGTCTCCTATCTGAGTTACTCTTAATGTGCGTTTCTTCCCACTGCTCCCCATCCAAGTATCTAACTCTCAATTTCAAGTTCTTGTCTTCTGAGGGATCAAATAAATCAAAAAGCCTTTTTATTTGCTTCCCTGCAGAGATGTCCTTATGGCTGAAAATGTGTTTTTGATTCAAATTACAACAAGAAAAAAATATACAGCTTTTCCATACCAGTGACTTAAAAGAGGCCTTCAGGGTTGAAGAGACGACTCAGTGGTTAAGCCCAAGCATAGTGATTAAAGAGACCCCGTGAACACCAGGTGGGTATAGCAGGGAGGGCCCACTTGTTGGTTCCTGGCCGTCCGACTGCTCAGCCCCGAAATAGTCACGCAGAAACTGTATTAATTAAATCACTGCTTGGCCCATTAGCTCTAGCTTCTTATTGGCTAACTCTTACATCTTAATTTAACCCATCTCCATTAATCTGTATAGCGCCACGTGGCAGTGGCTTACCGGCAGAGATTCAGCATGTCTGTCTCTGGCAGTGAATCCATGGCATCCCTCTGACTCCGCCCCTCTTTCTCCCAGCGGTCGGTCCAGTCTCCCCTCCTACTTAAGTTCTGCCCTGTCAACAGGCCAAGGCACTTTTTTTTTATTCATTAATGGTGATCACAGCACAGAGAGGGGACTCCCACATCAGATGGGTGTGACAGGTAGTAGTGTATAAGAGGCAAGGGATCCCCAGAGCAAAGCTAATCATGCAGATGAGTTCTAGGTTTGATTGAGAGTCCCTGCCCCAGTGGATGAAGTGGAAGATGGTCAAGGAGGATTCCTGACATCAACTTAGTGACGCCACACACGTTACACACACACACACACACACACACACACACACACACACGAGAGAGAGAGAGAGAGAGAGAGAGAGAGAGAGAGAGAGAGAGAGAGAGAGGAAACTGTCAGATGATTCAGTGCACAAGGACGGGGTCTACTGGGTTAGGAAACAGAAGGCAGGGTTGGCAGAAGAAGGAAGAAGAGGTACAAATCTAGTCCCTGTCCCAAGGGCTGGAAACCCTGGAAGGGAAGGAAATCCACACGCTTGAGCACCTTGGTGTGCACACAATGACAAAGACCTTTCTCACAGCCTTCTCAGGTCCCCGGGGACCCTTCCTGGTCACAGCACAATAGGACTCATTGTGTCCAAACCCCCGGTTGGTCCCCTAGGGAGGACTGAAAACCGTGAGGTCAGAAACCTTATCTGCATATCTCTTCGAGGTCCTGCAACACAATGGCTGCTGATGAGGAGGGGGAGGGAGAGAGAGAGAGAGAGAAAGTGAAAGGAAGGTGGGCTGGGAGGGGGGCCGAGGGAAAAAGAGGCCAAACAGCAGCGGTGGGGACTGAAGACTGAGAAACGGTGCCAGTGGCGCAGGCGTTTGGGCCTGTTGATGGAGGTGCAATTTAAGTCAGACTTTTCTAAGGCCGGATAAGTATTACACTGAGCCAAAGGCCCTCCTAATATTGAGGCGGGAGAGCAAAGCCTTACGCAGTCAGCCTGTGAGCAAAACAAGGAGACAAAGAGGAAGGCAAACACGTCTCACTCCACCCCCCCCCCCACACACACACCCCCTATGCAGGCTGAGGGAGACAAAGACCGGCTGGAGCACCAACAGTCACAGAAGCACCCGAGAGCGTCAGGGACGTACCTACAGGTCGCTTTTTAATACTGAAGTGCGCACCCAAATGCTAATGAGACACGCGACGCATGAAATTGTATGTATAACTACATGTAACCCCGCTGGAGGTGCCTTTTGGACACCAGTGTCACCTGGCAGCAGAATGACGTGTGTCCCGTGAGCCTGTGATTCCAGCATTTGGAAGGCAGACGCAGGAGGATGGCAGCAAACTTGAGGCCAGCCTGGGCTACAGAAGGAGTTTCCAAGCCAGCCAAGGTGTGATGTTATCTCAAAACAATGAGGAGGGGGAGGGAAGGAGGAGGAAGGCTTTAGGGAAGGTGTGGTAGCCCACGCTCCACTCTGAGACTGAGGTGGGGGGCGGGGGAGGGCGGTCAGGAATCCAGGCCAGCATAAAGTATGTAGTGAGACTCTTAAAAATAAAAACACAGGCTGTGGAGTCAGCTCAGAACCGAAGGGGCAGTCTGGGTCCCCATAACCCAGGTAAAAGCCATGCGAGTGTGGCTGCCCACCTATATAAGCCCAGCCCAGCAGCCTCCAGGGGATCCCTGGAAGAAGCTGGCTGACTAGACTAACAATCTAACTCAGTTCAGCAAGAAACCTTGTTTAAGCAAATGTATGAGATGCATGAAGAGCTTATGGGATGGCTTAGGGGTAAAGTCACCTGCTACTCTAATGACCTGGACTTGATCCCAAATAATGGTTTTCTGGGAGCGTGAAACACAGTGGGTGCTGAGTGAGGAAGGGAGGAAGGAAGACAGGAACTGCAAGGTGGAAGGGGGTTGTTCTCTGACTTCCATTTGCACCCCCTCCCAAAATAAATACATGTAATAAAAAAAACTGAAGTAGAGAACAAACAAGGAAGATACCCAATACCAGCCTCCAGGTACACTCATTCACACACATACACACACACACATACACACACATCACACACACCACACACATCACACGTACATCACACATGCACATTACACACATCACACACACATCACACATACACACACACATACACCTACATCACACTCACATACATCATACACACACATCATATACACACACATCACACACGCACAGGGGAGGCAGGGAGAGAGGGGAGAGAGAGAATTTATTTTTAAGTTATATGAGAAGGCCAGCCAGATGGCTCACATGGCAAAGGTGCTTTCTGACGAATTTGATAGTCTTACTTTACTTCCCAGAATCCACAGGGAAAAAGAAGAGGACCAGTCAACTCCATGTGCCCACAGTGGCACACGTGCACCCACCCACGCTCACACACAAAATGAGTAAGTGTCAAAATAAATTAAGAAAAAGGAAGTCGATACTCAAACTGTTACACACACGTTTAGCATGCCTGAAACTCTGGTTCAGCCACTTTCCCATGGCTGTGAAGAGACCCCATGACCAAGGTACCTTAGAAGAGAAATTGGGGTCTTGTTTACTTTTTTAGAGGGTTAGTCTGACATCATCATGGTGGGGAACATGGAGCAATCAAACTGGTGGACATGGTGCTGGAACAGAAACAGAGAGATTACATACAATCCACGAAATGGAGACCAAGGAAAAGGGACAAAGACTGGGCTTATTGTGGACTTTTGAACATCAAGGCCCACCCCCAGAGACACACCTTCATCAAGTTCCACAATTCCTAAATCTTCCAAACAATTCCACTAGCTAGGACCAAGCATAAGAGCCTGTGGAGGTCATTTCCATTCAAACCCCCACAAGGACAAAACCCTTCATGCCTTTTCCTCACTAACCCAACACGTATTACTCTATGTGTTGAGCCCATTAAGGTTCTATGCAGGCTGTGTTCTGGGTTCTGGGGACCAGAACAATATAGATCTGTGAGTTCCCTGCCTGGGTGAGGCTTAAACTCCAGTGGAGGAAGAAGGTCGCAGTTTTAAACAGCAGCAGGGCCATGCAGATGTGACGTGGCAGGCGTGGCCCCTCATTGTGAAGAGGACAGTGGTTTGTAATAGTCAAACAGGAAGTAAGCATCTCTGGGGCTGAATTTGGAAGAAGTGAAAATGCAGCACCCCAGAGATGGGGTCGATACCTCCAGCTAAAACACTGGGCTTAAGAGGGTAGCATTTGGTTCCACAGGGGAATACTAGACGGTGTCTGGAGATAGTTTGTTTGTCACATGCTGAGTGGGGCTTGCATTCACATGTTGTAAGGACCCAAGTTTGGATTCCCAGAACCCACATAAAAAGCAAGACATGGAGGCAAGCATCTGTAACCCTAGTGCTGAGCTGGGGTGTGGAGAAGGTGGAAACGGAAAGATCTTTGGGACTTGCTGCCAGACAGCCTACCCAGCTAGTGAGCACCCCATTCAGCTTGCCAAAAAAAAAAAAAAAAAGAAAGAAAGAAAAAAAGAAAAAAGAAAGAAGGAAAGAAAAGAAAAAAGGAAAAGAAAAGAAAAAGTAAGTTAGTGCATAAGAGGGCTTGCTGTGCCAACGTAAGGACCTGAGTAAAACCCCAGCCCAGAAACACACACACACACACGCACACACACACAAGCACACGCACGCACGCGCACACACACACAGAATTTTAAAAAGTGTGTAGTGTAAAAGTAACTCAGCTGTTAAGAGCACTGGCTGCTCTTGCAGAAGACCTGGGTTCAGTTTCCAGCACCCACATGGTGGTGCACAACCACCTGTGACTTCAGGTCCAGGGGATCTGACCCCCTCTTCTGGCCTCCATGGGTACCAGGCACACATGTTTTAGATGAACACTCATCTATATGATAAAAGGAAGTAAATATTTAAAAATATAAGGTGAATTGATGGAGGAAGAATCCGATAAAAATCCCCACCATTCCAAGTGCACGTACATACAGCACGTGTGGGCACAAATACACACGCCCCCACCGCACAATCACAGAAGAATTATTTGACCCAAATGTCAGTTGTGCCTAGGATAAGAAACCCCGAGCCTGCAAGGGGGGCAACTGCTGTGACCTTGAACTAGGAACTGAAGAACTCTGAGGGCAGCTGGCGTCAGGAACCATGCAAGCAGTGAAGGAAGATGGAGAGGCCAGGCTGGAACCTTCTGGGGCTTTCCTGGTGGTGGCAATGAGTACATCATCTTATCTGAGTCTTCAGAACAATTAAACTGGACCCCATGGTTTCCACATATTAGGGTTTTAGGTGGATAAGTTATTTTCTCTAATAAATTTAAAATAAATAAGTCATTGTATGCAGACAACTATTCCCAGCTCTCTGCTATTCCAATAACAGAGGGAAAAATGATTTCAGTACAATTTTCTTCTGAGAGATTGAAGAAAAGGACTCCTAAACAATCAGGCCCTTCATTCTGAGAATCAACAAAATTGCTGCGGCAAAGAGGGTCCCAGGAAATGGAATCTTGTTTAACCTTGCTTAATCCAATTCTCCGGTCTTCTGTCATACAGCTCTATGGCTCTTTCGCCCACCTAAATTGCTAATGTGGGAAGAAAGACACCTTCATTATCAAGGGCTCAGAAGTGATGGATGGTGAAACAATGATTGATTTGCCGTCGGTAGAAGACTGAGCCACACATGTCAAACCCACAGCAGAGAGAAGCAAGATGAACAGGTGTCTGGCTCTTAACATGGTTGGGGAGAATCATGAAGAAAGGAGCTTTTGGAGGCTTCTGATGTTCATGCGAATGCACAGTCAATAAAAGTATTCACAACCGTCAGTTATCACTCACTCTGTCTTGCACGCTATGCTACCCCTGAGCTACTGCTGTTCCACACAGGAAAATGTGCATGGTGCCACAAGGTAAAAAGGAAAGTAAGGAGAAATTGGTTCTAATTTAGAGTCGCTAGCAAGGTGTCACATAGACAATGAAGTACAGCATAATCCAGGATCAAAGAAATGCCAGGCTGAAGCTGCAATCATCTGGAATTTCTAGCCTGCCTACACACAGAGACAGCAATTTTGGCTTTTCTCTTTGGAGATGGTCTTTCTCTCAATCCAAGGGGATCAGATCAGGGTGGTAAGGTTTTTCTGGACAGTTGTTTGTTTGATGTTGTTGTTTTTGGTTTTAAAAGTTTTGAATTTTAATTTTTATTTATTATTTGTGCATATATGTGCATGTGTGTGTGTGTGCATGTGCTCATGCACATGTAATGGTTGCTTCTGTGGGGGTCAGAGGACAACCTGACAGCCAGCACCCACCCAGTCGCATCACTGGCCCATTGGCTTAGAGCTCTAGGATGGACTGTGATGGAGACACTATTGGCTTAGATCTTTAGATGGGTTGTGATGGAGACACCACTTAGCTCTCTAGGACAGTTTATAATGGAGACACCATTGGTTTAGATCTCTAGATGGGTCATGATGGAGACAACATTGTCTTAGATCTCTAGGATGGGTTATGATGGAGACACCTTTGGCTTAGATCTCTAGGATGGATTGTGATGGAGACACCATTGCCTTAGATCTCTAGGATGGACTGTGATGGAGACACCATTGTCTTAGATATCTAGGATGGGTTATGATAGAGACACCATTGGCTTAGATCTCTGGGATGGGTTATGATGGATACATCATTGGCTTAGATCTCTGGGATGGATTGTGATGGCAACACCATTGGCTTAGATCTCTAGGATGGGTTATAATGGTAAATGCTCTTATTTGTCACCCATATATACTCTTCTGTGTTTTTTTCTTTTTAATTTTACTGTTAAATCTTGAGAAGCATTTGTTTGTTTCTTTATAAATCAGCAGTGTTGGGGAGTTAAGGTAGAGACTCATACAGGCAGACAAGTACAATGCCACATTCTCAGCTCTGAGTCTTGGCATTTTTTTTTTTTCTTTTTTTTTTTTTTTCTCTCCTTGGCATTTTTTTTTAAAGAAAATTCTACATACCAATTGTTGGATATCTAGTTTTCAAATATTTCATTTAAATCCATAGAAGTGAGCAAGATGGCCCAGCACACGCCGGCACTTGTCACCAAGTCTGATAACCTGAAAGTTCCATCTCTGGAGCCACATGGTGGAAGACAGGACCAACTCCAGAAAGATTTCTGCTGTGTACACATACATAAATAATAAAAATTAAATTGGGCTGTGGTGGCATACACCTTTGATCCCAGCCCCCAGGAGACAGAGGCAGGTGGATCTCTGAGTTCAAGGTTAGCCTGGTCTACTGTCTGAGTTCCAGGGCAGCCAGGGCTACAGAGAGAAACCCTGCCTCAAAAAACAAAATACAAAATAATAAATGAATAAATCCATAGTCCACCTTGCCTGTATCTTTCTCAGAGTAAAACTTTTTAGACTAAGTCCCTCTTAGAAATTTTTTTTTCTATTGTGAATTTTGCTTTTGATATCTTATTGGGGAACACTTTGTCAAATGAAGTACACTGCTCTCACCAAGAGATAAATGTGTTCTATGGTGCTTTGTTTTGCATTTAGATTTATGGTACTTTTGAGTTAATTTGGAGCAAGATCTAAGTTTGTAGGTTATAGGATTATCATTATTATTTTGGGTAAGATCTTTGGATCCCAGATTGGCCTGGAACTCACCTTGTAGGTCAGGCTAGCTTTAACTTGGGTCAATTCACCTGCTGTGTCTTCCTAAATTCCAGAATTACAAGTACTGGTTACCATGCCCTACAGCACAAAAAATTGCTTCTTTTCCTCGTTGATGCTCAGCTGGTCTTTTACTTTTGCTGGAAAAAAAGTACCATGTTAAATCCCTTAGTGTCTCTGTAGAACTCAACTGGCCAATGGGCAAATTTTGGAATTTTCTATTCTGTTACATTGTTTTGCATATGTAAAAGGAGCGGCAGGCTGCTTCTCACAGCCCGCCCGCCTAGCTTTACCCCAAATAATTACACGGAAACTGCATTCTTCCAAACACTGCCTGGCCCATTATATCTAGCCTCTTATTGGCTAACTCTCACATATTTACTCAACCCATTTCTAATAATCTGTATCTCACCACTAGGTCGTGGCCTACCAGGAAAGATTCAGCATGTCTGACCTGGCAGCTTCATGGCAGCCGGCTCTCTGCCTCTGCCCCACTCTGCTTTCTTTCTCCCACAATTCTGTTCTGTCTTCCCGGCCTACCTATGTTCTGACCTATCAGGCAAAGCGGTCTTCTTTATTAATTAACCAATGAAAGCAACAGATAAATAGAAGACCCTCCTACATCACGTATGTCTATGCCTCCACTGATACTATATTGACTTGATTAATATAGCTTCAAACCCGCGACTGAGTAATAATGGTATCCAGTTTCCTTTAGCTTTCTCGTAATCACTTGGCTATTCTAGTTCCTTTACTTTCTCATATAAATTTGGGATCAGTTTGTTTGTTTCTACAAATATTTCTTCTGGAACATTGTTGGAAACTATATAAATCCATGTGTTTGATGGAAATGGAGAACCCTTGGTAACATATATGGGTGAACAAGTGTGTGTGTGTGTGTGTGTGTGTGTGTGTGTGTGTGTGTGTAAAGGCTCCAGGTCAAGGTCAGCTGTCTTCTGAAATTTCCTTTCTATGGTGTTTGTTGAGGCAGGGTCTCTCGCAGAGTCTGGAGCTCCCTTATTAGACTAAACTGGCTGGCCAGCAAGTTCCAGAGATCCTCCTATTTCTAGTTCCCAGTACTGGGATTACAGGTGTGTACCACACCACACCTGGATATTTACGTGAGTGCTGAAATTTGAATTTGGGTCCCCACAGTTGTGTGGCGAGCACTTTGTTCACAGAGCCATCTCCCCACCCATGAAAACTGACATCTTTAATGCGTCTACTTCATGAGCATGGTAGTTATTAGTTATTTACTGTTTGGGTCTCAGGTCAGTACTTTATAGTTTCCAGCATACTGACCCTGCAGATTAACGGTTTATATTAATCTACCTTCTGCCATGTGGCTCGTTACCTCTGCGCAGTGCCCTGTATCTCTCTTCTCCATGCGTGGCTGGCGAATCTCACCTCTCCTCAGAGTTCCTATTTCTTCCCGGAAGTCCTGCCTATCTTCTGCCTAGCTATTGGCCATTCAGCTCTTTATTAAACCAATCCAAAGGTGCCCTGGCAGAGACACATCTTCACAGAGTACAAAGATTATTCTACAACACCCAAATGTGAGGCTCATTAATCCTCTGGGTGACTCTCAGTGCGCTCACCCTGACTATCAAGATTAACCGAGATTAACCCTCTATCTCCCCGCCACACACACACACACACACACACACACACACACACACACACACACAGGGTTTCTCTGTATAGCCCTGGCCATGGCCTGTCTCTGCCTCCAGAGTATTGGGATTAAAGAACAATGGAATTAGGAATGTTATGGGGATCCTAACTCAATTTATTGGTCTTGCCAGAAGGCCATGTGCCAACTGAGCCATCTTCAGTGTTTTAAAAGCTTATCTGTTAGATGCTGCAGTGTTCTTCCCTGAGGAGACAAATAGATGGTACCCCTTTTAAAATAAGCATCTCCCAGAAACTCAGTCTCCACCTCCCTTGCATCTGCTTCAGTCTTATTGGTCAGAAAGGTATCATGTGACTATCCTGAGTTACAAAGCAGGATGGGAAAACTGCATGTATGAAATGAACCGGGCTAGGACTGCACCCAGTGCTACCACACACTAAACCGGAGTTCTCTCTGCAGGGATAAAGGGCTTGAGGAGCCACGCAGACAGTGAGCACTGTCCACCACAGTGTAATGAAAACCTATGACTAAAGCAAGTGATTATTGTTCTTTAACATTTGCTTTTAAATTGCATTTATTTATCTGTATGTGTGTGCATGCACGTGTCTGGCTCATAGGACTTGTGGGAGTTGATTTTCTCCTACTATGTGAACTTCAGTGATTAAACTCAATTGATCACACTCTGCAGGGAATATCTTTACCAGCTGGGCCGTCTTCCTGGCATAAGTAAACTTGTGGATGACTACTAGCCAGTAAGACTATGACTAAGGTTAATAGTAACAAGTCACGTGACTTTCTATTAAACAAGTCCACTCGGATACTGTGTGTACTACGGGAGCAGTAATCTTTTCAGATATGACGTCTAATGTTTCTGGTAATTTTCCTTAAAACGACTTGATTTGCTAAAACGAACTCTTAGTTTTTCTGACATGCCCCTGTTTGATATGCTGAAAGGAATATGTTCCTGGGGCTTTTCAAAATCCTCTAATGAGTGCTGGCTGAGCAATGAGCCTCGTAGTGTCACATAAGAATGAGAATGAGGTGGGTTGGCGGTAGAGTTAAGGAAGCCGTTATTTGACTTTCTGACTACATTTTCTCTGTCAAAGCCAGTTTCATGGGACTTCATTAAGGCAACGAAACTCTAAAAATTTTTTTTTCAAGTGACTGTTTTAGCTCAACATTTTCAGGACAAGCGCCTGCAGTTTCCATCACGTTGGGGTGACCCACAGTTGCCCTTAGCGCCAACTCCAGGAGACGGACGCACTCTTCAGGCCTCCGTAGGCACCTGCACCCAAACACATATACACACATAAAAACACAAAACTTAAAATTGTTTTTCATGGCAGAGAAGTTTAAAAATCTAAGACTCTAGAAGAGAAAATAAAACTGACTGACGGTTTTGGTATCCTGAGAGGACCATATACACATTTTAGTGCAGTCATTTCCTGTTTTTAATTTAAGTTTATTTTTAAGACAGTAGCTCTACTTATTTTTTTTATTGTCGCAATCGACGTGAGAATAAACTGTGAGGAGTTGGGAAGGCAATGCCGTTCCAGAACGGTGGTGACAAGGTGTGATGCAGCCCTGTACCATAGGTTAAAACCGGCTTTCCCCGCAGAGGGCACAAGGGCGGCAGACAACACAGTTCTGGGTGACGAGATTTCTGTTAGCATCTGCCATCTGGGATGTCTGCATCAGTGAGGGAGTTTCAAAACAAGCGACAGGAACCCTGGGACAGGAACCCTGGGTCCTGATTACCGCATAACCATCAGGTATAGGTGAGAAGCCATCAGCACTGCCTTAAATCCCTCCCAGCACATAGATCTATAAAAACAAACTTACAATCATGGCTGTCAAGCAGTGTAAAGTTTTGCTCCTTGCGGGAGACTCTCATTTTATGATCTTTTAGCAAGCTTTTTTCTTGCTGGGGGGTTTCCTTCGAGGGAGTAGTAATTTTTTTCCCCTCCAGGCTTAGTTTCCTTCAGTTTTGATTTGTCAAATTCTCTACTTCTGACAAGTCCGGGCTGCCATAAACTCTTCTTGACTGCTGACCCCGAGGTCACGCGGTAGGATGCAGCCGACAGGTCAGACTACCCCTGGCTTGGGGCCAGGCTCTAATTCAATGCATTTTTTAAAGAGACTTCTTTATTTTTATTTTATGTATAAGGGTGTTTTCCATGCCTGTGAGTCTGTGCACTACCTGTATGCAGTACCCTTAGAGTCCAGAAAGAGAGCATCAGAGCCTCTGGAATGGGATCCTTGCTAGTCACCACATGGGTGCTGGAAACCAAACCCAGGTCCCCTGGAAGAACAGTTTTGAACTTCTTTGAACTTCTGAACCATCTTTCCAGTCTCATTTAAAATTTTTGAACATGTGTTTTTTTTAAATAGTGTTTTTCAGATAAAGTTAAATATGCATTAATTAGTCCTGCCCGGTGGCCACTGAGTCCAGAAAAGGGCTTATTGGATCCCTTGGAACACAGACGGTTGGGATCTGCTGTGGGGGTGTGGGGGACAGAACCTGGGTGTGAGAGCAGTCAGTGCTTTTAACCACCAAGCCCTCTCAGTCCTTTTGTCCTGATTTTTTATTCTGTCTCCATCAACATCATTGTAATGGCAATACCACGAGACACTTGACACTGGATTCTTTTAAAAATATATTTTTGTCAGTTTATAATTTACTATGTCAATATGCTAAGACTACCTTCACAGACATTTTTAAGAAACATCAATTTTATTTCCTAGGCCAAATGACAAAATGTTTGAGGCTTCTGATGAACACCATTGTGACTGAATATGATTTGTCCCCTCACACCAGGGCAGGGTTGACGCTCCACTGTGGAGTATGGGGAGGAGATGTTGGGAACACTCATCAGTTGTCACAGCAGCAGGCTATTCCCGGTCCACAGCATCTACACAATCCTGTTACTCTGCTCGGCCTTTCATAGTGAGCTCCGCTAACAAGACTGCAGGACTCACTTCTGAGCTTAGGGTGTCTAGCGATCACATTGTCCTCCAGCCGTTGGTTATTCCATTCTGGACTCACCTAACCTTTTAGGACCTTAGTTTCCCCATCACATATATGATTACTTATTTGTTTGCTTGTTTGTTTTTCAAGACAGAGTTTCTCTGTCGCTTTGCTGCCTGTCCAGTAGACCAGGCTGGGCTCGGACTCACAGAGATCCGCCTGCCTCTGCCTCCCTACTGCTGGGATTAAAGGTATGCACCACCACTGTCTGGCTAATAATTTATTTTATATGTATGTATGTTTTGCTTGCCATGTGCTTGCCTTGTACTCATGGGAGAGGGATTATGAGATCGTCTGAGGTTGGAGTTACAGACTGTTGTTACCTGCCATATGATTGCTGGGAATTGAACCCAGGTCCTCTGGAAGAGCAGGCAGTGCTCTTAACTGCTGGTGCATCTTTTTAACTCCACTAAAAAATTACATATTTGCTGGTCCCAGAACTCATTTTGTAGACCAGGCGGATCTCGAACTCACAGATATCTGCCTGCCTCTGCCTCCCAAGTGCTAGGATTAAAGGCGGGCGCCACCACCGCCCAACACCACTCCTATTTTTTGTTTTGTTTTGTTTTTTGTTTTTTTTTTGTTTTTTTTTTTAAGTCAGTGGCTGGCTGCTTTGCTTTATGGGTCTTGAGGTTGAACCCCAATTTCTCTCTTTAAATTTTATTAATTGTGCTTCAGGCATCAGATCCCATTATAGATGTTGTGAACTATCATATGGGTTCTGGGAATCAAACTCAGGATTTCTGGAATCAGTGTTCTTAACCACTCCAGCCCCTGTTTTTTTTTTTTTTTTTTTTTTTTTTTTAAAGACAAGATTGTATGTAGACCAGGCTGTCCTGGACCTCAAACTCACAGAGATCTGTCTGTCTCTCCCTGCCCTCTGAAGGTGGGAACTAAAGGTGTGTGCCATCACTACCTCCCCACTTTTTGTTTTTTTGTTTTTGGAGACAGGGTTTCTCTGTATAACAGCCCTGGCTCTCCTGGAAGTAGCTTTTGTAGACCAGGCTGCCCTCAAACTCACAGAGATCTGCCTGAGTCTGCCTCCCCAAGCGTTAGGATTAAAGGTGTGCGACACCACCACCTGGCTAACCCCACATTTTTAAATACACTTTTAAAAAGATTTATTTTATTTATGCGTATGAGTGTTTTGCACACATGTATGTCTGTGTCCCACATGCGTTGGCTGGTACCTGAGGAGGAGGTCAGAAGAGGTCATCAGATCTCTTGAAAATGGAGTTTCCAGACAATTGTGAGCTGCCATGTGAGTGATAGTCATTTTGGCCTTGCCTTTCGTCTTTCTTTCTTTCTTTCTTTCTTTCTTTCTTTCTTTCTTTCTTTCTTTCCTTCCTTCCTTCCTTCCTTCCTTCCTTCCTTCCTTCCTTCCTTCCTTCCTTTCTTTCTTTCTTTCTTTCTTTCTTTCTTATTTTTTCTTTTCTTTTTGGTTTTTTGAGACAGGGTTTCTCTGTAGCTTTGAAACCTATCCTGGAACTAGCTCTTGAAGATCAGGCTGACCTCAAACTCACAAAGATCTTCCTGCCTCTGCCTCTGAGTGCTGGGATTAAAGGCATGCACCACCACCACCTGGCTTCTTTTCTCTTAAGTTATTAATTTTTTCAAAATAAATACACTTTACTAAGTTTTAGCTTTTTCTTTTTTTGTTTTTCTCTTCTTCCTCCCCCTCCCCCTCCTCCTCCCCTCCTCCTTTTCTTTCTTCTCCTCTTCCTCCTTTTTCTCCTCCTCCCCTTCTCCTCTTCCTCTTCCTCCTTCTCTTCCTCCCCCTCCCCCTTCCCTCCTCCTCTTTTTTGTCCTCTTCCTCCTCCTTCTCTTCCTTCTCCTCCTCCTTCTCTTCCTCCTCCTTCTCCTCCACCTTCTCCTTCTCTTTTTCCTCTTCTTTTTCTTTCTCATTCTCCTCTTCCTCCTCCTCCTTCTCTTTCTCCTCCTCCCCTTCCTCCTCCTCCCCCCCAGGGTTTACAGAGCTCAGGCTGTCCTTGAACTTCCATTCCTCTGCCTTCACCTCCTGGGGGCTCATATTAGAAGGGTTACAGGCATGAATCAACTTTTGATGGCTAATAAACTGCGGAAAGCGTCTGTTATGGTTTTTCTCATCTGGTTGTTTGAAGTAAGCAGACCTGCCCTAAGTGTCTCCAGTGACTGTGGACATCAAAAGTGGTCCACAGGAAAGCTCTGCTTTTGCTTTGCTCCCGTAACATCTGCCTGGCAACCTTATCCATCCCGTTGCTATCAATACTGTGCTGTTCCTGCTGCCACTATACTTTTTTTCTCTTTTATCAGTAGCGCACACCTTTAACCTCAGCAATTCGGAGGCAGAGGCATGAGGATCTCTGTGAGTTCAAGGCAACCCTGGCCTAGAAATTGATTTACCTTAAAGTGATCCTGGAAGGTAGACCCAGAGTCAGTGGTTGAGATGCCAGTGCAGGCGTGAACTGGCTGTGTGTGATGAGGATGCTTCTGCAGCACTTTTTAACAATGTAGTAATGACACTTTTCTCCGTGTCTGCAGTTCCAGCACACTCGTTTGCCCATATTAGGACCCAGCTTTATGAGGCTTTCCAAGATGACTTGGAAACCAATGGCTTTCCAGGAGCTCCTCAGGCTTTCAGCATGAAGCTGGGACTGCAGAAACATCCAGCCTCACAGACTGAGGGATTACTGGATTCTCAGCCTCTCTAGTGGGAAGACAGTCTTCTCAGACTACCCAGAGAATATCGTGTCAGGCATTTGTGATGGCTTCAATGACAGTCGTGCCCATAAGCTGATTTGTTTGAATGCTGGATCTCCTGTTAGGAGAGTTGTTTGGGAAGAACTAGGAGGTATGGCCTTGTTGGAGGAAGTGTGACACGGGCTATCCCCAGGATGTTCTCTTGGCTGCTGCTCCAGCCGCCTGCTGTTGCTTCCCCCACTCTACTCTCAGGGACTCTAACCCTCTGAAACTGCAATTTGCAAAAAAACTCTTCTCATGGAGGCTGCCGTGGTCACGATGTCTTATCAGAGCTGTAGAACAGTAACTAACACGGCAATCTAATGCAACCTATCTTTGTCTCTTTGGTTTAAATTCTCTCTCTCTCCTCCCTCATTCCTATCTCTCCGTCTCTTTCCTGTCTTTCTCTGTCTCTCTTTCTCCTCAGTGTCCTCTCTCTCTCTCTCTCTCTCTTTGTAGTTTTAAGGAAAACTTGTGGGAAGCAGGTCTCTCCGTCCACCACGTGGATCCCAGGCATTAAACTCAGGTTGTTAGACTACAAGCACCATTATCAGCCAAGCCATTTCACAGGCTCAAATACTCTTTCAATATTCAATTGTTTCATCGTTCCCTTGAGAACCCTAACTAGCACAGCCACCCTATCTCACTTTTAATTTCTTCTGCACGGACATAAGCTTTGGGACGCGTAGAATTGGTTCGCTGTTTCACAATCATTCGTTCGTGGAGGTGAAGATGTGGAAAGGATCCAGCCTGTCTAACCTTTGGATGCCATGACTACAAAATCAAGTTTTAGAAAGGAAATTAAAAAAAGTCACGTAATGTTTGGAGTGAGTTTGTGACTTTGTGGCGTTTGTAGCTGTCCCGAGGCGCGAGTGTGCCATGGGTCACAGGTTAGGCATGCCTGATGAGCAAAGATGGTTCATGGGCTCTGTGTTAGTTCCCTCGGACTGGATCACAAACTGGGTGGTTGACAGTGATAGAAACACACTGTCCTGAAGTTCTGCAGGCTGAGTCCAAAATCAAGGTGCAGGAAGAACTTTGCTCCACCTCAAACCTGCAGGAGAATTCTCTGCCCACAGCCCGCTATCCGTGGGCTTTTACTGACCATGCTACCCACACAGCTGCATTCCTTCACACTGTTTTCCCTGTGTGTTTTTCTGTCTCTGGGTCCACATTTCCTCCTTTTATATGAAACCCTGTCATATTGGCTAAGAGCCCACCCCAACTATGTCCTATTTTTGATGGACTTCCACTGTAAAGATCGAATCTGCAAAGACGGTTGCATTCTGCTGTACCAAGGGTTAGCGTTGTAACTTGTCTTTTTCAACACATCTTCATCAATTCAATCCCTAACAGGTACTAATTAGTTCTACTGTAGATGGAGTGGATCCTTTGGGGGAGAGGGCCACATTACTTCTTCCCACCCACACATGTAGATGGAATGGCGGGCTGCGTTCCCGCCCGCCTCCCAGCTAGCTTTACCCCTGAAATAATTACAAGGAAACTGTACCCGCCTGGCTCCCGCACAGCTAGCTTTACACCCGAAATAATAACACACAAATTGTATTCTTTTAAACACTGCTTGGTCCATTATCTGTAGCCTCTTATTAGTTAACTCTGACATATTGATCTAACCCATTTCTAATAATCTGTGTAGCACCACGAGGTGGTGGCTTACCAGGAGGATTCTAACCTGCGGCTGTCTTGGAGAGGAGAGTCATGGCGACTGCCTCATTGTCTTCTTTCTCCCAGCATTTTGTTCTGTCTACTCCACCTATCTAAGCTGCTGTCCTATCAAAAGCCAAGACAGTTTCTTTATTCACCAATGAAAGTAACACATAGGCAGTTAGCCCTCCTCCATCACACACATTCAAGTCCCATCCTTAGAGATGAACCTCAGTACTCCCTCCCGTCAGGCCTACAGTCTGCTCCACACCCTCTGCCGGGGCAACGTGGCTGGCTTTGATAAACAACACACATTCTTGGATCATTTGTACCAACTGCTCTAAGGCTTAGTCAAGGTCTCCAGATGCCTTGTAACTTTCTCTTTCTATTATCCGGTGATCTTTCTGTGAGTCTAGATACCACTGGCTAAGCATAAGGGAAGCTGACCCTGCACCCTAGCATTGACACTGCAGACTGACCAGCAGGACTGCCCAGCTACACCCAGCCAAGACTGCCGGTCTGTAGCATCGAGAACAAATAAAATGCATGTTGTTTTAAGCTTCTAAATTTCGGAGTGATCTTCTGTCCAGCAATGATGATCTGGTGTGAGAAGTTTGAGTCTTCTGTTGCTCACCTTCCAATCACCTAAACCAAATCGATTAATTTTTTTTTTTTTTATTTTCGAGACAGGGTTTCTCTGTAGTTTTTGGTGCCTGTCCTGGAACTAGCTCTTGTAGACCAGGCTGGCCTCGAACTCACAGAGATCCGTGTGCCTCTGCCTCCTGAGTGCTGGGATTAAAGGCTCCAAATCAGTTAATTCTAACAGTTCCTGTGTTTTGCTTCTCTGGCACCATGGAACCCTGATTTCAGGTTTTTTTATTTCCTAGGTAAAAATCCAACTAAAGGGCTAGAGAGATGGCTCAGAGGTTAAGATACTTGTAGCTCCTGTGCAGGAGCTGGGTTTGGTTCTCAGCACCCACATCAGATGGCTCACAATCAGGGGTTTGTAACTCTTTTTGGGGGGATCCAACACCTTCTTCTGGCCTCCATGGACACTCGTATACATGAGGTGCATATATAACCAGGCAGATACACACAAGATACATGATGAATGCATAAATAATTTAAAGCAACAACAACCCAACTCCAAGAGCCACACATAGGGAAATTCATCAGCTCCAGTGAGTGAGAAGCCCAGGGTATGCTACAGCTTCCAGTATAACTTAATTCAAGGACTTGTATGAAAATATCAGAGATCCGCTGGCCCTCTACTTCTTTTTTCTGCTTCCCTTTGTAGGTCTGCTGAGATGTTAGACAACCTTGTTCTACCTGAGGCTTGTTTGGCAGTTCAAAGTTGAAGTTCATCCTGTTTGGCAAACCTAAGAGAAGGCTGGATGTGTGTACATGTTTATGTGTGTGTTCATGTGCTTGTACATATTTATGTGTGTGTTCATGGGGGTACATGGGTATAGAAGCCAAGGGTCAACATTGGTCCTTATTCTCCAAAATCATCCACCTCATTTTTTCTAACAGACTCTCACTGGGTCTGGGTTTCTTCATTTGTCTAGGGACTACCTTTCTAGCGAGTCTCTACACTCCATGTTGGTGCAAAAGAATTGTCTGTATTCTGGCAATCATGTATTTTAATAAAACGCTGATTGGCCCAGCAGGAAGTTTAGGCGGGTCAACCAGACAGGAAGTAGAGGTGGGGCAATGAGAACAGGAGAAGGCTAGGAAGGAGGAAGCTCCCTCCACCATTCCTGCCCAGACCACCGAAGAAACAACACGTGAGCTGCCACGCTGAGAAAGGTACTGAGCTGTGTGGCTAACATAGATAATAATAATGGGTTAATATAAGTTGCAAGGGTTAACAAGGAGCCTGAGCTAATGGGCCAATCAGTTTATAAACATATGGAGTCTTGTGAGTGATTTTCTTTGGTACTTGCCGGTTGTGGGATACCAGGTGAGACAGATACCCCAACTAGCTGGCCGTCATGTTACAAATAGTGCCCACGTGGACAATTGTATCCACATAAAGCCTGAGAGAGCTTGGGAAGTAATTCTGGACAGAAAAGAATATAGTAAAACATGGCTTCTTGGTAGTAGCAATTTCTCAGGTCTGTGCTGCTTGCTAGGGGCAAGCAAGCACTCTCACCTAAGAGAGGCTTCCTGACTCAGCTTTAGCTGCAAAACTTTGCAGCTCCTTTAAGAGGTCCTGCCGCGAAACACTTAAATGGTGTTGATGAAAAGCTGAATGCGTGCTTTTCGGTTTTCAGCCGTAGCAGGAAAAAAGCTGCGCTGTTTTAAAATGCCGGCTTTCTGGGCTGTCCTGCCAGGACAAACTCTGACTCTTGCAGGCAGGCAGTCCAACTGAGTGTGGTCTGTGAGCAGAATGCTGCAACTTGCTTGCTGGCAGGGACCTTGAAACGTAGAGTTGTGACGATAAAAATGACTCTGGCGGTACTGCTGCCATGAGACTGGAAAGCTAGCAGCCATCAAAGCCACGGTTTTAGACTCATGTGGTCAGAAAAAGAGAGACATACAGTAAAGAGAGATTGAAAGACAAAGAAAACTTCTTAATGGTTTACAGTGTGTTAGACATATATGCAAGATAAAAGTTAAAGTTCTTAAAGTAAAGAGAAAGAAAGAGAGTAGTTGGGTGTGGTAGTACACACCTTTAATCCCAATGCCTGGGAGGCAGAGGTAGATTGACCTCTGTGACTTCAAGGTGTGGTAGCACACACCTTTAATCCCAATGCCTGGGAGGCAGAGAAGAAAGGTCTCTGTGAGTTCAAGGTGTGGTAGCATACACCTTTGAGCCCAGCACTGGGGAGGCAGAGACAGAGGGATCTCTGTGAGTTCAAGGATAGCATTGTCGACAGAGTTATTCCAGGACAAAGATTTATACAGAGAACCTGTCTCAAAAAGCCAAAAGTTAAAAGAAAAAATAAAAGAAATAGAGGTTAAAATAAATCACACAAAGATGGAAAATACACAGAAAATCTTGATACTGTATGCTATTATGCTCTCTTTGAATTGTTTGAATGCTAAGGAAGGAGCAACAGCTGCTAAAAGATTTTTGTTTATAAATGCTGCTGAACTAACCCAAGATAGGTATTTTGAAAATACCTTGCCTTCAAAATTAAAGTCAAAAGGTATGTTACTTTGGAGAAGAGATTTTGCTTTTGTTTCCACAGAAAATGAGAGGCTGTGGATTCATTCTGAGTTAAGAAAAATCAGGTTTGATAAAGGAAGACCACCTGAGAAATCTCCGATAGGAACAGATGGCCTAGATGACAGAATTCTTCATCCAGAACAGGTTCAAGACTGCTGCCTGAGATGATCAAGACTCACAGGATACTCCAGTCAGAACTTGATTATAACTCTAAATTTTCTTTAGGTCCTCATAAGATCTTCAGCGCCCCCAACCAGCAGGAAGTAGCCTGAAATACTATGCCCACATTCCCAACAAATGGACTATGGGTATTTTTCTTTGTTTAAAAAAAAGAAAAAGAGGGAAATGGTGCAGGAGAATTGTCTGTATTCTGTCAATCATGTATTTTAATAAAACGCTGATTGGCCCAGCAGGAAGTATAGGTGGGTCAACCAGAAGTAGAGGTGGGGCAATGAGAACAGGAGAAGGCTAAGAAGGAGGAAGCTCCCTCCACCATTCCTGTCCAGACCACCGAAGAAACAACATGTGAGCTGCCACACTGAGAAAGATACTGAGCTGTGTGGCTAACATAGATAATAATAATGGGTTAATATAAGTTACAAGGGTTAACAAGAAGCCTGAGCTAATGGGCCAATCAGTTTATAATCTTATGGAGTCTTGTGAGTGATTTTCTTTGGTACTTGCCGGTTGTGGGGTACCAGGTGCGACAGATACCCCAACAAGCCAGCTGTCATGTTACACCATGTCTCCAATTCCCCAGCACGAGGACCCAGCACAAGGATTACATGTTTTGTTTTTTAAAAAATGTATCTTGGGTCTGGAGAGATGGCTCAGAGGTTAAGAGCATTGCCTGCTCTTCCAAAGGTCCTGAGTTCAATTCCCAGCAACTACAGGGTGGCTCACAACCATCTCTAATGGGGTCTGGTGCCCTCTTCTGGCCTGCAGGCATACACATAGACAGAATATTGTATACATAATAAAATAAAATAAATATTAAAAAAATAAAATAAAAAATGTATCTTATATTTTGCCTGCATGTGTGTCTGTGTACTACATGCATGCCTGGCACCCATGGAGGCCAGAAGAACCCATTAGATCCCCTGGGACTGGAGCCACAGATAGTTGTGAGCTGCCATGTGGTTGTTGGGAATTAAACCCAGGTTCTCTGGAAGAGCAGCAAATGTTCTTACCCACTGAGCCATCTCTCCAGACCCCCCATGTCTGGCTTTGAAAATGGATTCTGGGGATTGGTTGTAGGTCTTCATACTTGCTACAAGGGCAAACAATTTACCAACTGAGCTATCTTACCAGTCCCAAGAAGATTTTTTTTTCTCTTTTTTTTTTTTTTTTTGATATAGGGTGCCATGTCATTGAAGTTGGCCTCAAACTTGCTACATGGTGGAGGCTGGCCTGGAAGTTTTTATACTCTTGCTTCTGCCTCCCAAATAGTAGAGTTTGAACGTATGTGCCACCAGACCTGGGTACCAGCAAGAATTCTGACCGTTGTTGGACCAACTGGCAGTCAGGCCAGAGGGAGGAAATGTTCTTGGGGTCAAGGTTAGGCACCTGTCCACGCTGAGCTGGTCAGTGGACATGGTGGGGGGAGGCATAGCCTCACTGCAGCCATCTGGGAAAGTTTTTCACGAAGGAGAACGGGGAAGGTATTTCTAGAAGAAAAGGAAGCTGAGCAGCTAGAAAATAACAGATGTTCGTTCTCTATCGTATTGCGGGGTGAACAGATAACAGTAATAGCTTACATTTATTAAATACTTATTAGGTATCTGGCACTTCTCTAAGTACTTTATGTATATTAATTCCTTTTAATCCTCTCAATTTAGGAGCAGATGCAGCTATTTCCCCCTGTTATATACGGGGGGGGGGGGGGGGGAAGCTGGGGCACCAAGCGGCCACCCTGCCTGTCTTTATGCAAATATACCCAACAGGAGACCCGCCGAACCTGCCTGACAACTATTGCCCCTAACCACCAGTCTGCACAGAGAGATGGTCCTTGATTTAGGATGGAGTTGCGATGTATTGGCCGCAGTAGGAAAGCAACCAACATTCAGCAGAGACCATATTTAAATTTTTAACTTTGAACTGTGTTCTTTTCTCTGACTAGCGATGTGTCGTATAATTCTCACTGGACAGGCTGGGTGCCCTCAGGTCTTAGGTGACCAGTGGGTCACAAGGAGAAACGGTGCGCTGGCTACTAACTCCAGTGTATTCATCATTTTGTAGACAAGCTAGGGTCATCTGGGAAGAAAGAAGTTAACTGATGAAGCGCCTCCATCAGATTGGCCTGTAGGCAAGCCTGGGGGGTATTTTCTTGATCAATGACTGCTGTGATGGGGGGGGGCCCAGCTGACCTTGGGCAGTGCGACCCCTGGGCAGGTGGTCCTGGGTGTACTAAGGAAGGTAGCCGAGCATGCTGTGGGGAGCAAGCCAGTAAGTAGCTCTCCTCCATGGCTTCTGTTTCACTTCCTGCCTTCAGGTTCCTGCTCTGGCTTTTCACCTCTAGAATTGATGGATTGTGATTTGTCAACTAATTAAAAGATTTCGTCTCCAAATTTCTGGTGTTGTTCTTGTTGTTGGTAGTGTTTGTTTTGAGACAGGGTTTCTCTGTGTATCCTTGGCTGTCCTGGAACGTTCTCTCTCTGTAGATCAGGCTGGCCTTGAACTCAGAAATCTGCCTGCTTCTGCCTCCTAAGCGCATGGTTCCAGGGTGATGTTGAGCAGTGTTTAATCACAGGAACAGAAAACAAACTAGAACAGGGTTTCACTGTGTAGTTAGGTGAGCCTTGAACTTGTGATCTTCCTACTTCAGCCTCTGGAGTACTGTGATTACAGGTGTGTGGCAACAAACCAGGCTGGTATATATAAAATTTATGATGGATTTATTGGGCTGTAAGACATCATTCAGCAAAAGGCACTGGTACTCCTGCTAGGTCACAGAGCCATGGGAGACAGAATTCTAATGTGGTTTCCAAGATGCTCAGTCTCTGATATGTAATACCCTCTTCACGAAAGTGAGACTTCCCATGTGTCTGGATAGCTACTCCCTTAGTAGGATTGTATTGCAGTACAAAATGGTGGAACAGTCTCTCTCAAAGACGTCTAGTCAAGAGAGAAGTTTCTTTTACTGGCTTTGAAGAAGGAAGTTACCAAGATTCTAGAGTAGTGGTTCTCAACCTGTGGGTTGTGGTCCCCCCCCCCCAACCGCCCCGTGGTCACACATCAGATATCCTGCATCTCAAATATTTACAATTCATAACAACAAAATTACAGTTAAGTAACAACGAAATAATTTCACGGCTGGGGTGGGGGTCAAGACAACACCAGGTACTGTATTAAAGGGTAGCAGTGTTAGGGAAGTTGAGAGCCATTTTGCTGGAGGGATTCTAAATGAAAGCATCCCTTGGCTAAGAGCCAGTAAGGGAGAAGATTCTCCTACAGTCATTGGGAGCTGAGTTCTGTGCCGATGAGATAGGAAGAGAACCCTCCAGCCTGATTGACACCTTGGTTCGGTCCCAACGCCTGAGCTCTGGCCACCTTCCCTTCCACCCCCTCCCACGCTGAGAGAAAACCAGTGTGTGGGGAATTTGCTATCAGTAGTAGTGTCTTTTCTGTGGCAGTTTTTAAGTGGTCACCATGGTGCCAAGCCCCTCCCTCCAGCTCTGATCACTGCACTACCTCACAACATCTGAGAGAGGAGTGCTGCCTCACTGGCGCCAGGTAGAAGCCCAGGTGTGTTGCGAGATCATTTTGTGCCTTGTCAATCGAAAACAGAGGTTTGCTATGCATTTGATTTGTAGAATGAAAGCGAAAACACATTTGTGTAATAGGCCCATGGATTTTTGTGGTAAACTTAAAAAACCTTTTCTGAGACAAGGTCTTGCTATGAAGTTAGGCTAGCCTTGAATTTGTGATTCTCTTGCCTCTGCTTCCCGAGGACTGGGATTACGGGTATGTGTTGATGTGCTTGGGTAACACTTTTGGATGTTTTGGGAGCCTCTAGACCTTGAGGTGTGCTTTCAATATCCATTTGTGTTAATCTTCAGCCTGGGGTCCCAGCACAGGCAACAGTCAGGACAGACTTAAAGTCATGTAACTAATGAGCACAGGGCCCCATACACTGCAAGGGGCATGATCTGGAAGCTGAACAAGCTGGGGTCCTGGAACCCCTCCTTTGCCGGTCACATTTAATGTCTTCTCAACCCCTCCCTCCTTGGACTTCCCAAGGTGAGGCAAACAGGCTGGCATGTCTTGGTCTCAGTATATCCAGCCGAGCGGGTGCACAGTCCACTTGCTGAACCAGCAGGGTATAGAAAGAACCCAGCATTGTGCAAAGGGCAGCTCCTATGACATCTGTTCCACAGATAAAGCTCAGTTGAGGACGCTGAACCTCCTGAGATTCAAGTCCCACCAACTGGGCGATGAGGAAGGGGCAGTCATTTCCATTAGGGTCATTTTAACCTATCTTACTCTCATTGGCACCTGAATATCCTCCAACACGTCTTTCAAAATAACTAGTCATCACAAGCATTCCCTTGGTCCCTCGACTGCAATAATGTCAGGAAAGACCAAATTCCAAAGCAAGCATACCGGTCTCATTGCCCAGCCCCGGGTGGGCGTTCGCAGGTTTGGCTAAACATAGAGCTGCGGGCCCTGCTCAGAAGCTTCCTGGCTTTTACTAGTTTGTCACCCCAAACCTAACTTCTCAAAGGCTTTTCTTTGCAAGTGTGGGTGCGAAACTGCTTTCCTAATCACACCATGCTGCAGGCTTTCAGAACATCTGTATATTATTTGAAAACCGAAAGAACATCCGGTTGGGTTGTTCGGGTGGGTGTGGGACCATGCCGCGGTGGGATGAAACAGCAAGGGGACACTTTAAAAACATGTCCACATTCTTTTCAAAGAGAGGCAGAAAAATTATGGGAAAAAAACCCTTACAAATTACGTTGGTTCAATTACAAATTTATTTTTTATTTTTTTAAAAAAGCGAAAAGTCAAAAGTCGGTCTTCCTCACTTTTAGCACCGACGTAGGAGGAAAAAAATAGGTTGCTGGGAAGCCCAAGCGATAAAGATCTCAGTAAGAGCCAAGGGACAAAACTCATTACAGATAAGCCTAGTCCTCGCATTTCCCCCGGATGCCTCTCCCTTGTAGCTTACTTAAAGCGTGGCTCCTAGGGAAGCTGCCGGAAAATCCAGTCCTGCCCTGCGGTGTTGCTTTCCTCTGCCCCGGGTGAGAGGCGCGCTTCACTCGTCCACTGCTCAACCAGGCCACGGTGCAGCCACCTTCTCTCCAGAGCGAGAGTTGGGTAAACTCTGCCACAGACCTTCGCGGCTTGTGGAAAGCGAGAGTAGAACTGGGGCTGGATTTTGCAAGCCCGAGATTGCCCCCCCCCCCCAATCTTACAGCCGTAGGCTCGGCCAATAGAAGCTCGGAAAGGGGAAGGAAAAAAAAAAAATCAAATCTCAAAGCAACCCGAGTGCAAAGGCCGCTGGGCTTTGTCTCCTAGCCTGGAATGCACCAGGAGAGGGACGTAGGGGGTGCAGGCACGGTCAAGGAGGTAGGGCCGTACGGAAGTCCCCTCTCCAAGAAAAAAGGTAGCTGCCGGCCCCTCCTTCGCCCCCAGATTCTAACCCCGCTACCCTTCCCTTCTCCCCAAAGTCCCGGATCCACGAGCTACGCCAGCCAGGGATCTCTCCGAATCCGCGGAGAACGCTTCGTCTTTAAGAGCTCGCAAATGGAGCAGAGCCACGTTGACCCCAGAAGACAGCGGGTCTCTACGCTGTCCTAGACCGAACCACGGCTACTAGTTCCCCTAAACGTACACCCTTTGCCCTGGGCACGCCTGGAGAGGCCAATAGTGCAAGTCCTTGGAAGCGTGAGCCCAGCGCGGGCGCTTTAAGAGAGTGCAGCGCGCGTGCCCGCCGGCGGCAGCCCGGGGATGCGCGTCCTCGCGCGCCTGTGCTCGCGCGCCCCCGCCGCCGCGCGCCCCCAGCTCGCTTGCTCGCCCGCTCGCCGGCTTTAAAGTCTCTGCCAGGATTCATGCTCACATGTTACTTCCTGTATGGAGGCATGGCCAGTTTCCAGCCCCGCGCTCTCGGTTCCTCCCCAGCCTGCGCCGGAGCCACAACTTTCAGGAGCATGGACTGAAGGCGCCCTCGCCCCGGCGCCCCTCTGAGATCCTTTGTGTTTCTCTGCGCTCCTCCGGCCGTTTCTGTTCTGGGGGGCTCTGCGCTCCGCCCCGCCGCTTCCCTCCCTTTCCCCGCTCGCAGACATGCCTCCTTCCTTGCCGGGGCCCTGGAAGGAGCTGCCCGCCTGAAGCCCGGAGCCGCCGTGCAGCGCACAGCCCCGCCGTCGCCCGCCGGTTCTCGGGCTGCGCTGCGCTGCCGACTCAACTTGGGGCTCTTCCGCTGCTCGCCGCCGCCACCCGCGGTCCCTGCCTGCCCCGGGCCCCGGGCGCTGCCGCCGTGCGCCTTCTCCTCGCCCTGCCCGACCGGCTGAATCGTGTCTGAGCAGAAAGCCGCCCTTCTCTTCCTAGAGGATCGTCCCTAGAGTGGCTTTGCATCCCCGGTCACTTTTTGAGGTTTTCCTGGGGACGCTTGGCAGCATCCAGGATTCCTGTGGGACCGGTCGCCGAGCGTGGGGAGCCTGTGTGGTGGCGAGCGAGCCGAGAAAGCCTTCAGGTTTAGCGGAGCCTCGCTCGGAAGCAAGAACTTATTCAACAAGTTTACCCCCCTGCTTTTCTCTTTTTCGATGTGCGTTTTCGGACATGCGGAGGTTACTGGAACCGTGTTGGTGGATTTTGTTCCTGAAAATCACCAGTTCTGTGCTCCATTATGTGGTGTGCTTCCCGGGTGAGTGAGGGCCGCCGACGGGACACGGCTCCGGCCCGCGCGCGCGGGGTATGCGGAGTTGTCGCCCGGGCGCGGAGCTTGGGCGCCAGTCTAGGGACCGCGGAGAGGGTGAAGGGGGGCCGGGCTGCCGGGGAGGAAAGAGGGATCTGCTTCATTGGCTCCGGCAGTGTTCTAGGAGGCTGGTAGTCGGGGAGGGCAGAAGCAGTGGCGGGCTGGAAAGGATTGGGGACTAAGATCTGCTCTGACTGTAGCTTGGGAAGCTTGGAGCAGCTTGAGTCGAGGGGTGGAGAGGTAGGGGGATTGGTTTGCTGATCCGGAGCAAATCCGGAGGGCTAGAGTTGCAGGGTGTCTGGGGAGACTGGCTGTGGGAAGGATGCTCTGTTGGTTTAAGTAATATGGGGTGCTCCCATTGCTCCGGCGGGGATGGACGGAGCTCATAGCGGAGGCTCGTTTTGCATTCCTCTGACCCTTTGTAGGGGGGTGGTGTTTGGCGGAGGCTGGCTGCAGAGAGGATTCAGGATGTGAGGAGCAGTCCGCGTTGTGGTCGCCGGGGCCGGGGCCACCTCCTTTCAGCCTTGCTCCGGGCTGAGGTGCGGGCTACGCCTCAGTGCCGGCGCGAGACAGCTCTCTGGACGCGGGGTCTGGGGGCTGCTGGAAGACAGGGAGCAGGGGTTTTTGGCTAGATCAGTGCCTCTTGGGGCTCGCGGCCCCTGTCAGTACCACTCTTAAGGTCTGGGCTGCGGGGTCCAAGTGCAAGGGGCGGGTCGGCGGTTGGGTTGCTTTTGGCGTCCGGGCGGATTTTTTTGCTGTCTGGCGCGCCCTGCCTACCTTCGTCTTTGCCCTTTTGCAGGCTGAGTGTGCCTGCCAGATTCAGACCCAGACCCACTCCTTTTCTAGGCAGGTTAGGACTGGAATAATATTGGCCACTGACGACAATCCTAAATCACTGCACGTAGCGGTGTGCCGCCGGCGACCCTCCACTTCCAGCCTTCAACCTCCCTCCCCCGCTTCGGTGAGGGCAGAGGCCAGCCTCTTCTCTTGCAGAGTCTGAGGGCTGCAGCTCCAAGCCTCCCTCAGGCTGCCCAGATCCTTCTCTGTGGGTGAAGGCCACGTCCTCTGTCCTGGCTGGGGGAAAAGGGTGGGAGAGGGTGCGATTTGCTTTTCTTTCCTCGATCACCTAAGGACAGAACACTCAGTTTTTCTGCTTTCTCATCCGCCCGTTCTGGGATATTTGGAGGCGGCGGTTATTCTAATCAAGAAAAAGATACGTGCCCCAGTGTTTCCGCTTTCCCTGGTTAATAACCGCTTGTGCTTCGGTTGCCAGAGCGCGGGGTTTTGGTGCAGCGGGTACCCCCAAGCCCGTCTTGCACCCAGGAGCCAGGCGTGAGGACCCTCGCTGCCCCCAGGGACCCGCTCGAGTGGTCCCTTTTTGGTAGGTTCGAGGATGGTTGCAAGGAGCAGAGGGTAAAACACTGCGGGTTCTTATGCCGCCTTTTCCCTCAGCATATCCTCTGGTCTCCGGAGCTGTCCAGAAACCCCGCTCGGAGGATCGGTCAGGGTATGAGTGCCTACTCACTTGGAGGCCCAGGGTTTGCATCCTGGGGTCCTGCCTCTATGGAAGTAGACACCGAGGAGCATCTCCTTTGAGAATCAGCACTTCTCTCCCTTAGAGACCATTGAACAGCATTTGTTTTTATCATTGTCTCTGACAAGATTCCCCCCCCCCCTTTTTTTTCCCCAGAGACTTGCCAGCTGAGTGCGCTCGAGTGCACTCGGGGTCGAGCCTAGTAGGGGACACTTTTTAATAGGGGCGGTGGGAGGCAGTCTTGCAAAACAGAAATTTCCAAATCCGTTTCTGGCTGACCCCTCCGGGCTGTAGCCAGTGTTTCTACAATGCCTTTCTTCCTTCTGGTGCCTGAGGAGGCTTGCAACCCAGTATGGGACCGCTCGGGATGCCGCCTTGTTGAGGCTTGAACCATCTCAGTTCTCATTTTTGTTCCTACCTAGGCTTCGAGGCAACTAGCCCTTACCCTCACCCCAGGAGCCGAGGGAGGTTTGTAAGAGGAACGGGGAAGGCAGCTTTTGGAGTCAGGCAAAGTAAAAATATCACAGCCCTGGGAGATGCTGGTTTTAGGTTTGCCGAGGCCGCTGGACCTCCAGGGGCGCCCCAGAGCCACCTGTCAAGCTCCTGCTTCCTCTAGATTGGCTCAACCACCTGCACACACCAAAGGGTCCGGGCGCACGCGTCCAGGTGCCCTGGCTGGGGGTTTGCGACATCTGGCGCTAGGCGGTACCCACAGCTCAATGCTGCCGCCCGTGGTAGGCTGGAAAACCCTTGGGGACCGGTCGCTTTGGGACCTGGCACTTCTTGCTGCCATAGCTTCGGAAACATTTAACGTTTGTCTTGGGATACATTTTGTTTAGCTTTTGGTTTTCATCAAGGTACTCCTTGTGAGTTCTTAACTGAAATTTCGTGTTGGTTATTTTTATTTTTTATTATCCCACCGACTTTTCGGCTGCATGTGAGCCCCCAGCTCTTGTTCAGAACTCAGAGTCGCTGTGGTTTAGGGAGGCCTTTGGAAGTAGCTAGGGCTTGGGTGTTTTCCAGCGGTCGGAAGCAGGGTTATGGCTCTTAACGGCGCGGCAAGTGTGGAATCCGGGCCACAGCTGGTGCTACAAACGATGCCTTCAGAGTGCCGAAGGAAGAATTATCAAACACGACAGTGGGCACTTCGCATTTTTTTTTTCTAATTCTAAAATATTAGTGTGGAAAATCATGAGACGACGTAGTTGATTTTTTGATATCTCCTCTGAAGCCTCAACAGTTGTCCGTGATTTCATCTAGATTCTCAACCTCCTCAGCACACTAGTGTGTGTGTGTGTGTGTGTGTGTGTGTGTGTATGTGTGTGTGGGTGGGGGGGTGCCTGGATTGGGAAGGCAAAGCTTACTATCTAGCTCAAGCTGGCCTCTAACCTGAGCTGGGTGAGGTAGGCCTTGAATCCCCGATCCTCCTACCTTCAGGATTGCTGGGGTTACAGGCCCATTGTCAAACGTAAGATTTTAAATACAATTTTGAGTGGTTGACATAACTATTTTGTCTCTATCCCCAGGCACTGGGAACTGCATCACCTCTGACAGGATGTAAAGCAGATTACTTGAAAGGGTTAACTTTTGCCCCCCCCACCCCCAAATTAATTTGCACTCTTTAGCTGTTCATACAGATTCATGAAAACCAATTTCTTTTGGCTGTTAGAGTCCTTCTCTTGGATTCTGCTGGCCTGTGTTGTGATGACATTATATCTAGCAGGTTGCTACTGGAATACTTCAGAAGGAGGAGCCTGACTGCTTTTGTCCTGGAAGGGTCAGAATCCAGTGATTGACATCCGATGTCCTGTGAATCCTAGCTGGTCCAGCAACAGGCTTCTCTAGCTGCTACGTATGTGACTTGGGCATTTCAGTGGCCATGCCTGGGACCTCCTCAGGCAGAGACTAGGGCAGAGTTTGGAAGTCTTCACTCTTCGTCTTAGAAGTGAGGTCTGACAAGTTTCTCACTTCCACGTATTCATGTGAGAAAGACTTTGTTATCTCGTCTGTACACCGAGTCCCGCTGACATGATTAGAATCAAATCTTCCATCTCTTCTTCCAGACATTGCTTTTGGTGAGGATAGCTGAGGTTAGAACCCAAACACAAACAGGCATAAATACGCAAAGGCGTACCTGGGTCTTTCCAAAATAGAGGACATTCCCGTCTGAAGAAGGGGGCATTCTGTAGAAGGGCTTTGAATAACACTGTTTACACTGAAGCAGAGACTATGTTGCTTAAATAAATGTCCAGGAAATATTGATAATTTAATGCTGTGAGAAAAAGCAAATACAAAATAGAAAACAACCACCAAGCTAAACCGACACCCCCCCCCCCCCTTAACATTTCTGTTGTTTCCTCTTAAGTTGTCATTACAATCTCCTGGAGGAGTTGAAAGGAGTGTCTGTGCCACACGGTGCCCTGTACTGCCTCTTGTCCCTGCTCTCCCTTTCTTGCCTCCATCTTTAGCCACAGAAGCAATCTGGCTTCTACCTGCACCTTCCTGAGGCTGGAAAGGCCATGGAACCAAGTAGGCAAGCTGGCCTGGACCATGCCTTTGGTGGTAAACTAAGCCTTTGGTGGTGTTTATTCTCTTTCTGTTCAGTGTTCTAATGGTAGCCCGGGGGGCCATATGATGCAAGGTGCTGATGACAGGTGTGTCTACGATCGACACTTTCGTCTCAGGCTGTGTCTCTTGTGTTTATAACTTGGAGCGTTATGGAAAGACCTAAGGATCCCAAAGTTCCATCTGCAGTGGTGACGTCCTCCTGTCGGCCTGTGATCTGCCTTGGTGCCAGGTTGACCACTCTTGGGTCCTGGGTGGTCATCTGTGACCTTGGGATTCTGTCTTTACCCGTGCAAGGAATAAAAGCCACTGTGTTTCTAGTGATAGAATGAAGCTAAGGAAGAAGTCCCTGTGCTCAGTTTCCCCGCTGCACTTGATCTAGGTCAAGGTAGTAGCCATGTGCAACAGAGGGAGGGACTTGGATGTGAAGCTGCTCTCAGCAGAGCGTTCTCAGCAGGCCTGAAGTTGGACGTTGGTCTCTGGCTTGGCTCAGCACTAAGTGGGCACGTTTTCCATCACGGTCAGCTACTCTAGATCTGCAGGAAGTCATGACAGGGTTAAAGATCACAGACCTCCATTTCCCATCTAAGAAATGAGAGCAACTGTCGTACCTGTTGAGAACATCGTGGGAAACCATGTCAGTCAGTCCCCTGTGCCCTCAGAATCAGGTGTCGTTGCATGGAAAAATTACCTGTTTCCAGCGTCATTATTTATTTATTTATTTATTTTTGCGTTACATTTATGTGGTATTATAATTTTAAAAAAGTGACTAAATAAAAAGACATTTTACTGTGGCTTTGGGTTCGGTTCCTAGCACTGATAAAAGAAATTTTTAAAAGGTGACTGCATTTCAAATCCTGTATTTGTTACAGCCCTTTCCCCCTGTTTTTTGAATTCTCTGGTTCCAAATCCTCAGGACTGGCCAAGTATTAATCTCTTTCAAAGATAAGTATCTTGTAGCAAGATTAGATGAATTACACTTGGAGAAAAGACCCTGGTGGGCTGGGAATACAGCTTAGTCGGTGGAGGGTTTGCCCAGCGTGAAAGAAACTCTGGGATAGACCCCAGCATGTGTAAACTGGGGGGTGATACTTGGGAGGTGGAGGTGTCAGAAATTCAAGGTCATTGTAGTTATACAGAAATGTTGAAGCTACCCTGTGTGTGTGTGTGTGTGTGTGTGTTTAAGGAGAGCATGTAACAGATTCATGGTTTGGTCATACTACGGAAAGGTCTCACTAACTATCTGGCTACTCTGCAGCTTGCATGTAGACCAGGCTGACCATACGCCCATAAAGGTCCACCTGACTCTTCCTGTGCACCCCGATGCCTACCTGTGAGAAGAGTTCTTAGCGTTCTCCACGCTGGCGGTGCAGTGCAGCTCTATGTAGCTAGAGGGTTGAGTGAGCCCTTCAGGGACACCTAGCCTTGGACCGGCCATTTTACTTGGTATAGTTTGTAGCAAAATATTTTGTATTTTGACAGAAGAACAAAACAAAAGCCTGCTTTAACACAAGGTGTCTCTAGGCCTATGCAGGCTTGAGGGTTTTTGACAGCTGCGTTTGATAGGACGAATCTTTAAAAAATATTAAGGAAATGCTTCTTGGAGGGAGAAGAAGGAAAGCCTGCTGATCACATGCTGTCTGCGATGTCTGCTCTGTGGGAACCGGGGTATGACTGCTCTTCTTGGATTGAGGTGTAGGAGGCAACTCCGACTGCTCAGGAACTTTGGTTTCTGTCAATCATTCAGTGAGAGCTACCATACTGTTTAATAGCACAAAGCAAGGAAGGCATCTTACAGGAGCCTGGAACTTGTTAATACTTCCTTATTATTGTTCTTATCGTTATTATTATCATTCTCTAAACTAGGTTGCCATTGAGAGTTGTACACGAACGGAGAGAAGTCAGTAGGAGTTTGTCCTCTAGAGCCAACCTACCTCTCCCTAGCTGTGTACCGTAGACAAGTGATTTCTCTCTCATGTGCCTTGTTCTTCTCTCCCCATTAGTGCCAAGGAATAGCGCTGGTACCACGTCTCCTTAGGCCTTTATGCAGTGTGCAGGGGAAAGTGCTCAGAGATTTAGTGCAATGTGTGGTAAATAATAACTCAATAATTTAACCGTTTTTTCTTTTATGGATATGAAAGAGTTTGGATAGGAGTATACGGAAAGAGGAAACTGGACCAAGAAAGGATGACAGCTTAGTTACGTGTCTGCCTGCTTTGATAAGAAAATGTACAATGGGTTTCTATTTGGCCCTTGTTGTTGGGCGGAGGAGGCAAGACAGCATGGAGGGCACGGCCAGTGGAGGTAGGAAAGCTGGCTGCATTTCACCTGTTCGAGTCTGTGCTGGTCTTGGTCTGTTCTGCATTCTCAACTTCATGTGTTTCCCACAAACCTGACACAACAATCTTTCTGATCCCTGGGTACAAGGAGTGGCTTGGTCATGCACCCTGAGGCGTGAGAGAGAGAGAGAGAGAGAGAGAGAGAGAGAGAGAGAGAGAGAGAGAGAGTGTGTGTGTGTGCGCATGTGGAGGACAGATGTTGGTGTTGGGTGCCTTCCTTAATTATTCTCTTGTATTTTGAAACAGGGTCTCTTAGTGAAGCTGGGGCTCCCCTCTTAGGCAACCATGGCTGACAGGCCCCAGCAATCCTCCTGTCTTGGCCTCTCCGGGATTGGAATTACAGATTTGTGCCCCAGTGGCAGGCTTTGCGTGCGCATGCTGGGGATCCAAACTCAGCTCTTCGTGCGAGTGTGGCAGGCACACACACTACCAGTGGTTCACCGTTGCTCCAGCCCCCTCCAACAGCTCTTAGCAAGCGTTTCTGTACTGTTTGGACGTCATGGTAGCTGATAAACCCTTGCTCAGTGATCATCTTTTTGGGTTTTTGTGGGCTGGACTAAGGGAGAGCCGGCAGTGGTATTGGGTATTAGCTCTTCTTTTGGACCTGTGCTGCGCTCTGCCCATTAATGTCACTGTTTCAGGGACTTGGACCTGCAGCGTGTGCAGGAGACACGGTGCCAGCAACAGCTCCTGCTCTCTGGTTCCAGTTCTGAAGGCTCAAGTCAGACTAGCACGGGCTTTTCTGGCCAAACAACAGAATGCGATTTTAAACCACTCAGTTGAGCTATTTTGGGGGAGTGACACAGTTGGCTGCTGAAATCTAACTGAAAAGGAAGAAATGAAAGCGCAGTTCATGGAATATGTAACACTTCCTCAGAGAAAATAGGGCAGGCGCTCTTATTTTGGGCCTGTGATACTATGTTGCTGACTTTGCGGCAGAGCAGAGAGGCAGGCTGTTGGATCGGGCAGTGGGTATATACTTTTGAGGAATTCCTATCAGTTACTGTGTGAATTTGAGAGCTCTCTGGCTTCTCACGCTATGACTGCGCCTGAAGTCTCCAGCGCATTTGGAATATCATCTGGAGGAATTTGGATAAAGGAGACAACCGTTAGCATTTTACTAGGCATAGAGCTAGTGTCCAGATGAGCGAAGGCATACTGTTCTTGTTTAAGATCGTCTTTTCTCTCTTAAAAACTTACTTGTTCCTTTAGTTCGTATGTATTTGTGAGTGGGTGTGGGTGTGCCCATGTGTGTGTGCAGGTGCCTGTGGAGGCAGAGGGCATTCTTTGGTTCTGCCCCTTAGGCATCTCTACCTTGTTTGTTTTTTTTTTTTTTTTTTTTTTTTTTTTTGAGATAAGGTCTGTCTTTTGGCCACTGCCTGCCTACTGGAGGAGGCCAAGGAGCCTCTGGGAGCCACCGGTCTCCACCTCCCTAGCACTGAGTTCACAGATTCCTAACTACACGCACATATCTTGTTTACCTGAATTCTGAGGACCAGACTCAGGTTCTCTAGCATGGAAGGCAAATACTTCACCAACTGAACCATGTCCCCAGTCTCCCCAGATAGTCTTTTTAGGCTTTTTAAGAATTGTCAAGAGAGAGGCCTAGTTTTTTTTCCTTTTTCTTTTCTTTTCTTTTCTTTTCGTTTCTTTCTTTCTTTCTTTCTTTTTTCTTTTCTTTTTTTTGACTGGGGAACCATTTGGGACTTTGACTGTTGTGCCTTTTCATTATCCTATATATCATGTGAGTGTGGAGTGTGGGCTGCAGGTTCTGAATCACCCAGCACTGGAGGAGCAGGGTTGACGGAGGTAGTTAGACTTGGCAGGAGATAATGCGGGTTCTGGATTTTTTTTTTCCCAGAGTGTAAAACTAGCTTCAAGGAGCCTACTTACCAGCTGTGAGATCTTAGTCAAAACCTTCACTTTATTTTTCTTCCTTCCTTCCTTTCTTTCTTTCTTTTTCTTTTTCTTTTTCTTTTTCTTTTTTTTTTTTTTTTTTGTGGCCTGGGTTGTGGTCTCACTTAGCCCAAGACGGCCTTGAACTTGCATAGCAGGTGAAGATGATCCTCAACTCCTGGTCCTCCTCTGTCTCCTAGTTATAGGCATGTGTGTGGTCCTGGGGGTTAAAGCCAGGGCTGTTTTCAAGCGGTCACATTCCCTGCCCAGACTATATTTCTTTGAGGTTTTTTCCCCCTCATCGTTAGCTAAATTATTTCTAAAATTCTTGGAGTTTTAAGGTTCGCTGCTTCCACACTGAGTTGTTGGAATGATTGTGACCTTTGCATACTAAGCTAGTCAAGTGTTCAATGCATCCAACGCTCTGTGGGGGCATCCTGCACTCTGTGGGGGCATCCTGTACTCTGTGGGGGCATCCTGTACTCTGTGGGGACATCCTGTACTCTGTGGGGGCATCCTGTACTCTGTGGGGGCATCCTGTACTCTGTGGGGACATCCTGCACTCTGTGGGGTATCCTGCACTCTGTGGGGGCATCCTGCACTCTGTGGGGGCATCCTGCACTCTGTGGGGGCATCCTGCACTCTGTGGGGACATCCTGCACTCTGTGGGGACATCCAGCGCTCTGTGGGGGCATCCTGCACTCTGTGGGGGCATCCTGCACTCTGTGGGGGCATCCTGTACTCTGTGGGGGCATCCTGTACTCTGTGGGGGCATCCTGTACTCTGTGGGGCATTTGAACTCTGTGGGGCATCCTACGCTCAGTGGGGTATCCTGAACTCTGTGGGGCATTCTGCATTCTGGGGCACCCTGTAGTCTGTGGCATCTCGCATTCTGTGGCATGGTGCCTGGTAAACTTTTCCTGAGTTTGCTTTCTTGCTGTAGGATATTTTTGGGTGGGATGGCCTTTAGTTAGGGTTTCCCTTGCAATGAAGAAACACCATGACCATGGCAAGTCTTATAAAAGAAAACATTTAATTGGGGTGGGGGACTTACAGTTCAGAGGCCATCATGGGAAACAGCCGTTGTCACGGTGGGAAACAACCATGGTGGCATGCAGGCATGCTGCTGGAGAAGGAGCTGAGAGTTCTACATCTTGATTGACAGGCAGCAAGAAGTCTGTGTGTCGTACTGGTTATAGCTTAAGCATAATGAGACCTCAAAGCCCACCCCCACAGTGGCACACTTCTTCCAACAAGGCCACACCTCCTATTAGTGCCACTCCCTTATGGGCCAAGCATTCAAATGCATGAGTCTATGAGGTTTATACTTATTCAAAGCACCACAGGTGATCTGTGGGGCAGAGACAGGCCTGGTGGTACAGGTCTATAATCCTAGGTACTGGTGAGGTCAAGGCAGAAGCATCAGAAGTCCAAGGCAAGCCTGGGAAACTTAGTCTCTCTCAAGAGGTAAAAAGAGGGCTGGAGGTATTGTTCAATGGTGGAACTCTGACCCAGCATACTTGAAAGTCCTAGGTTTAATCCTAATCTTGAAAAGAAATAAGAAATCTCACTGGTAGTGAAGAGATGGCTCATGGGTAAAACCTTGTACTCCTTTGGTGGAGGAGTGGAGTTTGACTCCTAGCACCCACTATAGGCTGAAACTCCAGCTCCCGGTGGATGCAAGGCTTCAAGTATCTGACAGCACCTACAGTCATGTGGGCATTGACCCCTCATACACAGTTACAGATGGTAAAAATCAGTCTTTCAAGCAAAGGAATAATCTCTCTCCTTCTTGCTGTCTGTTTCTATCCTAGCACGCAGCATGCTGAGCAGATGCGGGTGCTCATGGATATGTTTTCCCCTGGTACTGGGAGTGAACCCAGGGCCTGTGGATGGCAGTGGAGCTCTCTGTGACTGAGCTGCAGCCTCAGGCCTTTTGTTTTCCTTTTCTTTGCAGGACCAGATCATTATGGGACCAGAGAGTTGGCTCAGTTGTTAAGGGCACTTACTGCTCTTGCAGAACTACCCATAACTAGAGTTCCAAGGAACTCAGATCTCTCTCTGGCCTCTGAGGGCTCCTTCAGGCACGCTCAGGCACACACACACTCAGGCATGTGAAAAAACAAAAAAGAAACCCAGATAATTGAGCACCTGTGGGACAGGGCTAGCGATCCAGCCTTGAAGAAGACCATTGTCTGACTCCTGCTTGTAGTGGCATTTGAGTTTCAAGAGTGAGATGCGCAGGGCCAAGCCATTCCAGGGCATGACGTCACGACGTAGTTCAGAACAAGAGCCTGAACCATATGAGATGGCAACATTGTCTAGCTGACTTCATCCTCGATGACTGGCAGAAATGGGGGTGGTTGGTGGGGGCTTGAATGTATCCCATGGCTTTCTTCTGTGAAACCAAATGAGCCGCTGTAGAGGGAGCAACACCGTGTGAAGGGACACCTAGTTGTGTTGACAAGACACGGAGGCAGCAGGATCCCCTAAATGTTGGCAGAAGTACAAAAGGGCAGAGAGGGGCTTGGAATCTGGGGCTGTTTAATCCTAGAGGCAGTTAAAATATTCCGATTTCTTCTTGGCCTCCGTTTCTTCACTGTTAATTTCAAGTCAGAACTCATCCATTAAACAGGATGTAAAAGCTGAGTACTTCAGTCTTTGGCCATTTATTAGTTTTACTAAAATAAAAAATATTTTCGATAGGGTCTTTCATATTCCCAACTGGCCTTGTCCTCACTATATAGCCAAAGATGGTCTTGAACTTCTGAGTGTCCTGCCTTTGCCTCCAGGAGCTGGGGTTACAAGACTTTGCTACCATACCCCATTATGTGGTTCTGGGGTTCTAATCCAGAGTCTGTGCATGCTGGGTAAGCATTCTACCAACCTAGCTACATCCCTGGTCCTGGTTTTCCTTGGAGACAGGGCCTCACTGCATAGCACAGGTTAGCCTAGAAAGAGTTCAACATCTTCTAGCATCTTTGCCACATGGATTCTAGATTCCAGGAGAGGACCACTATGCCTTCTTTACTTTTGACTTTGCGAATAAGCTTTCAATCTTATTGATCCTGAAAGGCAGTTCCAAGGATGTAAGTTTGCTCATGCCAACACAGTTCCCTATCACTTTTAAATTCTGTCTTATTAATCTGGATGTTTTGCCTACATGAATGTCTGTCTGTTCAGCACATTTGTGCAGTGCCAGAGGAGGCCAAAAGAGGGCGGTCAGAGCTCCAGAGGACCTGAGTTTGATTTCTAGCACCCACGTGGTGGCTAACAAGGGTCTGTAACTTCAGTTCCGTGGGATCTAATGTCATCATGGGGTCCACAGATTTACATGCCTCCCAGACACCCTTAGACCTAAACTAATCATTTAAAGAATAACAAAATAAAAGCTAAAAAAAAAAAAGAAAAGAAATGGGTATTTTACATTCATGCAGTCAAGGAATGTTTTCTGAGAATCCACAGCTTGCCTGGCAGTGTTGGGGACACGACAGAGACAGTGGGGGCCACATCGGCTGCAAGCTCCTGCCTGCACAGCAGCTTCCTACGAAAGGGTTACTCATTAGAAACTGAGAGGCTAAGAGTCCTGGAGTCCCTACTCTTGCTTGGCAACACCCGCAGGCACAGGCTGGAATTGCATGGAGGCTGCCCTCTGGGAATGGGGCACACACCTGGCCCACAGTGGTTGTTTACAAGACTAGGTTGGTCTCTTGAGGTGCTTGCTACTTTGGTGTGGGTGATTTCTCACTGAGGGACAGGTTTTGTTAGCTTTATTTTTATCCATCCATCCATACATCGAGCCAGCCAGCCATCTATTTTAACTTTGTAGAGTTTTGTATTCCATAGACTGGCTGTGTTTGTCTGGGAGCATGCCTGTATGTGCATGTGCGTGTGTATCTTTGAGTACATTCACTCTTGGCTGGTGATGTGACTTCACTCCTGTCCATCTGGCCTTTGAAGCCTGGGCTCAGCTGTCAGTTGTCCTGGTCCTCTCTGGCTTCACAGATGTCCTGCTGTTTGCATATCTCACAGGAGCCTGGTGACTTCTGTTGGCGACTTTAGGCAACGGTGGGTTTGATCAGTTAAAACCAGGGATCTGAGAAAATCTCATTTGATTTCCAAATTACCACCTGTGTCACCTTCTTATTAACCAACTCCCTGGGACTGGGTGGTGTGTGTGGTGTGCTGGGTGAAGGCAGTGGGCAGAGCAGGGAGATCTGAGTAGATGAACGTTAGTGGTGCACATTTAGTGGACTCCTCGCCACTTCGTTTTTTTTATACATAATCTCCACCCCTTCTAGGTTTTAATAAATGGCTTTCTAGTTAGTGATAACCATCACATATCTTGCTTTGTATTTGTGTAGGTGTGTCTGTGTGTCTGTGTGTGTGTGTGTATTGTATGTGCGAGTATGTGTGTTTCCACAAGGAGGCCAGAGGAGGACATCAGATGTCTTGCTTTGTCTATCATCTTCCCTTGAGAAAGAGACTCTCACAGAATCTGGAGAGACACAGATAGCCAGCAAACTTGGGTGATTCCCCACCCCTTCCAGAACAGCTCTGGGGTTCTAGGCATGTCCCAGCTCCCCCCTCCCCCACACAGGTGCTGGTATCTACCTCAGGTCCTCATGACTGCCATCAAGTGCCCTCTCCAGCCTGAAATCAAGAGCAGTGTGTGGATCCCTGAGCTTTGTATTGAGGTTGAGGGCAGCTTTTGACTGACAGATGGACGGTAGGAGGAGCCTAGAGCTTACTGAGATGCCCCCCCGCAGGCCCACATCCATGCAGAGTGGCAGCAGTTGTATTTGAGGGCTGACCGAATGAAGAGACAGCTTTCTTCTTCCACAGTACACCGGGATGTCTACTGAGCTCTGGTACCTTTGGACATATAGAAACTTACATGTGCTTACTTTATCCTCTTAGGAGTTGCATTACCCAAGGTTAACGTCCCTTAATAGGATTCCAAGGGTCAATGTTGTTACGATTGTTGGGATCCATCTTTATAAGGAAAACTAGCTGGGTGTGATGATAGACCACTGTCAGTTCAGAATATAGGGTTACAAGTTCTAGGCCAGTCTGTGCTATGTAGTGAGCCCTTGTCAAAAAATAAATATAAAAATAGAAAAGTCTGAATTTGCACCGTCTGTTGCTGGCCACCAAGGTGTCTAAACTGGCTATGTTCTGATTACAGAGCAGCTGTGTTCGGAACAGCAGGGTGATGGGATAGTGTCGGTGGCGGTACCAACGCTAGTCTCCCTTTCTTTCTGGTGAAATAAATAAATTCTCTTCAACCAGTGGTCATTATGTCAAGAATGACCTCGATTTTAGAACGACCTTGGTTTCAGGCTTGGTCAGAACTAGGCACTGTCAGTTCTGCTTTGTTTACTTAAGAAACATGGATGTGGGACATGTCCAGGCTAGCAGAGTGAGACTCAGCTGATGGTGGAACGCAGAGGCGGAGTTATCTGTTGTCTCTCGAAGTGGCTTTAGGCAGCTGTCCAGGAGAAGGGCTTTCCACCACTGCTGTTCCTCAGTGACAAGTGCTAGCTCGCCACCTAGTTTCTAGTGCCTTGGCTCTGCTGCGCGCTGGCCAGTGCATCCAGGGGACTGCGCACGTGTATGGGCAGAGACCAAGTTTTGTAGAGCGCACTAGCTGCCTGCTCTGTTTATTGCTCATCAGATCCCTGTCTTCTCCTCTGAAGCTAGCTCTTTTCTTTTACTCATGTGTGGATAAAGGCCGTTAGTGGAGGGCGTGCAAAATCTCTTGAGTTTTAGATGATCAGCCCCTCAGTTTCTCACCTGGCCACTTTGGAGGAAGCCCCTGAAGTTGTATCGCATAACAGAGGCAGGTATGTTGGTGTTAGGGTCTCTCCGCACATATTTCAGACTGTGATGTTTTTCAGTTAGTGAAGCTTCTTGCTTGATAGGAGGTTGCCATTGGTCTTCAAATTTCTGCCTTTGCTCTTGATGCAAAGTGGAGGAAAAATGGATTCCTAGAAAATTCTAACTAATGTACAGGTGCTCTTGCCACATAAACGAAGGAGAGCCATGGACATGTGAAATGCTTGATGACCTTTAAGCAAGATCCTGAGGGGACAAGAGAGCAGTGGTGAACGCATGCGTTCTGAGCTGTCTGGACTCAGGAGCAAACCTCAGCTTCGTCTTTCACCATCTTTGCCTAGCGGCTTCCCTCTATTGGTTTTTCTCCCCTTGAAAATGGAAGCAATGAGTTCCAGCCTCCTAGATTTTTTCAGAAGAAACAAGTGAGCCATGCGTGCAAATCACCAGCCAAGAGCGGCTTGTGTAGAATATTGTAAAGAGCCCTACTTCCAATAGGGCTTGCGCGGGATTTACTGTATCCATTAGCTCTTCTTCACCATGACCAAAGTACCTAACACAAACACTTTTGGGAGAAATTACTTATTTTGGCTCACAGTTTCACAGCATTCAGCTCATGGTGGAACAGATGGGGTGGCAGCCCGTGATAGGCAGGAAACAATGTAGATGGCACACAGGGACCCCGACACCTTGTTGCCCTCAGTGACACAACTGTAGCCTCCCCAGTGTTTCCTCAGGGGCCACCTCCCAGAGATGCCGTCACATTGTGAATCTATCCATGGATTGATTAACCTATTGATTAGGGCAGAGTCCTCAGACACGTCCAGAGCTGTGTTTTCTTAATCCCCCAAGCGTTTCTCATCAGGTCAGGCTAACACGCAGCGTCAGTCCTCACACTGAACAAAGGCTTGCCTAAGTATGCTTTCAGTTCCTGCTGTGTTGTCCTACGTGGGGGGGTGGGGGGGTGGATGGGAGCTGGAGTTCAGAGACAACAGAGAGCCCATAGCTGGTGAAGTAGCCGAAGACCTGGCTTTCTGGGTGCTGGCATGACCCGTCCAGCAGGCCAGATTATTTATGGGTCTCGAGGAGGCATCACCTAAGAATAATGGGGGGTGAAAGGGAAAGGGAACCAAGCGCGTAAAGAAAGACAAAGTCAGTCTGAGATGCGTCAAGGCTCCGTTTATTACAGGCAAGGTTTCATTTTTATAGGGCAGTTTTGGAAGGGAAGGTTACGGGCAGAGGGGAATGGAAGACTACTGCACCCTAGGTCAAAGAGAAAGTAGTTGTTTTTGTCCTTATTATATCTCATAGAACATCATATGGTTAGACCGTTTCAAGAACTTGCACCACAGTTGGGTGTGCTCTCTGCAGCAAACTTGTTCTCATGAAAAGGGTGTGGAAGATTGACCAATTCTTTTGGCCTGAGGGTCTCTTGGTCCCTCACACTGGCAGCCTTCAAGTCTGCTTTCCTTGGAGAGCAGGTAGTAGACCAAAGTGGTCAACATTTAGTGAGACGGTATTCTCAAGGTTTCTATGACCAAATATGTCAGTCAACTTAAAAGTAGAAACATTTTTATTTGGCTTGCAACTGATTCAGTAGGTTCTAGTTCGTGGTTGCTTAGTCTGTTACTTTGGACCAGTATGGGGGTGGAGTGTCGTGGTGAGGACATGTGATGGGGAGGTCTGTTCATAGTGGGGTGGCTGAGAAGCAAAAGACAAGAGGAGAGGACAGGGTCCTCATATTCCCTTCCAGGACATGCTTCTTCCAGCCCCTAGGGTACATCTAACAGTGCCATGGAGGGGTGACCAAACCTTTAACATACGGGACTTTGGAGGGAATTTTAGCCTCTGGCTGTAGCTGCTGCTAAGGCTTGAGTTGATCTCTTTAGTTGTCGGCTGGCAGGACAGGTTTGTGGGAACTGGCTTTCTCCTACTTAATGTTCTTGGTATGTACTGTGGCAACTGATGACTGAAATTATCTGTGTGAGTATGATGCTTCCACCTTCGGAGAGAGCTCATCCTGTCCTCAGGGTGCACAGGGACAGGAACATTCAAAGAAACTTTAGTATCTTATGTCATGTCTTCTTCCTGCATTTTCTACACGGCGGCCAGGCCAACAGCTGGTATTTGAGCTCAGGGTTCCCATTCCTATAGTAGTGGCAGACATGGCTAATCAATCACAGAGCTCTTTGCTGCCGAAGCCTGAATGAGAGCCTATAGATGGCTCGCCGGAGGACTTTTTCAGCATCCCTGTGCTATACTAAGATACAGCCAACCTTCAAAACCGGCAGAGTAAGGACAAGTATATTCTGCGGGATTTTATACCTTGTAAATATGTATATGGCTAAGTGGGCCTTGGTTAAGATTTCCTGGTCCATGCGATTGATTTGGTTTCCTATCTGACTCAGGTTCGTTTATTCAGGAACAAAGAATACAATCTCTTGACGGTGGTTACATCATATTCTAATTGGTGAGATCCACGGGTAGAGGCCTTGGGATCTAAACCTACTCACCTTTTTTTCCTTCTTCAAAGCCCAGAGGTTTTGCATCAGATTCTGGTTCTTGTTGGTCTGTTTGTGTTCTGAAGCGACACCATTTGGAATCCTTAGCTATTTAAGTAAGTGTTAAATATGGGCTTAGCGACGGCAGGGTTTAAAACTGTGACTGACTTAACGGATGCCGTTCCTCTGTTTATGCCTGGTGAAGGATTGTGTGTTTACTGTGAATAAATTCACGACTACCTTTATGGTCGCCTCCCTCACAGGATCTGATTGGTCCTCGGATGGGCGCTGCTTTTGTGAAAGGGAACTGGAGAGGAGAGACAGGAGTGTGAGGAGTCCCTTTCTGTGACACACAGGTGTTTGCTACTTACCAGTTTCTTAGATGACATTCAACAGTCTCGTGTTTGCTTCCCAGATGCGGCTGTCTTCCCAAAGGTCCCTTCTGGTGTCCTTGGATTATGTCCTGCAAGCCACTTGAGCTGTGTCCACCGCGGTGGCCACTGATTTCACGTGCCTGCTGGGAGGTGAAGTACACCTCATCTGAGATGTGCTTCAGTATGAACTACACGCTGATTTCAAACACATAGGGAAAAAGTATATATATGCTATCTCATTAACATTGAGCTGGAGAGATGGCTCAGCCGTTAAAGGCTAGGCTCACAATCAAGATAGAAAATGTTACATTGCAGGATTGAGGAGGTAGCTCAGTGGGTAAGTGCTTGTCACATAACGTGAGAACCTGTGTTTAGTCCTTATAAATGGTATTAAGAAGCTCATAATATCAGTTCTGGGAGGTCGGAACTGCAGGGTCCCCAGGCTTACTGGCCTGCCAGGCTAAGTTGAAGGTCAGTGACAGACCCTGTCGTAATAAAAAAGGTAGATGGCTCCTGAGGAATGGCATATCCCATGTGGCCATCTGACTTCCTCACACATATGTATCCTTCCACACATGAACATATATACGCAAGCATTTATATTGCTTGCCTATTGAAATGATAATACTTTAGATATATTAAAAAGAAAATGCTATTAAAAATTAATATTATCTGCCTCTTTTTATTGTTTTACACTATTCCATAAAATTAAAATTACTTATGTGACTTGCATGCAATGCCTGTGTCATATCTTCATATGGCATTCGTAAATTCTATATCAGATGGCCTTTGTCTAGAGTCCACTTGAAGTCTGTCTCACCCTCCCAGTGACAGATCCTGTGGTCCTCTCCAGTGTGACGCTGGCTCCCTCATTTTCTTCTCAATTTCAAAACTTAGGGCTTATAATAAGTGGAGCCGCTCCTTACAACAGTGGCCTTAAAAGCAGAGGCGTCAGTGTTAATTTAGAGCATTGGGGTCATTTGCCTTGTCTGATTGTCTGCCTTTTGTGACATGGGGCAAGAGTCCCAGCTCTGTGATGTAGCCTGAGGAATGAGGTAAACCACAGGACACACAGCCCTGACCTTTGTAAGCACTTGAAAGTCCGGACCACTATTGTTACCGCTTATGAGCAAGAATACTGCTAGGTTCTGGCGGGGTGACGATGGGCCATGGGTCTTGCTGCTTCTGCCACTGAGGATACCCAGAGACATCAGAGAACACCTTGGACATTCTGACTGAGCTGTTCAATGATCTGAAACGCGGAGCCTTGCAGGTCTTCAGAGAGATCTCACGCAGCCCGCAGAAGCCTGTCGGCAGAGGCGCTAACACACCACAGTGCTTGGCCAGCCTTCCTCAGCAGCACTGCAGGCTCATGTGTTGCTTTCCCTGGGAATTCTGTCTGATCACAGGTCAGGCGTGCATTTGAGTGCGTGCACTGCCAGGCAGAATGCAAGTTCTGGGCTCCAAGTTACTTTCGAGGTGCCAACTCTGATGGCATGGTGCGCTCTTTTATCAGTAGAACGAGGTTGTGGCCTCTGCATCCATATAGTGTATCAGTTCCTTTTCTCTTGCTGGGCTAGAATACCGGGAAGAATAACGTCAGAAGAAAGTCTGTTTTGTGCTTCTAGAGAGAAAGTCCACAGGGGCAAGGAAAGCATGGAAACAGAGAAGGAAGAGGAAGCTGTCCCATCACATCTCAACTGCACACTGGAAAAGTGGGACTCAAATATAACCCTCAAAGCCCACCCCCAGTGATGAATCTCCTCCTGCAAGTCACTACACCGTGCACGTTCCGTAATCTTTCAGAACAGTGCCACCAACCATGAACCCACATTAAATTCACGGGCCTATGGGGCGTTAGCATTCATACGACCACAGGTGGTGACATCTCATCTCCACGCGTAGGACTTTTGGTTCTGTGGCTAGCACACGGTAACCCTAGTGGCCCTTTCAAGCAGTACATGTTCTGTGCATTCCATCCTGCCTGTGATGCTCTTTGCTCTGCATCTGTGGAGACCGTGTCCTGTACTCCCGCATGTATCGCCACACATGTTCTCCTGTGTGTCTACAAGAGTGGCCCCAGGTTATTTTCTCAGAAGGGTTATACATGTGATGCAGAACACATCAAATGGGGGGAGCACAAGTCAAATAATTCCAAGCCAACTCCGAATAGAGTGTTCTGAGGTTTCTCTTTATTAAAAGGGAACTCAGAGATCACAGCGAGGAAATAGGAATGGGGGCTGACATCCAGGTGTGGTTCGCGGGAAGAAGAGACTGAACGGGGTGGGACTGTGACTTTCCGGTACCCAAAAGCCACACCTCAACCTGGTCCAGCCTCTCAAAGGCCATTGGCTGGAGGAGGTTCCCCATCCTACATGCAAGTAATGGTATTTGTTGGTGTTGTTTTCTTAAAAACTGGGTCTTACCATGTGGTCCTGGATGTCCTGGAACTTGTTACATAGACTGCTGGCTTCAAACTCACAGGGATCTGCCTGCTTCTGCCTCCCTAGTACTAAAGGCTTGTGCCATAAGTGTTAAAAGGATTCTAAAACTCTGTGTGAATTAGAGAACTCGAAAGAAGATTGCTAAAGTAGTTTGCTGTGTAGCTATGTTCAAGATGGAGAAAATAAAATGCTGAAATCCCGATCCAAACCCCAGGTGTCCGGGGACCATAAAGAAATGCAATAGGATACTGTATCCATTGCTTTTCTTGGTTTGGTGATAAACTATCTGACAAGCACCTACAGGGACGAAGGGTTTAGCTCCCAGTCCAAGGGTACAGCCCATCACCACAAGGATGTCATACTGGCAGGAGCCTGAGGCAGTCGCTCACGTGGTACCCACAGTCAGGAAAGCTGAGGGAGAAATCCTGATGCTAGCAGGCATCTGGAACGCTGCCTTCCACATTCAGGGTGTGTCTTCCCAGCTCAGCTAGCTGGTTCTAGGAACTCCCACACAGATGGATGGCCAGAGGCTTATCGTTCTGTGGTTCAAGATTCTGTCAAGTTGACGGTCAGAATTAACCTTTACAGATGCCTCCCAGGGAGAAAGTGGTTTATAAACACTCGGAAGCCTGGCTGGTATTTCCTTTGTGCACAGGGACTAGGGAGCTGGTCTGGCGAGGTAGTGGTGAGCCTGGGAGGTAGCTGGCCCTCGGTAAATTGGCTTGTTCCTAGGACTGGGTTGCAGGGCTTCAAGATGTGGGCCCTTGCCTGCTTTGTATCTTAGCGGCTTCCTCAGGGTGTGCGGGTGTTAGTTATCAGTGCCTGGCCCCTGCACATGCTCAGTGGAGAGAGCAAGATGCCTGGGAGCTGGTGCCCGCATTGACTGGATCTCAGCAGCCAGGTTCAGGCATTTGCACCCAAGTCTTCGGCTGTGGAGACCATAAAATAACACCTCAAAAGACTCCGGGACTATCGCACTGGTCTTCAAAATGAGACTTAAGTAGTTGCTAGTGTTGTCGTGGACCAGGGTTGGGTCTTTTGTTTCCATTTTCTTCATGGATAAGATTCAATCAGAGTCCAGTCTCTGAGTCAGTTGTAAACAAGCACTATGTAGTCCATAGCAGGCACATGGCTGTTATTGAAAACTAAGTATGTAATCAGTATTTTTGTGACTCTGTGACAATGTAGACCCTTCTTTCTGTGTTCACATAGGCCCCTCTGTTGACCAAGGGGCTCTCTTCACACCTAAAGGGAGGGCAGTACAAAGACCAGGCTATGTTGGGCATCCCTTGCCCCTCTGGACTCCAGTGTTTGAGCCAGATGATGTGAGATTCCATTATTTCTCTCAGTTGTTAACGCTGTTCCGGTCCTCACCCTGTTTAATGCTAGGTTGATTGATTGGAGTAGATGGCCATAATCCTTCCAGTGCCTCTTTTCAGACCAGTTTCAGCCAGGGTTGACTTTGGTCATTACTCAGCAAAAGGCACCAATATTAGCTGGAAGGCCACAAGAGGATTGATACATAGGTAGGCAGTAGGAGTTATCTCCTGCCTGATGAAGTCCTTTACTAGTGGCTTTTTTCCTTATGCTTTGAGCCCCAGGTTTAAGAGGTTTTCAGCTCTTAAAGAAGCCAATTATTATTATTATTATTATTATTATTATTATTATTATTATTATTATTCTTTTGGTCATAGGGACTGACAGCCTCTCTGAGAAAATACGCGGCTAGTACTTCGCTCTAAATGCTTCTCTTGTTTTTATTTGTACATGAGACTTCCAAGAATCTGCAAGGAAGAGAGTAAAACTGAGCAACATTTATAGCTTGGATTAAAATAATAGAAAGAGTCCGTGATGGTAGGAGGCCCTAGAGGGCCAGAGTGAAGCGGTCTGCACCTGATCCTCGAGGGTGGGGAGGATGCTGTCCCTGTCACACCTGATCCTTGTTTTAACTTACTCGTAGACCTGAGGTCAGGAGAGTGTCAGGTTCCCTCCAGAGCTTTGCGCCTAACCATATCTCGTCCCGTGCACTCTCCTTTCTCGGCATTATTGGACAGCAAGTGTTCCAACCTGAATTAAAATCAATAAGAAGCAATTCCATTTGTGTTTAACGACGAAGACTAGCGCTTCCAACAGAACATTGTGCTTTTGAGTAAAGTTCGGTTTTGTTCTTTGTTTCCTTCTGATTTAAAAAATAATTCGTCCTGGCTGGTGCCTTCCAATGAGATTAATTTTCCGTGATCCCTGCTTTGATTTAAAGTCGTGCTCACCGCCGTGTCTTTAAAACTTAGACTGTTGGTGTTGGCGCTGTGTTTGTGTATATAGATCCTCCGCAACACAGCATCTTGGCATCTGGACCGTCAGAGAAGTGTTGTCGGAGATGAAGGTCCAACCCTGCCCAGCCCCGTGTGTGCAGGCAGCTGCCCTGGTCTGCTGTGTTCCCACACATGGGAACATCCTGTTAGGAGGTCATTTGTGATGTCAACACTGAGTCATGACTCATGGTTTACCCCTTGGTTTGTAATATTTTGGTGAGTGGCAGATTTCTGAGCATCAGAATCCTTGCAGAGGACTGGAGAGATGGCTCAGGGGTTAAGAGCACGTACTGCCTTTGTAGAGGACTGGAATTTCCAGCACCCATGTCAGGCAACTCACAGCTGTTTGTTGCCTTAGCTTCGAGGTTTCCAGCTTCCTCTTCTGGCACTGTATGCATGTGTACATGTGAGCACGAATGTACACATGTAAACGCACATGTGCACGCATCCCCCCCCCCCCAGCAAAATAGGAGTGGGAGAGGCGACTCAGCAGTTGCGTACTTGGCTGCTCTCGCCAGAGTCTAGGTTCCTTCTCAGCACCCATATGGTAGCTCACAACTACCTGTTACTTCAATTTCAGGGGATTTTGGCCTCTGAGGGCTCATGCATGCATGTGGTACACACATAAACTCACTATGGCACACACACACACACACACACACACACACACACATCAAAACCTTTATAAAAGGATCACATTGTAAATTTAGAAATAGTTTCAATTATAAAGCTTCATTATTTAGAAAAAAGATGAAGTTTCAAATTCCTCTTTGACCTAAGGTGGGAGATTCTTGGAAAACTGGTCTTCTATATTATTTACCTGTAGCGTTCATTGTGGCCCTGATATGCCTTGCCCACTGACTTCTCATGAAACTATCTAGTTGCTAATCAGAAATCCTGAAAACTTTAAGGCACTGATCAGAGTGGGAAATTTTTACACTTTTTGTTGTTGTTTGTTGAGGCAAACTTCACGACGTAGACCAGGCTGACCTCGAACTGACAGAGATCTGTCTGCCCCTGCCTCCTGAGTGCTGGGACTAAAGGCGTGTGCCACCACGTGTAGCTATTAACACTTTGGTTAAACTTCTGAGCCATTGAGCAAAAACAGTTATAGATAGGGTTCTCTCTCTGCTTAATTTTCCTATTATTTAATTCTTTCCTTGCTTTGCAAGCATGAATTCTGAACTAATTGCTGTTTTAATTGCTTTCATTAGGTGATAGATTCTTCTGATTGAGTAGACCCTTTCCATCTCAACATAGCCAGGATTTAAAACTTAGCGTCCAGAAGGCTACGTTCTTTGGTGAGGAAATTTAAACGGCGATTAATAAAAAGGGAGGCGGTAGTCTTGGCCGCAGAAGCTTGTTAACTACAGCTGGTCGTTATCCGTTTGCTAAGGGTTTCTTGTTGGACTCTGGTGGGTGAGATGAATGGCGAGGAACACGGGAGAGCTGCCGAGTCAGTGTGGGGAGTTGGGGTGTCCTTATGCCCTGTTGCCTTGGTGGCCACACTTGCTAATGGGAAAACCTACAGCATCGTTTCAAAGGTGTTATGCTCACAGGCCTGGGAGCGCTTCACAGAGGCCCAGGCTATGATGATGGGGCATAGTGGCAATGCCCTGGGTTCTGGAAGCACAGGGCTGGGAGATTCATGGGGCCAGCAGGGCCTGGACTCTTCTCTTTGTTTTGTCTAGGACTGCCACTTTTCCCAGGAAAGGCTCCGCTTGCATTTAGTAATTACTGTGATAGGAAAATGGAAGAGTCACACCACCCTGCTGCCCTTTCTGCTCATCCTTCATCTCTCTAGGACCATGTGCCTCCCAGGTGTGTCCTCTGGCCACAGGTGGTTACAGAGAATAATATTTACTAGGTGGCGTCAAGAGTGGTTTCCTATAATGGGGCTACCTTGGGGTTTGGGGCACGTGAATTCTTTTTTGTTGGGAACAACAGATACAGTCCTCCAGTTCTGGGGGCTGAACTCAAAGTGTTGTACATGCTACACAAAAGCTAAGCTGAACACCAAGTCTTCAGCAGGCACCATTTTTCTTTCATGCGTGCGCAGGTTGTGTGCACACATGCTCACACAGGCCAGCGACAACTTAGGAGTCCTCTTTGGGAACCCTGTCTATCTCCTTTGACATGATTTGCCTCTAATTTGCCCCCAGCTCACCGAATACACTTCTCCATCTGGTCAGCTCGGGGACCTGCCTTCGAGCTGGATTACAAGCAGAGATCTGCCATGCTCAGTGATTTTTGTATCTGTTCATGGGGTCAAATTTGGGCGACCATGCTTCTTTGCGCTTACTGATTCAGACACGGTCTGGATGTTAACCTGTTTGCTGTACTGAACAATCAGGAGATGTGAGTTTATAAAACAGAAACTCAGAAAGCAATTGGGCTTTCAGTGTAAGCTTGTTATTGTTATGGGTCTTTGCCTCCTTAAGTTTTTAAACTCTGAAATAATTTCTGCTTTCCAGAGAACTTACAACGCTTGGAGAAATAGTCCCTGAGGTTCCTCAGTATTGAGTTTATCATGTTGTTCTTTTTCTTAACACACACATAATAGTGTTTTCTCTCTCTCACACGTACATGTGTACACACCTACACAGTTTATGTGCACACACAGCATTTTTTCTCTTTCATGCATGTGTGCATGCATACACACACACACACACACACACACACACAGATTTTCTCTCATGTGCCCACAGCGGGTTTTTTTCTCTCTCTCTGACATGCACACACTTTTTTTCTGGGTGGTTTGAGAATAAGGACTTGGACATGATGCTTCTTCGCCCTAAAATACCTATGGCATGTTTGAAAGGAATATGTTGGAAGTGCGGCATGGTTTGATTGTGGTATCTAATTGGTAGGCTCTGTTCGTATTTACTCAGTTATTACACTAATTCCCTTTGTAAGAAAACATGTGTTATGTTTTCTGTCATGACCTTTTAAGGCTCAGATTCTGTCTGTGTTTAGACCGTTTCCTTGGCTGTCTCAATTCTTAATTCTTATGAAATCCAGAACCTTGGGGCAAGGTAGATGGCTTATTTGGTGACGTGTTTGTCACGGCAAGCATGAGGAAATGAATTCAAACACCCAACACCTACAAAAAGACTGGATATAAGCCAGACATGATGGTGCATGTCTTTAATCTTAGCACTCAGGAGGCAGAAGCAGATGGAGCTCTGTGTTTTTGAGGCCTTCCTGGTCTACAAAGTGAGTTCCAGGACACCAGGGCTGTTACATAGAGAAACCCTGTTTTGAAAATGCCCCCACCCTCAAAAACAAATAAGACAAAACAAAACAAAATCCAACAAATTGGATATGGTGGCCTACACCTATAGCCCCATTGAGGGGAAACTGAGGCAGATGGATCCCTAAAGCTCATCATTCAGGCTAGCCAATCAGTGTGCTCCACATTTAATGAGAGAATAAATTGGCTTTCTCAAAGCAAAAAGGGAAACTGATGGAGGAATGACTTCTGATGTGGACCGGTGGCCTGTATGCAGGCACACATACCCCAACAATAAATAATATTAAAAAGTAAATTTGAGGCTGGAGTAGTGGCACACAACTTTAATCCCAGCACTGGGCAGGTAGAGGCAGGTGGATCTTTCTGAGTTCTAGACTAGCCTGGTCTACATAGTAAATACTAGGTTAGCCAGACCTTCCCGTGAAACCTTGTCTAGTTGGGAGGCAGAGACAGGCAGATCTCAGTGAGTTTATGACCAGTCTGGTCTATATAAAGCAAGTTCCAGGACAGCTAGGACTGTTACACAGAGAAACCTTGTCTCAAACCCCCCCTCTTCCAAATAAAAAGCACCCAAGATCCAAAAACCAACCAACCAACCAACCAACCAACCAAACAAACAAACAAACAAACAAATATATTAGAAACTTTATCTTTGTGACCTTTCTTGCCTTTGAGCACAAGCTCCTCAGTTTGAATCTCCCTCTGTTGGGCCTTATATGATGTTGCCTTATGGTTCTTGCTGTCCACTCTTTGTGAAAGCCCCCTGCCCTGATTCTGAAAGGTTCTTGTGATACTTTGGGTCTTTGATCTGACACTGTTTCTGAGGAGAGGAGATTTTGCACACTGTCCTAATGAGCACCTTTTTCTAAATTAGAGATGTACTGTTGCACAATACAAATTCCAAGAGCCATTAATATTTCTACAAGATGCATATTGGTGTATGCAAATAAACACCCGTGTGTTTCTTTTGAAGCAGGCCAGTGCCTGGGACTTCAGTCAGCTTTCCACAGGCAAAGCATTTGTTGCATTATAGCCTGGCATTTCTTTTCTCCTCTGCCTGTCAAGGAACTCCTTTAATACAGGGACCAGGAAGCAATAGCCTGGGGCTGTGGCCCTCAGCTTGTTTTGTACTGCAGCTAGGTTATAAAAATGATACTGTGTAGCCAGGTGTTGTGGTGCAGGCCTTCCCTCCCCCCACACAAAGTATATTATACATATGTTTTTACATATTTTAATTTTTTAAGACTTATTTTTTAATGAGACTCTAAAGCAATCATTCAAATTGATTCTTTAAACATTTATAACTTGAGGGGCTAGGAGATAGCTCAGCAGTTAAGAACATGGTCTGTTCTTCCAGAGGTCCCTGGTTCAATTCCCAGTACCCATGTGGTAGCTCACAACTGCCTGCAACCCCAATTCCAAGGGATCCCATGGCCTCTTCGGTCTTCCTCCAGCACCAGACATGTATGTTGTTCATAGACATACATGCAGCCAAACACCTTTACACATAGCATAGTCAATAAAAGGAAAATTTAAAAAAATGTAATTTAAATTATGTGCCTGGTTATGTGCACAAGAATGCAGGTGCCTGGAGAAGCCTCTGGAATCAGGTTTCCTGGGAACTGTAGTTATTTGTAGTTATGAGTTATTTGATGTGGGTGCTGGGAATCTAACGTGGGGCCTCTGGAAGAGCAGGACCTGCCAGCTCCTCAGCCCTGAAATGAAATTTTAAATCACTTAAAGCAGTCAAAGTCCTATGCTATTCGAATTTCAGACACAAAAATAAAGTTTTATTGGAACTTGTCCATAGCCTTGGCTTCTAGGAGGCATCGTGGTGGTTAAGTACTACAGCTATTTATAGAAGGCTGCCAACTCCCACTCTAAAGCCCTAATTTGATGTGATGACCACTGCGTTGTTAATGAATGACATGTTCCAGACCCTGAAGTTAGTCCCTGGTGTGTGTTAATTCAACCCTTCAGCAGCACCACAATGTAGGGATTTCATAGGTTGTTGAAAGTGTCTGCCGTATAGAGAGAAAGATTCTTCCGGTTTGGGGCCACATTGCCATATACCTGAGATAGTTGTTTGCTGCTACTCTTTTTCCTCTTGACCCCTGGGTCATCTTGAACTTTAAGGATTCAGGTGGCTGGTGGGGGCTGGAGACGTCAGTTTGAGGAGCTCAGGACACTGGGGTGAACAGTATGGTCAGAACTGTGGCTTCATGGTTTTCTCTCTGAGTAGATGTGGCCACTGGTGAAGAACTGAAGAGTGGGTACCCAAGTGGATTGTGACTCTGTGGACAGATTGGTATCTCAGCCCACTGTGGAAACCGGAGCAGAATAAAGGGCACATGGGCAGGGCTAACTATTGGATCAGATTTACTGAAAAAGTCTCCTCAAACTGGGCTTTGGCAAGAGACTCATAGCCGCGGGGACTCTGTGGAAGAAATAGCACTGGGCAAGAGACGAGGTGGGGAGTCAGAGGGCATTAGAAATGTTTGCCTCATGCACGCCACCCGTGGGGAGTCAGTGAGGCCTCCAGTCCCCATGGATTCTTGTCTCTGGTCTGCATTTTGGTTTCTGATAGATGGGAGTAGCCAGGAGTGAGTATCTCCCCCGAAGTAGGAAACGGGTATTTTTCTTTCTTGAAGTAGGATTCTGTCCCTAGTTTGTGACTATATTCTTTGCCAGGGCACTTCGGTGACATCTCAAGTCTTTGCACCTCTCTTCCACAATAGGAAGCCAGTTTAGCAGATTTACATTTATAAATATAGGAGCACAAGATGATTTTTATACAAATAATACTACATTCATCATTCTATCACTTGCTCTTTTATTCAACAGCAAGTTTTAAAAAAGCATGGTTTATCTCATCTGTTTACACAGTCTTTTTAATCGCTGTGTAGTAGTCCAGTGTTGAAAACACACCTTAGAGTCATAGATTTTTTTCCCTGCTTCTAGTCATTAAGACCATGTCACAGAAGTTCTCGTCGGCATCTCCTTGAGTGCGCATTTCCAGTATTGGCTTAGAGTGGGGCCACAGTGTCCTAGGGGGCCTTGGCGTAACCTGGGTCTTGGGTAACATCCCGTGTCACCCTGCAGTGTGTGTTCTTCCCTGCTGATGGTGAGGGGACAGAAAAGGCGAGATGTGCAAAATCAGGACAAATCAAGGCGAATATGCTTCTCTATAGCTTCCTCACCTGCACTCTGGGGGCCTCCATCCCCCATCCGGACAGACACCTCTGCAACCCTGCAGTCCTTTCAGCCTAGGGGTCAGCATTTCCCGTGTCAGCTTAGGGTGGGGAAAGGGGGGAGAAGAAGGGAGGGGGTAGAGAATTGAGGGACCATGGGTGGGAATTGCTCCAGTCCCCTCAATCAAGTCCGCACACAGCTCCCGCCCCCTTCTTAGCTAAAGTGCACCGACTTCAGAAGTTGGGCTGAATGAAGTTTTCATCATAATCTCTTGCCTTTACCCAGCAGCGCTGTTCTCTGTTTCTGTCTGATGGAGGCGTATTTAATGAGGAGATGGTTAGGAAGGGGGAATACTGGTCAGGGAAACTGAAGAACACAGACATGCACCGTCAGGCCGCATACCTGCTCTCAGGACTGGAGGTGACTGTTAAGTTGCGATTAGTAGGCGGCGGGTCTTCCTCGGGACCTGGTTTCTTCCAACCTTGACGGCCACGGGAAAGATGCACAGTTTGGTGTATTATCACAGCAAGTGGACTCTTTTTTCCCCTGAAGTGTTTAGAGCCTTGTCAGCAATGTAGACAGAAGATGGGCAGCTGTGTTTAAGAACACTGTGCACTGGAGTGAATATGTATTGATTGGTAGAATTATTTTTAAGGATGCCATTTCAAAAGCAGAGTTAGGTACTAAGCCAGCATGTTTTTATTTATATTTATTTGGTGGGGGGTTGCATGCATGCATGTGTGTTTGTAGGCCAGAGTCAGACTTTGGGTATCTCAGAGTTCACAGATTTGGTTAAACTGTTAGGCCAATAGATCCCTGGGATCTGAGTGCCTCTTCCTTCCCAGCACTAGGAGGACAAGTGCGTGCTGACACACCTGGCTTTTATGGGGACTCGGAAGTTAGGTCCTCATGCCCGCTCAGCAGTCTAAGCATGGTTAACTGAGTAGCTGACCTATTTTCAAGTGTTTGGATAAACAAGCTAGTCCTTGAAAGCATCATGGACAAATCAGAATGTCACCAGCCACACTGGATTTAATCCCGGAGAGGCTGAAAAATGAAAAAGTTCATCCGGGAGGGATAGGTGGCTCGCGACCCAGGGAACTGCCCCTCACCTGTGCAGGCACACTGGGGGTTGTTACTTATAAAGACATTGATTTCTTCATTCTGAGGCTGATGTAAATTGAGCTAGAGGCTAGAGTAACCGCAAGGGTAGGGCAGAACCCTGTTGTACCTCTGGGACACCAGGAGTCCACACAGGTTGTCAAATGCTAGGTGTTTGTAGGACAGGACCAACTTCAGGGGCTGAATGACTGCCCACATCCACTGCAATTCAAGATTTGCTGATGCACACCCACGGGGTCGCTGGAGGTGCATGGTGTCTGCTCCATGCCCCTTACTCTGTGCTACAGGGCTGTGCTGCATGGGTTGCAGGGGCTTGGACCTGGGTAGCACTTTGCTTGGTTCTGACTTACTCTCTGCTTATCATCTGGATGCCTTACTTTCAAGCTAGTTCTTATCAATGAAGCACAGCAGAGCGGTCTGCCGGTATGCTTGGGGAAGGAGTTTACAACAGGAGACACAATGTTGAAGCAAAATGGCCTGATCTCAGCAGAGCCAGGCCTGAAATCCAGAGTGGTTACAGCCAGCTCACCTTTGAAAAGAAAAGCCATCTATTGCGTGCCGTGGGAAAATGAAGGCAGTTTTTCTCAGTCCGGGTGAAAAGGGAGAGGGGCCTTTCTGTGTACAGATGCTTGCCATTTGTCAAAACACAGATGGCGTCTACTTTTCAGTTTGCATCTGGATTGCTGTATGCATAGAGCAACAGTGATATCTCTTCTCTGAGCAGAAGTAACAAGTCACGGGGTTGCTTTTGTGCGGTGCCTCACCTTCTGCTGTGAGGAGTTGGTTTGCTCGCTGGGCAGCACATTCCCCGGAACGTTTAAAGAGATTCCTTCCTGATCGCCCTGCCTTCTGCAGTAGGAGAAAGCTGGCCATAATAAGCTGTGCACAGAAGTTAGGCATGAATATAACACGGATTATACAGCACAAACAAAGAACAGGAACATAAGGGGATGAAGAAGGAGTGGGCGCAAGTCAGAAAAGAGGATAGGAAGGTAATTGCTTTTCTAGTTCTAATTTTTTTCGTGGATTGTTTGGTTTTGGTGATGGATAAGTACATAAAATGTATTCAATACTGAAAGTCTAAAATTTAATGTGGAGCTCCATAGCGTCTATTTCAAGTACCAATTCTGAGTGTTTGGCAGTTTGTCGAGTTCTCTAGACTTAGGCTTAGGTTCCTTCTGCTGTGCAATGCTTTTATTTTTGTAAGTTTTTTTTTTTTTTTTTAAAATAATTGTCTTAGGGTTACTATTGCTGTACTAAAGCACCATGACCAAAGAAACTTCAGGAGGAAAAAGTTTATACTTTGACATCACAGTTCATCATCAAAGATTGTCAGAACAGGAACTCAAACAGGGCAGGAGCCTGAAAGCAGGAGCTCATCAGAGGTCGCGGAGGCAGCTGTTGTTGGCTCGTTTGCCATGGCTTGCTCAGCCTGCTTTCTTACAAAGAGTCGGGTCCCAGCTCACGTATGGCCTCATTACATGGGCTGGGGCCGTCCCTGTCAATCACTAATTAAGAAAATGACCTACAGGCTCGCCTGACCTTAGAGATGCCACCCACTCCTCTCTTATGGCTCTGGTTTGTGTCAAGCTGACATAAAATTAGCTAGGGCACCAGTGAAGCTTGACATTTTAAGATGTTACCTAAAGTAATGCTGTATAACACCTTGATTTTATCTGTTTGTTTTCTTTAAAGGTTTATTTTTATTTTATGTGTATCAGTGATTGGCTATGTGTATATAAGTGTATCCTGCTCACGCAGCGGCTGAGGAGGCCATAAGAGGGCAGCAGATTTCCCGGAACTAGTGTGACAGATGACCTTGAGTGGCCATCTGGGTGCCAGGAAACTGAGTCTGGGCTCTCTGCAGGAGCAGTTGCTCTTAACTATTAAGTTTTCTCTTCAGCCCCTGAGAATACTTTCAAAAAGTAAATTCTGCAATCTCCGTTTACTTTTTCTGTTCCTTGCTCTGGAGACAAAAACCTCTGGACAGGAAGATGGTTCATTTTAGAGAAAAATGTCAATGGTCGCAATGGGTATATTTGGTTTTAGAAATGGACAACACATACTTTAATAATTGATTTTTCTGGGGCTGAAGAGGCGGCTCAGAGGTTAGCCCACCAGTTTTTACAGAGGACTGGGGTGCGGCTTCTGGCTCCAGTTCCAGGCATACACATAGCGCACATGCATGCACACACTCAGACACACAAAAAATAGATAAATCATCTATAAAATTGTTTTTTCTGGAACGCTAGCGCATAGATATTTCAGAGCAGAGAGCTCTTCCCCATTTCATTTACTGGGAACCAAATCGGGCTGTTCTCTAAGCTGAGTGTGCACTGTCATCGTTTGCTTTGAGGATGAATAGTCAGGGACCTGTGCTTACCTTCTCATTCTTTATGGTCTCTATTGAAACAGGCCTTAATGTGTGGTCCAGGCTGGCCTGGAGTTGTAGTGATCCTCCTGTCTCAGCCTCCCAAGCGTTGGGATTGTTGCTATCCCCTGCTGGTTCCTAAGATCACTAAAATTTCTGTGAATATGCACTTGTAGTTTAAGATTACCTAGGGCTTTGTGTTAGCTAAGTGTTACATTTTTTGTGTATGACTCTAGATTTTGGTCCAGTGAGCCTTTCTCTTGTTCCTAAAGAGAGGACTGAGGTCAGAGAAGTCTGGGGCCCATTCGAGGTCACCCCCAGGCGGTGACAAAAGTGGATCTGAAGCACAAGTCTTTCAGCTGCTACTTTCTCTGGCCCTAGCTGTCCTGGAGTTCACTCTGTAGACCCGACTGGCCTGGAACTCCAAGGGCTGGGACTGAAGGTGTGCACCACTGCCTCCTGACTCCATTGCTGCTTTCTGGTTGCTTGTTGTCGGATGGAAGAATACCAGGAGAAGGTGATTACATGGAGGAACCTGCAGAGCCTTGGTGATTTCTCCACCAATGGTCATTCTCTTAAGGATTTTAGCCTTCACTCCACTGGACCTCATTCTCTTTTTCCCCTTAAAGATTCACTTTTGTTTTTATTTATGTGTGAATTTATGTGTCTGTGTGTGTATATGTCATATGTGCCTATGGAGTCTGAAAGAGGGTGTCCAATCCCTGGAAATTGGAGTTACAACAAGTGGTAGTGAGCCACCTGATACTGGTGCTGGGAACTGAAGCTGGGATCTCTAGAGCAGGAGTGCTCTTAACCAAACCACTGAGCCATCTCTCTAGCTCCAACCTAATGTGGGGTTCCCCTCTGTATGCCAGTAAAGGACTGCCTTGGACCTATAGCAGGGCAGAACTTAGCTAGGCAGGAAAAACTAAACTGAATGCTGGGAGAGAGTCAAAGAGAAGCCATGTAGCCCCGCTGGAGCCAGACGGAACTTTACCCGGTAAGCCATGGCCACATAACGATACACAGATTACTAGAAATGGGTTAAATTAAGATGTAAGAGTTAGCCAATAAGAAGCTTAAGCTAGTGAACCAAGTAGTGATTTAATTAATAGAATTTCTGTGTGATTATTTCAGGTCTGGGCAGCCGGGAAATGAACAAGCGGCCAAGTGGCTCTCATTATTACACCAACCCTTATTCTTTGCCACTTTCGTTGTTGTAAGAAAGTACCTGAATGGTTCATTTGTAATGACCAGAGAGTGTTGGTTCATGTTTCTGGGTATGTGAAGGCCGGTGAAGGGGTTGTATTTGATAAGTCTTGTCTGCATGCTTCAGGATATTACAGGGATGAGGGACTCAAGGAAACATGACTCGCCAACTTAAACCCATCCTTTTGAAGTAGCTAACCCACTTTCACGGTAATAGCATTAATCCATTATCATGGGAACAATGCTCTATGACCCCCACTCTTCCTGTTATGTAATCCTGTTGAGATCACTTTTGTAACCCATGAGCTGTGGGAGACACAACCAAATCATAACCCTGTGTGTGTGATTGACATAAATGATATAGAATATGTACAGTTGAATTTTGCTTTTCCTGGTCTGGTGGCTTAAGACCATTGTTTGCCCGTAGAGTCTAAGGGCAGCAAATGTCAAGGTTCTGATGTAGCCCTTGTACACATAGGGTTTAGTGCTGGGCTGTTACCTTAAATGTGTGTTAATATTTTGTTTGTGTGTGTTTTCTCTATGTCTCGTGTAGTCCTCTAAAATGGATGATTTGAGGAAGATTGAATATCCTGTATTTGGAAGGATCTTTGATTATTGGCCCACGTCTATATTCATATGAAAACATCAAGGCAGAATGTCTCGTGGTGTTAGTTGTCATTGGGTCATTTTGCTGATATGAAATGTATCCTCTGAAGACACTTACAAATACCCGAGCAAGAGAAAACAAACTGAACATTATTCTCCATGGAAACCCCTTGATAGGTGCTCCTAGTCTTTTCTCCTTTACCAAGCCAGACATGGTGCTGCAAACAGTGCGGTGGTTGGGGGAGGGCACTCCTAGCTCTGATGGACAGAATTCCAAGCTCCTCTCTTGTTTGGACATTGACTAGGCTCAGTGTGAATAAGCTCAAAGTGCAGCAATGCCACCTGCCAGTCTTCTTGGTTCTGTGTGGACTTCTTAAGGAAGTGTGTCGCATGGGTGGAGCCACAAGCTCCTGTCTGAAGGAATGCGGATGGGTGGGATGGATCTATACATACTATGGGGAGAGGCGTGGGGTTGAGAAATTGAAAATATCTTGCGTAAGGCATGCAGCTGGGGGGGGGGTCTTACCACAAGACACCTTTGTAGTCTGTGGCACAGGGTGTGAATTTGTTACCCTGACCCACTCCTTCCTGGTCTGTTTGTTTTAGTTTTTTTTCTTGCTGAATGAGCGAAGGTGCAGCAGTGTCCCATGTTGGAAACATGAGAAATTGTAACTCCTAAGGATAGAGAAACTACATCTTCCTTTTGCCTCTCAGTCTTCTCCCCGCAGTTAGTGTGGTGATTAATGGATGGGAAGCAGTTAGAGCTCGAAGCTGAACCCTAAGGAAAGATACAAAGGCTTTCACCAGTCAAAGGGTGTAGCTAGGCTTTGGGCAGTGGGTTTCCATCCCAGGAAACCCCTGAGGCAGGTTTTTAAAAGTAGCAGTTCTATGCAATGGATTATCACCGTTTTCCACCGGCCCATCTTGAATAAGAAATGATCTCTGTAAAGCATACCCTATAAAAATGTACAGTTGGAGTATTCAGTTAGAGCGCTGGCCAAGCATCCCTGAGGCCCTGGGTTCCATTCCTGTAACTCGACCATCCAGATGTGGTGGCTCACACCTGGAATCCGAGTATGAGCGTGGAGACAGGCGTATCAGGTCATTTTTAGCTACCAAGTGAGTTCAAAGCCAGCATGGATTGTGGGAGGTCGCGGCTGAACGTGAAATCATAACACAACCTCCATGCTGAGGATGAAGGTAGCCTAGGTGAGTGGCCTTCTCCCAGGAAAGGACCAAGGACATTGTCTCTCAGCTCAGTGGACACATCATTGTTTTAATTTAATTTAATTTTATTTTATTTTTATCGCATGGTTTCCTGTAAACTGTAAAACTGCCACAGGTAGGCTGTTTGACTGAATTCTACACGAATACATTTTCCTTTACCTGTTTCTGTTTCCTAATTCCTGTTGAACTATGAGGAAGGTAAGGAGGTAGGTTATACATCTGATGGTCTGGTAATACAGAGGTCAGAACATGCTAATGCAGTATAGCCACCTCTAAGCTCAGTTCAGTGGCGGTGGTTCTCAACCTTCCTCATGCCGCAAACCCTTTAATACAGTTCCTCATGTTGTGGTGACCCCCAAACCCCCAACCATAAATTTATTTTTGTTGCTACTTTATAACTGTAATTTTGCTGCTGTTATGAATTGGGATGCAAATATCCGTGCTTTCTTAGGTCTTAGGTGACCCCTTTGAAAGGGTCCGGGGTCATGACCCACAGGTTGAGAACTGCTCTAAGTCTGAGACTATTGCCCAGGAACTTGGGTGTTGACAACCATATTTATAGTGAGGACATGAGCAGCAATGTAACCGTGTTTGGTGGGTAAGTGTGCCTGGGCCTCCATAGCAGTGTATCACTCTGGTGATGCACCAATTTGGTGATGCCAAAACAATAAAAATGCATCAACTCACTGTTCCAAGATCAAGGCGTGGACTGTGCTGGTTGCTTCTGCCAATCAATGGCTTGCCTTAGCTTCCGGGACTTTATGGACGACCTTTGAGTATCTGAAGAACTGCCTCTGTATCTGCCTTCATGGCCATGTGAGTGTCCCTCCAAACCTCTCCATTTTGTTTGTTTGTTTGTTTGTTTGTTTATTGAGACAAGGTTTCTCTGTAGTTTTGGGGCCTGTCCTGGAACTAGCTCTTATAGACCAGGCTGGCCTCGAACTCACAGAGATCCTCCTGCCTCTGCCTCCCAAGTGTTGGGATTAAAGGCATGCGGCACCACCGCTTGGCCAACTTCTCCGTTTTATAGGAATAACCAATCATATTGGTTTACGCTGATCCCAGATGACTTAATTAAATTAATAAGCTAATCTAACTAACTTATCATTTGAGGTCAGACTCCGAGGCACTGGCAGTTATGCCACAGGAAGTTTGGGGGACACAGTTCAATCTGTAACAGTTACAAGTTTAACTAGCTTTTGTCTCTAGACTCTCTGATAAGACTGGCCCCAGTCGGGCAACCTACACATTCAGAATTAGTGAGCACCTGCTGCGTTATGAATCTTCTCAGTGTTTTTACATGCCTTGCATTCTTTACCACAGCAAATAAATGCATCTGTGTTTCTAAAACCTGCAGAGGTCTCATTACTAGAATGAAAGCGAATGAACCCTGGAGACGAATGGACGCACTGCAGAATCCGCTCCTCATCTTTTTCTCCCGGGTCCCCAAAGCCTAATAAGTGTAACCTCCAGACACACGCGAGAAGACTCTGATTTCAATCAAGCTCGGTGGGTGGCAGTTACATCAGAGCAGGCAGTGTGCCATTCCAGAAAATGTGGACTGTACATTTTGGACGATCCAAAAGATTTGTCTAGGGTAATTTTGACAGGCTGATACTTTATATAATAGACTTTTTGGGTTTTTTTTGGAGGGTGGTACCCAGCCTGGCCGCAAACTGGCTGTGCTCCCAAGGATTGCTGTGATCTCCTGATTGTTCTGCTTCCTGGTTCCCAGCCCGGGATTACAACTGTGCACTGCCACACCCAGTCTCTGCAGGAAAGGGCATCCAACCAACGGCAAAGCCAACCATGGTAGGCAAATACTTTACCAACTGAGCTACACTGCCAAGCCCCAGCTAGACACTGACTTTTGACTTGAACATCTTCCTGTAGTGTGGTGATGCTGTGCTTTCATCTTCTAGATGTCTCCATGATGGCATTTGGTAGTAGAACCTGTTTTGTTAATGAAGTCTTCCTAGGTACTGTAATGAACCAGCTATTTAAACAATGGATCATCCCTGGTCAACCTAGGCTGCTATTTTGAGCTCACTTGTCCAGAACAGTCATGAAGACACTGAAAAGCTATAAAGGGAAGGTGTGTTTGTGTGCCCTGGGCAAGTTCAACACCTAGAGGAAAATTAGGCGGAGTAAATACATTGTGTAATATGCTTTAGGTCATCTCAGGTCTTTATCCATTCCAACTGGGGCTCCTGATAGATATCTACCTATTATGCAGCAAGAACAGTGTTGTTTGTATCAGATGGAGGCTCAAGGATCAAGAGGATGCGCTTCTCTGTGGGAGTCTTTTCACTTCTCTGTGTATCTGCTTGCCTGGCGTGCCCTATGTGCCGTGCCCCATTTTAGACATTTGGAGAACTGACAAAACCCAAGGGATAATACCTGGAGGATGGAGACAAGTGTCAGGGAAGAAGTGAGAGGGATAAGGGAAATCGGGAGTGTGGGGGCACAAGTGAGACAGGTTGCCACTTGTTTTGAATGGGCCTCTCTGAAAACAGTTGACAATAAACATTTCAAAAAGGAGGAAAGTTAAATCTGTGGTCTTGTGGAGGCCTTGCTTCATTATCAGGGTGCCCTCAGAGGTGATGCTACTCAACCATGGCGACCAAGCACCGTAACCATGGCGATCAATCGCTGTAGCCATGCTGGCATGCACCTGGAATTCCGCTGCTGTGGAGGCAGCCAGATCCCTGGGGCTCATTGACCAGCCAGCCTAACCTCCTTGATGAGTTGCAGGTCATTGAGAGATCGTCTCCAACAATGAGGTGGACATCTGCCTGTGCACGCTAACATGCTTGTGCATTCCCCCGTTGCTCACCCATGTGCACACATTAGTGGTTAAGGCTCAGGTCTCTAGGGAATGGTAGTAGAATGGGAGTCTGTGCTGACTCTGAGCTGCTGGCTCCTTTGTGTTGCTGGGCTGTGCCTGCCAGAAGGATGAGAACTATGTCTGTCTTGCTTACATGGGTCTCCAGGGTCCCTAGCTCATAGTCATTGCTCACTGAACATGTGTTGGTTGAATAAGGAGGATAAAATAGCACCCCCCCCACTTGTAATTAGAGGGAAGCCCAGACACCCAAGAAAGAGTTGAGAACAAAATCCTTAGGAGAGTAAGACCCACTTCCTCAAGGTGCCCTATTAGGGACATATTCCATTCTTCTGAAGCTGGGGGACAGATAGCTACCGCCTTCATATAGGCTTTTCATTTTCATGGTGGATCACACTAAACAGTCCCCTTGCTCATCCAAGAGAGGGAAATTGATTTCAAATTGCTCCCATTTTGATTGAAAACCTAAGCTGCCATACATGCTTTATGGAACTGGGGAGAAGGTAGGGCCATGGTTTCAGCCGCAGTAAAACTGGTCTAATCAACTGAGCACTGTGTGCCACTGTGTGCCACTGTGTGCCAGCTGGTGCGACCCCACCTCTGCACAGCGGCTGAGTTGGAAGACGACAGCGTCAGGGCCAGGAAGAGAAAGGCACTGTTTCTGTTACCGTGGGGTAGTGGGCATGGTCTCTGTCCTGCACAGGGCTGGGCTGGAAGACAACAGTGTCAGAGCTAGGAGGAGTTAGGCACTGTATCTGCGACTGTGGGATAGTAGACATGGTCACTGTCTTACGCAGCCTGGGAGCCTGTGGAGTGGATGACGCATTCTGTTAGCTTCCCCTCTGCGCTCTGCCTCTGCCTCTTTCGAGGGTCACTGGACCTGAGAGCAGGTTGCTACATGTTCAGGAATTTGAAAGCTGGTTATTAACCACAATCTTTTAAAACACCCAATTGTATAAACTTTCAATTAAGTTATGTTGAAGAAGTAACGGATACCCTAAATTCATCAACCTTAATTAAATCTTGCTGCATGCATGTCTCGGATCCAGAGCTGTTCCTGTGGCATGCTGTGGTGTGCATTGTCATGACGCCACCATCTCTAGGCACGCTCCTTGTGTCTGTATCTTGCCCAGGCGGTCTTCCCATCTTGTCTGTTCCTCTCAATATGGTGACCGGATTCTTTGCCTTCTTGTGTTACTGTGACCAACATACCTAACACGGACAATCTGGGGGAGAGATTTATTTGGACTCTTGCCTTTGGGTGGTTCAGTCCACGCTTGTGTGTCACCCTTCACTTGAACAGGATACTGTCACAGCCAGTACACCTGCAAAGAAGAGCGACCGTCTCACAGCTGACCAGGAAACAGAGAGAATAGGTCATTGGTACCAAGCATTCAGAACATGAGTCTATGCAGATAGCTTCTCATTGGCCCTAACAGGGTTCAGCCTGCTCTGGAGCCTCTCTCTCTGTCTTGAGTAACGAAATCTACAACCACCCTGTTTTCAAACCCCGTCACGTTCTGAGATGTTGGGGTGACAGAGTTAACATGTCTTTTGCAGGAAGGAGACGTAGTTCAATCCTTAGCGTGACTCAGTGCTTTCAAGCTTCCTGCTAGGACTACTTCCTCGTGTGAGAAGAACTCACATAAGAAAAGTAAACATTAGAGCCTCGTAATTATGATTTCAGTGGCTTCTGGCACATCTTTTGCACATGTTCTCACAGATCTGTCTCAGCTGCCCAGTCGTGTACTCACCATTACTTCCTGTTTTAAAAATATATTTACTTCTTTTTTTGCTACGTTAATCCTTTTGATATAAGCTTGTGTGTATGTATGTTTATCCTGTATGTATTTATGTGTCCCATGTGCATGCCTGGGGCCTGTGGAGTTCAGAAGGGAACCCTGGATGTCCTGGAAGTAGAGTTAGGTTATTGATGAGCCATCATGTGGGTGGTGGGGATCAAACCCCAATCCTATGCAAGAACGATGCTAAGCCATCTCCAGTCCCTTCCTTATTTATTACATTGTGTGTGTGTGTGTGTGTGTGTGTGTGTGTGTGTGTATTTAAATCTCTGCTCCACTTATCAGAAAATAATGTAGTATTTGTCTTTCTGAGGCTGGCTTGTTTCATTTAACATAATGTTCACCAATTCCACCTGTTTTTACTGCAGATGTTAGTTTCCTTTGTTTCTTTCTTATAAAACTTGTCCATTCGAGTGGAGCTTAGTGCTTTGATATGTGTTGCTGCATGTATTTCTCATGCCAACATTCTGAAGGTGTTGCCCCAGTCCTAGGGAATGGATGGGTGGAGAACTTTGTCCCTGCGCAGGAGCATGGACACGGAGACACCCACAGACCCTCCTTCGTAGATTCTGCCGTAGTCTGGCGGAGCAAATGCCACCTCTCAGGCACCTATTGCTGACCCTTCTTGTAGAAGATTTATTTCCCCATCTCTGTGTTTTTCGTTCAGTTGGTAAATGCCAAGAAACCCCCGGTGGTGCCTTGAGTGTGGGCGTGACTTGTAAGTAATGTCACCGGCTCATGCCTGACAACAGGAAGCTGCTAGGTCTTTCATGGCCACCCTTCCTGACGAGGACAAGAGGTCCTGCTTCTGCTCCTGCTGTTCTGCTGGTGGCTGTCACTCCACAACAGATGATAAAAATCCCAGTCACAGCGTGATGTAGGATCATGAGTTGGGCATGAGCTGGGGATCCTCTGTCAGGCTGAGGGCCAAGTGTCAGCTACCCTTTGGGCACACATGAGGCTTTGGGGCTGTTGGTGGCATTTAGTGATCTGTGGTTACAGGACTGATGTGCCATGTCTCAAAGCCAAGCACCTGTGTAACCGATAGTGTCTCTACCGTATGGCCACGTGCTTCTTTAAAGGTCCAGTCGCTCTTGTTGTTGGTGTCTCGAAAAAGACTCAGCAGCCAGGCCACTGTTCCACTGTGAATCGGTTCTCATTCCAGTAAGTAAGTCAGCAATCAGGGACTTGAGGGTATTGGTAAAATCCCTTCTTCACTTTTGCCACGCGTAATGGCTGGAAGTGAAACACAGGTTCATTCGTGGCGTGGGATAGGGATTACGTAAGACAGCAGTGCATTGAATTTCGAATTGGAAGGGAGAGAACGTGGCACACCATAGCCTAAAGCAGGTAGAGCCCATTGTCAGTGCAGAGTAGGGCAGGTTCAGGAGTGGCTGCATCCGACACCTCAAACCATGTGTTAATGCTGTTGTTTTTGTGTTTATGTTGGTGTGTGCACGTGTGTACATCAGAATATGTGCATTTGGAGGTCAGAGGTTGATGTCTTTGCTTTCCTTTATTGTTCCCTATTTTATTTTCTGAGACATCGTTGTTTGCTGGGCCGGTGCGCATCACCTGGGAGTGGGCTGGTCGGCCAATAAGCGCCAGGAGCCAGTGGTATCCCCCACCCCTCCAGTTAAAGGCCTGTGTCATCATGCCTTGCTTTTTTAAATGTGGCTGCTGGGATATGACTTTGAGCCTATGCATGGGGAGCAATACTTCATCAGATGGAGCCACCTCCACAGCCCGGTGCCAGTGGCATTTTTGTGCTGATTGCTCTGCTTTGAAAGCCTCTCTGATGATGGTGGAGGGAAAACAGCCACCCTCTCCTCGGAACCCCTAGAGCTGGAGTTCTCAACCTGTGGGTTGTAACCCTTCTTTCCTGCAATCAGATATTTACATTACGATTCATAACAATAGCAAAATTATAGTTATGAAGTAGCAATGAATTAATTTTATGGTTGCGGGTCACCACAACTGTGTTAAAGGGTCACAGCAGTAGGAACGTCGAGAACTGTATTCCAGAAGCTCACACGATACACACAGTTTCTTATTTGTAAAGGGTAGAACTCTTCCCCAGCCTCAGTACCTGCTTTCCTTTTCATGACTTGGTCCAAGAGGTTGTCTCCTCTTGCTTGGTCCTTAGCCTTGTGGAATGACATTTTCGTAGGAAGCAGGGGTCTTTGGCAATAGAAAAACTTCTTGGCAAATGACCACTTAGGAACCCAAAGTGATCAGGACACTCTGCAGAGATCAACTTCATTTAATTCCAGGGCTTTGGAATTGGTATTCTGTGCCTCATCTCACTCCACAGCACAGTGCCTAACATGGCCAGTTGTGAAGTTTAAGCTGACTGTTCAGTGGCCTTGGTGGCTAGGTGTTCTTTTTCTTTTTCTGTTTTCATTTTCTGAGACGCTTTCTCTGAGTACTGCGTAGCCCTGCCTGACCTGGAACTCACTCTGTAGACCAGGCTGCCTCTGCCTCCCAAGTACTGGGATTAAAGGTGTGTGTCACCACCACCCATCTTGGTTGCTAGGTTTTCTATGGGGCTTAATCCCCTGTTTTCTTGACATGGGCATCCTTTAAATTCTTAGGACTACTTTCTCTAGGTAATGACCACAGGACAGTAGGACTCGGATCTTACTGTATTCCTAGGATTTGTCTAAATTGAAAAGCCTTGGACTGCACATTAGCCAGGTGTCACAAACACGGCCCCCGGAGGTACATGCCCGATACTGTCATCTTACGGGATTTTTTCTTCCCCACAAAGAAGGCACCTTGCTCACTCTTAAACGTACATTGCTTTATTTATTATTGTTGTGTTTAAGGATGTGTCTGAGCAAAGATCCAGGATGTGGCTGAAATTGATTTAGCCTGGTTCTTGCGTCCTGCTTCTCTTTGGAAGTAAGTTTGGTCTGAGCAGAGGTCTGGAGGTCTGGAGGCAGTGGTATTGCTTAGTTTTAGCAGTTTGGTGAGCTATTTTTTCTCTCAGGTGTCTATCACAGGCAGATACTGGAGTTGCAAACCAAATAAAGGCCATCTGGCCCAAGGAGCTGAAAGGCCGACAGGGAGTGGCTGGACTCCAGCAAGCTGGACACAACTTGCCTCTTGTCCAGGGACAGCTTGGTCTGGCTTGGGCTGGTTATTTCCTTGCAGGAATTTGAACCAGTGCCGTGAAGTTGGTCTTAGGTTTCATAAGAAACTAGAAGTTTCGCTTGGTAAGCTGCAGCTTTTAAAGCGTGCTAGGGAATTCAGTTGTTTTTGTGTGATGTTGTGAACGATGAAGCCATTGCCTTTGAACCAGGTTTGCCCTAAATGTGGCCACCTTGCCCCTGTAGTCTGTCTTGCCGTGGTCGGAAGATGAGTGGAGATGCTCTGTGGGCCCGAAGCAGCTTCTCTTCCATCTTCCTTCCTCCTCACAAAGCCTCAGTTTTGCGCAGTTCTCCTTCCTCCTTGCTGCCTTTTAGCTAGGGGAGGAGCCAAACCCCAGCTCTGCGTTAGACTTGTTTGGGTTATTTAGATTTCTTCTTTGTGATTGGTTCAGCACTGAATGTGTGCTCTGACTGTCCAATGGAATGGGAAGATATGCTGCTGATCTCTCTTTAGGAAAGCCTTGTTTGTCCCCAAGGCCTGAAATGTCTTCCTGGGTTCTGAGTGTCACGTAGCTCTCTCCTTACAGCCTTGTGGATGAAGTCAACATTGAGAAGGGCTGACTGCAAGGGAAGGTGAGGGAAGAACCTGCTCTCCTGCTGAGATCAAATGGCATCTCATTTATATGAGATAAAAGTTTTTATTGTAGACTGGAGAGATAGCTCAGGGGCTGAGAGCATTGACTGCTCTTCTAGAGGACCCAAGTTCAGATCCCAGCACCCACATGTTGGCTCAGAACCATCTTTAACTCTATCTCTAGGGCATCTTGTGCTCTCTTCTGACCTCTGTGAAAACCAGGCACACACGCGGAACACATGCATAAATGCAGGCAAAGCACCCATGCACAGAAAGCAAAACAAATCTTCAAAAAAGTCTTTATTGCTTTTTCTTTCTTGCCAGAGGCAGCTTGTGTTGGCCTGAGCATGGACCAGGGGAGAGGCAGGTGAACTGTTGGCAATGAAGAAAGCCTTCTTGCTGCTGGACTTAGCTGCTACTAACTCTGATGACAGGATCTTAAGTCTCTATACTGTTCCCTTGGTGTTGGCCCTTTGGGGAGTTAGCCAAGTCAGGCTCCATCTTTCTGCAGAGAAGGAAGCCAAAACCCTATGGGCAGGGTAGGCAAGAGAAAGGAATTGGTCCCATCTTCCACAGGTTCAGGGTTGCCAGTGCTGAAACACTTGTGTAGGCCATAGAGGTCAGGGACCAGGGCAAGGGAGCCAGACTTGGTTCTGGCAACTTCGTCTCTGCAGATCAGATAGAAATTAAACTGGACTCTTTTCATTTACATAATTACTCTTCAGGATGAGGAACCTTCAGCCTGGAAAGAACCTCACCTTTCAAGGATAGGCTGACTTCAACTCTTTGTGTAATCCAAATAGTTTAGGTATTTAAACCAGTACTAAATAGAAAGCCATTCCTGCTTGGTCTATGGTCTCTGAAAGAAAACCCACTTCATGAAGCACCCTAAAAAAATTAATCATTCTGGGTATTTTTCACCTTCTGTATGTGTATTAAGGCCAGGTTTCAACCATAGGTCTTGTTTCTCAGGAGTCATTCACCTTATTTTTGAGACAGTGTCCCTCACTGGACAAGAGTTTACTAAGTAGGTAGACCAGATGGCTAGGCGCTCTCACACCTGACTTGGTTTTTTAATGTGAATTCTGGGTACAGAAGCCTGCATGTGTGTGAATAGCACAGATTAAATCTTGGTCACACACAACTCTTTCCTCTCCTAACTAATCACGTTCATTGTATACAGCATGGAGAGTCAACGAGGCACATGGGAGAGCATGTGAATTCTAATGCCTCCTGAGTTGGGTTTGAAGCCAAGCTACCCGCGTGATTTTTCTGGCTACCACACCTTACCAAAAAGCTCATTTTCTTTGTGGCTCAGTTTCCTAATCTGTGGAATGATAGCAGTTATGTCATGCTTCTTTAAGCATGGGGGAATTAACAGTTTAATACATTCCTACATTAAAGGTACTCAGAACTGTGCCTTGCACACTCTTAAGTGCCCTTGCACACTCTTAAGTGCCGTGTATGTTTGCTATTCTGCACAGTACAAATAGCTAATGAAATCCGAAGCTCACTGCTGGCTGACTCATAGAAGACCTTAATCAATTGGTAGATGTATTGTCATTGTCTTTTAGATTACAAGTGATTTATTGCAGGATAGAGAAACGGCTGTGGGAGGTAAGCTTGTGGGAGTCTCCCTGGGCCAAGGATGCAGGCTTCCAGCCAGCAGGCATCGTGGGGAATAAAGAGATTATATAGTGTGTTTGCCTGACTGGATCTGGCTGCACTCAGGGTGACAGTTAGCATTCCTTAGCGCTTAACACTAAAGCGTGTGGTATTTAATAAGACAAACATTTCTCTGTTAAGTGTCCATTCCTTTCAAAGGTAGGCAGTCTGTTCTTTCATTTCTTACTGTTATTTATTCTTTCACTGCCTCATTATCTTTTTCTCCACTTGCCTTCGAAGGCATCTTGGAGGGCTGTTTCCTTGCCAGGCCATGGTGACACCCTGTAGAACCATGGCCCTGTGAGCACTCAGTGACATCTTGTAGAGCTGTGACTTTATGAGGACACGGTGACGTCATGTAAGGCTGTGATGCTGGGATGGTGTGGTGACATTCTGTAAGTCTGTGGCCCCATGAGGACATGGTGTCATCCTGTAAGCTCATGCCCCTGTGAGGGCATGTGATAACCTATAAGGTCCCTGCGATGGTGTGGTGACACCCTGTACGGCTGTTATCCTGGAGTGACGTGCTTGCCGTCTTGCTGGGACATCAGTCCGGGTCTTCACATGTACGGTGGAAACACAGGTCTCTCAGAAGCTCCCTGTGGAGCACGTGGAGTCCTGTGTGTAAGGCAGCCAGCCTGGAGCTTTCTTTGTCGTGTTTTGCTTTCTTTATTCTGTCTGTTTGTAACCAGCATCTCGGTTTTCAGGTAAGAAAGCTTCAACTATAATTCTACCTGAGTTTTCTGGGGTAGGGCAGTAGCAAGGAAAGGAATAATACTCTTTTTTTTATTTTTTTGACTTTCTGTTTTGCGATCAAGCCTTTTAATGCTGCCCAGGCTGCCCTCAAACTAACAGCTGAAGAATTCTTCCTGCCTCAGCCTCCTGAGTAGCCCGCATTAAGGATACATGACTTTATACTCATTTGAGTCACTACACGCTTCTCGAGCATTTTTGGTGTATTTCGAGTGTTTCACTGGAAATTGTGGTGGTATAAATAAGGGTTTGTCAGGCGTTTTCTGTGAAGAGCTTTGGCTCTGTGTACCAACTCGCTCAACCCTTTCTCATTTGGATCTACAGCTCATGGGCTAAACTGCTGATGTGGCAACAGGCAGTGCTTCACTGAACATGCCTGGTTTTACTAATAAAACTGCATTTGAATTTCATGTACTTTTAATGCGTTATGAAATAGTATCTCTTAATATTTTTTCAACCACTTAAAAATAGTTGGTTGGGGTTTTTTTTTTTGATCACTATTTTATTAAAGAAAGATGGCAGTAGGAGTCTGCTGCCCTCCTGGGTTGGGTAATAAACTGTGTTAGACTCCATGCAGTAGGAGGCAGTCATTGAAGGAGTTAGTCCGGCCACACCTATTTTGGTTTTGTTTTGTTTTGAAACAGGATCTCACTACCTAGCTGTCTTGGAACTTACTGTGTAGGCCAGGTTGACCTTGAACTCGGAGATTCCCCCCCCCCCCACACCTCCCTGCTTCTGCCTTCTAAGAGCTTGGATTAAAGGTGTGTGCCACCAACGCCCTGCTGTGGTCACATCTTTGTGAAGCATCATCTGGAGGCTCCCGAGACATCTGGGGCACACCTGGAGGCTCCGGTGAGATCAGAATTGTTTTGGATGGCTTCTGCCAAGGTCAGGTGCACATGTACTTCCTTTGAATTAGACCCAGGTGATTCTAGATAGTGGTGTGTGGTGGTTCTAGATAGTGGCATGTGTGGCGGTTCTAGATAACGGAGTGCGTGGTGGTTCTAGATAGTGGGGTGTGTGGTGGTTCCAGATAATGGAGCGTGTGGTGGTTCTAGATAACGGAGTGTGCCGCCCGTTTTCTGTGTTGCGATGCCAGGTCACTCACTTCGGGCCCTCAGTTGCCTGACTGCCCCCGAACAGCTCCTGTCTCCACTTCTGTTGAAACGTTGGTCTCCTACCTTCCCCTGACTGTTTTGACCCTCTGCTTTCTCTCTCCTATCTCCACTGCATTAAAGGCACATTAATGTATTCTCAGTGCGACACTTAAAGAGTTCTTAGAATGAGCAGAGAGCAGTTCTATCCCATAATAGTGCATAATCAATGGAGAGAGATTGCCAGGCTATAAATCACCGAGGAGGTTTGATGATATCAACTTCAGGGATGGAATTGAGATCCTGCGGTTTGCTCAGGTTCTGAATCCTCTAGTTTCCGAAACTAGTATTCTTCTTCTTAATTAATTAATTAATTAATTAATTATTATTATTATTTTTTAATTTACAGCCATCTGGTGGAAAGGTGTCTGCTGTGAACCTGCCATCTGTGACAGCACAGGTCAGCTTTGTCCCCATGGCTGCTCCGTTCCTCCGTGTTTGTTTCGCTGCAGTGGGAAATGCTCTCCACACAGCTTCAGTGGGCACTGTGGTGTGGCTCCTGCTTGGCCTGTCAAAGACCAAAACGAACATCTTTCCCTCCCAATGCAGAAGTGAAGCTGACACCCGTTAGCCTGGCAGCCTCACAGCCGATGCTCTTGATGGGACTAAGAAGGGGTTTTAAGAGAGTAAAGTACCTTGCACTTTCTGGCTTAATGCAGAGAGCTAAAAATATACTAAAAACATTTTTTTTAAAGTCATAGACCAGAGACTTTTTTGAAGCCTTTTCATCTAGCAACGCCAGCCTCCTTTCCCTCCAAGCATCAGGATTGCTTCAATATTTAGGTATTAATATTCCCTTGTGGCTCAATCATCTCTTTGAAAATGAATTTCTCGGCACTGCTGTCATAATTAAAGACAGACATGCCGAGGTGAACGGGAATTTGTGTGTTTCTTAGATTGAAAGGCTCTGTCGAGTCGGATGAACATCCTCTCAAGGTTAAGTTCTCTATTTAAATCCCTCCCAATTACGGTGCCAGGTACAATCTTTGATGAGATGCAGGGAGGACAAATGACTTAATCTGTGGGAGAGACATTCTCCGCGGGAAGGGAAGCTATGAAATCAGAAGGAACTGGACAGTGTTTATTATCGAGGGAAAACAGTTACATAAATCGAGCCTGCCGGAGTCCCAATAAAACAGCAGTCACTATTGGGTTGCGAAGGTGTCATAATGGAAGACCAGAAGGACGGCTTTCCTTTTTACAGAGCAGATCTCAAAGGATGGGTTCTTGCTGTTGGTGCTCTTGGAAGGGTCTGTGTATCTTAAGGGCGGGGTGTGGTTAGATTACTGGGAGCAAGTTCTTGAGCGGGATTTGGGGACCCTGGCCCTTCTGTGTTTCCCTGCTACCTGGCTGCCATGTGGAGAATGATCCTCCGCCATGAACTCTTGCGATCCTGCACTTCTTGCTTTGACCCAGGCCCCAAAGCGGTGTGACCCATTAGCTATCAATGGGAATGTCTGAAGCTGGGAGCCAAAAATAAACCTGAAGTTATTCCAGGGATTTGTCCCAGGGCCAGAAAGTCGACAGCACACTGACTGTGCTCCTCAGAGGGGGGGGGAGAACTATAAGGTGGTCCAAGTTGCAGACTACCAACAGATGCTGTGATCCTCATGGGGATGCAGTTGTACTGAAAACGAGCTCTCAAAGCCTGGCTCTAGAATCATTCCCAGTCGCATTGGCTTTCTCTGTCGTAAAAATCAAAGGCTCTGGCTCGTGTCTTTCTGCTTGAGTTTCCGCTGACGTGGTTGGTCAGCTTTGGTGATCGGCCTCCTTGCTGTGAGAATGTTTGATACCAGCATCCGAAAATATCCCTTTTTGCCTCTGCTTGTCAGTTCTTCCGGTCTCTTCTCACTGGGTTGGGGTGTCCCGTGGGCTCCATTCTGTCTCACTGTCCGTTGTGATTAGTTGTGTGTGGGTTCCATGGATGGTACAGTGATCTAGTGTATGTGCTGGAGCCACACTGGTAGGTTCAAATCTTGACGGTGCTGCTCACCAACTTGTGTGCGTAACTAAAAACTTTCTGGGTCTCAGTTCCTTCCTTGTTGAGTTGGTTTTATATATAGCTTTATTTGAGCAATATTAATCCCCCTGAGATTTTTATTGAGAAAAAAAATGACGTAACGTGGAAAGAATTTAGTCCATTGATTTCTACTTAGTGAGATCTCTATATATGATGATGCTTGAATTAAAAAAAAAAGAAATCTCTCTCTCTCTCTCTCTCTCTCTCTCTCTCTGTGTGTGTGTGTGTGTGTGTGTGTATGTGTGTGTAGGTCAGTCAGAGGACAGCTCTGTCTTTGCTTCATCTAAGTGAGACAAGGTATCCGTTTACTTCTCTGAATGCCAGGTTAGCTGGCCCATGAACATCTGGGAATCCTCCGTCTGCTTGCTATCTTGCCATGGGAGCACTGGGATTCCAGATGTGTGCCACTGTGCCAGCATTGCATGTGTTCCGGGGCCCCAGGCTCAGGTCCTCATGCTTGCTTGGCAAATACTTTACTCCTTAGGCATCTCTGCGGCCCCAGTGTTCCTCTTTTACTGTGAAATATACATCATATGCCATCCTGGTACCTTGGAGTTGTACCTGGCTATTCCATCACTTGTAAATAATATCCTAAGCACCTTTGCTTCCTCAGTAACCTTGCTGTTTCTCTGGCCGGAGAGAGCCTGCCTCCTCCAAACGCTGTACTCTGTATCAAAGATGAAATTGAAAGAAAATGTTGCAACAGTAAGAGCAACATGAACTAACAGTTTCACCCTATTGACCTGGGGCTCATCCCTGTACTGATACATTGTCTCCTGGGTGCTTGAATGAATGTTTTCAGTAAGCAAGGATGTCACAATTTTAACCTTCACCATATGGTTCCCAGACACCATTCAAATTTGCCAACACCAGAAGAAGTTATCTATAGTCCTACATCCACTGTGTGTCTCCCTCGGATCTTGGGTGCTTTCTCGGGCTTTCTTTGGCTTTTCTGACCTTAATGCATTTGTAGATAACACAGCACTTTGTAGACGATCCCTTAGATTTGCTGTCTCTGATTGTTGCCAACCATTCCATTCCGAGTCTGGCATAGGGTAGAAGAACCACGGATACGATGTCCGTTCTTTTCAGTTCCTTCTGTTAGGTGGCACATCATGTGATTTCCATTTCCCTTTATTCTCAGTGTTCAGCTTTGGTCACGGATAGAGGCAGCATCTGCTGAGCTTTCCCAGTGTGAAGTCACTCCCCTGACCTTCTTTGTAGGAAGTCCCTTATGGGCAGTATTGATATTATGCTCTTTAAGGTTTCAGCCTGTTAATTTGTTATGATTGAGGACTCAAGGAGTTCCATTTTTTAATGGTGTATATAATTCCTCGTTGTTCTTTGGTATACAGATTGCTTCCCATTGAGATAGTGGCTCCTAGGTCCTTTTAGAACTGTCTGAAATAATTTTATTTGAATATGTTTGTACTCTGTAGACCAAGAAATTCTAGCCATACTGTCTTTTGCTGGACCCAGACCTGTTTTTTTCTGCCCCAGAACAGAGTGGCTATTCAGCTTATGATCCCCTTTAGAGAAGTGTGATGTATAGAAGCCGGCATCTAGACACTGTGTGTGCACATTGCTCCTGGGGTACTGCAACTCCCAGACCCCTGAGTAATTAACAGTTGTGTTCATTGCTGTAGTATTATGTGTTGTTAGCCACACATTCATACTGCTGTACCCAGCGCACACGGCACGGTTCATTTTCGTTTTCTCCTGTGGACCCCAGTGGCTCTCTTCTCCCATAGCAGAAACCTGACTCGTACTGACAGTTTTCCTCTTTTGTCCCACACATTTCAGGCCTAGTCCTGTGTGCAGATGTGTCTCTTTATTTTCTGGAGGCCACAATTCCGCGTCAAGCTCTTCTCATTGTAGGTATAGGTACCCTCTTCCTCTGGATGGGAATACCGGTTGGGTATTGGATACCAGTTGAGACAGATGACCATTGTACACTACAAAGGTGTACAGACTCTACCTATTCTTCCAGGTAGAGTACAGTACGGATGGCATTTTATCCCTCCTGTCAAGGAGAAGGGTGACAGGAAGTCATTCATCGCTCACCTTGGGTTGTACATCAAATGCACGTTTTTACGTAGCAACCCTGATGGTGAGTCCACGTCATCACTACTTGGGCAGTGGTGGCCCTGCTTTGGCGCGGAGGGATGGCGGCAGATGTGCCGCTTGGCTGTGAGAGGACTGGAGAAACACTATTGCTGGTGGCTCTGTGATCAGAATAGAATAAATAGGAAGACAAGGACTAGAATAAAGGCCTGGAAGAAGGGTTGGGGAGCGGCCTTAGGTTGTCTCTGAGACTCACTGCAATCCTGTGCTTGATATTTGAAGGACAATTACATGTTAGTGTGACCTTTAAGCCAGGCCCCAGGGCGACCCTGGAAGAAACTGCACAGTGGTCTGGCAATGATCCTCAATACCAGAGGCCATTCAGCTCATTAGATGGGGCAGTTTGCTCAACAGCAGCTAGCCAGATAGGAAGGAGAGGTGGGTATCAAAAGAGATTTCCACTCCAGCTAGGCTGGTCATGGGCTTTGAATCTTTCTTCTACCTTCTGGAGGAAGGACTACGGGGCTAGAGCAGCTTTGTGTTCCTGAGGGTGAATAGAGTTTTAAAAGATCTGCTTTTTCCTGCCTGGAAATTTACTTCAAGAAGATGGTGTCAGTCACATAGATATTTCAGGAATCAGATGGCCTTCATTTATTTCTCCCCGATCAGCTCTATAAAGCTAACCGTCCAACTGAGAAAGGCTTAATTTTACAGGCATGTAGGGGAGGCAGGCTTGTTGTTTCCAGCTTTTCATCCCTTTCCGCCTTCCTTGCCAGAGGCTGTGTTTAGCAGCAGCACCAGAATTTAACAGAAGAGATTTGAAAGTTGTGTCTATCCAAGGACTCACCAGGTACAGATAGGTCTGCGACATTTCTCTTGTGTAGCGCACAGCGCACCCAGTATGGTTTTCAGGGCCCTCAATATTCGCCACTGTTGCGTTTGCCATATTTGAAATGGCTTTGACTGACAGCAGGAAGTCTGTCTGGTTCTTTTCAGACAATGTCTGCATTAATGCCCAGTAGGCAACGGCCTGGTAAGTGCAGGAGACCATATTAAGAAATTATAATGCAAAAATTACGTTGCATAATAAATGTGCAGGAACACATTATTCTAACTAATTATGAAGCTTACAAAGAGGCCAAGTGGTACTTGGTAAATCTGATTATTTAGGGTGGTGGAAAAACTCCTTCTGCAGCGCTGGAAATGTTATGCAGAGTAAAGATAATGGTGGCTCGAGTACAGGATTAGCCATGTGCTGTGTGAAAGATGGCAGGCTTAAAAAATCCATTTGTATTTCTGGCAAATTGTCTTAATATAATCTACATGCCTTTCTAATTTAAAATATGAAAGTTAAGTAAAGCGTATGGAGGAGAGCTGTAGCCATTAAGGAACCGGGGAAGTATTCCAGCCATTTAAACCTAGACTATATAGTGTTAGGTGTGTGTGTGTGTGTGTGTGTGTGTGTGTGTGTGTTGGAAGGGTGTTTGTGCTGTAGTGTGAGGGTATATGGTATATGGACTCGTGTGTGTGTGTGTGTGTGTTGAAAGTGTGTCTGTGCTGTAGTGTGAGGGTATATGGTATATGGACTCTGTGTGTGTGTGTGTGTGTGTGTGTGTGTCCTCCTAACATTTAAGCTGTGAACTCAAATTGCAGCCCCGTGCAAGTATGTATTATTTTTAATGAAGACTGCGGCATGGTGGGGTGTTCTAAATTAGGCCTGATTATGACTACAGATGGCAATTGAGCTTTTGGAAGCTGTTTTCTTAAACTGTTAACATGAAAAAAATTGCCTCTTTTAGTGTTGGTTTGCCAAGTTCAGCACTTGTTTAGGGAAAACTTTATCTTTCGGTTCCCCCTTCCATTCACAGCGCAGCCATCTTCTCTCTTAAACCAGCTCTGAGGGGTTTAGATCTACAGACATCATTTCCTAAGACTTTTAAAATAATCAATTAAATATGATTTTGGCTCCCCTCCATGACGGGTGTTTTCCGAATGTCTTCTGGATGGTTGTTGAGTCCCAGCAGTCCTGTTCTCGTCGATTGTGAAAAAGTACGCTTGACCCTCAGTGTGTTTGCACTCATAACATCCTTAACTGCCTTCTGTCGAGAAGGCAAATTTGACATTATTCAGCCTTCCCGAAAGGATTGTGGATGTGAGTTGACATTAGCTGGGTGGCTTCTTCGTAGACTTTCCTGTCCAGGTCCTCTCTGTTAATAAGTATGTAGAACTGCTTGTCCAGGGTCCCACCTCTCTGTTAATAGGTATGTAGACCTGCTTGTGCAGGGTCCCATGATCACAATTTCAATTTTGCTTCCTCTAAGGAGACATTTGGTAATGCCAGGCCTCATATGTTTATGTGTTTTTTCTTTTATTTTAAACCTACATGTATTTAATTGTGTGCATGTGTGTTACACACACACAGCAGCCTCAGTGTTCCTATGGAGGCCAGAGAACAATTAGCAAGAGTGGGTTCTTTCCTTCCACTGTGTGGGTTGTCACGATCAAAATCAGGTCACTAGACATGGCAGTTGGTGCCATCTCCCTGGCCCTGACCTTTAATTTGGTGTTGTTGTTCTTGATATTTGTCAAGTAGGGGCTTGGGACACTTAAAAACCGCAGCGGAGAACATACAGCAGACTTACAATGTTAGTAGGGCAGCTGTTGAGAAACCGAGCGGTCAACACAGCCAATAGCACCTCCTTTGGCCTCCCACTGTACCAATGCGTGTGAGTTCTCTGTGGGTCAGGTGTGCTCTAATAATTCTTATTACAGTTTTGGAGTTGATTTTTATATTAGATATGAATACGTAAGAGATAGTCCTTTCTGGCTGGGGGTGCAGCTCAGCACTAGAGTGCTTTGCTAACGTGTAGGGAGCCCTGCATTTGACCCCTGGTGCCCCCATGCCCTCCAGCTGTCATCTGGCCAAAAAGAAAAAGTAAAAAGGAAGTCAAAGGTGAACCAGGAATCAGCCTTGAACCATGTAAAAGGCATCTTGGACTGTAGCTATTCTGGTCAGGTTCTGGGTTTGCTTAGGAGCCTTGGGGGAGCATCTGCTGTGACCTTTACCAGTTGTGCAGCTTTTCACCCCGTCAGTTTTTGCTCTCCCGCGTGAAGACTTCTTCAATAGGTTCCAATGGAAGTATCCGAACAAAAGTCATTCACTTTTGCTGTGAATTCTGCGTCTGAAGCCTGGAGGAGGGGCATAGCCACTACGCTTAACTCCATTACATTCTGTGTCCCTAGCTCAGACAGGGAGTAATCCTCGGAACTAGGCATGACTAGATTAACAGATAGACCCCTTTGAACGGTGACATTTCAAGGTTATTATCATCTATTTATTTATTTGTGTATATGTGTGTGTTGTGTGTCACGGTATGTGTGTGGCCGTCAGAGGACAGCTTGCTAGAGTTGAGTTTCCCTTTCTCCACGTGGGTTCTAGGGATTGAATTTAGGCCATGAGTCTTGGCTGCAAGTGTCGTTACTCACTGAGCTATCTCTGGCTTTTCGTGTTTCTTCTGTTCTCTCTGAATGGAGGAATTCAGACTTCACACCAGTGAACAGCTTACTTTCCAAGCATGAGGACCTGAGTTGATCCGCAGCACCATGTAGAATGTCAGACATGGTATCGCACCTGTAATCCCAGTGCTGCGCAGGCAGAGGCAGGAGGATTCCTGGAAAAACTGGCTAGCTAGCATTGCTGAGCGAGTGTAGTCCAGGTTAAGGGACAGACCGTCTTTCAGAAAAAATAGAGAATGCTAGAGAAAGAAACCCCATGTCAACAGGTTCCAGCCTCTGTGTGTGCCCACACATATTTGAACATACATGAATGTACACATGCTTCCCAACCCCAAACAGAACAAGTGGTTTAACATTGAAGCTTTAGTATGTAGTGGGAGCTTTAGACAGGACTGTTAGCATCAAAGATTGGAAGTTTCTGAGTCACCTGAGCTCACGGGTCCCTCATGTCTTATCCAGATACTGTGCCTTGGATGTGTCCTGCCCAGCTCACCTCATGTGTGTCTTTCCTTTTCCTCTCCTTTTCTTCTCTCCCATGCTTACTGTCTTTTCTTTTCCATGAGGTGACTGAGGCACTGTATATATTCTAAACCTGTTTTCTCTGGTCCAGAGACTGTGGGTTAAGAGTGTGGACCCTTCAGTCAGGATAGCCACAGCATTTGAATAAGTTAAAGAAATGAACGCTGGCCTTTGTTCAGGCTCCCCATGAGCCAGTTGGCAGATGCCTTCTCGTATCTGTAGACCCTGATAACCGGTGTGATTCTCTGGGGATTAAGTACGCATGTAAACCCCCAGCACAGAGAACATATTATATAAATGTCCATCTAATTTTGGTTTAACAGTTCCCTCAGTAGTTTCTGTCCTTGGACGAGCTGAAACTCTTAGTCCCCGTCTCTCTTCCTGTGCCCTGCTTCCTGCTTTGGTCTTAAGTAGCCCAGATTGGCCTTGAACTTTCCCATCCTTCTGCATCCTGAGCTATGGTCACAGGTATGTAACACCTTGGGTACCCCTTGAGATCCTGTTTTGAAAGTCTTCATTGTACCTCATAAAAATCTATATAGCAGAATGACTGACGGAGATCTACGTGGAAGAATGACTGACGGAGATCTACGTGGCAGAGTGGCTGATGGAGATCTACGTGGCAGAGTGATTGACGGGACTGCATGTTCCTGGCTCCAACCATTAGATGCTTTTTTCTCAGTAGAGTCAGCTTCAAGCCTCAGCCTGCCCTTGTGCTAGCTGGTCTGGCTTCTTCCCTGTCACTGTGCTTAGAGCATAATCTAATTCTTAGTAATCAGGTAGGGGAGCACTCCTTGGTCTATGTTCCTTAAACCTTGGCTTTGCTTTAATCAGCAGAGTCTCTTTAGGCTTCTAGAAGGTTACTTAAGAAGAGGGACCCGGAGGGTGGCAGGAAGATGGCTTGCTGTAATTAGTGCCGAGCAGAAGTTGCTACATTCCCAGTGTCACTCACTCAGTCACTTTGGATAGTTTCTTTTCTTTTGCTATTATTTTTAGGTGACAGATTGCAGTGCATATTTTAGGAGCTGCCACCCACTTTGATTTGGAAGATTGTGTTGTCGGAATGTTGAGATGCTGCAGGTAGAGACCTCGTTTTGCTAAACAACGGACCTCGGTGTCTTGTAAATTGCCTTTCTCTTGCAACCAAAAGTGTTTCTCTCTGATTCATTAGACAAATAACTAAATCCTATAACAGGGTAAAGTGAGACTTTTCATGTCTTTGAAATCCATTTTCTGGCTTAGCCAAGTCTTTAATAGCTTTACCTTAACAGACAAGAACTATAAGTTGTGTAAATTGCTACGCACACTTGAAGCGTGATACATGTTGGTTCTTTACAATTAGCAGCTGCCTCTTACTGAATCAGAAGATGCAATGCCTCTGTTATTCCCCCCGCCCCCCACGATGTTACTCTAGGAAGGGGCATTTTTTCCCTGAAGGAAGTACATACAGTATTCTCTCTTTTCCAGTTCTGAAATTATAGGGCAGCCTACCTTTCTACTATGTATGCTAATGGCAGGTACATTTCTTTCACACATATTCAGGAGCAGGGTTTCTTGTGTGCAAGCCACAGAGTGGAATGCGGCTTTGGAAGGACTGGATAGGTTTGCTACAGGTTAAAGCAAACTGTGGGATAATCAGACCTTGGTGAGGGGAGGAGCCAGCCCACGGGGGACTGATGGCTAGTGCATCAAGCTTCTCCACTGGGAGGGACCTGATAGAGCACATTTATAGATCTTGAGGGGATTTATTAGAGTGGCTTGCGGCTGTGGTCCAGCTAGTCTCATGATGGCTCTCTCGCAATAGAAAGGCCAAGGATCTGGATGTTGTTTAGTCCACGAGGTTCTGTGTCTCAGTGGGTCTTCAGTCTGTGTTGGAATCCTGAAAAAGTATGTTTTAACACTAGCGACGGAATGTCCCAGTTCCACGGTTGATGAACTTGCCAGCAATAGGAAGAGCAAGCAGGCAAAAGAACAAAAGCTTCCTTCTTCCATGTCCTTTTCTGTGACTGCCACGAGAAGATGTGGCCCTGATTCAGGGTGGCCATTCTGACCGCATATGATGCAGATTTAGGGTGGGTCTTCACACATCGAATAATGTGATCCGGAATATTCTCACACCTGTGCCCAGCTGCCCGGGTTTTAGTTGATTGCAGTTGTACTCAAGTTGGCAGTGAAGAGTAGCCATAACAGCTAGCTGGATCGGACTGGTCCCTATCAGATTCGATTGCAGGGCTGACACGGACATTCAGGTCCCTCCCTATGGGGGACAGGGCACCTGTATGGATATTGAAGGAAAATTGCAGCCTCTGACATTTCTCCATCCCACGGAGAAGTGCAAGATCCGTTTGTGAAGTCCCCCTGCCGAACTCTCTTCCTTAGACACTATTCTGCGCATGGCTTCAGATATATGGTAGAGCCAGCAGCCCCGAAGAGCGAGCCGCTACTTTAGGACTCTCAGCCAGAACTGCCTGTGGAGCTCAGGCCGAGTTCCACACTAGCGAGCTGAACACCAGTGAGTTCAGTTCCTGCGGGAAAGCAGACCTGTCATAGTTAAAGGAGGTGTAGGGGAGAAGTAGGAAGCTGTAGGGGAGAAAGAGTGGGGAAGGTGCCCATGTGTTTGGAAAAGGTCAGCTAAAGAAGACCAAAAAAACCTGTAGTTGCTGTTGGTAGAAACCAATGGAAGAGCTGCTTTAGAAAGATCTCTTCTCTTTAAGGGTTGTAAGAATCCTCGATCAAACTAAGCAGTGCAAGAGAGGGCAGCAGGCAGACTAAGACTATTTCCTCGGTTTGTTGTCAAACACCAAGCACAGCCTGTAATGTGTATTTAGAGACCGTCTTGGGCTGTGTGGGTGGGGGCCACCAAAAGCCGGCCCACGGACCCTCTCGTTTATCACTTTATATTGGCAGCTGTGTTAGTTTCTGTTCTGTTAGTGAAGAGATGCCATGACCAAGGCAACCTGCAGAAGAAAACATTTTACTGGCAGTCTGTTTCCCTTACAGCTTCAGAGGGCAAGTCCATTATCATAATGGCAGTGGGGGGTGGGGGGGCAGGCAGGTGCTGGAGTAGTTAGTAGCTGGGAGTTACATCCTGAGCAACAGGCGGGAAGCACACACACACACATACACACACACACACACACACACACAGAGAGAGAGACAGACAGACAGACAGAGACAGACAGAGACAGTGGGACAGAGACAGAAAGGGACAGAAGAGAGACACAGAGACAGAGAGACACTGGGCCTGGAGTGGGGTTTTGAGACCTCAGAGCCCAACATCTAGTGACACACCTCCTCCAGTAAGGCCACATCTCCTGATCCTTTCTACAAATTCCACCAACTGGATACTAAGCATGCAATATTTGAGCCTGTAGGGCCATTCTCTTCAAACCACCACAGCACTGCCCTTCCCTCACCTCAGCGAATCCACTGAGTTTGAGAGCGGCTCATGTGTGGACAAACCCCACCCAAACTGTCCTTTGGAACACATCTGGCCAAGGTTCTGTCCTCACCTCCAGACAGGGTTTCTCTGTGTAAGCTGTCTGACCTGGAACTCACTCTGTAGATCAGGCTGGCCTTGAACTCATAGAGATCCTCCTGCCTCTGCCGTGGTGTTGGGATTAAAGGTGTGCACAACCACTGCACAGCAAGGTTCTGGGTGTCCTGATGGCGCTTCCAGCTTTAGGTTTGACTGGAAGAGGAAATCAGGATTTGAATTCTGACTCTCAGTTTTCCTAATCAGGATCGGTCTCTCCTTCCTGGAGATGACGGTAAACCCTGCTCTGAAAAACCCTGTTTGCCAGATACTTACCTGTAGATGCTTGTCTGGGCTTCCTGAAAAGCTATCCTAAAGTGTTCTTTTAATCTTTATTTATTTATAATGATTTTTTTATTTGAGATAGGTAGTATACAGCGGGGTTAGAATAATCTGGAGTTCAATGGTAGTGTGCTTGTCTAGCGCACACAGGGCCTTGGGTTCCATTCCCAGCATACCATGGAGGGAGGAAGAGAAAAAAATGATGAAGAGGAAGAAGAAGAAATGGAAGGTGAAGAGGAGGAGGAGGAGGAGGAAGAGGAGGAGGAAAGGTGGCTCGGAGCTTTGGAAGCCATTTTGTGCCCATGAGTGAAAGGCCGAGGGAAACGCAGAGATAAAGCTCCCCACTGTTTTCCTGTAGCCCCCTACTTCCAAAATCAACCCTTACTGGTTAAGCCCCTGCAGTGGGTCTCTGTTAGTAGCAATGCCAGCAGTAACACACGCCTCTCCCCACCCCAGGTTTTCTGTTTGTAGCAGCAGAATAGGGCTGACCTCGTAAGGTAGCTGTGTGGCTGCCACGAGGGCCTGGCAGCCTGTGCAAGCTGCTTCCGGTTGTTTGGATGACTGTCACTGTCAGCTCATGGGATAGGCTAGCTGGAGTTCCTGAGGTCTCTGACAGCAGTTTGCTCTTAGTGGCTTACTGATTGGCCATAGACTAGAAGTCTGGTATCTTGTGTTGTAGGTTGGTTCATTTTGAGGGAGAGGAGGAGGAAGCTGCTTTTTCCCTTTTTCTTCCCTATCTCTACAGTGAGGGTCTAAGTGTTCTCTCTCTCTCTCTCTCTCCCCGCCCCCCCCCCAATGCAAAGACATTACTGTTTGTATAAGTCTGTCCTGTTCTAGGGTCTCGTAACTTGATTATTTCTATAAAACCCTGCTTCTACTTAAGGTCACATACTGAAATACTGAGAATTAGGATTTACACGTTGTCCTTGTAAAGGTTACTATTGACGTGTTGAAGCACGATGACCTTAAGCAAGCTGGGGAGAAAAGGGTTTATTTGGCTTACACTTCTACATTGCTGTCCATCACTGAAGGAAGTCAGGACAGGAACCTGGAGGCAGGAGCTGATGATGCAGAGTCCATGGAGGGATGCTGCTTACTGGCTTGCTCCCCACGGCTTGCTCAGCCCACTCTCTTAAAGAACCCAGAATCGCCAGCCCAGGGATAGCATCACCCACCAAGAGTGGGGCCCTCCCCATCAATCACTAATTAAGAAAATGTCCTACATTTGGAGCTTATGAAAAATCTTATTTTTCAATTGAGGTTCCCTCCTTTCAGATAACTCTAGCTTCTGTCAAGTTGACATAAAACTAGCCAGCACACATATGGTTCTTATTTTCTTTTTCTTAGTAGCATGTTAACAATGAAGTTTTAGTCTCTTGCTTTTATTGATTATAGATTCTCTCTCTCTTCCTTGTTTTTTGTTTTGTTTTGTTTCTTGAGACAGGGTTTCTCTGTAGCCGTGGAGCCTGTCCTGGAACTCACTCTGTAGACCAGGCTGGCCTCGAACTCACAGAGATCCACCTGCCTCTGCCTCCTGAGTGCTGGAATTAAAGGCATGCGCCACCACCACCCAGCTTGATTATAGATTCTCTTTTAAACACATATATATTTCCATGAGAAATTGCCCTTCCCTCTAAAGTATATTTTCTTAGATAAATGACTTCCAACATGCATATAAGGATTCTAGGTTCTCAAAACCTATGAACATCCTTCTCATTTCGTTGGCTTACTTAGGGCAGAGGGCATCCCATCTGTGACACCCTGGGCTTTTCCCAGTGCCTACTTTAGAGCATGTGACCGAAGACTTCCCTCTATGAGGCCACACTCTCTAGTGTTCTTTAGGATAACACTGTTGAGTGGCTGCCGATGTTCCTGGTGAATTCATCTGCTCTAGGTGTGGCAGAGTGTCACAGAACGCCGAAGGTAGATTGCCTCAGAATATTTAGGAATACAGTGCTTCTGTTGCGAGTTCTGGAAGATGGGACCCCTTTGAGTCACATTCCGGGCATGAAGATTAAAGATGCTGAAGTTTGCCCCACATACAGGATGTTCCCAACCCCCTTTTAATTTGCGGCCCCGTGTCTTACACTGCTTTCTTTTTCTTTGCAAACCTTTTAAGCACGGAGACCATTAAATCTCTGGAATGAAGCACATTACTCGTGTATTAAGTAAATAACATTCCTGTCCCAACAGGTTTTTTTTTTTTTAAAGGATCATTTTTAGGTCACATTATGTGTTTGCAGGGGCTTGTCTTCAAATAAAAGGCCTAATTGAAATGCAGCTGAATAGGAATCAAGAGTGCAATTCAAGTTTAAGGTGAAATGGTGGTATCCCTCACTGCTCCATAGATAATTACTTTATGGTACATATTTCCTGATAAAGCTCTTTAGAAAAACAGACAAGCATTTTTCTGAGCCGTAATCCTCCTTCCCATCTATCGTGACAGGATACAGAGGGAGGCCGACTTCCATCCCCCTCTCAAAAGTGATTGCAGAAATTGCTTGTTGCTTGGAAATCTATATTAGCCTGCTGGTGTGCCATTAAAAAGGGATTTGGTACCCTGAATTTCATTTTTTTTATTTAACATAAGATGTAAGGAGTTGCAGCAGATTCTGTGTCAGCATAACGTGGGGATGTGTGGATGACTTGAACATTGTCTTTCATCATTTAAGCATTACCATTCAAAACCCACTTAGGCTAAGGAGTTGACAATGCTTAATAAGCTAGAAAGAGCGCTTTTTCATTCTTTTTGTCTGCCATGGCAGTAAGGTCATTGCTGTGGCTGGGTGCCAGACGTGGGCAGCTGTTCCTCCACCAGTGCGAGGAGTTCAGGCTGGCAGGAGCGGGAGCCAGGACGCTGGCTGGTAAAACAGTATAGATGCCATCATTGCCGTCCCGTTTCACCTACACCAGGGTAGAAACTGAATTCAAACGCCTGGATCCAATACCAAAATAGATCACAATGTAAAACGACAGCCCTTGAATGCTATTAGCAGAGCAGACGAGGGGAGTTCGTGGAGATGGCCCAGTTCTTCAACCCACACGTCAGGTTATAAAGCAAAGAAAAGCCTTTGGGTTAAAGCAGACTTCAGTACCAAGGTCAGCCACACGCACCGTGAGGAATTGGGTTCTGATCGGACCAAATCAATATTAAAAGCTTATTTTTCAGTGGAGAAATATGGATGATGAACGGTGTTTGATTTGGGGCATTACCGCTCGTCTTTAGGTCTGGACTTAGTGGTGTTGGATTGGCTCAGTCTTGACAAAGTGCCTGATGCACCAGCAGGAGGATGCGAGTTTGACCGCAGTGTCTACATCAAAGCCAGATGTCACAGTATGCATGTGTTACCCCTGTGGGGAACATACCCTAAGTTGGCTTCTACCCTGTGCATTAGAAGTCGCACACACAGACACAGACACACACACACAGACACACACGGAAGAAGCCTTACCTTTTAAGGACAGATACTGAATCACTTATGGGGACCATTTATCATGTCTTTTAGCTGGGTGTGTTGGTTCACTTCTCAAACCCCAGCACTTGGGAATAGAGGAAGGAGGATCAGGCAGGAGTTGAAGGCTGGCTGTGACTACAGGAATCTTGTCTCCACTCCCCCCCCCCCAACCTAACCAAACCAAACAAAAATTCATTTTCCATAGAAACTGAGATGGTGTACAGAGAAATGAGTCGACATACAGGGCATTTTTAGGTGGAAGGGAATGCCTGTGTGGGCTCTGCTCTTTCTGAAGGTTGGTACACTTAAAAAATATAAAATAATAAGCCGGGAATAAGTTCTGTTCTTCCTGTGACCACTGACTTTACATGTCCTTCTTTTAAGTATTCTTTGGGTAATGAATATTTAAAGCTAGAACCTTATACCTCAAAGTACTCTTAAGTATAAATGTGGTCACTAAGTCTAGTAACCAAGTCTTAGAGAATTAATGGATATTTAATGACCCATTTTCCTTTATTTGAGCCCAGCCTCATGGAATAAAGGAGATGTTTTATTCAGCAAACTCTTTACTGATTCCTCTTATTTTTTAATTTTAGAGTGCTTTGTTGGAATTAGCAGGTGTTTAATTGTCAATGGGGGGATTATTTATTTGCTGAGTGCTTTGGAAAGTCATGACAAGAACTTTCAAATATGAAAGACTCAACTGGAAGGTGTGGGGTAATGCAGCCAGCCCTCTGCCATCCTCTGCTGGGTTCACTGAGGTCAAGCGAGGCGTGGCCGTGTGCTTTTACAGCCTGGCTGTAGGCTGAGCCAAAGTCAGATCTTTCTGTCCTTTGGTCAGACATTCCGGAGTGAGGAGAACGGCAGCTGGCATGGAACACTGCCAAGGTTTTGGGGTCACACTAAACGGGAAGTTTTGATAGTTGCCGTAACCCTGGCTTATGGATAGCTTTATGCTCTGTTTTCATATCAGGCTGCTATTTCTACTTTTTCTTTTTTTTTTTTTACATTTTCTTTTAAGATTAGTATATGCTGCAATGTCTTTCTTTAACACATTTTCTTTCTTTTTTATGATTTATTTTAACTATGTGTTTCCGTGTGTGTTGGCATGAGCACATGGCTGCAGGAGCTCGTGGAGGCCACTGGAGTTAGAGGTGGCTGGGAACTGTCCTTTGTGGGTGCCGGAAGCCAGACTCTGTCCTCTGCAAAAACAGTGTGTGCTCTTAATGGCCAGCCGAGGCTCACTCCAGCCTCCCTCATCGAATTTCCATGCATGGTTGATCGACTCCCGACTCTCCTTCACTTCCCTGCTCCCTCCCACTTAGATATCCAGTGTTCTCCTTTCTATTGCTCTCTCTATGATCCACCCTCAAATCTTGGTCCCTCTCTTTCTAGTTTCATGACCCTCTCCTGTTAGCGTGGGACTCATGCCCACTTTAATATGCACATAGAAAAGTTACATGTAAGGGTGCGAATTGGACAGAGAACATTAATATTCGGTTTTATTTTTTTTTTTCTGAGCCTGGCCTACCACACTTTAATATTTTCCAGTTCTCTCCACTTTCTTACAAGCTTTCTAGTTTATCATTGCAGTTTAAAATACCCTTGTGTTTTCTTTGCATCTTCTCCAATGATTGTCAAGGAGTGTGTGGTGTTTACCAGGTAGGTGCACAGCTAGAGGGGACTTTGCGTCTCTCTCTACCTCGCCTGGCCCTGCCTTGCTCCCTTACTCTTTCTCGCTGCACTGCGAGAAAAGGGTCAGCTTCAAAGGGTGCAGTGCCCTTGGCCATGCTCCGTCGGTCAGAAGCTGTGGTCCGGTGCAGGTGGCCTGGACACGGGTGACACAGAAGGAAGCAAGCCGCGATGTTTAGGTGCTGCCTGACCCGGCACAGCAGACTGCATGCAGAAACTTCTCATTTATTTCATTGAAATAATAATAATAAAAAAAAGTAATCCTCCAGAAGTCTTGCTCCCAGTTTGCATCAGAGGCAGGGAAATCCAGCTAAGGTCATGGTCAAGTTCAAGAGTTCATGACTCATAAGCTTTTTGTTAGTAAAGACTGAGTTAGGGCTTAGCTGTGTTTATAACCAATGCACATCCAGTATGATGGGTGATGGGGCTGTTTTCTCTCCTCCTCCTTCAGGATAAATGAATAAACAAATATTTATTATACATTATGAGACCTAGTTTCACGTATCCCAAGCTGGCCTTGAACTCCTGATCCTCCTACCGTTGTCTCCTTAGTGATGGGATTATAGGCCCAGCTTAAAAAACATTTATTTTTTTTGTTGGTGTTGCTTGTACTTAAACCCAGGGACCTGGATATACTAGGTTTCTGCCCTTCCACTTATACACACCCTATTATTTTCAGTGATAACCCTGCTCTCTGTTGACGTCATGGTGTGGCCTTCTATTAATTCCATCACGATACACTTAGATACAGGTTCCAGGAGGTATTTATATTGTCCAGCAATTCATCAAAGGCACCTATGTGAATATTAGGATCTGTAAATTTATAGCTGAAATATTTTTCTTTTTCTTTTTTTCCTCAAGATAGGGTTTCTCTGTGTGTAGCTCTGACTGTCCTGAAACTTGCTTTGCAGACCAGGCTGGCCTCAGACTTATAGAGATCCATCTGCTTCTGCTGCCCAAGGGCTGGGATTAAAGGCATCTGTCACCACCCATGGCTCCTGAAATACTTTCTAATATTCTCAGGAAATAGTGATAAGGTTTAGGTTGGCTGCTGGTGAGCAGTGACTATGTGCTCTTGCCTTTTGATGCTGTGACTTAACCTTGCAGCTGAGTCCATCCCTGTGATGGAATCTACAGGGATCTCAGTGAACACTTTGCGAGCCACAGGCAGCCACAGGAATACTGTGTGTTTTCAGACTTATGGCTGCTTTTTGGGGCCCAGGGAAGAGGGGATAGAAAGGGTAAGATTTTCTCTTTCCACTGGACGCTGTGCAGATTGCCTCTGGGAGAGACCTTCCCATTACCGTTTTGCTGAGTGGACCAGTCCCTGCTCAGAATCCTCTGCCCAAGGCCCCTCCGTCCATTAGACAATGAAGTCTGATGTTAAGCGAGGGTGTTGGCTAGCGTGGTGGGAGAGCCGCTGTGGAGCTACCGGACACTACATCAGAACTAGAGGAGGGAGTCATTCTGGGATGAAGCAACCACACCCACTGAACACGGCTGATGGCTGAGCTTCACTTTGCAGGGGTGTTTCTTGGCTTCAGGTGTAGTAGCTGGTCAGGCAGATGTGTGTTTTAAGTGGTTAAGGAGGGGAATAAATGGGTGTCGATAGAACTCTAGGCTCGCCTCTCTTCCTGCACATTATTCCTGGTAGTTTGAGTGTACGTGTGTTGTATTTTCTTTTTCCGTTTTTTTTTTTTTTTCCAGACAGGGTCACACTTTTCGGCTCAGGCTGGTCTTGAAATTGAGATGTTTGTGCACCAGCCTCCCACATCATGTTGTTCCAGGTGTGAGCCACCGAGCTTGACTCTCCTGGCCCTGTTAACTGTGGCGTTTACCAGAGCAGATGAGAAAAGCACTCGTTCGTCATTAACTTAACTCTCAGGAAGCTGCCTGCCTTGAGCCTGCTTATATCACAGGACCCTCACAGGGAGTGGCTGGCTTAGGTTTAAAGCATTACCCTGCAGAGTAGTTGGTGTGCTGCGTTATTCTTCCAAATCAAAGGTGCTCTCTCCGATCCTCTCCACCAAATAATAATGACATTCCCTGAGAGAGGTCTTCGGGGGCTCCATCCCTCACAGTTTTTCCTTATTTTTCTTTTCTTCAATGCTGGTGATGGATCTGGGTTGTGCTCTACCCCTGAACTACGAGCCCTGCCTGGAGGGGATCTTTTTCAAGATTGGCACAGCCAAAGGAATTTTTCAGTTCAGCTGACATTCTTTGAGATGCATTTGTGGTTTGGCATGGTTCGACATATTTACCGCTTCAGATCTCTTTGACAACAAGGGTAGAAAGCAGTTCTCGCACACCCTCCTCGCGGGGCTGTAAAAACGGAGCCCCTCCAGGACTAGCCCCCTGCAATTAGAATCCAGATCTTTAGAGGACCACAGCTGCCAAGGCCTTCATTCACTTCCTTAAAATTACAGAGTTAAAAAGGGTGCCAGCTTGTTGCCAGGTGTAAAAATCCTTTCAAATTTTTAAGTGTGGGCCTTCTTTTTTCCTTTAATTATTACATTGGTTAGATACAAATTCACATGGACAAGTTTTAAAGACTTTTGTCTTCAGTACTGTGAACACTTGCAGGTGATACACTCTTTGCTTGTGACGTAGGCACAGGAGGGGCAGGTGTGCCCTCCCCAGCTCTGATGCAGAGGTGCAGCTGTCTGTCCTGTTTGGGATGGGGGCGGGAGAGTGACCAGGTCCGCAGATGTGGCATTTGGGCAAGAATCTGTAGTTGAGAGAAAATGACAGAATGTGGACAGCAATTAGAAACGCTGGCTAGAATTGGGTGCAGGATGAACAGGCAAGGAGTCGCTAGAGGAGGAAACCAAAGGCTCTTCTGGATCTGCAGGGGAGTACTTCTGGTAAAGGCCCCATGCCAGGTGCTGCAGGTGTTCACCCCCTTCATATACACAGGACAGTAGCATTTGCTGGACCCTAAAGACATCCTCCTGTGCCTTGTAAATTATCTTTAGATCACTTATAGTTCAGTGTCAACGAACAGACTTTACCCAACAGTGAAACCTTTTAGGTCAACACAGAAATGCTTGTATGTTTTCCCTTATATAGTATATGTGATATATAAGGGATTTCTCTAATGTGCTGTTTATGGACTGTAAGAACAACAAAACCCTGCTGGAGGTTAACTGCGACTCTTGATCGGGCTAAGTAAACCGGGTTTACACCTACTCTGTTGAGTAGTTTCGCTTTTTAAAATCTGCGAATATTACATTTTGTCAAGCACTGGCTCGGCAAATAAACAAACAAACAAACAGATAGAATAGCATTCTTCTTTTTAAAAATGCCAGCTGTAGGTGACAGTTCCCATTTGGACCCTCATCCAGCCAACCCGGGAACGCACGGCCTTGTCTCCTGAGTTCACTTGGTCCCTCCTTAGGCCAGCGCCTGTTTCAGGGTTAGAAAACCTCTCCATCACTACACTGCTGGCATGCGGTGCCGCATCCGACAGAGACACCTTGGCTGTGTTTGTTTTACAGGCATAACGCTGTCAGCGCAATGTTGAGTGAGCCGATTTCCGAGCTGTTGATATAGTTCAGACCTTGGCAGTTGTCTAATCTCTTTGAAGCTTTCGTGTTTGATTGCGTTTGTCCGCCCTGCAAATAGTCAGCGGTGTAAGTGATCTCGAAGTGAGAATATATCTAAAGCCTGTGTTTATAATAGACAAGGTTCAAAGGAGAGCTGAGACCTTGTAAAATACAGGCATGGACTTCCTGAGCAGGGAATAAAGACTTGACTCTTCTCGTCAAAGCCTGTCAGGCAGCCACATTGCAGGCATTGCTTCGTTGCATAGAACAATAGAACATTGATTTTTAATGTACTGTTTTGTTTTGTTTTAAAGACTGTTTTTTGAGGTAGTATCTCACGTTGCCCAGGAAGGACTTGAACTCACTATGTAGCTAAGGCTGCCCTGAACTGATCTTTCCAGGTGTATAAGCCGTGATTGGTTTTATATGGTGTTGGGTGGCAAACACTCTACCAACAGACCTACACCCCTGCTCCTTAGATTTATTTATAAATTGATATATGAGAGCATGAAAATTGGGCATATTGATGAAATATCCCATGTGATATTTTAACATATGTCTACATCGTATTGAATCTTCTATCCTAGTGAACATACTTATTTTCTCAAATATGTATCATTCCTTTGTGGTGAAAATAATCAAAGTGTTTTCTTGTTGCCTTTTCCATTATATATTACACAGTCACTGTCTACGGTCATAGTGCGCCAGGCACTCCAGGATTTCCACTCTTCTGTGTTCCTCAGTACTCCTACCGTGCTTCCTTACCATCATTCCTTAAGGGTTGGTGAAAGACAAACCTGTCCGTCAGGAGACTGAGAAAGCATGGAATCGAGATAAAAAGGAGCCCTTACATTCCCCTTAATTATAAGCCGGCTTTCTGAAAACGTCCAGGTCAAGGCCCTAGATGCTTTCATTTGTGGTAACGTGGTTGCGATTGAATCCATGTATTATATAATCCACCCATCTCAAATGTTCTTTCTTTTTACTTTTGGTCTATATTTTGAGATGGGGCCTCGTTATGTAGTTCAGGTTTGCCTTGGACTCATGGTCCTTCTGCTGTGCTTCTAAGCTCTGGCGATACAGCTGTGCACCCGTTGAATGAGCGACGTTGGGCTGACACTAGCGCTGAGATGAACTTGTGACAGTTGCCACCGGTTCCATTGACTCAAAGTATGAAATATTGACTGATCAGTTGCGGGCAATCCATTCATTTAAGCTTGTGTCTTCTGCCAACTGGCGACATTGTTTTCTATCATCGTCTGACTCCTGGATCAGATTGTTCTGCAGACAGAGGCTCCCTGCCATGTCATAGCTTGTTTCTGTGGAGAGGGCCAGGGCTGTCCTGCTAGACACTGATTTGCGTGTAATTAGAGGTCTCACACTTCTTTATGTCGGTATGAAGCATCTATCCCCAGTTCTGGCCTGGTCACCACTCATTCAGGAAGCTCCTTGGAGCCTAGCTTATTTGTTTTTCTCTTCTGTACACAAGGCTAAGCCTCACAGGGTCATTGAGAGGACTGCGTAAGAGAGTCCGTGTATGCACACACATGCCAGGCATGGTACCTAGTATTTCAAGGAAGAACACGTGATCCAGGGAAGTCCCTGAGGTTCCTCAGAGGGAAAGTGAGCACTGCCCATATTCAGCAGAACACTTCTGGTGCCATGGCCGGCTTGTTCCCGTGAGATTTCAGTATCTGGGAAGCCGAGATGGTTGTAGTGTTGGTGCCCAAACCTATGAGCCCTCAGCCTTCTTAGGAGCTGACCGGATTTTCCCATTTTCTGCACTCTTGACAACATGGTATTTTGTGGGCATGTGTTTGTTTTCATTGGCCATGTTCTGAGAAAACTGCCTCCATACATGGTCTGGGACTCTGAGGAGGCTGTTTCCTTCTCCGTGTGGTGATATAAGTAGAACCCACCTTGTCGTTGAAGCCTGTGATTCGTTGTTTACTCAGACTGGAATACTCAGAGAACTAGCTGTGTGTAGTCTCTGTACTGTGACTGAATTCCAGTTATCACTGAGACCTGACACTCAGTCTCAAGGAACTTTAGGATGTCATTAAAAGCATTCTTGACTGGAGAAAGTTGGTTAGCTTTGGGTTTGTTGTACTGTAAGCTGTTCTTGTCAGAATTGTCCTGAGAAGTTATTAAAGGTTGAAAATCCCTTATCCTCAGTCCACGGGGCCCGAGTGCTTCTTGGTCAGAGGTTTTAATGGGGCATCTTCTTGGAATATTTGTATGTACTGACTTAGCATCCCTGACCTGAAAATTCCAAATCTTAGCTGCTTAAAATGATTGCTTAGAAAGCTTTAGACTTTGGGGCATTTTAAATTTGGTATTTTAGGATTAGAAATAATAATTTAACGCTAGGAACAGTGCCTCATACTTGTAATCTGAGTACTCGGAAGGCCAAGACAGGAGGATTACCATGAGTTCAAGGCTGCATAGTGAGTTCCAGGCCATCCTCTGGTAAGATTATGTCTGAAAAAGAAACCATCACCACCACCAAGAAATATGTAATGTATACTTCAGGTTTTTGAAAGTGGTCTTTAGAAAACCAGACAGGCTAAGGTATGAAGTATTCAGAGATAATTTTATTCAGAACTGATATGGAAATGGGGTGTGTGTATGTGTGTGTGTGTGTGTGTGCTTTGGTTTATCAGTATTGCTTTATCTATAACTGACAGTGAGGCTCCTCAGACACTTGGTTGTGCCTTTCCGGGTCTGCATTTTCTTTTTGCACCAGTTGCCTTGAGCCACCGCTGCTTTGTGACATTCTGACATATCCCTGTGCTGGCCTGTTGGGTTTGTGGTTCCTGATTCACAAAAGAAGGGGATACGTCTCAGTTATGTTGGCTGGATGTGGGCTTGGTGCAAGGTGACATTGCTGTAGTTTCTTAGAGCTACACAATCTCAGCTCTTTAACCTGTAGCAATCGATTCTATCACAGCTCTGAAGACCTGAAGCCGGCAATCAGGGAAATGGCAGCTGGACTCCCCCATGACTCCTTCCCTGTTCTAGCTGTCGGTAGCTGTTGACAGACCTCCACTTGAGGCTCCCTGTCTGTTTTCAAGGTCCCACCGCCTCCTCGGTCTTTGCTTGTCAGTCTCTCTCAGCAATATACTTATGAAGTGTCACGGTATTTAGGTCCCACGTGAGCAGTCTGGGATACACTCTCAGACTCTCCTTGGGATGCTCAGAGATTCTAGCCTGTAGGATGTGGATTTATCTTCCGAACGGGGATGGGTAGCGCTATGTAGCACACTGCCGTCATCTAAATCACCAGATTGCTGGTAGTGAGCAGGACCAGAAATCCCGAACACTTGATGCTGAATAGAAGATGGCCGTCTTTCCAGAGCTTTCTGTCACAAAGCAGGTGCACTGACTAGTTTTTTTGTTTATTATTTTTGTCATCTTGACATAAACTAGAGTCACCTGGGAAAGAGGGACAGAACTTCAGTTGAGGATTCGCTTCCATCAGACTGTCGTGTAGGCCAGTCTGTGGACATTGTCTAGATTAATGGTTGGTGCGTGAGGGCCTGGCTCACAGTGGATGGTGCCACCTTGGGCAGAGGGTCTTGAGTTGTATAAGAAGGCAGGCTGAGCGGGAAAGCCAATAAGAAGCATCCTTTCATAGTTTTCGCATCGGTTTGTGCCTCCAGGCTTCTCCTGCCCTGAACTTTCTTCAGTGATGAATGGTAGAGTAAAGGCTGACATAAACCCCAAGTTCCTCCTACCTTGGTGAGGGGCTGTGAACTGTAAGCGGAAATAACCTCTCTTCTCTGTAGTCCTTTTGGTTATCGTGTTTCTACAGTAACAGAAACAAGCTAGAAGTGGAGCAGGGCTCCCCCTGAACCTTCCTGCTACTGTGTCTCTTTCCTTGGAGAAGCTTAGGGTGTTGTCTCCTACCTTGAATTCAGACCAGTCCCTACCAGCTAGACATTTCCCTTACGTGGTCCATCTGCTTTCTCAGAGTTCTGCCTGTGGTCTGTGATTGACAGCTCTGTTTCCTGGTTGAATACTTCATATGAGCATGAAAATTCATAGTGGCCATCAGGGAGGGCTAAAGCCGACGGGGTCCCCAGAGGACAGCTATCACTGTCTTGCTTTTTTTCCCAACCAAAGCTGCTTCTTGAGGGAAATCAGAGAAGCCCAGGGGGACAGTCACCAGGATCTCTCCATGTGTGTTTGATGTTGCTCTTCCTCCTCTTCCTCCTATTGATGGGCACAACTTCCCGAATGTAAACCAAGAGCCAGGCTCTGTACCAGGTCCTTGTGTGTAATCCTAGTACAACTCAAAGGAGCTACCATTTTCTGCCCGTTAAACAGATGAGGCAAACACCGTGTGGAAGTAAATTACCTGTTGACATCATGTGGCCCGCAGGAGTCTATGCTGTGATTCCAGAGTCTGAGGATGAGCTGTGTGGCCCTCCTGTCTAGCAGGTTGATACTCAGGTGACACCTACTGCAGTGACTTGAGCCCCTTGCTTTGGGATACTTAATGTTCTGACCTCTGGTTGTTTCTTGGGACCCAGGCAGGTAGAGTTCCTCTTGTTCTCCACCAGTGTTCTGGATGAGATGGTCTTGTGTGTCTGGAGAGAAGGGTCTGGTGTGAACAGTGGGGGGACATTGAAGAGAGGCTTCTTCCAGCCTTGACTAGGGAACGTTCAGGCTGGCGATCTTCTTATTACATTGAAACTGGAGCGTGTTTACCGGGAAGAAACCTGCGGCTTGACCTGTGCGTATGTGTGTGTATTTGCACATGTGTGTGTTTGCACAGGCATGTGTTTGTGGTTATTCACACTAATGGATCTGCATGGGGAGCCCAGACGAGGGTGTTTTCTTCCTCTGTTGCCCACTCCCTGACTCTTGTGACAGTTTCACACTGAAGTCATTGTTTATGCTAGACTGGATGGCACGGGGCTCTCAAGCTCACCCATGCCTTGCTGCTTTTATGTGACTGGTGGGCATTCTAACTGGTTTCTGTCCCGTGTTCTTACCCACGGAGCCCTCTCCCTAGCCTGATCTCCTGGGAGTTCCTGGAAGCTTGGAGCCACTGTCATTCTAGTGCTGAGTGCAGTTCCCCCTCTGCCTCCTTCTTGCGCAAAGCATGCTGGGGCTGCTGCTGTGGACTGCAGCAGATGGACACCCTTCGCTTTGGGAAGGCCTCGATCCTGAGGACAGATTGCAGACCCCAGGCGGGTGGAAAGCTTAGGGCGTGGCTGTCCCATGAGCTGCAGTGACCGTGGGAGACCTTGGCTTAGAATCATCACTCCAGGCCTCTACAGGAGAGAGGAAAAGTCCACGTGCATTTTTCTCTTTTGTCCTCTTTTTAGCATCCCTTTCACGGATGGATTTTTAAAGAGAGGTCACCGAGCTGCTCTTCTGCCATTTGCATAGCCGTTTCCCACCCATTCCCTTAAGGCTGGACAGCTTCTGGCTGTCCCGCCTCCCTGCAGGTGGGCTTGTGGCTCTGTTTAAACAGAAGACCTACCATTGGTACTCAGACGCTTTATCCTGGTTTGAGAGTGACAGCCTTTGCCCAGATGACATCTGGTAATGATAAAAAACAAAAAATAAACAAAGCCCACTAATTCTTTCTGTGGTTTGGAAGGGTTCTGCCCCAATCTAGAGGGCAGGGGCTGTCATTCCAGGCCCTAATGCTGTTTAGAAAAATGAGAAACAGGAAGTAAGCCTTGCTGGCTGCCGAAGTCTGAGATTTGGAATGGATGGGTCTAATTTTGTTTTGCATTTATATTTAATGGCCCGGGCCCCTTTCCTGTGGGCTGGTGCACATTTTGCTAATGAATGCCTTCTGAGAAGACCTGGATGGCAGGGGAGGAGGGCCTCGCCGGCCTCCCTATCCGTAGCCTCAGAGGCATCCATACTCTTGTGGCTTGCTCTGGCAGGGTTTGTCCTGTCCCTGCTTCTCATTCTGCTGCATTGACCGTTTATAAAAATCAAAGCGCTGAGGCAGAAGCCCAAGCGCCGACCCCGAATTATTAGCTGGGCTCTCTGGCCATCATTCTCAGCCACAGGCTGTGACCCCGTGCCGGGGCATGTGGCTTCTCCGCCTTGGGTCCTTCCTCCTTCCAATTTGTAAAGTCGTCATTCAGTTGAGTTCAGGTTGGTGGTTTCATTTCTTCTGTATAGTTTATCCATGTGCACTGTTTTCCTGCCCCCGTGTGAGGACCTTTCCCAGCTCACCCCTCAGCTTGGGCTCAGGTCACAGACACCTGATTTGGTCTTGGGAAGCATCCCTGAGTTTTCAGAACTCTGAAATTCTGGAAATATGGACATGTTGTACCAGCCACCCTCTTCTGAAGGGAGGGCTGCATCATGCACAAACACTCGCGCGCGCGCGCACACACACACACACACACACACACACCTCTCCCATCCTGTGGTGTGTGTGTGTGTGTGTGTGTGTGAGAGAGAGAGAGAGAGAGAGAGAGAGAGAGCCCCAGCTGGAGAGAGACCAACCCATTGTCCTGAATAAAATACAGATTTGGGGATGGCCGTGGCGTTTTTGTGAATCTTCATAACACCCAATTTTATCTCAAAATGATCAGGTTTTTTGGTTGTGGAGTCTAGTCATATTTTTGTATTCAAAATTCTGATGTATAAGATCTGTATGTTGGAAAAATAAAGAATAGTTGGGCTGGCAAGATAGCTTAGTGATTTAAGTCACCGATTCCAAGCATGAAGATCTGAGTTCTGTTGCCAGAATCCACATGGTGGAAGGAGAGAAGCGACTTCTGAAAGTTGTCCTCTGACCTCTACAGGTGTGCCACGGAGCATGCACCCCCACACTACCACATTCATGTACACACAATGAATCAATGAAAGTATAAAAGAAATCGTAAAAGGAGAATTGGGAAGCAGAGGCAGGAGGATCTGAGTTCAAGGCCAGACTGTCTAATATAATAAAATCCATGGCAGAGCAAAGTGATAATAGCTCTTTGAGATAGGGTTATAGCTTAACAGTAGAATATGTATGACTTGGATTGCATTCTCACCACACCCCCTCATAAAGACAAAACAAAACCTCAAAAGCACAGTTCTGCTTTTCACCCTGGCTAGCCAAGACGGGGCCAAGTTTTCCTTAATGCCACTGTTCTAGGTAACTGGAGCAAAGTGGTGGAAATAGAGGATTGTTTCCATGAAGTTGCTGTACAGAAGCCAGCCAACCAGTCCCCTTGGTCAGGTGTAAGTTACCTGGGCAGGGACCCACCTTCAACAAGCATCACAGGGAAGGGAGCGGCAGCTCTCCTCCACCTGGAGGCTGTATAACTGAAACACTAGAGGAGGGAAAGAAGAGGCGGAGAGAAAACCTATAGGGGAAGGATTTTAGAGACTGGTCTGTTAGTAACGTCTTCTGGCAGTGTCCCTCACTGGCTGAAGGATGCTCATCATGGCAGGGATGCCTTGGCGGCAGGGACATGAGCTGTTGGCCACATTACGCCCGCCATCAGGACATCGATACGCTTGTACCACTCCACTCACATTCTCAGGACTCCAGCCCGTGAAGTGATGCTGCATCTGAGGTGGATCTTCCCACCTCAGGTAGTCTGATCTTGCCCAGGGCTTATCTCTACATGGTTCCAGATCCTGTCAAATTGACCGTGACCATTAGCCAGCACATTAATCTGTCCCTTGCTTGCACCCTAACCTAATAAGGGAGCAAAGCCTCTTTTTGGAGATCTGAACTCTAATTGGAATGCCTATTGGCAGTTTTAAGAGGTCTATCAATAGTTGTGTATTATTATGATTTTTTAAAGTTTCTATCTCTTACAGATTTCTGAATGAATGCATCTGAGGTTTGCTTCAGACGGTATCAGAGAATGTGGTGGGTGCTAAGAAGCAGGACTAGACATGAATTTATCATCGGAGGCAGCTCATGGGGACATAGCTTGGGCTTCTTTGCGCTATTTATCATAACACATGTTAGAAGTTTTCTGTAATTGAAAATTAAAAGAGGGAAATACGGCAAGATATCAGCAGCGAAGCCTGCATTGCTTTCCTTATATGAAACCACATATGTTCTTTGTAATACAGGTAAAGTGACTGGTTTGAATACTTACCAAATGTGTGTGCATTCGTATCATCCTGTTTTTAAAAAGGGAAGTGAATTCTGCTTTATGCTTTTGTCATCTGCCTGCTGTTACATTGATCTCTTTACTTTGAAAGCTGTCCTAGGCCATTAAATACTCTTCTGAAGCCCTTAGAATCGACTGTGGAGAAGGGGCGATTTCATGCTCGGGCCCTGATTTTACTTAGCTGTTCTCTTATTGTTAAGTAAATAGTGCTTACAATTTCGGATGTGATAATGAGTTCTGTGATGAAATCTTTCTAACTACATCTCAACGCATTTCCTTCTTTCCCTAAAATAAATTCCTTGGAAGTGCTAAGTTGCTATTTATACAGTGTTTCAGATAGCATTTGCGCAGGCTTCACTCAGGACCTGAACTTGTTTCTTCTTGTAAGGATTTACTTCTTGAATCTAGGCCCTGGGTTTTTGTAAAAATTGTATTATTTTTAATGGTGTATGTGGTGTGTGTGTGTGTCTGCCTGTCTGTCTGTCTGTGCATGTGAATGCTGATGCCTGTGGAGGCCAAAGAAGAGGGCGTTGAATCTTTTGACATTGCAGTTGGAGTTGGTTGTGAGCCACAGTTATAGATGCTGAGAGCCAAACCAGGGTTCTCAGGAAGAGCAGCTTATGCCCTTAACTCCTGAGATAATGCCCTAGCCTTTATTTGCTGTTATTTCTTTATTCTTCGAAGAAATGTTTAGATATTCACAAACATTTCTTTAATTGTCTTTGACGCCTGAAATCTTCAAGGGGATGTTCTTAGGAGAGATGGGCAGCAAAGATCCTGCCATTCTTCAGTATGCCTGTGAATTATCTGTGAGCCAAGGTGGGCATGAACATTCTCACCGCACTAAAAAGAATGAGTCCTGACGTAGGCGCTGCTGTTTATTAGTGAGACGGTGAAGTTTTCTTTGTAAACATGGGGTTCTATAAATGAACTGGAAGAAGATACTTATCAAGTGTAGTTCATGCAAATTTAGAGAAAGGGATGTGTATGCACGCGAGTGTGCAAGAGCATATCTGTTTATGTGGATGCAAGTGTGTGTGAAGCATCATACTGTGTGTATGGATCACTGTGAGCAATTCATTTGTATTTTAATAAATCAAACTTGCTTGAAGTTCAGAGAGTTAAATAGTCCCACTGATCAGCTTGACAGACCAGGCAGTGGTGACACACACCTTTAATCCCAGTAGCCTCCCTAGTTGCCATAGAAACCAGGCGGTGCATGCTTTTCATCCCAGTGGTGCACGCCTTTAATCCCAGCCCTAGAGAGGAATATAAAATGGGAGGAGACAGCTCTCAGTCAGTCTCATTCTGAGATTCCTGGAGGCAGGACTGCCATTTTCAGACTGAGGTTAAGGTAAGAACCAGTGGCTGGCTGCTTTGCTTTTCTGACCTTTAAGTTGAACCCCAATTTCTATCTCTTGAGTTTTTATTAATCGCACTTCAGGTCAGAAGACTACGTTTGCTGTTGGTCCTCAGGGCTCTTCCATCTTCTGTTTAAGACAACCTCCCTCATTGGCTGGAACTTCACCATGGAGGTTGCTAGCCAGGAGCTTCCAGGCATCCGTATGTCTCCCATCGCTCCAGGGCTAGGGTTATCAGTGTTCATACAGCCCCTTTCTATTTACCTTTGTTCTGGTTATTTGAGCTCAGATCTTCATGCTTGTGGGGCCAACCCTTTACTTAGCCTTTTCCCCAGCTCAAGGAAGAATCTCATAGGAGTCATTACCACTGTCTAAAATGTTTTGGTTTGATTTGGGCAGCTTGAGGGTAGCCGGCTGCGGTGTAATTTAGATCTGCCACAGAAAGGTATCTTGTGTTGAACACAACAGGGCAGTTCTGTTTTCTCTCTCCTTCACCCTGTGAGACAGTCCCATCCTCGAAAGATGGACATGGCGTATTATTGCTTTGCCTTTCTCCGTGCTCAAAAAGACTCGGGCTCCCCGTGTGGATAGGGGATGTTTGGTAGAAGTCAGGCCTCTCAACTCTGAAAATCAGAAATCTGAAACTTTGTGAGCTTGCTGGACACTGTGAGTGAAAAATTCCACACCTATTCCTTGTGATGGGTCACAGCTGAAATATAGGTCTCTGAAAGAACTGTATGAAATTACCTTCAGACTCTGTGTGTAAGGTGTATATGAAACACATTTCAAGTTTAGACTCGGGTCCTTTCCCAGTACCGCAATCTGTGGGTGCAAATATTTCATGGTCTGAAAAGGTCCCAAATCAGAACCTCTTCTCCGGTTCTTTCAGACAAGGGGTGCGCAGTCAGTGACTGCACCGTCCCGTGTTTGGAAGTGGGTAGATATGGGTGGAGAGGTTGCACTTTATGGTGGATTTAGGAGTTTATCGTGAGGCAGCATGAGAGAAAGACAAAATATCTTGTCTAAGATTATGACGTCAACATGAAAGCGACATTTTCACCTAGGTTTGGCCAAATGGACAGAGCACTGGGTCCTTCGCTCTTCTGTAAACCTGCCCATTTAACCTGCCCTTTTAAATTTTTATTTTTGTGTGTGGGGAGCTTGGGGGTACTAGTACAGTTGCCTGTGGAGACATTGGCCTTCGGAAGCTGGAGTTACAGGTGGTTGTGAGCTGCTCGCTGTTGGTGTTGGGAACTAAGTTCTCTGCAAAAGCCGTGAGCAGTGCTGGCTGCTGAGCGGAGTCTCCAGCCTCCCATGTGGGGCCTTGTGTGAGTCCTTGCAGGCAAGACTTGCAGGCAAGAGGTGCTCAGAGGCAGAAGTGGCAGTGGAGAGAACTCCGTTTGAGTTCTGGTTGCGTCTCACAAAATGTCTTCATCTTTGGCAAATTACATGAGTACCTGCCTGGGTTTCTCCATTTGTAAGTGATTGCTAACACTAGGCTCTACTTTACAACGAGGGTATTTGTCTGAAACGAAGCAATAACGTAATGTATACATATGTGTTTAGAATGATTAGAAGTTCAAGTGGCATGTGATAGTGTCTTTATAAAGGGTTGTTGTTGACATACTAATTTTTTACATGCTTTAAATTTGGTAGTGTGTGGGGATAGAACCCAGGGCTTTGCATATTCACGACCAAGCTACTACTCCAGTCTCTGCTGGCCTTGAACTCAAGCCCCTAGCACCTCAGCCTCCCTATTGCTCAGATTATTGACCCTTTCCTCAGTTCCCAGGTTCCTGATTTTCTTAGGAGCACACTGAGGTGTCTCATCTAACACAACACTTCTATATTGCTGACAGCCAACAGGTACTGTTGAAAGGGCAGATTGATGTGCCCTCCAATATTTAAATTAAATTTAAGTCTTGCAACTCTGTTAGAATTTAGCTCCTCCCACCAGGTGACCCCTTGTAGGATGGGACCGATGAGTTCTCTGGTTTTCCATGTTTCTTCCTCCAGGCTCTTTGAAACAAATTCATTATTTATACAGCACCTACCCTAACAGAGACGATCGTAATCACATTGAAATTACTCTGTGCACCTAGAGAGCTTCAGCAGATGTGTGAATATTAAGTTATTAATAACTAATTGGGTGCTAATTATGTGCCCTGTAGTTCTTGGAGCTGATAAAGAGGTGTCACCTGCTGTGTCAGGCCTCTGTCTTGTCAGGTCTGGAGAAATCATTTTTGGCAGACTGACGTTAACTTTAGGTTTTGAATGTCATTTCCTACAAGTTTGACTTTTGTTTTTTGGGTGCCTCAGGAAAAAAATCTTCCCATGAAACTGTTGCGGCCTCTGTGTGTTGAAATGCCGTTTCCCATGTACCAAGGGCGTGTGATGCTAGCTGGTGGTTTTCTCTCTGGGGAGAGAGGAACCTTGTGAAGGGCAGGAAAGCAAGGGAGGAGTCTGAGGCAGTCAAGCAGAACAGAAGAGTGTCAGGGCTGGAGAGCAGGCTCTGTGGGGGAGAGCAGTCACTCTGCAAGCTGGAGAAGCTGAGTTCAAACCACAGCACTCTGATGAAGACAGTGGTGCTGGGTCAGAGAGGTGGTTCAGCCATGCAGAGTGCCCGCTGCATCCTGGGTTGGTTCTCAGCCTTCAGCTGAGGGTCTCAGCTTTACAACTACCGGCCACTCCAGCTTCAGGGGATCTGGTGCTCTTTTCTGACCTCCCTGGATTCTGCATTTCTCTCTGTCTCTGTCTCTGTCTCTGTCTCTGTCTGTCTCTCTCTTTCTCTGTCACACACACACACACACACACACACACACACACACACACACACACGTAAAATAACAAAGTCCAAAAATCCTGGTGTAGCCAGGCATAAGCCTGGAACCACAGTGCTGTAGGCATGGGCACAGGGACAACTGCTGAGGTTCATTTGCTTCCAGCCCAGCTCCAGGATTGGTGAGGGACCTTGTCTCAAAGAAATACAGCAGAGGGATTGAGTAGGGTGCTGTACATTCTTCTCTGGCTTTCACATGAGAGAGAGAGAGAGAGAGAGAGAGAGAGAGAATGCAAAAAGGCTAGTGTAGTTCTTATATTTTTCAACACAGCTATGTCTGATTGGCCTTGAACTTGGACCTGTGACTCAGCTCCAGCTGTAACACACACAATGATATGTGTCTTTGCCTTGTCTCCTCCCTCCAATCAGTTCTTCTATGTCTGTCTCAGTTAGAAATATATTGGTGGTTGTTAGCTGGAATAAATCTGTGAGTTGAAAATCCTTGACTCGTGTCAGGGTGCTGGAGTGTGGTCTGGCACACCCAAAGAAGTTGTTAAGAATCAGAGAATTCCTAGATACAATAATTGAAGCATTATTTTCTTTTTCTTTTAATTTTTATGTCTAGTTACTTCTGATTCATGGGACTTTTTGCCTTCTCTTTTGTCAGGTAATTTATCTGTGTTAGTACGTCCTGTGAGAAAGGAAGGTGTGGCTTTATGGTCAACAATATACCTTTTCTTACAGGAAGTTCTTAGACTGTTAGGGCTGCCTGGCAGCATCCTTCTTTTAAAGTTAACTTCAGCATAAACACAATCAGAGAGGCTCTGAGTTGGCCATGTCACTTCCTAGCAAACTAAGAGCATCAGAATGAAAGCTAAGCATTTCCAGCCCAGGGATAAATACATAGCGTAGCAGGTAAGACAGAAAAGTGAGGTTACCTGTGTACAAATAGAAGAGTGGGCACAGCAAATATCGACAAGGATTAATATTGAGTAGAGCTGCAAACAGCAATGCCTGACTCATTTGGGTTATGGCTATGACCTCTGACCTCACTCTTCATGACTCTTCTGTGCTGTGCCTTTGCCTCTCTGCTTTCTGGAACCCCTTTCTGCATTTGCCGTTGCCTGCTTTGAGACCTGGTAAATGTGGAAGAATGGGTGTTATTCGGGTTGTCAGCTTCCCTTGCAGCTGTGTCTTTGGTCATGTGACCAGCACTCCACGAGTCACAGGTGTCTGCTCTAGTTTTGGAGTGATTGGTAGGTTGACTGTCTTGGGAAGAGAGAAGAGATGTTTTGGCAGTGGCTGCGTCTCATTGAGAAGAGCGGAAGTCTCCTTCCACTCTGGTATTTGAGCTTGGCTATCCAGCCCCAGGCGTGTGAAGTGTTTCTGCCATGGGACTGACAGTCAATACTTTAGGTGTAGGATAGGCAGTCTCTGCTGGAAACACTCAGTGATAGTGGTGTGGAAGCACTCATAGACATTGTGTGAGCTAATGAGCACTGGTGTGTTCCAACAAAACTTTATCGGTGAACAGGCAAATGGGTTCAATTTGACTCTAGTTTGGTGAGTTTCTGGTCTTGCCTGCCCTGTGAACCTGGTAGCTGAGCCACCTGTTACTTTTAAGAAAGGCTTGGTTTATTTGCCTTGCTGCTAGAATGTCAGTTTCTATTTCCAGGGTTCCTAGTCCTCATTTACTCATTGAAGAGCTGTAAATTCCTTTCTGCTTCATATAGTCAAAAACCGGTGTAAAGCGTCAGTTCTTGGGTTAAAATATAACTTATTCTTGCTCTATGAAGCCGATAATTTCATTATATTATATATATATTTTCCCAAGACAGGGTCTCCCTGTGTAGCTCTGGCTGTCCCTGAATTCACTATGTAGACCAGGCTGGCCTCAAACTCAGCCATCTTCCTGCTTGCTGGGATCAAAGTTGTGTGCCACTATGTGTGGCTCATTTTATTATTTTGAAATGATTTATTTATTTTTATGTGTGTGGGTACATTGTTCTTATGTAGATCTGTGCACCATATGTAAGCAATGCCTATGGAGGTCTAAAAAGGGTGTTAGATCCTCAGGAACTGGAGGTACAGATGCTTATTAGCTGCCATGTGATGTTGGAAACTGTACCTGGGTCCTCTGCAAGAGCAGCCAGTGTTCTTCACCACTGCACCCTCTCCCTGTTCCTCATTGTTTGAATCTTTATTGAACTCACCCTATTCCTCCAAAACTCTTACTGGAATTATAAATCCAGAAATGCTTCATTTGGTCACCCCCTCCCCCGCAGGTTGGGATTGTTCTAGAAGTCCCATATATTCCTGACCCAGCCCTTCATTGATGTAATGCTTAGCAGTGCATTCCCAGATTCGATTTGGATTGCATTAGTTTACCATGTTGTTTGTGTGCAGATGAAGCTCGAGATCTTTGCATCCTCCACCACACTCAGGAGGAACTCCGAGACCCCACGTTCCACTCCTTTATAGCCCTACCTCTCCCCATTGCTAATACCTATCCTTAGGCAAACTGATTCTATTTTGAGATTGTTGAAGTGGAACCATGTAGTGTTTAACCTTTGGGGATTGGCTTTCTTCCCTCATCATGATTCCTTTGACTCATCCCAGTTGCTTGCTCCTTTTTTATTTTAAAGAATACTCCACAGTATGGCTGTAGCATGGTTTGGTTAACCATTCAACTCTTGAAGGACATCAGTTTTTTTCTATAAGGGGTGCTTACAAAGCTACTGTGGGCTTTTTTGTTTTTATATATATAGACTTTCGAGTCAAGTTAACTTAAGTCAACTTAAGATAAATATTCTTGAGCAGAATTGCTAGGTCATATGATATGTCTATTTCACCCTTTACATGAAGCTGCCATCCCAAAGGCCATGTGACCGCTGAATTGGCAGTTATGAACTGGTCTCCTTGTCTTTCATTTTGTTTCCATTTACTGCTTTGTCTGGATTAGTTTTCTCAAAACAGTAATTGTAGCTTTCAAACCTGCTTGGTTTTACACTCAACACTTTACACATACTGTCTAATTTCTTAACGACTCCCCGGCGGAGGTCTGATGCTGTTATTTCTCTAGAGCAGGAAATGGATCCACAGGGTATATAATTAACTAGTTTAGATACATTCAGCTCAGTAAGGGGCAGAGTTAGAAACTCCAGCCTTGACTGCCTGTGGAGCTAGCATCATTAGATTGGTAAGACAGCCCTTAATGTTGGGTGTACTCCGTGCCTAGAGATGCTCGCTGGCAATGTGATTTTGACGCTGACCTTGGGGGTCATTCCTGACCTTGTACATTCTTGGAACCATTCGTGAACTTCTGTTGTTTTCCCTCTTGCCTTTACCATATCTGAATTCCCATAGTATCTCACAATGTCTTAAGCAGGACTCAGTATTTGTATAAAGAAGCCCTGCATATGGTCAGCTGGAGGATATCATAACAGAGGAACTGTTGCAAGGCTAGTGGACTATGACGGAGAAGAAGTTAAAGTTAATGGTCTCAGGACTGTACTGCAGGTGGACCCCTAGTTTCCCTAGTTTGTGGGTTCCCATACTACCCTCAGGAAAGTTATCTGTTTTTTCATCGAGTTCCTTGATGTGTTCAAGCATAATCCCAGTCTCCAAGGACATGGCAATTAGCTTGTTCCTATCAGGGTGTTCATGTTCATCACAAAAAAAGAGGAATGAAAACCAGCCAGTGATGGCCTTTTACAGAATCACCCAACATCAAATTGTTCAGGTCTTCCATCCTGATCCAAAAGCACTTGTTAAACCCCACTAAATGAGAGGTGTAGCAGTGTAGTAGCTCCCTGGCTAATGCATTCATTCCTTAAACACCCCTTTGATTGACACCTGGGAGACTCCCAAGAGACCATGAGAGTGTCTTCTGTGTTCTGTGTTCCTGATGTATTTCACCATCCCGATGGGAAGAGTAAAGCTGGTGATGGAAGGTGCTTAGTCCACTGCCAATGAAGATGTATACTTGTGACTCCCTGGAAATGATTTGTCACATTGTCTAGATGAATCGAGTGTTGTGTTGGTAGATAAACGGCCAGGTAAGTAAGTTTCCATTATTTGTCTATGATGCCATCAATGCGGAGAGAGCGTGGAACTGGTAGAGCCTAGGTTAGGAGCTGGGACCTTTTTTTACACCCTGAAGTCTGTTTTGTCAACCATGTACTGTTTAGTTTACCAAAACCAGGCGGTGAAGTGTTCCTTTTATGCTGGGTTTGGCATTTGGAAATGGAGGCAGAGAATCGAGAGCAATTTCAAGACCAGCCTGGGGCACAAGAGTGAGACCCTATCTTAACAGACAACCGAACACCTTTTACAAATGCTCGCCTGAACATGCTAGGAAGTGTGTTGTGGGTGTTGCTACGAAACAAAATGGAACACCTTTGGTTTCTCACTTTCCTCTGGTTTTCATTTTTCTCTTGCCTTTTCAAAAGGAAAAAGAAAATGAATGCACAGGCTGGGTTTGTGTGTCTAGCTTGTGTTAGCAAGCTAGAGTCATCGGAGAGGAAGGCGTTTCAGTTGAGGAAATGCCTCCGTGAGACCCAGTTATAAGGTATTTTCTCATGTGGGAGCGAGTATCAAGCCCATGGTGGGCGATGCTATCCCTGGTGCTGGTCCTGAGTTCTTTTAGAAAGCAGGCTGAGCAAGCGATGGGAAGTAAACCCTAAAGCAGCACCCCTCCATGGCCTCTGCGTCAGCTCCTGCCTCTAGGTTCCTGCCCTGTTTACGTTCCTGTCCTGACTTCCTTCAGTGATGGACAGCAATGTGGAAGTGTAAGCCCAATAAACCCTTTCCTCTCCAACTTGCTTTTGGTCATGGTGTTTTGTTGCAGCAACAGAAACCCTGACTAAGACAACGAAGAATTCTGTTTTAATTTGGTTTTGTCCCTGAACAAATGAGAATTGGAGAATGAGAGCCACAGCTGGGCATGCTGCTGAAAAACTCTCTTTTAATATAGAAAAATTACAAAACTAAATCAAGGAAGCCAGTTAAGGGGTGGGGTCCTCCCTGTTCTGTAATCCTAAAATTATCAGGTGCCAGCGAAGCATTACTGAATGCTCAGTTTCCACACACCGGGGTCAGCAATGGAAATACGTAATATAAGATTTTTGTGAAATAAGACTCATGTTCAAAAAGCATGGCGGAGAGTTCTGCACTAAACTGTTGAGATGCAGCCAAAAAGAAAAAAAAAGGCTCATGAATGATTGAGCCCTGGCCAGGAGGAGTGAAATTTGGCACCTGCCTTTATTAGCATGCAATCATGATCCAAGCATCGGATGCATTTGTGGCTTTCACCAGGCAATGTGGAGGATCTTGGGTGATGACTGAACGAGGGAGATACTAGTGCGTGAGCCCGTGCGCCTCTCACTAGGAACCTTTCTTTCCCACAAAGAAAATGTTTTCCAACACTAGAGTCGACATTTAATCCAATTAAATTAACATTTTTATCAACAAACATAGCCAAGTTTGATGTTAAAATTGATTAACGTGTTCATTTCTAGATGCCTTGGGTGGTGCGGCCCTTGGAGAAGATGCTGGGTTTGGAAGGGTCTTTCCCCACCGTTTGGCTTTATAGCTGGCTTTTCTTGTTTATGTTGTGAACTAATTTTAACTACCCATAAAAGTCTCAGGAATCCCATTTACATCTGAACAGTGATTCAGCAATTTGGACCCATATTTTTTGCCGTGGAGTTGTCTAGTAAAAAGTTTATATGATGCTGCTGACTCTAATGGTTCAGATAAATTATGCTTTTATCTCTCTGTGTGTTTATATTTCTTTCCTCTCTGCCTACACTTTCAGAACCCTATTTATCAACCTCAATTATATGGGTGGGTTTGAATATATTTTCTCTCTCCCTCTCTTCCAGGAAAAACATAATTTCTATATGCTACCAGATGGGTGTGATGGCTATAAGCAAAAGAAAAAGAAAGAAAGAAAAAATCTTTACAGGCCATCTGGTGTCTTGGTGGGGTCTAGTTGATTAACTTCTTAGGATTGGTTTTCAACTTCAGCACCAGAAACCAAGCCCCTCTGGGCTTTTAGCACTGTAAAAAATTGTCATGCCCCCTACCCCCATTGTTAATAATATACATTCCCGTACTGGCTGACAGGATGTCAAGAACAAGCCCGATGAAGCTGGAACACTGGGCTCTGCTCCTGAACTAGCTGTGTCTGGCAAGGTTAACAGGTCCAAAGGGAGTAGATCTTCCCTGGGTTTGTTGTCTCCGAAGTTGAACTTGAACACTCTGAACACACTACACCCTAAGGGGCTGGGAATATTTTGGGTGTGCGTACTTGTTAAGTAACAGCAGGAAGGAAAACAACTCTTCTGAATGAGCTAGACCCCAGGGATACGTAAACAACTTCAGGAAGTTCCTGAAACTGACCAGATTTACCAGGTCCCTCCCTGCCAGGGAAAACAGTACAAGCCATAGAGACCGTTCTCAGACAAGCCAATCTGCAGAGAAGACTCTTGCAACCTGACCAGCTGTTCCAGTGAGGTTTAGAACAACAGAGTCATTTGGAGGATACCTTCCAACCTGTGGAGTTGCCTATAAGCCAAGCAGTGTGCTTCAGGTTCTCAGCTTGTGGGATGTCATCCATGCTGGGGTGGGTTTTGGTGATGCAGCTGTCTTGGAGTCATCTCTGCTTCTGTAAGTAACCCCTCGCCCATGTTCCTGTAAGTAGCCCCAGTAATACTCAGTGGTTCACCAAGGTGGACTTTGGTGGTATCTGTTTCCTCTCTGGGTTAAGCAGATGTGTGTGTTGCATCTCTGTGAGAGTTTTGTCAGCCAACAGCACTGTATTCAGCAGGGTCTCCATATTGTTCTTCTGTAGGACAAGTGTCCCCTCGTTGAGAATGGCTCAGGAAGTGTTCATCAGTCATTTTTTCCCGAGTAAAGGAACAACTACAGGAACTGTGAAATTGTCCTATCAAAGTATTGTGTAGGGGAACACAGTGAGGAGCAACAGGACCGCTGGGTATTAGGGAATGCAGAAGGTATACTAGCCAACATGTTATTTATAGAGCAGTAATTGGAAGATGTCGGCCTTGGAATCTGTTGCACATTGCTTCCAGAAAGTCCATGCTGTATTGTTTACATAGGACAGATAAACATCCTCTTGGGCATGTCTAGCCATCCCTAGATTACCACATCAGTCAAGAGAAGTGGTTATTCTGTGTTGTTTAATAAGTAGTGACAAGGGGGAAAGTTCACATTGATTACAGACATGGTGTTTTCTCTTTACCAAGTCTTTTCTGTCTGTGGTTCGTTGGATCGGAGGAAGTGCAGTTCATGGGTAGGGAAAGCCAACTGCATAGAAAATTGGAAAGAGCACAGACCAAAAAAGATCTTAAAATCACCTCACAGTGAAGAGGAGCCTTGTCATGTGACCTGGCAGTGTGCTGTATGTTATTGTAACTTTGTTTCTGCTTATGTAGGGAAATGATGTTATTCCCTGCTGGACCAGACATTTCTGTATCGTGTCCAAAGTGGTTTACACTCTGTGTTTTCACTTGATATTGAGATTTTCCTATTTGTTCTTTTTAAAAGATGTATTTTTTTGTTCTTTCCCTTTTTCCCTTCCTTTCCCTTTCCTCCTCTCTCTTTTTTACCTTTCCTCCCCTCACCTTCTTCCCTCTTCTCTTACCCCCTCTTCCCTCCCCTCCTCCCTGCTCTTCCTTTTCCTCCCCTCCATTCCCGCCCCTCTTTGAGTCAAGGTCTTTCTATATAATCCTAACTGTCCTGGAACTCACTCTGTAGACCAGGCTGGCCTTAAACTCACAGAGATCCACCTGCCTCTGCTTCCCAAGTCCTGGGATTAAAGGTGTACACCACCACGCCCAACCTTATTTTTTTTTAAAAAAAAAATGTATGTTTGTATATATGCACATGAATGTAGGAGTTCTTGGAGGCTCAAGAAGTTAGGTTCCCCTGAAGCTGGTTATGAGCTGTCCAACATGAGTCTTGGTAAGTCATTTTGGGTCCTTTGGAAGAATAGTCACCGTTCTTAAACACCATCTCTCCAGATGTGCGCCCCCTCCATATTTTTTATATCACATTTATTGTGGGTAAACTTGTGAGAGTCCGTTTTTTCCAGCACCATGTATGTGGGTCCCCGTGTTCACCTTTATGTTGTCTGGTTTGGTGACAAGTGTTTCTCGCAGGTAAGCCATTTTGTCAGCCCAGATCTCCCCATTTCTTTAACGCATTCACCCCTTCATCAGTCCTCACAGTTATAGAGATAATCTTCAATTAATGGACTGACATCTATTTTTCCCATCAGTTTTTGGATAGACTTTTACTGTTTCCAGTCTTTATACACAATGCTTTGTTTTACACCATATCATTTCCAGGTACCCAGGGAAGAACAGTTTTGAAGCCCCTAATATGGATCTAGCTATATATTTAGAACTCTGTCTTTGCTTTGTTGGGGTTCATTTTGCCCAGCTTTTTGCTCCTTTGTGGACCCCCTTGCCTTTTAACTTCTCCTTGCTTACCTGGGAACATGCTTCTGGTGTAAGAGCTGGCTCCACTGGGTTTGCATGAGAGGTTACGTACAGTTGACTGTGGCTCAGAATGCTTGTAGATTTAGTGAAGTCGGTGGGAGCCGAAGCCTCCTGCAAACAGCGTTAACATCGGTGTCTTGCTAACCACAAGACCTGTAAAGGAGCAAGTGTGGCCAGTAAGGGACAGAAGTGTCACACAGTTTATTGGGTGGTGTTTCCCTTGTCCTGCTGACCTTGGGTATCCTCATTGGAGCCCAGCGCAGGGCATGGATAGTGGGAATCAATCACTCACTCTAGAGAGTGAAGCTATTCGTTATGACTTTTTATGATGTCTGTAGAGTGGCCAGGTGTAGGGTAGGAGCCACGTTTCTTGTCATTTGCCATCCTGTTCTGGATTCCATGAGTTCAGCTCCCCGCTGCTGACAAAGGAGGATCTATTGGTTGAGATGTGGGGCGGAAGGGGTCCTGATCAGCTACAGAAATTTGTGCTGGATGCCTGATCTTGGTGCTGCGACTCCCAGTGACAGGGGCCTCAGTGCTGTCCCTCTCACATTTCTCCTTGTTTTGAAACTGATTATGACTTCCCCAGCCTTTGGCAGCCCGGAAGCGGTGTTTTTTTTTTTTTTTTTTTTTTTCCTTCCTTGACCCATCTATGATCTCCCTTTACTCTGTAGGTTAAGATAAGGTCACGGGCACTGTACCCGTTCTACTCACTTGTGCTCATCTGGTCCTCGAATAGTGCCAGGCAACATCATTGGTACTTGAAAAGATGGATTAGAATAATATTTTCATCGAAATTTCTTAGACAAGAAGGGTCGCCCGCTGCCTTCCCCAGGAAGTCCTAATTCCTGGAAGGACGCTCTTCAGCGGCTGCACGATAGGCCACGTCACTGGGATGTTAGGCGTCATCTATCAGTTTCCTTACTTGAGTTTCTGTTTTCTGATCATTTGATCTGAAACAAAAGGTGAGGTGATGGGCCATGCTGCGTCTCTGATCTCGGGTTAGCGAGTAGAATTAAAAACCTCCCACAATCCCAATCCACATGTGAGTAGTGAAATCTGGAATCCTTGGGAATGTGGTGTACAAACAAAAAATGTCAGATGGGTGCATCTGAGGATAAGGGGACATACAGTCTGAAGTACTCGTGGCAAATTTTTGGCAATAATATTATACAAATTCCCTTCCATGGGTTTCTTCTCCACGTGTGTCCAACTTTCCATCAGAGCCTTTTCCTGATTTTGTTTTATGGCCTGGTTAGGACTTGGAGTCATTAGTATTCTTAATGTCCCTTTTAGTCATTTTATAGGTCCTGGGTCTCCGGGGTCATTGCCAGCATCTCCAAGCACGGACACTGTTTAGCTTCATTGTCCTTGTTTCCTGGTCTCAAATCTTCATTGTTTTAATGTGCTGTTGACTGTAAAAATATTTTTATCGCTTTTCAAGTAATGTAGTCCAGGCTGGATGTGACCTCTCCTCCCTCGCGCAGAGACAGAAGCAGTGCCGTCACTAGTCATATACCCTTCTTGTCTTGGGATGGGTTCTGTCCCTCAGCTACTTTTGCTCAAGATGGAGTGATTAAAGATGGAATGAATTTAGTAAAGCTTCGTAGCAGTTCTTTCCAGCTGAACCTCGTGGAGCAGTGGTGGCTGCTTTTGCCCTTCTGATTATGATGCTGCCCTGGGCACCCACCCCAGGGACACCCTGCTCTTTTGAGATGGAGAGCTCTAGGAACTGCAGGCTTTAGCACAAGATAGAAAGAGGGCTGATTGCTGGACTTGGGATTGATGCTCTTATGTCCTGAATTCGGTTTGTCTTCTACAACACGCTTGGACCTTCGTTGCCTTCAGCCTTCAAAGACTGTCAAATGATAGTCATAGAATGTTCTGTCTTGGGTTGAGCAGGTGCCAAAACCTACGTGAACCCAGGTGTCGGTGGCAAATGAAGTGTCCCAGGAGAGTGTCCAGCTGAGCTCTTGCTACCAGGGAGAGGGTTAGAGGAGGAGGCTGTGTGCCCTCATGATCAGGAGCCTTGGGTGCCTTTGGCAGGATTAGACAACAGCTTGTACCTGGGTCTCTACTTTGAAAACAGGGATCTGCTGTCATAGGTTTGCTCCCTGACTTTATGTTCTGCTCGCCTTGTCTCCACATTTTTCTTGTTTGTTTTCGAGCTTTGTTTGCTTTCTTGCCACGTTTCTCTAAAATAAGTATTTGTCATGTTGCTTGTTTCCCTAGCTGGGATGTGAGTCCTCTGATAGCCAAGGATTGGGACTGCCTGTGTGCACCTACCAGCTCCTGGTTGACATCTGTAGAGTACAAAGATGAATCTGGTGCTGGTTCGTGGTCAGGACCTTGTGTTGTTCCTTCTCATCTGTTACTTGGTCACATCCGGGAAAAGATCATCATTCAGTGACAAATTGCGCATCCTGTAACCAAAATACCTGGGATCAGAAGTGTTTCAGATGGTTTTAGATTATATAATATTTGAGCATATATAATGGTGTTTCTTGCAGGATGAACTCAAGTCTAAATGTAAAGATTATGTGTGTTTGATGACTATCTTATGTACATAGATGAAAAAAGTTCAGTATAATATTATATATATCTTTGTACATGAAACAAAATTTCAGCGTGATGTCAGATGTGGAATTTTCCCTTAGTGTTATCATGATGGACCTTAGATTTGATTTTTGGAGTATTTTGGATTTAGGGGTTTGGGTGAGGCATGGTCACCCAGTATACAGAGTAAGAACTTTAGGCATTGTGGAGTTTGCTGGCACTGTTTTTTTTGTTTTTGTTTTTTTTTTTCTTTTCAGGTCACACAGCTTGTTTAGAAGGATGTCTGGGAATTGTTGACAACCCTCAGCTTTGCAGTGTGAGCCCTGTTGTGTACCCTCCAGAATCAGCCCTGTTCCTTTTCTCAGACAGTGTCCTAGGCCCAGCAGTCTTCTCTGGGATCCCGTCGTCTGAAATCCTTGCTGAGCCCTGCTTTTGAGAGTCCTGAGTCATGACCTGGTTAACATCACACAGACTTGTGATTGTTTTATTCTTGTAGCTCCAAGCTGTCAGTCTGATGAGCTAGTCTCAGATTTATATAGGATATAGGATGTGTTTTTTCTCTTTGCCAAAGGCTGTGGTTGTACAAGTTCAAACATTGCTCCTCAGCCGAGTGTTTTCTCATTCAAGTTTTGAGAGCTCTTGACTGTGCCCCTGTTCATCGGAGAGGCGGATGCTTGGGTAATGTGTGTGCTTCTGAAAATGAAGATACCTTGTCTGAGCATCGACCCAGGCAGGAAGGAGAAGCACTGTGCAGCCTCCTGAGCTTGGTTCTTCGGGGACCCAAGATGTTAGCATTTGGATTGAAATTCCTTGCTTTCCCAAGAGTGTGTTAAGATCTAGGGTCACAGATAGAAGTCTTCTTTTCGAATGTTCCTGATGGCTAAGAGGGTTAGGGCCACGTAGAGCTCCATGTTGAGAAAATCTGAAGGTCCTGCCTTATTTGGACACTGTAGGAGGGGGGCTGGAGAGATGACTCAGTGGTTAAGAGCATTGGCTACTCTTACAGAGGTCCTGAGTTCAATTCCAGCAACCACATGATGGCTCACAACCATCCGTAGTGGGATTTGATGCCCTCTTCTGGCCTGCAGACATACATGCAGACAGAACACTGTGTGTGTGTGTGTGTGTGTGTGTGTGTGTGTGTGTGTGTGTGTGTGTAAGATAAATAAATTTAAATCTCTTTTTTTAAAGACACTGTTGTAAAGTCTCAAGGTTAGCGTGGTGGGATTTAATTTATCATAGTCTTTCACTTAAACTTGGTGTTTCTAGTTCTTTATTCGTGTGTTAAAAAGTTTCCTTTAAAATAAACTCATTTAACTTGAAGATGGAAGTCAGCGGTTTAAACAAGACTAAACTAGTGGTAGAGGGTGTGAGGCTCTCACAGAAATGAGGACAACTGTGTGAGCAAAATTGGTTCCCTAAGGAGATGAACATTAACCAGCCTTAAGGCTGTGCTTTGGGGTTTTGATACAGGTGGCAGCTCGTGCTCCCTAGAGGCAGCTGCGTGGTACTATGTGGGTAGACTTACTGACCGGGAGGTTAAATGAGCGGAATGCCCCGACTAGTCTTCAGAGAGCTTTTGTGGGCAGTGTGGAGACATGATGTAGAATAGGCTATCGGTTGGTGCAAGCGCCACTGGTCCGTGCACACATACCAGCTAAGTGGTTGCAATAGTTACGTTTCTCATTGCTGTGATAAAACACTTGACAGAAGCAACTGTTGGGCAAGGAGGTCAGGGCAGCAAGAACTTGAGGAACAGTCACATTGCACCTGAGGCTGGGTGGCAGAGAGAGGTGGGTTCCAGTGCTCGGATTCGTTTTAATTCGGTTTAGGATCCCAGTACATGGAATGGTGCCAGCCCTCATTTATGGAGGATTGCTCCACCTTACTCCTCCTAATCTAAGGACTCTGGCACGCACGCACGCACACACACAAGCATGCACAGGCATTACCCGTCACCTAGTAAAACTTTTTAACAGCAGCCATGGGAACACCACCGCCTACCTCCTGGTAATGATACAGGGCTAAAGGAAATGATGCAAAAAGAGCTTCCAGAGTCCTGCCTGGGTCTCTGCAGCAACAGTGCAGATGCGGCGACAGCGTGTATAAGGCAGAGGATGTCTTAGGTGGTCATTAAGCAAACATGAATATTTTCCTTCTGGTTTAGGTTTAGGGGGTAGATCCCAGGGTTTGTGCATGGTGAACACCCACTTATTATGGAGCTGTACCCTGCTTCCTTCCCATTATTTTGTGTGTGTACACACAAAGGGCAGACCTTCCTCATCTTGGTGCCATTCCTCATCCTAATGGACCTTATTTCTTTATTATTATTATAATTATTATTATTATTATTAATTCTACTGTTACTGTTTTGAGGCTGGTCAGGGTCTCCCTGAGTAGGCTAGACTGGCTGGCCAGCAACTCTGAGGGACTCAAACGTTTCTGCTGCTTCCTGCACTCATGCCCACACCGAGAAGCTCTTCATTGACCAAGCAGCCTCCCTAGTGTTCTCTCCGTCCCCTCCCCATAAAGGTGTTAGCTTCGCTGATTAGTGAGACCAAAGGCTTGTTAGTTGTATCAGCTTTTGAAGGGAAGTTCTTTCTGGGCAGGAGACCCAGGCTTGTGGCTGATATTTCTCAAGTTGTTCCTTTCTGAGCTCCCGTTTGGCCTGTGGATGTCTTGTTTATCTGGCTGCCTGAGGCGGTTTAGAATATATAAGCATTCACGCAGCTGAATATCCCATCCGATGATAGCATCCTCCAGGAACGAGTCTTTCTAGGGCAGAGCATTTCATCCTGCTCCAAAGACAGGAGCAGTGGAAACCAAAGAGCGAGCAGATTTTGATTTGTTTAAAAAACCCCATCTTCTTTTGATTAAGATACATCCTGTTTTAAATCACCCCTTCCTCCTTTTTGCTGTTTCTACGTGGAATATAGATAGCGTCTCTGTAGGTTATCTATAAGAATGCAGCCCTATATGCATAAAACCCCAGGCTCTGTAAGCTTGTTTGGAAATGAGGTTGTAGAAATCATGATAGGGGGGTTCCTCCTTTTAAAACATCCCAAATGCAGCAAGTGACATCTGGACATTTTGAGCATCAGAAAGGAATGTATGTTGGAGCATCTTAGATTTTTGATGTTCAGAGTGGAGATACTTATCCGAAGTCTATGCAAGTGCTCTAAATCCCCACATCTCCAAATCTTGAATGTTTCTGCTTCCTGTCCTTTCAGATAAGGGTGCTCAACCTGAAAAGGTTGTAATTTAGAAATGCTGGGTCTAGAAAGCCCCAAACAGTAACAAGGGGAGCTAAAATCAAGCCCCCCCCAAAGTCCTTTTTTAAGTATTGATAACATACAGGTTAAACACCAGACTTAATATCTCACTCAGCACCATAATTGCCCTTACTCTTTCTCTGATACAAATACAACTCTCCTGCTGACTAGACTAACCTGTACAAACAAATAAGAGTTTCAAATCTTTTGGTTTCCTGCTTTTCTTAGAGAGGGCTAAAAGATCACAGCACTTTAAAAACATGACAATGAATCTTGGGTAATTCCTCGGACGTTCCTATCATTCTCCCGTTATAGGTAGGCTGGATTTGTTGACTTGAACTGATAAGATTGAAGTGAGGTGAACTTACAGGCTTCTTCTCTCCGGCAGTGATTGTGGGGGGAAGCTGTTAGCCACATGGTGAACGTTTGGCCATTCAGTGGAGAGGTTGGGGTGCAGCTGACTGCTCACAGTCCTGGCGTGAGCCTAGACGGCGACCTCTGACCAAGTCATACATGCCACCTCATTAGAGATCCAAAGGCCAAACCCCCTTGTCAGAGTGAAGCCTGGGCTGCACACCAAGAGCGTGTTTGAAAAGATGGTGACCATGCCAGCACAGCTCTTAGCTACCCTGATCTGGAATCCTGACTTGCCCATATCGTGAGCTTGACAAATGAAATGGTTGCTGTTGGAAGCCTCCTTGGGGGGGCCATTTGTTAGGTAGTAATAGATAGCTGGTTCAGATTGCTGATGGGATTTGGACAGCATCTAATACACCAATTCGTCTATGATGTCATTTTCTTAGCATGCACACACATGCACCCCCACCACATACCCCTGCACCCCCCCCCCACCCGCACCCCCCACACTCTCTGCATGTGCACCAGCAGTGGTGGGGACCCCTGGCTAGTGCCTTTTTAGGGATAGAAAAGAGAATGTTTTGGGGTTACATGAAGAACACAACAAAAGATACCTTCTCAGGATGATTTTGAAAGAGTTCCCAGTTAAGAACCAGCAGCTGTACCTTGGTACATACAACTCAGAATGTAAGAGTGGTGGTGTGTTTGTGTGTGTGCGCTTTTATCTTTTCTTTACGTTCAGGTCAGTTAGCTTTTGGTGAGGCTTCTTAGTTTTCCAAAACAATTGGAAAGAGCAGGGACATTGAGCCCACTCGTGGTGGAATAAAATCTGCCTTTGAAGATTAGCGCCTCCGTGAAGGTCACTGTGTGCGCATGCGTGCGTGTGCGTGTGTGGTTCAGCCGCAATGCCTGGCATCGCGGAGTATAGAAGACGCTCAGGAAAGGTTCCTGTGTGTTTGTTTTAAAAGAATGGACATGTTGCATGGATTTCAGAGGATAAAGTCTTTTTGGGCTTCAGGAGACGGTTGTGTAAAGTGGCGCTGAGTGACTTTAGAGGCTTTCGGAAGGCCTGGAGTTGGTGTGTTTCAAGGACGCGAGCGATCATCCAGGCCGCAGTTGGTGGGCCTGCATTTCTCCTGCCCCTGAAGATTAATTCTGCTTGTGGCCAGAGGACAGTGTAAAGTTGAGGTCATGGCACACCTTCTGTTTTGCAGTGCCGGCATGAGGAGCCCGATCTCTTTCACTTCAGTCTTTCTTAAAAGCTTGAATATGGGTTTGAGCACCAGAAAAGTGATCATCTTTTTTTCCTTTGTGCTGTAAGTAACAGTGATGAGGGACACATTGCCTGCAGGTGGAAGAAGACATCACAGATCTATATTGAGTAGGATATTTGTCTGAATGCTGTGTGATGTTCAATGAGTTTGACGTCTTTTGGTTTTAGTTTATTTAAAGGAACGCCATTAGCGAGCGAAATTTTCTGATAAATCTTAGTACTCTAAATCAGTTTCTCTAGTCCTTTTGAATGAGTATCTCATATAAGCACTTACGTGTATATGTAAATATGTCATACTTATTATTTGTATGCAAGGGGGCTTTGTGTGAGGAGGTCAGAGGAGAACCTGCGCCTTGTTGAGACAGGGTCTCTCAAATGAATCTAGAGCTGGGCTAGTGGCCAACAAGCTCCCGGTGATGGTACAACCGTAGTGCCAAGTTACAGGCACACGTGGGTGGCTTTTTATGTTAAATGAGTACTTAGTATTTGAATTCAAGACCTGTACTTGCACAACACATTACTCTCACCCAAGCTGTCTGTCCATCCCAGAGGAGTCAGATTCAATGTCAGGTTCAGTTGTGGTCAGTTAAGTGCTGTGGTCAGGGTGAAGCTGGGAGGAGCGATCGCGTGCCTGCTCTTAGCTCACTACCGTTCAGAGCAGAGAGCAGGCTAATGCAGAAATATGGATTCCAGTCATACATCCTTGGGGCTTCTGTTTCCCTTTTACTAGAAATACGGTTTTACCGTCATTGCACGGAGCCGGCCAGATTTGTTTAGCTACTATTTTTCCATACATATGCAACTGTATTTTATAGAGACTTGGAATCAATTTGGGGCCAAGTTAAAAATTTCAGGGCAAAAGATTGTGTTTGTAACCAACAAATATATTATCTAACTCATTAAGGACTTTGCTTTCATGAGCATGAGCGTGCTTAAAATACGTCATATGTGTATGAAAATAGTCTCATGTAACCTACTACCACATGCAATGACTACACACTAATGAAAATTTAAAAGCACGTTTAAAAAAGAACGTGAAGGTGAAGCGCTTATTTGGAATTTGCATATGTAAATTTGAGAGGCCCAGGAAGTGAAATCAAAATTCGCTGTCTAAACTTGATGGCCCGAAACAGGTGCCTGGGGCATCTCCGCAGGTGAAGAATGATGTTAAGCTTTCCTGAATGCTGTGGCTATCGAGTTTGGGACAGAAAATCCTATAAAGGAGAAAGAGCTGCAGAGTGTAATAAACTGCCAGGCGCTTGATAAAACCTTCTTCCTCTTAGCCGGCCGGTCAAGTTCAAGGGCGTCGCTGAATGCTCCTTACTGGTGCGAAGGTGATGAGATTTCTCTTCTCCTGCTAGCTGTCTGAATTACTTCTGGGCTTGACAGAGACGCAGACTCCTACTCCATAGCAGGGCACAGACTTGGGCTATCTCATTTCCCTGAAGTTAAGCCTACCAGTCTTCATTTGCCCAGTAATTTCCCCCTCTGGCGGCCTGTGTGGTAAACATGACAAGCCTGTGCCCAGTTCCCGGCTTCTTACTTCAGGTTGTGGCTTGCAGCGGGTGGCCCCAGTTTCTCTGTGCTGTCTCTGCTGGTCTCTGCTGGTCTCTACTGACAAACCCAGGCAAAATTGTGTTTTGGAGGGTTGACGGGAAGGCCAGATGAGGTTGTAAGCACACAGTACATTTCAGGGAATCCCCTGTTACTGCATTTCTGTGTGTCTAAGATACCATTTCTCAATTGCCATCTAGATGCCGCTTTTGACATTTTGGGTCGGATGATCTTGGTGTGCTGGGCTCATCCTGAACATTAAAGGGAGGTGGAGAGAGATGTTTTGTTTTTTTTAATTTTGTTTTTTATGTATGGATATTTTGCCTGCATATCTATTTGTATGTGACCTGTGCATAGTGCCCATGGAGGCCAGAGCAGAGCATTGTATTCCCCTGGAAGTGGAGCTAGAGATGGTTGTGAGTGCTGGGAATTGAACCCAGGTCCTCTGGAAGATCAGCCAGTGTTTTCATTGAGCATTTCAGGCTGTTCGGCAATTCCTCTGACCTGTACCTGACATTCCATCTCTGCACTCTTTCCAGTTCATGATCTGGACAATTTTCCCAGAAAATATGTATTTTTGCCTACCGATAGAAATATGTCAGGCTTTTCTTCTTAATAAAAAAAGATTTTATTTTTATTTATGTATTTTTGTGGGGGGGGGGTATGTGTCTACGAGTGTCCCCAGAGGCCAAAAGAGGGCATCGTAAACATCGGTTCTTAGCTGCCTGTTATGACTGCCTGGGGCCAAACTTTTGTTTTTCTAAAGGAGGAATACACACTCCTAAGCGCTGAGTCCCCTCTCCAGCCCAGGTATTTCTTTTATTTAGGAATTGATGAGAGAAACTGGGAATATACCTCAACTGGTACAGTCCTTGCCTAGGAAGCACCAAATTCCAGTTTTCATTTCCATCGCTGAATGGATGTTGCATGCCTATAATCCCAGGCAGTGGAGGTGGGAGGACCAGAGGGTCAGTCTTGGCCATGTAGTGAGTTCAAGACCATCATAGGATATATAAAATATAGTCTGAAGATAAACTAATAAAAAGTGTCAGGGAACAGAAACCTAAAATGAATAGATGACTTCACTTTAATAATTGCTTTTATATTTAATGAAATTCCCTACAAATGCCTCTTGCTGCAAACTCCGGCCCTTGAATTTGTTTAATTCATTTAGCAGTACTTTGAAAGCATTGGCCCAGTTATCTCCTTCTTCCGATTGCCTAGAGCCAGCCTTAATATTTCTTGGATGGCTTTGAAATATCATCGGAAATGGTGTCTGAGCCTCCATCATAACACAGAACTCTACTCTTAAATAAACCACAAGTAGCTCACGAAGAAGCTCCAAACTGGAGCATGCCTCCAGCAAAGTTAAACTTATCACTTATGTGCGATTAGGTGTTCCAGTTCTGTAAACTTCTTGAAAATGTCCTGCTTTGAGGATTTGTGCACCTTGACATAGGGACGGAAAGAAAGGCTCTTCCTAGCTCTAGTTAAAAAAAATGTAGCGTCTTTGCCGTAGCCAAAATCAATAGCCAAACTGTGTATTTGAGCAGCATCTTTGGGAATGTTTTCTAATCAAGGTAACTGTTGCAGTGATGGAACACTGAGACCAAAAGCAACTTCAGGGGGAAAGAGTTGATTTTGCTTACATTTCCACAGCACTTTACATCATCTAAAGAAGCAAGAGCAGGAGCCTGGAGGCAGGAGCTGGTGATGTCCAGTCATGGAGGGGTGTGTCTACTGGCCTGTTCCTTTGACTTGCTTAGCCTGTTCACTTGTAAAACTAGTGAACCAGGCCAGGGGTGGCACCTCCCACAATGGGCTGGGCCCTCCCCCGTCAATGCCCATAGGTCCTGTGAAGGCATTTTGTCAACTGTCTGCTCTCCGGTGACTCTAGCTTGCATCTAGTTGACCAAAGCCAGGGAATGCAGGTGTTTGACAAACAGAGCTTGTGGGAAACGGATGCACAATGTGTACCAGCTACCGTTCTGTTTCGTTGCTCAATTTGTATGTGTTTGTGTGTCTGTTGTCCCCTCGCATGGCCATAGAAGATGGGAAAAGGCATCAGATCCCTTGGAACTGGAGTTACAGGCATTTGTGAGCCACCTGAGGTGGATGATGGGATCTGAATTCTGGTTCTCGCAATGGAGCAGCAGGTGCTCTTAAGCACCAAGCGATCTCTCCAGCCCTTCTTCTTCATTCCCGGTTTAATCCTCTCCAGTCTGTCAGTCTCTTTTCCATCCTCTTCCCAGAATGAGACTGCACGTAGTTCCAGTAGATCATCTCCCCCTGTGCCACACTGGCCCTGCTGCCTTCTGCCTGTAATACTGGCACTTGGGAAGCAAGGCAGGAGCATGAGAAATCTGCTCTCCCCCAAGTCAAAGGCAGTTGATCCTCCAAAGTCAGTATTCTTTAGCTTTTTTTTTTTTTATATAAAAAGTATCCAATCAGGAAACACTGGGAGGTGGACCCTAGTGGAGAAAAGACACAAGTAACCAACAGTAGTAGAATTAAAACTCAAGTAATCCTCCTGTCCTGGTTGGTACCAGCTGACTTGGTTTGGTTCCCTTTTTTGCAGAGTTTCCTTTTAGCTTTGTTCATGTGTGTGTTTGTGCACCAGTGGGGTTAGTTTTTATTTCTAATAGGAAGAACACACACAGTCAGACCTGGTTATCTACAATAGACTGTATATGTGCGTGTGCGTGTACGTGTGCATGTCTGTGAAGATGTACTAGGTGTTGAGGCAAAGTGTCCTGCCCAATGCTTTCCAGCTGATAAGTATTAGCCTGGTTCTGGGTTGTTAAGTTGATCTTATGGATGCTGTGATTCAATACTATGAACCATGTCTAATACTTGTTAAATAAAGATGCTTCGGTCATTCACGACTCTTTTTGGTGTCTTGTTATCTTGCTACATACTGATGTGGGATATCCTTCTGTGTATGTGTTGCTTTTATTGGCTAATGAATAAAGCTGTTTGAGCCAATGGCTTAACAGAGTAAAGTCAGGTAGGGAATTTAAACAGAGATACAGAGAGAGAGTAGGTGAAGTCAGGCAGATGCCATGTAGCTGCTGAAGGAAAAGGATACCAGAACATTACCGGTGATACATAGATTAATATAAATGGGTTAATTAAAGATGTAAGAGCTAGTGAGGAATTTGACTAAGCCATTGACCAAAAAGTGTTGTAATTAATATAGTTTCTGTGTGATTATTCAGGTCTGGGCGGTCGGGAAGCATAAGCACAGTCTCTGTTCACAACATGTCATAGCAATTTTAAATATATTTTGATCAGACTTTCTTGCCCCAGCCCCTCCCAATAGCAGGTTTTAATAGTTGATATGGAGACTACAGTGACTTACCAGCCCTAAAATATTTACTCCTCTGGAAATCTTGACATATATCTAAGAAAAAAAAAATCTGTGTACTGAACATGGAAGAATGTTCTCACTTACACATGTAGTCTAGAAAATTAGGACGTTTCAACAAACCACAATTCCACAAACTTTCAAATGCAGCTTAGTTAAAATTCATGTTATATTTGGATGGTGTAAATGTATGAAGCTATTCCTAGTGTAATGAGCAATATTACCGTGTGCCCAGAATATGTTTTCCTCAAGGGATTCCCAACGGTCTGCTTAGGAAAGAGCAGTGAAAAACCAAGTAAAAGATATCAAAACTGGGGTGAGTGTGACCAAACCAATTGGTGACACCTGGCAATGAGTGTGCATTGGACGTGCTGGGGAGATCAAAATAAGTTTGCATAGAATTTCTCTATGGAATGAGACTTCAACTCTACGTAAAATTGGAAAACAGCCCTGCACATTATCCATGACTCTCATTTTTTTTTGTTTTTGTTTTTATTTATGGATACGTTTCAGGATAGAAACTGCCATGGTGGTCTTATAGAAAACACACGGTAATTTCTGGTTCCTTCTGTAATCGGATTCCTGAAATGTGGAAGGGGAGATCAAGACATGAGTTTCCTTTCGTCAAATCAGAAATTATGCAAATTCTGTGAGAAACATTAGAGTCAATACGCGAGGCTGTAGTTCGGTTTATTGCTGCTTTATAAACGTTATTTTGTGAGCATTACCCTCTGCCCAACGTGACTGCCCCTTCCTGGAGTTTGAATGAAATCTTAGAGCTGAATTGCCACATATGTCAGAGTCCCTGAAAGTGGTCTTACCTTGGGCTGAGGCCCTTCCTCATTCTGTTACTCCACGACCGTGGCTTCTATCTGCAGTTAACCACAACTGCAGCAGGAAGCTGTCTGCTCGTGCCGAATGTACAGAATACTTCTTTAGTGTATGCCGAATCAGTGGTGGCCCAGATTTTTTTTTTTTTTGGTTCATTCATTATGCTGAACTTTAGTTAATATGGAAATACTTTCTAATTACAGCTCAGTCCCCTGGTAGATGGATGGTATGCATTGTATTTTTAGCCTTGGCATTTACTTTCAGGCCTCTCTGTGTGCAAAGAGTTCTGGGTTGCTTTCTAAGACTGGTGTTTTCAAACTTGGCTTTGGCTTGTGAGCAAACGGGGCTTGCCTCCTTCAGAAGAGATAAAAAGGAGCCTTGGTGTTAGCATCCTGCAGACAGAACTGCTCCACTCTTCCTATCCTGAAATGTCTCCTGTTCATTGAGCCTGAGAAGCAGAAGGAAGGACCCATTCCAAGCAGACAGCATAGGTCGTGGGATGCCCTAGTGTTACTACCTGCTTAGTATGTGGGAGCCCCTGGGAAGATTGACATGTATAGGGTGACCGTGGCAGCTTTTGGGAGCTCAGTGGTATGGTTTGTCCTTGTCATGTTCAAAGTCATGACTGTGGCCTACAGCACACATGCACAAAACCTCCCTACTGTGGTTTGCTTCGATGCCGGATGCTGAAATAAGAGACTTGAAGGGACACTGGTACCTAGCACCGCCCCATCTGCGGCCTGCCCCTTGCTCCCAGCGTGTGTGACATCTTGCGTTCCCACTCCTGTTCCCTTCCTCACTTCCCGTCTGAGCCCTTACCACGGCAGTCAGTTCCAATTCTGTGTCTATTTCGCACAGAGCCCTTTTAAACTTACTCAATTGAATGCCTTGTAGTATGAGTGACTGTTCTGGTTTTTCTTCTTCTAAGCAAGGAATTTCCTGCTTGGAAGCACACTGTGCTCACCGACCTCAACAGTCTCTCGGGCACGTGTCACTTTTGGGGTTGGCATCGTCTGCAAAATGGAGGGAAAAACCTGTTGTCCCGAAGACAATTGGCATGGACTGAGAAGGTACTGTGTCTACCATGGTTGGGGTTGACCTAGTGACAGATGGTCTTGGAGGTCTCAAAAGCCAAAATGTGCGCTGTCTGTGACTGCACATGATTGGTGAGCATAGTCTTTAGGAGAAAGAGGCAGCCTGACAAGGTGGCTGAGATTTTCTGATGAAACCCATGTGGGGTGACACAAACATGTGATCTTAGCGCTTTGTAGGCAGGAGAATGACCTAGGGGTTTGAAACCAGCTCTGTAGTGAGTACTGGGCCAGCTAGGGAAACAGGACAAAATTCTGTTCTCATGCTGTCCCAAAGCTCCAAACAATCAGTTTCAACCTAGGCATGGATGTGCGGGTCTGTGAGACTAGAATTTGAGAGGCTGAAGCAAGAGGATTATTCTGAGTTCAAGGCCAGTCTGCTCTCCACTTCTTAGGGTATAAGTTAAAACTGGGCCACATTGTAAAACTCAGACTCAAAAGAAAACAAAGCTTTTGGGGGTCTTTGCAGACCCAAGTTTCTGGCCTGCAAGCTGTTGAACCTTCTCAACTACTCAACCTCTTTGACTATGTTTTTCCTCCTGTTCTTTGATGGGTAGAAGTCTCATAAAGGTGTTGACTAGCCTAGCCGTGAGCTAGGAAGGCAGTTGGGGCTAGATCATGACTTCTCTGCAGCCAGATTGGAATGAATTCAATTGCAAAGAAACATAGATTGTCATCACTGACTAATGTGCAGATTTGGGATGCCCGGGAGAAGACGTGGCTTATCCCGAAATCAGGTTCCAGCGAGGTGTCATCTAAGGACAGCAGAGAATTAACTCCCATCAGGGGCACCGAAATGTCACTGTGCCTCCACGCACGCTGACTTGTTCTTAAGAGAGCCTCCTGTGGAAGGGAATGAGTGCATTTCATTATATTTGTTTAAAATTATGTCACAGTGCTTTGTAGACTTGTAATCCGTTTTCGGGCTGGAGTCCCCTGCCCCTCATACTGATCAGTGTCACTTCTGTCCCTTGCTTATCACACCTTTCCATATGGCTGTTCTCCAAAGCGAGGCCTCTAGGAGACCCACTAACTCATTAGCCTCTGACCAGGAGCCCAGACCTTCCAATGTGGTGTTGGCTAAGGGAGGCAGCTTACTCAACCCCCACTCCCAACCCGCCTCCCCCTGCTGTCCTTGCATTGCCCACTAGCCACACTTGTGGGCATTAGACCTGGTGCGTGTCATTGCCACACGGTGAGATTCGTCACGGGTGACTTTGTATCGCCATTTGAAAAGTCTTGCTGAGTTCTGTGAGAAATCATTGATTGTAGAAAAGAGCCCTTCGTCGTGGTTTGTGCAGCTCTGAGCTCTCCGTTCTGCTTGCGATTTCCCCACTTTGAGGGGTGGTGCAGACCAGTGAGGCAGGCCTTGGGCTCGCTCCAGGCGAGAGTGGGATGCAGATTCATAAGAAGATGGTTTGCTTTGCAGCCGTCCAGGGCTCCAGGAGAGACAAGTAGAGAAGAAAATAGGAAACATATTTTTTCCCTGGACCGTTCTTGTTTGGAAGGCGGCTACTGGGTACCCCCTGGCATAGGGTGAACTCTTTGCTGAGAAAAAACTGTTTCAATCAGTCACTCGTGTTTTGGAGTCTTAAGTTATTATTACATCGTCCCTCTCTTGTGAAACCAAATTCTCTGGGCTTTTTGAAACCCATACACATTTCTGACAGCTTGTCAGATGTTCTTCCTAAAACCCTGCATTAGAATTTTTGGTAAATTACAAAATACCTGACTGGCTCGTGGGCTAAACTACAGCTCAAGAAGCGCAGAGTTAAGCTACCATTAAGGTATATTTCATGGATGTAGGATAAGGCTGTATCAGCCTGGGCAGTGGAGGTCAGTTTGGTGTATGGGGGACAATGTGGCATCTGGCACCAGCTGGGTAGGAAATGCCTCCTTGGTAGTCTTCTTTCCAATCCTAGAATTCTGAGCAGCTCTTGATGGTGAAGAGGGCTGGGTCAGAACAATGCCAGCTCCTTATATTAAGCCGGGAAAGGGTTTGGTGCTTATAGCATGCGCAGTTTGAATCCAGCCCCAATGCCCTCTCTCCTGACCCCCAATACAAGGTCATAGTAGAACAAAGACAAAGGCCATGGTCTGAAGAAGAACCACGTGTCTGTGCCTGAGAAAACCCACAAACTCACACAGACACTTTGATTAATATTGGCTTGAGTAGTGAGATCAGAATACTGTTTTCATTTCTCCCCTCCCTCTTTCAGATTTTCCTATTTCCCAGTGTGTTTAAAACCACAATAGAATTCCATTAAGGATGTGTTTTTTTTTTTTTTTTTTTTTTTTTTAATAGAAGGCTGGGAAGCGCAGACTCCTTTGGCCCTGCAATGTGAGATTTGCTGTGTGTCTGGACTCCATTCTGTTTAGTAAATGTTTATCCTGCACCTTTGTTAAATAGGCAGAAAATGAATTTACAATAATTTTCTGTTGACCTTTTCCATCTGAAGCATTTACATCACCTCCTGAGGTGGCTGAGGAAGTTCTGGAATGCCTTTCAAACTCTTGGTGGGGGAATTACTGTTTAGAACGTGTCAGCCAGTGTCACCAGGTGACGGTTCCCCTCTGTGTGACTGTCATGGTTACGGTGTGCTTTTTTTTCCCCCCACTGAAAAGAACAATTATATTCAAGAAATTTCCTCGTGCATTTAAAAACAGCTGGGTGAAAGTCATTTTAAACACCCAGATCCAACACATTAGTTCTCTTATGCATTTAATTAAGCAGAAGTTAAAATAAATTAGAACGGAAGACATTCAGTGCTGATTGTTGAATCAACAAAGCAAGAAACAGCCTAGCATTACCCTTCCCCGGATGTCTGTCACTCAGCGCTGATGCCTTGTAAATTCAACCCTTTAACAGCTTCTGAATAGTGATTTCTTTTCCAGTAAAGGCTGGTCTATGGTATATTAACTAACAGAGGACTTCACAGAAACCAAACTTTGGTCTCTCTGTGTGCATGTATGCATATACCAGTTTTTCTTTTTCATGATACCTATATATTACTGGTCTGGAAAACTGTCTTTAATCCTACCACTTGGGAGGCAGAGGCAGGTGGATCTAGGTGAGTTTGAGGCCAGCCTGGTCTACAAAATGAGTTCTAGGACAGCTAGAGCTGTTATACAGAGAGAAATCGTGTCTCAAAAAACAAACAAAAAGGAAAACAGCAAAGTTTAGTAAAATATAGAAAAAGGAAATTTATCAGTAAGTTTGGGTTCTATTGATTGCTGGGAGTGTTATTTCGAGTACCAAACTATTCTTTTTTGACAGGATGGAGTTTAACCCTATATGCTGGTTGTGGAAGCAGAGCAAAATTACACACACCAGCCTAGCAACTCAGCCCTGTAAAGTTTTCTAGACTGTTCCCTCTCCCCTGCCTTCCTGCCTTAGTGAAGACAGTTACTCCTGAGTGTCGGACTGATCTGACCAGAAGACACCGGTGTGTTGGTCTAGCAGAGGCCAAAAGCAACAGTGCAGGGCCGTGTCCAGCAAGAGTGGATAGTTCAGAAAGCTCGCCCCTTTGATGACTGATGAGGGATGGACACCAAACTCCCAAATTAATTGATTTTGTTTCTGTGACTGTGACGGTGTAGACTACCTCATTCTGTTCAAGCTAACAGCCGCTATGTTCAGCGAGGAGCCCAGTTGCGGGTTTTTCAGGCAGATTGAAAGCATACGGGAATGCTACCCTGCGGGGGGCCATCCTGTCCCGCAGGAATGAACGCCACCAAAAACGAGAATTCCTTCTCTGGTCACATCTTTATTTGGAGCATTTTCTTGAGGAAAATTGGGGGAAGGGAAGATAGAGCAGGGACGAGAGAAAGCTTAGAGAGAGGAAGTAGGGTCCCGAGGCATCTGCTTTTAAACGGTGGAGCGGCTTGAACGCTGTCCTGATTGGTTAATGCCATTCTGCTGGTCTGAGCATGTGTAGGCAAGGGTGCAGGCAGGGGTGCTCAGCCCCACATGGCTACCTCCAAACTGCAGGACCACCTGTGCCTCCAGGTGGCTCCCAACATCTCCCCCTAATTATTGTCTTTAAGAGCAATAAGGCAAAACTATTTTCCAATCTGGTCCCCACCTAGACGCAGCATGCCAAGGATATCTCTGCTCCCACCCATCTCCAAGGAGGGAGAAAGTCAGAATAGAGTCAGTCAGAAAATTGTTAAGAGATAAGAGGTTGCACAGGGTGTTGCTCAAGTCGATGTTGTGAAACAGCTGCTCTTGGCACCGCCCAGAAGGTCATCTCTGCTGCCTCCGCACGAATCTTCCACAGCAGGACACTCAGCATCTACTGGGTCATCTTCTTTATCTCTCTGGTCGGTCTCGCTGGCATCCAGATGTATGTCAGCATTCCTAGAAAAACATAAACAAAACTCTCCTCCCAAATAAACATTTAAGAGTATTAAAAACTCTCAGTGTAAAAATTCAGCACAGTCAGTACTGGAAGTAGGCTGGTTTTGAACTTAGAGACCTGTAGGTCTCTGTTTTAAAAAGCAAATCTTGTTTGCCTGTACCAGCAAAATTTTGAATTAAAAATTAAGTGTATAGAATGCAAGAGAAATCCTTTCTCTGGGGGAAGCTGTCACTGGTAGTGTAGTCCCCCTCTATTGTTTAAAAACCAAAGCAGTTGTCATTGGGAATTGAACTCATAACCTTTGGAAGAGCAGGCAATGCCCTTAACCTCTGAGCCATCTCTCCAGCTCCCCTATTTAGATGGAAAAACCTCTAGGTAACATTGTTTATTTCATTTGTTGCCAGGGGCAATAGGTAATGATAACCAGGTTGACGCGCCTTTATTATGATAATCACGACCAGTTTTTTAAGGGAGAATGGGCGTAGCATCGATCTGGCTACTTCCTGTTGACGAAGGGACGTTGTTTAGGGGATAAATGTTTTTATCTGACTGAATTTTTGGCGACAAATGTTTTTATTTGACTGAATTTTTGGCGACCTTGACTGAGGGCGGCAGCAGCGGAGGGCGGCGGCTCCGTCTCTGAGGCGCGGCCCACCGTGGCGCGCTCCGCATGGCCCGAAGGCATGGCTCCGCCCCGCATGGCCCAAAGGCATGGCTCCGCCCCGGGCCGTGCGCGGGCTCGCCGGTTATCCCGTAACTGCGAACTGTACCTCAGCCTCACCTTAGGCATTGAATTTGCACCGCCAAGCTCCGGCGAGGGGGGCATCTGCCCACCCGTGGGGGGGCTTCTCCTGCCCGGTCCGCCCGCGCGCAGAGCCCCGTTCTCTGGGAACTCATCTCCGCCCGCCCATGATGTTATGGAAACACAGTTTTTTTGTAGAGCCGATTTAGCTCCTCTCTGTTTTCTATGGCGCCGCTGCTCACCACGCAGCTTCCGCCTCAGTCAGGCGAGTCCGCTCAGGTGCTGAAAAAGTCCTCCAAAAACCATAGCCCCGCCAGAAGGCCTCTGATGTCACACGGACTTTAGCCCGCCCGCGACCTGGCTATTCGCAGGCCTCCAGCAAACTCCCCGCCAGCAACTGGTTGCGTCTCCCTCCTGAGTAGCTGGGATCACAGGTGTGCACCACCGTGCCTGGCCCACTTCCGTGTTTCTAATCAGGCATTACCGCTCAAAGGCGGGCCGGCTGCCGCCAGCACTCTCAGCACGATCAAGCAGCTTGTCTTTCTCAGTCAAAAATTAAAGTTTTTTGTACGTGAGAGCCAGAGACTGAGCTCTCTTAACAAAATTAGGCGAAAATCACCTCCAAAAGCTCTGTGGCTCTTTAAGAACAGGGAAGGCAGTGATCAAGTTTGCCTCCCTACGAGACTGTTGCCTCCAGTCTCTATCAGCGAGTACGCAGGTGGACGGAGAGGGAGCGGAAGCCGCGGTCTCCCGTACCCCATCGTCCTCAAAGTCCCGCCTTAGTTACCTCGCCTTTTTTGCTGCTGTTTACATTCCTCCTGCACTGAACTTAAGGGATTTTTCTTCCCCGTTGCTTTCTGTACCTTCTTTCAGATACCTTAACTTTGATTTTTTTTTGTATTTTCTTTTCTATTTTAGGCCTATCCTTTGAAATTCCTTTTTACATTTCTTTTCCTCCCCTTTCTGGGGATTTCAACCGACGTCACTCACCGCTCCATGTTCTCAGAGTTCTGAAATTCAAGGCTCTCTGTGCTGGTGTCTGATCTCAGCTTTTTCTTCCGGGCTTTCAGGGTCCCCCGGCGTAGTTGTCAGGGTCCCTCAGCGTCCCGGGTTTCAGCACCAGTTGCGGGGGGCCATCCTGTCCCGCAGGAATGAACGCCACCAAAAACGAGAATTCCTTCTCTGGTCACATCTTTATTTGGAGCATTTTCTTGAGGAAAATTGGGGGAAGGGAAGATAGAGCAGGGACGAGAGAAAGCTTAGAGAGAGGAAGTAGGGTCCCGAGGCATCTGCTTTTAAACGGTGGAGCGGCTTGAACGCTGTCCTGATTGGTTAATGCCATTCTGCTGGTCTGAGCATGTGTAGGCAAGGGTGCAGGCAGGGGTGCTCAGCCCCACATGGCTACCTCCAAACTGCAGGACCACCTGTGCCTCCAGGTGGCTCCCAACACTACCCCATATCCAAGGACTTGTTGTACTTTGCTTCAAAAAGTCCCAAATACCTTAATGTGCTCTGGGCCTGTAAGCCACACAACGACCCCAAGAAGTGCACATGGAGCGGAGCATGTAGGCACAAGACTTAGACCCCCTCTTTGGTTTGCTGCTAAGAAAACCCCGGCCGATCGGGGGATCCTGGGATTTAGTGGCTTTTTATGGGAATCAAAGAGCAGTTCCTAGAGCGTGGAAACCTGTGACACCTTGCCCGTATCACTGTGTCCCACTTTCCTCGAACGGTCCCGCTCCTGGGGCAGGCTCACAATCTCAGTCATCTCCTTAAGCAGTGTCCTGATTAGACATTAAAGCTGTAGGCTCTCAGTCCCAGTGCAGGGTGAGTGAGTCTCACAGACGGGGCCAGAGAAGAACAAAGGTGTACCTGCTGCAGAGACTCAGAGCCAGAGTCCAAGCAGCTTAACCCGAGTGGAGTGGCCATAGTAATGCTGGCTTGTTCAAGTGTGTTAGTGTCAGGCTCGCTGTCATGGTCTACGGCCTGAGAAGATGATCAGTGGGAAAGGGCACTTATTGGGCATCATGAGGATCTGTGTCTGAATCCCAGGAGCCACTAAGGCCTGGCTAGGCAGCATGCATATGTGTGTGTGTGTGTATGTGTGTGTGTGTGTGTGTGTGTGTGTGTGTGTGTGTATGTATATGCATATGTAATCCTAGTTCTATTAACGTGAAGTGGGAGGTAGGGTTGGAGAATTCCCTAGAAGCTTGTGGACCGACTCCCCTGGTTAGGAGTGGCAAACAGCAATCTATCTCAGGTAGAACCTAAGGCTTGTTACCCAAGGTTGACCTTTGACCCCCACACGTATGATATTGCATATGTGTTCCTGCACTGCGCACACATGTGTACACGTATACACGTCTTGATGGGGTTGCAGTTGGAATAAGTGGTGGTAGGGAGTGTTTATGAAGGGCAGGGACCCCATTCCTGGAAGCAGCCCACACCCTGCTCTACCAACTTCACCAGGTTGCTCAGATAACCACGATCAATCCAACTGTGTTTCAAGAAAAGCCAGAAAGCGGGGATTTTAGGTGCCTGAGCCAGCCTAGTGAGTACTTTTGTTCTACACAGACACCATGATGCCTCACTTTGTGGCCCCCTTTGAGTGAAGGCTTACCCATTTCCCATCTTCGAGGCTTCCATGCCTAGGTTCTTTGCTGCTGTTTCCTTTGGAGATCAGCAAAAGGCAAAACCGTATAAGGCTGATGAGAATGGTGGCATGGAATCAGTGGCTGGTTACTGTGGACTAAGAGGGTCTGCCAGAATCCGTGGCCTGTTTTGTGGAGTAAGGTTATGTAGGAATCTGTGGCCTGTTTTGTGAACTAGGAGGTTATTCAGGAATCAGTGGTCGGTTATTGTGGAATAAGAGGTTATGTAGGAGTCAGTGGCCAGTTAGTGTGCACTAAGAGGTTCTGTCAGAGTCCGTGACCTGTTTTGTGGACTAGGAGGTTATGTAAGAATCAGTGTCCCGTTAATGTGGACTCGGGTTATTTTTGAACCAGTGGCCTGTTAGTATGGACTAAGATGCCATAGGAATCCTTGGCCTGTTGTGTAGACTATGGTTATATAGGAATCAGTGGCTGGTAGTGTGGACTAGGGTTATATAGGAATCTGTGACCTGTTTCGTGGACTAGGAGATTATGTAGGAATCAGTGGCCTGTTAGTGTGGACTAGGGTGACCTTTGAATCAGTGGCTTGTTAGTGTGGACTAAGATTACATGGAATCCATGGTCTGTTTTGTGGACTAAGAGGTTGCGCAGTTGAGCCTCTTTCCACGTAGCCGTTCCAGTTGCTAGTTGCCAGGATTTTGTGCAGGGTGCCTAGGGTGTCACAGGATAGTGTTAGTTGTGGGCCTCAGGCCAGCACCACTTGCTAGGCAGGGAAAAACATGTGCCACGTCAGTCCTGGGGCACATGCAGATGAGCGGTGCAGAAACCATCCTTCCAAACATGGCCCTGGCTTTTAGGTCGTGGATTTTTGTTCCACAATCGGCTTTGATGGTCAGCTTTGGTTTTCAGTCAAGTTGAATTAGTCTTATATCTTTATGTTCTTTAAAAAAAAATAGTAATAATGTCCTCACTTCCCCGCAGCCATTTCTGTCTCTGTGAAACAGGCTATTTAAGATCCAGCCAGTCCTAAAAGCTTTTAGCTTGTGAAAAGCTTCTTTTTTCGACTTTTAAAACCTTCACTCTGTGTTTAGAATAAATGGCATTCCTGGATCTGTTAAGCAGGCAGTTAATAATGCCAGTGAAGCTGCCCACTCTCCACCCAGCCATAAAACCCACTCGGAGGGCAGCCCACACCGTAGGTAGGATGTTATTTCCGCGTGACCCACGCCGAAAGCCTTCGATCAGCGTGACCCTGCAATCTGTGCTTCTAACTGCAATTATCAACGGGCTATTGATCTGCCCTGGTTTCCCCTAAAGATTGACTGGGTCCCAGTAATCTACCATGCCAGTCTGCCTGGGTAGACTGGCTTGACTTCTCCATTAGAGGAAGCAGCGTCTCTAGGAGAGCTTCTCTCGGGCGAGTTCTCCTTGCTCATCTTTAAAATGTGTGCTTAAGGGACTTCAGCCCTGTGGAGTCGTTGTGGGCTTCACATGAGGTTGGTCACCTAAAGATACTAAATAGGCCCCCAGGAAACTTTACCTATGAGAATTGTTTATTGCTGTATATTTAAATGTTTAAAGATTCTGAATTTGGGATCACTAATACTATTGACTATTGGAGGGAAATTGAAAAAAGATGTCTCCTTCCTGTCTCTCCTCTCTTCTCTATTTTCCTGCTTTCTTCTTTCCCTTCAGCAGGGTCTGACTGTGTAGCCCAGACTGACTTCATCCTCTTCCTCCTGTGCCATTCCTGCTCCCAGGTGCTGTATGTCAAGTACACATTGCCATGCTGGTGGCATCATTTTCTTGGTTCTTAACGCGTGACATAGTCGTGAAAACACGGGCCTTCGAACTTCAGATGGTCCATGCAACACCATGGATGGATTGCATTACTTATGGATGAAAGTTTCCATAGTTATTTTATTTGAATCGGTTTGTCTTGATGATTTTGGAGGAGATCATATTTGTTTTAGGAGGTTCAGTTGAGTATTTGGGACCTAAGGTTGCCGAAATCTAGGAATGGCTGTCAAGTGGGCGTGTATACTGTCAGACATACTTCCAGATGCTGGTTGTAATGGATGCGGGTAGAGGCTTGGGGGTTGTAATTTTCGATATCAAAACAGTAGAGTGGGCTGGAAGTTGGTAAATGTGCTGGGGAAAATGATGGGGATTTTCAGAAGTTTACGTGCAAAGGTGGCCCTCTCCCATTAGGCCTCTGGATCCCACTCTCCTCTCCCACCTACTGTCCTCCATTCCTGGGATGGTTGTTTGAAAAGGCAGCTTCCTTGTCCAGCCCTGGGTGCCCCTGCTGCTTTGTTTCCAATTCCTAGTCATAATCCTGTGCTCATGACATTATAATCATCACCACGAGTGGCTAATTGTGATGTCACAAATGGGGGATTATGACTCGAAATGAGGAATAAACAGCAGGGGCAGATTAATTCCTAAGCAACAAAAAGGAGTCTGTCTGGTGCAAATGCCCCAGGGTAATAAAATTTAAAACGGAAAATAGCAAGAGGAAGACAAAGGGAACATATGTGATCTATTAGCCAAATTGTCTTTAAGTGGGCAATCCCCCCCCCCCCTTTAATTTTCCATGTGGCATGAAAAGCTCCTCTGTAGGAGATAAATGGATTTGGTTTTAGGCCTGACAAAACTCAAGGTGTCTTGCTGACTGGTGGCAGGGATGTCACACCTGGCCTGCAAAGTGGGTCATTATGGAGCCATCGAGGTGTTTTTTTATTTTCTGTAAGGCCAAATTGCTCTTTGCGGTGAGAATTGCAAAAGCTGGGCTATAAAGACCAGAATGATGGCCAGAGACAGCTGGGCTGGTAATTGACAGCAGTTCCAACCTGGGAACCCGGGGCAAGGCCGGTAGAGCCTGAATGGCGCTGATCACTCGGGACAGTTTTCTGAATGGCTTGCATGTCAGTGGTGTAGCAGCTGCTGCTCTGAATTGGCCTGGAATAAGCAGACAATTCTCCGTGGAACTGGAATTTTTCAATTCCAGATGAAGGATGTCCTTTTTACCCCTTTAGGAAATGTCTGGTTCCCACACCCTTTGGTGAACCTAGCTTCTAGATTATTCTCTGCTGCAAATGACCCTCAACTACTCCTTTATCCTCAGGGTTATTTGGCTGTCTCTGTCTCCAGAGGGCTCTTGAGTTTGTGGCCTTTTCTCAAACCGCACAGCCAAACTAAACTGGAAATCCCATTGATTGTTCTCTGCCTAGGACATAGTGTTCTGTGCTTCCGTGAATTGTATTTTGTTCTCGCTTGTGTTCCTCCAGCTTGGACTTAACCCTCGCTTGAATGTTGGAAACCTTGGAAAATGCCCACCAAAGACTCAGAGCTTGAGTTGAGAAGAGCAGCGAGCCTCATATTGTTGAGGCATTATAATTTAGTTATTAAAGTTTTCTTATTGATAATAATAATAAGGCGCTTAACAATAGCCGTCATGCACCAAGTAGAAACTATGTACTTCCCACCTCAGGACTGAGATTCGATGTGTTGCTCTGTCGGTGACATTGTCTTGTGGTGGTGAGAGGAGCATGGCCACGTGCTTGGAGTTGGACACATCTGAGGTCCCTTTCAGGTGCAGTGTCCCCAGGAAAGTTGTGCTTCCCTGATGGCAATTTCCTCTTGATTCCCGGAGCCAGCAGAGACAGTTCCTGTGTTTGTAAGAGGCACTCATAGCCAGGTGTTGCCTCTCGAGCCATTGCGCAGCCCCAGAGTGGCCTACTAACCATGTGTGTGCACACGTGAGCCGAAGGTGGTTTGCTTGCTCCTGTGTCCATGCTGCTAGCTCATCCCTAGGGTGCATTACCAGCTTGTTGCATCTTTGATCCCATGTATAGTCAACCATTCAGGCGTTCTTAGCTCTTCTTTGAAATGGTACCTGTATTTCGTTGAATACTTTTGCTGTTTTGTGTGAGCATTTATGGCTTTCTCTCTCTTACTTTATGCATCCGTTTTGGTGTGGATTTTCTCAGAGTCACTGCCATGATCCGTTAACATTGGGAGGAGCCAAGTGCATGTGCTCAAGCGCAGAAGAACTCTCTTTCAACACATGAGAGGAACTCCGAAACCCAAGTGTGGTTTTATGCGGAAAGTCCAGCGCTGTGGGAAATGCAAGGTTCCAAAAACTGGGGCTCTGATTCTGGTGCACTTAACAGCTCTGTCTGGGAGCCAAAACACAGACCTTGTGCAACAGCTTAGGACAATTTCAAAACCAGCATTCAGCATTGGATTAATGGAGATTAAAACCTTCCTTCAAAATTCTGAAGGACTTGGAGATCTGACCTCATAATTTACCAGGAAAAGCTGTTTGAGTTGATTGAACTTGGGAATGAAGTTTGAAAAGTACCAAGAGAGGGTAGCAAAAATGACCATGGCTGTGGTTCTTAGAAGGTCCACAGTATAAAGGCCTTTTCTGCCCCAGAGGGGTGTTAGGATACATTTAACCCAGCTCTGGTCTCCAGAGGTTGCTTGGTTTCTGACTTACTCCTATTCTCTCTCCCAATTTAAAGTGTACTTCCTTTATATTGTCAAGTGACCCTGAGGGTTGAATGAAGCAACACACGTGAAGAATAGGGAAAAGGGGTCTGTGTGTCCTTATTTACTTATTATTTTGAATTTAGTATATGGTGTGTGTGCATGTGCATGTGTGTGTGTGCATGTTTCTTTACAGAGGCCATCACGGACTATCAGGTGTCTTTGTCTTTTCAGTCTTATTTCCTTGAGATGGGTCTCTCTCTGGACCTGAACCATCTTCAACTCTTGTGTCTACTCTTGAGTAGCAGGCCACAGTGTGGCAGCTCAACAGCTCACGAGGCAATATTTGGTCAGCAAGCCCCAGGGAGCCAGCTTCTCTGCTCTCACTGCCCTGAACTCTCAACACGGAGGGTCCAGATGTTTGGACCCTGCTGTTTTTGACACGGGTTTGAGAGTCTGAAGTCAGGTTCTCATGCACTGATCTCCACTGAGCCATCTCCTCCCCCTGCACGGATGAAGCTCAGAATTTGGAATTAGTCCTAGTGAAGAAGATATGTAACCTCTTGAAAGTTCTAGATGAACAATCTGAATGGAGTGGGGAGGGGTGCACCATGATTCTTTGTGGAGGGCAGGCTAGCCAAGCTAGGGTTGGACTTACAGCTCTGTAATCTAACATGTATGTGCTTGGCACGATAAGCCCCTGCCTTCAATCCCCATCCCCTAGTTAAAAAAGAAACCCTGAGAAGCTACAAGGTGGGTGGGGGCAGGAGATAGATGAAAGAATGTTGAGTTGGAAATGTCTAGCCAGGAAGGAGGTGGGAAAAGGTTTTCATTAAAATAAAGAGTGTTATGTGCTCGTGGAGATGAAACTGCCCGGTCTGTGTTGTGGCTTTGGTGCAAAGAACACAGACACAGTGGCGCAAGAGTGGTTTGGTAGTTAATAATGGTGGCAGTAAAGATGGGAGGCAAGGCAGTGAGAACCTCAGAACACCATGAAGATCTCACACAGTTGCAACCCCTGTCCCTAGGGTTCCATTTGTGAAATCTTTGGCTGGGGAGAAGCTTCATTTGACTCAAAAAACATGGCTGGATTTTAAGTGCTTGAAGCTTGCGTATCAGGTTCCTTCTAGAAGGGAGGTGGCAATGGGCCACCCTCAGGGCTGCTCTACCGTTTGAGGTAGGCTTCTTGCCATATCTCATTTCTGTCACATCCTCCTGTTTATTGCCTTCATAGCCTTGGGTCATCAGCTGTAACAGCAAATTGGTACAGTTAATCTCTGCCTCCAAGGTGCGGCCTCAGTTCGTCTAATTGACCTGCCATCTCACCAAGGCACACTGCCGGGGTGGCACCCAATGGGGCAGCTTTTGGCAGGCTGGCATGTGAAGGTGCCTGGCCTTTGGTGAGGTGATCTCTCGTTGGGGCTTTGCATTAGTGGCCATGCACACTGTTCTGCATGGAAATGCAGTTATTTTTCACAGCTGCTGACCTTTTCCCCCGACTATGCTTAGCACGTGGCTGTGTTTACTCATGGAGCAAGACAGCAGTGGAGAGAGAGGTATGAGCTTTTATTTACTTAGTGGAGCGAGTACACATGCCTGTTCTGACCAGTGAGGAAAGTGTGGCATAGAGAAATTCGGGACTGGGGCTCGCCCACGTCCCTCACCTGAAGAACGGATAGCGGGGGATCTTTTGATCTGAATCTGCCTACCAGGTCTGTCATCTGGGTTACTGCCTGGTAACAGATAGAGTGGACGGAGACCAACCCACACTGCACTTTAGTCTGCCACCGAGTGAATGGCCTTTTAGAGCTGGCCTGTGCCGTGACAAATGCCAAGGCTGTGGGCGAGTGAGTCCTCTTAGACTCACCCAGTCCCTCAGTGGGTGAGGGCTGTGGGGTTGTGCAGTTTCCGTGAAGGGACCGGGCTGTGCCCATCAATTCTGCATGCACCTACTCTTTGATCTGGCACCCCTGCCTGTGGGGCGCTTGTTCTGCAGATGTACCTTGTCCTCTAGTGCAAGCTGACACATGTCAAGGTTGTTCATCACGGGAGCGTTTGGACTTGGAGAAAAGTTGGAGGTAACCTGACAGCCCATTAGTTGAGGCAGCTTTAATAAATTATGCTCGCCCAAGTAATGGCGTTCGGGCAGCTCTTACAGCTAGCTAAGCAACTCCCTGTGATCAGATCCGTGTGCTTGTCGGTATCTATATCTGGATTGCCCTAGATTGTGTAATAAGATCTAGAGGAAGCCATGTTTTTGTTCGTGGAGGCCTAAGGACAGTCTCAGGGCTCGGATGTGGTCGCTCAGACACTGTCCTGGTTTTCACCCCCTCTCCAACTCTCTACAGACCTGGCATTCACCATGTAGCTGAGGCCGGCTTACCCTTGAGCCTCAGGAATTGCCCTGCCTTAGCCTCTGCAGCACTGGGGTTTCAAACATGGGGCCACCACAGACAGCGTGTTTGTTTTACAAACCAAAACAAAAAGCAAAAACATGCATTCTGGGGACTAAACTTAGTTGACTAAACCATCGCTCCAACCCAAGGGATTGTTTCTATGGGGTTGGCACAAGGTGTCACCAGGAAGTTTGGAAGAGGGGAAGGGAAGAGTAAGGATTTCACCACCCCTTTTCCCTTTGACTTTGCTTATTATATCTGCATGCATCAATTCAGAAAACAAATGGAAAAAAGGAGATTCCCCAAAACAGCTAAGCCAAAAGAAGGTAGACATTAGGCTGGGAAGAAGGTGCCGAGTGGAGAGTACCACCTGCAAGATGGAGCCTTCTTTCCGGGTGAAAGGACACTTAGGAACAGTACTGAATTTGAGGAACTCTGAGGAATAGCTTGACCAGAAGGGCTTGGCTCGGGTTCGCTTAGCATCTCTCTGCTTTCACTTTCGCGAGGTATCTGAGGTGACAGACTCTGGTGCCATGCCCCGTATCCTTTCATGGAAAGATTAGCAAGTATTTTTCTAAGTATTTGTGATGGTTAATTTTGGTTGTCAACGTGATGGGATTCAGAATAGCCCTAGAAATGACCAACGGAGGATGCCTGTCTGGGAGATCTAGCTTAGGTGAATGAGGCGAGAAGATCCACCCTAAAGGTAGGCCACCTCGTTCCCGTGGACTGGAGTCCCAGACTGAGTGACAAAGAGAAAGCAATGGTCATCTCTCTCTGCTTCCGGGTTATGGAGGCAGTGAGACCACAGGTCTTTCATTCCCGCTGCCCCTCACTTCTGCTCCATGATGGACATCAAAGTGTGAGCTCAGATAGACCCTTCCTCATTTAGTTGACAACCCCACCCCCATAATTTTGTCACAGTAACTGTAAGTCCTTAAGGACTTACTGCCAGGATGCTCACCTTCAGGGTGGGTTTGTCAAGGCCTGTGTCCCACCACGTCACCTGGCTTGCCCTCTGCCAGTGTGGCATTCGTCTTTCTGTAACGAAAAGAAATTGCAATCTTTATGTTTTGTTTCTCCAAAAGGATAGGAGAGGCTGACTTAGGAAATAATGAATTCTTTGTTCAGGGAGGACTTTTGTAGCTCTGCTGGCCGAAGAAATCTTTTTTATTAACACATTAGACAAATTCTTTAGAGTCCAATTTGCATTCACGCAGAAGCATCTGTGGGGGTGACATCGAACTGTGCGGCTATACCTGCTCCTTTCCGCGAAATCACTTTGTTAAATCGCCTTCAGAATGTGACAGCTTTATAGTGGGATGATGATTTTTTTTTTGTTTTCGTGTCTGCTCAAGAGCTGGAGAATAAGACAGTTTAATCGCACACCATTATGTGGATAGGACCGTGGGAAGCTCAGATTTGCCTCCAGAAGAGGAAGTTGAGACCCAGCTGGTTACGTCTTTAACAAATGCTCCTAATTACGCTGTTTGGAGACAGACCCATTCAACCTCTTCTCGGGGTGTCTGGCTTTCCTGAATTGTGGCTGATGTCACTTTTTCTTCTTCGGGTCTTGTAAGGTGGTTGTCGGGGAAGGGGTAGCACCAGCCTGGGAGAGAGGGAGGTAGAGATAGGAGGAAGGAAGTCTAGGATGCAATTTTTAGTTTCACCACATTTATTTTATTATTTACTGTGGTTAGGCGAGCTCCAGGATTTACACAGGTGTTACTTCAAGGCAAAGAGGACTTCTTTTGACAGGCCGAGGAAGGAGGGCTCCTAGAGGCAGCCTCTGGTGTGTCCAGGCATCTGTCGCCCCCGCTGGGGACTTTTATGGAATCTGGGCTCCACAAAGCCAGAGCTCATCAAGGCCCCTTTTTTTGAGACTCTGAGGCCACCAGCTGTGGCAGCAGGTCTCAGCTTTGTCGGTGATTAGCTGCCTGGCAGGGAAGGCTCTTCCAGCTCTCTCTTTTCTAGAGTCTTTGGTGGATTGGCACCGTCTAATCTGGCCCCTCACTGAGTGGGACACTGGCGACTCCAAGCAGAAGAAAGAGGCCAACTCCCTCTCCCCACCTCCCTGCTTTCCACCGCAGAGGACTTCACATTTGTGTTTGCAAAATTCAATTTCTTTAACCTTGTCGGCTGCTGCTTTAAGTTGTGCACCTTGTTTCTGGGTCACTGCCTAGAGGAGGGCAGGCTTTGCCCCCTCCTCCCACTGCTTCTTCCTCTGGGTTGTTTTGTATGAGTTGTTTTCAGTAGCAGAGGCTTAGGTTTGGTGAACTAGCTTTGCCCCACTTGGCTGTCTTCTCAGTACCACAGGGGAAGTATGTGGACTCAGCTCCTCCTTTAGCTTGACAAAGAGGCCAGGAATTGAGCAACTTTGGATCCATACTTGGTTAAAAAGCCAGTATGAGTGACTCATACCTTCCCTAGCCCTGGCACCTTGGCTTCTGTTTGAAGATGGTTTATTCTGTAAGGATTCATCACTTGGCTGGGCAGTGGTGGCTTCATCACTTGAGAGGCAGAGGCAGGTGGATCTCTGAGTTCAAGACCAGCTTGGTCTACAGTTCCAGGACATACAGGGTTGCACTGAAACCCTGTCTTGACAACTCCCCCTCCCCCCCAAAAAAGGACCAGAATCCGTCACTTTCTACATTATGTTCTAGGAGCAGAAGTTTGTTTAACTGTTAGTTTATGAGAATCATTGTCGGGAGGCATTGGAAGTTCAGGTAGGAGTGAGTGTTGTGTATATGAATGTTGGCTCTTTGTGCATATCCATGCACGTAGAGGTCAGAGGTCAACTTTGTGGCCCTTCTTCAGAGCTGTCCATCTTATTTTTAGAGACAGGGTCTTTCACTTGGTGCACATTGTTAGGCTAGGCTGACTGGCCAGCAATACCCAGCGAGCAACCTTTCTCCTCCGGTACGGGGTTACAAGTATACAACAGCAGTCCCAGATTTTTTTTTGTTGTTTTGTTTTGTTTTGTTTTAAATTTGAGTGCTAAGGATCAAACTCAGTATGTTAATGACATCGAGAGCATGTTTGTCGCTGTTTCTGAAAGTAGTTGATCAGAGAAATTAAGAGGCTCCAGTCAGCTCCATTAGACTAGAAATCTTGGGGCATGTCTGTTTGGATTCTGACAGTGTTCTGCCTGTAGAGTTTTAGCAGCCAGCAAATCATGGTCCTCCCGAGTGCATGGGAACGGAAAGCCTTCGGCAGGAGCATCGAGCAAGGGCTCATCTTCTAGCCAGTGCCCTTGTTATTTTCGCATTCTCGTGTGCGTACAGCTTTTCCTTCCTCTGGGCCCCGCCCACATCTTGCCTGGAGTAGGCCATCAGTGGACTTTTGCCAGACTGCACTCTGGCATTAGTTCCAGCGAGGCAGTGGCCTTCACCTGTTGTGACAATGTCACTGCCTCTCATTTTCTGCAGCAGATGGCTTGGAGCACAGTGAGTGCCTCCTGTGGCGGCCATCAGTTCTTGCAAGGGTGGAGCGTTTGTTCTGGAACCCCGCTAACCTTAAAAAGAGAAGACAGGGTCGCCAACGCTCCCTAGGGGCAGTGCGTTACCTGCTGCTCTCATTGTGTGTCAAAATAGGCAGTATAAAAGAGGGAGAAAAGTTACAGTGGCTCAACATCATTCAGACAGTTCAGCCATTTGGGTGGGACATCGTGGAAGTGGGAACATGTGGTCGAGGAGAGGTTCATATCATAGATGAACAGAGAACAAGTGGCCAGGGATAATGAACTCCAACCCAAACCCGGAGACCTAATCCTCCGTAAAGAGCTTCTCCAGAGCCAGGCGGGGACGGAGAACTCAGAATATGAGCTTGTGTGTGTTGGGGCGGGGGTGGGGGTGCATTTTGCTTCATCCTTTTTTATTTCTGGATGTCACTCTCCAGCATAGAAGGCAAACAAGTACTTAATTGTCCCCGTCCTAGATGTGGGTCTTTGTTAGAGGCAGCAGCTGTTGCAGGGGCCTTTCTGCCTGCCCACCTGAAGCAGGCAGTGAAACAGATGTGGGAGAATGGAGGACACGGTGAGAGAATGGGAACTGAAGTAAGTAAAGCTCGCGTGCCTAGCACACTCTGAGTGACTTTGCCCTGAAAGTTCGTGAAGGGATACATTTGGTCCTTGTCCTGTATCAAGGTCAGCGTTGTGCCATTGTAGATTACACGTCTTAAGAGGAGAGGAGACCACCAACTCCCAGGATTCCTCATATTGACTCCTCCTCCTTAAAAAAAAAACACGTGATTGGCTAGACGGAAGCAAAGCTGTTTGAGTAATGCAAACTGCCTGTTGGTTTTGGAGCTCAGGTCAGCTTTTTGCCAGAGATGAAATCCCCTCCCCACAAAGAAATGAATGGATAGTAGACTAAATGCCAGGCTGTTTCAGATCTCAGAAATGTCTTCCTGGAAAGCGTGCTTTTTGTTTTTTTTAAATATATTTCTCAGAAGATAATGCTTAGAGGATGATTGATTTTGGGGGGGGGGGTTGTGCTGTGTGAATGGAAAAAAATAATGAGGACATGCTGCTCCTAGGTACAACTGAGGAGGTTTATTGTGAATGTGAGGGAGAGCACAGCCAGAAGCAGGTGGAAAGGCCCAGACTGGACCTGACCATGGGTGGGGGGAGGCAGAGAGGAGCTAGAAGCCTAAGAGACCAGGAGCGAGCCAGGAGACCAAGATACTACATAGCCAAAATGGCAGAGGGTTCTATATGAATCAGAGAAGTTAGGGGGAAGGGAAAGGAAGCTGAGGGTGGGGAGGTTCAGGGTAGGGGGTGGGGTGTGAAGTACTGGCTAGGAGCCAGGCCTTTGTCACAGGCATTGGAGGTGATTACTGGTGGCCAGTGTCGTCTAGATCTGTTAAATAGGCACCTCAGCCATTTGGCCTGAGTTTAAGACTTAACATGATGTTTTCACATAGATAAAATGAAGCCACTATAGTTTCTGCCAATGCAGGACTAGCTAAATAAAGTATGGCCTCCTCGAAACGTAGAATATTAGGTAGCTGCAAGTATCATCAATCTGTGTGTTAATGCTGAGAGAGTTTAGCATGTGTTTGGGTGGAAAGCGCTGTTCCAGAAGAGGATCCTGGGGATTTGTGGATGCTCTCAGGACCAGCAGAATTGTGTGCCTGTCTGGGTATGTCTGTGTGATTTCTCCGAAAAGTAGCTACAAGGTACGCGTGAAACCACATTACTTTGGGCACATGGGGCATCCTCAGGGAGAGGGCACATAAAGGGTTTGTTGTGTATTCACACCCGTGTGTCACCCTACTTTTGTAGAAAGGGAATGTATTTTTAGTCTGTTGATGTATACGTTCCAAAATCTCTCAGTAAGGATAAGGTTAGTAATGCAGATGACCTGTTCTTATCAGGACAGGCGGTAGTGATGTTTGTGCTGATGGAAGGCTCTAGGGCCTGTCCTGGGAGCTGGCAGGAACAACAGGTCTCATGGGTAAGGGACTCTTTGCGTTCATAAAGCACTTGCCAATGGAAGGGAAGAAATGGAAGTTCTTATCACACGGGGCATTGTTAGGAGGCCTTCTCGTTGTGGAGGGGACTGTGCTGGCGAGAGAGCTCTTGTAAGAGCTGTACAGACATGAAGTCCTCTTCCTTGTTCCCCTGCAGCCCCAGCATTGGGGTGGAGGGATGTGCGTGCAGTGTGGAGACAGGAGAATCACTAGAGCTTGCTTGTTTGGCTGAAAACTGAGAAGCTTCAAGTTCAGTGAGATGTCCTGCTCAGAGGGATAAGGAGGAGCATGGCAAAGCGGGGTACCTGATGTCATCATCTGAGCTTTGCACATGTGTGCATACACTGCCATATACTCCTGACCCCCACAATGCACTCCTGGCCCCACAATGCACTGCTGACCCCACAATGCACTCCTGACCCCCACAGTGCACTGCTGACCCCCCACAATGCACTCCTGACTCCCACAATGCACTGCTGACTCCTATGCACTCCTGACCCCCACAATGCACTGCTGACCCCACAATGCACTCCTGGCCCCCATGTATTCCTGACAATTCCCCTTAATTTATATATACTTTACTCCATGTCTAATATAGTGCTCAGCACTGAACAAAACATGATTAATAGTGAATTTTCTTCGGTTACCAAGGCTTGCTTCCTTACGTTTCGTAGTTGAGGTACCAAGTCATGGCTAGAGGAGAGGTCGGATGTTACATCTATGTTGTTCAAACTGTTCTTTTTATTTACATGCCCCAAGGAGTGGACAGTGTTCAAGTGTCCATTGTTCAAGTTTGGAGGAGAAGTACATCTCGGAAGGAAGCCGCCTACTTGGGGGTTGTCAGCTACACAGTGTGAATAATAAAATGATTGAGCATCATAATGTGGCTGTGTACCATGAAATGGAACCCAAAATGTTCAGGGGCCGTTGGTGGTCCGTGCTGTATGTAGACGCAAGCTGCTGCATGGAGGAAGATTTATGATGAAAGTTAGCTCCCTTTTAAAAAACACGCGTCCATACTTTTTTGTTGATCATACATTTTCTTTTTTATTGTCTTCTCGGTCCTGCTGGTGGTGGTTGCTCTTAAAGGAATTGAATGTGATGTGAGACTAAGGATTTTTATTAATTGGTTGCTATTCCTTGGAATAAAAATGAAAAAAAGATTAACAGTGGACGGATATTAAAATTGCAATTTGCTCATTCATTACACGAGTGGTTTCAGTTTTATGGAGAGGTAGGCATCATATTAAGGTCCAACTATTTAGCAAGATGTATGAATGATTAATATATGAGAAATTGTGAATTTAATACCCGTCCAAAGCTTGTTAGAATAAATGATTTTTTATGTTTCCATTAGGTTTTGTGATGGGAAATAATATATTTTATGTAAGAGAAAATCCACATTCTTCCACTTCTTACGCTTGGCACTGGATTCTGCTATTATATTCTGAACGCCTTATCTTTAACTGCCTAGGTAATGTGTTGTAATTGAATAGATGCTCACACCAATAGCTTTTGCTAGCCAGTGTTCTGTAGATTCTGCTGACATTTTCTGTCCATTAGGTGCCTGGGCTTAGTAGTAATGGATCTGCCTCAAGGGCTGGGCCTTCCCTTAGAAGGTGGGCAAGGGTTGGAGGTGTGGATCAGTGGTAGAGCCCTGGCTTAGCCTGGGGGGGAGGGGATGCCAATGACTACAGACTGAACTGAGTTCCAGTCCCACCAAGACAGATAAGGAGGTGAGATAAAGAAAGCAGAGAGAGATAAGAAAAGAAAAGAAAGGAAAAATGCTCCAGAAAGGGAGACCAGAAGATAATCTAATCCAAAAAAAGGGGCTGCTGGGGGTTAGCGGGTGGGGTGGGGAGGAAGGCATTGACCTTTGACTCCAGGCCTGAATGTGGAGTGGGATCCAGAAAAACTGTGGGAGTCTAAGTGCTGTCTGTTTCCAAATTGGGTAAGGGGTGACATCACAGGGCTTGAGGGCCAGCCACGTCGTTTTAGAGAGGGAACAGTGTTTTAATGAGAGAGTGCATGCTAAGTCACGTGGGAACAGAACACGAGTTAATTCTTTAGGAAATAGCCGAGAGTACAGTGGACAAGCCCAGAGCGGTGGAGGTGGGAACTAGATTCGGAATGGCCTTTGAAGATTAGGGTGCCCTGCATATGTGTGTGTCTTTTTAAATGAAGCCTCTTACGTATTAAAATGACAGTGAGATCATATTGTTTCTGTCAGGGCGATTGGCAGAGATGCACACAGTTGATAAAATACCTCTGTCAAGTCCTTTATCAGCTCACTGCTGCTATCTGCAGTCACGCCCTCGGAAATAAGATTTGAGAACTCTCTGGGAAGCATTTGGTCAGTTTCCGGAAGAGAGTGGAAATACATGCTCTCTCTTTTCTCTCGGTGTGTCTCCACTTCAGGGAATCTGTTGTGCGTAAAGATCCCCATTCCTCACTGAGGTTCGTGGCTGGAAAGGCTCCGTGGACAGGTTTGAGACTTGACCTCAGTACCCATTGCTAGGAGATTTTATTAAATGAGACCTATTTGTGTGATGGGGTACGGCAAAGATGTTTATAGGTCAAAAAGCAAACCCATACACTGATCTAGAAGATTCTCAATCTCCACGTTGAATGGAAAGTCTGTGTATCTCTGCAGTGAGCTAGAGGGGCTGTTAGCAGGGGTGGGTAGCCTAGGAAGTCGGTGCCAGCAGGAAGTCTTCGCCTCCCCCCACCCCCCATAGAACCTTCTCTTGCAGCCTTGGCTCGCTACACTCTGGTACCCTAGAGTGTTGCAATGTGTGAACCAGCCGAGTTTGAAAGTCTTTGCTGCTGTATGTGTATTTTTTTTCTTTTTTTTCTTTTTGGTTGTTTTGTGATCTCAGAATTTCTTAAAGTGAGAGCAGGTTGTCTGGGACTAAAGGATCTTTCTTTGCCGTCATGGAAGTTCAGACTTGTTTCAGGCTTGGTTTGGTTTTTCTTTACTTTTCCTTTTTGGGAGTGTGTGTGTGTGTGTGTGTGTGTGTGTGTGTGTGTGTGTGTGGGTGGATGCGCTGACCTTGAACCCAGGGCCTCAGGGTTGTTAGCCAAACAGTGAATTAAGTGCCCAGCCCTGTGCTTTGTTCTGTGACTTAGAGTCACCCTTGGATTTCCTTGGAGAGGCGACAGGTCCTGGAGACTACCTCAGGTTGAGGTAGCATAGGACAGAAGGCAGTTGTCTGTTTATTGAATCTTAATTTTATTGTTTTTTTTCCACGGGAACAATATTTCTATTTAAAGCTGCTGTTGGTGATATAACGTCTCGTGTCAGTTTAAGAAGCACTACTGTTTTAAATGCACAATATTTTAAATAAATGTCAGAGGGCTGACTGAGCGTGGGTGTGTGTTGGCAGGGGTGGAGAGAGGCTGGCATTTAGATACTTTTAGGAGCATTGGACGCTCGCTAGAGTGAGTGTGTGAGCTGAATGGGACATGCTTGATCTTTCCTGTGTATATGTGTGTACCAGGCATGCATGTGTGGGTGCCTGTGAGCTTCTGTACATGGAAGCGAAGGGTCAACCTAAAGTATTGGTATCATTTCTCGGTCATCCTATACCTTATTTTTGAAACATGATTTCTTTCTCACTGGCTTGAGGCTTGTGTATTAGCTAGGCCTGTGGGGACAGGGATTTGCCTGCCTATCACTTGGTGGTGCTAGGCTTGCAAGTGCAGGTCTCCGTGACTTTTTGACATGACTTCTGTGGATTGAGTTTGGATTCCCAAGCTTCCTTTTCATGCATGATTGGGGTCCTGGTTGATCTCCCAGCTTTCTCCACTTGGAACTATCTTGGGACCTGAATGCACCGAACTTTATGAGTGTCAAACATTTTCTCCAGATGGTGGAGATGGGGGCGGAGTCTCACTGCTTGTGGGGGTGGTGTGTGAGATGCATTGGTTTTGTTTGGGATCAGGACACAGCTGCCTCCAAACCTGGTACTTGGTCATGTGAGACAGCATCATGAAGGGAACGGCCACCTGCAGGATCTCTCACCCTGTCCCTGCCCCTGCCCCTGCAGTAAGTAGGTGGGAAAACCTAGGAAGATGTCTCTGGAGAGTTTTATGCTGCGCAGTTTGTATCCAACCCCACTACTATGCTTGATCCCCCCCCCCCCCCGGATCTACCCTACCTCCTCTGTGACTTCCTGTCCTCTTAAAAAAAAATAGCAAAACTAACAAAACAAACCACTGAGACTAATTGGAGCTGCCATATACTCATGGGTTTGGGACAGCCTGGTTGACTTGTCAGAGACCACACCCTTAAAACTTATTCCTCGTTCGTTACCTAAGCCATCAGCTGTCAGAAGCCCTTCACTCAGGGTGGGGGCCCATAGGCCCCTTTTTCGTCACTGCTGGACCATTGCCTGGTCTTGTCCAGGCTGTCAGAGCTACTATGCATGCTTGGGTGCATCAATTCTGGCCTGTCCAGAAGACGCTGGGTTTGCTGGTCCTCCCTGATCGCTTGCTTTTAACAACACCCCCCCCCATTGCCCTCCACCCCCATTTTCAGGACCTGAGCCCTGGATGGTGTATGCCTGTGTTGTCCCGTTTGTGGTTGAACACCCCATTGATTCTCTGTGTACCGTCACTAGTTGTTGGGGGATGCACACTTTTTCGTCCATGTAAAGTGGCCGTGGTCCAGTGTCTGGTTCCTGGAGGATGGGCAGCTAGGATTCCTCCTTTTGTAGGCTTTTTAGGTGACGCTTTCTCTGCCAGAACTACTCAGCTTTGCCCTTAAAGAGTCCTAGGACACTGTGTAAATGCCTCGGTGTGGCTGTGCGCTAATGAGACTATCCACATAAATACACACAGTGCGTTTGGTGCCTTGAGTTGGTGGCTGTGAACAGCTGTGTGCCTTTGACCCTAACCAACAAGTGAGATTTGACCTGTGGGCTGACCCTTGAGCCTCAAATCTCCATTTGGCTCCTAAGTATTAGTGAAGAGGGAGTCTTGTTTGTATGGATTATGCCATGATAGTTTACCATTTTAAACCTGGATGCTGAGATTTAAAATCATCAGTTCATTCGAAACAACAATACTAAATCCATAGCGTGTTCACATAAAAGGCGTGTATTTATGAGAAATATTTTCCAAACCGAGAAGTCTTAATCAGAAGCATGCCTATGCTTCCCATTTTTACCAATCTCTCTTACATCCAGTTCAGCAGACAGACAGCTTTTACCTTCAGCCTGTGCTGGTGTTAAAAGTCATTCAGTCAGGGATATATCCGCGGTGGTGGTGCACGCCTTTAATCCCAGTACACAGGAGGCAGAGGCAGGTGCATCTCTGTGAGTTCAAGGCCAGCCTAGTCTACAAGAGTGAGGTTCAGGACAGGCTCCAAACCTGTACCTCCTGTTCCTTTGAAACAATCTTGACAACGGACGCCTGAGGCTTCTGTAGGGACCACGCTTTGATAATCTCCATTCTCCAGATGCCATTAACTGGAATTCATTTACCTGGCAGATGCCATCTATGTTCACCTCTGTTTTCGTCGTCCTCTTGTCATGCCTTTCTGAGCGTGGTGCTGTCTAGCCCACGTCCCTGCAGCGGGCACTTCGGCTGTGCTAGGAACCAGGACATAGGCTCGCTGTATTTTCCGAGACGGTTGTCACCTTAGCTGAAATGGCTCTGGCAGCAGCACAAAGCGTTTTCGTGAAGTGGAGAAACAAAGGGAGGAGACCGCCTGAACTCTTTGGTGGGAAGGGCAAGAAAAGGAGGCTGCTGTGTAGGAGGGTGCTGGAGAGGACGAAGTCGCCTTAGGGATGATTTGCATCCAAATGGAGCGGCTGACACTCTCCCAGGAAATTGGGTTAAGAACAAAAGTAGGCTGCAACACCTCAGAGGGGGCCGCTTCCTTGAGGGATGTGGGATTTAAAAGAGCAGGTGTTTCATAGTGGACTTTTAAGGACCTTTGGAGTCCAGGGTCAAAGAGACTTCAAGGTCTGGAGTTTTGGGGGTGAGACGGGTACGTGTCTAGCTTCTTTCACACTTCATCCTTACTCAGTGAGGAGGGGTTTTCCATGCTTGCCCTCCCTCTGCCCTCGCAGACTTGGTACACTGACTTATGTTTCCATGAGTTGACTTTCTAAACTAGAATCAGTCAGTCCACACGCGGGTTCCTGAGGCTGTGCTGGGAGAGCCTGCAGCAACCCTGTGTGTGCGTTTTTCCAGAGAGAAAAAACCAAATTATTTTTACCCGAATTTATTTAGTTCTTACCTAAGAAGTAGGTACACAGATTGAAGGCCAACTTGCACATCAGTTGAACATGTTCAACGGTGAGACTTACCTAGACCTGAGTAGGTGGAAGTCATCCAGCCCAGTGCTGAGAGCGTGGACCTAATTGCCTTTCTTTATATTTAGCTCAACTTTAAAGGAAATTTATAACTACATTGGGCTCAATGAATCCCCTGGTTGCTTCCTTTTATTACCCATTATAACATATTTCTGTTTAATTTACTTCTTAGAGCCGTGATCCTTCAGTGTATTTGGAAGACTTTGAAGTGAACTTGAGCATCTTTGGAGGCCCGTCTCGAGATGTGTAGGTTGATGTGTAGGATGTTCTAGAATGTTCACGTTCTGAGTTTTATCTTCAAAATTCAGGAGACATTCCTTGTGTTTCTTGTGGGTTTTTTTTCATCAAGTTCAGCTGTGTCATTTCCATTCTGCGCGCGCGCACCCCCTTCCCTGCTCGTGACATCTGTTACTTTTATATGCCACAGGAAATATATGTGAACCCTCCTAACCACTTTGATGAGAAACAAATGCTCATCCCTATCATTAACGCTACAGCTGTAGGTTTTGCTGCCATACAGAGCGAACTGCCCAGCCTTGTACGGAATCTCAGCAATTAGCAAAGAAGTGGTAGCCAGCGTTTGAGTGAGACTCCAGGGTTTCTGGAAACACCGGCCTTAGGAGATGTTGTGGTGGTGTTCCTCATCGCTTGCCCCCTTGTTCTGTTTACGGCTAGCCACAGATTTCTTCTTGTGCATTCCCTAGCATTCTACCATCACGCCATATGGGCCTTTTCTCTGGTGATTAATCAGGCTGCATGCTGGGTTCCCCGACTCCCCAGGGACTGTGTTTTCTTGTGGCCTTGTCAGAACATGCAGAACGGCAGCGTGATGCGTCTCACGTTCGCCCCCACTGCTGACAAGGCATCTGAAGACCCAGACTCACAGTGGATGGAAGAGAGGCTGATGCAGTCTCATTTTCCCGTTCTCTGTGGGGCTGTGTTTGAGGAGAGCCGAATCGCATTGCTCGATTGCTCTTAGGCCTCTAATTTTGTGTTAGACTGATAATAATAGTAATGATGCTGTTTTGCGGACCTCCCCCCCATTTTTGGCCCAAATTGGGCGGCAGTAAGCAAAACCCATGATCACTGGTCAGTTCATACCTCTTACAATGAAAAGGAGTTGAGCACTGTTTTTAATACTTGCTATCACTGTAATGATGTTGAGGGAAATAACAGCAGCCCATGTGCTTTCAGAAGCCAAAACACAGCAAACAGTTACAAATCTAATTGGCTTTTTCCTCACCATTTATGAACCAGAGCAGTGTCTGTCCTACAGAATGGAATGAGCACTCCTATTGGGCCCGTGGCCCAACAGTTGGCTTTCTAAGGAAGGAACAAGAAAATACAACAGTTTCCAAAGGCCGTGTGTTGCTTCCCAGGTTCCGTTGGGCCGTTTGCTCTCAGTAAGGATCCAAGCAAACAGGACTCTCATTTTTCAGGCACAGTGGGTCAGTTAGACCTCAGAATTTTCGATCCAAAATGCTCCTTCCATGAGTTAAGTCATTGGGTTTTTTTTCCCCCTTTTTTTCTGGGAGGCGACGGCAGATAGATCTGTGTGAGTTCCAGGCCCACCTGTTCCTACAGAGCAAGTTCCATAACAGCAAGGAAAAACAAAACCATACTCGCCTTCGCCTTCCATTCTAGTCTGTCCCTGTGTGCGCACGTATATAAAATACACAGATCTGTAGTCTGTTGCTAGATACCTTTGTATGGGTGTATTACTGTCACCTGAGTGACAGTCATCCCCAACATTCCCAGCATCATAGCCGTGTGGCTCACTGTCCCCACATAATCCATCAGGTGACCACTGACTGTGGATGATTTTGCCCATAGAACATCAATGTAAAGAGAGCTGTACTGTATTTTCATAGCGTCTAGAGGCCCCTGCAAACCCTACCGCTGGCAGAAAAACTTAACTGTGAGAGGCGAGAAGTAAACCCGGTTCATTATTACTTAGCTGGGCTGGTTCAAACTTCTGGTTAAACTGACCCCAAACAGTTTATTTTTGATATATTTAAAACCATGGGAAAAACGGTTCCTCGTGACAGTTACCACCGCAAAGTTCAAAGCCTGACAATATTGAAAGTGCTTTGCAAAGTACCCGTGACCTCTTTCATAAGAGTGGGTTCTATTGACTGCAACACCATGCTCAGGATGAGGACTTGGGAAGAAAGGCTTTGTCATCGGCATGATACCGAACTTTTTTGCTAAAGTCATGGGACCTCTTTCATAAGGATGGGGTCTGTAGCCTGGGAAACCATACTTAGGAGTCTGGGGAATTCAGATGAAGCCTGTCTCTACAGGATAGCAAAGATTACCAGGCTATAAACATCTGTCTCAGGCTTCTAGACAGAACAGGCATGCCTTCCTCCTGTTGAAAAGAAAACCTACATGTCTACCATTTATGGTTTCGTCGTACTGCCTATGAGTGGGGGGGGAGGCAGGGGCCGTGTGTCCTTCTACAGGTGTCCTGTGTCTTCTGCTCATGCAGTGTCTGTACAAATCACTCTGAGTGATGTGGGCTATGTGAATGTACAGTGATCTACCTGTTTTCTCATTGCTAAGCCCTTGAGTCCTTCTAGTTCAGGGCTTCAAGGTTTGGAGTGTAAAGAACATTCTGGCAGTGCCTGTGGGAGCCTGTTTATAGCAGTGTTTATTATCGGTTCATGGCTTGCCCTTGAACCTGGACTCTGTTTGCTAGAACTCTGACTGCTGTTATTTGTTGGTGGTGATAGAGTCTTGTTTTCCTCCTGTGGGATGACTTTGTGACTTTATGTGAAAGTTCCGTGAGCTGGCCCTTTCAGGTGTTTCCTAGCAACCAGTTCTGCCCCAGTCACGGCCGGCCGTTATACTCTTAGGAAGATCAGTCCTGGAGAATAGGAAACTCCTCAGTATTGCTTAGAGCTCACAAGCTTTGGAAAGAAGTTCTGGATACAGCGATGTGAGATTCTTCAAGACTGACGAGGAGAGAGATCTGTGCTCACCTTTCCAGATTGTATTCTAAATTTGGCTGGCATGATTTAACAGCCTTGCTGTTAAATGGCTTCATGAATGGAGGTCGGAAGTAGAATCGGTAGTTCGGAAGCCAGAAGTAGACCTTCTAAAACACCGCACAGCTTTGGGGGAGGTGGTGCCTCCCTTTTGTGTTGTTTGCTGAGAGTCTTCTGCAGCCACTGCCTTCTCCTGTCCTTTTGGGTGGGAATGGAGCTGAGTCCATTCCCTCCCTTGATAAGTTGAGGGATACTCTCTCACTTGAGAAATATTTGTACTAAATATAGTTTGTATAGGATTCTGTGAGCGTATTCATGCATATTGGCTTAGGAATCTTTGATCATAAAGGATATTTGCAATTCTAATGTTAAACAAGAGCTCTTCTCTGTCCTTCGAAGGAAAGTCTTTTCTTGCCATTGGGTTGTGGGTTGCTGATGCGTGGCCTTCCTGTCATGGAAGAGAGCTGGGTCTTTGTGAAGTGAAATGCTCAGAGCTGAGGTGCTTGACTAGGTACTCATTGGGGTGACTACTTCACCTGTATGATCTGTGTTCAGGTCACATACGTGGTTTCTCTTTCACCCGTGTGGCCGTTCAGATACATAGCACACACGGTTCTTTAAACCACGACCATCTTGAGGTGGCCTCGTGTTGCACGTGTAAAGTTAATGAGACATGGTCTACCCCGTCTCAGCTCTACCTTCCTTGAACACACTATGAGGGGCTTGGATTGGGTTTGGTGACCAGTGGAGAGGAGAAGCCAAAATTGGCTCACTGGGAGGCCAGGTAATATAGTGGGGAAAAGCTTTGGGTTTGAAGGTAGACAGACCAGGTTTGTATCTCAAATCTCTGTGGCTAGTTTTAAAAACCTCTCTCCTTCAGTCTGTCCGTCTGTGAGAAAAGTGTTCTAAGTGTTGTCTAGGACAGAGTGCTTTGACCTTGTTATTGTTTGAGTCTCTCTTTCAGATTACCGTTGTAGGGGGCAATGCTGGCCATGGCTTCTACCCAGTGGATTCCTGCAGTGTGACATAGAGAGCTGTCCTTAGCCATCGTCAGAATTCCTCACTGGGCTCTGAGGCCCTTTGGTCTCATTTTAGATTACTTAATAAATGTATGCTAAAGTTATTGGTCAAATAGCCTTTTATCTTTAAGGAAAAACGTTCTTTGGGGGTCGGCCAGCGTTCTCTCTGATTGCTTCTGAGAAACAGAAAGCCCACAACACACAGGGAGCAATGTCTGTCTGTCTGTCCCCATTTTCTGTTTCGTCCTGTCAATGTATGTCCTCTCCTTAGTGAGGTAGGATGCATACACAACACTGCTAGTGAATGATCGCTTCTGCCTGCCTGTTGTTCTGAACACTGCAAACAACAATCCCGTCCCCCGCACCCCCTAACACGCTAGCAGTTCAGCTTCCTGGGATTGCGTGCACAGCCTCTTGTTCCCGGGATCCATTTTCACAGCAGAGGTCTTAAAGGATGCTCAAGCCAGGCAGCCCTGCCGAGAGTGTGAGCAGAGGCTTGCTGGAGGTGTGGGCACAGGTGTCAGGCAGTGGCGAGCTCACTTGACACGGTGAAGGCATGGAAGGGCGCTGGGTGGTTGAGCCCGGGTATGGGTTCATCGCTCATTAGTGGTTGCACACTCAGACTTACGGAGTGGTGTTGGGCACACCTAAGGCGTGAAGTGAAGTCAGTGAAGATGCTGGGATGGGCGTGAAGAAGAGATAGAAGTTAACACTTGCAAAAAGGCAGATGAAGGTGGGGAGCCACACTGCAGCATCTGTCTGGGCTTTGATTATTTTGAAGAGGAGCTGGTGGACAGCTGCTTCCTTTAGTTTCTGCTTGTCAGTGAAGCCATTTTCTTACTGTTTGGGGCTTTGGATTTCACAGGAAAGTTAACGAGAAACCGAATGACTCCAGGACTGCTGTGTGAAGTAGCTCGCTTGTGAGTTTGTCCAGTAAGAGTTTTGTTTGTTTTGAGACAAGGTTTCATGTCTCCCAGGCTGGCCTCCAACTTGCTCTGTGCTTAAGGTTGACCTTGAACTTGTGACTCTCATTTTTTTTTTTCCACTTCTGTTACTGGGTTTGTCCAAGGACTGCTTTGTCAGCTTCAGTAAGATAAAAGATGTCATTCGATGTCACTGTTATTATTTAAAGTTTTTTTTTTGTCACTCAAATAAAATTAGATGGCTCAAATCATAACTGTACAATAAAGGAGAGCCCTGTAAAAGGAAGACTCACTTTCTGTTGCATCTCTAGGGGCCCCTTTGGCCTTCCTCACACAGTCCCCCAGCCCCTTTTCCTCTGAACCTGATAGAGGTGAATCCATTGAATTGCTGGTATTTTTGCTTATTGGCTTGGGTAACAACTCTGGGCTGAGCAGGAGCCATGTGGTACCCCTCATATTTGAGGAACTCTCAACAACGCTATTGTTTCTTCTCTAGTCCCTTCTCCATCCTGTGCCTCTGGACGCTTTCCCCCAGAAACTGGGTGCAGCAATGCCCAAGCTCATCCCCATTTCTCACCCCTTCTTCTAGCAAGGTTCTCGCTTGTTACAGTGATATCTCTGCCCTCCTCCCAAGTCCAGGGGAGAAACCTGCAGATGGAAGGAGATGGGACTCCTGCCAGCATAGACAAGAGGCAGCGCGTATCAGTTGACACTCTGACATGCCTAGGGCGCTCAGAATTAGAGCACTCCACTTTAGAATCGGGGCTGTTTTAACAGAAATCTTAACAAAAAAAAAAAAAAAATCCCTCGGAGAATGTAAGATGGAGCTGGGAGTTGTCTCAGTGTTGACGTGCCCGGTCTGAGCTGCGTCTTCAGTTTAAATCAAGGCTCTGACCTATTTTCTTACTAGTCACTGGAAAGTATATAAAGACACAGAAGCTATCAGATTGTTTGACAAGGGAGCGCCTCAGTACTGGCTTTGGAGACTATGTCCCAAAACTACATTGCTTCAGTTTCTCTCTGTGAATTTTCTTACCGTGATTAATATATTTTAGAAAATTAATGTTAAGATTTTATTTATTTAAATTAACGAAGCAACAAATTAACAGAGTGTTTGAGCATGTCTCCAAATAACCCCCTTCCTGATAGTAAGACCGTCTCAGAAGTCGGGGAATCTTGTGGGTCTAGACTGTGTTTATCTTCCAAGAGAAAGCTCATTTCCCGGTTACCCAAATGTATTCCTATTGTTGATACACTTCTCCATCTTTGGGTCTCTTTGAAGTCCTTGCAACCATTCTTCACCTAGTGGTCTCAGATTGTTACTCTACAGCCTTCTGAACATAGTAGTCTATACAGCCGGGTATCCTGGAAATGAGCTTTACCTCGGAAGAGTTCAAACACTGTTAATTTGTTGCAGAAGGGATTGCAGCATATCTGTGCTTGGTGGCAAGCAGGAAGGGTCAGGCTGAAGATGGGAGACAGAGTTCCCTCTTGTCTATAGAGCTTTGGCCAGTAAATCTACCAAGCACAGATAATGCTGCAAAGCCTGGGTTTTTACATGAATGCTTGAGATTTGAACTCAAGTCCTCGTACTTAGGCAGCATCTCCCTTGCCCTGGTCTTTACATTTTTAAGTAGTTGCATTTTTATTGGTTTCTTAAATAATCACATACCCCAATTTTGCTTCTTGACCTAAGAAGCCCAGGCTGGTTTGCAGTCCCTTCTGCATTTGCTGCCTCTTCATCACCTAAGGCTGAAAAGCAGTCTTTGCCACCTACAGGGCTAGTTAGCCAGACTTGAGTCTCCCAGAGGTAAGCATGGGTCAGGTCAGCAGGCCCAAAGGTAATCCAGACTGCCAGCCCTTCTGAGGCTTGCAGTGGTGTCTCGTTTCTGCCGGATCCTCAGGTTTTGCTGATGGTGCTATCTAGGGGAGCTCACAACCTAAGTCAGTGGGATAAGCTGGGATTAGGGAACTCCCAAGGAGTCTAGGGCACCTCATTTCAGGTGTCGATAAAGGGAGAGTAGCCCTTTCATGTTGGACCATAGAGTGCCCCAACTAAGCATAGCCAGGGAAGTTAGAATGTTAAGACCACGGTGCCGTGTAAATGGGGTAGCTAGCACCACAGTACTATAGCGTTCTCTTCTTATACTGTTGATAGACAGGTGGCCGAATAGGTGCTTAAGCCTCTCTCTTACTTAAATGGTAGTCACTAGTGTTAATTAGTGATGATTACCGTGTGCCGAAACCTGTACTGAAATGATGAATCAGTAGAGCACGCGGTGACATTGCCAGGTTGAATCGTAGGATCACCGTTGTGAAAGAGAGCCTACCAAGGTGGAAGTTCTGTGATTAGGATTCGAACCCAGGTTGTTCAGATCCTTGTACCTAAGAGAACTTTCCCCTTGACTTAGTCCTCCATCCCTGCACCAGATGCTTATAAAATTAGAGAAGTTTTGCTTTTGGGGAAAATGGCCATTAGGTATAGAGTTACTGATGCCTTTATTTTCATGGGAACAGCGCTTACTTCTGGCTTGTCCTGTCATCGATAGTTTGTTGTGATTTGAGTTATGTTACGAGTTTAAATGGGGGGGGACCCCAGACTCACATTGAGCACATGTTTCGTCACAGCTGCTTGTGAGATTATTTTCTGGTGGAGAAAACACAAGAGAATGACTTGGTCCCTAAACATCCATACCTCTTCCTTGCCTAGCCGAAGTGATATCTTGTTTTTTTCCGTATTTATGTATGCAGCAAAATGACCTAAACTTCGAGGAATCACTGGGTACAGGGACAGCCAGTGACCTTAAAGTAGGTGCTGTGTTGATTGTTGAGTGAGCCTGTTGTGTGAATTCAAACTTACTGGATATTGGGGATTGGACAGTGGGTTGTTGGTTGTGCGTGAATATATCTTGGTTGAATGTATATGTATGGATGTATGTGTATGAATATATGTTGTTTGAATGTATGTGTATGAATGTATCTTGGTTCAATGTATATGTATGAATGTATGTTGGTTGAATGCATGTGTATGAGTGTATGTTGGTTGGATATATGCTGGTTGAATGTATGTGTATGAATGTATGTTGGTTGTTGGTAGTCTTGGAATTTCTTTTCTCTAAATTAGGAAGTAGAGTCTGGCTGTGTTGCTCAGGCTGCCCTTGAACTCGCAGACATCCTTCTTCAGCTTCACGGATGCTGACCATACCGCTGTCTCTAGCATCTGGGATTCTCACCGGCACTTCTCCACTTTCTTCAGCATGTTTTTTTTTTTTTTCCTTGTTCTCTTTTGACTTCACAGTGTAGTGGTTTGATTTAGAAATGCCCTCCATGGGCTCAGGTATTTGAACATCTGCTTCTCAGCTAGTGGCACTGGGGGCGGGTACCATCTTGCTGAAGGACAAAAGTCACTGTGGGTAAAGTTCGTCACCTCACCCCTTTTCCAGTTTGGTTTCTCTGCTTTGTACATGTGGTTGAACACGTGGTCCCTCCTCCTGCTGTGATGCCTCCCTGCCTTGATGGACTCTTATGCTTCTGGAACTTTGAGCGAAAATAGATTCCTCATTGTGTACATTGCCCTGACTGTGTGTGGTCAGGGCAGAAGAAAGGTAAGGAATATGAGGAATATGTCCAGGCCGTTTGCCTTCCTAGAATGCATGTCCTTGAGGACCAGTTTATGTTCTTATCAGAGTTAGGGCAGATCCTTAGGGCCACAAGTTGGTTTTCAGACCCTGGTTGTGACTAATATCTTGCTGATAGGGAAGAAGAGACAATGAAAATGACCCCATGGAACCTGCCTGGGCTTCGGTCATTCTTTCTATTACCTTCTTAAATTTTAGTATCATATGATTTTTTTTTTAAATGTGGTAATAGCTGGAACCAGTGGAGACTCAATTCAACAGTGCTGTTCCCATCATCTCTGTGTGCTATAGACAGTGTGTTCCAATTCTTGGTTCATCAAGGGTGGTCACCTTGTCTATTACCCGGCAATGAGGCATCCACAGCTCTACTAAATGGCCCGCGACAGTTATGTGCCTGTTTCCATTTGTTATTAGACATTGTGCTAATTGCATGGGTGATTTAAATGTTAAAAAGGCATTAAAGCGTTTGTTGTAATAATTAACAAAGGAATCGGTAGGTTACAAATGAATGATAATGCCGTATTTTTAAAGAAGAGTATCGCCTCTCTTTGTCAAGTGTTATAGTTATGAAACATTAATATCCAAATGGGAGATTTGAACTGAATGATCTCTAAGATCATTGCGGGGAAGTCCTCTCTGGTTTTTGCTTATGTACTCTGCAGCTATTACCGGGCTTTGTGAGGTGTCAGTTCTGCCCATTTGTGCCCTCCTTAGGGAGAAGCCACAGCCGACCACCTTTTGTCCTGCACAGTACTGTTAGCCGAACTTGGAGAGTGGGCTAGAGACTGCTTGTCTCCTCTTAGTTTTCATTGATAGACAAACCTGGTGTTTTGTTTGTTTTTCTGGTAAACAGAGAGTTGTGAACTAAAGACCAGCTTTTAGCTTTTTTGTTATCTTTGATGTACATTTTGTCTGGTGGTCTGTCTGGGCAGTATGTCCAGAGGTTTCCTTAAAGGGAGAGAGGCATGCCCTTTGTCTCATTTTCAACCCTGCTTGCTGGAATGTGGACCTGGGACTGGATCTTAAGTTCATGAGGTTAGTGCTGTGTTTCAGAGCCACCAGAAGAAGGCAGTGGGCAGCTCGGCACGTCCTGTTGTGATGATGGCAGCTTCCTGAAAGGCCTCTGACTGTAAGGCCGAGAGCCTGAAATTCCAGCCAGACTCTGCTTTCCAAGTTGGGCACCTGAAGAAAGGCTGGGTGTGTCTTTTCCAAGGAGACTCCTGTGCTTGCTAACCATCTGCACACCAGAGGGACTCCCATCACCTTGAGGCCTACCCTTTGCCACACAATTTTGATACTGTTTTGTGTTCCAGCGTCACCGACTACCTGCTCTAAATTGTGTGAAGGAACTGTGTGAACGAACACGTGTTTAGTTGGAGCCTCTTTGCTCTGGTGTTGGAATGGGTCACTATTCCCTATCTTTGCAAGGTTGGTTTGGGTTCGCATGTTTGCAAACAGTAGGCAGTGAGTGTGTTGAGTGGAAGCCAACTGAACTATCAGGAGTTTACAGAGCATAGGGTAGAGGAAAGAGTTCCTGGGTGTTGGAAACACCAGAAATCGTCCAGGCTCCGAAGAGTGCCGTAGATTTTATGTTCAAACAGGTTAGGTCTGCTCAGAGCTGTGACTCCCAATACAGGGCAGTGATTCTCAGGAGGACATCTGCTCCTCCGAGACCTCACTTAGACTCAGCAGTGTTACCAGGCCTTGGTTATTCAATTTGCTCAGGGCCTGGAAGTGGGCCGTGGCCCTTGACCCCTAGTTTCTGTGGGTGGCTGGCAGCCCTCAGAGCTGACCTTTGTGGAGAGTAGAGAACATAACATTTTCCCAAGGATCAAAAGTACAGATTGGGTGGGGAATAGATGCCACACAATCAAAAGGAGAGAAACAAGTTTGTAATGATATCATGTGGTCACATCCCTGCAAGGATGGATTCTAGCGTATACTAGTTCCCTCCAAGTGACCTCCCCCCACCCCCACCCCTACCCCCATTTCTTGTTAATTTTCTACCATTAAGATGCCAGGGGGAACTCTCTGTGTCAGTCCCCAGATGGATTGGCAGATCCTTATCGATGCTCAGCTCTGTATAGTATTCTGAATATGATGTAATGTCGCAATGGATGAAGAGGGGCTCCCTGTGGGACTGTGTGGTGTCCACAGTGCTGGGTGGGTTCCAGAATCACCTGGTAGCTGCACAAAGCCACTCCCCTCTCCTCCATTACTCCTTCCTTATACTTGGTTAGTTCCTCTTCCAGTTGCTGTGGCTCATGCGTCAACTTTGAGGCTCTAACTTTTTGAAACTCGAAGAAGTTTCTGTCTTCCTCCAGAGGGCTATGTTTCTTGCAGTATCGGGGTGTTTCTTTGCAAACAATATAGTTGTGGAACCCCAGTGTCTTCTTTGCACAGCAGTGAATTTGCGTGTGTATCAAGGACAGCTGTTAGCTTCTCATCCAAAGGGAAGGAATAGGTTATGTACCCTCTTCCAAATGATCTGTTCCATAAGTGCTTTGCAGTCTACTTATTCTGATACTAAGTTCATGGATATTACATAAGCCGCTTGGGACTCTGTCTCATGAAGAAAATAGTATGTTTCTGTACTCTGCTTAAATGTGTGCACGGGAACTGTGCTGGTGTGCAGAATGCCCTCAGGCCCCAGTGTCTGAAATAAACCTAGACTTTCACTGTCTTATACAAATTCCTAGTTCTTTTTTTAGTAAGCCTCCCGCAACATCAGCTCTTTTTTTTAAAATAAGCCTCCCGCAACATAAACCATTTTGATGACTGACTTCTTTGTCTTCAGTTATTTGAGCTTTAACTAGAAAGCGTGTTGATGATGCTACTGTTTTTTTTTTAAACCAACTTACACCAGGCAGACTTCAAACTTAGCCATGTTTTAGCCTCAGTCTCTAGAGTGGCTGAGGTGGTAAACATGCGTTACATGCATTGTTGGTGCTGGTTTCTTACTTTCTGTATGCATTTCTTCCACACACTGACGTGTGTGTGTAGGGGTGGAGGGGGGTTATGCATGTTCATGTTTGTGCTCATCTTGGAGGGTGTGTGTGGAAGCCTGAAGTTGGCATTGAGAGTCTCCTGTTCACTCTCCTTGGTGCCTTGAGGCAGGGTCTCTTGCTGAATTCAACTCACTGACCTGGCTGGCTTCTCTTGCTAGTCAGCTTGCTCTCTTAGTCACCTTCTGACTGTTGGAATTAAGACCTGGCCCTTACTGGGAATCTGGTCCTCATACCCCCATGACAGACTCTTTAACTCCTTGAACCATCTCCTCAGCCCCACAGATTCTTCTCAATGTCTGGTGGGTGGCCCTTCTATTAAACCTATGGGGGGAAAATCTTGGAGTAGAAGATGAATGTTTCTCTGCTTAGCATATCAACCAACACAGCATCATGATGCCCAGCGTCATGAGAAGGAGCGGACTGTGCATTGTGAGCCCCAGAAAGTTAAAGGTTCAATTTCAGTGGTGTCTGGACGCATAGACTGTTCACATAATTGTAAGGGAAAACAAACCATGGTAGGCTGGGGACCGTATCTAAATTGTTCCTAGAATCACAGTCATTTTAAACTCTTAAGCCCCAAACCCTGTACCACCTGTTTTGACAATTCCTTGTGATGAATGTCTTACTGAAAGGGGAAGAATAGCAAGATGGATGGTAATGCTTATAGTTTCTTGAGTGCTTCTGGTCGACAGAGCGGTGCCCTCACAGCCTGGTGTTATAGAGTTCCTGGTCTCCAATCGCAGGAACTAAGGTTCACGTTCTCAGTACCAAGACCAGTCTCTGCTTCAAGAGGGATGCTATGCCAAGTCAAAATGTCTCCTTGCTTTCTTGCATCTGTAATAATACTTAAGGGTACAGTTAACCTTTAACTAGGAAAGCTAGGAGTTGTGCCGATGGTGGGCGTAGGATGAACATGCCTCGGCTGCTCGAAACGTTTCAGGTTTCAGATGAGGTCGGGGGTATATGTGCAAAGTCTTGAGTGATGCAAAGACTTCACAATCTATCCTCTTTGCGCTCAGAAAGCCCCCTTGTCCCAAGCGCTGCAGATAGATTCCCGTGCTGAATCAGGGTTAGAAAATAATTAGCTCCTTTTGACTCACCAAGAGACTCCCGCCCTACTCGCTTCTTGACGTGTCATCCTTGGGTGACATTACTTTACTCCAAAATGGTTTTCGTGTTCACAGCCACCGTTCACTCGGACCTTTTGTCTTGAGATGTAGGAATGAACTGAAAAATACCAGCTGGGCTCATGCCGTATTTTGAAGAAATGTGGATCTCCATGTTGTCTCTGTTTCCCTGCCCCCCTTTTCGGGGAGTGTGGGTGCTCTAGTGCTTTAGAAGTGGTGAGTGTTGCCAGGTGGTGGTGGCGCACACCTTTAATCCCAGCACTCGGGAGGCAGAGGCAGGTGGATCTCTGTGAGTTCAAGGCCAGCCTGGTCTACAAGAGCGAGTTCCAGGACAGGCTCCAAAGCCACAGAGAAACTCTGTCTTGAAAAACCAAAAGTGAAAAGAAAAGAAAAAAAAAAGAAGTGGTATAAAATTCTAAGACTAATTTTTAAAATCTGGGATTGTTTTATAGAACTGACGGCTGAGTGGAAGAAAGCAGGGAGAGTGAAGTTTTTGTCTGTCACTGTTGAGATGAAATAAGTCTGGAGTTCAGTGTGTCTGGGAGAGTTTCATGTATTCAGACTTCTGGGGCGTGGGACTCAGTTGCTCTTCTTAGGAAATGTGAGACCAGGGCCCTGGGAAAGGCAAGGGTGTTGAAGTGGCCTAGGGACTGCCCAAACAGGTTGCTCAGTAGATCTGGGCTAACCCTTTTGGCTGGCCACCCCACTTTGTTTCAGTCTGACTCTCTTGGTCACAAAAAGCCTGCCATTCAGTGCCACTGACTCAGAGCCGTCACTGAATTGTGCAGCACACAGTGACTTTGAAATTCGCTTCTTCATTTGAAAGAGGATAAACATTTAGAATAGTATCATTACCTGTTGGAACCCCAGTCGCTCCATAAATCATCCCTGACCATACGTCTCAAATGGTAGACCCTAGACACCACCTGGGTTGATAAAGTAACAGAAAGCCTGCCTAATTGTGCCAAAGCTTTCAACTCCTTCTCTTGCAAAAGATGTCCAGACAGCAAGGTTCCACTGTAAGACATCGTATTCTATTACCTGCTATAAGCTGTGGATTTTATTACACTGGGGACAGTTGAAATTCAGTATGAAATTTGCTGGACTTTATTTACCTGCGTTCTACATGAAAATGGAATGGAACAAAGTTCCTGGAATATAATACTTTTCTGAGAATAAAAAGAGTCAGATATTTGAAGGCATTTCAAATGCATATCATTTCAATGCATATCATTGAACTGGGAGAGTGTGGGGTGCCTGGTGTGGATTTTTCCTCCCTCCCTTCTGTCATTTGTGGTCCTTGGGTGTTCCTTGCTTCCCTTCCTCCTCCGTCTTTCTATTGTGGCAGATCTCTAATCTCTGTGGTGTCTCTGTGTCTCAGGACTTCTTCTGTAGGGCGCCCATGGTAGTCTCTAGCTTCTTCCTGGTCTCCACGTCTCCCAGCTTCTGTCGTGGTGTGTCTGTGCTAGTCTCCAGCATCTTCTGGGCTTCCATGTCAATCGATTGCTCTGTGCTGCACCTGAGATGGTTCCAGAACCTCTTCTGTGTCCCCGTGTCTCCAGCTTCCTCATGGTGCACTGCTGGTGATATCTTTGGCAGCAGGTCTGGTTGTGGCAGAGTATGGGGAGAGCGTAATGAAGCCATGTGTCTGTTCCCTTCTTCCTGTTGCAGTTTGTTGGATTTGATTCACGTTTGTCTTCATGGCTGTCATGTGTTCGCTGTGTAAGATATGAAGAGTGGCCTTTGACTGAGCCTCTCTGGGGATTGGAAAGGGATGCTAACATTTGCATCCAGGGTCTGAGCATCACTTTATCTATCTGTCTATCTGTCTGTCTGTCTGGTTTTGCTTGAGTCAGGCGGAGCAAGAGATTCCCTCTTTCTTACCTCTATTCTACTCAGACTTATAACACCAGGGATGGGTGGAGTGGTTTTTTTTTCCTCTATAGCAGTGTTTACATTTAGAACAGTGTTACCACCCAAGGGATCTTTGGCAATGCTTGAAAATACAGGATTGCCATCTCTGGGGGTAGGGCGTGTGGATCGCTAACATCTAGTGAATGGGCAGAGTTTTCTCAACATAAGGCACGAGTGATTCTCAAATCAAAGAACTCTTCTGCTCCAAGGAGTGCTGAGGGTAAAACCCTCAGAACCATCTAACTGGCCTTCACAGGAGCATTGGGGTGGGGGGGGGGAGTTGGCACCTGCATCCCTGCTGGCTTACCTGTTACCAACTTCCCCTGTATTTTACATTGCAAACTCTGTTTTAATGCAAAGCTAATGTCATCACCACCCAAAAGGGACACAAGTGACAGTAGTGGAATCCAGATTGGAGACTGAATGCCTCCAGTCACGTGTAACCTGCCCTACACTAGCCTTTTCCCGTCCAGTGCAGAGAAGTACAGTCTTTGAGGGTATAGGGATCTATTGAGGATTGGCGGTTGCTTTTGTGCCAAGCCGCTTTGCTGTTACTCGTCTGGTCTCCTTGGCACCGTCTGTGTATTGATTGACCTTCACCCTGCCTGTTACTTCCTCTGGAAAGTGAATACACTCCAGGGAGCGGCGTGGTGGGCGAGCGCTGTCTGAACACACACCTGCCAGGAACCCACAGATCAAGAACAAGAGCCTAATCAGCCCCTTGGGAAGCTCTTCACACACTTTTCCTCTTGGAGGATAACTACCACCCTGGCTTGGTGAGGTTTGGGTTGTTGTTTGTTTGTATTTAATTTTTTCACCTTGTGTCTGCCCAGCACAAGGTAGGTAGCACTACACATCAAAAGAGTACCTTAATCATAGGCCAAGAGTCCTGAACACCTCAGGATGCTGGTCTCCGTTTACAGGTTGTTCCCAGTCTTTGTCACATGCGGTTAGAGGCGTTTGAGGTATTACCTGGTTGCAAGGCACCAGTTATTATAACTTAGCCAATTAGTTTTGTCACTTGTTTGTGCTGTGGTGGCCCTGATTATTTAAATATTTTACCTGTGATCTCCTAAGGTGAACTCTCTTCAGTCATAATTTTAATTTATTGTCTATTCTGTTTGCCAGACACTTAACCAGACGACACCTCTCCGGTGATTGTCTTACAGGATTATTTAACTTCTTGCCTCTCACTACATTGTAAATTTATCCACGCATAATACATTTGTGCCCCGTTTTACCCTTCAGTCCCGCTTCTGTGCTGACGGACACGATTGTACATTTTTGCTGTGGTGACTGGCCGGTCTCTGGGGCTGTGCGAGAGTTGGCTGTTGTTCATGTGGCTGCCTGTCTTAGAATCACAGCCTGAGTTGTGGCAGAAACTGAAAGGAGTTGACTGCCAATTGGATCTGATGATATTGTTAATTGTTTCATCATGAGTTCCAGGGTACACGGTGGCTTTACTAGCTGTGAAGATGTCTACACTCGAAGGTGTGCCATTTAGCCCCTCCCTTTGTCTCCGATGGATGGAGTTGGTGGGGTTTTGATCCTGGAAGATGGCAGGGGAGTATCTAGAGAAACAGAAATGTAAAACCAACCAACGGAATCAAAATCTCCCAACAGCTTAACACTTGGCTGTGGAGCTTGATGGCATCGTGGGTACTATTACATACTCATTAAAACTCAAGAAAAGAAATGTATTGTGGGGCCCGTTTTCCTGTTTCTCATGCTGTCAGGCAATACTTACCGAAATTGAGTTGCTGCTCATAAATCCCAAAGACAGTATTGGCTGCAGCTGTCTTAAGCAAGGCCTGTCACTCACCTTTGGATGTTCTCAGTGGGAAGAAAGAAAGATGCAACTCAGAGAAAGAGAGAACAGACAAATTGGGGAGCAATCTCGAGGCCCAGAGGTCAGATGTTTCCAGAGACCCTGCACCTGGGGGTTGTCTCTGTCCTCTTGCGGTCACCTGTGTTTCAGATTTGACTGCAGAGTTCTCGCAGAGTAACCGTGCAATCTACTGAAAGCAGGGCACACAAAAGTGAGGCGCACCCTTGGAGCTTGGCTTAGTCAGTGTCACGCTGCTATTTCAGACTAGAACAGACAGGGTAATTTATGACGTGAGGAAATTAATTGTTCATAATTCTGGAGATTGCGAAGTGCATGACGGTAGTGTGTATCTGATGGATTGATTCCGGGCGGAAGGGCAAAGAAAAGGGGGTGAGAAGCAAACACACACACACACACACACACACACACACACACACACACACACGCAAAACAGTAGAGAGAAAGGGGTTAGATTCTTTTATTTTTGTTTCATGTGTATGTATGCATTTATGCCACATGTGTGCCCGGTGACTGTAGAGGGCAGAAGAGGCATCCGGTTCCCTGCACTGGAGTTATCGATGATGTGTGAGCTCCCACAATTCCCACTGGGTGCTGGCAGTTGAACTCTGCTCTGCTAGAACAGCGAGAGCTCTTTAACTGCTAAGCCATCCCTCCAGCCCCAATTACCTCTTTATAAAGCTATGTCTATACAAACTAACTGGCCACCAAGACAGGGTGCTAATCCATTCAGTTAAGTGATATGCCTGGGACCTAATCGCCTGCCGGTAGTCCCTTCCCAACCCCTTTGCACTGAACTCCAGCTTCCAGCACATTAACACTGTGGTGCGTGTTCAAGTTGTATCAGGGCATACTGCCCAGTGACAGGACAGTCTAGAAACCGAGCGCGTTCTGATCTGGAAGAGGGCGCAAATCAATAAGCGGGGAACTAGAAGAAAGATGGACAACCATTGAATTTGCTGGCCTTAGAATGGAACTTTCAGTGGATGGGAATGAGCTCTAGCCCCAGCTTGATCACCAGCACTGTATAAACCCTGGAATCCCAGCTTTCAGGCAGTGGAGGACCAGAAGTTCCGTTTTTGACTACATAGTGAATTCCATGCCAGCCCGGGCTACAGTAGACCCTGTCTCAGAAGAGCTGGTATTATAGCCCCGTCTGTGTCTGAGTCTCTCTTGTTGATCGACACTTTGTGCAACTGTATGAACTCTGGAAGTCAACTGCAAGCTTCTGATTCTACCCTCTTTTGGTTTTATGTCGCAAAGTGAAATTTCCTCTTGGTGTGCCGCTAATAACTCAGGCTTAAGTTTGGCTGTGTTTGCTCCATTTGATTGACTTGTAGTTCAGATGCTGTTTTGCTTTTCCTAAGACTGGGAAAACTGGCACATAACTGTTCAGTATGTAGCTGTTTAATCATGAGCATGCATTTTCTGTGCTCAGGTACTGTGTGAAGGTGCCAGGCTGTATCATGAAGGGTTGAAGGCAGTGTTTGAGTTTGAATAAATGGCTTGAAAGGTAGAAGTAGTGCTTCAGGTCCTATCTAAGGGGCTGGCTTGTGGGTATGTGGGTATAGGGGTGGGTAGGTAGGAGGGTGGGAATGTGGGTATGTGGGTATAGGGGTGGGTAGGTAGGAGGGTGGGAATGTTTAATGTTGGGGCATTGCTTTTGCTGCCTGCCCATGAATTAGAACTGTTCTTAGCACCAGACCTTGCCTAACTATTAGAACTTACCCTTCCTCCACCCCTTTATTTTCTGAACACACTATTGTAGAGGGTACATAATCCATTCCTTACTCAGTACAGCATTAGAGGGCCTGGCAATGCACGGTAACACATAATTCTTTTCGGGCCAGGTATTTTATCACAAGATCAACAGGAAATGATGTGTTTACAGTGTAGTAGATTTTCCACTTTTTAATCTCTCCCCTGTCACAGCAGCATCAATTTCATGACCTGATAATCTGTGGAGATGCCTTTGCAGGAAGGGGCCGAGGTCTGTGCCCTCCCATCCTGCCCACGTTCCCTGCCTTTGGATTTCATTTGACATAAAAGCGCATGAGTTCTCCACAGTCTTACAGCTTTCACCTCCGTGGTTATGATAGCATAGTTTCCATGTGGAATTCTCAATACCTGTTGGGGAAGGAGCACTCACTCATGGGGTGTGGAGGGATGATGGCTCAATAGTAATATAACAGCCCTTGCTGCTCGTCGAGAGGATTCCAGTCCAGTTCATTGTACCCACATCAGCAGACTCAAAACTACCTGTAACTCAGCGCCAAGGAATTCTGTGTCTATTCCGGCCATAGAGGAGCCTGCACATGCATGGTGTACAGCCACACACATTCACATAAAGTTAAATCAAGAGGAAAAAAAGCAAAACCAGTGATGCCTGGAGCATCTGGCAGAAGCCATATCTTGTTATATGCCGACGCTCTCGTATTTTCCAGATGTTAAATATTTTCTATGTGTAAAATGCGTCTTGCTCATGACTTCTAGCTTGGCCATACACCCTAGAGTGTCTCTTCCCCCTGGTGAGCACCCGGCAACTATGAAATGTGTTCATTGGCCCTGCCCAGCATCTTGGTTTTTTCCCAGTGTCTACCTAGCATGGAAACTAGGTTACAACACACAATTCCCAATATTATTAGCTCTACTGAACACATGCTGTTTCTATATCATTATAAAACTGATAAATTAATTGCATCCAGGATTGTCTAAGCTCCTGTGGAGATACGTGTGCCCCATATTTACCTATAGTTGACTTTTCAAGTTTCTACTTACTTACCAATAATGAGATATGTAGGGAGGTACAGAGGTTGTGCAGAGGTCAGGTGCCCATTGGGCTGTCTCCTGGTCATTCTATAGTGCCTCCTTATAGCATGACTTTGAGACTGCCGTGTGGACAGAATCCTGTGGTACGCAAGTGGCCCTTTTCACACAACACAATTCCATGACTGTGCCTATAGGCTGGGTGTGGTTGCCACTGGGCTAGCTTCATTGGGAGGTTGTGTTCAGTATATTGGGTAGCCCTCAACTTTTCTGTTTCTGGGGGACATACTGACTGTGCCCATTTCACGACATTTGTAAAGTTAATTCTTCATTCTTTGGGCGGTGGGGGGAGGGGTAAGTGCTCATGTCCACAGTTGCTGTGCGACTGGCAAATGTGAACATTTTTTTTTAAAAAAAAACGACAAAATTCTTCTGCAAAGATGGTTTTCTATACATACGACTATTCCAGTCACACTGGTGACCACCTTCTCTGCAGTTTGTCCCCAGCTCTCACCAATAAGCTCTTTCTCATTTCATCCATTCTGAGAGGTATGTCACGGTACTTCCAGGTGGCCCCGTCTGTATTTTCCCAGGGGACAGGCCGAGTGCCCCATGACTTTCTCCTCTGTATTGTGCCCACTTGCCTAGCAGCTCCCACTCCACTTACCCCCTTTATAAGGCAGGGTTTTTGCCTTGAACTCGCCGTGAAGCGGAAGATGGCCTCCGCTCTCAGGTGTTGGGATTACAGACGTGTGTCACCATGCTTGTTTGGGTCACTCTTTCCCTGCTGCTGGGCTTGAAGAATTGTATGCAGACTCTAGATAGTAAGAGCCTTGTCAGGTATGTGGCTTGCAATTTTTTTTCCTCATACGAGAGCTTCCTACTTCATTTGCACCCACAGCTTTCCCAGAACAAGCCCATGCTTGTCATGAAGTCCATTGCTTTTTTTCCCTCTGCGGTTTGTACGTCTCTTGATGTTCATTAAAAACAAAAGCAAAAAACTCATCCCCCGATCTCCTGCTCCAGCGAATTCTCTCCTCTATTATTCCATAAGTGTCACGTGCCCACTCTATATCTGCAAAGCCTTTTGATCTCCCTTCCTGTGTGAGATGTGAGGCTGAGCTGAGATTTCTCTTCCCAGCTTCAAACCTTAGCTATGCCGCTAGCTGGTCCAGCGCCCTGGCTGGAGAAGTGTCGCCTTGCTCCATGGAATGGCTTTTGTGCCATTGTGAAAACTGGTACAATCAAGTGACCATACTGCGTGGCTCTTTGTGGGGTTTCTGCTCTGTTCCCTTGCCCGCGCGCTCACACCATGCAGTCTCCATTATCTGAGCTAGGGAAGGCGCAGAGTAATTTTCCTTCCTCCTCCTCTTTGATGGTGTTGCCTTTGAAGGCTTGATTCCCTCACCCCCACCGCCTTCTGTTTTATTTTCACCTGCAGTGACCACCGTGTTCCTTGAGAATGACCCCAGTGCTCTCTGAGAAAGCCCTCTTTCTCATGGGGCCCATTTCCTGGAGGCCATTTCCAAAGGGCTGGAAATGTCTGCTTATCAACTATTTGGCTTTTCCCTTTGTCTGGAATCCAGTGTTGAATGGGATGACCAGGCTCTGCAGAGCCGCGAGGGCTTTGATCCCTGAGTTCGGATGGGCTCCTGGGGCCAGCGCTGTGGGTTATTCATGATATAGATAATAAATAAGGCACCATGGAGTGCCAGCTGTAGGCGAGACTGGATGTTTGTGACTGCCCGGGACGGTTGGTAGGGGACACACCTTCCCGGTTCTCATCTAGAGTCTCCAGCGTAAATACTCCCGAGGGAACCCTCACCCTCTGTGACCCTGTTGTGTAACTCTGTCTGGCACTGCACTTCAGACTTCATTCAAGTCTCATTGGCATGGTTTATGTGCCCCACCTTTGTCTTTTCCGTGTATTGTTTACCGCCTCCTGCGAGTGCCAGGTCTGTTGAATTCTAGTTCAGTGGGATTTTTCCCGCCATGGGTAGAGTGTGTGTATAGGTTATATGGAAAATACATAAACTTTACTTGTTTAAGGAGTTAACATCTTGGGGCATATAACTTTCTCAGTACTGGGGGAGCATATAGTATCAGATCTTGATTGAGATTTTAAGATTTTATTTTATTTTGTGTGTATGAGTGCATATATGAAGAGGCCAGAGGTTGATGTCAGGAATCTTCCTCCGTGTTTCCCGCCCTATAGTTTGCAGACAGAGTCTCTCACCGAACCTGGAACTCACTGATGTAGCTGGGTAGGCTTGGCGCTAGGACTCACTGTGTTTGCCCTGCACTTGGATCACTGGCACAAGCCACTGTGCCTGACTTTTTATATTGGTGCTGGGAATACAAACAGGTCCTCGTGCCTGTATGGCAGGCACTTACTCACTGAGCCATCTTCCTAGGCAAATGGCAAGTTTTTAAATATTGGAAATGCAGTTCTTTAAGTTGGTCTCTCTTCTCTCTTCCATACCTCTCTCCCTCTCCCTCCCCGTCACACCTGTGTGTGGGTGGTTTCTTACCTGGGGTACTAAGGATGCTTTTAGCACCGTTCAGTAATCCACTAACCACTGTCCAAAAGTTTGCTCATAAAATGGCTGCAGTGACACTATTTATTGATACTCAGTTTTGGCATCTCTGGAAATCTTCTATCTGGCCAGCGTTTCTTTGGAACATCCACGTTAAGATACTCCTCCACTACTGACTGCTCAGTTGAGATTGGGTGAATTTAGCTGGCTCTTTAGTGCTAATACTCTAAATTTCATGAAAATGAACAAGATTTTATTTATTTTTATTTTTTCATTGGGTCATTTTTTAAAGTTATCACGGATCTCTCTCTCTCTCTCTCCCTTTCTCTCTCTCTTTCTCTCTCTCTCTCTTTTATTTTTAGAATTGTATGACTGAGTAGCTCAGGTTAGTATCTACCCCGAATCCCCCTGCTTGGTCATCTCAAGGACTTAGCTTACAATCTGACATTACAGCGCCCAACTTAGTGCAAACTCCCTTCGAGAGACTTCCATACTTTAAAATCTCAGGCTTATTGATTATCGGCACACAGAAGAACAGTGGTTATAGTTATTTTTATTTTCTTGCTTATGCCTTTTATGTACTCACCCATCTCTTTAATGTACTCTGCTTATTAATGTACATTGCCTAAGTTTTCTTCTACTGCAAATAGTTATGGCTTTTATAATCGGAAAAAGCAATAAATGCTATTAAAAAAAGGATTTACCATGGGCATGCCTGGCCATGTGATAATAAGATTATTGATCAGTTCCCAAGAAAGCTGCCAACAAGCCTCTCTGTTTCATTTGCTGCATGAATGTCATTGGCCCCCTTCCTTTGCTTCTTGGATAAGTTAGCCAGGGTCTTCCCTGTGTCCTCAGTGATTTCTCTGACGTAATGGTCTGTGATCACCCGAGGCTATGTAACTTGCTGGGCTCCTCCCGGGCAGTTTGCCTGCAGGGGATGCAGTCTGTGCTGGCACAATCAGGGATTTGTCTTGCTGGGCCCTAGCCCGCCAACTGTTGCAGCTACAGCGTCCCAGCTGTTGTACTTTACACCGACTGTTATTAGCCATGCAAACTTTTAGGGTTCAAACCAGGCCACATCTGTTATGAAACCTGTGACCTTCGAATGCCGGCCAGACAGAACTGCTTTTTATCTCTGGCTGCTCTTTGACTGTACTGTGTAGAGCAAATTGTGCTTTCTGTGTGTTCCGTTAACGGTGGGCTAGATTTGAGCCGATGAATGCTGCTGCTTTGTTAACTACTTAGGTCTGATTAGACGTTTGTTAGCTTTTTTTGTTTCCTGGTGCCTCCTGTGAGAGCCCTCCTGAGAGGTTCGTTTGCATCAATGTATTTCATTTTTCATTCTTCTGCTGTCTTTTTCTGTATCCTAACCTAGTTTTGAACTCAATGTCCTCCTTCCTTCATGTCTCAAGTACTGATTGTGCACCACCACCCTGGGCTCCAGTAACACCAGAAACTTGTGACCTGGACATCTGGAGCATTTCCAAAGGCACGTTCTGTCTTAGAGAATTGACACAAAGTTAGAAGGACGCAGACCAAGGTGGGGATTTGTGACTTGGACACCACGGGAGTATCTAGATTTGAGGGTGTCTTTAGTTTTGCTAGTACACCCCATAAAGAAAGCACTTGTAAAACTGAGGGGATATAGGCCTAAGGTCCCGACTCCTGGAAGTGTTTGTGGCTCCTGCAGAATGATCTGTAATTGTAGGAGGACTATATTGGTTCATTTTAGTTACGTATCTCACTGGTAGTAATATGTAGAGTTGTTTTCTGTGGATGCTGTATGTCCTTCCAAGTTTTCTTCCTCTAGCTCAGCACTCTCCTGCTGCATTCTTCAATGCCAGGTGTCAGGGCCTCGAGATGGACTTAGGGAGTCTTATGATTTCAGTGCTTATTCAATGAAGAAACCAGGGAACCACTAAGCTGCATAAAAATACTACCCTCAATACCATTGAATTAGTGATAATCTTGGCTAGGAAAAGAACAGTAACAGAATAGTAGAAATCTTTGAATTTGCAAAAATGATATAGATAGAGAGCAATATGGGGTTCTGCCCAAGTTTTGTCCTTGGGGGCAGGAGCATAGTAGGAACCGTATCATGGACAAGGTGTGAAAGCTGACATTCACAGCCGTGCAAAGTTCAGACAGGTGTGCCTTGCCTATGCCTTGCCAGCCACATGTAGCCACAGAGAGCTGTGGATATGTCCCAACACAAAACTATATAACTATATATCTATTTAAAACATCACTCCTCCCTCCCTCCAGTCCGTCCGTCCGTCTATCCGTCCATCCGTCCGTCCGTCCGTCCGTCCGTCCATCCGTCCGTCCGTCCGTCCGTCCGTCCGTCCATCCGTCCGTCCGTCCATCCATCCATCCATCCATCCATCCATCCATCCATCTATCTATCTATCTATCTATCTATCTATCTATCTATCTATCTATCTATCTATCATCTCTGTCTGTCTATCTATCTGTCATCTATCTATCTATCTATCTATCTATCTATCTATCTATCTATCTATCTATCTATCTATCTATCTATCTATCATCTCTGTCTGTCTATCTATCTGTCATCTATCTATCTTATCTATCTATCTATCTATCTATCTATCTATCTATCTATCATCTATCTATCATCTATCTATCATCTATCTACTTATTTTAAAGACGAGATCTCACTGTGTAGCCTTGAATATCCTGAACCTGCCTTTGTAGGCTGGCCTCAAAGCTGACAGAAATCCACCTGCTTTTGTCTACCATGTGCTGGGATTACAGACATGCACTAGCATACCTGGAGATGTCGCAGTTCTTGAGCATGAGCTTTGTAGATGACGTGTGACTTGCAGTGTCCAAAGGTTGGCTATGCCCGTTGAGAGCAATACATTCCGTATGTGACGTCTTTGAACTTTCTTTCTACTTGTTCCATTATCTAATAGAAATACAGGGAGGCACGAGTAGGAACTTGGTGGCAGAGGAAGTGCTTTGCTTACATGAAGGCCTGAGTTTGATCCTCCAAACCCTCCATCCTTTCCCCGTGCCCAGAGTACCAATGTCTTTGTGCCCAGTTGTACTTGTGGAGGTCAGAGTGCCATCAAGTATCTCCGATTGCTTTCCATATTCTGTATCGAGGCAGGGTCTCTAACTGAACCTAGAGCTCACCAGTTTAGCTAGCCAGCCTGTCTTGGTTATCCCCTCTCTATGCCCCGGAGTCTTGGGATTAATCATGGGTGCACCATCATGCTAGCCGAACACTTACGTGGATGCTGGGGTTCTCAACTAAAGTCCTCATACATGCACAAGTACTTTTCCTTCTCTCCGTCCCTCAAGATACCGTTTCAGACGTTCAATAAAGGCACAAATTTGATAGACAGACATTCTGCCACCTTTTCCTTACTTGGTAACTGAAGTATAGCTGACCACCTTGAAGCCTCTGTGGCCAGCCATTGCAGTAGGGGACAGTGTGATTCTAAAGGCTTCTCATCCCCATTTCTCAGTGGAAATGTGAACATATGCCCGCATGGAACGTTCTCTTCTTCTGTTTTAGGGAAACTGGATTGTTTTCTCAGCAGTTCGTTGGCGTTAGCATAATGCCTCCCTGTGTAGGCTGTAGTGTTAGAATACTCTCTGCAAGCCTTGTAATGATTTTCAGGAATTATCGCTTTTATTATAGTGTATTTGGTATAGCCAGAAAGTGTTTTCTATTCAGTGTGAAATCTCTGAAAAGGACAGTCAAAACCACATGTGTTTTCTAGTGGGACATGGGGTGGAGCATCTTATTGCTCCATGGAGTGCTTGGGACTGGTTGGGTGAATTGTCCAGTTGGCGTTTTGTTTGGGTTTCTGTGCATGGTTTTTAAAAGGTTTTAGCTGCTCACTCTCTAGACTTCTGGAGAGAACGGGGAATTCTAATTGTCCGGCCGAGCAGCCTCTATCTGGGACTTGCCACGTACCGTGTCCTTTGGGTGGGCGACTTGAGCATTCTGTATTTTGGTGGCTTCTTTTGCTACCTGAGAAGGATGGAAGAGTTTACCCTTAAAGTTCTGGTGAGTCTGACATAAGATCTGTGTGGGCTCCTGGTTCACCCAGGTTTCTTCAGCTACTTAGGGAGCATAAAGGAGTGTAGAGTTTACAAAGTTTTTTTTTTTTTTTTTGAAGCACCCAGAATCTTCGGTCTTATTTTTTCCTCTAGATTTTGATTCCATGGTGTTACATATCAAAGAAAGTGTTAACCAGATTCTACCAGTGCAGGAAGACTTTGAAGAAGTCATTTATTTCTGGGACAAAGAAATGAAAATCTAAAAAAGTTTTCCAGATATGAATTAAAATTTTTTGTGGCTGAGTCTCTAGTCCTATTTTATCCTGGATAGAACATTTCTTTGCTTTGGATAAATTTCGTTATTCATTTTCAAAATTTAATCTTGAGACAGGTATTTTGCTATGTAGCCCAGACTCGCCTTTGCTCATGGTCCTTCTGTCTCAGTTCCAAAGTGCTCTGTTTATATGCATGCGCCACAAAGCACAGCTAAAAAATTATTAGACAGTTGATGTGTGTATGATGCCAAGAATCGAACTGAAAATCTCATACATTGTTGCAAGTGAGGTTCTACAGCTAAACAAAACTCTGCTCTTTGAATAATAGCACTCTGGTTCAGTCACTTTAAGAATTCTTTTACTTATTTTGAAGTGTGATCTGGATTATGTATGTGCATCACACGTGTATAGGAAGTGGAGGAAGCAGGATTGCTGTTAGCTACTATGTAGGTGCTGAGAGCTCAAGCCAGGTCCTTGGCAAGAGCAGATCTCATTTTTCAGTAGCATTCCATCAGTGAATGTCATTCAGTGTCGTTGCAACCCCCTCCCCCTGTAATGCATAAACTTCACACACCAGACACCATTGCTGCAACAGCTAATAGCTGTACTTTCTTTTTTTTAAACCCCTCCTGTAGTTTTGGATTCTATTTTTTTTTTAAACTGTCACAGAACAGATTGAACTGAACATGACTGGACTGGCTGAAAAGGGATTAGGAGGCTTCTTTCCCCTCCTCTTCGTTTGCAAAACTATCTCCACGGGGTCTGCATCTCCTGAGCAGGTCTTTGGGGGAACTGGGGATGTGGTGTGTGATGGCGAGCTTCTGCAGTCCTTTATTTGCACCATGGAAAGCAATGTGTGTTTCCAGATCAGTCTCTCTGACTGGCTTCTTAACACCAGTTTGTGACAGTTGTAGCATGTCCTATGTGCTACATCTTATTCCTCTGTGCAGAATTCAAAGGCACAATCTGTTTTATTCGATTTTGCCCAATAGTGAAGCCCCCCAAAATAAAGTTTGCTTCTGACATGAGTCTTTTTATTTTTAGAAAGAAGGCAGCTTATTTCCACTACAACCTCCAGGTTGATTGACTAGGTTGCACCGTTATAACACTGTTTAAATTTCAAGTGGACACCTTTACTAGAAATTGGTTTTTCTTAGATTTTTTTAATACAAATATTATGGGGGGTACTGAACTGAAACTTTGAATTTTGGGCTTAAGCTTTGCAAATCATAACCTGCTTTTCCCTTCAACTCTGGATGGGTCTTGCAGTATGATTGATCTGAGCTTGGGGTTTTACAGAAAGTAGAGACTGAAGAGACGAAATGGGAGATAAGCTCTGCCCTCTCCCCCCAGCCATTTCTTCATTGGAAAATGACATTTGCTTTAATACTCCCTCCCAACCACATACACACACATACACACACACACACACACACACACAGAGAGAGAGAGAGAGAGAGAGAGAGAGAGAGAGAGAGAGAATTTTCTCCTCGTTTTAATTATTCAAGCAATTGCTATTAGAGCTATTTAAACAGACTGAATGATAAGTACTTTAGCCATCCTGATGTGATCTGGCAAAAAAATTTTTTATAATGGTTACAGTTTTTTTTTAATTAAATCATTTTATTTAAGATTCTAATAGCTCTTTTAAATTATTTTCCTTGAGAGTTGTATTGTGTTATTTCAAGTTAATAACTCCCTTTCAAGCAAAGCAGAATGCAAGGCATTTCTCGGGCGATTTCTTGCTGTGTTCGAAAAGAACAAAGCTAGCCTCCTTCTTGCTGGAGTAGAAGCCAACTTAACACCTCAGAAACATGGAGATCAGGCAGATAAACTTATAACCTTGGGCCTCTGGAACTAGCAACATCAGTGTGGTTGCCTGGCAATGCTAACCAGTTCCTTGTGTTTTCATTTTCCCTTTAAATGCCATTGACAGATTTACATGTGTTGAACAAAAAGATGCCAGTAAAAGGCCTGTTTATTCGACTTTTGGGAGGGAGAAATGGTCCTGTAGACCAAGAGAGTCTATTGTAGTTGACCATTTATTCATTTCCGAGCAGGTCTTATTGTCCCTGGTTTTTAATTTTTTATTTTTTTAATGTACATTGATGTTTTGCCATGGAACTGGAATTACAGACAGTTGTGAGCTGCCATGTGGGTTCTGGGAATTGAACCTGGGTCCCCTGGAAGAACAGTCAGTGCTCTTAACCACTGAGGCATCCCTTCAGCCCTGTCTTTGGATTCTTATTATGTGACTTATACACAACCTTGAACCACTGCTAAAGATAAAATCTTCATTATCCTCTTTATGATGAATAGTCTTGATTTCATGTATTAGTTAGTTTTCATCTAAATGACTCTCTTTCCATGTACTTACATCTTGTTGTGGAAGAATGGGCCACCATTCCAAGACTAATTAAGGGTGGCAGAATTGAGGCCAAGGCCATGCCCTTAGGCATGTTTAAATAGTGACAAAATGGTTTTTAAAACTCTACCCAGAGCCTGGAGAGATGGCTCAGCCAGCAGTTAGGAGCACTTCTTGTTCCTCCAGAGGACCTAGGTTCAATTTCCAGCACCCATGTAACAGCTCACAGCCACCTTTAGTTCCAGGGGTCCAATGCCCCCTCCTGGGCTCTGATGCCACCTCCATGCTGGTGGTGCACATACAGACACTCAGGCACACACATCAAGCATAAAATAGATCTTTGGAAACAAGCAACCCTGTCTGTCGTTCCTATAAAGCCTATAGCAGTGTGCTTTGAACCTCTGGGCTTCAGGGTCATGCAGGTCGCCCCTCTTCTTGTATGAGGGTATAGGCTTTTTTAAAAACCATACTTACTGATCTTTTATATGTGTGTACAATATATTTCAATCATATTCGTGCGTATTCTCTCCTTCAGCTCTTCCCAGAAACCCCGTCCCCAACATCACCTCCTCTTTTAAAAAGAAAGCGGAAGTCCAACCACTGAGTCCAAATAGTGCATTGGGTCTTTTCCTGAACCACGGTTCACCTCTCAAGGATCACATTTCTCAAGAAAACTGGCTCTTCCTTCCCTTGCAGTCACCAGCTGTCAGGAGCTGGGCAGTTGGGTGGGGGAGACCCTGCACCATTCTACAGTCCATGCTGAAATGTTGACTGGCTTCATCTTAAGCAGGCTGCCATATCTACTATGAGTTCATGAGTGTAGAGGTCTGGTCATGTTAGGACACTGTTTCCCCATCACCCCATGGGCCCTGGAATATTTGTCTCCTTTTCCTTTTGTTCTTTGAGCTTTGAGTCACTCTGTACTCCACAACTGTCAGTCTCTTTATTCCAAGAAGCCTCTCTGTTGAGGTCCAAGGACTTGACTAATCAGTGGATGTAGCTGTGTTGAAAAAGCAATTTGATACAAGAGGGTATAGCTTTATGTAGCAGATATCACTTAGAAAAATGTAGTGGTGTTACTATTGCCTCTTTCCACTTTTGATTGGAAATTGTGTGTGTGCATACGTGCGTGCATGTGTATGCGCACACATGTGCATGACTATGTCATGGTGTGTCGAGGAGCCAGAGGATGACTTGGAGTTCGTGTCTTCCTTTCTCCATGTGGGTCCAGGGTTTAGAAGTCAGGTGATCGGGGCTGGAGACCCCTTCACCCACCGAACCTTCTGTCTCCATTTCTGTTTCTTTCTCTTTCACTTTTCTGTGTAGTTGTTTCTACTTTGGTGCCTACAACTTTTAAAATGTTGGGATGCATAATGAGCTTATTCTTCTTTGTTTTGTTGTAGTAAATATCTGACTCAGGACCTGCTGCACGCTATGCAAACACTCAGTCAGCAAAACCCTAGGCCCTTAGCAGTTTTTTTTTTTCCTATCTCCATTCAGGTGAAAAGGGTAACGGTGACTTGCAATGCTAGAAAAGAGCAGCTAAGTAAAGTTAAAAACCAGCCGGGACTGTTTCTGTTCAAGGGAGTGCGTATCTCCAGTATTTGCTTCTGGAGAACTCCACAGCCCTCAGCTGCGGTGCACACTTAGTATTGTGATCCGTCTAGAGGCTAGGTGTGAGTTCTGCTTGTGCTCAAGCCCACCTGCCTCTGCTGTATTTGCTACACAGCCGAGTCATTGTTACAGTTTCCATCCGTAAAAGCACCTTAGAGTTAGATCATCGCAGCGGCTGCCTGAGATTGCACTACAAGCCCGAGGTCTAAAGACCTGAGATTGTCTGACAGAGACTATCACCTGTAAGACCCACAAGTTGCCACTTGTGAGTTCGCCTACCCTTCCCAGTCTTCTTTAGGTCTTACATGAATCCTGTCTTCTTAACCTTTGTAGTAATCGTCATTGTGGTCGCCATCGTCATCCCCCACTGCCCAGCTCCCTAGGCTTAGACAGACTGGACTCTTGTGTGTCTACATAGCCTTATGTGCATGTGTGCAGGACTGGACTTGTGTGCCACATGTATAGAAGCCAGTGGAAGGGGTGGGGTATCTCGCTCTGTTTTTTTCCACCATTTTTTTTTTTTTATTTCCAGCCCACCAGTTCCAGGAATCCTCTTGCCTCCTCCCCATCCTTTGTGCTGGGGTTATTGGCATGCATGCTCATACTCACCATTTTATGTAGGTGCTGGGGTTTGAACTTAAGTCCTCGGGCTTGCATAGCAAGCACCTTTCCCAGTGAGCCAGTCTTCCTAGACTCTGCAGCCAGCCTCTTCGTGATCTTAATTTTCCATGTTTCTTTTTCTCTCTTTGTGCCTCCGTGACATCATCCAGCCTCAGGTTCCGCCACTCTTTCTGTGAATGCTCTAAATTAAAATACCCATTCTCCAGCTACCCTGAGAATATTCTTTGCTCTCTTTTCCATGGTAGTGTGTTGTGTCTCTTAACTTACTTTCCTGTGTTCCCAAGTCAAGTTCCAAGAGGACACAAGACTTTACACTGTCTCATAACAGGCACTGGAAGTCACAGGATTCTGATGATAACAGAATGTTATGAATTAGTTCTGCCTATGTTGTCTTTAGCAAAATGGTGTCATGGTTGCCGTCCACTCTGAACTGGATCCTCAAATCAGGCCGGCTTTGTGCGTATAATCTGTGGTTAGTGGTGGTTATCCTGGTGGCGATGTGTGTTATCTTGGGAATCTCTATTTTAGATTTCTTCCTGTTGGCGTAATTGAATTCCACAGAGTAGATGATATAGAAGGAATAAAGGTTTCCTTAGCTCTGTTTCTGGTGACTGAGAAGTATGAGAATTCGTTGTTGATGGCTGGTGATTGCAGATTTATGAAGGCAGATATAAATGACCCAGTTACCTCCTGACGATCCCAGCTCCTAACACCAGTACTATAGGAACTTGCGAGTTACGTTTCCAAACATGTGAAAATCGGGAGGCATTTTAACAGTAATAGCAGGCACTAGTCACCGTGTGCCAGAATTGTGAATTACTTGCTTACTGTTGGCATGTTTTGCTAGAGTTAGTGGATATGATGTCATTTTCAAATGGGTGCTAAGCCACGTGTCTGTTTTTTGATTTTACATCATAGGACTTTTGCTCTCTATGAAACCCATTTTCCTACCTCACTGATAATATGTACATATATAGCTAATCTGACTACATCAAAAGGCTACGTTATGGAGAATATTTCTGGTAAATAAAAATTATGTTAAGAAGTAAGAATTACGCATTTTAAGAGAATGGAATGAAGAGAATTTATTAGCCAATGTATCACTTTCTTTCTGTCTGTTTCCCCCCTAGAGACACATTGTAACCGTGCTGATTTGTATCTGGCATGGGTGACTGTCTTCTTATAGGCAGTAAGTAATGTTTGCACAGTTGTAATTGGCTCTTCTCCCCAGCATGATAGAGAAGTCACTCTCCATTTTCTGAGTTCTATCAGGAGCAGGCTTTTATCCTTGCTGCCAACAGGAGTAGGAAAAGTAGCCCAGACACTCAGTTCTTTTGAAATGGTTCCATTTTTAGTTTTTGAGGCTCTTGTAGTCTTGTAGATGTTTTTTTTTTTTTTCCTTCACTTTGAGCAAATGGCCTCACTGTTAACCCAGATACCTTATGGTGCCCCAAATGCAATTTTGTGAAAGATAGTGCAAGAACTGAGAAGGTAGTAGAGCTCTTGCCGAGGATATGTGAGGTCCTGGGTCCATCTCTAGCATTAGGCAGAGGAAAAAGAAAACAAGAATTATAATCTAGTGTCACCTCTAAAGGCTTGGAGATAGTGCCTGCTTTCAGGCTGTGTATCCTTGAACAAGTAACTTAGCTTTTTCTAAGTTACTTTTTTTCTAGACCATAGGGTTTCCACTGCATCACTTCCATGAGCCACTGTACTCATCTGTCTCCCTCCCTCCCTTCCTCCCTCCTTCCCTCCCTCCCTCCCTCCTATATAGTGTTCTGTATGCATGTATGCCTGCAGGCCAGAAGAGGGCACCAGATCTCACACTAGATGATTACCAGTTACCACATGGTTGCTGGGAATTGAACTCAGGACCTCTGGAAGAAAGAGCCAGTGCTCTTAACCACTGAGCCGTCTCCCCAGACCCTGTACTAATAATTTTTTAATAGTGCCTGCTTTGTATCAGTAGGGTATTTAGTAAGTAGCTTCTGATGGTCTGGGCTGTGATTGCAAATTCAAATGGCCATGGGAACACTATGTCAGAATAAAAACTGGTCAGGGGAGATGGAGGTGCAATGAGCTCCTATCTCAAAGCGCTTCTCCAAACAGGGGCCTACTCGGCATACATCATGTTGTTGTTGGGAATAAACTGTTACATTTAGAGAAGCACGCCTATCAGACTTCTTTCCTGAGTTTTCCCACCTTGGATGGACAGATGGCCACACACGCGCACCTCCCCCCCCCCACACACACATACACACAGACACACACACTTGGTGAAGTAAAACATCTAGGTGGGCAGCTGCTCAGCTTGGTGGCTACCACTGAATAAACTCTTGGTTGTATTTGCTATCTTGTGGATCACTAAAATTTTGTAAAGACACGCAAGATGATAAAAATCCTTGTACCTCACTGTCAGGTTGAATGTGACCACGATGCTACCTTGACAAGCCTTCATTTTCTTATTTTACAAACCTTGCAAGACTCAATTCTTTGGGAGCCAAAGGGTATTTATTATTCTAAAACAGGCCCAAAGTGCTGTTCACTTCACCTCTGACCGGCGCCATGAAGTCTTTGAAGCCAGGAACCGAGTCTTTCTTTTTCAGGATTGTGTGTCTGTGGCAGGGAACTGTCTCTTTCGGATTTTCTTTGCAAGGGGTTATTAAGCTGTGGGAAGAGTCAGCTTTTGAAGTGTGCCATGTGTGCCTCAGACCTTTTCGGAAGTGTTTTTAGTTTCTGAACTTCTCAAACTATGGTGGAGTTAATTATAGCAGAGGGGGTGGCTCTAATTTTTCTAGTCTTGATTTAAACGACAACAGATCCTGCCTTTTGGAATCACGCTATGTTATAGTTGTTCAGACTTTTGCGCCTCTATTTTATTCCAGTTTCCTGAGGCTGTTTTGTGTCTTCATTGCCCAGTAGGACCTACCACTACCGTGTGATCCTTTGTTCCCTAGAATTACTTCTGAGTTCTGATGGTTTATTTTACTTCAAAAGAAACCATGGCCCTATGCTAGGTCTCTTTATCATGTTAGATAATGAAAAACAATTCTTTGTAGTTAGGACAATAGGTGCATTTGAATATGGTGAAATAGACAATCTGCTGTAATAAGATCCATTGTATTTGTGGTTAGTTCAGTATCACACAACTCTACGGCAGGCTGAGGTACTGTGGCTGCTCAGAGAGAGGCACACTTCTTGATTCTGCTTTTTGGGACACTCACAAAGTACATCTCACCACAATTAATTGAAATGTAGCACAAAGGAAATCTGAGCCTCGTCAGAATATTTAATTACCTTTAACTATAATTTGATACATTTGCTCATTGTAGACACAAAGAAGATAAAGATATATTCATTTCAGACTATTGTGTGGAGTGTAATGTTCTTAAATGTTCTTTAAAATCTAGGGAAAATTGTGCCCGGTTTCATCCTCCTTGAGGGATCCTTAATTTGTTTGTTGTATGAGGAGTTATAATAGACATAAACAGCCTGCTTAACTATTTGTTGGCCACTGTAAAAATATGCATTCTTCACACAGAAAGGAAAGGGTCCATTGCTTGATTTTACGTGGGCTTTTTCCATGGGAGCTAGGGGGAGGAGCTAGGCTGCCTTCTTGTCCCTCATGTGTCATTTTCATTGTACCGCACTCAATTTTTCTTCTAATTTGTTTGTTGTTGTTGTTTCTAGGCTGGCCTTGAATTCACAGAGATCTGCCTGCCTCTGTCTCCCAAGTGCTGGGATTAAAGATGTGCCCCACCATTGCCTGGAGGATGTTTTCAATTTTTAATAAAAATATCTTCTCCCAGACCACCCACACCTTTTGGAATGTCCTAGAATTAGGTAGGCACCTAGGTAGGGAAAAATACTTTCATCGACGGGGTACTAGGTCAATCAGCATGTTTCAGAAGGTGTTTGGAATGTTCTTATGGTAAACCAAATTAGTTTCTACTGCTGTGTAACCTTATGTGATTATTAATGATATTAGTTAATTTTTCATTGTTGTGACAGATTTCTGAGACAAAATTTGAAAGGAAGAAAGATTAATGTTCATTTCTGGTTTCAGAGGTTATATGTCCGTGGGCAGCTGACTCTCCTCTTCCTGGACTGGGAGGAGAAAAACTTCATATTGGAAGGGCAAAGCCACTCACTTCGTGGCATCCAGGAAGCAGGGAGAGAGACCAGAAGTCGGAGACACAAAATTCCTATCAAAAGCATGCCTAATATTTTCAGTCAGGCCCTACTTCCTGCTAGTCCTTTTAGCTATAAAGCCAAGCATGGTTCCATCTATTGATGGAGTGGGTGTCTCCATGGTCCAGTCACCTCTTTAAGATCGGATATCGGGGTTAAGGAATAAGCCTCCAACACACAGACGTCTTGTATTTGTGTGTGCGCACACACAAACGAGAGAGAGAGAGAGAGAGAGAGAGAGAGAGAGAGAGAGAGAGAGAGAAGTGGGGGGCGACTTGATTTCACGTCAGAATATTTCAGATCATGAGTTAGCAGATGAAGTGGGCATTATTGGTTCAAGCTGGGAGTATAACCGATCCTGGAGAACTAAGCAGCATCTCCTCTGAAATCCTTTCTTCCTTGGTGGGCATCTCAGACCTCCATTTTTCATTTACAAATGAATATGCAAATGATTATTTTCATATTCAAACTGCTCTTGTGGCCAGAAAAGACTTCAGGTGCTTTGTACTTTTAGCCATGCCTTTCCAGGTTGTGAAGAAAAGCAGCTGTGTATGATAACTTGACTCTCTCTCTCTCTCTCCCCCCCCCTTCCTTCTCTTTCTTTCTTCCCTTCCTTCCTCCCTCCCTCCCTTCTTCCTGTTTTTAAGGCAGGATCTCACTGTGTAACACTGGCCGGCCTGCCTGGCTCTGCCTCCCCATTACTGGGATTAAAGGAATCCATCTTGATTCCTACCTCGCATCATTTTGGAGACACTTGCTTCTCTCTAATAGTGAAACTGAAGAAGACATTTGGGGCTGGAGAGATGGTGGTTAGGACCGCTCCCGGCTCTTGCAGAGGACACAAATGTGGTTCCCAGTGTCCAAGACGGGTGATTGACCACTGCTTATCATAACTGGTTCTAGGGGTTTGTGGTACTCCTTTCTGGCCTTTGCAGGCACCTACATACACTCATGGCACCCGCTCCCCTACAAAAATAATTACAAGTTAAAAATAATAAGTTATTTGTGTCAAAATATTACTTAATGAGTGCACAAAAATGTTCATACGCAAACACACACAGGGGAGTTACTGAAATTTAAAGTTCCTTCTCCTAAGACCAAGTTTCTGTGAAGCTCTGGGTAACAGAACCCTCCTAAAGATGCAGTTAGGAGATGGGTAATGCATCTGCTTTTAGAGTCCCATAATACAAACATTTATTCTCGTAAACTGTGTCCAGTAGCTCTGGGAAATTAAATCATGCACACAGGAAACTGTTGCGTTGATGTCTTCAGCAACAGGTAACTCATAGGATATTTTTATAGGAAGAGATTGGGCCTTTGGGTCTGAAACATTTATATCTTCTTCACTTTAGGCTGGAAATGAGGTAGGCTCCGTAGAAGTTCTGAGAGGAGAGAGCGTGTCTGGAAACTCCTGCCACTCATTTGGCGCTCTGCCTAGCAACCAAGTGACTTAAGATTCCTCCTGCTGAGTGAGAGGGAAGCATCATTGGCTAGTTAATATTGTTGGGTTTTAACGCTCCGCTTTCATCTTGTCAGGACTGGTAGACTGCGATGAGGGGAGTAGCTGGATTTGTCCTTCCTAATCATTCGATGATTAGCTACTCAAGACTCTTGAACACAGCTTGAGTTTGAAATTCCCTCTGCCCAGGTTTGCTAGCCCGTTGAGGATATGAATGTGCTTCTTAAAATGACATTAGAGTCAACCTCTTTCAAAAACATAATGTATCGGTGTACACATAATGTATCGGGCTTTTCTGTGTTGTATACAATGGCTCCAACAATTTGGAACTTTATATATAACACAACAAAAGGCCCTTCTATGCTTCCAGCTGACAAATGACTTCATACCCCTAAACCATGGGGGGCTCGGTTGTAGAACTTGCTAGAGTTTATGTTTGTGTAACACCATCTCCTCCTTCTTGTTATTCAAGTAATAGCCATAGGCAGATTTATGCGTATTGTCTGTTCCGAAGGGTGAAACCACACATTTTCATATAAGCACGCTCCATTTTTAATTGTGTAATTAAGTTGCTGACATAAGCAAGGATGCAATTTCACATTAAGGTAAGGATCCGTAAAGGCATGCATTTGCATAATTTAATTTTCTGCACAGAAGATATTGAAAATCAATAGCATGATTCATAGCCATACCATAGCATCCCATGCTGCGGCCGCTCGACTGCTGGAGCTGAGGAGAGGACAGAGTATTAGAATTGATTGAATTTGGCGTTGCTGACTCTAGCTTTCCTTGGGAGCCAGAGACTGTTACCGTGTGCAAGCCTCTGTTCCTTTAATCAAATAGGAAGTTGCTTTATATACAGTATATATATCTTGACTGCTATTCAAATAGTTTTAAAAATACATTTAAAAACCATCTCGTCTTTGATTGGAAGATTTGCGGTGAGGGCTTTAGATTGTCTTCCTTAGTTTATACAGGTGTCGTCAATACACAGTTCTGTCCTTATCTGGAGGTGGGATAAGGAATCACACATGGCTGCCACAGTGGAAAGGAATAGTAAATATAGTTACTTTTAATGAGCTGGTCGTCTGTTGAAAAGAACGTGACGTCCAATGATGGAGTCTTTGCTTCCCTGGTCATTTCAAATCACCTCTCCAAAGGCCTTCCTCTGGGATTCTCAGGTCCTTCCCATCCTTCTTTGCATTTTCAGTGTTTGCTTTCTGGTAGGTGAGCAGTGGTCCTAAAAGTGGGTCAGTGGAGGCAGAAGGTGACTTTTGGCTGTACACACACACACACACACACACACACACACACACGCACGCGCGCGCGCGCACAGGTGACAGAAGACAAGAGTTTTACATTCTAATCTGTTCACTGTAACTCTCCATCTCTCCTCTCTAGCTTCCCGTTGGTGCTGGCCAGGGCTTAATGCTGTCAAAAGAATTGGTCTGTGCAGTCTGCCTCCTCCCTTAGCTCCAAGTTTTGTTATTATTGCAACTTTTGCTGATCCCATACTTGGTCCTTAGCCCGCCCTACCCGTTGTTAGGTGTTGTCCCAACATCTTCATGGACACATTATGCCTAGCACTTCCATAAGCAAGGAAGACTGGCTGATACCCTTGTACCTGATTTCATCATGGGGATTTTCAGGATGCTGGTGTTTGGGGACTCGGTGGCTTAAGTCAGAAGAGGGCAAGCCATGTGCTGGGAGGAGAAAGATGGCTGGATTGCTGTGGGTAAAGGGAATGGGCTGTGATTGCTACAGAAACAATGGCTATGGAGCAAATTCTTATTGAGAGGGTGCTGAGGGAAAACATCTCTCAAACAGTTCAATTTAAATTGAGTCGAGTACACTGGAGCAGAAGAAAATGAAAAATGGTCTGCGAACCTAATAAACACCCAGAACAAGTTCTGAGAAACCATCCCCCTGCGAGCTCAGCCATCAGTTATAGAGAAAGGGGGGGGGGGAACGTGGAAGTCACTTGAATGTGGGCCTGAGGATGAAGCTAAGGAGGTAGAGCTCTTGTCTAGCACACGCAGAGTTTAGTCTCCATTACCCAGTGAGTTGGGTGTGTTGAAGTACACGCTTGTTATCCTTAGACTGGGGGCATGGCATCAAGGGCGCTGATAGTTCAAGGCCGTCTCGAGCTACATGTGACCTTGTTTTTCAACAAGCACAAACCAAAAATCAACTTCATGGGCTACAGCTGTGGCAGTCCACCAACCTGTTGGTCACACCTTCATGCATTCTAGACAGTTAGCTTCCTGCAGGTTCTTCTGCGTCCAGCAAGAGGTCAGTTAGGAAAAGTAAATTCCCGAATCATTTGTTCTGTTGGGCTTGGGGCTGAGCTAGGTGCTCTGCTCCCAGTAAGTCCTGTTGTCTCCTGAAGGGGCCCTTATTTCACACGCAAGTAAACTTAGGTCATACCAAAGACCCCCTATAGTCTTGGCTTTTATCCGTCACATTGTCAAGATGCTACTGTACCCCTTGTCCTGATACAAACAGAAAGGCACTAGGTGAAGCACAGTAAGCAGGCAACACATTAAAATCTTGACACATGCCCCAAAATATGAACTGTCCAGTGTGAGAGAGTCATGAGAGAGCCGGGGAGCAGATGCTGTGGTTTCGATCTTAGGTGAGAGCTTGCAACTCATGCACGCTCTGCGCGGCTCACCTGCAGAGCTGATGGCTGAGATGGCGAGTGGCCAGATATTCATGGCATATTGGGAGCATCTGTGGTCCAGCCCTGGCTGTGGGTCTGAAACTAGTTCTCACAGTTGCAGAGTTTGTTATTGGCAGCTTCCTTCTCATCCAAGCTAACACCCTCGTGCCCCCATCGCCGACCAATCACAGTAGAAAATGTACCGTCATATGGCGTTCCTGTCTGCATCCCAGAGCCAATGGATGTGTCTCCTGACCATTTTCTTTGCTTCCTGAAAGTAGACTTGATTTTGTTTGGGTGCCTTTGAGTATTAATATAGGCGGGTGGTGTGTATTGTTTGGGAATCGGGGCACCTGTGATGTTTATCCTTGTACACATCTGTGCATTTAGGCGTAGGCTCATCACTGGAGGCAATTTGCATTCGATGGAGAGGATGCAGGTGGGGTGGGGGTTGGGGGAGGGCTTTGAAGGCTCTAGTGCACACATGGGAACTCTCCGTGGCAGTAAAGAATCCTTTTGATTTTCTTGGGTGGATTGGACTTCTTTGAGGTTTCAACAGTGTGTCACTGTTACGCCATAGTATGAGTATTGGCAGTGGAAGGTTGTGTGCTCTGCTGTCCTCTGTACTATGGCATAACACCTGTGGGCCTAAGGGTGTGGACCTGGAGGAGTCTCCAGTGCATGTCTGTGCTTTGCGGGGCAGAGGCCCTGGTTTCAGTGCTTCTGTTTGGCTCTCAGATCTGCTATGTGCTTTGTGGTGCTGAAGCCTAGTGAGTGTCTCTGCACTTGGACCCTCCCCCCAACCCCCCAACCCCCATATACCTGTAACAAACACAGTGAAGAGCACTTGTGCCCTGGAGACTTTTATACCCAAAACACACTTTTATTCAGATACTTAGAAACCAAAGCACACATTTCGGGTCAAATTTCATTGGACCTTAGGCAAGTGCAAGTCATCTTTTTGCTTGAAGCTTTTTTCTTCCACTGGAACCCTTGTGTGCATGTTTACTGCACTGGGTAAATACTGTGCCTAGTGAAGGTTCGGCTGGGGTTTATCCCTGTAATCCCAGCTGAGAGGGTGGAGTAGGAGGTTGGATGGGCATTTGAGGCTAGCCTGATCTACAAGGTTACTTGCAGGTCAGCCTGGGCTACAGGGTGACACTGTCTCAAAATGAACAACCAAACCAACTGCAAACTAAATTCAAACACAAAATCACATAGATGTGATTAATTGTTATATTAATAATTAATATTAATAATTATCATATATGATAATATTGATTATATTAAGCATTAATATGATAATGTCTTGCTTTGGGCTTTTCTCTAGTTTCTTTTGAGACAGGCTCTTACTTTGTAGCCCTGCCAGCCTAGGATAGGAGGCAATCTTCCTGCCCCAGCCAACTGTTGCGAGGACAGGCACAGGCACTGTGCAACAAGACAAAACTGGGGTTCTGTTCGGACAGCTTCTAAGACCTGTGCTTCTGTGACTACCTCTACTGCACGCAGCTGAGCATCTTCCCTGTGCCCCGCATCCACCTCAGCGTGATAACTGACTGTGTTCTCCCTCTCTTCCAGCATTGACTGAAGGCTATGTGGGAGCTTTGCAGGAGAGCAGACAGGGCAGCTCCGTGCAGATCCGCAGGCGGAAGGCGTCCGGAGACCCGTACTGGGCATACTCGGGTGAGTCCTCCTAAGTTGGTCAGTGTCCTGGAAGACAGGAGCATCAGGATTTCGTCTGATCCTTCTTTGGTCAGGCAGGTTTGGCTTTGTTAAACCTGATCCTTCTTTGGTCAGGCAGGTTTGGCTTTGTTAAAACTTGAAACGTTGAATCCCGCTCTTTTTATGTTTTCCCACTGCGCCCCGTCCTCAAAGTGTTGGTCCCTGAAATTACCTTGTTAAGAAGTCACTGTACCAGACATGTAACTCTTTGAGAGACAGAGTGTTGCCTTGAGGGTGTTGTGGTGCCCTTAATGTCCACCGAACATGATACAGCATTCAGTAGCTCGTGGATTTTCTCCTAAGCCATCATCCAAGAACGCAGCTTTATTTCTAAGTCTTGTGGTTGAGCCTATTGCCTCTCCCTGCCGTGTACCGAGCCCAGTTTTACTTTGCACGTTTGAGACAGTAACATGGGTAGCATTGCTAACAGTTTTAGTGTATATTACATCAGAGCTAGTTTTCTTGCATGTAGAAACCTTTCTGGATTGTTCTCCTTTCACTTAACTAAAAAAAACAAAACAAAAAAACAAAACAAAAAAAAACGAGGAGCTAGGTGGTTTGTTATTTTTAAAAGAGATGAGGAAACTCACCAACTTGTTGAAATCAGATCATAACAAATTAAGGAGGAATACTTGAAAAAGACAGACCGCTTTGAAATTACTGGGGTACTGAATAATTCACGTTCCTTGTCGGAAAGAGCTTGGAGGTGCGGCGATTATTCTTCCTAATGAATGTGTGTATTATACCGTGTTGTTGCATATGAAGCTGCTGTGATTCTCTTCAGAACCAGGGCTTCCTCCTCAATCCCCAATTTCCACCTGCAAATCTTGTTAAATTTATGTCAGTGTAAAATGTATAGCCTGATCTTTAATTACCCCTTATCTGGTGGCGGTTTGCATTCTCTTGTCTGCTGATAAATCTCCTGCCCCTGCAGGGAGAATGGCCAGATCTGTTTTGTTTGGCTTGTCACAGACTGTGATGGTGAAGTCTTCCATCACACCTCCCTCTTTGTGATTAGAATTATCTAATTAGAGCCTTTTGTCACCATTTTCTGATAAATGAAGGAAATTGGGAGATGGTGGCCAAAATTACATACATACAGCCTCTTGCCAAGACATGCGAAGAAAATTTATCATTGTGTGCTCTGTGGCTGTGGTATCTGTCATGAAGAGGCGTAAAGTGGCCCATTATTTACAGTTCATCAATTTAGAATAATAATGCACTTAGGCAGGAAATTGGAAGTTACAGGACATCTGTGCAAATGGCGGTGAAGAAGCAGAACTTCTGCCATTATTCAGGAGAGGGGCCGTGCATGTGTGGCACATCTGGGGAATAGCGCCATTATTGATGGACGTCCTTGCCTGTGGTGGGCCCTGTCGCATCTTTAGGTGTTACAGTGTGTGTGTGTGTCTGGGTTTGAGTTCTGCCTCCAGCTGAAGGCTGAGAGTTCAGGTTGAGGGATTGCTTTATTTACACCCATCTGGGAAGATCTAGATCATAAACATTCTAGACTTTTTCAGGACACAGGGTCTTTGCTACAGTACTTAGCCCTGCCAGCTTGTCACCAGAGCAACCATAGGTGACACTGGAGAGCCTGGGTATGCTGTGATAAAACTGTTCATGAGTACTGGAACTTGAACCTTATATAATTTTTATATTGCAAGAAAATACTTTCTTTGGAATTTGTTTTACTTGTTTTTGTTTAAATTGAGCATTTGCAGGTCTTCAGAAGCATTTGTCCTCACAGGTAGTCAGCTGGGTAATGTTCACAGGCTTTAGTTTGTCAATTCTTGTTTTAATAAATCTGAGACACCCCTCCCCCTCCCCTGAGTTAATTCACAGCAGACCATGAAGAACCTTGGGATGGATATGACCAGTTTGGAAGAGTCAAGCCGCTTGCCAGGGGTAATGAAAATCAGTTGGGAGGAGGAAGAAGAAGGATATGGGGTTCCTGTATGACCTGAGAAACTCACCTGGAATTGTTGGGGCCAGCGGACTTTGAGATGTTAGCTGTTTGCTTTTTAAAATGTCTCAGGGACAGAGCCCAAGTCCTAACAGGGTATTGTGTATTGCTATACCTAACACCCAAAGGTAATTTTATGCAATGACTTTAATAGCATTTAGGGTTTGAACTGCCACCCACCTCTTAAGGTTGGTTGTGGGATCATCCACTTGTTCTCCATGTCAGTACCCCAACAGTTCAGAACTTTTGAGTTGGGGTGCTCATCCTGTGTACATTCTTCGTACATTGAAACCACTTCCCTAATGATATCAGGGTGGTTCTTCTGTCAAGCGAGCTCTGTATTGGTTCTCATGTCAACCAGATTTGGGGTTCATCAGAGAGGCTGCCCCGTAGCTCCTGATGGATACAGGAAGGACAGGAATCAGTGAGACTTGGCATCTGCAGAGTTTCCACACTGCAGGCTGGTACGGACTGTGTTAGTCCCATTCCAGCCTATACCTTTGAGGTGTCAGTGAAGCTTAGAATGTGAACTTGAGAAAAGAAAGACTCTTTGTTGTGAGGCATTTTTTTTTTTTTTTTAAATTTAGGCCATGTCCGAAAGATCAGTCTAATGGACCAGATCTGAACACCATGCCTCTAATTCTGTAATCCATTTAGTTTCTCACAGGACGTTACCATTTGTTGGGGTAGCGCGTAGACTATAAATTTGTCCTGCCGTATAGACCTGTGTCAGATCCTGTTACAGTGCATCTGATTTTGGAGAGACTTTTCATCGCTCAGAGCCTCGACTTTCCTTCTGGGAAACTGGAATAACGAGCGGCCTTTCCCTGCCGGGGTGTTCTGCGTGTGTTCTACATGTGCCGTGAGCCGGGGCACAGCTTATGTTAGCGCAGTCCGTGTCCTCATGTACCGACTCTACTCGCTGCTCTTGACTCTGTTTCTGCATTACTTGTTGGTGTTTCTGAAAGTCTCCCCGAGCAGCCAGGCTTTCCAGGAATCGCTAGATAGTACTGAGGGCGAAGGAGCTGAGACAGGCATGGGCAAATTTACATGTTTCGCCTTTGTGAATTTCTAATGAGGTTTGTAGAAAGCATCATTGAGTTCAGAGGTGGAGAAGCTGCAGGCTTCAGCCTGAGTTTGTGCTTCAGGCTTTACTGTAAGACGACCACACTCATTACTTTGTGTGTTGTCTGTGGAGGTTCACTACAGCTTCTCTGCTAAGAATTAACGTGTGTGTGTGTATTTATATTTAATAATATGTATAGAGAGAACTATTGTGTGTGAGGTTGACATGCCTATGTGCACATACTCACATGTATGTGTGGTGGAGCCTGACCTGAGTCTAATCTGGAGCTACCCAGGCGTGATAAAGACGGCTTAGATTTCCTTGGGCTCCTCTTTGTCCTCACAGACTTCAGCATGCCTTCAGGGTGGCGCTTGCATTTTCCTTTCTAAGGAAAGGGTGTGGAAGAGACAAGATGATGGAGGTGGGTTGCGTTTCGAAATTGGTGAAGGAAACATGCGTGGGGTTCCATCATTTGCTGTATGGGGGTACGGTTCAGTTCCCATGCTGTCCGAGGTAGCCACTTCACAGAGTTCAAGTTTTCAGCTGGCGCTCGCATGTTCTTAGGCAGAGTCACTACTGTACTTCATTCGTCGAATGGGGACCTTTCAGCTTCCACTCGAGAGTAGGCATAGTTATTTGAGTTCTACTGATTCTTTTGCTGTACTACAGATCCCTGTTTATAGTTGATGTGTAAGTTGTCCTTCGACATACTTATCAGACATCTAGAATGTCAGCGTACAGGACTGTCGGTGGAGGAGTCCGCCTGTTCTCTGATTGTAGTCATCCAGAGATGGAGTTCCCCCTCTGACTATTGTTTGAGATACTGTAGCAAAGGGGCACAATGTCTATATCCAGGTGGAAACTTCATCCATCAAAAGTGAGGGACAGATGTTGGGTGGTAAGGTTACCTTCGAGGAGAGATCGTGCCATTTCTAGAGGCTTTTGGTCTTTATATTTTTTTTTCCTTACAGGTAAGGAAGAATTTCATGAAGGATTACGTATACCAGAGGGAAAATGCGGTTCTCTCATGTGTCTTACTGGAAATATTAACACGATTTGTCTTCTGTATTATAACCTGCTAAGAAACAGAATTTTTTCCTGTAACTTCAAGTGATGGTAGTTTAAGAATTTTGGAGCTGGGCCAGAACTTCTGTAGTTTTTACATGAAAAATACCATATGTTGGGTCGGTCGTAGTTGCTGGGAAGAGAAATAAGAGACAAGCCTGAATCGAGTCCAGGAGGAACTATGAAGCTTCCTTATCAACCTGCGTGTCTGTGTTCTCCCTTCCAAACACCGGAAGGAAGGCATGCTGTGTGGTCTCCAACCCCGGACTTTCCACACCTCCAGTCGTTTCTGTGGTGTATAAAGAAATTGTGTGAATCGGTCTCGGGTGGGAGTGGTGCCCATCTTCAGAGGAATCCAAAATCAAAACACGTAGTTGCCAACATTCCCCATGGGAAGCAGTGTCCTTGGACAAGTTGAAGGTCAGACAGGGATATTCTAGCAGGCATCACTTCTGCCTTTTTGGTCAGAGGATAGCTAAGACCTTTTTAATTACCTGTAAGATGGAGATGAAGGACTGACCTTACGGATGATTTAGATGTGAGGTTCATGTTTTGGGCATCTCAGTATCCACATGGATTTGGGGTTTTTAGGTTGGACCTGAAGACCCATTCTTGAGGTTCTTCATTATACCCTTCTCTTTGAACACATTTCTCTCTCTATGTAGATATGAGTCTCATTTCCCTAGCTAAGTATACAGGTTTTGAGGACAGATTCAATGCCTCTTTATGAGACAGGGTCTCACCACACAGCCCAAGCCAGCTTTGAATTGGCAATGCTTCATCTTCCTGGGTCCTGGGATTATAGGCGTGTGTCTCTAGGTCAGGCTTTAGTGTCCAGGTTTTATCTGGACAGACGGATGGACCTGATACATGAGAGTCTCTGCTCTAGAGCCCACGCCTCACGGCTCACTAACGGGCTCTGGTATTCAGATCAAAGAGTGGGTGATGCACAAAAGACTTTGCAGTTGGAGCCCTTTAAGTAACGAGCTCCCCTGTGAACCGAGGTTATAATTAACTTCTTTAAAATTACATTTCCATGCCTATTTTTAAGAATGTCTGTACAGGGTAAATCAAAATACTCATGCCTACAGAAGGCTGCTTTTGTCGTTGGAAGAATGGAAGGCGCTGTAGAACGTGGAGGTTTAATGTTAATATTGCTGTATTATTTACTGCTCTCCTGAGGCCCCCTACAGAGCCTCTTCAGGGAGTAGTTTCCCAGGATGACTTCCTCCCCCTCCCCCAGTGGATAGCTCCTGATTGGCTGAAACATGTTGAAGTTGGGCAGGAATGTAGTCAACCTTGGGTCCCCAGCTCAGAGGCCACTTTTGTCTGTTTCCTCAGCTTTGATTCGCCTCTCCCATGGCACCTAGCCTCTTTTTTTATCTACAGTGAACTTCTACACACCCCTGTTATTGTGGCTATATAGCCTATAAGTCAGTTTTTTTTTTTTCCTGCTCTGTTTTGAACTGTTCACTGTATGCCAGGTGTCAGGCTATCATGACAGACCCCAGAGAGGGTGGAGATGAAGCCTCGTTAATCTTGTGGAGGCTTAGCATGGGAGCTTCGAGAAGTAAGAGGAAAGAGCCCAGAGGACTCCATTACTGGTGGACATAGAAGAGGAAGTAGAATGAAGCATCTAGGGTGTTGCCAGGGTGACGGAAGATGACATCACACTTCATTTAAAATGAGAGAATGTGGAGGAGACTGATGGGTTGGTTATAATGATTTCAAAACCTTGAACTTAATCCTATCAAAATGTGTCATCGTTGTCTTTGTTCTATGTTTGCGCTGTTCTTTAGACTTTTATTTCATTGACTAGAAACTATGAGTAATCCTTTTTTTTCTATGTTCTTAACTCATTGTTTTAGGGTAGAAGGGACCTCGAGGTAGGGAGGAACTTGTAGGCAAGACTGTGCCTTCTGAGGGGTTGGTGTTTTATTTGCTTGTTTGTTTGTTCGTTTGATCTTTGGCTACAAGATCGAGGGTGAGCCAGAACCACATGGTCCAGCATTTACTGGCTTCCTATTTAAAAGCAAATTTGGTGCCAGATGCATGGGTTTTCCACAGTTAGTCAAATTTGGCTTTTTCTCTCTAATTGTTTAAAAGAAGTTTTGTGAACTGTATTTTTCTGTTGTTTTCCTTTTGAGTTTCTCTTTTCTTAGAAAACAGAAAACTAAAAACAAAAAACCTTTATTCTATTTTTTTTTTTTTTTTGGCATCATCTCGCCAGAGAAGGCTCCATGGTTTATAAAGTCGATAGGCACCAGTGAGCATCAGGAGAGGACCTGACTACGTGTGTGAGGGGTTTCTTGACCTGTCAACAAGCTTACCAGGGAGATGAAGTCTTTGTCCATCACTGCCTTGGTGTCAGGTGGCATCAGTTGTGAAAATTTCATTTGGCTCTAGTTGGGACATTTGAAAATGTGCATGAACAGGTTCATATTTGAGTTTTAAATTGATTCTGAAGGTCGCAGTTTTGGTAGAGTATTTTGGTGGACTTTGGTGAACATCTCTAGATTATGAAATATTAAAATATTTTATTTTATTTTTGTGTGTGTGTGCATGTGTGTGTGTGTGTGTGTGTGTATGTGTAGGTCATAGGATAACTTTGTGGTTTCTTTGGGTACAAGTTACACAGTGAGGCTTGGCAGCAAACACTGAGCCATCTAACTCTATCCCAGGGTTGAATACTGTTGTTCTCTCAGCACCGCTGAGTTCAGGAACCTACCTCTGAAAATGACTTGTGCATGTTCCCAAGGTGACACCATGTTAAGACAGTCTAAATGACCCCCCCAGAAGGACTTTATACCTAAATGCTTATATAGTAGCCACAAAAAATGAAGGAGTTGAACTGCCATGTGTATTCATGTAGTATCAATAATGTGGTCCCTTTATGAGTAAGCTGAGGAATGTGGACACCGTTCCAGTCCTGTTTAGAAATGAATGATATTGTCTCTGTGTCAATCTTTTGAAAATATTATTTATTATTGAAATATTTCTAGTGTACTTCAATTTGTCATACCAGTATACCCGTATTTTTTTAAAAAAGATTGTGTTTTAGGATAGATTGACTATGTATATTAAATTCGTACTGTGTACTATTACAATCTTGAGGGTACACAGTGAGGGAGAGAAGCCTTAGAAATGAATGAAGCCATAAGGAAGAAGCCTCTTTGGGGCTCTTGTGCTTTGTGTATCCAAATTTCTTAAGTGAAACATTCTATAAAATGCTGATATGAACCGAGTAGAAATTAATGAACTGATATTGACTTGGCTTGAAAATGAACACCAGGATTTATTGAGTAAAGCAGTAAATATTGACCGGGGCAGAGCTAAGGTCAATATTTACTTTGACATAGCATAAATCCTTATATTCATTAGTCCATAAATTCAGTGGGTCTGCACTAGGCCCAGGGTCAGATGGAAGTATATACTTTTCGTATCTGTGATGGAGCAAAGTCAGAATCTTTTCTCCTAGTTATAAATTTGAAAGGGTGGTATTTCTGCCTTTGACACTGACTCCTTTAGGAATGCTATGTGGGGGGCGGGCTGTGGATGAGTGGGAAGTTTTGATTGATCCCCCAAAGGAAGAGTCTCTCTAGCTCAGTGCATGCTTGATTGCCGTGTAGCAGTGCTTCATGTGTGCTGCGATACTCACTGAAGGCTGCTGGTCATCTTTCATACCCAACAACACAGACTCATTTATTAGATCGGACTCAGTTCATAAACCCTCTGTCTGATGATAGAAAACAAAGAAATATTCCGTCCTTCCCTCTGGACATTGTTACGGGATGGTTTAGAGCATTTTCATTGACAACATCCTGTTGGCTTATATCATCGTAAGTGCTACTTGACTGGCCTTTTTCCTGTTGAGGTTATTAAGCTGAATTGGGTTTCCATTCCTTATCTTGTTGTCTTTTTTTCCTGGTGAGGTGGTCTTGGTATCAATGATAAAGCATTGTTGTTTGACTGCATTAGAAACTTTCAAGATTGTGCATACTTGGCCGGACCAAACAGCGCTGTATGCTTTGAGACTGAATTGTCTTCTTAAACAAACAAAATGAGTTACATGATTAAGAAAAATCTTAATCATGAGCCTTGTGTCTCATACCCTGTTGGAGACTGACTGCAGTAAGAGCCGTATACCTTCTTTCTCATGCTTCTGTTGGTCAAACGTTCCAGGTGTCTGTTTCATTCACGAAACCTCATTTGTGTCTCATGCAACTAAGATCTGGGGTAGGCTATGAAATATAGCCGTAGTATCTACATAATGTAGAATCTTGTCTTATCTTTTTAAATTAGCCTATATAGCAGTAGGTTTCATTCTGACGTTTTCAAATGTCTATCACTGTTTGCCCGTCTGTAAGACCCCTTCGTATCCTCTTTGCTTCATCATCTGTGTAGGCCAGGTTGGCCTTGAACACATGAGCTTTCTGCTTTATGAGCACCAGGACGACAGGCTTGTTGCCACCCTGCCCTGCTTTGAGTCTTGCCGGCTTTGTAGTTTTTATTCTTCACACATGAGAGAGACGAAGGGAGGGAGAGAGGAAGGGAGGGAAGGAGGGATGGAGGGACAGAGGGAGGGAGGGAGGAAAGGAGGGAGGGAGGGGAGATTAGAAGGCAGCCTCCTATAGAACAGAGTTGGTTCTGTTTACTTTGCCCCTTCTGGGTTCAAACTCGGATGCCCAAGCTTTTCAGACCAGTGAGCACCTTTACGTGGTGACCCACCTCTCCGGTCCTGATGTTGCCTTCTTAAGAAACACTTTCTATTGGTTTTAGGAACCCTCCTTCTTCTCTGACGCCACTAGAGTGTAAAACAATATCTTCAGTGACTGTGCCGCTGAATTTTGTCGCTGCTGTTATCCCAGAAACGACCAGTTTTTAATCTAATGATGCCAGTCCTCTCGGAGAGGTTGTCTGTCAGGGAGAAATTCGGGGATTGGCATAAATAGGTCCTTCACGCCTCTCTCACTTGCTCAAGTATTTTTATAACGAGGAGAGATCTGTCTGGCCCCAGAGTCTTTAGCAGGAGTGTCTCTCCGAATGCTGATGCCATCGTTTCCTAGTTTCGTTCCTCTCTGGCAGGCCTGCTAGTTTTCTATGTGGGCACGTTAAGCTTCCTGTTACATTGAAGATGTACATTGAAGAGTTTATAAACATTGGGCCAATTTAAAGAGAAATTATCCAAACAGAACTAAGTTATCTAAACAGTAGCCAAGCTACCATTCTAACGTGGCACAGTCAGCTTCCTTCTGAAGGGAATATTGCTGTCACAGAGAAGCTGACAAAGCCAGCTGGCTGCCCAACAGCCAAAGTAATACAAGGTGGAAAACTCAAACAGTGTGCCTAGGTGCCTGGAGCTGGGCTGAAAGTCAGGGAACCATACAGATTCTGATTCTGAAATCATGGCTCAGTGGTTCTCGCTCAGTCCTATAAATAGCTCAACATCTTATGATTCGCACTTGGTCCTGGGCCCTCGAATTCTCTCTGTACACTGTCTTGGAGCATCTTCGTGTTTAGGGATCTCCTCAGACTCCTGCAGTCAATATCTCCCCTCGTCCTCTGCCAGCCATTGGGAAGCTCTGGTATGTGTGCGTGTGTCGAGGTGTGCTTGCATGTGGTGCGTGACCGGAGGACAACCTCAGGTGTTGTGGCTTGTGAACTGTACCCCTTCTCTGGTGATCCAGGCTTCTCGTCGACCTGTATAGTGAGCCAAGCTCCGTCTTCTTCACATCCACACCTCTGGGTGGTGGTGCTGGGGAATGAGTGAGCTCAGCACCTGCCTTTGCTGGCGGAGTCTTCGCTGAGCTTCAGATAGAGGCCCGGGGTTTGGTTTGTGCTTCCCGATGTCACTGCGCTGTGTGTCGCACTGGTTCACTCAACATCACCGCCTTCCATAGTGTGGAGAAGCCAGCACATCCAGATTTCTTGAGCCCATCTGTTCACACTCTTAGCTTGAAGGCCCTCCTCTTACATGTACGAAATTGTTCCTAAAGTCTGCATGAAACTCGTGCTCCCAAAGAATTTGTTCCCACGGGCTCAATTTCCTCCTGCTGGTTCCTCTGCTCTCTCTTCATGCTCCCTGGGTCCTAGTAGTAAGACAGCGTTGCTCCTTATAGCAGTGCCAGTAATCTAGTCAGTGTTGACTGGCCTTTGGGGAATTTTAGCTTGGGAAATTTTAGCATGAAAGAAAAGTGAATTTCTACTAGCCTTCTTGACAAGTCTTGACAAAGATGAGCCAGGCCATTTTTTGAGTGTTGCGGAATGTTATTTTAACTAGGCAGAGGTATCTTACATTTGTTTATGCTTCAGAATATCACTTTAACTGTATAAAGGTATGTTAAATGTGTTTATGCTGTATTTGTTTAATGATGTAAGGATGTGTATTTATTTATGTAAAGATGTGAAGTAATTGTTTCACCTTGCCTGCCTAAGGCACCTGATTGGCCTAATAAAGAGCTGACCGGCCAATAGGTAGGCAGGCGAAAGGATAGTCGGGGCTGGCAGAGAGAATAAATAGGAGGAGAATTATAGACTTGAGAGAAGAAGAAAGAACAAGAGGATAAAAGAAGAGAGAAGAGAACAAGGAGAAAAGGGAATATTCCTGGGGCAAGAAGCCAGGCAGCTTCCAAAGAGACAGGAGAAGCAGTGAAAGTAAGATATACAGAAAAAAAATAAAGGAAAAAGCTCTGAGGGAAAGGTAAAGAGAAACAGGTGAATTTCCCTTAAACGAGCTAGCCAGGAATGACCCCGAGGCTGAGCATTCTTAACTAATAAGAAGTCTCTGTGTTATGATTTGGGAGCTGGTTGGTAGCCCAAAAGAAAGAGAGATCCTGGTGGGTGCGGGTGGGGCGGTACGGTTCTACTTCTGGAACTTTCTATGACAACAGGAAGTATTTTATTCTTATTTTTGTTAAGTTGCTGATGGCCTCTTTTGATAAGTGATTTTGATATACCCTGAAGGGCTTTTAGTTCTTACACTACCTTCCTAATGAGCTATCTTATGACATCTTTTCCACGTCTGATTGCCCTTTCTCTCACCATCCACTACAGTGTAAAAAGGAAGTTTCTGTACTCAGGCTCGTTGGACTGCTCATGTGCAGAAGAGGAAAGAGCTGGTCAAGGTTCGTGTCCTGTGGGCATTGTGATGCCCTGCAGCTGGCAGTGTCCCTGAGACCTCCTACTCTCAATATCCCACAGAACTATCTTCAGAAGCATGTGAAAGTACCTGAAATTACTTGGGCATGAGTTAGGATGCATGACTTAACAGCAAAGGACAATTCTTTATATCCACAGCACAGATTACCTTTGGGCAGAGTCTCTGCTTCTGCTCTGCTGCTTCGAGGGCTTGGTGTTTGTTCCCCACACTTTGTCACACTCTGGGTGACTTGGTCCCCAGAACCCTTTCCTTAAGGTTTTGATATGGCATCAGTAGTTGCAGAGATTAGAAGGCAGCGTTACACAGGGTAGAGGAAAGAATAAAAAGTATCCCATGATTAGATCTCTTTTGTGTGTGCATACATGTGGAAGCCAGCAGTCAGGTGGGGTGTCTTCCTCTCTCCGTCTCATGGTTTTTGAGACTGCTTTTCTGACCTGGAGCTCACCTATTGACCTGACCAGCACCAAAAAGTCCCATGATTCTTCTGCCTGAGTTACAGGCCCACAATGCTGTGCCAGGGTTTTTATGTGAGTGTTGGAGATCACGCTCGGCTCTTCCTGCTCACCCAGCAGGCCTCTTAGCAGATACCATAAACAGTGTATCTAAGAGCCCCATCCCTGGGCAGTCCACCTTCGGTCTCACTTTCTTTCTGCATGCTCATGTTTTACCTGGTCACTGATGAGGATTTGGGATAGTTGGCTCAGCTCTGTGGATATGTAGGGTAAGCATTCCAGGCAGAAGCCAAGTGGAGGTACAGTGGGATTCAGAAGGGTTAACTGGTCTACCCAAAGTAACCTTCCTAATTAATGTTACTTCAGCCTCAGTGGGCACCTTCTGGTGTCAAAGGCCAATTTTGACCAAACTCGTGCGTTCTAGGATAGGAGGATTGGAATTATTAAGTAGATAGAACAACAATATAAGAGAAATAAGAGACAGAAACGGAATTGTTTCTGGAGGAACAGTCAGTGAATACTGAATCTGCCTCGTTTCTTTTCCACAGGCTTATACTTAATTCCAAAAGTGGGTAGGAGAGGCAACAGACTTCATTAACGTGATCTAAGGACTAGATTTGAATTCTCCAACCTTTGGTCCAGGTGGAGTGGATCCACTTCTACACCCAGAATATTAGTTATTAAAATGCATACCTGCAAGTTATAAAGGTGTGAAGACAAATACAAATTATCAGTTTTCTCTCTTATGCTGCCTTCCATAGTCTTAAAAATACTTTCTATTGTGCAGTACATCTGCCATAGTCATTCTGACATAAATATGCTATTGTTTATACAATGCATATGTCTAAAACTTACGTCTTCACAAACCCAAAGAATTCTTGTGAGTTCCAGGGAGCCAAATTGAAGGATCCACCTTAAAACAGGTCAGATACATTCCTATCAATTTCCTGGTCCTAAGATTTTTTGTTTTCCTAAACTTAACTTTCTCCTCTGTGCTGCCGATACCCTAAACAGGTGTGAGAGACACCAGACATTTCCATACCGCAAACACTGGACAGTAGTAAAGAGACCAGCTATGCCAGGATGTGACCAACACCCAGCCTTCTCAGTTCCCCCCCCCCCCCCCAAGGATGATGCCCACAAATAAGCAGGAAGTAATCTTGAGAATCTGCCTCCCCAATTTTTTTAAACTGTTGTGGCTAACCTCCCGCCTTTTTATTATAAAAAAGAGATGGGAATGTAATGGTTCTGTCACTTTAAGAGACAATCCCCGCCCACACTCTCCCATGTCAGCCAAGGCAAGCAGATCTACTTTCTTCTTCCATCCTGAGTCCCTTCCTTTCTGGCTCTCTCCTGAAGATGCACAGTTTCTGCTTCTCTGTCTTCTCCCCACTTCTCCCTGCCCTGCTCTGTCTCTCTGTCTCGCTCTCTCTCCCTCTCCGCCTCTCTTTGCTCTTCTCCCATCTTCCCTTCTCGCCCTTTTCTTTCTTCTCCTTATTGCACTGAATAAATACCTGCTTCGTCTTCTTGGCACGTCTCTGTCTCTCGCCCACCGCACTGATCACTGCCTGGAACTGGCTGCCTTCATGGCCCACCCTGAACTCAGAACCAGCTGCCCACTGTCGCCACTTGGGGACTTGCAGCGTTTTAGTTTTACCATAACAGCATGCCTTTCCCTTTTTGAAACTTCAGCAGTACAAGTGACAAGTCAGGCAGGTCGACCATTCCAGGAGTCTATTGTGACATCATAAGAGGAAGATCACACATAGTTTGATCATGCTGATGTCACACGGAGTGATGAGAGATGACTGCCGTGCAGCAGAGAGCCGGGGAGATTGCTTTTATTATTATTGTCTTACTTCCAGGTCCCTGATGAGTCTTCCATGTGTCAACTCTTTAATCTCGGGAGTTGTTATCAGATCATATCCATGTTAGTATCACTGATAGTGAAGGATTCTGAAGAGTAAGCTGGCTTACATTGCGGCACCATGAGAAAAATTATAGTCCGTCCCTCCCGTTGTAATTCTTCCAAATCACTGTAGGGCTACACAGGGAATAGCAACTTCCTGGGATCAGAGGGAGTGGGAAAGGAAGGAGCTGAGAGTGGTGACTGACAGGGCAGCATCACCAGCTTTGCCAAGTGTAAGTATCTTACTATCTGGTGAGTTACATAAATACGACAACAACCGTGGGTAGCTCCTGGAGTAGATTCCCCCTCCTCCATATGGATGAACAAGAGCTTCCCTGTAAGGGGTTCAAGTCCATGTTAGGTTATTTCGCATATCAACTTTCTTTCTCCACAGCAGGTCATTTCTCTCCCTTCTCAGTCCTCAGCCCTTTTGCACAAGTTTGATTTTAAATGTAGACATCATGGTGTTCCTGTCTTGTGCAGGTCTGACTCTGTTTTCTTCTTTTCTCTTTGGGAAAGGAAATCATAATACCTACGTCGACCACTCGCCGTGTAGGGTAATGATCCTGAAATACATGGGCTTGTCCTGAGCTCCACTGTGAATCACTGGGTGTGCCTGTGGGACTCTTGAGGAACTTCAGAGGGGGTCAAATCATCCAGATGCCATGCCCACTGAGGAGTGTGGATTTCTTCCGATTGGGTTGCTAGAGTGTTGGCAAAGTTTTGTCACTCTGGTTCTGATATTGTATTGATATGTGCACCTCCCTCCACCCCCATGTTTCTGAAGGTTAGATCAGGTCCAGAGGCTGATGATGGTGAAGGCTGTGGGAACTACACTTCTCTCCCAGAGAGATGTTAACCTTACTTCAGCTTTTTGCCCCCTCTTACTTGTGGATTCTTTCTCTGTTCCATAACTGTTCAAAAAAAAATTTAATTCTGTTACAAAGAGACTTCATTTCTGAAGATGAGTCTTTTTCATTGTTTGCTCTCTGAGATTTATGAGTCCAGCCTTGCAGTGTCTCTAGTGGAAGTACAGTCTGCTTTATGAAAGGGAGCTAAGCTCCGATCAGATCCGTTCTTTAAGTTCATTATTACATAGGAATGTTTCCTAAGTACAAACAGGAATGAAATAACTATTGATTATTAAACCACATGCCCTAGAAAGCAGAAGCTGCAAAACTGCATTTTTTCCTTCTTGTTTTAAATTTGGGATTCAGTCTTGCTAGGGTCTTGTACGTTGAGCTTCATGTCCAGTCCTCTTTTTACTTTTGGTTGCAGACAAAGTTCCCTTTGAAGTTATTGAGGCTGGTCTTGAACTTGCAACCTTCCTGCCTCTGTAGCTGAGTAGCTAGGATTAAAGACTGCTACCACTAGAGCTGGCTTTCCTTGTTTTGAAGATGAGTTGTTAGTGCCTTGAATGCTGTATCATGGTCTTTAACTCCCTTTTATTTCTGCACGTGCATGATGATACTCTTACACTAAATTATTTAAACTTCTCCCTCATGTAGAAGTTTCTCCAATACATAAATTCCTACTGAAATAACTAAGTGTAGCCTCAAATGAGCATGCCCTTTTGTTAATTCTGTTGTATTTTGTATGAAGAGCGGTTAAAGGATCTTTTCCGTTAATTGGCTGACAGTTATTTTAATCCACTGGGCAAAGGTGTTATACAAAAGATGGAAAACTGACACTTTCACTGTTCACGCAGGCGCTGAGGTGCTCTGTCGAACTTTTCACATGTAAGTTACGGGGAATAATGAGATGGATTTTGATCTCATTAAAGAGGAAAGATTTATGTGCTGGGAGGACAGGAAATATAATGATAGGAAGTGCATTATTTGATTTTATATTTTGCCTGTAAAATAGTGGTCCATAGATATACGTTTATTAGAGTTCCTGTTTGTGGTCTTAGAATTTGATGGAGACAGTCATTAATTTAAAAATGGAACAATCCTTACATTTATCATAACCAGCCATGGGGTTTATCTCTCTACAACTTACAGGTGTGATGTATGTCTTTTGAAGGGCGATGTTTTAATGCAAGAATTATTTTCAGACACTGGGAAGTTTTACAGCTATTTTAACTGTTTGCTACCATAATTTAAATAGCTTTTTATTGATTTATTGTGGTCGCCCCTGGACTACAGTTTCTTTCTGTGAACATGGTACCAACAGTGTGGAATTAAGTCCTTCTTTGACCATCTCAGCATTAGATCTCCATGAAGGTTGTTTCTGGTAAGAGCTAACTGAAGAAGGTCCCTGAGACCTGCGTGTACCAGCAATGCCGGCTGTTGACTGTTTTGTTTGTTTGTTTTATGGGAAGTGGCCTCTCTGGCCAAGGAAGATGGGGAAATGTTAAGGGGCAAACACTAATTTCTGTTTCTTTACTGCAGAAATAATCAGTCATGAATAAAGACTTAGATATACACTTTGACTGATCTCATGTATTTCTATGGAAAGGGAAGGACAGGGGAAAATGCACATGGTGGGCAAAGTGTTAGCAGGAACTCTGGATTGGTCCGTGAATGTAGGAGGTGGTTCTTATCAGTATCTGTCTGATGTGGTAAGTGGTTTCCAGACAGCTTTCCAGAGCTGTCCTGTTCCTGTGGATTGTGACAACAGGGGACTTCCAGTCTCTTATCAGTGAACTTCCTAAGTGCCCCCCACCCCACTCTGATGCAGCAGAGGGAGCAGCAGGACCCAAGTAGGTCCAAGGTGGTTTTCCTCTTCTTCCCCTTTTGGGAAGTGAAACACTTGGTCGTTTCCTGTGCTAATAATGCATGTTCCAGAACCTGTGAGCGCGTGCGAGCGCGCATGCACGCACACAGGTGTGAGTGTGAGTGTGAGTGTGTGTCTCTCTGTCTGTCTGTCTGTCTGTCCTTAAGTAGAACTGGCGACTTGGAAATTGACGGATATGAGTTGCCTATAATACTTAACCTGAGAAAGCAATGAAGCCTTTGAGAGTGTGGGATATTTGTATTTCATGCGTAGTTTGGAAAGAACAGAATTCCCACCCATAAACGATCAGATGAAGGAAAGAAACCTTTGAAGAATGCAGTTTGTGAGAACAAGCAGGTGGACCTTGAATGGCCGGGCTGTGGTGGGTGAGGGTCCATGAGGTTCCATGAGAAGAGTATCTTCCGAGAGTTAATTTTTAGGAGGGAAAAAGATGAGCATAGGAGGTTCATGTAGGAAAGAAACATTGAAACAAGGGTCCCTTGTTGGTCCTTGGTGCCTTCTGAGTGCAACCTCAGACGGACAACCAGAAATGTTTCCAGACATTTCCACTTGTCCCCTGGTTATACAGTCAAAACTATAGTCAAAAGCTGTCTCTCTTAGGATGTGTCTCAAACAATATTAGTCCAGGACAGTGACTCACTGGGAAAAGTCCCTGCTAATACAATCTTGATGACCTGAGGTTGAATCCCCAGGACAGGACTTAAGTAAAAGAAGCATTTGGCCATGTGGGTGTGTAATCCCACTACTGAACAGACATGAGACTCTGTGGACACTGGCTGGCTGTATCGTGATCAGTGGAAGACCCTGTCTCAGAAAGCAAGAGGGAGAAAAGTTGAGGATGACCCTTGGCATCTACCCCATAGAAACATGAACGTGCTTACAGAGATAATGGCAGTTAATAACAGTGCAGAGTGTGATACATAAGTGGTATTTGATGATATTTGAACGGGTACTTTCTTACTTTTAAAAACTAGATAGAGATTTATTCTTAATTGTGTGTATCTGTATGCGCGTGCGCATGAGAGAGAGAGAGAGAGAGAGAGAGAGAGAGAATGAATGAGTGCCTAGAGAGTACAGAAGATGTGTGTGTGTGTGTGTGTGTGTGTGTGTGTGAGAGAGAGAGGGAGAGAGAGAGAGAGAGAGAGAGAGAGAGAGAGAGAGAGAGAGAGAGAGAGAAGCACATCCAGAGAGAACAGAAGATAGTGTGGGATCTCGTGGAGCCAGAATTTCAGTCAGTGAGCTGCTGCATGGATTTCTGAATGGAACTAGGGTCTCATGAAGAGCTGGAAGTGCTCTTGAGCCCCAGCCATCCCTCCAACCCCTGACCTGACACGGGCATAGAGTGAGTCTAGGAGTTTCTTATTCTAGTTTGGCCATCTTTTGGGCTATGAGCCAACTGCTCTAATAAATGCAGAAAACTGTGCTTTCGTTCTTCTTAGTTTGTGCTTTGTCAGCCTTGTAAAGTGGGAGCTATGTCAATTGTAGTCACACTGCATGTGAGAGTCAGGAGTTTCCAGATTAACAGGTACCTGTGGGCCCCAGTCTGCACAGTTCCTTGTTTCAGGCGAGAATTTCAGAATGAGTGATGGGGTTTACTTTTTCTTTTCTTTTAACCTCAGCAGGATGGCAGTCAACAAGCTTGTACCTCATGCGTGTTTCCCTAAGTAATCGAAAATGTGCCCTGGCTTGATCAGAGCAGTTGGTGCATTTGTAAACTTCATTTCCTGAACATGTTAAACTCAGGATGCGCAGACACCTGTTCTTCATGCATGTGCATAGAATTAGTTTTCTTACGTACATACGTTGCTTTTTGAAATGATTTTGTGAAGGATTTTTCAATGAACTCTGACGAGATTTAAACTTCAAAAAAAGAAAAGAAAAAAGAAGACTTTGGATTTATTTGGATGCTTTTTATCTAGAATTTTAACTCAAATAGTTTTTAATTCTTATTTGTGAATTCCCATTTTATGTGTAGTTTGTCTTTCATGCATGTATGTCTGTGTATCATATGTGTGCCTAGTGCCCATGGTGTCCAGAAGAGGGCGTTGTGTCACCCGGAACCGGAGTTACAGATGGTTGTGCTGTCATGTGGGTGCAGGTAGTTGCCTGTGGCTTATCCAGAACAGTAACCAGTACTCTGATCTACTGAGCCATCTCTCTAGCCCAGCGAATTGCTGTCTTAATACAATTAAGAATTGGCTGCTTAAGTTTGGGTGTGTGTGTGGAGGGACTGGAAGGCCCCCTTTCATTGCTTCTCTTAATTAAATAAGAATGACCTTCCCTTGCTGGAAACTGGGTACCCTTTGCCATGTCTCTGCTTACTTTTTATTTAATGTTACAGTGTGCTGGTATGCTGGGTCTTCAGGTTTCACTTCTGCCTGGAAGGATCCCCCCCCCTTACACACACACACACACACACACAAACCATGAGGGAACTAAGGGAGCTCCTTCTCCTGGCTGTGAATTTCTAGCCACAGCATCTCTATGTCTTCCTCTCTTGTTCCCAAGGATTTTTGTGTTTGTTTTGTGTGTGTGTGCGCACATGCGTGAGTGTGAGAGTGTGTGTGTGTGTGTGTGTGTGTGCGTGCGTGCAGGCGCGTGCCCACACCAGCTAAGAGTGGCAGGAAGGGAGGCAATGGAAAGGAACTGGACTCTTGTTTTTTCTCTACTGCATAGTTCCCTTCCCCCAGCAGTACAAAGATGCATGATGATGAAGCTTTGACATTTTCCGAAAACGAAGCTTTTAGTTCCCATAATGTGGAGTGGAGGTCAGAGAGTGTGCCAAGCCTTTTACTCTCTGTTTGGCTCATGTTTGCCCTGGTTCCTCAGAGGACAGGGACAAGGCACTGCAGGAACTCCAGGTCTTTCTCCCCTCTCTCTTAATTTTTGTCTTTAAAACAAACAAACAAACAAAACCTCTTACGGAATTTAATTTTTTGTTGTTGTTGTTTTATTGGCCTTGAGTTTCATTTAACCCATAGGAACCAGTCATTCCATACCCATGTGCCAGCTCAAAGTTCAAGGTCACCGGATTCCCTCGCTTATTCCTTGAGTACTTTGGACCTTGGTAACTTGCTTTGTTTTTAGTTTAATTGCCATGGCAACCAGATATAAAGCCGGTACCCCCAAAGACTTAATGATGTCTATGCAATCACTGTTTTCCACCTCAGTTTTAGATGTTCTAGTGAATGTCCTCTGTTGGAAATAGTGGTAGATATTATGAAAAGATACCTCTTCTGTGTCCTCCCCACCTTCACCCTGGAGTTATCTTGGATGAGGTTTTCTGTCCTGCCTGGTTCCCACAGTCGTTAAGTCCCAAGGAAATCACACAGAGGTTATAAACTGGTTGGCCTAGTAGCTCAGACTTCTTATTAACTCTTGTAACTTATATTATCCCATTATGCTTGTCTATGTTTGCCACGTGGCTTGGTTCCTTTTTCAGTGAGGCTGTTACATCTTCCTTGCTGTGTGGCCAGATCAGGAATGCACACCAAGATTTCCTCTTCCCAGAATTCTCCTGTTCTCATTGACCCGCCTCTACTTCCTATCTGGTTGTATGGCCTACACTTCCTGCCTGGCTACCTGCCAATCAGCATTTTATTAAAATACAATTGACAGGCTGCAAACCATTGTCACCCAGCACTTTATTGAGCAATGGTAATAAAAGAGGGAATCCCGCTTCATCAGAGACTGACTGCAGTCTTTCAATCATACACAGCACAGCAGAACATGGCAGTCACAGACACTGTTACAATGTAAATTGCTTGTGGAGGGACAACTTCTCAGAGTAGTTTATCCTTCCCAGCAGGTGGGTCCGTGAAATGGAACTCAGGTCATCAGGCTTGGCAGCAAGCAGCTTTACCCACTGAGCCACTTTGCTGGCTCTCAAGAAAACATTTTTTTTTTTTGTGGTTGTTTTTAAAGTGAATTGTCAAAGAAAATGCAAATGCATTTGATAACTGAGAAATTCCCCAGTTGTGAGATTTGCAGCTTTGTCTGGCCAGCGAAGGAGGGAGTGTCCCTAGAGTGGGTCTTGGTAGTATGGATTCTAACTCTGTCTCCCCCACCCCACCCTCTGTGTTTGAAGTTTGGGCTTTTTGATGACAGATGTGAGAACTGGTCTGGAGCTGCTGTTTCAGAGTCCCATGCCTTTAGGAAGGCAGTCATTGCCTGCAGCACTGCGCTCCTGCTGGCCACCTAGGGTAGATTCCACTCTCAAGGCCTTTGCCCTTGTTTTCTCCTCCAAGTGTAGCTGTGTCTTGATTACTCTCTTGAGAGGTTTCAAAGGTAAAATCATTGTTTGATAAGTAGAGAACGTGAGAATCAGGGCAGAGGGTACCTCCAAAGGATGGTTACTGGGTGCTGCCTGCCTCAGTCACCACCTGTATGTACTGGAGGTTACTAAACACCTAGGCAAATGAGCATCTGGGTGGGGCTCACTCAACTAATCAAGGTTCTTCAGAAGCCCAGGCAGGGATAATCCATTAGCATATGCAGAGACAGGCCTACATAGCAATTCTGTCTCAAAAAAGCCAGGGCCTGGATATTTGTAGCTCAGTTGCATGGTGCTCTCTGAACATTTGCAGAGTTGTGGATTTTACACCTAGCACTGTAGACAGCAACCTAAACAATGCCCCTCTCCCCCAAGAGAGCTCTGTGAATGTTACTGGCTTAAATAAGGTTGACCCAGATGCCCACGTGACCTAGGCTTTCCACTGAGCTGTTCCCAAATCATGAATTTATTCTTTCACCAAGGCAAACTCCAATTCATTTCCAAATCAGACCGTTTTCTTAGGCTTTGCCTAATGTTCAGTTTCTAGCAGGTGACTTCTCTCCCTACCTGCGACTGTATTTGCTGAGATTAGGATTACGTGTGACTTTTTCTCTTTTAAAGACAATCCTTCCAGCATTTTGAAATTCGTAAGACTAGCCACGCATGCAGAATGCTGCAGACTGCCTCCCTTGTTAATTGTTGTTCTGGTTTTGTTTCCTCTTGCACTCCCCTGCCTTTCCTTACACCTCCTTCTTTTCCCTTAGCATTGCTTAGGGAATGTCTATCCCACAATGGAATGCTTGAGTTTCTTGTGTCCAGCAATGCTTGGTCCTGGAAAGCTGACTGGGAGCTGCTTGGGAATGAATACAGGACAGACATCTGTACACAGGAAAGCTGGGGGCAAGTGGACTTTGTGCTCCCTGATGGCGTGGAGATGTGCTCTCTGCTGGAGTGGAGGTGTGATCTCTGGTGGAGGGGAGGTATGCTTGCTGGTGGGGTAGAGGTGTGATCTCTGGAGTGTAGGTGTGCTCTCTGGTAGAGTGGAGGTATGCTCTCTGGAGTAAAGGTCTGATCTCTGGAGTGGAGCTGTGATCTCTAGTGGAGTGGAGCTGTGATCTCTGGTGGAGTGGAGGTGTGCTCTCTGGTGGAGTGGAAGTATGATCTCTGAGTGGAGGTGTGCTCTTTGGTGGAGTGGAGGTGTGATCTCCATTATTGTGGAGGTGTGCTCTCTGGTGGAGTGGAAGTGTGATCTCTGATGCGTGGAGGTGTGCTCTTTGGTGGAGCGGAGGTGTGATCTCTAGTACTGCCACAGTGGTTGAAAGGAAGGCTTTGCCAAGTCTGAGCCTGGCCTGAGGAAGACTTTGCCAATTTCTTATGGTTCTGAGGCCCATGTCTACAGAACACATTCACTCAGGGCTTCCTTGGCTCTCTGTACCTTTATGACAGTGGACCTGTTATTGTAATCGGTCTAATCCAGTGCTGAACTGTCTTAAAAACAGCCTCTCGTGAATAGTGCACTTCTGTGGAAAACAAGCGCAGAAGCTGTTGACAGAATTCTGAGTGTGCCAGCGGCACAGGTGGGTCTGACGATGCCACACTTTGAGCTCTTTTGCTAGAGTTGTGTCCTGGGGAGTGGCGCTCTCTGCCGAGAAAATGGTGCTGTTGCCTAGACTTCAACCGTTTGCTCATCGTTTTCCAAAAGTCATGAGCTTGGCTTCCATCATTAAACGTTCCGTGATGTTGTGACTCTGACATTCTCACTACTAACTGGATTTTCCCTTCAGTTCCACTGAAGAGATGCATCTGTCACAGATCTCCCCGCCTTCTTTGCCACTGTAACTCCTGATGTCATCCAGAGGGCCAGATGGTGTACGTTCTCAACATTTTCCCCTTTATCAGATTCGCTTCCAGGCCCAGGGAAGATGACAAGCGGTGCCATTGGTGGTGGACTAGGCAAGTTCCTCTGATCCGGGACCTTTGTGGGCTTGCACCCAGCTCCCTATAAAAGAAATTCTGTCCCTCTGCAGACTTAGGCTTTGGCACAACCTCTCTTCCATTTCTTTCTTTCAGCGTCAGAGACATTTGTTACTCTTCTCAATTTTTTTTTTTTTTTGCAGCTGAATCTTATTTTCTGCACATTTTAATCCTTCAATGGCCTCAGCTTGTCTGTTAAGATCTTCCATGTCTTTAAGGAGTAGTGCAGAAAGTTCTTGATCTAAATGCTACTAGAATATGAATATCATTCCATACTCCAGTTTGAATTAGTGATCACACCTCCATATGGCCTTCCTTGTTCATTATTTGACTCTGAATTGTAGCTGACTCTTGACTGGTAGGACTGTGTCTTGCTTTGCATAATTATTAGTGAAGTTTTTATGGGTCAAGATTAGGCCCATAGTCTTCCGTTACTCTTAATATAGTAACACACACACACACACACACACACACACACACACACAGGATCTTATATACATATTTGAAGCATTTATTGAATCAGGTATCTTTATAGAATGCTAGAAATACCATTTCTTCTAGCCAGTAAGTAATAGACTGTTTATCTGGATGTTGTGTTTTCTGAAGGTCTGTCCAGCGCAGTCCATCCAGCAGGACTCTACTGTGATAGAGATGTTCCATTCTCTGCTGGCTACCAGTATTGCTGCTGGCCACCTGTGACCATCGAACATTTGAAATATGGCAATTGTGGCCCAGGAAATGAATTAAATTTGATTAAAATTAAATTTAAGGACCACATGTGGCTAGTGACTCATGTGTCTCTCAATGCAGGCAGAGAAATTACCCATTTCTATCTTGATCATCCCCCCCCCTTCCAGCAGGCTTTATTAAGTGTCTATGTGGTGGCAGTATTTTTTTTAAGGCTCTGGAGCTACCAAGCAACATTGGCTTCTTCCAGGATTGGGGAGGCAGTGACAGTCCTGCAGAGGGACCGACAGATCCCAGTGCTCATTAAGGCGGGGCAGTAAATGTGATGAGCTAGGGCAAGCAGGCCACTGGGAGATACAGAAGAGAGAAGTTTAACGCCCAGGATTGTTTGCAGCCCAGAATTGGGAACAGAAGGCCAAAACTGGATAGGTCAATGACTTGGGTCATTGGAGTTGAATGTGTGTTAAGGACCTTGGGTGGATATCTTCAGCAGTTGGCCAATTTTATAGCACAGGATCACCTAGCTATTCTTTTAACCCATCTTCACTCTCAAGACAGGCTCTTGTTACAGGCAGAGCTTTGAAGGCCATGACTTTGTTTTCTCGCGGCATCAATGCTGTAAGAATTTTAGTATTTAAAGAACCATTCCTAGACCCCATGCCTCCTGCAAATACCCAAATACATGGAGTGCAAATACACGGAGCACTCAAAAGGAAGCATCTGTGTCACCATTTAATACCACATTATCTTTGGCAGCCTCTGATCTGAAAGAGATCTTACTAAGTCTTTTGGGTCCATGAGGGTCGCACAAAGATGGAGGACATACCACCATAGTCTATTAAACCAGAAACAAACTTTATTCCAGAAAAAAAAATTAAAAATTAAAAAAAAAATCTCCATGGGGCATAAAAAGCTTATCAGTTAGCTGAGACCACAGCCAGAGATGGACTTGTAAGGTTGTGGCAAAGGAGGTCTTCCCATCTCCCGCTGTTTATAGCAAGAAGCAACAAGCATTGGGTATGAACAAAGGAATTTTTACCATCTCAAATTAAAACTCAGACACAAGTTGCCCTTCTTTGCAGTTTCCATTAACAGAGTTTTTTAGTCAAACTAGTGTTTGTATTTCAGGTCATTGTTTTCTTCTGGCTCTTTCTGATGGTTGTTTAGCAAAGTTCTACATGCCTCTGATACTGCCAGTTCTGCATAGCTGAGAAGGGTATGGGACAGTACCAAACCAGTCCCATCATTTAAAAGTTAACTCAGCTCACTTAAGTTTCTGGTTGCGAGTGGCTGGGGGGTATCTAATAGCCGATTCTCAGTTTGCAGAGCGACCCTCAGTTTGCAGAGTGGCACTTCAACCTTGGAGACAGAGATATTGGTTGTAAGCAAAGTAACCCATTGTTAATCATTAATCCTTAAGCTGCCGAGAAAGCTGCTGACAGCCAGCCCTCCTAGGCTTACAACTTTATATTTCTTTAATCCTACATTCTTATTTCTGGAATCTGCATTTCTATACTCTTATTCTTTGACTCCTTTTACTCTTTAAGGTCAACGAGGCAAGCCAGGTTAGAGCCTTCCAGTGAACATCATGGTTGTAGTGCAACCATGAAGAAAATCAATAGGATTGTTATTGATCATGGTAGTCGATAACTATTTTATGGTGAGAATCACGCAATTCTGTAATCAATGAGGGGGGCAGGAAGATAATTTTGAGCAAGACCAAAGGCATACAGAGGAGAAGTTGCATGGGTTGTTCTAAAATTTACTTTATTCTTGTAACTGTGGAGGCTGGACAATAGTGAGACAGAAGACAGTGTTAGGAGATGAAGTCTTAGAGGAAGGGAGGAGCTAGGTCTTGCACTGCCTGACAGGATGTACCAGAGTAAAAACAGTTCTAGGATGATCGGCAAGCATTTCCAGTGGCCACTATTATTTTTCATCACCTCAAGAAGATGCTTCCATCTCCAAAGTTTGGAAACATCTAGTCTGTCTTCGAAGTTGCTACTTAACTTCTTCTGGCCAGTCCTGTTGCTATTTTGAGATCGTTTCATTTTGGCCAGAGATTAAAATCCATTAGGAAATTGCATTGAGCCCCACATTCTCCAGAGAGTGCTGGAAGCTAAGTAAACCAGGGGAACATCTGATAGATCCTTGGAGAGCCCCAAGTGGAGGAGATAATGCTGCACAAGTAGGTTGTGACTCCAGGTCTAATTTTAAGAGTGAGACTCCCTGGGAGAAGCAGTAATTGGCCAGAAGAATGTGATTGCTCCTAATTGCCTTCCTAATTATACACTTGGATGTTGGGGGCCTAAGGCTTGGGGTTTGGCACTGTACATCACAATTGACTTGTCCCTGGAGAGCTGTGGTTAAAATACCTCCTTAAAGATAAGCCTATTTTCACATCCCTCCAGCGGCAAAGATGCAGATAGAAGGGAAGAAAGAGGATTATGTAAGTGCTCTTGTAGGTAGACATAGCAGAACTTAGAAAGTAGACAGCACACAAAACCTTCTTGGATTAAGAATGTTGTTGAGAGCCAAGGTGGCGTAGTTACTGTTAGTTTCATGGCTGTGAATTCCTCTTTCATTTCTAGTCAGAGGAAAGCAGTATAATCCATCAGAAGTTGCTGAACATCTGTCTGTCTAACCAGTTCCTTTGAGGAGAAATGAAGCTAGAAAATATCCAGATCTTATGGTAGAGGATAGGTGGACATAGACTTCCCTGCCCCCAGCAAAAATTTTTGGAATGATTAATGAAACTTAGGAATTTTTCATGAAGTCCCTGGCAAAATAAAATTCTCTCACTTTGGTCTACAGCTGGCCTCTAGAAATTTTTGTTTGCCTTGAATTTTTATTTCCTACAATTGGTTTCCAACCTATAAAAATTGAAGAGTTTCATTTAAAAGTGCCACGTTAGTGCCTTTATGCATGTATCATAGCGTGTGTACAGACCAGAGAAGACACAGTAAATGGAGCAGTAAAGGGGGCCCATGTTGAAGCACATTCCTAGTGCCTTCATTTGCTGAGTCCCTACTGCTTTGGAAGAATATCCACAAGTCTATTCCCTGCTCTGGAGAGTAGAATTTGCATCTGTGATCTAAGAGTTTGTTTTCAGTTCATTAACTATTTGAAAGATTCAATTCTTAGGCACTGCAGCCAATTAGCCTTATATACAAAGATAAAGGACCTGTGAAATTAAAATGTGAGCCTGTGTCCACCTTTTTTATTGGAGAGGGTGGTCCACTTGAGGATTGCTATTAATTATAAGTTAATGGGATCTTTGTTAACCAAACATATTTTGTTAACCAGAAAGAGCCAGGAGCTCTTGTGGCAGTGCCTCCAGGGAGCGCTGGAAAGAACTTTTATAATTCTGTAGCTCTTGGAGTTGTTGGCTGGAATATTCTTGGTCTCTTAGCTGATTGAAGGTGACAGAAAGCTGAAGGATGAGAGAAATTTGGGACCAAGGATGCTGTTTCAGGTGTGGGAAGGCGGTATTGACTTACCTCTTCTGCATGTCTTTAAAAAGTTCAGAGTGAGCCATGGCTGTGTACACACATAGTCCCAGCATTCAGGGGGCCGAGGCAGGCTGATCTCCATGGGCTCAAGATCATGCTGATCCACATAAAGAGTTCTAAGCCAGCTAGGGCGATAGACCCTGCCTAAAAAAAAGCAAAACAAACAGAAAATTCCCCAAAGACAAACAACGTTAGGGTATGGGTGGGTTTCAGAGACTTTAGCATCATAAGATCCAATGAATTTGCCAGTTGTTATATATGAAATAATTTTAGCTATGAGCAACTTTTCAGATAAATATTAAAGGATGTCTTTTTCTAGAGCTGAGTGATAGACAGAATCTATAAGTGGCTTAATGATTCTGTTTTGGTCAACCGTTTTCAATCTTTTCTTCTGAGTTATATAGATCAACAACTTTGAAATGGATGTCATTCCTTCCCCATACTACCCCGTCCCTTCTGAATGACATTTTGTCTGTTACCAGGGTTTTCTTTTTGTTTTGTTTTTGTTTTTGTAATAGTACCATCCCTAATTGTTGACCGGCAGCTGGTTTCCAATTGTCCTTGTTATAAAGATGTCAATTGTTCAATTAACTCAATTCATTATTTGATTGATGGACTTGTTTCTTTTTAAATAGACAATGTAAATCTGTCAGGACTTAAGCCTGGCCTGTCATGACCATGCTGCTTCATCCGGTCAACACTGTCCTGGCAGTTCAGCAGGGCGACACAAGAGTTGCTGCTTCAGGTCTCTGAAATAGACGGGCATCACCGTGTGGTTCCCTGTGACTTTCTGAGACCAGGGGTGTAGTATGAGGCCACTTCTTCCCAGCTGCTCAGCCCCGAAATCACCACATAGATAGTGTATTAATTAAATCAGTGCTTGGTCTGTTAGCTCTAGCTTCTTATTGGCTAGCTTTTGCATCTTAGTTTAACCCATTTCTATTAATCTGTGTACTGCCACCACGTGGCTGTGGCTTAGTGACAAGGTTCCGTCCAGTGTCTGTCTCTGGCGGGACTACATGGCTTCTCCCGACTTACCTTCTTTCTCCCAGCATTCAGTTTAGTTTTCCCTGCCTAGCTCCACTCTGCCCTATCACAGGCCGAGGCAGATTCTTTATTCATTAACCAATAAAAGCAACACATATACAGAAGGACTTCCCACACTGCAGTGGGAAGACTCTCGTTTTCATCTCCCTACTCCCGTTACACTTTGCCAAGGAAGTCATGTCTTTGCTTCTCCCACCTCCTCAATGTCAGATGTTCATTTTCCAGCAAAATACTTGAGGAGTTTGACAAGCCAATCGATGCTATGTTGAAGACGGTGCTTTATTATTTTTCAGGACATTCTTATCCCACATCAATCAGTAAATTGAGTTTGAATCATTAGGCCAGGCAGATGGACTCAGCCTTCCTACATTTCATTGGTATTAAACATTAAATCCTTCACGAGTTGTGGGTTTTCCAAGTGCGATGTATATGATGTTTGATATGCAGGTAAATAAGAGTATTTAATGACTCAGAACGTGTGGCATTCGAAGGAGCTGATTAGATGACCTTGTTAATGGAGGCAATGTAAGTCTACCGAGATAAAGGTTAGAAGAGAATGTTGAAGAGTCCGTGCCTGCTACCTCAGGCCTGTTAATCTCAACTTCTCAAGAGGCCGAGGCAGGAGGATTGCAAATTCAAGGCCAGCCCAGGAATTTAATGAGACCTATGGATAGTAAAATGTAAAATGAGAGGTGGGGCTGTGCTCATGTTAGAGCATTTGTGTAGGGTGCATGACTGTGTGGGTTTGGTCCCCAGTACCACAGAAAACCAAAGCAGGAAAAGTGTCGCTCAGTTCATGGTTGCAATAGGACCTTTTGTTGGGAAGAGGATGTTTAAACCTGAGGCTTCTATCCCATGTGTGCTCTGCCCTTCAGGGTATTAACTGCGTTCGTTTCAGTTTGTGATTCTCTTTCTTAAGCATATCCAGCTTCATGTTGACTTGGTATGGCATTCTGGGTACTGAAGTTCTTAATTAGCGAATGCTGTAGTTTCCATGGAAGAAACACATACGATCGTGATAGTTCCCAGTGCTCCATCATGAGATGGCAGTGGCAGCAGGGAAATGCCCAGGTTCTTGTAGGACCTGTTGTGTGTCAACGATGGACGTGGAGGATTTCTGTGAGTGTTACTGGATTGTAGTTAAGAGGGCTGAGAATGTGTATGTCGAGAGCTGACATTGGCATCGTGTTTGGATTGGAGATGGTGGTAGCAGCATGTTCCTGCAGTAAACAAGTCTCAGCAAAGGGTGGAGACCAAAACTGTTATGTAATTCTTGCTGGGGCCCAGAGGGAAGTCAAAAGCCCTGGAAGGACTCCGAGAGCCCTCTTTAGAGGCCGCAGAGTTGGATCATGGAGAGCTATCATACTGGGTTTTGAGCTTGTAAAGGGGAACCATGAGAGGGGTCTATGCAGCTGGTTGTCTAGGTTAATTGGAAGTCTCACAGGATGTGCGGTTGGAACAGTTTCACTTATCGTTGACTATGCAAGTTTGGCTGCTGAAGAAATTGGGGATTAACTGAGGAGAAACACTGGGACTTAAGAACCTAGAAAGGGCAGAACTGTGCACAGCAGAGGGGCTAAGGGTAGAGAAACGTGCGTGGCGAAGTCATAGTGAAGTGAGCTAGACTCTGCCCTGGAGTGTGTACGAATGGAGCCTGGGAGTGGAGCCATATGCCCTGGTATCTACCTTTCTATTCCCGGAGGTGAAGTGAACGTGCTACTCAGTGGGTAGGGGTTGGGGGCAAGTTTGAGGAATGTCCTATCTGTCAACCAAGGGGTGTGGTTTCCTTCTCTTCCTCATTCATGCTTTCAGGTAATTTCTTAATGCCTTTGGCCACATGTGGTTATTTTTGATTATGCAAGGATGTGCTTTTAATTGGAGAAAGCTGATAAGGGGTCAGGAATGAGAAAGTAGAGGGGCCCACTATACTAAAGACATGATAAGAAATCACAATTTATTCCTGCTCCAGGTCAGGAGCTGGAGGATGAGCCAGAAGCTGGCACATCTGTCTTGCATGATCTTTGGACATGCACAAGCCAGTCCCCCCTCAGCTAGGTGTCTGTGTCATTGCCCCTTATTAAGTCTCCTGTGGTTGCTACTCAGAAATTAGAAGCTTGATAATTTCATCGGGCTGTTGTGATCTGTGTCTCCTGCCTTTTCTCGTTCACTTGCAGAAGCAGCCACCATTAACAAGCACACTGATCCATTAGCTCTCATTACAAGACAGAATTCTTCATGAGTTTAGTATGCTCATCCTTGACCCCCTTTTTTTGGAATTGGAAATTATCCTGAAAATTTACCTCTACCTCTGTAATTTCTACGGCGTGCTCAAGAACAGCTTAATAGTCTGAAAACGGATGAATTCGCAATGAGAGCTCTGAAGGTCGTAACCGAGCAGCGATACCTCAGCTAATGAAATATTCATTTCCAGCTCTGAAGTGGCACTGTATATCAATGTGTTGTCACCAACTGTCATTGTTACGTAGAGCACAAGTATATTTATGCATTTATAAATAGCTCGGGGGAGGGGGGGAGAGGCTAATTACATGCAGGAACAGGTACAGCAGCATCCATGGCCCTGTCTCTAACCGACACCTGCTTACCCGTTTCCCAAGGCATGTCTGTGAATTAAGTATAGGTTCCGCACATTAACCTCTGGTGTGTTTGGTTTTGCAAATGATACAATTAGAGAGAGAACAGTTCGGGAGATATATGTGCTTTTTTAGGTCATGTCCACACCAGGGGTTTGTTTATATAAATGTAAAACGGAGTGCGTAATTTAGCACTTACCTAGGACAATTAAACTGAAAACTGTTTGGTTTGAAAAATCTAGAACACTGGAGAAGAGATATATATTTATATAATTAACTTCGCCAATTAAGAATGGATTTACGTTAGTAAAAATCAATGTAATTATCCAGATAATTCAGGCTAATTAAAGTCCTCCCCGCATCCTTAGATTTCCATTAGCCACCGGTTTCTGGTAACAGAGAACTTTTGGTGTTAAATTAGTTCTATAATTTGTATAAAGTATCCTCACTCTGTTTTGCTAGTCTTCAGCCGACTGTGTGTATGTGATAAACAGATGTCCTTTAGGCACACAAAAAGGGACAAGTATCAAATATTGTGCGCCAAATCACAGCATTATGATAATTATACTGACAAACTTAAGTGTACAGTCTTTAAAAAAATGTAGAAACAGTTGTGTGTGTGTGTGTGTGTGTGTGTGTGTGTGTGGTGTGACTATTCTTGGTTGTCAACTTGATTACATCTGGAATTGACTAAAACCCAAGAGGCTGGGTACACCTGTGAGTGAGTTTTCTTAATTAAGTCAGTTGAAATTGGAAGGCCTAACCTTTGGAATGGATCTCTTGAAGGGGGATCTTTTCATGTGGCCCGCACCTTCTGGTGGCGACCAATATCAAGGCTTCGGAAGAAGGACACTTTTGCTCTTTGCATGTTTGCTTTCACCCTTGCTGCAAAGTCCATTCCTTCACTGGCATTAAGAGGCTACTTCTTTGTAATGCTGGTATACACTCAGGATCAGCTGAGACATCCAACCTCATGGACTCTCATGGTCAACTCCTGGATTCTTACGGTTGTTGGAGTAGTGGGACCGCAGCCTGTAAGCTGTTCTTCTCTCTCTGTCTCTCTGTCTCTTTCTCTCTGTCTCTGTCTGTCTCTCTCTATCCATCCTTTAGAGAACTCTAACTAATCCAGCATTCATAGACATGCATGTGAAGACCAGGGACTGACCCAGGGCATCTTCCCTACTCATTCTCAATCTATATTTTAAAATTATTTGATTGTCTCTCTTGTTTCTCTCCCCCTCCCTCCACCCACAGCTAACCATAGAGACCATCAGCCCCCTGGAGCTGGAGTTACAGGTGTTTGTGAGTGAGTGTTGGACTGAACTCAAATCCTCTCTCTGTAAGAGTGATACTTGCTACTAACTCCCAAGCCATCTCTCTGGCCCCTGGTTTTGGAAACAGGGTTGATCGCTGAACCTAGAATTCTATAACTGCTATATTGGCTGGCCAGCGAGCCCTGCGATTCTCCTGCATCCGCTTCCCCAGCCCTGGGATCACAGGTGTAGGCCCTCGGCTTTTCATTTAATACAGATGCTGAGAGGCACACTCATTTCTTCATGCATGTGCAACACACTTTACAGACTGAGCCATCTCTCCATCCCTCGCTACAGAATCTTTATATCCAGATATACTTTAGCAATGATGGGGATTTGATTAGAAATGGGATGGGATGTATATTCAGTGTTCTGAATTTAGTACAGAACCCCTAGTTCCAGTGCACCTATGAGAAGCCCCTACAGCTCTGGATCCCCTCTTGCCCCTTCCTTTGAACTCTGTACCTTTACCCTGACTTGAAAGTACCCACCTCTTTCCCTCACCTGCCTGCCTCCATAGCCTCTCAAAACCAGAAAGCAGCAGCCTCTTCTTAGGTTTATAAATAGATGCCACCTTAGGTGAATGTCAAGTGTAGATTCTCTTCGAACCTTGTGCGTCTTTGGCATTTCTTTACCATTCTCTTTGGAATTAAAAAAAACTTACTGCCTGCAATCTGAAGGGGTGTGAAGTGGGTGGTGTAAGATGGGTGTTTCACAGTGAGTGTTCAGACATGAAGAGAGGCGGATTTGCCTTGGGCAATTGGCATTTCGTCTTAGCTTGGAAAGTTCATTTTGTTGTTTTTCTTCTGTTCTTTAGTTTCTGTTTTTCTCTGTTCTTTAGTCCGAGAAAAGAACAGAGGTTACAGCCTGGGCTTGCTTCATAATGTGAAAGCCAACTGGTCCATGTGAATGAACGCAGTTACGTAGTGGGGGACAGGACTCTTGATTGATGCTGTGCCTTGGGTGTCATGAGCTACATCAGGTCTGTCTCGGGTCTTCCTCATATTTAAAGGACTTTGAGAAAAAAATGAAACAACTGGTCTGGTTATTATAATTACTCTATGTGTGCAGAAGTAGTTGGAGAGTCAAGATTTTGAAGAGTTCAGGAAGAGGAATCCATTTCAAAGCTTCATATAGAACTTAGGTTCTGTCAGAAACATGCAAGTATAGTGGGGTTTTTTTGGGGGGACCCCTACATTTGCTTGTATGCTTTTTCTATTTATATCCTCATCTTAATGATTTTTTTAGAACATCAAAAATGGCATATGTCTGTCAACTTTTGGAGCTTATATATTTTAAAATAATTACTCCCTGATTAGATCATGCTGATTTAGAATACGCTTACACTAAGGAAGATTCCCACTGGGCTTTTGAAACTCCTCCCTGGGAACAGAACCTGTCTTCTTGTAACTGAACTTAAAATATGGAGAGCAAGCAGCTGAGCTTGGAATCCCCCGGTTACTACCCTCCTCGTCCTTGGTCCTTGACTTACTGCTTTCCTGAGCAAAGCACACTTACCGCCAAAGAGAAGAGAGCTGTCCAGAGGTAGGGCATCTAGCAGGTCAGATGCTCCTGTCAGGCCTAAGAATTCCAGAATCCCCCTTAGGACGGAGTGGGGAGGGGAAGAGAAGGAAATGAATTATAGTGATAATTTCTAGTGACCTTGAATGTTCATTTGTTCTGTTGATGGTTTACGTGAAGGGAAATTACTTTGGATGCATTCCAGGGACTTGAAAAACCTCATACCAGGAATTAGGGGATTCAGGCTGTTGCTTCCTTCTCTGCCTGTTCCTGAGTAGATCTCAGGCAGCTGTAGCAAAATCACAGCCTCTGTTGGAAAACACGCCTATGCCGTGTTTTAGTGGGTTGACTGTGCGTGTGAAACTCTAAATATTGCAGATTCTGGTTCAGTGTTCCCCTAAGCCAAGAGCATCTATTTAATGTGCGGCAGCAGTGAGCAACTCCAGGCTGTGATCTCTTGGTTACGCCCTTCTGGAACTCTTGGTTGGTTTGGTCACTACTCTGAACACCACAGTATGTCTATTTACATGTTTTGGACCTTAACACCAAGTTCTAATTTGCTAAGATCCTTTGCTTTCCGCATGATGAACCATTCTTCCACAATGGCTCCTGTGGAGTTGTTAAAGTCCTTGTGTTCTTAGAAACTTCTTGTAAGGCCGATTTATTGACTTGATGGGCTGTAGAGCTGTTTTGCCTGATGAAGAGGATTACCTTCTTAGCTACATGTTTATGGCCATGATGGCTTCCATGAGACTCCTTGCCATCAGTGGAATTCTGTTAAGAGTTGCAGTGAGGCTGCCTGTTCTCCAAGGATGCCGTCTCTGCTGCTGTGCTTCTGTCCTGATGATGGATCCTGATGGAGAACTGACTACCAACTTGTGTTTAGAAGAAAGGATCTATTGTAGTAGAGTCTTCAAAGTCTCCAGTTTCTAGAATCTTCTGCCTCTTGTTTTTTTTTTTCCTCAGAAATGACCACATGAATGGACCAATTCTGCCCCACAGTTCCAGTGATATTTCACGTAATTCAGATGCTCCACACTAGTGTGTAACTCATGGGACCTTCTCATGAATAAGACAGGAACTTACTCTTAGGTGTGAGGGGAAAGTTTTGGTCCCTAGGATTACTACTAGATTGAAAAGAATTATTTGTAGTTCTCTCAACCAGAGTACATAGGATTACAGAGGAAACTCATTACATGGAGATACCCCAGTTTATCATTTGCGATTGGCAATATGGGGACATTTTATTGACATCTGCAAGATCTGGTAGTTGTCATGTGTCGCTGTGACCCCTTGAGAAACCAGCATCATCTGCCACCTGAGTGACAGTCAGTGGTGACATAGCCTTTAGTGTTGCTACCAGTACTATGACAATTTGCTAAATATTAAACTCAGAAACCAGAGTCTGAGATTGTCTCAGCATCCCAGGTCACTGGAATTCTAGCTAGTGTTGGGAATGTCTGTGTAAAGCAGAGGCGGGACATGGTTCTGACATTGTGAGCTGGGTAGTGATTGTTGCATCCATTCAGCTGGGTTCTGAAAGCTTCCATAGATACCTTTAAACAGTTGTTCTGTGTTTTCATAAGGCTTTATGTAGAAGCATGGTAGAGTTCTGGATTTGAACCATGATACTGTCCCTCGTTTGGTCACATCTTGTTTGGATGAAGGCTCTTCTTTCTCACATTCATCTGGAGTGGCATGTTGCCACTTTGGGACTTACTCATTGCTGCCATTCTATGTATTTTGACACATACATAGTCGTTTTGGGGTACTCTTCCTATACTGCATGCATAGTGTGTTTAGGGTATATTGTTTCTTGATTCCTATATAATGCATAGATGATAAAGACATCATCTCTGTCCTCATGTACCCTCCTGCTGTTTGGGTAGATCAACATGTATGGACAAGCACAGACTGTATCATTACTGCAGTAATTAAGCATGCACTGTTGCTGGGCACCGAGGATGGCATTGCTGGGTTTCTCTTCGCTTTGCACTCAGTACTTGGCACTAGACTATGTTTTAGATTGCTTTCCTTTCTAGGATCTGGTATCTGTAAAGATTACCATGGCTATATTTGAAATGTGTAGGTCAGGTGAGATAAAAATGATGCTTAAAATGCAGTCCACCAACCTGGGAGATTACAGGCCAGCAGGACTAATGAGTTTGTCTTCTGTGCTTCATATAATGGATGGTGTCTGCCTGAGTGTACAGAGCTAACAGGTCCTTTCTGTACTTGTTGATGGTAACTGTGTGAGCCTATTGCTCTGTCTGGCATGGGTCATAGAGAAGGACCGCCACAGTCCACACCTGCTCCACATCTGCCTTGAGATAGTTCCTCTGCTAAGAAAGTCCTTAGCCCCTAATGCTGCAGGACATGCTGTGGGGGTGGTAAACCCTTAAGTTCCCCATCCTCTAAGGGTCCACCCAAGAACCATCATGTCTTTGTAGTTGCCCCCCACAAACTATTGATTACGAACTTGTAGTTGAACCAAATGTGTTTTAGCCCAGTGATTAGGATGAAAACCAAACTTGATGAAGTTCAGATAGTGTGCTGTTTATTGAACCCTCCATATCTAATTCTCTAGAGTCTTCATTGCCAGATAAGAATCAGGAGAACAGAGTTACTGCTGATGCTTTAGTGACATTCATGGATAAAACAACTGCTTGGTTTTTGCATAAGTTCACGGGTAAGGTTCTGGGTGGTTTTGCCCGCACAAGCACACACATGTGTATCAGATAGAAGTGTCGTCCCGCAAACCCCAACCCTAGAGTCCCTTTCATCTATGAATCTCTGGCTTCTATGATTTTCTTCTCTCTTTACCATCCAGATGTTTGCATCGTGATTCAGTTATTTTATCTAAAAGTGTGTCTGAGGAAGTTGTTTATCTCTGCCATGTGTATGTGATTGATTTGTTCATAACTCCCTGAATGTCAATTATTTGGAGTATATGCCGAATCTGATGCTTTGATCTGTTGAATATTTGCAAGGAAATTCTTTGTTATAATGAATTGCACGTCGGCGTCTCTTTTACGCTCTCTCTTATGCTGTCAACATAAGACATTGGTCATTTGTTTATAATAACAGCTGTCTAATCAATAATTGTGATATTGCTAAATTATTAATGAAACAGGAGAGAAGTACGTTGTAATTTTTTATTTGACTTGGCGTCTCCATATATTTCTCTGTAATTGATCCTGAGCTGTTAGATTTCAATCTCTGGGGAGAGTTTTGAGAAGGCAGAAGTCATAATTTCTCAGTGGGCAGGAAAAACAGAGTCCCTATTAGTCTGGGGTATTTAGACTATGTCATGTTGTAGATTTGTAATTCAGCCTTGCTCCCACAGAGACAAGGACATTATTTCCTGGTGCAGAGATGAACACCTGGACATATGTTGTCCCAGCGTTTGAATCAATGTCGCCGAATGGCTTTGGGAACAGATATGATCTTATTTCTTAGAGCACCCGTTTGAGTCTAGGGTTGAAGTTAACAGGTCGAGGCTTGCTACATTTAATAAAATCATTTGTGATCCTCACCAACTCTCTGGGAAGCTGCTCGGTCAGTGCTAATTGGGGAGTTGTATAAGGTTTGCTCTTGCTTGCCGAGGCGTTATTTATTCATTCGTTTATTTGAATCTCATCTCAGTTTTGGTTTTAACATTTTACAAACTTTAGGGATGGAGAAAGCAGAGAAGCACATTCTTACGTAGCTTCATGTCTTGTCAGTGGAGCTGGAGTTCCAGAAACCGCGGTTTCTCTGTGGTCCGAGCTCCCTGCCCGCTTGGCTTAGGATTCTGTGATGTCCAACTGCTCCATCCGGGCAAGCTGGGAGGACAAGAGAGTCTGTTCTTACAGCTGGTCAAGTCTCCAAAGTGGGATCTTGTGCACGGACAATGACTGAGTCTCTGTTGTACTCTGCCCTGCGCCAGCTACCGTGTTCTTACGTTGATAGGTAATTCAGGAGTTCGCCTTTGACGTCTCAGATGTGTTTTGTCCAGGTTTCCTAATATACCCTACCCTTTTTCATGGCCAGTGGGTTGTTTGCTTGTTTTCAGGAGAGACTAATGAACTGATAAAGTGGGCACATGATGACACTGGGTTATTACTTTAGTTTTGTGAGGTCAGGTTTTGCCACGGGCCCAGTTTATCTGTAACTCAAGGTACTTTGGCCTCCACTTTTTTTGTTTTTGAGAACCAGCACACTCAGCTAATGCCATGGATTGATTTATTGATTGTGTGTGTGGGCATGTGCTCTCACATCCATTTATGTGTGTGCGTGCACTTGTGTGCGTATATGTGCTTAGGCCAGAGGTCATATACACACAAAATATCACTCATTTTTCTCCATTACTTTGATCTTGTTTTCCTTGTTTTTTTTCTTTTTCTCTTCTTTAAATTCTTTTGTATTTAAAGTTTTCATTATTTTATGCATAGGCATGTTCATTCTACACATAGACCCATGCAGCACTTGTGTGTCTGATCCCCATAGAGGCCAGAAGAGGGTATCAGATCTCCTGCAGCCAGAATTCCAGATGGTAGTGAGCTGCTGTGTGGGTGCTGGAACTTGAACCTGGGCTCCTTGGAAGAGAAGCCAGTGCTCTTAAACACCGAGGTACTTTTCCAGCCCGGTTTGCTTGTAAGTTTGCTTGCTTGAGACAGATTCTCACCATGTAGCCCCAAGAAGCTCCAGAGTGATAGAGTCAACCATCTCTAGCTCTTCTGCTGGTATAGAGTGTGTTCATTGTCCTGCCTAGCCTCTAACCCTGGACAACAGGGTCTCTCCCTGAACTTGAACCACACTGATGGCCAGACTGGTGCCCGGCCATTGAATCTTGGGGATATGTCTGCCAGGCCCTCCCATCATGGAATTACATGTGTCTCACCCTTTACCTGCCTTAAAAGCAACAGCAACAACAGAAAACAAAACAAAACAACAAAAAGAATGCTAGCGATCTGAACTACAGTTCTCAGGCTTGCCCATCAGACAGTGTCCTGACTAAGCTGTCTCTCCAGCTCAGCCCTGATGTGAAACAAAGCAGGACCTGAGCTACTGCTGCCGGCCTATGGCCTTCCTTTCTGGACAGACAGCATTTTCCAGTGCAGCCAGAATACATGTACAGACTTTTTCACAGCCGCTCTTCGCTCAGCTCCTCTCCGTGAAGGCGAATGTGGTCCCAAGTTTGGTGAGGCGGTAGGAAATCAGCCGAGAGCATCTTCTGCTCGGTTTCTCCCTGCCACACGTAAACAAACGTCTTTTTGCTTCTTCAGCTGATCTGATATTTTCCCAGGGCGCGTTGCAGTTATCTCTACCAGATCCCATGTTGGAGTAAGCTGCTTCTGCCGGGGAGGAGGTGACAGGCTCAGGGGTGGGCGATGTCGCCAATCTGGAGTGCCTGGGCTCCGCCGCAGGCTCGGTTTTTTGTGAGTTAGCCCAACTGCCTTGCCTGATCAGCAGGTTATTTTGTATCAGTCTCCCATCTCAGTCCTGTTTCTCCCACCATTTATCCCCCCTCCCAGTTCTCTCTTTTATCACGGTTACTTCTTGTGACTTGTGTTTGTGTTATTTTTAAAGGCTGTGTTAACATTACTATTATTTCTGAAATTCTCATCTTTATTTTTCTCTCGCCATCTGTTCATTTCAATATTCTCAGTTTGTTTATGATTTCAGCTTCCCATCCATACATTTTTTTTTTCTGGCATTTGGCTGTCCTTTCCTGACATAATAGGTCAGACTTTCGGAAATCTGGCCCCCATGGAATTTGACTTTTTCCATAGTCAACATACCGTCTATGCCTTCGGAAATCATTCATCTCTTAGGTCTTTGAGCAGATGTTAACTGTTTCAATATTTTGTTGTTTTGGTGAAGAGAAAATTGAAATATAAGATGTCAGTGATAGCACGCTTTGCTTACACCGCGGCAGATTGCAGCTTCCAAGTAGAATATACAAGTGTCTCTAAAACATGGAGTGTTTGTTCTCTTATGCATTTTAAGCACCGTCTACAGGTTTTGTGCGCTGAAGAAATGAGTAAATGCATCAGGGTTGTAAAGAGGAGGGAGACCTTGGTGTCTGCAGCATCTGAAATGGATGTTGAAATTCCTCCAATTGGGTTTCAGCTGTAAGAACTCAGCTGACTGACACGTCCATGTGAGAATGTGGAGTGGGAAAGAGAGTCTTAAGTTTCTTCTCTTGGTTGTAAGAAACTCCTTTGGCAAAAACACATGAAGAGAGAAACTCTTTACCGTGGCTCACAGTTCAAGAATTGGGTCCGTTGTGGTGGGGAAGTCCAAGGCAACAGTAGCTTGAGACTGATGCTCACCTCACTTGGCTTCCTGCTGCTCAGAGCCCTTTCTCCTTCTCTGCAGTCCAGGATCTCAACCAGGAACTGAGGCCACCCAGAACAGGTTGGACTTTTCACCTTATCAGTAAAATTGGGATAATTTCCACAGGCATGTTCAACTGTCCATCTCCTGGGTGGTTCTAGATTCTGTCCAGTTGAAAACATTAACAGGAAGGATGATTTGACCACTTGATAACTTGCTTCATATTTTATGGTTGAGACTTGTCTGATCAAAGTATGAATGACAGAAACAATGTGTCTGGGAGCGGGAACTGTTCTCCAAATGGTAGCTGATAGTCAAGATTGCAGAAAGGGACGTCGCTGGAAAGCCAATGATGCTCTCACAGTCTATACTTGGTTCCTCCTGGTGGATTTCTGAGCATGTGGTCATCCTTGCAGAAACAGGCGAATGTAGAAACCTGTCTCAGAACATAGATTACTAATATTTTTATTTTTTACACATGCCAAAAGGAGATTCTAATAACTAATGACCGACTTTGGGGTTAGTTGACAGAAGTCCTCCTATCTCACTAGCTTGATAGTTGTTGGTTCCAGAGCCCAAGTGGGCAGAACTTCATTCCTTAGAAAGGAGGGAAGCCAACAGAGCCCTCTCCAAAGTGTGCATGCGAGTCTGAGGGGGGCATGTGGCACTGGGGACTACTCCTTGTACTTTTGGTCACCTCTTCCTCTGCTCTCTTCTTTCCTTCTAATTTTCTCCCTCTTCAGATTACAGGCAACACGCTAGTGCATAATGTAGGTCTCCTGGGACTTGAGTACGTCCCTTAAATGTGTCCCCGTCTCTAATGTTGCTGTTAACTTGCACTTGATTTGGTTCCTCAGACACCAAAGCCAGGGTTTAGTTTGCCCCTTTACCCCCTCTTCCGGGTTAACCTGGGGCCTGATGGTGAATACTCATTATACAAAGGTATTTAGAACAGACATCCCTTACTGTCTCATTGCATGTTTTCTGGTGTGTTCTCTGTGTGGGCACGTCTGTTCCTGTATATACTGGGCCACTTCTGTGCACATGTGTTCCTATGTATACTGGTGCAGTTGTATGCATGTGTATTCCTGTGTATACTATTGCACTTGTATGTACATGTGTTTCTGTGTATACTGGGGCACTTGTGTGCATGCATGCTCCTGTGAGTAATGGTGTACTTGTGTGCACATGTGTTCCTGTGTATACTGGTGTACTTGTGTGCACATGTGTTTCTGTGTACACAGGTATACTTGTGTGCATGTGTGTCTTGAAGCCAGAGAACTAGCTTGATGATTAAGTCTCAGGTATCAACCTTCCTTTTTTCCCCTTAAAGTAGAGTCTCTCTTTGGCTTGCAACCAGCTTCTCGGGCTTTATTTGCTTGGAATCCCCAAGGCTCCACCTGTCTTTGCCTCTTCGGTGCTAGGATTACAAGCTCCTGCCACCTTTTCCAGTCTCAGTTGCCACCCCTCCCTCCAGGTCCTCTTCTTGAAAGGCATGCATTTTCCTGTGTAAACCTTCTCCCCTATCATCTGCTTTTGTGAAACCATTGTGACCACGACTTTGTCTTCTGCCAAAATAAGACAAAAATGGTGAGATTGTTTCCGAAAGTTTGGACATTCATACAGTATTTCTCTGAATTGCAACTTTTGAGTTCTCTCTTACAGAAATTAACTCATTTCTAGACAGAAATAATGGCTTTGCCCATGTAGTGTGGGGCTTACAGAGAGTGTCGGCCTTGATGCTAGAAAGCAAGATTTCACAAATGGAATCCAGGGAGAGCAGCAATGGCTGCAAGTACCCAAGTGCCACCTCCTTATTTTGCACCCAGCCTACTGTGTACGTCTTCCCAATACTTCATGCAGTGGTAAGATGACACCAGGTTATCGTCTCAGGGCGCTAAGGGTCCTTTAGCATTGGAAATACTGTCAGGCGTGCCTTTCTTTATGTGCTGCTCCACGTCCTTCCCTGCTCCTCGCTGGGCCTGAGCATCTGTCGAGCATTTCCTGGGAAGGAATATAATTTCCTTTTGTAGCTTTCTAACACATCAAAGTGTGGCCAGGTGGGACACGAGTTGCCGATTTTTCTTGCCAAGGCTGAATGGTCTTAAATGTTTTAATTTTTTTACCTTCATATTGGAAGATTGTCGGTGGAGGTGTTTTCTTTTCATTTGTGGGTGTCCTCCATAATTGTGGCTCGGAAACAAGTTCCCTGGTACCTCAGGAGTTGGAGGTGAGAACCAGTGAATTAAGTCACCTGGTGTGCGAATGAGAACAGTGGTCCCTGGACCAAAGTAAGAGCCCTGGCTCTCTGCTTGCTGTGTTGGAGTGCTGCGTGGGATAGAGCCAGTCCTTTTTTCTTTAGATTGCTTCACATTACCTCATGTGGGAGCCGTGAGCGCTTTCTGTCTTTCACACGTTTCTTCAAGCTATCTGGGATGTACTCCTTATGGTACACATTTTAACAGCTGAAGAGATAGCTCGGGTAGGTACTGACGTTTGCTGTGTGTGCCTGAAGACCTGAGTTCAAATCCCTGCATTGACCTGCTTTTCACCCAAGTGTTGTATGGGTTGGAGAGAAGAAGGTCACTGGGCTGACTTTCTGACTACAGCTTAGCTCACTGGCCTTCTGTTATGTGGCTGTGCACTGTGTATACACATGTATGTGCATGCACACACACATGCACACACATGAGCATGCTGTTCTAGTGTTGCACACAGGATATCACCCTCTTTGGCGTGTGTGTGTGTGTGTCTGTGTGTGTGTGTGTGTGTATGTGCGCATGTATGTTTATGTTCTTTTGTCAGACTTTGTTTTCACAGATGACCCTGACAGTTTTGTAGAATACTAGTCTGTTGTTTCTAGAAGCATCTGGGGAAGTTCTCTTTGTGGTTAGCTGAGGGTCTAGATTTTGGACAGAAGATACCAGAGATACAAAGGGCCATTTTCATCACATCCTGTCAAGGAATTCCAGCATATGACTTGATTTGGGCCTTTATCCCCAGCTGCAGTGATTATTGGGTTTCCCCGCTGAAACCTTGTCCTTCCCCCTCTGAACCCTGCCATCTCTGGAAATCACCTTGTCCAGCCTATGTTTGTGGAGTTTTTGGCATTATTCCCTTGAGATTATGGGCGTAACTCTTCTCCCAGAATAATGTGAGTTTATTAGCAAGGTATTACACACTAGAGAGAGTATACCATTTAGTCTGGAGTCTGGACCCTGAATGCAGATTCCAGTTCTACGCTAAGCCAGCCATGGACCTTGGAGAAGATTCGCTCCTTTCTCCTGTGTAGGATGCACCTGAGAGCTGAGTGTAAAGTCAGTGGAATCTATGGCCCAACATTTAGACTCTGCCTGGTGAGATCTAGTTGGCTGATAAATACTGTTGTGGTCATATAAGTTAGCTATTTTGGTAATGTGTGACAGAAGCATCACACGGTCTATATCGAGGTGTTAGCTGTCCCTGTGAGGCTAACACATGTGTTGAACCAGTTTCTTAAATCGAAGCAGATAAAAGTGTGGGTCTTTTATATCGTGAGCAGTGGCAGCCGGTAATGATCTTCTGTGAGCCGGCTGGTGGTGTGATAACGGCAGGCACGGTGCTCAGGTACAAAGGGTGGAGCGGCGGTTGGTGATGTCCAAGTCACCTCTAGATCCGCATGATGTTGGGCTGCTTCTTACCCAGTCTTAAGATCGGTATTTTCAAGTTGTCCAAGCCAAGTTTCGTTTTCTCACACGGTAGGCGTGGAGAAAGAAGCATGAGTGTATATGGACTAAACTCTGCACAGGTCCTTGATGGGAAAAAAGGAAAGAGGGTTTGAGGATGGCCTAATTAGCATTGTGCTTGATGCTCAAACATGAGGACCTAACTTCGGATCCTAGAATCCATGTAAGAAGCGGGCATGGTGATACTCACATGCGGTCCCAGCGCTGAGAGGCCAAGGAAGCCTCAGGCTTGCTGGCTAACCAATCTCACCATATTGGTGAATTTTAGGTTCAGTGGAAGACCCTGCTTCAAAGGGGTAAGGTAGAGAGAGACTAAAGAAGGCATCTGAACTTACTTCTGGCCACACATGTGTGTACATGTGCACACATACCGCCCTGCCCCGCTACACAGGGAAGAAAGGAAGCAGAAAACATGGAAAAGTTGTTCACAGCCTTCGGGGATGAGGTTCCTGCCGTTTCCGTGCTTGCCTTACCTGCGCCCCGGGAGGTAAAAAGCATGTGCATAACCAGCCGCTTCTGCAAAACCAGATGCAGTGGTATCTCGGGGGAGCGCTTGTCATGTGGGAAATGGCTCTAAGGGCCTAATTTAGCTTCAAAAGTGCACAATTTCTCATGCTTCCTCCCCAGTGCTGATGCATACACACCTACATACACACCTTTCAGGTACAAACCACTGTGCAAGTATTTTACACACATATGCACAGAAGAGGATGTAGATGAGGAAGAGTCAGCTAAGCCAGGAAGGGTGGAGTATTTTCCGTGAATAGCCTCCGTTACTGCGAACAGCAGGTGCTCATTAGTGTCAGCCAAAAAAATCAAGGTTCTGATGTCCGTTGGTCCAGCCTCCCAGGCCTGTTAAGAGGTTGTGTGTGTTAGTTTGGTTCATTTTGCCTTTCTGTGCCTTTGTCAGCCTGGCTCTGTATTATTGTGCATACAAGAGCACATTGCAGGGTTTGTTTGGAAGGAAGATTTTTCTCAGGAGAAGCAGACACTTGGGGTTTCAGGTAGGGTGCAGCTGCATTCTGTGATTCCTTCGTCAGTCGTATTCAGCATGAGCCACATGGTTCAACCCCAAGTACTGTTGGGAAGTAAGCAATTTTTTTTAAAGCAATTGTTTTTATTAATACCTAAAAGCCCAAGGAGTTATAGGATGAACCTCTCTGAATCCATGCCCCACTTTCATTTTTCAGACAGATCATCAATCCATGATTGGATAGGGGAGATCTGACCACTAGACTAAAGCCAGGATTTTTGCCCAGAAATAGAAATTGGGAAGCTGGCTAAAAAGAATAAGACGAGGATGTTGCGAAGTGGTTGTGCTGTTGGTTACCTCTGTGTTCAGGAGGCCCCACCCCGTTAGACATGTTAGGGACTTGTCTACTGTCAATACACGTTACAGGGGAAGCACCATCGACAGTTTCCTTAGCCTTGATATCTGTGTTCTGGGGGTTGTTTTTGGACAGTATTTTCACTGTAGGTTTTGTTTCCTTTATCAGTAAGATAATTGTACACATTCCCGTCAACACCCGCTTTCTAGACACAATGATTCATTATAAAATGTGTGGTCATCTTACTTCTCAGTGGCTCATAGGGATGCATTTAAGATGTTTCTCAGTCGTCACCTTAGTGATACCCGATCTACAGCAGATACGCCATGGCAACAAAGGACATTTAGATTCTGGCAGTGATGGACACTGAGTGCCCCAAATTCCCATGCCCAGTCTCAAGACATAACACTTCAAGATTTGTTTAAAATCTCTTTCTGTGTGTGTGTGTGTGTGTGTGTGTGTGTGTTGGTGAACTTCAAGCTATGGGGCCACTGGTATCATCTGTTTCTTCATAGGGCACTTAACATTCTGGAACTGGGGTAGACATAGTAGGGCTCAGAGGCCAAGTGCAACTGCCTTACGTTTTGCAAATAGACACTTACAGGAACTCAGTCACACCCTATTACCATCAACACTGACTGCTTTAGTACAGTAGAGACAAGCGTGTTCTACAATGTTTTCTGTAAGTCCATTAGAGAGAGTTTGCTAAACCTTCGGTCAAACACTGTCGTCCTTACAAATAAAACAACAATAGTCCCCACCTCCACCCCCACTAAAAATTACAGGAGCTTAAGGTTTAATTCTTTTTAAAAAAAATTTTAATTAAGATAAATTATCAGTTCATATGGAGTGGGTCCCCATAATTCTTATTCAGAGATGACACAATAGCGCTTGGGAGGCCAACCAGAGAGAAGGACGGAGTGGATGTTGGGAAGGTGGCTGCTGTTTCATTAAGGAGGCTCTGTCCTGCTAGGTATACTAGAATAGGAATAAATTTGATCATTCTCAGTTACAGCACACAAATCCACATTCTCTTGTGGTCTCACTAATTTACTAGAAACAAATGAAAGTGAATATAACATATTCTTTATCCCATTCTTTCTAAATTATTATCATTTTTAACACAGCATCAGTGAATCTGTGTACGATATTCTTGACACTGTCCCTGTCCTGTTCAGTGTCTGGAGCCCAGCACATATTCTGCAGCATCAGCATATTTTAATTTCCCCCAGCCAAGCCGCATGTCAGGTGTGTAATTGGCCATGCGTGCATAGGAGCATCTACATTGTGCAGCCTGATGCATGCAGGGTGTATGCATTTCTGTGAGCACTTGCAATACTTTCCTAATTTCTGTTTCTGTGTGATTGCATGCCTGATGAATGAATTTTATCTCAAAGGACTTTCAAGTGTGTTCTTCTGGAGGATACCAATATATTTATTTTAATGTATTGTTTTTATATTATTATTATTATTATTATTATTATTTTTATTGCGATGACGACTACTACTACTACTACTGACAGGATCTCTTCTTGTAACCCAGGGTGGCCTTGGATTTGTTTTCCCCCAGCCTCGGCCTCCCAGCCCTGAGAGTCCACGTCCGTTTTTGTGCCCTGTGTAAACTGTTATTCAGATGTGAACTTCTGGGATACTGGGCAGGTGGCTGACTAGGATCTCACTGTGGTGTATAACACCACTCTGTTTGTTTCTTGTATGTCACATGCCGTATCCCTCAAGAGATTTCCAAGTATCCATTTGTCTCGGATCTTCTGGATCTGCTAGAATATTCAGGAAGCTTTTGGGAAGCTACATGATACAATTCCAGGGTCTTTTGTGTTTCCTCTAGGGTGCAAGCTGTCAAATATGAAAAATCCACCCTGCCAAGATGCATTTGTTGAATTAATCACTCCCTTTCCCTTGGATTTGAATTGCGGTTTGGTGGGAAAGTCTAGGAGGTGCTTAGTGCGAGTTAGACTGGGCTCCTTCTTGGCGAGAATGCCCTGTAGGTTCAGTGAAGACAAAGAATGCCCAGTGCAAGGCAGAAGTTGTTGAGTCACGTAAATTCCCATGGGCTACCTGCTATTTTCTGTGTGGTCCTTCCGACATCTTGCACAAAGAGGCCAGGGAACTGGGCCAGCTCACTGTATTAAATGTTCTTTTGGATTGATCTCCACTCCCATTGTTTTCTTCTTTGGGTGATAGATAAAGGCTCCCTTTCTTCCTGGGAAATGGCCAACTCTGACACGCAATTAAGTGGGAACTAGCTGCTCTCCTCTTGGAGACAAGCCTCAGCACCTGAGCACCTGGTTGCCTGGTGAGGAGGGGTGATTAAGGGCTTCGCTTTATGTCTACCTGGTTCAGGTTGCTTCTCTGTTCCCCAAATGGAGCCCAAATCTTCTTGTCCTGATGACAGTTTGTGGGGTCACCGTTTTGGTTAACCTCTTCTGCCGAGGGTTGAAGTAAATAAATCTGTCTCATCGGTGTCTCTTTGTTAGACAGACTAAGAGTGAGACAGACTAATAGAGAGACTAAAAGGGCTGACAGTTGGCTTGCCTCATGCGTGTGCCCACTCGGACCCACCAAGTTTCCCACTCCTCTTTTCCAAAGTGAAGAAAAAGAGAGACTTTATTGATATGTCAAAAAGGCGAAAAGCTACTAGGAACATACTTAGACTCCCCCCCCCCCAACTTTTAAAAATAGGCCTCCTGACATCAGGCACTTTGCAGAGCAGCCATTTTGGAAGCCTAGAATTTTCCCTCCCCAAGCTTATGAAAGCTGAGTCTCGTTCTTTCTCCTGAGAACCCCTTGGGGGTTTGAGTTTTATGAGTGCGCAGTATGAGGAGTTTGATGGCTCCTTTAAGACAAAAGTCTGTTGTTTGTCTCACTGACCGTGGCTTCCAGCATATGCCAGGGTTGAGGGGTGGTGGTAAAGGCTATTTCTTTTGCTCTTAATCACTGTCTCCCCACATCTCCCACCCTGAGGTGATTTTACCAGTGATTTTTACCCCCTGGAGTGCATTGGTGCTATCTGGTTGTTTTGGTCATTATACTGGGACTCTGTAGAACTCTGTCCCGCAAGGCACAAGATGGTGCTGCTCATTGATGAACCCCGAGTGCCAGGATTAAGAGCTGTCCTAGAAGGAATGCTTTCAAGGATTGAGTTGGCCTTGTGCTCATGTCCCTTTCTGTTGTTGCTAAATGCTTTAAAGTCATGACCATTGCATCATTAATAATAAATGATATATTAAGGAAAATGCCAGATTTCCTCTTCCCCAAAGGGGAAAGGAAAAAATGCAGAAAATCAAAGTAGACCTATTACCACTTGCCCAGTGGTGACATTTCCACTAGAAGACTGTGTCTGTGTTTTGTTAATAAACACAGCTTGGAAGATGATGAATCTCTCAGATGTGACACTCCTCCAGGGTGGGGAATGGGACAGGGTAAAATTACAGGGGCTTGCAGGAATTGCTCAATGTAAGAGTGATTGCATTGCAGACAAGAAGACCTGAGTTCAAGTCTCCAACACCCACCTGAAAACACTGGGCCTGGCCATGCACATACCCTTAATCATTGCTCGAGCAGGGGTGGAGACTGGGGTTGGCTGCTTACTGGGATAACTTCTGTCTCAATAGAGAGATCATGACACCTGACGCCCACGCACGGGTGCACACACCTGCATGTGTGTGCATGTCCAGACACAGATTGCAGTTACCCTTTTGGTACACATGGTGTGTTTGCCAAGCCCTGGAGATCTGTTCTAGCAATTCTTGACCAGACTAAAGCTTATACCTTTTAGTTTTATGTTTTATTTCTTGTGAGGGGCACACATTAGTCAGTGTAAAAGGATGGAAATGGGTTTACAAATATCATATTGCAAAGTTGTGATGTGACCTTTGGTTTTCGTATTAGAGGCTGTGTTTTCTATTAAGCTGTCAGTCATATTCCCTCTTTGCCATTTAAGAACACAAAAACCTCTTTCCTGATTTGAGTCAGTAGTGACAATGTTTGGTGCACCAATGGCTTGTGTTTCTTGGATTGTATTTCTTTAGAATCAGAAAGCATCCTGGGAAATGAATGAAATTCTGCATTAATCCTTGTCTTCTAGAACTTCCCATACCAGTGCTCACCTGAGCTGTGACGTAGAGAAGATGTGAAATGAACATTCAGGAATAATCTTTTGTCTTTTCAAAGTGGAGGAAGGGAAAGACAGACATAATCTAATTATAACATGCATTCTTGGTTCAGTGTGTTTTCTTTGTGTGTATGCACATTCACCTGTGGGTAGATGCATGCATATCTGGGGAGGCACATTCATGTGCATTTAGTAGCCAGAAATCAAGCTTGCATGTAGGTCTTCAGAACCCATCTACTTTATGACTGGCCAGTGATACCAGAGAAACACTCCCATCATGTTGATTGCACGTGTGCGTCACTACACCTGGCTTTAGAGTGGGTTCTGGGGTATTGAGTTCAGGTTCTCATGCTTGAACAACAGGTCCTTCACCGACTGAGCCATCCTCCAGCCCAAGGTTCGGTTTTGAAGTTTATTGAACCTGTATCTCTCTCAGCACAACTGTATCCAGACTGACCTTAGGTCTTTTAAATGGTTGAGTTCAAGACTTCTGTTGCTGTTCCTCCTTGTCTGAGTCCTAAATACTTATGTCCCATTCTCCAAGAGCTTCGTTTTAGATGCTGTGAATGGAAGGTTTAACTGAATGATTTAGCCCCATTGGTTTCTGATTTCTGGATAATCTCATAGTTTTTCTGCCTTCTGGATCGACAGTGGACTATAAGACGATCATTATTGTTTTTCTCCTTAAATTACCTTAAAAGTTGGACACAACAGTCAGCCTGCTGCAGTGTGCACAAAGGAAGGAAAAGGAGGTGACATCCAAATAGCTCTGGGGCGCTGTTCTTTAATACTGAAATAGTTTTGTCAATTAGAAGCTTCGTGAAACGAGTCTCCACCATGCCTCTGATTTTGCTGTTGATGTAATTTTAGGAAATCAAATGAGCCAAGATGGAAATTAAGTTTCTCTGCGGTGGCTGCTATACTCTCCTACCTTCTATTAGATTTAGCACACGGTGTGCAGGTGGGAAGACAGCAGGCCCACAGCCTTCAGCATTTGGAGGACTGTTCGTTCGCAAACGTGGGGTTTGGAATCATGTCTTTTATCTTACCATTCAAACCTCATGTCAGGCTTCAGAATTATTTATCACACACACGGGGAGAACAACTTAGGATATTGTAATTTGTTTAGAATTTCTATTCCTTTATTTTCCCTGTGTGAATGTGTACATGCCACGGAGAACATGTGAGCATCAGAGGACAGCTTCTGGGGATCGCTTCTTCCTCCCCACCGCATGGGCTCCAGGGATGGACCTGGGTCATCAACCTTGGCTGCAGGGTTCCTTTCCCTCCTGAACCATTTCACTGGCTCAAGATGTCGAATTTTGAAAGTGAAAAAGAGAAGGTGTTCAAATTCCTCGTTGAATTAAGTGCACAAGCATCAGCTTCTAATTCCTGAGGCTACTTGTCAGTCACGGAGAGAGGGTCCATGCCCCCCTTGTCAGAGAAGGAGAGGAAATTGATGTTTGCTGAAGACCTGCAAGAAGGGGCTTCTGCTGAGAAACCTTGGCCTGAAGAGCCAAGAACCTTGAAGGTTCCTCAAGCTCAGCAGTAGCCAGTGCTTCACTGATTTTCTTGTGCTGCCCTGGGTCTTGGGGACACAGTGTCTGGTGCCATGGACAGTATTAAAATTTTGGTATGACCCTAGGGAGCTACGTCTTGCTGTTTGACCCTACCTTTCCCTGCTTTCTTTCATCTTAGAGGAATCCTCAAATTGTGTTGAATTCTGTGCAGCCTTATTCGGTTTAGACTTCATTGTACTGGGTTTCCTAATTTTATATTTCTAAGTGCATTTATTTATTTATAGCTAATGCTGCTTCACGTTCTTGACCTGTTCAGTATCTGTCTGGAAATAATTAATCACATATACATGTATACCTGTGTGTCACTGTAGACACGAAATGCCCATGTCAGCTCTAGCTGAAGGCAGAACTGAGCCAGGGAGTCACTGTGAATCTTCTACAAATGATGTTTCCCCTTTCAGACTGTATTTTGAGACTGTTGATAACATTCTTGACCTGAGCCCTCTCTGTTTTTCCATCCTGCAGCCATGCTCAGGGTGACTCTGCCTGTGCAGGATGAGGCCTGAGCTCTGACATCTAGACCAACAAAGGCTTCCAGACCCTGCATCCAGGGCTTACACCACTGCTGCTGTTAAAGCCTGTTTATCAGATTATTGAAGGGCAAGCTGCTCGCCTCAGAATGTGCTCCCTGCTCCCTGCCATTGTGTAATCCCAGCCAGGCAGTGTCCTGATACCCTTATACAAACAGGGCTCTCTGCAGACACTAAGACTCTTCAAAATGTGTAGCATGGGTTTGCTAGGATCAGGCCTTCTGTGCAGACATAATCAATTTCCCGGGCAGCCATAGCACTCGTAGTCCCTAGCTTTTCACATTGGGTATTTTTATGTCATGGCAGCTACAAGTAGAATAATGACTTCCAGAGAGAGAGGCAGGGGAGACAGGGAGGCTGGGAGAGGATGGCTACACTGTTACTGCTGGTTGTGAGAGTCAAAATCTTGTTTGCTGTTGCATGGGAGATTGACTACAGCTGGCAACAAAGCTTTACCCTCTAAGGTCAGCCTTGCAGAGGTCTGGCTGCTGTTACTATCAGTGATATATTTAAGCCCTTTCTGATCCTTACACATCCTAAGCATGTGTTGAAATTCTATTGGGCTGTGACACATGCTACCATGCCTGGCTTTTTTAAAAAAAAAAAAAAAAAAAACAAAAACCTGGATTCTGAGACTCAAACTCAGGTGCTTAGATCTGCACAGCCAACCAATTACAGATCGTCTTCTCAACCCCTACCTGCTAATTCTTATGCGTGTGGTCACTGGATATCTGAAGTAGGTTGCCAACCTCATCAGAAGGTACCCAGACAGGAATGAAAATTTTTTTCTGAGACATTTAAATTCCATAATGTGATATTGGGACAAATTTAATTATATAGGACATACCATCCTTCAAAACACAAAGGTTTTCAAGTTGAGCATAAAGTCTTTGGAACATACAGTACCTTGGGCACAGATTCCTTGGCCTAGATAATATTGAATCACAACCTTCTCTTTTCTGCTTTTCCACGTAGAAGTTGGCAAGGGAGCCACAGCGAAGGTTATTCTTATAGCCAATGCTGTTTGTGGCTGCCCGTGCAAAAGACTTTAAAACTTGGGTCCACTTCTAGTGAAGTCTGGATGCTCTGTGTCCTATTGGGTGAAAACAGAGGCATAGGACCCTCTAAAAGCACCCTGTCTTTATTTTTTCTTCTGTCCATGCTGCCTTCAGATCAGTTTCTCTTACCTATTAAACCTGACCTTAAACGGTGACCTTTCTTTCCCTCACACTGTTTGTCTGGAGAATGGGAACAGAATCCAGAGAAGTTACCTTAGGAATAAAGAACGGAAGTGAGCACTTTGGGCTCGCTGGCTGCCTGCATGATGACGTAGTCGCTCTGCTCTGTGACAGCCGCCATACAGTGTCAAAGTTAAGTAATGGCGTTTCTTCCTCAGAAGACCTGGCTGCAGTTGCTTTGGCTGTACCACTGGGGAAGGTAGCCATTCCGTGAAATGGCTTTATATGCCGAGCCTAAAGGATGGGACCAGCACACAGACTCCACGCGGAGAGGCAGTGAGATGGGGTGACCTGTGCTCTTCATAGTGAAATGAGATTTGGATTCTGGTTCTGTTAAATTCTGTGAAATGGGTGTAAGCAAGGACTTGTGAAGGGCTGGCTACAGGAAGTAAATACATAATAGTTGTTTTTATTTATGTGGTGGTGGAACTTACAGGTTACAATTGTACGAATGCATCAGATCGTGAAACCTCTTCTTAACCTGTATTAGTTGTATTACTCAGTGAGTTACATTGTAGCATTATATTTTCACTGCGTATAACATAGTTGTATTTTGTTTACCTCCCCAGTCCATTTTCTATTACCAGCTGTTCAGCTACTTTAGTAGATTATTTTTTTCTTTTTAATGTAGGTTGTGTGCTGGAGAGACGGCGTCAGGATTAAAGGCACAGCCTGCTCTTGTGTGTGCTCTAGTTCTAGCATTCATATTGGACTGCTCACAGCTACCTGTGACCCCAGCGCCACTGAGAGCCCGTGCCTGTGACCTCTACAGACACCTCCGCTCTTGTGTCTGAATGCACTACCCCAGTAATCTAGATTATATAAGAGGAAATAGTTGATATTTCCCCCCAAGTCTCACGTATTTCCATTTGCACAGCCATGTCTAGTTCCAGCTTTTGTCTGCTCCGAACTTGATGCCTTGCTCTGTGGCCCCAAAGTACTGCAGTGTGGTTGACAGTACCTCTTCTTCTGATGGTGAGCATTTCGGTCGATTCCATAACCTGAGTATTCTAAATGAACTTGAGTGTGCAAGTGTATAGGATGCTGATTTGGGTTCCTTGGGAGATGTTCTTATGAGTGATGGATTTAGCACAGAATAGATTTTGGTTTTTGAGGACCCTCCTTGCTGATTTTCATAGCGCCTGGGCTAATTTTCATCCCTGCTTGTAGCATAAGACTTCCTTTCCACCCACAGTCTTAGCATCTACTGTTTGTTTGCTTGATGGTCGACTTTCTGGCATGTGATGGGCAATCACAGTGTAGCGTTGATTGACTTGTGTCTCTGATGGGTAAAGGTGTTGAACATTTTCTCAGTGTTCTTAACTAGTCATTTGCCTCTCTCGTTTTCAGAACCTTTATTTGTCCAGTTATTGACTGATTACTTTTTTTCTGTTTGTCATTGATTTCTGGAGTTCTCTATATTTTCTGGATATTAATCTCTTGTCAGATGAATAGCTACAAAGATTTTCTCGCAATGAAAGCGTTTTAATCATAGGCTCAGAGATTTAGATTTTACCCATTTGATAAGATTGAGCTGTGTGTGTGTGTGTGTGTGTGTGTGTGTGTGCGCGCGCGCACGCGCGTACACATGCATAGAGATGTCTTCTACAGTTTTTCTCAAAATCACTTTTTGAGGCAGGATCCCAGTGAATCTGTGGCTTGCTGATTTGGCTAGACCGGCCAGCTGGGTAAGCCCCAGAAATTCTACCACCCCGTCTTCCCCAGTATTGAGATTCCAGGTGCTCACCACCATGCCTAATGCTTACTGTTTTGGGGGAGTCGAACTGAGAGTCTCATTCTTGTAATGACAACTGATTAACAACCTAGCCATCTCCTAAGCCCTGTGGAAGCTTTTTGACCAGGTGTATAGACACTGCAGTTCTTAAGTCTCGTGGATTCTAGATAACTCCTGCTTCCCTGTCTCCTCTTAGTTCCGATACAGGATGGGTCCATGCCTATCCCATAACTGCCCAGGGGGATGAGAGAGCAGTTAAACCCGTGTGGATGGAAGTACACGCATGCTGCATACACATGACAAGTGGCTCTTGGCTATGTGACCAGTGCTATATGGAGCCTAGATTACAATAACGTGTGGGAAGCAGTGTATTATATGTGGGGTGAGCATGGACAGAGGCAGATGTGATGGTTTTTGGATACAGCGTAGAGGATGGGAGAAGAGTGTCTTGAACTTTTGGCCCAGTGTACGTGTGGGGTGCTCGTCGGCTTTCCTGGAGGAAGTGACATGTAGACACATAATGGAGGACGATAGTATTGATTGAGGAATAGTTCATTTACAAGGGTAGAGAGAAATGGGAGAATCCTAAGTGAGGACAAATTTGGGAGGAATGAGCATGCGCCAAATAATTAGTCTAAGGAAACGGCCTCTCAAGATATCCACACAGAGAGTGCCAGTGCAGGGTGCTTCCTTCGTGTTCTAGCACAGCCACCTCTTTTCTGCAGGTGCATGACCATCAGGGAAGAACCCAGTGTACTTGCTGTGTAGACCCACTGGGAGTCCGGGTCCTGTGCTGTGTCCCTCTGCGCCAGGTTCATCCTGCTCGCCCCGGGATTCTGCACAGATACGTTGCTCAGTCTTCTACGTATAGGAGTTGGTTATTCCACTGTGACCTTTGATGGACAAGTTAACTTATACCCCACCAATCAGATAGGATGGGCATGTATCAAAGTTTGTTGTATGTAACTCAAGGACAGATGGAGCCCTGTCCCCAAAAAGGTCTGTAGTTAAGGCTCCAGAATTTGCCTTAATGGGCCGCCACTGAGGTGATATTACAGAGAACGTCTGGCTGTTTGGCTCCCTGCAAGCCAAGGAGTCATGCTCTTGTGTCCCTAGATACCTCTTAGCTCACCCACAGTGGGGAGCGAGGGGCTGTCAGGAGGGCGCTTGTCAAGGTGGCACTGGGTACTGGTAGAAGTCTTCAGATCTGATGCCATGGGGCGGACTCTTTACTGCATATCTCTTCTGTGATCTGCTAGGGCCATCTGAGGACATTTCCTGCCCATGACTGTGTGTTGGGCTCTGTGGGCCTCTTTGATCTTTGCCTGGAAGACGGGTGGATGAGGAGCTGAGACAGCTTAAGTAGAGCAGGGAGCAGGGTGACACGCAACTGCAGGTAGTCCCCGAGTGGCGTGTGTGTAGAACCCCCGGCCCCAGGTTATCTTGTGTTCTCCTCGTGTGCCCAGGTCCCAGTGAGTAAGCAATAAATGGTTCCCTGTTCCCCACCTTTCTTCCAATCGCACACTGTGGTTGCAGCAGAAGTTGGACCTATGCAGAGGACAAGTTGCCCAGTGTATGTTTTCGAATGATGCTTTGAGAGGAGCCGTAATGTTCAGTGATGTGTGGGAATGAAGCACTCTGGTCAGGGCTTACCCACCTCGCCTCCGTTTGTCAAAAAAACCCAAACAGCCCGGAATTTCTGTCTACCTGCATCCAGGACTGCATGACCTGCTTTTTCCCCCTTTCAGAACACAACTTGAGCGTCCGTGTTGTGATTAACGGAGCAAATATACATTCTTAAACTTAATTTAAAGGTGTAACTGGCTGTGTCATTGAGATAAGGGAGAAAATGATGGCATGGACCTTTTCCAAATTCCCACAGGCTAAAGCCATAAAAATTCACTTCCGCGTGCCGATGGCACACCTCGCTCGTTACTGTGGCGCCGTTCCTGTTTTGTTTCTCTGCCAGTTAGGGAATATCATTAGGTTACAAATCAGATCTAATGGTTTAGATTATTGCTCATCTCGGGCTCTGTGCTTTCTTTCTGTTCGTCGTGGCATAACAGAATAATTCAATTTACTAGCAGGCTGATCTTCTCACACAGCTTTCATATTCAAAGCGTGTGTGTGTGTGGACACCGCGAGAGAAAACTACGGGAATCCAAGATGTTTTAGGAGGTGAAACCATCACCGTATACCATGTTTGGGAATATATTTATGATTTTTGTATGGAGAGGTACTTGCAGCCTGGCACACCTTGTCTTCACCCCAAAGCATAGGTTGTTCTGGTAGCTATGATTGTTTCATTTTAGTGTGTCAAAATACTGATGTCAGATTTATTGTCGTGTGGGTGACTTAGAACAATGCCGACATTTATTCTCTCATTCATTCAGTTTATCAGTGCACCTGCCACCCAGTCAACTCCGATTTGCTTACTGTTGTTTCTGGGCATGACCCATTTTTCTTTACTGTGTCGTAATCTTTTATACCAATTGAAAATGATGCTTCATGGTCCTGTTTGCTTTCGCGGTAAGTGAAGGTACACTGCTTTAAATCAGACCTTTGAATCGCGGCGACGCATTTCCATACAGTGAGCGTCCCCGTTGCTATGGACACTGGCGGCTACAGATCGTCCTGCATAGGGGTGTACACCTTTGTTCACCAGCGTCGCTTCAGCATAAAGCTTAATACTCTGTACGAGAATTCCTGAATTCCAGACAGTTGCTCAGTTAGTTGCTTTTCACATGAGATGGCTCTAGGACTTTTTTGATCTCACCTGCGGGAGCCCCTCCCACACTCCCCTGGCTCCCAGTTCATGGCAGGGCATGGGAGAACATGGGTGGTGTGAAGGCAGATGAGAATGTTGTGAGCAGCTGTTGTGCCACTGTGTTGAGTGTTTAGTGTGTTCCTCCTGGCGTGGGATGTGAACTCATCCACGTGTTCGTGGCTCCCATAGGCTTGTGAGTGCTACCCCTGCTTCGTGGAGATCTTTAAATTTGAACTATTGTAAGCAGTGGTGTCATATGTAACATTTAATCCTTTATAGCACTAGAGCGTGTTCCTACTAACCATTGTTCAGCAAAGACGAGTGTCTATCTCTACAGGGGAGTGAGGAAGATCATGTTAAAAGTCTTCTGTCATGAGGTAGTTTGGGGAAGTAAGTTGACTTACTTAGTGAGATTCTGGTCTGGAGGCAAAAACCAGTTTAAGAACTAAAATGTATGGCTAGGAGCTGGCATGGCACTACTTCCAAGTCACCGTGGCCTGAAAGGCCTGGCCCAGTACCTTGCTAAAGTATGCGGCAAACCTGTCCTTTACCCCAGTGGCAACCCTAAAAAACTAATTAACAGTTTTAATGCTATCCTACAAACAAAGATTCTGAGGCTTATGCTGGGCAGCAGTGGAGATGCATGCCCTAAATTAATTATAGAAGGTACAGTTGTGCTACTAGTGTTTAGCATTTGTTCAATGTCTGCTAGATTTTTGGTTCTTCTCTATGGAGCATGAAGTTTGATATATCCCCAAATAATCCACAAGGAAGGCATTACTGATATTCCTCCAAGGAAAATGTAGCCAACTCTCCAATTTAGTTTATATTCTGGACATGGATAGAGTATTGAGGTGGTGGATTTTCTACACATTATATGGATGTTCTTTCATTTCACTCTTAGTCTATTTATTTTGATTTTTATGGGGACCATTCTTACTCTGTCGCCGAGGCTGGCCTCACTCTCATAACCATCCTGACTCAATCCCCCAAATACAGTTACTGCATGTGTGCAACACCATCGCTGACTCTCCATTAAATCTCCTTTTAGTGTTAACTGTTTAGTTCATTTTGATTCTCGCAGTAACATTAGATTCTGTTTATACGGCGAGGACATAAAGCGAGAAAGTTAAGTCCCTTGTCCTGAGTCATGTGGGGTAGAGAAGGGTTTCAGTAGGGCTCTGGCTTTCGGGCCTCCTCAGTGAAAGGCTCCTGCTCATGGCCTCCATAGTTTCCCACCTCTTGTGTCAAAGAACGAACCGAAGGGCTGGCTTTGCTGTCAACAGTGAGCTGCTCTGCCCACCAGGAGACTGTCTGTTGGTATTTGACTCGCTGCCGCGCGGCCTCTCTTTACTCTCTCCAGCAACCTGGTTTTCTGCTTGTTTGATTTTGAGACTTCAGCGCTGTCGGTTAAGAGCTTTTCAGATCTGTGGGAAATGTGAGTCACGTGAAGATTGCTGTGAAGTTCTGTAAAGTCAAGATTAGCTGCTTGGGGAGGCTGGTGAATGAGGGCAAGGGGAAAGGAAAGATCTTGCATTGAGATGCGGGTGCCTTGGAGGATGCTTGTGTTGTTTTCTTCCTCCTTCGCTCTCCTTTTTTCCTTCTTTTGTTGGGGGTGAGCAGGAAGGACTCAGCCAAATACATTTTATTTACATGACTCTTCTGGTCCAAACACCTTGCTAAGGGCATTGCGTATCTGTTCTCGTTTACCCCAATGGCCGCCGGTAAAGAAATAACGGCTTTTATGCCTGTGTAGAGATAAAAGCACTCAAGTTCAGGCAGGCTAGAGTCGAGATGGATTTGTGTGTACATGTATGTGCTATGATACGTTCATGTATGCATAGATGTATATAGAGCCCAGAGGGTGGTGACATTCTTCCTTAATCTCCACTTATCTTTTTAATTAATTTATTCATTTATGTGTATAGTGTTTTGCTTGTGTGGATGTCTGTACCACACATGCCTGGTGCCCACAAAGGTACAGGGACTGGAGTCACAGACAGTTGCGAGCTGCCATGTGGATATTGGGAGTGAAACTCCGTCCTCTGGAAGAGTAGTCAGTGCTCTTAACCACTGAGCCGTCTTTCCAGGCTGCCATTTATTCTTTGAAACAGGGCCTCTCACTGAACCAGTAGATTGGTTTAACTGGGTTGGCCGCATGGCTATCCCCAGGGACGCTCCTGTTACAACCTCTTCTCTCCTGGCATTACAAACTGGACATAATGATGCATGTTCTGCATTTCAGACAGAAGGCAGCATCTCGTGGTTCTTTGAGTTTGAGGTTCACCCAGGTCTATAGAGTGAGTTCTAGGACAGCTAGGGATACATAGAGAGATCTTGTCTAAAATAAAAACCAGGTGAATACCACCATGCCTGGCTTTTTTTTTTTTTTTTTTTAAGATCGGTGCCACAAATCCAAGCTCAGGTCCTTCTGCTTTTTGGGCAGTCACCTTATCAACTGAACCATCTCCTCAGCCCCCGCAGATATGTATGTATATGTTCACATCTGTGTAGCTGTGAATGCAGTCTCTGTCGCTCTCAGTGTGACAGCCTCAGACTCCGCTTCTATGAGATCTGCCTTCTGGCTTGGCCTTAATGGCCGCTGTTGGCTTTGATTTTGTTTTGTTTATTATTAAATGAAATCTCATTGTTTCATTTTAGTGTCTCAATTGACTGCCGCCGTGTTTTCCAGTGGAGCCTTTGAGGTGGAATACATTACAATGGGAATAACCATTTCCCAGTGTCACCTCTCGTTGGAGCTAATCAGACAATACACGCTTGTATATTGGCAAAATCCTAGGTATCCAGATGAGGAGGCTTCACTGCTTAACTGAATAAAAGTAGTTTCTCCATCCTTTATTGTAGGCACTTATGGAGAACCGTACTGCTGCATGGTCTCAGTCATTACCAGGTGATATGAGAGGCACAGCAGTAATTTATTAGGTCAAGGGAGGCCTTTGTGTCCATCTGATATGAATATTTATGAAGTGCTTGTTCCGTGCTGAGCACAGTTACAGGCACTGAGACACAGGGGTGATGGAGGCACATCAGGTTCTTTATGTATTACAGAAACATAACCAGTGTTTGGGAATTCTGAAAGAGACTTTTCATTACCATTTCCATTGCTTCATCTTGGGTTATCATCCTTCCTAATGTCAAATAATGTCAAATAATGACTGGCCACCCTAAAACCGCTGCTGACAGATGAAGACCTTCAGACTGTAGAATATACATGGTAAATCTGTATGTTCCTTGCCTGCTGTCATACGATGGATTCAGGGCCTGCTTTTGAAGCCTCCACTTTCAACCAGTGAAAATGGTGGACAACTCTATATGGTTCAGCTAGTACAACAGCCATGTTTTCAGTAAGAATGTTGACTCGACGCTGGTCTTGGTGCACAGAGTAGAAAACCCAGAACCCAGATAGGCTCCCCCACCATCCTCAGTCCAGCTCCAGGCCTCTCAAGCGTTGCTGCCTTCTAAGGACTTAGTATTTCTTGGACATCAGCTTCCCAGAGAAGTTCATTATGCTTAGATTGGTTTTGAAACTGCTTTGAAGACAGGCTTAAGTCTAACTGTCGCCTCACTGAGAATTGGCGGAAGTGTGATTTAGGGTGATAATTGGACACGCAGTGATGGGGGCAAGTGGGAGGCTTTGTGCCAGCGCTGGCTTCTCGAGGTACAGGTCGGGAGAAAGTCCCTTGTCCTTTGGTAGCATTGGTAGTAGTAAACTTGTTGGTCAGTAGCTATTTCAGTCATTTTCAACATTTATTTAATGGTAGATGTTCAAGTAACTATTACAACTTAAAACTAAAGCCACCAACCTTTTTATTTAAGTTATTCAAGAAAATAAAAAACTTAACAGCTTCACTGAAAACATTGGTAAGTAAGAACTTCTGATTTGGGGAAAGTAATTTTTTCCTTTGTTTTTGTTTGTTTTGAGGCAGGTTTTGCTACAGAACCTGAGTTTATTGCATGCCCTAGGATAACACTCTTGTACACTGTAAAGATTTGTCACTCATATTGGTTTAATAAAATGCTGATTAGCTAGTAGCCAAGAAGGACGTATAGGCAGGGCATCCAAACTAAGAGAATTCTGGGAAGAGGAAAAGAAGAGAGAGCCGTTCACCAGTCAGACGCAAAGGAAACAAGATGAGAATGCCTTACTGAAGAAAGATACCAAGCCACGTGGCTAAACACAGACAAGAATTATGGATTAATTTAAGTTGTAAGAGCCAGTTAATAGTAAGCCTGAGCTAATAGGCCAAACAGTTTGTAATTAATATAAGCTTCTGTGTGTTTCTTTGGGATTGAACAGCTGCGGGACCAGGTAGGACAGAAACTTTCCTTTACGGTCTCAAAATTGCTTTTCTTCTGTCACAGCTTTTCCCAAAGACCAGGATTATAAATGTACAGTACCCATGTCCAGTGGGAACTGAGATATTTTTGTAGACCTTTTGTTATTTCTAAGACAGGTAAAATGCTTGATGGTTTTGTCTTCAGAATCCCTGTAATATTGCCAGTTAATTCTAAAAGACTTTCATTACCGGAGGTGACAACTTTAGTCTTTTAATTCTCCTCGAAGGAACAAAAGCAACTCAGAGAACTAAACCATAAAATCCCAAACCAAATCTACAATAATTTTGCCTGTTAAGCATCCCATTCGCCTCAGAACATGTAAGGATGGCACAGAACACACAGAGCCATTCTGCTTGCCTGTGCTGGTAGAATAGACAAGAAACAGATTTGGGAAGCCTTCTGAAACAAAGCACGTGAGTTTATTTCACAAAAACGTGGGTTAAAGAGATAAAGAGCAGATTTAGAGGTCACAAGAGATGTAAAAGCACATTGTTTCATGTTAATTAATGGAGTTCATGTATATGGCGACTCAAGCAAACACACTGTAAAAACAGAAGGAAATTATATGATTGAGAGAATATCTTAATAATGTATTCTTAGGACTTGAAAATTTATATCTTTAAAAATATGTCATGTTTCTTGGCTTTCATTAGTAATAATGAAGAATAGATTAAAAGGGACTGGAGGATAACCGCAAAGTTTGAAATTCTAAATAGTTCAATTTGAGGTTTTAGCTGTTCCATCAGCCAGTCCTTTTCAGACGTATAGAACCCATGAAGAGATCTGTTACAGTTGAATCATCCCTGAACTGCTAGCCCCAAATCCGGCAGACTCTGAAACTGGAGCATTTGCAGAATTGACGCAGTCCTGCACGTGAAAAATGCCATTCCATAAAACTTTGTTTTTTGTCCCAAGGGAATAAAAATAACACGTGGAAAGTATCTTTGGGTTATGTGCAAGGCACAGCTGGCATGGCAATGAATCTTGTGTTTAGAATTAAATTCAGTCCCTAAGGTACCTTAATTACACTGCAGATGTTCTAGAACCTCCCAGAACCCACAATTCGAAATATGTGTGACCCATGTGGTTCCATTAGAAATGCTTTGTCAGGGACTGCATCACGTGATCATGAAGGTGGGGATGCTGTTAAGAAAATCACGACACAAATTGGTTCCTGTAGAAGATGCCAGAGAGTCACTAGTGAAAGATCCCGTCCCAAGAGCCCAGGGTCCCTCCTTTTCAGGCAGACAAAGGGAAAATTCATTCCCACTCCTCTTTCTGTTGTGTCTTGGCCTTAGCTGATTGAATGATGTTCAGAGGCGTTGAGGGGAGCCATTATTTTACTCCGTCAATTGATTCAGTTGCTTATCTTATGCAACAGGACTCAGGCAGCTTCCTAAAAATAATGTTTAACCTGATACCTGGACATTGTAAGACATAGTCAGATTCACCCGCGGAATTCCTCATCACGATGGACAATAAGGTTTTGCATTTTCATTGCTTTGCCCCCTTTCTTGCTTCATCAGCTGTAGGTGGCCAGACAGTAATAAGCTAGCGTTGAATTACTGGCTCTTGCGGTGGGCATGGTAGGACTGGAATTTGTCAGGTAACAACTCACTATGCTCATCTTCTGGGGATCCTGATTTCAAACTTTCTATGTTATGTTGGTAGGAAATCGCATGTGGGTGTGATTTCCTGGGGTGGGCTGGCTACTCTAGACAACCTTACTACTTCTTATTTTTCTAACACTTTTTTTTTTTGATGTGTTATTTTTTGATTGCCTGTGAACATTTGCTGGTGGGATCTTTCCTGTGTGTCAAACATTTCTGGTAGGGTTTTCCTTAATCGCCCTTTTTATTTGTCATGTTGCTCCTGGATATTGTCTCTCCTTTTATAATTCTCTCTTTAGTGTAGATTTTCTGTAGCTCCTAATAGCTTCTTGGTTGGTCTGTTTGGTGGTGCTGAGTATGGACCCCAGGGCTTGCTAGACAGGCTTGAGCCTACAGTACTAGATCACACTCCCTCTCTCATTAGTTCTTTCTCTAGCTCTAAGCATTAATATTTTCATTTGGGATGAGTATCAGAGTTAATACACATTGACCAACCCTCACTTGCATGATTGTCCCAAATTAACCAAATGTATCTCTATACATTTTATATGATTAAAATTTTGGGGTGTTGGTAGCTGTTGTCTTTCCCATTTGTGTCAGTCCTCAGAGAATTAAATGGCAAGTGATTCCGATGAATTACAGCAGTAATGGGGGAAGCTAGGGCAACCTCCAGGGTCCCAGAAAGAGGCGAGAAAGGAGGAGCAGAGGACGGGATAAGATGAAAGAGCCGTGAAGATCTGGGAGTAATGAGTTGTGAGGTGAACGCTTAGCAGCAAATGCTAATGAGGATACGGCTAGTGTTGACAGTGATGGAGAACATTTTCTTAGCGTTGCATCCCAGCATCCAAAGGACCTCCATGAGTACCAGCAACTGCTTCCTGCATCACACAGAGGCATTCTCAGAGCCACTGCATTTTGTAACTTGCACCGGCCTAGTCCTTCGCCTCATAATTGAAAGGCACCATGCTTACCTGTTTGCCTTTTCATCTGCCAGGGATCAGATAATTGTACCCCAGGCAAGTTTAGTAACTGCCTTTTATTTTGTTTTATTTTTATGTGTTGGTTTGTATGTATGTGATTATCAGAGGGCAACTTTTTGAGTCTGTCCATTCTTTTCTTCCATTTTTATATGTGTGCTTGGAATTAAGCTCAAGTTGCCGTGTGCAGCCTGTGCCTCTGCCCACCGAGCCATCTTGCTTGCTCTGGTAGTTACTGTTTAATGGCAGACTTGAGAAGACACCAAGTAGGAATTATTAGGACTTTGTCCAGTGAATTCATTTTCACCAGAGCTGCTCAGAGGCCACGTTTTTGTCTCCTTGCTGTTTCTTTAACTTCTGTGCCTTTTAGAACAGTGTTCAGTTTCTCTTTTTCTCTCCACATTTCTATACTGGAAGGGTTGAGTTTGCGTTGTAATTGAAAAAGGTGGAAGTCCTTTTGGAATAAATAATTCTAGCCTCCTGGGCATATTAGCGTAGTGTTCAGAGAATCTCTCTTGACCGTAATGTCGGATCAAAACCTTCCATTAACGAGAACAACACTTATCCCAATGTGCTGTCCCTTATAGCCAGCCTCAGCAGAGAGTGTAGAACATGGCGGACCTTGTAGGAAAGAAGGGAAGTCCCTATCTGTCCTCAAAGGAAGACTTCCAGTTTGTAAAGACAAGAACACAGAAAAGCCAAGCCTTTGAGGAAAAGGGCTACAGACTTGTGAGAGTTATACTAGGAATGATTCTCTTAGACTGGATGCTAACTTGCCAAATTAAGCTAGGAGGAATTTTCCATTGTGGACCTATTTTTACATGGCCACCAACAGGTTATTTTTGGTGCTGAAATAGTTGTTGGTCCTTCGTGTGGTAACCTTTTACCCTTTCAGTCAGATGTCTTTCTCTTCTGGCCATACGTAGTGGCAAAGTATTTCTTTATCAGCGTCTTCATGTATTCCCCTAAAAGGAAGCCAGGGTGGGAATGTGTGCTGTGGGAGAGAGTCTTACATAGTTAAGAGTATGTGAGATCATGTTCTTTAGTGGGAAAAGGAATTACAGCATTGCTGTCTGTTACCTGTAGCATTTGAGGGTCAGTGTCCGTCCCCTGATGCATATAACTCCCCAAGGCTAAATGTCCCCCTTTTCTCTCTCTTCTTTTAGATTTATTTGATACCCCAAAGTTGGGTGAATGGGATGTAGAATTTGAAACAGCTGTACAAGGGTTTTTCCTCAGTGAAATTGCATTAACCCATGCATAGATTCAAAATGAGTGGAGTTGTGGTAGGCTTTTTGATATACAGAATTTGTGCATTTAAAGGAAACCCATTTTGACTTAGCTGACTTAGTAGGAAACTGACTGTAGTCATTCATTTTATATTGAAGACTGTTAAGGTAAAAATTGTAAAAAAGGCTCTTTTTCACAGAGACACAATCTATACTGATTCAGAGAGGAAACAGAAAAGGATAAAGTAAGGCAAAGACAGTGAGGAATAACTCCTTTCCTTGAAAGTCTGTCCGCCAGCTGGTAGAGAGATGATGGACGGCGGAGGTCAGTGTGTGAGACCTGGGTGGGGACCGAGACAGCTCAGCAGCTACGCCCCATGTCCCTCGTTCAGTTGTTAGTAGGTTGGGCTCACTCTGCAAGCCTGGGAGCCAGAGTATTGACCCCAGAACCCACGTGAAAATGAGCAGCTGGATGCGGTAGCGTGTACCATCATCCCACTGCTGTGCACGATCCTGCGGCTCACTAGTTGGCAGCCTTGCGCAAACTACAAGCTCTGTCCCCTGTGAGGGACACTTTCTCAGGAAACGAGGTGAATGGCAACTGGGGAATCCCACTCTGACTCTCGGTATGTACGAGGTGACCAAAATTTTCAACAAGGATGACTTCCTTTGCAGTGGGAGAACCCGCCTCTGTGGGTGAGTCCACGGTTGGGATTTTCGGTCTAAATGGAATGTTTTAGTGAGATTGTACCTTTTTTCACAAGTAAGATTCTTGTGAATGGGGTAAACTACAACTTACCCATTTGCCTGTTGGGTAGACAGCCATTCGAGGGTCACAATCCAAAACTCTTAGGATCATCCCTTCATTCCATAAGTGATGTGATTTAACTCTTTGTGGCCCAGAATCTACCTCTTTGCCCTGGGGCCTGTGCTGAGAGTATGAGAGGGTCCGGATGTTGTGAGACACCATATAGATGCCCCTGGCTTCACATCAGCTACAGAAACATTTCTGAGTCCTTAGGGAGAGTTGTCCTTTGGTTTATTTAAGTGAAGTGAGCTAAATGTTTTACATCAGAGACTGTTTGTGCTGAACCCAAGAGTGGAGGAGAGCAGACAGGAACCTATCACCCACCAGATACAGACGTCGTGAGAAGGGCACGTAGTAAGGTAAAAGGTAACAATATGATGTCCATATTGATCTTTTATGTCTTTAAAGGATATTATATGTACCACACATAGCTGTAAAAACAAAAGCAAAAACGAAGCAGGTACTAGTTAGGAGGTTTGAAGTATGGTTCCGATGACAGCAGGATGAAAATATATTTCATAAAATTAGGGTAATACTGAGAATTGATCTTACAGTTTAATGATTCCATAGTCTTATTTAGTGTTTTTTGTTTGTTTGTTTGTTTTGAGATGGGGTTTCTATGTATAGTTCTGGCTGTCCAGGAATTCCCTTTGTAGAACAGGCTGACCTCGAATTCAGAGTATTCCTGCCACTGCCTTATGAATGCTGGGATTAAAGGCGTGTGCTACCACTGCCCGGCTTCATAATTTTATTAATTGATTTAAATGAGTAGAAAAAATTTTATGTCATTGAAATCATGTATGCAAATTTTTTGAGTTTGAGAGAGAAAGAGAGAGAGAGAGAGAGAGAGAGAGAGAGAAGGAGAAGGAGGAAGGGAGGAAAAAGAGACTGAAAAAAATTCTACTATTATCATTAAATAGACACATCAAATTAAGCTTGTGTTAAGTTGGAGTGCAGGCAGCCTAACCTTCTTCCTTCATGTCTTGGAGTTGTAGTGGGTGTCTGTTGTGAACTTTTACCCTCTTTGGCAGCCTCCCATCTCTCCAGGGAGCACCTCATATAGTGAATATCAATGTAAGTGCCCCAGCGTAGTGAAGCAGAAGGAACCAACCTTCCGTGACACTGAGTGGACATGACACCGAGTGACACGGACGCTGGTGCTGATTGATCAGATCAATGGAAGCCACTGGGTAATGTGTTTCTCCCTCCACCTGACCCTCCCACCCCAGCTTATTAGGTGGATCTTCTAGAACTTTGATGTCTAGATTATTTCCTCCTGTTTCCTTTTGTTGACTGTTGATTTTTTAACAGGGTCAGGATGGCTTGGCATTGCACCTGAACGGTTGTGATGCCTGGGAGTTCAGTTTGCTTTTGAGGGTGATTAGCTTGTGTGTGCTTATGTATCTTTCCCGTACCTCGTATGTTCTGTGATAACAAAATCTGTATGACAGGGTCCATGAATGTAAAAGTTTCTGAACTTGAATGCTGTTCTCATGGTGCCAATTCCTACCTGTCCTGAAGTCCTGATTAATATAGAGGTGTCTGTGTTCCAGGAAATGCGTTCAGCTCTCTTTCCCGACGTGGAAGTATCTCACCTTTGCCTGCTTCTACTTTGAGCCTTAGTCTTGAACATCCTCAGGCAACCACATAGTATTGGTGTGAGCCTGGAATTTGATCTTCCTCCCTCCTTCCTAATCCCATGGGTCATGTGTTGGCTGCCTGGGGAGCAAGCTGTGAAGTCATATGTCAGTCTGTACCTTCCTTGTGTTTCCTAAAGTCATCCTTGCTTGGCGGGAGAGCTTTCTCAGCCTGGGTCTCTGTTCAGACTTTGTCACACGGATGACCCAGGAAGCTTGGAAATATGGTAATTGGTTTTTCATTTCTGTGACAGAAATACTTGATAGAGACAACGTATGCTGTAAAATACAGGTGCGAGTGATTTTGGAGAGCTCTTTCCACAGTGACATGGTTCATGGTGGCAATAGGCCGCTTTACCTTGTAGTGGACAGGACTCAGGCAGAGCCTACAGCACGCAATCAGAGAAGTACAGCTCCCACAGTGGCTCCCGTGATCCTGCAGTGGTTCTACCACCTATCCAAACAGTGCCATCAGGAGGGGACACAGGTGATCCTATTAGGACATCTCAGTCATAACAATGACTGAGAAAACTCAGTCATTTAACAATCCCATAACAATGTATGAGAAAACTCGTGTTGTTTTTAAGTTCCTGTTTTGGAGAACAGTTAATTTTTGTTGAAAAACCTTGCTTATTCTGGGAAATATTAGGTCAAAATCATGTTTTGGAGGTTTTTTATTATTTATTGTATGCAGTGTCCGTTCGTTTTTCGCCACTCAGACCCGAAATAATCACACAGAAACTATATAATTTAAAACTTTGCTTGGCCAATGGCTTAAGCATATTGCTAGCTAGCTCTTACATCCTAAACTAATCCATCTCTATTAATCTGTGCATCTCCACAAGGTCATGGCCTATTGCCAAAGTTTTGTTGGGCTCCGGCAGATGTCTACTGCTGCAGCTACATGGCTTCTCCTTGACTCCACCTACTTTCTCCCAGCATTCACTTTAGTTTTCCTGCCTAGCTCTATTCTACCCTATCACAGGTCAAAGCAGCTTCATTAAACATTAATCAATCAAAGCAGCACATACTCAAAAGGACTTCCCACACCAATTTATAGTTTTGGACATGGTTTTCCTACTCTAGTCTCCCTGTCACCTGTACATATTGAACCATTTAAGCCCTGTCTTCCCCCTTATTATCTCCATAACAAGTAACATTCATTTGACAGGAGAGATACAAGGAGGGTGGGGCACGGGCCTCTGGTTTCTAGGTCCCATCTCACTCCTGCAGATGCATTCTGTGACATTCCTCAGCAGTTCCTCAATCCACCTGCAGTGGTTTGTGACTCTCTCCCCCCCAGTGCTATGCTTCTGTAGGTTGTCTATGAATGAAAAACAACTAACAGTCATGTTAGATAGGTAAAATATCAAGATCTTGTATTCTTGGATAGAGGTCCTGACAATTGACCATCTCCTGTGATAGCTGTGATAGAGATGTAGGATGTAAAGTATTATCCACTTAACAAACATTCCTTCATAGGATAGAGCCCATGTCTTGTTCATTGTAGAACCCTACAAATACTTAGGATAAGGTGTCATAAACCAGGATGTCACTTCCTATGTATCACTGGACAGATTTTGTGTTTTGGCAAATTTAGGTTGTCTTTTTGAACATTAAAGTTGCATTCTCCTTAATACTTTCATTCACTTAACTGGTGTTTGATGCAGTGCAATCTTTCATTGCTGACTCAGGCTTCAAAGGTATCAGCTTTTGTTCCTGTTTCTGCTGGGAAACTGATGTGTTTTGTTTTGTGTGTTTTATTTTTACTTGTCTTTGTTTTTATTGTGAATAGCTCGTCTCACACCACGTGGATTCTATACTCCAGGTTTGTTGTCGGGGTTTTCTGTCCTGCCCAGTTCCCACAATTGTCAAATCCCAAAGAAATCACACAGAGGACTACATTAGTTATAAAATGATTGGCCCATTAGCTCAGGCTTCCTATTAACTCTTATAACGTATATTAGCCCATTTTTTTTCTTTTTATCTGTGTTAGCCACATGGCTCAGTACATTTTCTGGGGGTCAGGTCACTCTTGCTTCTTCTGTGGCTGGGTCACAACTGCTGAAAGAGCTTCCTTCTTTCCAGAATACTCCTGTTCTCATTGACCCGCCTCTCCTTCCTGTCTGGTTGTCCCGCCTATACTTTCTGCTTGGCTTTACTGACCAATCAGCATTTATTCAAAATATAATTGACAGAATACAATTGTCCCACACCACAGATTTGCCTGTTGACATAAAACAATGGTCAGAGTTGAAAGCTTTAGCATTTAGGATGTGCTTTCCCATAAACACTTAGTCCCGTCTGACTGCATGGATATTTCTAGGTATGTGTGAGTGCTTCTGACCACGCTTGCACGTAGCAACATGTGTGTGTGTCATGTGTGGATTCTAACACTTGGCAATATCCAAATAGTGAAGTCCAAAGCCCTCTCTGCTCCATAGGTGGATTCCATCAGACTAGAGCAAGGCAGATGATGTCTTCTCTGCGCATGCCATGACCCCTCCATTTGCACAGGACTGGCTCATGGTTGACAGTGGATAATGAGGGTAGGGTCACAGATTTGCCCAGACGCCATGCATCACCGGGCACTTCCTGAATCTTCTTGAGCAGGTTCTGTGGGGGCCAGAGGATGTAAAGAGCTATGCTTGTCTGGGGTGGGATGCATTGAACCAGCTTCAGTTACGATGGACTTGGAATTGAGCCAGTGGGAAAGGACTGGGCAGAGATCTCCTGAGGAGAGGGTGACAAGCCCTGCCTGCGGTGACAGCAGCTGGTGTGAAGTAACAGGGCAAGGATTTTGAATCAAGAGGGGCCCTTTGGCTCTCATTTCCCTGATGGATTTGTGTATTGATGGAGCATCTTTTATAGGTCCGTTTTTCTTCTCCTGAGAACCAGTAGTATGGGGCAGTCATGTGTGTCACTGACCCTTTGCAGAGGTGAGGTCAAACCCAGACCGGATCGTGTGTCCACTATGTTCAGCATGGGCTTAGTTTGCCTCTGCTAACCTCCCAGACACATGCCTTAGCTCTTGGTTTTGTGATATGAAAGGTGATGTTCGGTATTTGTTGCATCCCAACCAAAGAGAAGCAAATGTGTCATAGTGTCCCACGTAAAACACGAAGCACTAAATAATGCCGAGAGCACCTCATGGAGCCTTTCACAAATAGTACATTAATGTCAAGGAAGTGTTAGGGAATTCCCAGAGAGCACTGTAGTTCAATAATGGCTGCTATTTATCACAGACGTGCACTCTGTTTGTTCACACCGGGTAATGAATGACCTTTCTGTTTCCACAGCCTGGGCCAAGCGGGCCTCTGTGGATGGTGGGTGCAGACTGGGGGACATTTATCATGCATCACTTAGCGCAATCACTGCCTAAAAGGATGCCACCTGGGAAATGCTGAAAGGATCAGCCCAGACGCAAACCCTCCTGGGTTAGCTGCTCCAACAGCGAGTGCTGCCCCATCTCCCCACTTCACTTTCTTTGCTTCTGTCTTCTCCGCCAGCCTCTTTCTCTCACCCCCGTCTTTTAAAATTTGGTTATAATTACGCGACATTGTTGTCAGCAAAAGTGAAAGACTCCACAAGAATGTTTCCAATGCCGGTGTTCTTGGAGGGCTTCATCCTGGTGGTGCTGCTGTACAGAACAAATTCTGTTTGTCTTTTCTTCCCTCTCTGCTTGTATTTTCTTTTCATGCATGTGTGTGTGTGTGTGTGTGTGTGTGTGTGTGCACGTACACCCATGAGTGTGTGTATAACTTTGTGTGTATGTATATGTGTAGGCCCGAGTATTTTCAAAAAGATTAATATAAATTTTTTATGCCAGTCTGTGTGTGTCCAAGTCTACATATCTCCATCATATGTGTGTAATTCCCCTTGGAGGATAGAAGGGAGCATCAGATCCTCTGGAACTGGGGTTATAAGCAGTTGTGTTCTGACTTATGTGAACCTATTCCTGGTACTCTGTAAGAATAGTAAGTGCCGTAACCACTGAGGGGGGGGTCTCTCCAGACTGCCATGGTTTGGTTTTTTTTTTTTTTGTGGACTTGGTCTCCCACTAAACCTGAAGTCACCAACTTAGCAAGACTAGCTGGAGGACGGAGTCCAGTGACCTTCCTGTTCTGCCTCTCTAGCATGTGCGACCATGCTCTTTGCTTTGGTGTTTGGAATTCAAACTCCAGTCTTCATGACTTCATGACAGACATGGTACTGTCTGATGGACATGGTACTGCGTGTGACGGGCATGGCACTACATGTGACGGGCATGTTACCATGTGTGATGGACATGGTACCATTTGTGACTGGAATAGTATTGTGTGTAACAGGCATGGTACTGCATGTGATGGGCATGGTGGTGTGTGACAGTGACAGGCATGGTACTGCATGACAGACATGGTACTACATGTGACAGGCATGGTACTGTGTGATGAGCATGGTACTGTTTGATGGGCATGGTATAGGAGATTCCTCTCCTTAGTTTCAGCATCTGTTTGTTGGTTAGTTTTTTAATTTAATTAATATGATGAGGAGACATACAGTTCTGTAAACGATTCAGTACTTTTCTGTAGCTTATATGTCAAGGTCCTGAACTTGGGGAGATTCTTACTCATGATCTGTTCTATGCCCTTGGTTTTGCACAGAGCTGAAGTACCCCGTTTATTTCCTCTTCATAATGCCCTCGTGCACATCCCAGAGGAAAAAGAGAAGCCAAAGCTTTGCTTCCACCGCTCTGAGTCCTGCAGTGTAAGGACAGCATTTGCTCACTCATAGATGGTGTCCTTAAAACTTCGATTTTCCTCAGATACTGTTCAAGATTATCCCTGTGAAAGCCGGGTCTGAGGAGCGCTATGATGTCATCTCACACAACCCTGGGAATACTGCCAGCCAGAGCTCGTGTAGCCAGTCAGAATTGCCGTATTTTTGGAAACTTCCCTGTGAATTTCGAGACTGCTGTGCTTTAGAACTGGGTGGTGTGAATCTTCCTGCTTTCTGTCTTACAATAACGAATGCTTCCACCTTGTGAGCTATCATGTTTACTTTAGGTGAATGGTGGTTATTACAGCCGTAAAACCTGAAGAAGAAATCCATCAATTCATCCATTTAGTTTCTCACACACAAAACCATCTATCCAGCCACCACCATTGATCTGTCCGTCCACTCACCCTTATATCCACCCACCCACCCCTCTATTTATTTACACATCCACACCCCCCATCCACCCATCATCCATCCACTAATCCATCCACTCACCCATCCAGATTATAAACTTAAAACCTTAATTTAATAATCTCAGACTCTGAAGTTATAACTGCAGTGCAAACATGACAGACTTTTAGCTTTAAAGTATGGTCTTCAAATGTGATTCTGGAACTTGACCTTTTGGAGCTAGGGCCTGTGTGCATCTCTTCTGCTTTTCTCAGGCGGCAGTTTCACACAAAACCAAGGACCCTCAGGGCTGATGCCTTGGGCCTCTCACTGAGACGTTAATGTGTGCGAATCTCTGTGTCAACCTTGTTGTGAAGAGCATACTATATGGTGGCTGCCCATACTTCTTAGCTTAGTGTGGAATAAATAGGGGCTAAACCAGTGCGCAATATTAAGTGGCATTACTTTCATAAAATCAGTGCGATCCTTATTTGTAAATCAAAAATATACCAAAAATGTGAAGAACCTTTAGTATGTTTAAAAAATAGTCTAGGGCCAGGTGGTGATGCACACACCTTTAATACCAGCACTCTGGAAACAGAGGCAGGTGGATCCCTGTGAGTTCGAGGCCAGCTTGGTCTACAAGAGCTAGTTCCAGGACAGCCAGAGGTGTTACACAGAGAAACCCTGTCTCAAAACCAAAAAGGAAAGGGAAAAATGATCTAGTGCCCTCCATGTCCCTTGATGCTTAAAGCAGGTGGGAGTGAAATGAAACTCAAGACTCTGTTGACCTCATTCTTGTGTTGTGAGTGGCACCTGTCACCTACTTTCTTACGGTTCTGAGTAAGTCTCTACCCCTTTTCCTCTGTTACTGCCTTGAGAGTTTTAGGAACACTAAGCTGACAAAATTCCATCAAAGCTTGAAACAGAAGCAGAACTCTAAAAGTATTTTTTTTTCCTTCTCCCTTGGATGGTATTTTGAGGCATTTTTCTCATTAAAGAAGGAGATAGTTTTTACTAAGAGCAGTTTGTTGAAACTGTGCACATATATAGCTACATGCAACCATACATACATACCTGCATATCTGTGGTAGATATTGGGGATGGTGAAATTTTCTAATTCCTTCAGATGAGAGACTGGAATAATTACTTACTTAAAGGCAAGATAAATGCATGTGTTAACTCATTGTCACTATTCTAGGTGGTATATTTAAAAATAATTTAGTATTTCTGCAATGTTTCTAAATGGATTATATTTATACATTGATTTATACATTTGTACCCCAGAAAGAGTCAATCAAGAAATTATATCTGGCAAAATGCATGTAATCATGTTGTTCAGCCAACAAGAGGGAGGTGGTCCTGCATGCAAAATCCCATGCAGACGAGCTCGCCTTACCCCCGAGTTGTAACTGGCATACTCTCCCACAGCTGTTTCCGGGTTTGGTGTGGCGGTAGAAGTGCCACTTGCAGAATTACTGGATTTGCAAGTAGAGCTTGGAATATTGGATTGCTGTCTGCAGTAATGACTTCCCCCCACTAGTGTCGTTACTTGTCAGGTTTTACTCAAGCTCTGTGTGCTGGTAGAATTCATTTAAATTTCCGTCATAACCCTAGGAGGTAGCTGCTGTAATCACCCTCCGAAGTGAATTTGGAGGCTCAGGAAGGGACATTTGGCCTCTGTCCACATAGCCAGTAAGAGACTAGTCTGGACTTGAACCCAGGCTTTCTGGCTTTGAAGCTGACATTTCAAAGACATTTAACATCTGTGGCCATAGAAGATGGTTATTATATACACTGTGCAGGTAAGAAAGCCAAGAGTCAGGGTAACTCCCCCAAGTCAAAATGTGGATATGCGTGGTTCCCTGTGTATTTGCTTGCTCCCTCCACCCCCACTCCAGTTTTGAGGGTTGGACCCAGGGTCCTACTGCATGCCAGACTAGCACACTGCTGCTGAGCTGCACACTGTTCTGTTGCTGCTTCTTATTGTGTAAATGGACTAGAGTTGGCCAGAGCTGGAGGGAGAAGCCATTGACTGAAATCTCTTAAATGGATTCTCCATGTTCTCTAGGATGTAGACTTGAAAGCTTTTGGTTATGCAGTATTTCTTGCTGTATGTCAAAACTAAGCACCTATATTTCGGCCCAGGAAATCTCTAAAATTTTGCTGAGGAGATCTCAAGAGGTTCTCCTAGTCTGATCAAGCGCATTCGAGAGAATGTATTTTATGCTTGGACATCATTTGTGGCAGACATGACACAGAGCTCCGGCAAGGACGTCCCAGCAGGTACAGGGAGGCGGGGAGGGAGGAAGGGATTTGGCTTCTCCTTCTTCAGCAGATTTCAGAGTTTACTCCTTTACTCTGGTGGTGGGGTAAGACTAGTTTGAGATGGGAATCTCCGGGACACAGGCTCACTTCAGACTCACCATGGATCTGAGAGCTGTGTACCCTGAGCCTCTCTCTCAATGTGCTGGGAATCCAGGCAAGAGCCACCATCTCCAGGTTTAGGCAGTTTGGCGCACCAAACCCAGTATCTTGTGCTTTCCAGTTAATCACCCAACAACCTAACACCAGGGCGCCTGTTGAGGCATTTGCTAGGGACGCTCTTGCTTGAAAGGAGAACACTCTCGGACTGCTAGACGCTCGTCTTCAAGGTTATAAGTTTTCATCATATCTTGTCTGTATTCCTGCTTCAATGAGTCATGGCACTGCCATTTAATAAATGTGATTCATAAAACAGAGATCGGCCATAGAGCTGTGAAGGAAAAGTACTTTTCTTGGAAAGCCACCACTACAAATAGCTTACTCTTGCTTTCTCGTTTTATGTTCTTTGTCCACCTAGACATTGGCCGTGAAAGCTGTGTGTTTGCCACGTGACCTTTCTCTGACTCTTGTTTTCCTGGAGTTATTTCTTCACACACACAATTCTCTGCTGTTAACGTTGTTGTATTGAGGTTCAATAAAGCTTGGGCTTGCCGTCGCCTGGAATACTGATGGTGTCAAGCACATTCATAAAGCTCTCATTTTGGTCTAGAGATTATTTTGCTCTCCAAGAGTTCTCATGTTAAGGTTCGATAATTTACATTATAGAATTTTCCTTCCTATTTAAGGTCTGGTTCAGATGGGAGGTGTGAATTTTGGCTTCTCAGCCTAAGTTGTTTTACCTGGACATATTGAGAGTCCGTGTAGACAGCTGGATTTTAATCCAGCCAGATTGTCAGTGAGGCCAATGAAGGCTTACATTTTTAAAAATTTGTTTTGTGTTTATCATGTTTTACTGTGTTCACCATCTTCAGTTCAGCTAAATGTAGAATTAAAATCCAAATATCCCTCAGGTTCAGCATGGGAAATGTCAGTTCTGGCAAGAGAGACTTTGTTTCGTGTTCAGAAGTATATTGTCGAATGTGTTGCTCACAGTGGCTTTCCTGTTGAAGACCAGGATGTCTTGGGCCCTTACAGACTTTCCCTTAGAGATGGAAAAGACCTTTGTTATTGCCTTAGCCTCCTGTCACCCTTCTTGCCCCTGCTCCAGGCACTTCTATAAATAAAACCAGTTTTCTTCGTGTTTCAGATCACATCACTGATCACTATCCACACAGCTTCATGATCCTGTTTGTTGGCAATTGAACATCTATATCCATGGTTTTCTAATTTCTCTTTCCGGATAGGATTATTCGAGCCTTTCTTTGTTTGAGTGCTTGGTTGCAGCGTTTTCGCCTCTCAGGTGCATTTAGTGACGGAGTTGAGAGGTGGTCAAAGAAGTAAAAGCCAGGTGTATCAGGCTCCTGGAGAAGTTATGCCTGCATACCCCAAACAGTGATGTAAGCCACACAGATTGACTTTGTCATAGTTCACAAGGGTGGAAGTTCCTGGGGAAGGTGTGGGCAGGTTGAGTGTCCCTTTAGTCCTCTCATTAGCCTGCAGGCAACTACTTTACCACCAACGCTATGTGATGTTTCTTCTCTTCTTCCTTCTCTTGAAGGAGCATCTGCCCTTCCTCATCATGGCTCCACCCTGTGACTCATTTTAACTGTAATTACATCCATAGAGAAACACTGTCTTCTGTCCCAGGGACCCTCACACACGATGATCAGGTTCAGGATTTTTTTTTTCAAGTTTATTTCGATGGGAAAGTGGTAAACATTCAAATTCTGAGTTCTCAATTTTGATGCTTTTTCTGATTTGTGCAGTGTGATAGCTCTTCGGATGCAGGGCGTGGATCGGTGAGCAGAGGGAAGCCGCTGAGATTTTGCAGTCGGCTTTGGCACTGTGGTTGGAGTTGGGTGAGGTCAGTGTAGCAAGCGCCTGTCTTTGGTCTCTAGCTCGCACCAGGTTTTCAAGGCCTTGGACCATCGGAGCTGGAGAAGCAGCTCCACATCTTCTAGGTTGGAGCTTGAGCATGAGAGAAAGTACAACCTAGGTGCCTTGACAACACCTGTAGAGACACAGCTGCTGGGTAGGCATGGTGGGTGGCAAGCATTTGGGGCAGGAAGCAGGCGTCAGTGAAGATGGCAAACTCCCCAGGGTCATCGCCTTGAACTAAGAAGCAGATAGCTTGTGGGATTGGGGCCGTCGGGTTGTCAAAGATCAGCCCAAGAACTGTGTTTTTTATGAAATGCATAGCAGGCCAGTGCCAGTGAGGTGGTTCAGTGGGTAAAGCCTTGCCGCCAAGTGTGATTACTTGAGCTTCAGCCCCAGAACCTGCATGGTGTAAGGAAAAGCCAACTCCCACAGTAAGCTTTCCTTTGACCTCTCTATGTGCCGCGGCACACCACACACTCTACACACGGCACACAGTTGCTGGGGGTGGAGGCCCACTAAGGTCCTTTTTTTTTTTTTTTTTTAAAGACTCCTCTATGGATTTAATTTCAAATTTATACTCCTACTCCTTGTAAGCATCCAACATCCTTCAGATTGGTTGTGCTGAAGCCAGTATGTTCAACTGTCCCTCTACACGGTTGCTCTGGAGTAGATAAACAGAACCTCTCTGATGAGGTGTTCTGACCTACAAGGTGATGAAAATGTGTTTTGCCTTTCCACTCTCCAGAGTAGTTCATGACTGTGAATACCTACGATCATTTCAACTCGAGGCAATTTGTATCTGCTCTTCAGCAAGAAGTCATTTCTGAGAATTGCCATCCGAGTCTTATCTCAGGAAAGTCATCGTGCCCCACAAGAACTGCCTGACCTGAGGGGAGCCTGGGTGCTCTCAGCATTTTCCCAGTGCCTCACTTTCTTTTCCCTTCTCCTGCCAACATCGTCATTTGGAATTAGTTCTTGTCTTGTGTTCCTGTAAATAAAATTGATAGCATGCTATTAGCGTCTTTGTGGCATTCCGACAGTTTGCGATTTAAAAGGAGCTATATAAAATCGGAGCCTTCCTGCTGAGTATGCTGGTCTTTAGGGAACAATGGTATGAAGTTGGCCCATGTTAATTACAGTGTCTGCAAAACCCCTGCTTTATGAATTCAGTGTAGACTGAGGGACGTCTGGCTAATTCTGATTTATTTGTTGCCATTGAAGAATTGTTGATGTTCTCGGCAAATCCAAAGCCGCCAAGGTAGGTCTTTCCGGATAGGAAGACAGCCTTTCATTCCAATAGGAATGTCAGAGAGATAAGGAATTTTTATTAATGGCAAGAAAAGCTTACTTAATGTATTCAATATATTTAAGTAGCTTCTGAGTGGATTGCATCTGAGTAATGTTACTGTTGGATTCGAGATTGGCTTCTGAAGAATGAATGCTGTTTTAGATACAGAGAAAACAATAGCAGAATCTTCTATAATATTCTTCGATTTCTTTAAAACATGTGCAGCTGCTCCTGGGAACACCAAATAAGCACGGAAAAGAAACACAAAAACAAGGTCCATTAAAAAGGTAAATATTCTCCAGCTCCCAGAAGAAGTATCTAGAATAGATAAGTTCCAAGAGGTGCGGTAGACAGTCTTTCAAACCAACCTTGATAAAGGTAGAGCTTGAAATGCAGTGAGGGGAATTTGCCTTTTATAGAGTACAATGTTGAGTAACAATATTGCCTTCTTCGGGGGGATTTTTTAAGAAATATATCTGTTGCTATTTAGTTATAGAAGTAATATGCCATAAATATAAACAATAAACAAAGAAAATGTATATAAGATAATTACAACAACGAGAAGTACTCTTGACCTGTTGTTTTCCTTTAGGTATGGTTTTCCCATCACCGCCCCCTCAATCCTCATGCCCACCCATACAGCATTTTCTGTATTAGAAACCTCTCGGCCCTCATAAAAAATCCCAGGGCATCTCAGCGTTGTGTGGCTTTTATGTGGCACTATTCCCTTTTCCTTCAGAAAAGCTGCTATTAAAATGACTGTATTTCAAAATTCATGGAGTCTCTGAATTAGGGAATACAGCACACATTTATGTATATGCTTAGAGTTTATATGCACATACATATTCAGATGTGTGCCTGCATTTCCCCCTTGACATTATATCAGAAGCCTTGCCTCCTACTGTGATGCTTGCTGTAGCCAAATCCCTCATACTTGATATGGTTTTCTTATAACTTAGCTATTTTGATTGCTTTTTAATTTTTAGCTAAATATAATTAATATTCTTAAGAAAATTCTTTGTTAATTTTTTTTCATCTGTCTGTCTAGGACCCCTTTTGTTCTTCATTCCTCTAGTTGCTAGATGTCAGGTAATGAGGGTTGTAGGTCTATCATAATGTATGAATTGAATGCCTTACACACTGAATTTTGATTCAGGCAAATGTATCTTATTGTTCTAGGGCAATAAAAAAGTGGAGCTTTCATATCGTAAGCTAATTGATTTTTGTAAACAGTTGAATACAGTGAAGATTATTGAGTGTAATTACAGTTGATAGAAAAATGCAAATTATATAACTCCTTGCTTTGGCCATGTCAGTGTGAGCCCTTGAATTCCATGTTTTATTTACCACTCTGTGTTGGAGTTGACTATGGAGAAGAAGGGGTAGTCTAGACATAATGTTTACGTGAAACAGTTTCTGATAGAGCCCAAAGGGAGACCTTTATATCCCTTCTCAGGATTGTTTTCTCTACTTCAAAGTATGGAACGCATATAAACACAAGAATTAGCACATTTTGTCTATTACAGGAGGGGTTCAAGGGGAAAAAAGTCATTTAAAAGCTGAATATGCATACACGCACGTGCACACAGACCAACTTTGTCATCATAGTTCAGAGAGGACAAAAAAACCTTCATTCTTGGTCTTGTAAATCAAATGATTGTGGTGATATTTCATTTGTATTTTCGTAAATGAAGCTTGCCTGAAGCTCAGAGACTAGAACAGTCACACTGATCAGCCTTACAGACCTGGCAGTGGTGATACACACCTTTAATCCCAGTGGCCACACTAGTTCGCCATAGAAGCCGGCGGTAGTGGTGCACGCCTTTACTCCCAGCACTAGAAAGGAATATTGGATGGGAGGAGACAGGTCTCTCCGCTCAGCCTCATTTGGAGAATTCATGGAGGCAGGATTGCCATTTCTGAGGGAGAGGTAGGAGCCAGTGGCTGGTTGCCTTGCTTTTCTGATCTTTAGGTTGAACCCCATTCGGGTTCAATGTCTGTCTCTAGGTTTTTATTATTCATGCTGCAGAGGAAAGTTAAATTGGGGACAGACAGACGGCCACTGTCTGTACATTTGTGGGGACAGACTGCCACTGCTGGAGTGTTTCCTGTGGAAACACATTAAGAGTGGATGGTTTTCTTTCTGATGATCTCAATTTTGTGGGGTTTCCTTTTTTCTTTTGAAAAGAGGGTGGGTACCTTTGTCCTGTAGCCATAAGGTCATTTGACTAATGGGGCCTTGAACTGCGTACGTACCTGCAGGTGGCGCTTTGTAAACCCTTTCATTGACTCCATTTCCTGGCAGGTCCAGCAAGATGTGACTAAATTTATCCTTCCTCCGTGCCCACCCCTGTCCTCAGAGTCCTGTTCTCGTGATTCAGAAGTGGAGCCACAAAGGAACAATCATGCGCTCTCTCTCTCCCCTGGCAATTTCCTAAGTGAAGCCGCAAAATGGAGAGGACAGTGTTTAAGATGGGTAACCGCGGGTAGAGGCGTACATGGAGGATGAACGGTGCTCCCGCAGTCTGTGCAAACAAGAAAGGACCGGACGTAGTTGAAAAGGGCAGTTCTGTTAGTCATTCCTGATAAGATTTGTCTGGCAGAGGGAGCCAGAGAGCAGGGGAGCTTTTGGAGACTCACTTTGGAGGAATCAGTATTTTTTATATGGTCCAGGACAGAACATGGGTTGTGGACCTGGTGAAAGCCAGTAGCTGTGCCACTGTGCATGGCCACAAGTCTGGTAATAGCCATTCAGTGTTGGTAGAAAATGGGTAAGAATGGCACAGCCTCCTGGGATGCTCAGAGCTTTTCTTGGTACCTTGTAGTCTGGTGGTGTAGGACCCTTGTTTAAATGCAGAGTTCCTTGGGAGACAGCAGCCTGAGGTGGAGGAAAGAGTAACATGGGGACTCAGGTATTGAAATCTCTCATAGCTGTAGCTGAAACTTGACGTGTTGCTTCTATACTACACAATCAGATATTTGGGTAGACTGAATTGGCTGACTGTCTCCAAGTTGACCCAGAGAGGCCCGAGCAATCTTGATGCACACAGACAGCCGGCACGTCAGTCATCCGACCTAATACAAAGCTACGGTGACCAAAACCGTGTTGCTCATAAAGACCACTCCGGCATTCTTAATTTTCAATGCAACTGAGTTGCCCATGAGCTGATGGATAATTTGTGGTACATCCGTACAGGGAAATCCAGTCCAGTCGTGGTACAGACGGATGGATCTCAGAACATACTGATTGAAGCAAGCGTTTTATATATAAAAGATGAGCACTGTGCACTCTTGAAAACCAGATTCAGGTTTTCTGGGCACCGGGGGTAAGATGGGGAAGAAACCATTGATGGGTTACAGCAAATTTTGTTCTTAAACAAAATTACTCGGGGTAAGTTATCCCTTATATTAATTCATTTTCTACTGATGCACTCCAGTACCCTGAGAAAAGCAGCTTAGGGTAGATGGCGTTTGTTTGGCTTACAGATCCAGATATTGGTGTCCATTGGCGGGGGGGGGGGGGGGGGGGGGTTCTGGCCGAAGCTGACAGGAAGTGGGGCCTGGCTCTCCAGCGTCACAGCCCACCCTGGTAATGGACTTCCTCCAGCAAGGCCTCACCCCGTAAAGCATCCATAGTCCATCCAGACAGCTCCACCAGCTGGGGATGGAGCTTTCAAACATGAGTCTATGAAGGAACATACCCGTTTAAAGCACCACCTCCCTTAATTACCCCCCTTAAAATGGAGCCATAGGTAAGTTTCCTTTCTTGGTTTCTAAAATGATAACTGGAGGGCTAGAGAGATGGCTAAGCGGTTAAGAGCACTGGCTGCTCTTTTGGAGGTCTTGAGTTCAATTCCCAACAACCACATGGTGACTCACTACCATCTGTAATGAGATCTGGCGCCCTCCTCTGGCGTGTGGGCATACATGGAGGCAGAATGTTATATACTTAATAAATAAATCTTTAAAAAAGTGATAACTAGAAGAAGAATTTGGCAAAGTTTCTTTGTAGAATATGTTCCTGAAGTTGCTGCCAGCAGGAACATAGACACTAACCGCCATATTAGACTTTCACCCGGTCGTGCGATATTTTGTGTATCAGTATTTTTAAAGAAACGTCTCTTTTTTACAAAGACTTTACTTTTATTGCTTTGCTCTGTCTGAGGATGTCAGATACCATGTGTGACACTGGCTAACAGAACATTCATGTTAGGGCTAAGAAGAAAATCTGGCTCTCATGTCCGCATTATAAAGGAAAAGTCTTTTCTGGTCAATGGAATGTTGCTAATAGAACTATTTGGGGCTTGGTAATAAAACAGAGGAACATTGCCCCAGGGATATCCTCTTGGATTTGGGAAGGAATGAAGAATTTGGAAACTGCCAAAGTTATTAAAATACCTGACATAAAGCCCAGTCAGCTAAAATATTTCTTCTTCACCCAAACTTTTCTATTATTTTTTCTTAGTATGCGTTGTCTCAGACCGCTCCCCGAGGGCAAGTTTTACCTCAGCCTTTATCTCGTTCCCTTTTCTGTGTAGATTTTATTTATCTCTGTGTGCCACATTGCTTTAAGTATTAACTTTAGGGCGTGCTTTTTCTTAAATATAGTTCAAGCACATGCATGCTCCACTGTCTGTCTCTCTGTCTGTCTGTCTGTCTGTTCTGAAATTTTTTATGCTGGTTCCTTAGTCTTTTGCAGTGCTAGTGATCGTGTGGCTTTTGGAAGTTTAAATTGCCATGAACAGCAGACCTGGATTTTCTTTGCAGAATGAATCAATATCAAATTGAGAAAGAATAAAAAAATGGAGACATTTCCCCCGGATGTGGGATACAGTATAAATCAGGCCTGAGTGGCCCAGCTGGAGGCAAGATGCTGGACATTTCATGAAATATAATTTGGATTTCCATTTGATTTGTAGTGTTTTGGACATATATTAATAGTGCTGATGCCTGTACCAGGCTTTTGATCTTTGGTTCAACATAATAAAAGTTTTTTTCCTGCCTCGTTCAGACCGAGTTATGTAGGTCAGGAGGCTCGGCTCCTTCTGTCATCCAGGGACTTTGTCATTTCTTGTGTTGTAGCTCTGGGTACTTGTCTGGCTTGAAAAATTTTTATAGGTCATACTGAAAGTATTTTACATCGTATGTGCCACATTCCATTGGCCTGAAGACATTTATCTGTCTGTCCCTGCTCAGCAGTGAGGAGTTTTGAGGAAGTCACTTCATCCGTGCCATAGGAAAAGAGATATTGTTTCCACGGTGCTCCCATGATAGCATAATTTAGACAGATTGTGTTTATAATGTAATGGGTTGATTTAATGTGGATCTTCACAATCTCCTTTTCATACAACCTTGGCATACAGGGAACACATTCAGTTCCTGTCTTTTCCTGGGGATCCCCCCATATTGGGCAGTGCAGAATGAAGGGAATTCCATGATTGCTGCCCACCGTCTGGCGTGAGTGTGCATGTGTTGGTGCTGTTTCCGTGTGAGTGTGCTGTAAGTAGCCCCAGCGCCTTTCAGGTTGCTGGGCAAAATTCCCTCTAGAAGCCGAAACTGGGTTCTATGATGGATGCACGGCGACTTGATAGATGCTTGCTTGGAGCAGCTGGCTTCTGAGCTTGGCTGTTCTGGATTAAACGCAGTATAGAGTGTGACAGCGTGAGCATGCTGTCACAAAGTCAGACCCATTGATATCTTGTCCTGTTCAACACTGAATTGATTCCTATAAATATATTTATCAGATAAAATCCAGGAATTGCTGACCCACAAAGAACAGGGAAACACTAAAACTTCTGTTTTCTTTCCCCTCTCTGTCTCTTTCTTTGTCTCCCCCCCCCCCCCCCATTGTCAACTGCTCAGCGTTGCTGTGTTCTAGAATACAGCAGTGCCATTCATTACTGGGGATGATTACTATGGCAGCCTGGGTCTTCTTGTTCTACCCCATGTACATGCTCTGGAGGAGTTGTATGTTGTATGTTCTACCCTTCTGTACATGCTCTGGAGGAGTTGTATGTGGTATGTTCTATCCTTTTGTAATGCTCCAGATGAGAGTTGTATCTTGCAGTTTGCCTCAAGTCATCATTGTGACGTAATTAGAAATCTGACACAAAAGCTTGTAATCCATGGTTTCCACACAGCTTAATATTACCAACTACGTGTTCTCCTGACTTATCAGGTGAAATATGGGATCTTTTTTTATATTTGAATTTGGAATAAAAAATATCTGGTTTTTAAAAATTTAAAAAATACCTAATTTAAAAATTTATTTCATGCGTGTGCATGTTTGGCTTCCATGTTTGTCTGTGCACCACTTGTGTGCCTGGTGCCCATGGAGGCTGGAGGAGGGTATCCCTGGAACTGAGGTACAGACGGTTGTAATCTGCTCCATGAGGGCTGGGAATTAAACCTAGGTCTTCTGGAAGAGGAGCTAGTGATCTTAACCACTGCGCCATCTCTCCAACCACACTCCTGCTGTTTTAAATACTGTAAAAAAACAAAAACAAAAACAGACCTAGTTTTTTATATAGGTTTATCATATTGGAAATTTATGAGATTGCTTTCCTAGTATGCAGGAAGCATTGGGCTTGACTTCCAACCATGTGCAAACCTGGGCAGGGGTGACACATGCTTATAATCCAATGACAGATACTGTCAGGAGGGTCAGTAATTCAAGGCCATTCTTGGATACATAATGAGTTGGAGAATAGTCTTTGATACATGTGAACCTACACCTCCAAAATGTGTATGTAGCATACAAATTCTTTTCATTTATATGACATTCAAGTTGCCATCTGCATTTTGTTTGCTAAGCCTGGCAACCCTAGTTTCTGGAAGTGTTTTGTGAAATAAGTTGGAAACAATACAGCATGGGTAGATAGTGTGTAGATACCTGCATGAGAAAATGGCGGTCGTTGTGAGGTATTGCAGCTCGTGGTTCTAGGACACGGCTGTCTCCTTTCCGTTCCCACTCTTCCTGAAGTGCTGGGAACAGCTCAGTGCTAACATTGGCGCAGGTCCTTATAAATGAAGAGAAATGGGACCATTCATTTCTCCATTTGTTCTCTCTCTCTCTCTCTCTTTCTTTCTCTCTCTCCTTGTCATAGTTCCTCCTCCACCTCACCCACCCCCACCGGTCATATTTTGCCTTGCAGCTTGTGTATCTCTCCCACCAAGATCGTTTTATGTGGCCCCTTCGTGTTTGAAAAGTATTCGTGATTGAAAGGACACTTGCAAGTGCCCTGTTCACCTGTAAGGAATTTTTAAATGGGTGCCAGGAACGGAGGGATTATTTATGAGAGCAGCTAGTGGATGCCACATTGAAATTTCCTGGGAAGAATTTCAGGCTACAGATAAGGACAAATCACCTGGCTGCGAGGACGATTAAACTGTGGGGAGGCCTCTTGTGGCAACCGGCGACCGCTGTTGCTTTTGGCCGTCGCAGGCAAATGTCTCCTGTGGGAGCCCATCTATTGATCTTATTATCCAGGGACCTGAAATAACACTTCTGTTCCTCCCGCAGAAACCCATGATGGCAGGTTTTAAAATCACATGCCTCATCCTTAAGCTTTTGTGCAAAGCCATTATTTGAACTAAACCTCTCCAGCTGGAAGTTTCTTCCTGGGAAGCCCTGAGCATAAAGCTGTGTATTGTGAGAAGGGAGAAAATCGTGCTGCTGCTCCGGTTTTCTGGGTAGAAGCTCCCAGGTGACTCTGTGCTGAGGCTGTGAGATATTCTATGCCGTGTAAAGTGATACCTGCCGTAGATGTTACTGGTCCCTAAGTGCATGGATGAAGTTAAGAGGCAGAGGAAGGGTTTGCCTCACAGCCCATGTGCGCTTTCGACCTTGATTGCATGGGACATGCATTTTTTCTGTCACCTTGGGCAAACAGGTCAGTCTTGGAAGCTTGGCTTGGCTCCTATATTTTGGTTCATATATAGAAGTGTTACTAAAGGCTCAGGGGTTGAGGCCTGATATCCAGATGGATATGTGACTGAAAACTGATTTTTTTTTCTTTTTAAATCATGAAGGTGCTAGCCTGTTCATCATGTTAACACAGTGACAGATTCACTCTTTGAACATATCGAAATGCACCGTGAAGCATGATTAATCAAAACTCAGTGACAAAAATTGGGGTTCAACCTGAAGGATTAAAAAAAAAAAAAAAAACAGCCAGCCACTGGCTCTTACCTGTACTTCAGTCTGCAAATGGCAATCCTGCCTCCATGAATCTCAGAATGAGACTGAAACTGAGAGCTGTCTCCTCCCATCCTATAATCCTCTCTAGTGCGGGGATTAAGGGCGTGCACCACTACCAGCTGGTTTCTATGGCAAGATACTGTGGCTCCTGAGATGATTAAAAGTGTGTGTCACTGTGGCTACTGGGATTAGAGGTATGTATCATTGCTGCCTGGTCTGTAAGCTGGCCAGTGTGGCTGTTTTTCTCTTCTGATCCTCAGGTGAGTTGCATTTATTAAAATACAAGTGAAATGCCCCTGCGGCACCAGAAGTTAGAACGTGCGTCTTACTTGGAAGAAGTAGTTGGCAGTGGGTCTGTCCCTGCCCTGTCACTGCCTCCTGTCACACACTTCTGTCGTCCCTGACACTTTGCCTACGGGTTCAGGCCCTCTGCAGCGGGGTCAGCCAACTGTGGGCAGAAGCCTCGGAAACAGCGAGCCAAGACAAACCCTTCTGCAGCTGTATTGTCCCAGCAAAGGGAAGTGTGTAGCCCAGACCGTAATTGTGAGACGCGAAAGCCTGTGGAAAGCGCTCACCTCAATGTCTAACCCCAGGGAAATGCTTCGAGATTTTGAGTTGCTGTATTTTATTTCTTATACAGATAATGTTTAAGAGATAATTATTGTTACATTGTTAAGACTCAAAGCTACAATGGCAAGTAATTAATCCGTACAATGGCAATTAATACCTGAGTGATGAACTGTCTTTCCGTAACACAGCTGGGAGTGTATGCGTGTGCCAGTGGCATGTTCAGGACACTGCCACAGGTTGCAAGAAACGCCGCTATGGGACAGCTGGAAATTTTCAATTATTTCTTGAAAGTGAGCTTAGTGATTTTTTGGGTTTGAAGGAAAGGTAGGCTTGACCTCTCTTAATCTTGGGTACCTGGTGGTATCAGCTGCATCTATTTTTTTTTTTCATCCATAGTCTTGCCAATTGGCCTGAAACTCGCCCCTCCCCCATGTTGCCCAGACTCAAACCTGCAGTCTTTCTGCCTCAGACTCCTGGGCACTGGGGTGACAGTCGTATACCAAACATCTTTCCTAGCTTGATACCTAAGTCCCTGTAGTGCCTAGACTATAACTAGAATAAAGGAAAAAATATGTTCCAAGTCAATTAAAATGAAATGAATATTATTGGTGAGTATAATTTCATACTCTTCTTCTGTGGTGGTTTGATTCATAGTATCCCACACAGAGTCTGGTGTTTGAACATTTGATCCCCAGTGGCTGACCCTGTTTGCAAATGTGATGTGGCCTTGCTGAGTTTGCTCTGGGAACAGGCTTTGAGAATTCATAGCATGGCCCCTCTTCCCATTTGCACCCTCCACTTCTGTGATGCTTCTGCTTCCTGATCCAGCAGCCTGCTTCCATGTCTCCCGCTGTGAACCTGTAAGTCCCTCTATTCCTCCTCCTTCCGTACTTGGTCATGCTGTATTCTCACAGCAACCAAAAATAACTCATACAGCTCCATCCATCTACTTAAACACTGAGCCCGTATACCCTAGAACGAAACATTAATAAGAAAGGAGGCCATTGAAGATGTAGTGAGATCACACACAGTTGTTCTGGATTGTTACTGGTGTCCAGATAGCGAGGGGGACATTTGAACAGAGAGATGACCACAGGAACTTGCCCGTAGTGATCCAGGGTCATTTTCTTACCCGTGAGGAAAGGTGAGATTCACTTGGAAGCGCAGAGAGACATTGATTCCACTCTTCTCCATTGCTGCCAAGACCTTGCCCTCAGCCTTCTAGTCTCCTGAACTTGAGGCTGAACACACCGACTTCTAGCTACCTAACCACAGCAGTGCTGATGTTGGAAGGTACTCGGCCCTAAGCATGCTGAGTACATGTTGTCTGTAAGGGTGATCGTGACGTGGGGAGCTTTGCAGAGACAGCCCTGGTGAGACTGTTGGGGACTCTAGACTGTGTATAGCCTTAAATGCAAGCTTCAAAGAATGACAAGAGCAGAGGCTTGAATGAGTTGTATGAAGTGTATTTATTCTTTTTCCTGAAACGCAGAGACAAACACAGAAAAACATTTAAAGGGAAAAATAAATCTCAGTCTTCAGGCTGGGCCGAGGCTCACCTTCCCATACTCATGCAGGGACTTCCTGTTCAGAGGAGGCAGAGACGGCAGCCAAGCCAGCCGTCTCCGCGCTGGGTGGCACTCTGTCAGCTCTTATGTAATTGTTGCTATATCCAGCTTCGCTCTGGATCCGGCTCTGCCCTGCCTGTCTCCTCTCCCAGCTCCACGAAGTATTCGTGAGGCTGCCTTGCTTCTGCTGAGGTCGAGGAGGGCTTTGCTCCTCCAGTTTGAGGAATGCACAGCTTCAGGTCCTTCCTGGTTTCAGCACAGACAACAGAACTGTGGAAATGCTTGTTTACCTTTGGCTGGAGCATGGGTGGCAGAGACCTTGTCCTTAGAGTGGCCTATGACAAGGGGCTGACAGGGAAGGTCCTCCTAGATACAAAGTAGCCATGGGAACTGTCTCCTTTCTTCTTTGGGGGGGGTGTGTTATTTAGCCTCAGGCGGCCATTGTGTCCTCTGTTGGGGCTGCAGTCCTGTCTTTTGCTGTCCTTCACTGCCTCTTTTCCTGAGTTCACACCCTGATTGCCAAGCTGACTGGTTCAAGGAGACTTGTTTGCAATCTGACCTCCCAGTGGCTCTTTGCTCTTGACCTGAGATGCCTCTGTTGGCAAGGATCACCTTGAGTGAGTCAGAGCTTGTTACTGTTTCAAGTGAAAAGTAGGGATACACCTTAGAATATATAATATGCCTTTTTATGGCAACTCTTGGGAAATGTATTGTATCCAAAGTGTTATTTCTGACTAAAATCTTGGCTAACCATGAAGTCATTCCTATAATGAGCATGGAGTTTAGGGGCCTCATCTCCCCTAAATAGCTCGATGTGCAGTGATTTTCCTTGTTTCATAGTTATTTTAATATCTAACAAAAATTGTATGTCTATGTATAAATTTATATGCACATTTCTCAAAGTTGTATTCTTACGCCCTTCTTATGTCTCAGGTACTCTGAAACACAGTGGGTCCATTTTAAGTTTTGACTGTTAACTGAACTTCCTAGGAAAGAAAAGGAGCCAAGCCTGTATTAAAGGTTGTAAAAGGTCACTGGGTGAAAGTCTATCATTGTTGAGTTAGAAGGCTGCAGATCCAAACCCAAATTCTGCCTCCAGACCTTTAGCAACTATGCCTTCCCTACTTCCTGTGACTATCACGTGAAAAACCTTTTCGGATGTATTAACAGATCCCCAAGACCTATGGTTCCTTAGGCTTCAGATATCATCGTATAGCTTCTGAAATCCCTAGCACAATTCTGTAGCTTGCTGTGACCTGCTGGCCTACCGGTATAGTCACAAAGTACGTTGATCATGACTTCCGTTTGCTCTTTTGCAGTAAAAACTTCAGTGAACTGTTTTCACGTCGAAACATGTTATGGGGTGTAACCCGAATCTGTTCCTGGACCACAGTCACTGATAGCTGGCTCCAGAACAAACTCTCTTCATGCCCTGTTGCAATGAGAGATGCCTTACAGCGACAATACAGTCAATCTTACAGAGACATAGATAATACCGTCATTCCCATTTTATCCTTAAAGAAAAGAAGTTAGTTTAGACCCTGTGGCGTGAGAAATAAATGAAGCCCTCCTCACACCCTGGCCTGCCCTGCCTTACTTGTGAACGAAACAATGGTTAAACTAACACTGTGCCTGTCCTGGCAATGTGGGGAACATTCTAGATGCTTTGCAGTCTGGACACACCATTTCCTTTCTCAGTGGAGACTCTCCAAGTCTCCCTCTCCAAACAAAACGCCCAGGATTATTTTTGCAGACTTCTGTGGAGTCATTTTTGGACAACACCCTAGAACAGGAAACCACAGTTGCTCCTAAATTTGTACAAGATGGAAATAGATAACATTCTTTAGAAACCGTGGCCACACTTAGTGCCTTCAGGTTTGTGGTGTGACTGATGGTTTGTTCAATGTATTTCATACCTGAACAACTTACAGGAACCTGTGGCCGGGGGTGGGGGGGATTTCCTAAGTCCAGAGGGCTTTTTCTAGAAACCGGAAGTGTGGTGATAATTGATTCAGGCTTTTGGAAAGCCTTCTCAGGAAGATGTGTTGGGAACAACACAGTACTTCAGTGCGAATGATGAGAACACAGTGAGTTGTGGTCCCTAAGGCCGGGTTCTGCCAGTGCCATTAAAGAGTATGTGTTGAACTTGGCATAAATGAGGATGTCGTGGGGGGAGGGGGCTAAAATAACGTCATGGGGTGGATGCCTTTAGACATTTTCATCTCCCTGTGTGAGAAGCCAAAACTTCTCATAGAGGATAGAAACCCTAGGCATATATCCACAGCAGTTGTGCAAGGACTGAGGCGTGTAACTAGTTAGCCTCGGACTGTGTGCTGAAACCAACTTCTCAGGACTAAGTTGATTAAAGTTGGATTCTCACGAATATTTTGTTTTCATGATCAAACAGTTAATCCTTGCTTATAAGTATGTCGTATGCATGGTTGTTTGTGTGTATGTGTGTGTGTATGTGTGGATGCATGTGCGTGCCTGCTTCCGTGTAGACCAGAGATCGACTTCGGTTGTCTTCTTTCTTCTCCATTTTAATTTTGAGGGCAGGGTCTCTCACTGGGTCCAGTGCTTGTCTACTTGGCTAAGCTGCCTGGCCAGTAAACTCCAGCCACCTGACTGTCTCTGGTCCTCCTGTCCTGTCTACAGAGAGACTTCGTGCAGCAGGCTTTTCACTGGCTGTCAGGCCCCCATGCTGGCACTCCAGACACCCTACCCAGTGGGCTGTAGCCCTTGTCCCATGATTCGTTCTTAATTATCATCATAAGTTGTGTATGAATGAATGAAGTACTTCTCACTAGCCTTGATGGCCCACTTGTTTGCCGATCCCAGCTGCTCTAACGGAAAGCACTAGCTGGCTTGATTTCCGTGTGTGTGCCAACCCTTTGTGCAATACTGACATCGCTTTCTGTTTTCTCACAGTGGAGAAAGTTTAATTCAACATTTTATGTATGTGTACAGTTGAACACTTTAGAAGGTTCTCTTCCTCACGGCTCATCTACGTGTGTTTGTAGCGTGTTTCTGTGTTTTAAACCACTGTGGCCTGTCTCCTGATGTGCCAGTCCTGTGTGGTTTGGTCCTCTGAGGGCAGTTCAGACCTTTCGGTGATGTTAGTTGTGAGAGTTTGCCTAACATCTACCTCCGTGGCTGTGTGCGCCACGGCCACGGAGCTACATTTAAAGTTGGCAGGTAGGAAAGCTCCACCTGTAGGTAAATCTAGGGATCATCCTTGCAAAGCAAATCATGTCTTTGTAAGAAGCCTAATAGACTTGAGCGGCGGGTCTCCATTTTAGATCCCCATGTTGTGTCTGGAGTGAGGCAGCTCCTGGGCTGTTTTCCGGTAGGTTCTTTGAGAGTCCATGCATCCATCAGTGATGTGGCAGGTTAGTCCTCGGTGTGTCCCAAAGCCGGTCTTCTTCTTCTCCTGCTCATCTGTGGCAATTGAGCACCTTCTATATGGTACTAAGACAAAATTCACACGTAATGCAATCCTTCCTCAGTCTGTCCGTCAGCCGGCTTATACAGAGATGATCTCGGTTGCTGCGAGGCGATGAAGGAAGCTGGAGAAGCTCCAGGGAAACTGAGGAAATCTCCAGCTTGCAGGAGATTACAGTCATTCATGACCCTGATATAACTTTGTTGTCCATACTGGAGAGACGGCTTCGGGGCTCGGAGTTTTCACTGCTGTTTCCAAGGACCTGAGTTTGAGTCCCAGCGCCCTTGCTGGTCAGCCAACAATGAATAGCTGCCATTCCAGGGGCCCTGGCTCCTCCGGCCTCCACAGGCACATACGCCCCATAACTGCCACATACACACATAATTGAGAAAATGAAATAAACCCTTAAACAGAGGGCTTCACTGTGAAAAGAAAAGCCCAGTCTCCTCGCTGCTGTGGATTGAGAGAGAGAAATGAAGTGGTCATCAGAAGAAAAGGGGCTCTCGGGGAAACTGTGAAGTCAAAGTATCCAACTGCTTTGAGCAGAGGGAGGGTGGCAAATGTCGAGGAGCCAGAAGATGTCCAGCATGGTCTGCCCATGTCATGAACTGGCTGGAAGAGACAGAGGTCGCCTGATCAATGTGAGCATCTTATGTTTTCACAGCTGATGCCTTTTATTTAATGGAAGGAGAAATTGTTTCCTGGAATCAGAGTACAATCCTGTGTGTTACCATTCAAAGTGCGTTCAGATTGTGAAATACCTGTGATTTGGCATCAGGAAGCATGGATCATTAGACCGCATTGGATGGGTTTGTTTTTTTATTTGAACTAGTCTGACTGGTGCCGGGTATGGCAGCTAGGATACTTCGCCTTAGGTAGCATCGTTTGAAGGCACAAAATCAGAAGATGCGGTTTAAAAAAAAAAATAGGTATTGAGATTTAATTGTCACTTTGAAGTAGAACCAAACAATTTATATCGTTTCTTATCATTGTAATTTGCCAGTCTTCAAACTTTGGTGTGATTAACATCAGTGTGACATTGATTGACTGTTGATTAGTTTTTGAGACACTCATGATTTCATGTCGCCCAGGCTGGTGGTGATCGCCTTATCCTCCTGCCTCTAGCTCCTCTACCTACCAAAAGCAAAAGTTCCAGGCATAGACACTACACCAGGCCTGATCTCAGTGGTTCTCAAAACCACTCAAGGCCAAGATGATTGGCTGTGTAGCAATGTATAATAAGCTATTGCCAATTTTCTGGCATGTGATTGAGCCATACTGCCATTGGATCCTTCAATCTAAGGACGGCCTTAGATGACTGTAGGTCCAGCTGTTATCTTGCATGTACCCGAGTTACAGACCTTGATGAGATTCACCCAGGCCTCCCTTGCGTAAAATTGTTACTATTTTTACTGATAGGGCGAGTTATTGATTTCTAGAAGATTTGGGCCTCGCAGCGTGTGATCGTTCTTTCATTTTACGTGCGTTGGTGTTTTGACTGCATGTTTGTCTATGTGAAGGTGTCGGAATCTCTGGATCTAGAGTCCATGGGTGCTGGGAATTGAACCCTGGTCCTGTGGAAAAGCAGTCAGTGCTCTGAACCACTAAGCCATCTCTCCAGACGTGTGATGGTTTCAATCCAGGCGATAGGAAAGTCTTTCTGTAAATTACCCTTGAGGGGGTAACTCTGCCCCTGGCATCTGTCTCAAGGCTGATTTGTTCTGAAGTGAGAGCTGTTTTCACCTCTCTGGACTCTAGGAATGGGGGCGTGACCCAGGCCTGGGTTATACAGGATCCTAAGATTGCTGTGACTGTAACAGAAGTGGACCTGTGGCCAAGGCCATCCAATCTAATCATCCCGTGCTTGCCCGTGTGATGGCACCTTTCTTTAATCCCAACCCTTGGGCGACAGAACTCAGTGGCTCTCTGAGTTCAAGGATTCTCAGGGCTATGTAGCCAGGGTAGACCCTGTCTTAAAAAATAATTAAGAATAAATATCCCATACTTTCAAAATGCCATGCCCAAATTCTTTGCATGTTGAAATGTCTGCTCTTATAGATACATTTAGTAATCCTAAACTTTCTAGTCAGTTCTGAGGGGTGTCACATCAGACAGAGAGCATGGTTTGTACCCGTTTTTATTTGACACCAAGCCTTTTCTTGGCTGTCTGTACCCCATCTCCTATGCAGGGCTCTAAAGGGGTCATCGCTTGACTCTGGGGATGCCTCTGCTTGCTTCACCGCTTGAGCTGCTACCCAGAGAGGGTAGGAAGTCCTCATAGCTGGACTATGGCGCTGCTTCATCTCTGTCTTTTTTTCCTGAAGGATTTAATTAATTGTCTCCGCCAGTTCCCTCAGCTCCTTGGACTTCATATTCTTCTCTTTGCAGCTTACACCTTCATTCTTTGGTAATTAGCTGCACTCTGCTCTCGCGATGTGGAGATGTTCGCATATTGCTTCCTCCTGCTATGGAAGGGTTCTCCCCCGAATCCTGTAATTCTTCAGAATTCTGTGGTTCTGTGGATTCTTGCAAGTTTTTACTTATCCATATTTTGGCCTTCTAGGAAAAACTTCAAAACTGAGTTTGAAGAATTCATAGAAATAGAATTTGAATGTCCATGTGAATGCAAGCTTTATGGTTCTATAATGCTTTCCTTGGATATATAAAATGTGGTCAAGCAAGCATTTTCCAAGGACAGTACATCTGCCCTTGTGGTGATTTCCCGCTTTGGTTCCTCTCTTGGCCTCAGTTCTCAGGTTGGCTGTGTACTGGGCCTTTTTTCCTGAGGCTTCCTGACAAGGAAGCCCTTTGAACTGTTTGAATACCTGCTTCCTGGATGTCTGGAGATGGGGAAGAAAGGCAGCCAATTAAGCCAGTGAAGCTTGGGTTGGGTGGACTGGTGCACATGGGTTGGTGAGGAAGTAGGAGACTGTGACTGCATTAGGGAGAAGCAGGTGCCTGTGTGTCATTTGGGGACATACTTCCCTTCCCACCCCTGGGTGCCCATCCTCTGATACTCTTCCTCCTCCATGTTTCCTTCATCATGGGCTGCCGTCCCTGCCTCTAAGACCAAAAATTTACTCAAGCTATGAAGTACACTTAACAGAAAATTTACCCTTTAAAGTGTACATTACAAAATGTTAGGGGTCTGGAGAGATGCCTCAGGGGTTAGGAGCACTGGCTTCTCTTCCAGAGGTCCCGAGTTCAATCCCAGCAACCTCATGGTGGCTCAGAACCATCTCTAATGAGATCTGGTGCCCTCTTCTGGCAAGCAGGTATGCATGCAGGTAAAACAAGTAAATAAATCTCGGGATGTTAGAAATACAGTGTAGCAATTATGCCCACCTGGTTTCATTGTTTCCATCACCTGGTTCAGAAACCTGCTCTGCACTGAGCCCCTTCATTCTCTCTCCAGTATCTCCTCAGCCTCTGGTGTCCACAGATCTTCCTTAGTTGAGGAGAAGAAAAAAAAAAACTTTCTTTCTTTCTTTTTTTTTTTTCTGAGACAGTTTTGCTAGATAACCTAAGCTAGCCTCACACTTGCAGCTGTCCTTCTGTCTCTGATTCCTGAGTGCTGGGATGGCCGCATGTCCAGCCACACATGGTTAGGACAGATCACACAGAAGGTATTTTCAAAGAGATTGCAAGAGCTTTCTTTTAGCCTGTGTTGTAAGCACAATCTGAATGGAATCTTGGCAGGCACCTCCCACCTCCCCATCTTGGCACCGCTCCTTCCTTACCACCGCCCTGGGACGACATGAGGTCTGTCCTTCTGCACTTTGTTCTCTGCCTGTAGAAGGATACGTTCATGGTGTTCAGTTCACTTCCTGGTTGTTTCTCATGATGGGATTAAAGGACGCCCTCCCCTCTTTTATGAATATGTATCCAGGGCCTTACAGAGAGTTCTGATGCATTCGCTCATAGCCCCATAAAGGGTCTGCCGTGTGGAGAGCCCATAAATTACTCAGTCATGGCTGCTCTTGGACGACCATTAACTATGTAGCGATTAATCTAGAGAAATTCCCATGGTGGTCACTGGACAGGTGAAATTGGTCCCCTTTGCATGTGAGGGCACTGAGCCACACGTTTACCGTAAGTCACAGAAATAGCTCTCTTTCGCCAAGCTGTCACTCAAACTGACGTCTTCCAAGTTAACTCTATCACAATCCAATCCAACGTGTTTCTTCCTCTGCATGTTGTTCCCCTGCTTTGGCGGATAAATACTCTTCTCGGGTTGTGGCCATTTCTTTCCCTGATGAATTCCCACCCTACCTATATATTCTTTTGTGTGCCTAATCTTTGTTCTTTACTGAAATAGTCTCATGTACTTAGTATAGACACTCCAAAGATTGAGCCACATAAATGGTGTTATGGGCTGGAGTCAAGGTTCCTAGGATTAGATTTATGCTGTTCTTGCATAGGGACACAAGTTTAGTCCCAGCACCTATGTTGATTGTTTCACAAGAGCCTACAACTCCCCTTTTAAGTTAGGACAGAGCTTCTCAGCCTTCCTAATGCTCGACCCTTTAATACAGTTTTTCATGTTGAGATGACCTGCAGCATAGCATTATTTCATTGCTACTTCATAACTATAATCTTGCTACTGTTGTGAGTTGTTGTGTTTTCAGATAGCCATAAGTTGCCCCAATGATAGGGTCATTCTACTTTCAAAGCAGTTTGAGACCCAAGGTTGAGAACTGCTGACTTAGGGGCTCTAATACCTCTGGCCTCTGTGGTATTTCTATTGGTGTGCACGTCAAACACCCTCCTGCACACACATAAATACATAATTTAAAAACAAAAATAAAAGCAACATTGTTACTTCAGAAATGTTAGATTGCAGATTGTACTTGAGAGTTAGGATTAGAAGGTCCTTTTTAGATCTACTAGTGCATGCTATGTATTCGACGCAAACATACCCAGAGAGTTTGAGTGGTGAACTGAAGTTCATCCAGCCCTTCTGTGACCGAGGCATGACTTGAATCTCCATCTGCTGAATCTGTATGCCGTTCTGAATGTCATATATATAATGTCTCCTTTAGCAAGCCTCATCCATTGGCAGTGGCTGTCTGAGCATCAAGAGACAGTAGCTCTGCGTCCTTGATATTTGACGTCTGTCACATATACACCAGGTACCTACAGTCTGAAGCGATATAAAAATTGTCTTTTCTATGGAGCACTGAGAAAACAATTGGCATGTCCAAGTCCACCTGCCTTAATCCCTGATTAGATGACATTTCCCTGTAAACACTCTGTTGGTTCTATGCTTGTGTGGTGGTTTATGTGATTACAGAGATAGTCTCAGCATAGAGTATTGGCAGTGATCGTTCTTGAATAGAGGTAGAAAATTATTTTAGGATTTTTAGGAGTCAACCTAGGGATCTCACACAAAGTAAAGTGAAATAAGTCTTGGTCTTAGTTGGTCAGTATTTGTTTTTATTTTTAATGTTGCAATAGTTGGGTCTTTATACTATACCCTTGGAAGGAGTAATTTATTTCCTATTACTTGATTTATGTTTACTAATTCCTTTTGAATATTGGCTTTTTGAAATTTATTTTATTCTTTAATCAAACGTAGTGTTCTGTCCTTTGAAAGCAATGACAGATCTGGCTGAACTGTGTGTAGCCAGGACGAGGACATCAGAGCTAGTGAAACCTGTTCCCAGTGGACTGACCTGTGTAACAGCATCCCTGGTCTCTACCCAGTGTGATCCACAGCGTCTCAGTCTTCCACTCTGTCTTTCCAGCATCAGCCACTGAAAATTTGCAGGACACCTTGCCAGTCCCCCCTGTGGGCAAGCTCATCATTGCCCGAGAATTGCTTATTCAAACGGGTCTGTGTTTTCAGTAGATTCGAATGGAGTTTTACCAGCTCATTTCCCTGGCCCATTGGAGTTCTGCTGGGTGCTGAAAAGCAGCAGGAGTCCATGCAGGAGTTAGGACACTCTCCTGTGGAGAAGGCTGCTTTTGTCCCTGTGGAACAGAGCAGGAAAACCTCAAATACAGAAGCCAGGGTTCCAGCTGTTGCTCACTCTGACCCGGAAGCCCCGTTCAGAAAGTGAACGCAGAAGAGTTTCAGGGGCCGGGGGCTTCAATTATTTTTAAAATATGTTATTACCAAGTCCTTTTTTCCTCCTGAACGGATCTTCGGCTTCACAGAGCTCCTAAAGCTTATTTCATTCTTTAAAAGGGGGACAATTTTGCCACTTAGTTTACAAAGCAAGCTTGTAAAGCAAGCAGTGTTATGATGGAAATATCGTATAATCAAGGGATTAAGCCAAGTGGGCTGGGACATGTCGATTATTTTCTGAGTGCTGTAGAGAAAGACTGCTTTCACATTGCCTTAGATTGTAGGTGTCTGGTGGATATCATTTGAACAAGCAAATGGGCGTTTGTTCTCTGGCAGTACTTTAATTAAGAAACACACCAGAGTAACACATGACTTCTCTAGAAAACAGGTCAGAATCGGCCAGTTTGGGGTGAAGTGGGGCTGAAATCTTAGCAGCTCCTCAGTTCCTTTTCCTGGCAATTTCTCTCTGAATTTTAATTCTGATGCCTTCATGTATGTTTGGAGGGAGACTATAAATAAAAATTTTAAAGACTCTAAACACAGTGCTTATATCTAGCATGCCAGACTAGATGATTACAAATTCCAAGTTCCTTTTTACCGAGCTGTCTCTTTACCAATTTAGAAATCAGTGTTGTTTACTTTCCCCCTGATATGAAGGCCATGATGCAGGACTTGGCAGTGAGGAGACCAGCAAATTTCTGATTGAAGATTTTTATTATTTTTCTTGCCACTTCTCTGCTTTACTGAGAAATCATTTAAGTACCATAGGGGCTAATCCACATTAATCTCAAAGGGAATGATAACATTTATTCTCAAAACCATGCTGGTTCAGTTGTACATGAATTCTAATGTTTTTCTAAGCGTTTGAAGATCTCTGGGTTCTTCATGATTGAATACCATTGACTGTTGGATTGAGTTGGTTGTGGATGTTGGGCTGTCGGTCAGGGTGCTAGACCGGAAGGCAATCTTAGTCCTATTGCCCTCTAAGTCAACAGTTGCCATCTTGGTTTCAGGTGATCTTGTCTTTCCAGGTGACCCGGATTTTACGAAACATCTGATCCCATCCCTGCCTCTGGAAACTACTGGTTGATGAAGGCAGTGTGGTGGTGATGCCTAGGGTGTAGAGCGTAGCTGACTTTCAAAATTGAAAATTTGAGAGAAATATTAGCTCCCTCTAGAAGACCAAGAGATCCCTTGGCTACTTCTCCCACATGTGTGTGTATGTATGTTGTCTGGTTATGTGGTTGCTGAACCATGGGAATGCTGCTCTCTTCATTCATAAACTTTATCATTTCAAAAACATGTATAAGGATCAACACAGTAAATTGACTGTTTGGGGCTAGTTTCTTTCATCTCGGTTTTCTGGAGGAAATCATCCGAGTTCTTGTGCGTTAGCAGTTTGTCTCTATTTATTGTGGTTTTTTTTTTTTCAAGTGCACAATGCCATCCTTAAGAGGATGTTTTGAGAATTAGCCTATAATACGGAGGGTTCAGTGACATGGCTGTAAAGGCAGCAGGCTTGCTGTAATTGTTGTGCAGTAATTCCTCTGAGTTCCGTTTTCTTTCTTTTTTTAGTGCAAGGGAGGGAAATGGTGTAGGCAGGCTTTGTCCGACCAGGGTGGAAAACAAAATCCCGTGAAGATATTGATCAAAGGCTACCCTGTAGAGCAGGTCCTTGAGGGAGGGAATGCTGACTGCCTTTTACTGTCTTGCTCTTGGCTGGTAGTAGAGCCCAGCCCTTTGTCATCAAAGCCTTGGAGAGCCGCTCCACATAAAGGGAGATGAAGCCGAGCTGCAGAAGATGCTCGCCTTTGTTGTTGTGAGTGTGCAAAGAATTGTTCTTTGCTATTGGCAAAGTAATTTGCAGCTCCAGGTGAGCCCCGATCGGACACAGTGGCTCTTGCAGGCCTGGTAGGGAGGCCTAGATTGGTGTTAATTAGTCAGAGGTGGGGATGGAGGGCTTGTGTTGGCACACTCCGTCAACACAGAGTTTGTCCTGGTGGCCTGGGCACATTTCTCAGCGGTCATTGCTCTGGCAGTCAGTTAGAGTTGCTGGTGCCTGTGGATTTTATTGCACTATTTAAATTTTCTGCCATGTGTCTGTAGTCAGTGTGTACTGCTGTTTCATTGATTCGGTATGAATTGTGAAATTAAATTAAAAGAACCTATGGGGTAGAATAGTGAGAGAATTAAAGCAAACAGGTCAACGTTCTTTCCTCTTAGAGTGTGTCCTCTGGTCACGAATGTAGTGAAACTCTTTGATACAGAGCCCTGAATTTGATACAGAGGCCCGAGAAACCGGGGCCTCCTGTGGATGTAGGCCCAGGAACCACTCCTAAGATGAGCGGATTGTTAAGAGTGTGGCTTCCTCCAAGCTCAAGGATTTCCCAAGTGTGGTAGAGGACTTTTACCTGTCACTGTCTGACCTTGTTTTCTTCCTTGCTTGTAACAGTTGATTTACAGGCTTCCTTCTTCATTTGTTTCTATCTAATGTCAGCCCATTTTGTGTTAAGTCGCTACCTCACATGCAGCTTTGAAGAGAGAACTCACAGGATGCAGTTGCCCAGAACCCTTCATGCAGGCAGAGCAGCTGGGTGCCAAGTGCAGGGAGCCAATTGAACAAATCAGTCATTGGACCAGGCACAGGCAGCTTCCCTTCTGCAAGGAAAGACTTGATGGGGGCCTAGTGGTTCTTTTTCTCTCCCTGCCTTCCCCTCCTCTTTCGTGTGTGTGTGTGTGTGTGTGTGTGTGTGTGTGTGTGTGTGTGTGTGTATTTTATGTGCCTCATGAAGGTCCTTGTGGAGGCCAGAGACTTATCCTGGGTGTTTTCTTCAATCACGTTCATCTTAATTTTTGAGAAAAGGTCTCCCATGGAGGTAGCCTGAGAGCCCCTGGATCCTCCTATGTAGTTGATTACAATAAAATCGTCCCACACTAGCTCAGAATGGAGTATAATAAAGGTTTCTTTATTTAGGGGTAGACTCACAGATCAACAGTCCTCTGCAAGAGTGGGAAACAGGAACTGAATCCAGCAGCCGAGAGGGGGATGTGCAGTTTTTTCTTTTGAATATATAGTACACGCAGCCACGCCTAGAGTAGGCCAATAGACTATCTCACCTTCCTTAGGCATCTTTAGTAGTCATTTTTTTTTTTTTTGGTTCCTGCATGTCCAGTTTATACAGCACACCAACAAGCAGTCCAGGCAAGAGCAGGTTCTTGCCCAAATGGCTAGCCTTGCCACATTGAAGGCAAATTTCGTAATGAGTTTCTTCAGTGCCCATCAACCTCTCTGAAGTAATTAGTGCTACCAGAAGCAGACATCTCTCACTGTTGAGAAAAGTCTAATTTCTTAAAACATTTTAAATGCCGTATTCTGTATGTCTTTAAAAGATTTGAAGAATATCTACCCATCTGAAATATATCTCTGTAACATGACTACAAGCTTGACTATTAATAGATGACTATCTGTTAGCCTGTATTTTTAATTATATATTAAATTTTAAATGAGCTGCACAAATACAATACCTTAATAAAGAGCAGAAATATACACATAACAATTGACCTTAAATTTGTATGAGTAGACCAAGGTCCATACCAATGCATAAGTATTCATCTCTACGTCTTATCCCCCTTTAAATGAAGCAGCCATTTATAAACAGTATTTGGGAATTTGGGCATAGTTTTTTTTTTTTTTAAGCTGCTTTTTTCTTTTTGTTGGGTGAAGTATTTTGGAAGGTTTATGGAGACCTTTCTATGGGTTTTGGTCCTTAAACCACATTAGTCTAGAAGGAATTCTCAGGTTCTCATCTTCCATGGAAAAAAAGCAGGACCTCTTTTTTTTTTTTTAAAGCAACATATCCTTAGACCCAAATTTTGAAGTCAAGATACCTTTAAAGGGGCTGGAGAGATGGCTCAGTGGTTAATAGCACTGGCTGCTCTTCCAAAAGTCTTGAGTTCAATTCCCAGCAACCACATGGTAGCCCACAACCATCTGTAATGAGATCTGGTGCCTTCTTCTAGAGAACACTGTATACTTAATAAATAAATTTTTTTTTTAAAAAAAGATACCTTTAAAATATATAGGTTAGTTTAGCTTAGCAGCCTGTACAATGAACTCTTTCTCTGTACTTAGCTCATTCATAGTCAAAAAATGCAAAGAACACAATAATATACATAATTTAGACTCTGTGTGTTTTTTTTATTTTTATGTGACACTACTACGGGATTATTTGCAAGCTGGCAAAGGGACTGGAGGGATAAACACATACACACACAGACAGTATGCCCCCTTTGTGTTCAGGTTCAGCTTATATAGGGCTCTGGCCATGCTCCAGCTCTCGGATCTTTCAGCTGCAGGCCCACCAGAAATCACTCCCCTGCCATCAGGGTCTCCTGCTCAGAGTAGCTGCAGGCTGCTCAGAGCAGAGGAAAACAAGTTGTTTACAGGAAATTCAGGGTCTGGTGGTCTGCAGTTCCCAACATGTGGCTTATTTTATTATCTGAACTTTTTAAATCTGTATGCTGTCTCATGAAAGACTTTGTTTTATTCTTTTTTAAGCCTATGTGATTTATCTAACACTATGACCCACTCAGAGGTCTTTTTTATCTGACTCTGTCTTTATTGTGTATTAGTAATCACTTTCTGACCAGAAGTGCTCTTTGGTTTAAATGTTATGCGGGCATGGCTAGGACCAACTCCACACAGTACAACATGGTGGAGACATGCCCACTGCCCCAGCTCCAGGGACACAAACCCCATTTAAGTGCTTGTGGCTTCCTGAAAAAGTCAGAGTTCATGCTGCCAGCACAAACCAGGTAGCCACTGTTTTTTGGTTTTTTTTCTTTTGTTGAGACAAGGTTTCTCTGTCATTTTGTTGCCTGTCCTGGAACTAGTTCTTGTTGATGAGGCTGGCCTTGAACTCACAGAGATCCTCCTGCCTCTGTTTCCAGAGTGCTGGAATTAAAGGTGTGTGCCACCTGGCTAAGCCATCTTTCTTATGCTGAGTCAGTAAGCCTTCTGCGAACGCTGCTGCCCCTCCCCTCGCTGCCAGCAGGCAACACCTATGTGAAAAAAATATGGCTACTAAGAAGCCGTGCTTAGCTCTGTTCTTTTGTGCGTAGAATTTTTAAAAACTCTCTCAGGTTTTATGTGGATGTAGTTTAGTTGCCCATGTTGGCGCCATTATTTAGACAGAGGCTGCTCATTCATTTCCCGGCTGCCCACACCCAAAATAATCACACAAAAACTGTATTAATTATAACACATTTGGCCAATAGCTTACACTTCTTATTAACCAACTCTTACATCTTAAATTAACCCATTTCTATTATTTTAGATTTTATCACAAGGCTTGTGGTTGCCCTGTAAGGTTCTGGGACTCTGTCTCCTTCGGCAGCTACATACCGTCTGATTCCACCTCCTTTTCTTCTTCATCTCTGCTTGAAATTCCCATCTTGCTCTATTCTTCACCACCAAAGCAACTTCTTTATTAACCAATGGTAATAAAACCTATTCACAGCATACCGAGGGGAACCCCACACTCCTACCCATTCCCCCTGGAGCGCTGGGATTGCAAGTATGATGCCGCATCCCTAGTGTTTTGGGAAAAACTCAGGTCCTCAAGCTTATGCAGCAATCACATCACCGAGGGAGCCATCTTCCCCACCCCCACCCCACCTCCAGTCGCTTTTCTGTGCCCTCTTCTTCTGTCAGAAGTGACATCACAACTTTAATCCCAAAGGAGCACTTCTATACAAATGACCCAGCTTGTGCTATGTAAAGCCTCATAGACGAACTGAAACATCATCACCCCTGCTCCCCTCTATCTAGGTTTGGCAATTCCCAACCCGCTAAATTCTGTCTCCTTGCTGGCATAGTAGCTACCCTGTGCCTTTTAAGGGTTCTGGGAGAATGAAGGCAAATTCTAGGGGGATTAGGGACCAGAGACATTTGCTTGTCACTTGATCTTTCTCTAATCAACTCTCAGTTTCAGCTCTGCATGGTGAAGTGAATTTGTTTCGGCCCCTTAATTTTTCGCCATGCCACTGCAATGATCGGGCTGTGTTTACCATCTTTAAATGCAGTTCACTAGCCATCCGGCACAGCGAAATAACCCAGGCCTGTTAAAGTTTTCACCTCTGCATCTGTGCTCGGAAACTGAGAGGAGGCCAGGATGGAGAAGCACATTGGAAAGAGGGAAGAAGTTCTGTTGCCTCAGGACCTGAGTGTGTATCTTCTCTTCCTATGAGACTGTTCCACAGTGTCCTCCACACATCTTGTTGGAATGCTTCTATAAGAGCTCCGTCGGAGTACTGTGGTGTCTTGAAATTGCCCAGCATTAAGATGCCTCTGTCATGGGCCTTTTCAGCCATCCTCTCTCTTACCTGCTTTGAGACTCTTTTCATGTATGCTTCCTCCAGTGTTAACTGCTCAAGCAATTGGCTGCATCTGGTGTCTGGTAATTGAGGGCCATCTTTGCTGATTGGCAGAGACGCTGCTGCTTTTGTCCCGGGGCATCCTGGGGAGTTACTCTGGATCTGTGGCCAGGAGGCAAATGCCTTTGGTTTTTGTGGAGTCAGAACCAGACGGATTAGAGTGTTATTCTCATTCTCGGTTCTATCCATGCACATCGAACAAGCCTAACAGTAATGGTGGCAATGGTGATAATAACAGTTCTCGGCAGTTGATAGCCACGCGTGAGGCCTCCGTGGAGGCCTCCTGTGGCTCGCCAGAAATTCCATAAGAGGTTTTTTTTCTATTTTATAACTAGAAAAACAGAAAAAGGGAGGAGGCACCTAGAGGTTCGTCCAAAAGATTTTTCTCATCAATAGTGAGCCCATGACTTCAACAGTACTCAGCCCTTCCTAAGGGTGAAGTTAATGTTGACTGTGACTTGTACCCTATTGTCCCCTCAGCTGTGGAGCACAAAAGGTCAAGGTCACTATCCTTCAGATGACCTTGAAACGGGTGGTCATCAGATCATTCTGTCTTAGAAGTAACCCCTCCTCTGCCCTGCAGACAGAATAGGAACAACAGGTGGCTTCCTGGCACGAACAGGGCAGAGTCCGCTCACCTCACCTCTGTGAGGCTCTTCCTCTCTGGGCCTGCACTTTCTGCTGCAGAGCCCAGATTCCGGAGGCTGCTACCCCGGGAGAGCACATTGCTGTGCTGGCTCAAGAGCCTGGGCAGGGCAGCCTCTGAAGGCTCGGGCCATGGGGTCCTTTTTATTTTCTGCTGGCTTCATCTTTCCTTTTCTAGAAAGTGCCGAGCTACAGCAGTTTCGGAGGACCCTGACAGCTAATTATCATCCGGCAGGCTGCTGCCATAACAGGCCTGCATAGTGCAGTCAGTCAGAAGGGCTGAGCTTCATTTACAGGCTTGTCTTTAGCTCCTTGACGCGGGGTGAGTAGGGGGGCGCATTTTGGGAAGACTGGCCAGGTACCTCTGAGAATGCCTTACAGCTGAAGCAGGGTTCTTCTGCCTCTGTGCCATGCTAATCTGTGCAGTGCTATCTTTCCAATATCTGCGGTGGTTGACATTCATCGGTCAACTCTCTAGACTAACTACCTACAGTGACCTTCGCTAGGGTGGTCACTTTCATTGCTCTGACAGAGTACTTGACACGAAGGACTTCAAGGAGTGGTTTATTTTGGGTCGCATTCCCAGCGGTTCCGTTCCATGGCCTGCTAACTTCATTGCTTCCAGGGCTGAGTTGAATTAGAAACATCATGGAGGGAAGGTTGCTCACCTCATGGCACCTGCAACCAGGAAGCAGAAAGAACACAAGAGGACGGGACCAGGGACAAGATTGTCTTCACCAGTGACCCATCACATCCACCTTCTTCCTCCAACTAAGTCCCACTTTCTAAAGGTCCATTCACCTTTATTCTCTTCAATAGTTGATTCCATTGATGTCCTTAGCCCTCCCATCAATGTCCTTCTTCAGATGACCTTGAGACTGCTCAGAATCAAATCATCCTGTCTTGGAAGGAGCCCCTGCCCTGCCCCGCAGACAGAATAGTAACAGCAAGTGGCTCCTGGCTCAAACAGGGAAGACTCCACTCACCCAGTTCAGATCTGTGGTTGTCTCCTCAGTCGAGAGACCAGCCTCCGATACTCAAGTGTGGCTGAAGCCCTTCCCCTTATGAGGTCAGAACTGGGATCAGTCTATCGTGGCAGAATGCCTTCCTAACTGTTGGATGCTCTCGTCTCTTCCATGCGCCAGCTAAAATTTTTTTTATTTTGTCCCTAGTAACACATAATTGTACTCACAGGGGACCGTGATCATTTTCTTCCGCCAGGCGCAGAAGGTAGATGGTGCCGGATGCTCCAAGACATCTCTCACTTCTTTGCGGACCTTTGTGGAATTAGGCCATTGATCATGCCTTTGTTCTAGAACACCTGGTGGTGGGGGAGGATGGGAGAATGAGCAGTAGATGTGGCTGCTTCTGCGGTAGCAGTTCTCATGTGACTTGGGCATTGGCTGTGCTTTTCTGCAGGGGGAAGTTTGTTTGCAGTGAGAGCAGACCCTGAGAGCCAGGGCCCAGGTTCACAGAAGGGTTCTGCTAGAGTCCCGGGGAGGGCGCCATCCTTCCGACGCGGCCTCTTCCCTCACCAGGCTGCTTACGTTTGGAAAGAGATCTATCTTTACCAGATGGCCGCCTGGCCAGTGAAGTTCCTTCTGGAGACGAGCAGGGCTCCCTGTCACCCGTGATTCATCAACAGCAGGTTTTGACGGCAGCCCCTCTGGTTGCCTGGCATGGCCGCTTACCCCCTGCTTTCCAGAGCTTGCAGCCTTCCTTCCTGGCCGAGGAGCCAGTGTGCATGGATACACATCAGCAGCCCTTGTTGAGCTGATTTGAAGTGAGAATGGTTAAATGGGTAATGGATGGAAGCAGACAGCCAAGGGAAGCCTGCGCCTGCTGGATAACTGCTTGGTTTACAGGGCTGGGCAGTGTGAGGAGTCGAAGTTGATAAGCTTTCAAGGTGAATCTTTTCCTTTCTTTTATTTTATAATAACTGCTTAATAATTGATGATTTTTTTCGGAACCATACTCTTTGCTTTCTAAATCTAATACTCATTCGATCCTTTCATGACTTGTAGCTTGCTATTAATAATGGGGAAAGGGGAGTCTAGTGGGGTGAAATGGAGCCTCCCCCGCCACACACACACAGTTTGATAACTGGTGGAAACTGGTTTGAAAACACGTCCTAATGGCTTCTCTTAAGGAACTCCGAGTTCAGACAAGCACTTGGTGGAATTCCTTACAGCTGACCTTGGGGCCAGCGCCTGGTTCCTGCTGTGCTCACGAAGTCTGTGTGCTTCAGTTAGTCTCCCCAGGGAGACTGAGCATTGACGGTTCTGCTGAACTCAGGACCTTTCCTGGGCATCCAGAGCACAGGAGCTTCCGTCTGTGTGACGCTCCTTGGCCTGTGGTCTAGCAAATAAAATTAGTGCAACACAAGTGGTATCCTGTGTTAGTATAAACCTCACGCTCACCCAGGGGAAGGATTATAAAGGCCAAGAAAGGGGCATGTTTATGGCCGAGTTTAGAGTTTTGCTCTTCCTTTACAGTGTTATTCACTTTATTATCAACCTTCTCCCTTATTTACTGAGACAGGAAAGGTTTCATGTAGTCTAGGCTGGCTTCAGACTTGCTCACTGGCTGAGAATGCCCTTGAACTCCTGATCCTCTTTTTGAAAAAAATTTATTATTTACTTTATATGTGTGGGTGTTTTTACCTATACGTATATCTGGGCACCATGTCTGCGGTTCCCTCAGGCCAGAAGAGAGTGCCAGTTTCATGGTCTGGAGTTTCAGATGGTTGTGGGCAACCTTGTGGGTGCTAGGACTCAAACTGGGCCCCTCTAAAAGGGCAACCCACGCTCCTAACCATGAAGGCATCTCTCCAGCCCCTCCTGACCCTCTTGCCTACATCTCTTTGTGCTAGGATTACAGGCATGTGCTGATCACCTGGTTTTATTCAGTGTGGGGCTCAAACCCAGAGCCTCATGCCTGCTTGACAAGCATGCTCTCGCTGACTAAGGACCCCATGGCCGCTAGGCAGTGAGACTCCCCTGACTGAACCTCTCCCCAGGCCTCACCTCCTCATTCCCATGCAGCGGGTCTGTTTAGAAAAACCACTGAAGTCATACTGGTTAATTCCACTTTGATGCTACCTACAGCTCTTTTTAGAATCTCAAACTGAACCCCAGATGTCCATGTGCTGGAAGAAAGATGTGCACCCTGGCCTCCTGCTTCCCTGCTCATCTCCCCTTCCAGGGTTACCATTTTCTGTCCTGTTCTCATTCTGTGAGTTGGATTTGGAAGGGTTTTTTGGGCAGAGTGAACACATTTGGCTTATGGAATTGCCTTGAGGGCAATTTATAGCAGAAAATTGTTAGGAGGGAGAGAGAGGGAGGGAGGGAGAGAGGGAGGGAGGGAGAGAGGGAGGGAGAGAGAGGGAGGGAGGGAGAGACTGTAAGAGCATGTGCACAGGAACACACACACACACACACACACACACACTCACACACTCGCACAGGAATAAAGCAAGCCATCCAGAGCTGAGGTCAAATATGATTTCTCCTTGTGCTCAAGGTCTCTTAATATTTTGAAATCCTTGGAGCATCAGCCTGTGTACCTGAAATAGCCTCATATTTAATTCAACGCACATTTATTACAGGGTCTGATTTGAAGGCTCGCACAGAATTCTTTGAAAGATCCTAGCAGAGTCATGAGATCTTTTGGCTCTTCGTTTGGTCACCTCCACAAACATATTTGGTCAGTCTGCTCTCTCTGTCATTCCGCTTTGCACAAGTCAGGTGGCTTCCCCCTGTGGTCACTGTGGCCTTCCCGCTGCTCACTTTCTCTTGACTGAGGATATCCCTGCTGGGATGCTGCCTAGTACCCCGATCTCTCCAGAGCAGTGGTTTTCAACCTATGGGTTTGCACGCCTTTGTGGGGGGTCAGTCAACCCTTTCACAGGGGTCAAATATCTGATATCCTGCATATCAAGTATTTATATTATGATTCATAACAGTAGCACAATTACAGTTAGGAGGTAGCCATGAGAATGATTTTATGGTTGGGATCACCACAACATGAGGAACTCTGTTAAAGGGTCAAAGCGTTAGGAGGTTGATGTATCTTTGTCGAAATCAGGATAGAGCTGCTACTTTTTTTTTTTTTTGAGACAGGATTCCTTTGTGTAGTCCTGTCTGCTCTGGAACTCTTGGAGATCCTTCTGTCTCTGCCTCCCATATGCTGGAATTAAAGAACTACACCACCACTGCCCAGTATTAGCTGATGCTTTTGTCCAAAGGGTATCTCTGTACACTCAGCTGTGTGTGGCGCTCGGTAAGAGGCGCAGAATGAAAGTCTGTCTTGTTGGTAGATCTTTGTATGAAAGGAACTCATGGTTCAGTACTTTGCATGACTAGGAAAATGTAGAGACCTAAAATGCTTATTCACCTCTCTCTTTAGTGCTGACACACTTTTGAGATAAGTCCAGTGGCTTCTTGGATGTATTAACCTTCTGTGTCCTGCTTCCTTCTTCTCTGCCTGCACATGACCATGGCCTCCACTTCTCCTCCCTCCCGCCTGGTCCTCCTCCTTGCAGTCCAAACTTTCCCCCTATTCTGTCAAACCACCACGTACTACTAATGGTCCTGAATCTTGACACCCTTTTCTTGGGGGACAGGGGTCAGCTTTAGTTTTGGTTGGACACCCGTATTTGTAACACAGTAGCATAGAGTACCCAGTATTGTTTATGGTTTCATCACAAATATTTATATAAGTGCTGTTATATAAGATATTATTGCTTTTATTCCCTTTGTTTGGGATGTTTATGTTAAGAGTATACAACCATACTTGTATACACATACACATATGTAATTACATACATATAATAGTGATGCTGTATCTTTCAATACAAAATGGATAAATATTTCTTCCTGTCAGTTCTGTGCACCATATGGTTCTGTGAGACCTATGAAAATGTTGTGTATGTTTGAACCTTGTAGCGTTACTGAAATCCTGGTAAAAATAGAGAAATAATAACAGTGATATTAATAACTGGATTGTGTTAGGTGTCTGTTTTTGGTTTAAGTAAAGAGTCTCAGGAAAACCTCAGTGTCACTGGGGTTCTCTCTTTAAATCACTGTGTGGAAGCAGCAATGGGGTAGAGCTGCACACAGAGGTTTGGAAGAAGTACTGACAGAGGTGGGTATTTTATACTGCGTCCTGCAAGAGTGGACAATAGAGCATCTTGGAGATGCTTCTTGTAGGTTCCTTTGCCAGTGTCCCCTTTTAATAAAGGGCACCCGGTTTTATTCCATAGAGCCCCACCCCTCTCCTGGCTCTGTTAGATCCTGTTGATATTGTGTGGCAAACTTGCTAGTGACCTCTATGCAAAGAGGAAGGTTGTGTTGACATTGAGAATTTGTTTTCAACACCTTCAGGCTTTAGAATTTACCTTGCACTCAGCTTTCCATTGATTCTGGCATAGCTGCTTCCAGCAGCCACCAAGGCCTTTTGAAATTGCAGCTCCTGAGCAATGCTGCCTCTTTGCCTTTTCCTTGCAAGGGAGACAAATTGCTCCCTCTGCGTCACCCCATTTTGTATCTCAGCAAGGCTGTTTAACTTTAAGGGCTGTGGGCATTAAGGACCCAGGGTTCTGTGTTTCTGAGCTGATGTTGTTTTTGCCCAGCCTAACCGAAGCCCAGCTCAGAGCCAAAGATTTCAGCAGCAAATCCCCTGACACCTGAGATCCCTTGGCTCTACTCAGTCAATGCAGTGAGGCTGGCTGCTAGGATAAGGGAGCTTTACTCGTATCCTCCATGGACTGTTGAAATCTCAGCAAGGGAATCATTTTTCAAAACATCTTCTTCTGGGAAGGATTGGGCCAAATAAATACATTTACTGTGGAAAAGAGCACACACTTAAAACTGAAGCAGGTCTTCTCATGCAGCTGGGCTTTGACAGTCAGAATGGGAGGAATTGGCTCTAGGACTTGGCTTGGTGTCTCACAAGGTTTTGATTGTGGGCATGTGGTTTATTGGTGAGCTTCAATGTCCATAGTCTGATGGTGCAGTAAGATGCTATGGACTGTGTTGTTCCGACTCAGGAACAGCCGGTTTGTTTATCACAACTCCCCAGGGAATGTGTTTTCACATCTATAGAAAGGGGCTCTGTTGTTTCTCTTGGTGAGTTTTCCTAGCCATCTTGCTAGGCACTGTGCCAATGTGTTCTTCATGAACACCAACCCAACTCCAGGCTGGTTCATAGTGAGTTTTGTATGTCTGGTCCATGTAATTCCAGGATAACTCAAGGCTGGTTCCTATGTGAGCCTTGTATAGCTCGTCCAAGTGATCCCAAGATAATTAAAGCTTGGTTCATATGTGAACCTTGTATATCTGGTCCATGTGATCTTAAGATAACTCAAGTCATAGCAGATGGAAAATTCCCAGGTCAGGAAAACCACTGCTTTGCACAGAGGCTTTCCTAATCCCTATCTCCCACCTCAGAGTTATCTTTAACCAATAGAAGGAGGACTGTGGCTAAGACCGATCCATCAGTGGGAAAATGAACACTCATCACGGAATGAAATGGAACTTGTAAAATCTTTCATATTTGTTTTCAGAGTTCTGGGAAAGAGGATAGAATGATAGAAACCCACATGTGAGTTATGTAGTAATTGAGTAAAGTTGAAAACCCATGTGCTTGACAATCAGGGAACTCATTTGTCACATAGAAGAGTTTCTGATTCTTCCAGCTGTGCTGGCATTGTGAGGACATTTATAATTTATAGTGGCATCTTGTTCTACGAGCTGCCACTGGAAGAGCCGTCACAGGAAACAGGTAAGCCAGGTTCCTGTCGTTATTGTCTGTGGTTCCTCCCAGCCCCGCATTCCTTTCCAGACTGCGGAGCTGCTAAGAAATAAGAATCTGAAGTCATTGTGAATCTACTTTTCTTTGCTTAAACTTCACATCTTCTTGTTACCACAGATAGCAAGTAAATGTGACAAAAAACTTAAATCTTGTCAGATCCCAATAATGACTGTGTAGCTGTCAGTTACATTGTTTCTGGGTATCTGTCATTTGCATTGTTTCTGGGTATTTGAACAGAGTTTCGACTTCAAATTGCTTGTGGAATAAAAGTGAAATTCTACTGGAAGGACAGTTGGCTGTACTGGGTATTTCCTGATACATTATATATGATATGATATGATATGATATGATATGATATGTTTTGTGTGTGACTCACGAAGTGCTTGGGTATGTTGTGGAGAAGAGTGCTGGCTAGTCCTACTGTACTCTAAACCATTGGAACTACCAATTTACTACCAATTCCTGTATCAGGTCCAATATTTTTAAAGTGAGACTCAACCCCTTTTCTGGCAGTTTCCTGTGTGAAGCTATCCACTAGAAGAGTGGGCATTGGGTTACCTTTTCTCCCCTGATGATTCAAAAGTCAACAGTGACAGTATGAGACCCAGAATAAATATTAGTTGATTTTTATCATTAAAGTTTGATAAAAGGAAAATGGTCATCTGGGATGTAGTTATAACGCCATACTCAGAGATCTCTGAAACAGAATGTCCCAGCTGCAGGTACCTGGAGACATTAGCAACACAAGGTGTCCTTTGGTCCTCATTCATCTTTGCAGTTCTTGTTCATTGGGCAACACATTCAGCACCTTCGGATGTTAAGGGACTAGCAACTTTGTTGAGTCCCTCCATCACCTTGAAAATCATCTACTCTCTCATCAAATGGGTTGCATTAGGACAATGCAAATATGTTTAGTGAAGCTGATGTTTGGGGTTACAGAGCAAGAGGGCATTTCACACTCAGGCTTCTGACATGAATTACATTTGGAGTCAGACAGGTAAATATCTCCCTTTTTGTTCAAATGCATAGAGCCAAACTCACTGCCTCACTCATTTCTTTTCTCCCTCCTTTCTTCCCTCTGCTTATTCTCCTTCCTTCCCCTCCATTCCCCCCTTTCTTTCTTATGCCCGCCCACCCTAAATGTTTAAAGACCAGGACGCCAGATGACTGGCCACAACCAGTGGTAGAGTTCCCTACTTACACACTTGGCAAAGTTTGAAGATGAATTTGATTGCTGATTTTTGGGGGAGGGGACCACAAGAGAGCACTATTTACGTATAAGGATCCAGGGATGCAGTAACATCCCACTGTGTATACAGCACAGGCATCTATTCCCCAAAGCAGGGAACAGCCTAGTGGATTCTGTCATTCTAAATTCTATTATGAATTTATGATTTTTAGCTTCTGAATATTTATGAGGTAGATGTTAGAGCAGCCTGACCCTTTATGCCCTGGACAGAGAATATTGTATTTTGGGAAGTGCTAGCCCATCTCTACCACCACCAGCAAGAAGAAGCTGAGTTGCATGCTGTCCAGGGTCCAGCCTTGCATCACACATTGGTCAGCTGTCCGCCCTCTTACCTGCTCACCGTGGTGATCTCAGCCCAGCATTAGGGCCTTCATTGCCCATCGTCAGTGATTCTGGCCTGGTAGTTAGATGTGGTTTCTGGCCTGTTTCTTTAGTCATTCTTCCCCTAGCATTCTTAGGGACACAGGTGATTTTACTGTTACAGTCTGATAAGGAATGATCTAGTCTGTTCTTGTGCTAAGGTAAGATGCTTGTTCAAAGGCTACCATGGGCGTGTTAGGCTAGAGCCTTTAACTGAAGTTCTGAGACCGCTTCCCATTGGTAGTGTCTCATTGTGGAATCTGTTGGACAGCATACAATTCCTCTTCTGAAGAGTTGTAGGACAAAGCCAGTCAGGAGGGAGCCAGATAAACCTGTCAAGTCTTACCTTTCAGGACTGCCCTTAGGTTCAGAGATAAGAGTGGGAAATGGGTAGCTTTTAAAGTGCCTGCTACCTGCTCCCCTCCCCCACTGAAAAGCGGTGATTGAGAGCGGATAAAGATCTCAGGAATCTTGGGCTTTGGTTTCCCTTCTTCCTGTCTCTTCTCTGGTGGGTCAAGATCCTGCATCAGACACGGGCTGTTGGGAGAAGAGAGCTCTGTTGCTGAGTGAGGCCACCATTCGTTCTGTGTTCTGGCGATGACATCCTGCTTTGCAGAGTACCTGGGTGTCTGCGACTCTGTCGGAGGCAGTTGTTTCTCCCTGCAAGGGAGAATGCCTCAGAGAATGGCTTCTCCACTGGCAGACTGATGATGTTTTTGGTCTTAATGAGATGGGTGACTGCTGGAATCCAGAAAGGCCTTTCTCCCTGCATGGGGGGAAACTGGGAAGTGCTGCCATAGATAGGACACCCACAGGCTAGGGAGAGGCCTTGATCTGTGTTTGAGCCTTCAGCAGCTACTGATTGGGTGTCTGTCAGGGGGGAAACTGTCCACTTTGAGGTAAGCCACAGTTGTGTGCATGGGTGGATACACACACACACACACAGACACACGTGCACGCGCATGCACACATACACACACGACTCTCTTCATGCCTTTGTCAAGCCTTCTATGTTATTTTAACATCCTTTATTCCCACAAAGCTCTAATAAGGGGGCAATATATATGGAACCTCTTGATCTCTCTCTTTGTCCCTCTCTCCCTCTCCATTTCCCCCTCCCTTCCTTCCTCCCTATATTTTCTACTTACTCAACTTAGAACTTTTGTTTGGAAAGAAGATTTAGGTATGCTTCATCCCATGATTGACTGTGAGTAGACTTTTGTTGTCGGTTAAACAATACACAGAATTGTAAATGATGGAGTCGAGATTTGAGTGTTTGACAGACCAGTGTCTGTCACTGAGAAGAGTTTCACAAATAAAAACTGCAATCAAAAGAAAAAAACAAATGTTACTCTGTCGTATTCTTCAAGCACATGCTTGATTTCTGCTCATGGGACTTCGTGGCCAATCCCTCTCTAAGGTTCTTGGTTAATGGTTACTATTGGAGAAAAAACCTGATATACCCACTGGCAGGTTGGCCATGCTTCTGTGATTCATACTTTACTTCTCCAAATTGGGAGGCTAGGAGCTGGGGAGATGGCTCAATATGTAAAATGTTTGCACAGGGTAAGGACCTGCGTTTGAATCTCAGTGTAAAAGGTGGATGCTATACTGCACCTAGGTAATTTCAGTGCCAAGGGTTGAGACAGAGACACGAGCATCCAGGGGCTCTATAGTCAGCATTTCTAGCCAGTGGCGAGCTCCAAATTAAATGAGAGAACCTGTCTCCACAAATAAAGTGATGATCAGTTGTGGAAGAACTCCAATGTCTCCCTGTGTGCTTATACGCACGCACACTCAAAAAGCATACATGCCTTGTACAAAACATGTTATACACACATATATTTTTAGAAGTTGAAAGGATACATTTATAGACTTGTTTGAATTTAATACTTGATCTTTTTTAAAACCATAAAAGCGATAGTTATATTACAAGGTTTCAAGTACTATATAGTAGAAATGAGTTTTGAGAATTTGAGTTATGCTTTCTTTCCTTCTCAATTTCTCTTTGCAGAATTCGGGTGGAAGGGATATGGGGGTTTCAGTTTCGTATATGTGGACATATGTACTGTACAGTGGATAGAATAGTATCATACTGTATATGGCTTTTATATCGTCCTTCTTCTGCCCCTGTGTTTGATTATGCCTAATAATAATATTTTTGATGTTTTTGTTAGGTAGATATTTTACTTTAAATAATTTTCTGCTTAAAACATTGCATCTTTAAAGTTGTAGCCTCTTATGCAGCCACCGCTGAATCCCTGCCGTCTTTTACGTTGAACATCATTCCATTGCTTTCCTTGGGTTTCCTCCTTGTCCTTTGTGCCTTTGGTTTCTTTTGCAGCTTTGTCCCTGATGCTCATATCCAGGAGTCTGAGATGTTTATTCTGTATATTGCCTTTTATTCTTCACCTCTAAAGTGCTACTTCCCAGATCAAATATCTGGGTCTCACCGTAAGGACGTCTAGGTTGAAGTCTCCAAGTGAGACAACCTGTATTTAAATTCTGTGACTTCCTGTGATTTCTAGTTGTTACTTGACACGGGGGGCGTAGAAGCCTTGTCTTCACCCTTCTGCATCAACCACATGGCTGGTACATGATCAAGGGTTAGGCCAATGTGCTGGCCCCATCCTCAGAAGCTAATTTTGTGTTTTTAAACTCCAATACGAATGCTTAGGGTCCTGGCGGGGGGCTAATAAGTGATCCATGGAGAAGCCACAGAGATGCCTGCTAGTGACTGTAGTTTATCACTAGGCTAGAAAAGGTGGCGGGGAGTGGGTGACCAAACAATTCACTGAAGTGCATTATGTTATCTTGGTTAATAACATCCATTAAACAATAAATGACCTTTTGTGCATTTTGACCGGGACATCATTACAGCCCCATTGGATGATGTTTCCTTATAGAAACCTCAGATTCAGGGGTTGGCGACTGAAGTTATGAAAATAGTGACAGTGAAGAAGAGAAACTATTAGATGGAGACTAACTATGGAAAAAAAAAACTAACCGTTTCTTTCTCCAGTATGTGCATTCCAAAGACTGTGCTGAGTTCATAGGGTCAGTGCCATAGAAGGCGTATTCTTGAGCAGAAGGCTCTCCTGATCACTCAGAAGGCAATCAATGCCCTCCTCATTCTTTGGACTCACTGATAACAAGATTAGCTCCTTGCACAATGGAATGTTCAGTCTGGAAGGCTACTGGGAGTCATTAGCGAACCCATGGCTTCCTGAGGCCTCTGTTGTTAAATGGGGCACTTTTTTATTTCAGTCATCGTCTCTAGTTGTGAACAGTTGTTGCTCACTCACTCTCTGGTGTCTATCTCCCAAGCGCGCTACACACTTAGCCTTCTCGGTTTTAGTGGTAAAATCACTTATGAATACTGAGGAATTTGCCGTATCCTGTTGAAAACATGGGGCTTCCAGGAGATTGGAGCAGCCTATTGAGTGGTACCCATTTGCTCTGAAGAGCCTTTCTGCTAGGGCAGTCATGGTGGACGAGAGCCGGTAGGATTTTCTTCACCTGATGCTGTATGTTGATACTGAGCCACAGCAAGGATGGGAAGTGCAAACGTTTTCTCCGTGGTTAACTTTTCTGTTTCGATCATGACTTGACTTTCTCCCCACGTTTGTAAAGCACAGTGCAGCCCTCCTACAGCTGTGGAGTGTGTTTAGGAAGTGCTCTGATGGACTGCAGCTGCGTTCAGAAACATTAAGGCATTATGGCTTAACTGGGGTTCCTTACCTCAAGGCCCCTGAATTCCATACAGTTGTGGAGGATACAGAAAACTAAACTGACTGGCCGTTATCGAAGGTAAACTCATCAGCAATGAATTCTGCGCAATTAAACCCTTCCCGTCCTTTGATGGAAAACGAGTCAAAGTCGTCAGAACACAGAACACCTTTAAATATCCCTCGGCAGTGTGTGCACCAGGACTGCCGTGTAGTTCACTTTGGTGCGAAATGGAAACCTTGAGCGTCATTGGGTTACACAGCACACACTCACAGAGTGTTTCCCAGGGCAGTTTTGAGTCTGCTGGTCACTGGACATGGTTGTCTTTCCAGACTTCTTTGGACAATAAATGTTCCCCGGTTACATTTTCTAGGTTTTAACACAGACTAGGTTTCTAGTCGTTGTTACATTTACTCCTGTTTTGTTTTTCTCTTTGCTCCTTTGTTTCATTAATGTTGCTACTGAGAATTGAACCAAGCTTTCATGCATCAACAGCCAGTGCTCCATCTATGACCTTTCCCCTCAGCTCCAATTTGACCACTTTGGCACCCCCTGAATAGAATTATGTTCCCATTTTTGCTCGAGGTTTACAAATTGAGCCTGTCACATGGAAACATTGTCTTTATTAACTCCTTATTTCTGTGGGTCCCTTAGGGCTTTCTGTGTGTGTTCTGTCTTTTGCAAGACCCACCACTTAACATTTTGCCTTCCTGTTCTGCGTTTTTTACAGGTTTAGTTCCCAATCACAGTCCATGAAACATACAACAGTGATGAGTTGATGTGGGAGCACTAGTCAGCTTTGTCTTCTAATGTGTTTAGTGTATGTCTCCCACTGCTCAGGCCCGCCGTTACCCCGGATCATATGGGCCCAGTGTGTGTCTGTGATCTTGGATGAGAGCAAGCATATTCAAATCTCTGAAAGGCTTCTCTGCTGAGCCTCATGGTGCGTACTGAATCGGGAACGAAAGCACCGCTTCTGTTCTTAGTTCTTCTCTACACCTTCATTGCATGACAGTGTTAAAAAAAAAATTACCTGCCTCTGGCTCCGTTAATAGAGCTGTCATATCTGGCAACCTAATAAGGGTGTTTTCATTCATTTATTCATCACCGATACCGAGCATAATTCATGTTTCAAAGAAATAAATAAGAAGAAACTTAGCCTATTTGCTGGAAGCAAAGTAGCAATTAAGTTGATAAATGTGAAATTTGTTTAGAATGTTTATCTCCATCCTTTCCCTGGATCCCTGTTCTAAGATCTCGCTGGTAAATGGCTCTGAGCCTTGGGAGAGGATCTGAAGTCTGGGAATATGAGTGATTTCACAGATTAAACACATGAAAAAGGACATTGAAGAAATAAAGGGGTAGTGGTTTCCGCCATTTCCCCTCAAGGCATGGTCACATTCGGAATGATCCCAAAGCAGACATTTTCGTTAACACATGAATAATAGGTTTTGTTAAGACATTTTCATACAGGAATCATACTTGGTTATTATTCACATTTCTATTACTCTCTGTTGTCTTTTGTCCACTGTCCTTTGGTCCTGTCCTACCTCTCACATAGGCTCACGTCATTAAATTGGTACACGAGGAAACGGTATTTTTCTAGATGGTACTTTGAATGCTCACAATGGAAGAGCAGTGCCCGTGCTCGCTAGGAGGAGCTTCATCTCATGTCCACGACCCTTCTCAGCCATGCTTCCGTGTACCCATCTACTGTACCAATGCCTCCAGTGTGCAGACGTGAAGACTCTTCTCTTCCTTCCCTTTTGGGTTCTTTCTGTTGTCTCAGCTCCACAGGAGTGGCTGGACCGTGCAGATGTCAGTAGCAGTCACATTGAAAAGGTTTTCAGACTTTCCCAAATACCCTCATGGAGGGGTATGTATGTGCCCGTCACACTTGGGACGGGTGCAGAATTATAGGGTCTACATTAGGAAAATATTAATACCTTTCAAGCGTTAAGTGTCTAAGAATAGGTACCAGTTTTGAACGAGAAAGCATAGGCCTTGGCAGTCATGCATCTGGCTTCTAGAACTGTTTGTAAAGTGGATTTCAGGAACTCATTTCTCTTCAGACTCATGAAAAGAAAGTAATTCACAGCATATGGGAGTATGGGGTTGAAGGTGCAATGTAATAAATACTATAGTAGGTGGTTCAGAATCTTTGGTTATGTTTCTTTCAGACACTTTTTTTGAGTAGAGAGTTTCTAAACATTTCAGAAACTTCTTTAAATACTTGTCTATTTCAGGGTGTGAGTCATTGCCCATCCTCTCCTTTCACAGCAAGCATAGCAGCACCTAGGCACTGCCCATTCCCCGCACATCCGTGGGACAGCGTTGCCGCCCTCTCCCTTGGAGCCTTATGCAGGGAAGGAAAGGTTGTGGGCAGGTGTCCCACATCTGACTAACACTATGAAGGCACCAGCCTGGAAGGCGTTTCCTCTGCTCGAGAAAGTGCATGCCAAACCTCTCATTTCCTGGGAACACAATCTGGGAACAGTTTCCAAATGGAAAAGTGATTTGACATTTTGAGTCTTAGTTAAAAAGCATCTGGGTAACTCATAAATTGGGGGTCAGTCCACTGTGTGTGCTGTTCACACAATGCCGGTGACTAGCTGGAAAGTCGTTCCCTCCACCGAGTCCCTTGCTCAGATGGCATGCTTTCCAAAAGGCTGACCATGCTAAACAGCTTTATTGTCTATTTTCAGAAGGCAGAGTGTCCTCGAAACTGTAGGTTTCTATTTGACATAGTTTGAGATTACGTCAGTGCAGTTAACTGTGGACTTCCTCATAATAAATGATATGAAGTAGATGAGTCTTAATCTTGGAGACAAGGATTTGATTTGGTTCAGTCTTGGTGGCATAGTTAGTGTGGGTAGGAAAGGATTTGGAAGCTGTGTGCCCCATTGCATGTCTGTATTTTCATGAAAAAGTCAAGCGTATTTTCACAACTGTCAGATGTGGTGTCTTATGTTAACAGGTCACACCCTGTGCATATTCCCATTTTAATTCATGCAGTGTTCCTGTTTGGATTCAGTGCAGTCTGGGTTTAGCTCTCTCAGAACCCCCATGACACTCCTCTGCAAACTGCCTTTTGACTTGAGTGTTCCACGCAGTTGTCATTTGGTTCTGGGAGAAACTTGACAAATAAATGGATTTGATCACCAAACCAGCTGCCTGGTCTTCTCTATTCTGCCTTACTGACCCTTGGCTCTTATTCTTCATCTCGTCTCCTGCCTTCTCAGTCAGCTAGGGGATTTTCATGATGCCTGACGGTTGCTCGAGTGCCAGTCTTGCTTACCTCGTCCCCTTCAACTCCCATGCTTAGGACGCTCAAGGTGGTAGCCATTGCCACCACCAACATTCGATTTTCAGACAAGGTCCCGGACATTGAAAAGAAGAATGATTTCAAAGATAGATCTCCAGGTATGGAGAGGCGGCTCAGGGTCTAAAGTACCTGCTGCTTAAGCTTGGAAGCCTGAGTTAAAATTCCCAGGACCCATGCACTAAAACCCAGGTGTGGCTACACATGTCTGTCACCCTAGTGCTGGAGGTAGAGAGTAAGATGGATCACCAGAACTCACAATCACAAGACAGCCAGTCTAATCGGTGACAGACAGGCAGACAACTGGCATTGATCTCTGGCCTCCATATGTGCCCACAGTGAGGGAGGGCCAAGGGAGGAAGGCAGGAAGGATTCTTTTCCTGATGTACTGGCTTCTGTCTGAACCTCTTCCTGAATTCCCCACTTTATCTCGTTCTTTTCTTGTCTCTTGTTGAGACTCCTGGGCTCTCTATTTCTGTGTGATTTTTTTTTCTCCTGTGGTTCTCTAGCTGAGTACCCACAGCCCTTTCTAGTATTCCTATCAGTGCACAGCTACTGTCCCGTAGAATCTGTTTCTTTAGTAATTGTTCCATGCAAATGACTCTCTCTGCTGAAATGTCCTTTTAAAACCTTCTAAAGGACATCCTCCTTATTTGATAATTCAAAATTATCCTTATTCAGGAAAGGGAATGAAAATTGCTTATGAGAATGTGCAAAAGTGAACAATAATTCCATACAAATGAGGAAATGTATCTTTGAGAATTAGAATATTGGTCGAGAAGTGATTGCAGTATAAATGTGGATGTCATAAAGTCTGATGGGCTTATAGTATTTTCTCATTGCTCTTTTACTTTGTGTGGTCCTGTTACTTTGAACTCGTCGATGAAGTAGGAAGTGGAGTGGCCACAGTTGAGGAGACAGCTTTGCAGCTGGTCCCTGGCATTTTGTGAATAGCACACACAGTTGACTGACCTTCCAAGGGAGAGAAGAAGATGAGTGGTTAGTACCCCAGGATGTCCTTCAGGGAACCAGCCCTAGCTCCGAGAGATTCTCACACCTTTCCCATGACACCGCAGGCTGACAACCAAAGTTTAATACTCAAGCTTTGTGGCTGCTTTAGCGTTCATCTTAGCCAGGCGGTGGTGGCACACACCTTTAATCCCATTACTGAAGCGGCAGACGTAGGTGGATCTCTCGGAGTTTGAGTCCAGCCTGGTCTACAAGAGTTAGTTCCAGGATAGGCTTCAAAGCTACATGGTGATGGAGAATTGTCTGTATTCTGTCAATTATGTTTTAAATAAACACTGAATTGCCAGGCAGGAAGTATAGATGGGAAAACCAGACAGGAAGTAGAGGTGATGCAATGAGAACAGGAGAATTCTAGGAAGGAGGAAGCTGATTCCTCCCAGTCCTTCACAGACTACTGAGGAAGCAGGATGTGATCTGCCAGCTGAAAAAGATACTGAGCCATATGGCAAAAATAGATCAGAATAATGGGTTAATACAAGTCATAAGAGCTAATAAGAAGCCTGAGCTAATGGGCCAATCAGTTTTATAACTTACGGAGATCTTTGTGTGATTTTCTTTGGGGCTAAACAGCTGTGGGAACCAGGCAGGACAGAAAATCCCAACAAGCCAGCCCATCATGTTACAGCTACAGAGAAACCTTGTCTCAGAAAGCCAGAAGAAAAAAAAAGATTCCTCTTAAAATCTGGGGGCAAGGAGGGGCACGTTGTAACAAATCATTTTCTGTTCCTCCAGCCAGCTCCCAAATAACAACATAGAGACTTCTTATTAATTATGAAAGCTCAGCCTGTAGCTTAGGCTCATTCCTATCTAACTCTTATGACTTGAATGAACCCATTATTTTATTAATTTGTGTTCTGCAATATGACTTTTATCTTGTGCTTCTGACTCATTCTGCATCTGGCTTGCTTCTCTGCTTTTCTTTTTTCCAGAGTCCTTTCTTTGACTGGAAGTCCTACCTATACCTCCTACCTCACTATTAGCCATATAGATATTTTATTTGTTTGTTCGTTCATTCATTCACTTATTTATTTTGGTTCTTTTGAAACAGGGTTTCTCTATGTGTTTCTGGCTGTCGTGGAACTCACTGTAGAACAAACTAACCTCCGATTCACAGAGATCCTCCTGCCTCTGCCTCCCTGAGTGCTGGGATTAAAGACGTGCACTAGCACCATCTGGCTCATTTAGTTCTTTATTATACCAATCATAGCAGTGTATCCTCACACAGTGTATTAATAGCCCACAGCAGCAAGTAGGATCAGCAGATGGATTAGATGATTGAAGTTATAGAAAATATTTAAGAGAAAAGAAAATTTGGGGACTCTTGCTTTACCTAGAGGTTTAGTTAGAGCCTCATGGCTTTTCAGCTCCCACCACTGTGAACACATGCATGTATGTTCAAGGTCTTTTGTTCAGCCCTGGAGTTTGTCCAAATGCTTCAGGACTGTCAGGGACTTACCTCAAAGAGGTAAGGAAGGCCCATGCAACCAGAAAAATGGTCAATTTGTTGAACTTAGCTTTTCTTATAAAAGTTGAAGTTCTTCAAGGCATGAGCTTCCCTTGTCTTTGGAAGCTCACCTCTCTGTCTCATTTCCCACCTTGCCTCTTCATGACCCGTGCTTGCCAGTTCCACTAAACTCTGTGGAATTCCTTGATTCCTGTCAGATTTCAAGGGACCATAGCAGAAGAAAACCTCAGAGAGAAAGCAAGGGTAGAGCTTTGGCAAGCGGGATGCCTTGGGCTCAGTCAGAATGCTTGCTCGCATCCAGGAGCCACTTCCAGATCTGCCCTGCATGTACAGTCAGTAAATACCAGATATACAGTGTGCACGTTTGTTGTCAACCCAAGAAAAATGTCATTTATTTTTCTGTCAATTTCAAAGCCTTGCTCGTCCATGAAAATACAAGTAGATGCAGCATAGAGAAGGGTTTCACTGCCTTTTTAACCCATCTGTAAATTTCATAGATCACATAATGGTTGGACTGTGACAGCCTGGCAGAGAAACGGATAGCACCAGGCAAAATGAGTTTCCCTGCAGTGCTTTCTTCTGGTTTTTTCAGAGGGAGGCAAGGGAGAAAGGAAGGGCATGAACTGTGAGTTTCTTTATAGTACTCTAGAAAATGCCAACAGTGCCGCGGAGCCTAAAGTCAATACAGTTAACCAGACTTCCACCATCACAAGCCCGCTCTTACCAACTGTTGTTCCGTGGTTTACCAACCTCCGAGTACTCGCGTGTGCACATGCATTGTGCTTATCTGTGTGGGCACTCACGAATTTTTATTATTCTTCCTTGTTCCCCACTGAGTCTTATTCCAGAGAGCCCTCACAATGGAGATGCAGATGGAGTGTCAGGTGAAGATAAAGCTAGACATATTATTCACGGGCATGCTGGGGTGGAACACAGCTTGGGTCATAGTTGGGTGTCTTTGCATCTCTTCAGGAGGAATAGTTTTCTCAAAGGGTTCCTTGGTGAGCCACTCCCTGGTATGAAATTTTATTTATTGTGACGTGCCTCAAAGAGGAACATGGGTAGATGGCGTGAGTGCATGCGTGCGTGCATGCATGTATGTGTGTGTGTTAGAGGTTGTACAGGGAAATTAGATTACTTTGGACATGCTGCATGGGGACAGAGAGGATTTCTTCAATAAACTTGCTCGTTTGCAAACCAGAACTGTAATTCTGCGTCTATGTTAGTTCCCCATTTGGAGTTTCGACTGAAAAGAGTCACCTTTCTTTCTGTGGAGAAAAGAGATGGAAAATTATGACTGCTCCCATCACGGGATGCACAGTAAACTTTCCTTTTTGGCCACTTGTGGATGTATATAAAATAAGCCTCCCTGTAGTGAGTTTTCAAGTCTCTATACCACAGCGAATGACCTTCTAGTGGTCCATTTAGTCATCTATTTTTATATGTTTTGTAGGTGCTGTTTTTTATTTCGTTGAATATTTAGAATTGAAGTCATAGGAAAACAGTTGCAAGGTCAAGGACCCTGTGCAGGCAGGATAGCGGCGAAGGACGTATTGTCTGATTCTGTGGGTCCTCATTTGATTCTTCATGTCAGCTGTAGCCCACCCCTTGCTGTTCAGATCTGCGAAGTCACAAAGTCACGTAGAGAAAGGAGAGAATCTTGAGTCAGGGAACTCACAGGATGCCTGGAGAATCACGTGGCAGGAGATTGCCACTGAGGATAAACTCCTCGGTTAGTTAAGGCCCACATCCATCGTGAGCTCTATTAACTAGCCCTTCCATTTTCCGCGTCTTTTCAGACGCCTGTTTTATAGATAATCTTCTTCCAAATAGAAGGGTTTTATTTTCTGCTTAATTGAGTGTAAACAATTGATTACATGTTTGCTTCACCAGCTCCCTGTATTGTGGCATTTTTCTGCTGTTGGGAAATTGATCAGAAGGGGACTGGACTTTTTTTTTAGTGAAGTTTTGATTAGGGAAGAAGTCAAACAGTGCAGTGTTCATGGACGATCAAGCAAGCCAATGAAGCATCTTGTGTGCCCCAGCTAATAAGAGGAAAACGGGTTGGCTTCCGAGTTTCTCATTGTTCTCCACTCTAAGGGAGTCTGTAAGTACTGCTTTAAAGCTCGCTGCGTCATCTTATCCTGAAGTGCTACTGCTCAGTCCTCACTTCTGCCCGGAGTTCAGGCCCTGAGAAGAGGGAAGGCTGGGAACGAGGATCCAGGACGAGCTCATACTATGAGCTTGTCCTGTGAATTCTAGCCCTCGGCAGTCATGTGTTTATGCGGCCCAAGAGCCATCATAACAGGCGTGGTAGGACCTTTTAGATGCTGTGAGGAATGATGCCACACATAAGAACAAGCTTGAACAGTTTCTGCCTACATGTTCTTGTATAGGTCAGTGCCGACCGCTTGCTTGCTACACGGGACAGTGCAGGTTCAGTCTCCAGTGGCACCAGGAAGAAGAGAGAGGATGGAAGGATTGGTTACTGTCCTATTTCACTATTTATAGATGTGTCTGTCATCTTGAAATGGATTCAGATTTCTTAAGGCTATGGGGCCAACAGACAATATTAATAACAACAAAACCACACATTTCCTTTTCCCCACATTCCAGAAGGGAAGTTTCTGCCAATTAGTAAACTCCTTGACTTTTGATGTGAGCTTCCTTTTAATCCCTGTTTACTTTGTTAGCTTTGAGCACTAACAACATTAATGAGTTTGACAACTATAGTTTTGCAATAGTATAATCCTGTATTATCAGTGTATTATCAGGTCATAACGAAGTCTGGTGCCCTCTGAAGTTAAAGCAAGAGCTGGTGATTAAATCCTCCGTAATTCATGTTGGGCAAAATAAGAGGATCTCACAGTCACTTTTCTCTTAAACCAGAATCAATGCTCCACTTCTGAGTTCTGCTGGAAATGCAAAAGAATGAGGAACAGTATTCAGAGTCTCCATTTGGAAGGAACACAATATGGTCCAAGGGGGAATTACAGAGAATAGAAAAATGAATTCAGATAGCACAAGATGTAGGGTCAGAAAAAACAAAAATCTGTCCCCTTCCCTCCCATTCAGTCCCAAGCTGTTGTGATTGTTTTGTATGCATGGAAGCTACTGGATTTTTCCAAGGTGATTTTGTTCGCCCTTTGAAGACATCTTTTTTCAAGGTAATTTTGTTCGTGTTTGTTGAAGGTGTTTATCAGTCCTAGCAGTTTTCTGGCGGAACCTTGGGGTCCTCTACATACAGGAATATGTTGTCTGCATACAGTTGGACTTTCTTCTCTCCCATTTCCTACCCCTCTTCCCCCTGCCTTGTGTTTCAGACATAGCATTTTTGTATGGCAGCAGCATTGCTTTTGTTTATGTCTCTGTCACTTTGGAGCCTGTCCTGGAACTCCTCTGTAGACCAGGCTGGCCTTGAACTCAGAGAGATCCACCTGTTCTGCCTGTCTCTCTCTGTGTGTGTGTGTGTTTAAGAGGCAACTCATACACAGTGAGTGTTTAGTCTCTGAAATACATGGAGTTCTTTCACCAAGTCATTTGTTAAGGGCTGCTAAATTAAGGCACTCTTTGTATATAACTTTTCTCATACATTTTTTAAAAGGTATTTTTGTTTTTTCCCCACTTAAACTTTTCAACAGGGTACATGGGACAGCTGTTGTGTTCACTTTAGTGGCAGAGTGTGATTCATTTTGCAGTCTGAAGGTCAGCTTTGAAACACATTTACAACCCTTCAATATTTATGGCATGGAGAACCGTCCATAGCTTGAAAAGTTAGGTTAACTGGACCCCAAGTTTAGCTTTGGGAACATTTCAGGAAAGATATTGTCATTTCTATTCTTTGGTTTTTCTTGTCTCTTTTTGTGACTATATTTTGGTTTTTGCCTTATTTAAGCCAGCCTTTTTGCTTTTTATCATGCAAAGCAGTGATGGCCCTATTTGTAGTCTCCTTTCTTCTCTCTCTCCTTCTCTCTCTCCCTCTCTCCCTTCCACCTCCTTTTTCTTCTTTATTTCATAGCCAAGTTCCTCACTTTTCTTTTCAGTTCCAAACTCAGTAAATCTATGCTGAGTACACATGCCTGGATGCTGTGTCACCAAGAAGATTTACAGGCATTCTTTGAAGTCATTATTTTAATCTCTTCTAGCCCGTTTTACTGTAAACTTGGCGAGCTTTGAAATCATCTAATCTAGGAGTCCATCTTGAATTGGCAAATCCGAAACAACATCTTCCATTCAAAAGTGGACCTCATTTTCCTCCGTTTTATTATTTGTCTTTGACATAAGGTCTCACGTGTCCCAGACTCAGCTCTAACTTACTAACTTGTGAAAGGTTCTAAAACTTCCTGGAGTCCTTGTTCATCATCCAGTGTTAGAATCTATAATGATGCTTGCCCTGTGAGAGCCGGTGGACAGTCTGTACCAACTCACTCACAGGAAGCATAGCTCATATTAACGTGACTGTGAGTAAGAAACTTTACATAGGTAAGAAGACTGTTTTTATAGTTAACATGTGCTGTTAGAAAAGCTGACAAATTTACCATCACATATAGTTCTAGGAGAAAAGGGGATGCTTTGTGGATAGGAGCTGGTTTCAGAGGTCTGTTACCGTTAAATTTCTTCTCATTTGATCTTTGACTTTTTCCTTCTCTGTTCTACCCTGTGTGTCAACTCAGATTCCTGCTGGGTCTCCTGAAATTGTAATCTTCCAGGGATATTTTGCCTTTAATTCATCTGCCACTATAAAATAAACTCTAGGCCTTTTGATGGGCTCAGAGCAAGTCTACTTGGCAAGGACCTAGACGATGACCAGTGAGATGGGATTGAGGCTTCAGAGAACCAAGTCCAAGGTCCAGAGCTTTGTACATAGCAGCCTGCCTTCTGGGAATCACGTGGGTATTGAGGACACCGAGGTAGTCAGGATTCTCTTAGAGAGGCTGGTGTTTTCTGATACATATCACACAGGGTGTGCATGGAATTTTCTGTAGTGAAGGAGTTGGATCAAGCAGTGTTCTTGAAACCCTATTCCCAGCTGGTAACACCGGAGTATTCAGATGTTCCTGTCTTGAAACCGTTATTGTGATAGATGGCCAGGCATCATTGCAGCCTACTCATGGCGTGTAGATGGATGGCTGCTGCAAGCCCTGTGTGGTAGCAAGAATGTTCTGAGTGATGTGCTCAGAATGTGGAAAAGTGAAGAAACCTATTAGCTTTTACTGGGTAACATATTTGGGTGTCCTAGTGATTTCTTTGATGGTTGGAGAACTCCAGACTGCCTGGTTGGGAAATGGCTATCCCCTTGCTAAGAAGGATCCTAAGTGACACTATCAACTGAACGCCAGGCACAGTTCTACTGCATTAAATACGGTAACTAATTGATCTCCCTAAGCACCCCATGAGGTGGGTTCTGTTAATATCCCTTCTATACATTCTGAGGAATCAGAACTTGCCTGGGCGGCTTGGGTATATGGGCTAGAGAAGGCCTTAGTGTCTGTTGTAACTACTGCAGTCCCTCTACCTCTGCTCACAGTACTGGAAGACTGGGTGGCATGTGCTTTCAAAATGCATTATGTTGTCCTTAGGCACAGACCTTCTGACCTTTGGTTTGTGGAGGGGAGAAGCCCTGTGCCTGCCTAGCCCATAATAGATGGCATCACTGGTCCAGTGGTTCCCTGCCAGCTAGCCTGTGTTAGCAGTGTGTCAGGGGTGCTTTCATTCTTGAGCTCCAGTGTTTACATGGTTAGAGGCCAAAGCAAACATTTTATTAACACAAACAGTTCTTGAGGAATATGAGGTGAAGTGTGTTTGCTTTGGATGAATTTCTGTCTTCTCAGAGTTGTCTCTTATCTGAGATGTTAGTGGATTCAGTGGCTAAGAGCCACACTGGTAGCATTACCCAGACAGAAACCAAAATGGCTCTATGTTGAGAAGTTAATTAAATATGGGTGGCTCTTGTTTGGCACCAGAAAGTAGTGAAAACAATAACCATGCAGTCTGAAAATGATGCCAAAAGTGAACCACCTTCATCTTCTGGCTGCTGAGATGCAGAGGAGTGTTGCAGGAGGCTACTTGTTCGTTTCCCAGCTGCCCAGACTCCCAAAATAACCACACAGAAACTGTATTAAATAAATCACTGTTTGGCCCATTAGCTCTAGCTTCTTATTGGCCAGCTCTTGCATATTAATTTAACCCATTTCTATTTAATTGTGTATTGACACCGGCTGTGGCTTACTGGGTGATATTCTGGCATCTGTCTCCGATGGGGCTACATGGCTTCTCTGTGACTCTGCCTTCTTTCTCCCAGCATTCAGTTTAGTTTTCCCTGCCTAGCTCTACTCTATCCTATCACAGGCCAAGGCAGATTCTTTATTCATTAACCAATCATATTCACAGCATACAGCGGGGACTCCCACATTTGAGGACTGTGGTGGGAACTGGAGAGAGATATTACTAAGAATATCTTCTGGATCTTCAAGCCATTCTTTGTTAGTTTCATTACTCTAACAGCTCTTATAGGGAAAACAAGTATTATTAATTAATTATTAATTCACTTTGCATAATTAAACTGAATCTTGATAAAGGTAATTGTCTTGCTTAATGTCACCCAGATCTTTCAAATTTAGTTTTCCTGTGATGTTTATGGCTCCAGAACAACCCTCCCTCCCTCCTTCCTTCCCTCCCTCCCTCCCTCCCTCCTCACCTCTCCCCTGCCCCCAGGGTAGGGGTGTATGGTCTGTGCTGTATGTGCTAGAGGAGGTTTATCTGGAGTCTTTTCTTTAGCTCTCCATCTCATGCTTTTGAGGCAAGAACTCACACTGAACCAAACCTGCCAACTTGGCCAAGGCTTTCTTGGCTGTGAGCTCCCCAGCTGGTGTCTAGGCATTTGCAGCCATACCAGGCCTTTGTGTGGGCCTGGGAATTTGCAGTCAAGTCTTCTGACTTTGACAACAAGCTCTTTTAGCCATTTTGTCCCCAGAACTGGTACTCTTAGAGGTCCTGGGTACCCTGGGTACTCTGGGTGAATTGAACATAAGGAAGTAAAAGGATAAGAATTGTCTGGGACACCACCTCCTCTTAATAGCTATAGTTGCTAAGCTGTTTTTTTATTTGGCTTTTCATGACTTGGAAAAAGCACCAGCAGTATACCATTTATAGATACGGATAAAGCTTACTGTAGCTCACAGTTTGAGGGGTGTGTAGCTGTGGTCGTTAGCTCTGTTGCTTAGGCACTTTGGTGGCATAATTTGTTTGGGCGGAAGCTTGTCTTGGAGATTGTTCTTTTGCTTCATGGTTGCCAAAAACCAGAAAGAAGGGTGGGGTGGGGTTCTTTGGTCCCAGTGTCTCTTCAAGGTCATGTTTCAGTGACCTGCCATCTCTCTCTTAGTGCCTGCCCCCTAATGTTTCCAGTATGAAGTCATCCCATTAACTGGCAAAGTTTCCTGATCCTCTTGTTTAATCATGTGTTTGTTGAACCGTTGGCAAATATCTGTGGATGTTAGAGATTTTCATCCTCGGCTCTCTTGAAATTTGTGACACCTTATTTCTTTGCCTCGGGGGCTGTCCTGAGCAGTGTCAGATGTTTTGCAGGATATCAGGCCCCTCTCCTCTTGAGTTGTTAAGACTCAAATTCTCAAATTACAAAGTGTTCCAAAGGAGTTGATCAGTGTTGGGGACGTCTACCTTGTAAATAGGTATGGATTTAATAGGAATTCCGAGACCTCCTTGTGCTGAAGATAGCTTACCCAATCGGCTCTTACCGCGTGTAAGGATTGTTGGACGTTCGAAGAGGAACCATGGATTCTGTGAAGTGATAGGGCTGGGTTCCTGTGGGGCTCTTCTTTTATGCCAGTACTGTCAGAAGTAGTCACGAGGAGCCAATCACCATGTCTGCTGATGTAAAATCCTATCATAATTGGAATACGAAACAGCACTATTGGATGACACTTTCCGACAGGCCTGTGATGCTCTCTGATGGCATGTTAAGCTTTTGGGTGGATGGAAGCCCATGGCCTGCTATGATAATAGATTCCAAAGATTAACAGATTCCTTTCAGTTAAAGGTTGTGTTTGTTGCTTTGGACACAGAGGTGGGCCTAAAATGGCTAACGCTAACCCAAGAGAATGAAAAGAGCCTCTGGACTTGCAACCTTCCAGTCTCTCCTCAGTCCCAATGTTCTAATCGGTCCGTCCATGCAAGCTCCGGTCATCTCCGGTTCCACAGAAGCCAGCTCTCGGGCTGGGCTACACTGCAGCAGTGAGGCCCATTTCCTGGCATGTGTGAGGCCCTGCTTTTGACCCCCTCACACTGCAAAGGTGAAGAGAAGTCAGCTTTGTTTCTCACATAGCTACAGAGCTTGAGCGGTGAGCGCTGAGTCATCTTCCAGCCCTGCTTCTCAGCTCTTAGGTCCACCGGTTTGTCATGCAGAGGTCAGGTTTACAGCCGAGCTCAAGAGGTGCCCAGGTTTCTCAGCTTGTAAAATCACATGCTGTGCATATAAATGTGTAGGAGTCTGACCTTATAAACTAAGGAACAATTATCCACGTGTCTTAAGACACAGCCACCTTTTGACTCTGCAAATACTACCCAGCGAGCATTTTGTCTTAGGAAGTGAGATCTTTTGTTGTTGCTGTAAATACCTGTTTATTGGCCTCTCCAGTTGCAGTTTTAGGGAAGGATGGGCAGGGAACAGGGCTTGGCACAATAGATGCTGGTGAAATTGAGGATTCTGTGACAGGATTCAGTTTTTATGTCACTCTTGCCTCCTGCTGCTGAACGGGAGCCAGCCAGGCTGGCTCTGGGGTGAGTCCTGCCAGCTTTCCAGGGGCTACAGCCAAAGCTCAGTTTAGAAGGCATTGTGTTAGCAGGTGATTCTGCTAACGAGCCCTTTGTCTTCCAAAGCCAGCTTTGCCGGAGAGGAAAGTGAAACCATTTCAAGTTGAGTTCAGCCGGCGGCACAGTTCCACAGCTAACCTGCTTCGCTGTCTTCTTTTTTTCTTTGGAACCTTAACTTTTGTTGGGAGGTAACACCGATGGTCATGAGGAACAAGCTTATATATACACGTTACTCAGTTCCCCAAAGGCTGCATGCGACAAAACAAGAGGGGGTTGCATTACAGTATCTTGTCATCAGTACCATCCCTGATCTTATTCAGATGTCCAGGTTCAGTTTTTATGTCTATATGTGTAGGTTAAGTTCTATATAACCTTTAACATTATTTTATTTTATGTTTATAGTGCTCTGTTTTTCATAGCATGTATGTATGTTTACCACATGCATGCAGTGCCCTCATATCTCCTGAAACTCGAGTTATGGATGGGTGTGAGCCACCTTGTTCATGTTACAGTGGATCCCAGGTCCTTTGGAAGAGCAGCCAATGTTTTTCCAATGACGCTCTCCTTCCAGCCCCAATCTTGCTATAGTTCTTACTGTTTATTGTATAATGAGGTTTATACCCGTGACCTCACACAAACTTATCCTCAAGTTCTGTAAGATTCATCACCACATGGTGATGTGATTATCATGACCAAGGACAGGATTCGGGAGTGAACAATCTCTTTACTGTATGTCCCTCTTGGTTCTTTCTAGGGAAACATCATCTTCGGCCTCTTTCTTTACTCCTCAAAGTTACTGATTTGCTTCCATTTCTAACATTTCTGTCATTAAAAAAAATGGCAGAAATATCAAATTATAAAGTATTGGAGATTCACTAACTTTCAGGCAGAATCATCGCCTGGATATGATCAAAATTCTCACGTGTATCAGTAGCTGGTTCCTTTAGGGGGAGTGGTTTTTGGATTTTCAAGACATGGTTTCTCTATATGACAACCCTAACTGAACTAGCTCGGTGCAGCAGGCTGGCCTTGAACTCACAGAGATCCCCCTGCCTCTGCCTCCTGAGCTCTGGGATTTAAGGTGTGCGCCACCATTGCCTGGTCCAGCTGATTCCTTTTTATTGCTCAGTACTATTCCAAGGTGTTGTGTTCGTTCTACCCTTCGCTTTTTTGAGTTTGTTTAAATCCCATCTGTCAGAATTTCCTCCAATGGATCTCAGTATTGGTGCCACCTGCAAGAACCCTTTGTTTAGCCCTTACATTCTGAAGATTCCCTTATGCGTTCTTCTGAAACTGTTGCATTTTAAAATCATTTGGGGGTTAATGTGTTTTTGAGGTGTGAGGTTTAGATCCGTGTTCTTCTGTTTGTTCTTTTGTGGTTTCTGCCTATGGGGCAGCGAGTTACTCTAGCACCATCTGCTGAGGATGCTGTTCTTCTGTCATTCATTTTCCATATGAAGCACAAAGGCAGCTGAGCATGCGTGTGTGGGTCTGTGTTACCTCCTCAGCGGCACTGATTCATGTCCTTCATTGCACCACCATCACCGTCTTCCTGGCTGCAGCTCTGCATAGTCTCAGGGTGGCAGCGAGTGGCCTCTTTATGTTGTGATTGCGGTCAGATGTTCTAGCGCCTGTGTTTCCCATATGAAATTTATAATCTAGATGTATATGAAACAACAATTAGCACTTGGCGGTGGTGGCGCACACCTTTAATTCCAGTGCTCAGGAGGCAGAGACAAGCGGATCTCTGGTCTACAGAGGGAGTTCCAAATCCGGTTCCAAAGCTACAGAGAAAACTGTCTTGAAAACAAACAAACAAACAAGCAAACAAAAACAAAAAAAAAGCCACAGTCAGCATTTTGATATGAGCTGTATTAACAGTATAGATTAGCGAGCAAAGACTCATTGTCAGCTTTACTATGTTGACCATACAGTCCAGCACAAGGCACTGCCTCTGTTTATTTGTACTTTCCTGGATTTCATTCATATCCTTCTGGCTTTCAGCCTCCCTTTCTCGTCCTGCTTTCTTTAGTGTATACCTCAGTGCTTCATTGATTCCGGGATAATACGTAGCATGATGCATGCTTCATTTGTTCATTGTAAATGTATAGAACTGTGGTGGGTTTTTCCGTTTGAACTCCTACTGCGCCAAACTTGGGATTGCTGCTTCCGATCCTCTGCATTAGACAAACACACTTCCTTCCTGCTGTATGAGTAGCTAGAATGTTGAGTGCTGGGACGAATCAGGTTAGGGGAGAGCACACCTTGTACTTACGTGGTCAGTCTTTCAGCTTTAAATTCAATGGCGCAGGTCAGGTTTTCTGTGGCAACGCTGTCAAGTCACAGTGATCCTTCTGTTTCCTGGGGCTCAGCCGTTTTCATGATTGGAGACTGGAGATTGTCAAATTTTTTTTTTTTTTTTTTGTCTGTCAACTGATACCCTGTGATCCGTCTCACTCTGTGCTTTTAAAAACTTTTTCCACATTTGTTCTCTTATTTGAATGTGTGAGAACACATGTAAATGTGTACAAGGCGTGCATTCAGAGGGCAACTGGGTCCTGGGAATGGAACTCAATCATCAGGATTGGAAGCAAGAACTTTTACCTGCTAAGCCATCTCATGGGTCTTTAGAATTTGTTTTTTACTAATAACTATAATTGGCTTCCATTCTTCTAAGCACTGTGTCGCCTCTGTCTTATTGCAGAGGCCCTCGTCCTGCTTTATTTAGCTTTGTCTATACATATTTGTTTTTCTTATCTGTGTGCTCCTCTTTTCTAGATTTCTGTGTGTTAGGGCGTAGACCACCCACACTCCAAGTGTTAGGAAGGTGCTGTCATGTGACTTTCCTTGCTTGAAAGCCGACTGTGACATAGATCACAGAGCTTTTCTTCCTGATCAGAAATTACTTTTCCTTCTTTTCAATGGATTCTCTTGACTCATTGACCAAAGACAATGGAGAAGCGTTTTCTTTGAATGAGGTTTTGCTGCTGAGAGGAACAAATACAGAGGAAGGAAGAAGTGGAGGAGGTTCCCCAGTGAGAAATATAGGTGATTATATTGTCTCTGAGGTTGATGAATCTGGCCTGAAACTGGATTCTAGACACTTGTCCTGCTGTGTTCCTAGACAGCCTCCTTAAATTCTCCTAAGTATTTTAATCTGTGCAGTCTTTCCGTTTGGATTAACAGAACTAATGCAGGCGAGCTACAGTGCCTGGTGCCTGGGTGCCTGGGTGCCTTCCACACCGGGGAAGGTGGCCAGATCTGTTCATGCTTCATGGGCTGTGTATGGAGGGAGCAGCATATTGTAGTATGCAGCAGAATGAGTAGTTAGAAGGTGGTGCTACTCACACTGAATTGGTATTATATTTAGGTAAAGGAAACACAAGGGAAATGTATTGAAAAATGAACACCCCCCCCCCAAAGACAACTGTGTTTGATCTTTAGAAGACTTGCAGATCTGATGTGATTTCCAATTGTTTTTGCTTTTAAAGCAAGAGAGTGTGTGGTCACTGGTTTTCCTGAGGTCTCAGCTTGGTTGTAACATTGTTGTCTTCCTATGGTGAAGCATGAACCTACCAGAAACCCTGCTAGCAAGGACGTCCCAGCCAGATCTCCCTGCAGGCTCATCTTGCACCTGTTACTGGGTTTTGAGAACCAGTTTCTGTATTCTGATTCAATAGGCATGGAACTGGGGGGGCGGGCATCAGGATGACGTCAGCATTTGGGATCTGGCAGCTGTAACAACATCTTCAGTTCTGTTGCCTGCGTTGCCTGCAACCCTAGGAAAATCGTTTAACCTTTTTGCACCTCCCTTGACTCAGCCTTTTGAGAGAGGCAGCGTCGGGCATAATAACCCTGACCTACTTTACATGGTTGTTGTTAAGAATTACTTTTAAAAATGACTGCAAAGCACTTTACAAATAGAAATTGCTCTATAAATGCCTTTTAAAAAATGTAATTTTCGAACACAGCTTTAAACACAAATAGTCTCGTTGAGTGCATCAGCTCAAATTACAAGTATCAGATGACATGACAGGATGGCCAGAACGCCTGCGTTCTGCTCCCTTTTTAAGTCCTTAAAGTTGGAAGCAATCAGGGAAGAGTGTGAGGTTGTAATATCTCCTTTATCGCTAAAAATTATGCTGATGCTGGCCTTAACATCCACGTTTGTTTGGGTTTATGTTTTTAATAGGCTACTCCCGCTGGCTTGAGAATTTAATTAGAAAAATAAATGAGTTCTTCCAATGCTGTCCTGGTGCTAATTCTTCCCACCCTCGTCTCTCAGTGAAGGGTCGGCTCCTCCTGCTAGGGAGTCCTCTGTGGATCTGTTAGTGGTCTACAAATGGATGTACATTTGCAGCGCTGGCAGACACCTTTAGTGTCTCTCTGATGCAAGTGTACTCAACTTTCCTTCCACCCACCCTTAAGGTGCTTCCTGAAACAGCCCAGAGTGAAGTCCCTAAACAGTCCTTCTTCCAAGGCTGAGACCTTCAGAGTCACGTGAGCACCAATGGGTATGAGGCAGGCTTGGGATTTACAGGCTCATTTTTCACATCCAACCTGTTGGGAAGATTTTTGGGGTAGCTCAGTAGCAGATGTGACAGACAGAAGAGTTCGTGGTAATTCAGGAAATGTTATGTTTTCTGTCGGTTATTGTCGTTATATGCTGTTTTGTAGGGGTTGGTAATTTGGCTCAACTGTAAAGTGCAATGAATTCTTGTACACCTGAGTTTAATATTCCTAGCCCTGGGGAGGCAGAGACGAGAGTATCCTGGGCTTTTCCTGGGTAGCCATTTTAGCTAATCAGTGAGCTATGTGTTCAATGAGCGATCCTATTTAAAAAAAAAAAAAAGACAATACTGGCTAAGTAGGTAAAATGTTTACTAACGAAGACCGAGGACCAGAATGAGGTTCTCTATAGTTTATATCAATGACAGTTAGGCTTGACAACTTCCATGTAATACTAGGGCTTGGAAAGCAGGGTTCAGACAAGCCTGGATCAAGCTGGCTAGTCAGCGTTCCTTGTGGCAGTGAGTTCTTAGTTCAGTTGAGAGACTCACTCTGTCTGACATGGTCTCTCTCTTTCTGACCCTCCCTCCCTTCCTTCCTCCCTCCCTCCCTATCTGAGAGAGAGAGAGAGAGAGAGAGAGAGAGAGAGAGAGAGAGAGAGAGAGAAGAAGAAGAAGAAGAAGAAGAAGAAGAAGAAGAAGAAGAAGAAGAAGAAGAAGAAGAAGAAGAAGAAGAAGAAGAAGTTGTTCTTCTTCTTGAAGAAGAAGACAGGACAAAAAAAGAGACTAATGATCAAGGAATGTGATCAGCATTAACCTCTGGCCCCCTTCACATGTGCACACAGTCACAGGACATGTGCATATTCCACAAAAGTACATAGACATAAAGAACATGAGAAAAGTGTTAGTTCAGGTGCTGGCACACAGTGTAGACTCCAAAGCTGAGAAATCTGCTAGGTGAAACTGTGGTACTCTTAAAGGGCAGGAGGAAACCCAGATAGACTTCTGTGGATTCCAGAAGTTGCAACAGTCTTCATCTAAATATTTTTAAACCCTGGTGTGAGCTAGTTTAACTTCATATATGCCTTATATTTTGCTGTATTTTCTCTTCAATCATATTTTGTTACTGTACTCGGACACGGATCCAGACAGCTCTTTTCGACAATGTGACAATAGCTCTTAACAGACAAGTTTGGAGGTTGTGTTGCAGTCAGAGAACTGTTTCAGTGTTTTGAGTTTCATCTGAAGACTTTTCTGCTTTTAATTACTACCTGGTGACAGTTGATGCTGAGAAAATGTTTGTTCTGGGTAATAATACGCTGGGATCGGGATACAGTTGGAAATTAGATTCCAGAAGGTTGGGTGTGGTGTTCTCGCCCCTTTTGGAAGGTATCACCTGAGAATGGCCTTCTGTTACACGTGTAAAAATTGTACACAGACACAGATAATGTATGGGGTAAGGTTCCTCTGACCTTCAGGCACATGTGAACACAGCCACAGGAACATGTACCTATACCACAAAGAGACACCAGCATAAAGGAGTTTAAAAGGGGTTCAGATTGCCTTTTGACTTGGGAAGAGGGCTGTGTGTGGATAGCCTCCCAGGCCTTGACTTCAGCAAGCCCCAAGCCTTTTCACAGTTTCTGCACTAAGCCAATTGGCCAAGTGCTCCCCTCGGGTAGCCACCTGTTCCTGGGGTCTGAGAAGTGCTGTTGAGGAGAAATTCAAGACCAGTTTGTAGATTGCCTTGCCTTTTTCTTCTCTTTTGAGTCATGTATACTGGTGCCCGAGACCCAAGCCTTTCAGCACAGCAGAAACAATGCATTCTGCTGAAAACACATTTATTTGAAAGTGTTTCACACCCCTCCTCCCAGGCAGGTTCTTGTCATGGATTGGAAACTGATGAAAAAGAACAAAATGGAGTCTGAGAAGGTGTTTCTGTTGGTAAAAGAAATGGCTTGCCTCCCAGTACTCAGCAGCCATGAACAGGGCGTGGATATAGGAGGTAGAGATAGACAGACCTCTGCGGCTCACTGGCCAATCAGTGTATCCAATAGGGGAGCTCAAAGTTCAGTGGTTACCCTGTTTCAAAACATACGGTCAAGAAAGTTGGAGGAATAGCTTGATGGCTGACCTATGTGACCTTGATGGCACACCTGTGTGTGCACGTGAGGATGGATGCTTGGGAAAGAGAAGAGCCCTACTGTGGTGTAGAGAGAAAGAAAGATACAGCCCGAGAGTTGCTGGTTTGTACCACGCATGGACTGTCCTTGTCTGCTTTCACAGACTTCATGTTGTCTACTATGGACACCTGGAGAGATGGAGTTTTCTTCTGGCTTCCAGCCGATTGAAGCTGTTTTCTGCACATCTTTTGGCATAAAGAGAAAGATGATTAGGGGAAAGATATACAAAGCGATTTTGTAGCGTGTGCATCCAGCTCATAGCAGTGTTGTTCTTGGCTGTGACACAGGAACTTAGGAGTCAGGTTCCTTTTAGGCTCCAGGGTTGCGTTTATCTAATTATTCTTCAACAATAAAATCTCAGGAATCAGATATCGGGGTCAGAACATGAATGATCAGAGAACCAGTAGAGTAGTGACCAGTGCCATGCCCCCTCTCTCTCTCCTCCATTCAAAAAGGGCAAGATCTTCACCAAGTCCTGCCTTACTATGTCCTCTCTCTCTCTATCTGTCCTCAGTCCTCTAAAACCTCTGTGGTTGATTTTGGTCAGTTACTAGGTAGCTCTGCCCTTTGATTCAAAGCAAATTTTGTTGACAGTGTTGGGAGCATCAGAATGCGATAAAAAAAAAGTCACACATTTCCCCCTTTTTGTCTAAAGAAAAAGGGAAGGTTTTAACTGACTCAGGAAAACATACAGTAAGAGCAATTGTGAGGTAAGAATTGCATTCACAATGTCCAGTCCATTTGGTTTTGGTACATTCAGAAGAAATATTCCGTTATCTCTTCTATTTTGGCGAATTTAAAGTTTTGTACCTAATTCACTTTTTATTGTTATTTATATATTATATATAACAATAAATTATATATATATATGTATATATGTATATATATGTATATATATGTGTATATATATATATATATATCACATCACAGCATTGCTTACCTGAGATCTATCAGCAGGCAGTGGTAACCAACATCCTAGCTGCCCTGGGTCCGGAACTCCGTACTGGTCACTCCTGAGCTTGTCTTGCCCTTCTTTATGGGAGACACTGCTTTCTGTGTCCTGTGGTTGGGGTGGAGAGTGTGTGTTGGTAGTGGGCACACAAGGAAGGGCAGTATAATGCTCTGTCTTGTCTCCCTGGGCACTTTCTGTTTTACCTTTCACTCTGGCTAAGCCAGTTGCAGACCTTGCTGAAAATAGCCCTGCCTTGCCCCCATCCTTTGGGGGTGTGCTGTAGCCCCTTGAGCTATGAACCTGCCACTTACCCTGCCCACGTGAAGCTGCCCCTTTCCTGTGTGTTTTCCCAATACCGCGCTCCCACTGGGATGCCTTTGGCTTCTTCCCCTCCTCATGGCTTGCTTCGCCTTTGCTTCTTCATCCGCAAACACTCAAAAGTTGCAGCCACGTGGATAATGACCCCCTAAGAAAGCCCAGTGAACAATAATTGTAGGCCAAGAATTCCTATTTTCATGAATTCAGAAACATACATTTAAAAATACCCTGCTACCTCCTTTCCCCTCTCAAACCATGTTCCCTGCGGCCCATTATGAATACCTTAGCTGGACTGCTTCAGTGAAATGTGTGCAGAGTCGTCCCCCTTTATCCTTAGGGAGTGTGATTCACGACTCCCAGGGCATGTTTAAAACCTGTGTACACACAGAAGCTGGAGTTTAGCTTGCATGTGTAGTGTGGTATGAGAGTATCAACCCAAACTGGCAACAAAACAATTATAATGCAGTGGGCATGTAGCCCTTGTTAGGATACCCTTTTATAATGTGCCCACCCTTGTCTGGGGATAATGTGACAGGGTGCCCACAGGAATGACATTTCTGCTTCTGCATATGCCTGAACTGCCAGCTTTACTGCCCCAGTGCTGTGGAGTCAGGGCAGATGCTATGTGACCAATGGGCAACGTCCTATGTGGTGTGAACATGCAGGATAAAATGTTGGTTCACTTGACATCTGCAACAGAGGACAGTGACGTTTTTCAGAAAGACAGGTGATTTTAATTAAGCTCATGACATCTTCATTTCTGGAATTTTCCATTTCAGATTTTCAGACTATGGGTTAGCCAAATGTAGAAAGCAAAGCATGCCAGCTAGGCTGTGGTGATGCATCTCTTTAATCCTGGCATTTGGGAGGCAGAGGCAGGTAGATCTCTGTGGCTGAGCTTGAGGCCAGCCTGGTCTACAGTGAGAGTTCCAGGACAACCAGAACTACACAAAGAAACCCTATTTTGTAGAGTGGGGGGAGGGGAGTAGAAAGGAAGCAAGGAAGGATAGAAGGGCATGGGTAAGGGAAGGAGCAACTATATTCTGCATTTTTTTTTAAAGATTCCATCCTGGATCTTATAATCTAAATATGTAGCAGTCTGTACCTGCTTCGTTATTTTTATTATTATTAATATAGGAAGCAAGTAATTAAATACCATTGCCCTTCACCCCACTCTCCTTCTCTCCCTGTGCTCCTGTTCTCATGTTTCTAGAAGGATTTGAGCCTGGCAGCCGCAAGGCGGATGTTGTGCAGACACTGGCAGGAAGAAGAGCTTCCGTAATAGTTTCTTCACATCTTGGTGTTGGGTTTCTCGGGTGGGGCTGAGGAAATTATGAACACTGAGCATCCTTTTCCTTGCTTAGGACAGGGTCAGCCGTGGGACTTTGTGCTCTTCCATGCTCCAACCTTGTCCTGCCTCTTGCTTCTGCATAATGATTTCAACAACCAAGAGCAACCGGGGAGCCCTCTCTGGGCTCCAGCTTGTCAGTAACTACTCCTTGAAACTGGACCTAGCTGCTTTCTCTCAAATTGAAGCTGAGTTTTCCTTAGCGCCCAGGAGACTGTCTCTGTAAAGGGAAAAGGGCATGCCCAAAGAAGGAAGTGCAGATGGCCTGCTCTCTGCTTGCCCAGCAGGGACAAGTGGTTTGCATGGCTGTGGCTTAGTATCCGACTAATTGTCTGTGTACCAGCCCAAGCAAATGTGGGCATGCCGACCCTGGGGGAGAGCAGAACAATGTTGACCTAAGATTCATACAGATTCTCACAGGCTCTAAAGCACCCTGTGAGTTCCCCAAGGCCTCAGACTCCTAGCTGCCTAGTTTCTTGGTTAGATTTCTGCCTCTTACATAATTCCTGAGTATACAGCTGGGCTTCTCACTACATTGGAATTGTTACTCAGAGTTTAATGTTGGCTTTCTAAAATGCTTTTCCTTCAGTGGTTTAAAAGACATGTAAATCAGTCTGTAAAAGCCTTGAAAGACATTTATATGAACACAGTTAGCATTTAAGATTTTACATATATATTTTTTTTCAGTTAACAAAAACTGGCCTAGCAATTCTTTTTGTTTTTGTTTTTGTTTTTGCTTTTCGATACAGGGTTTCTCTGTAGCTTTGGTGCCTGTCTGGGAACTAACTCTTGTAGATCAGGCTGGCCTCGAACTCACAGAGATCTGCCTGCCTCTACCTCCCGAGTGCTGGGATTAAAGGCATGCGCCACCACCGCCCAGCTTTGGCCTTGCAATTCTTACCCTAGGGTTTTCCTCTAGTGCAGTAACTAGTTAAATATTATGGAGGAGGGGGAGGGCTCCTCTGTTTTAAGTAGATATTTCTTCTTTCCTCTTCACCCTCCTCCATCTTCCCAGTGCCCCCCTCCCCGCAGTGTCCCCTTCTTGTCTCCCCCATCTCCCCTTCTGTATATTTGAGCAAAAGATACGCTAATCTAAGGAAATTTCTGGAAGTCAGCGGCAGGTTCGGATGTTTGCCCAGGTTTGCTGAATTTTCCCTCTCGCCATCCTGTGAACAATGTGCATGGCTCTCATAGAGGTTAGAGAACTTTTAACGCAGTCGCTAGAGATTAGGGCATGGTCAGAGGACCTTTCCCGTGTCTGTGTCCCCTTGACTCTTCTCGTTTGAAAGGCGGCATGTTTCATATCTGAACTTTGACTTTATGCAGCATTATCCTGATGCCCTCCTGAATTTCAGAGCAAACATTGTTATGAAAGACCATTCCAGTCATTTTTCCCACTCACCTGCTTTTATTTATTTATTTTTCTTATAAAGATATAAGCACATACTTTTATTTTCTGGCTTTCATTCAGTTTTAGAATTGATTGTGACAGAATTAAGTTTGAAGAGATCCTGTTGGGGCCATAGGATCATCCCTAGACAAAATAAGAGGCTCAAAGCTTTTCAAGGTTACCAGATTGTATGCATGCATTTTTGTTTATGTGTGAAATGTGTTAGATTGCGGAAATCTACCCTGTGTAAGTTAGACTTTGGTTGGAATTTTTGTTAGTTATTCATTTGACACACTCTTGCTATATGACTCGATTGGCCCGGAGATTTTCTTGTAGATTAGGGCACTTCAGCTCATCCACGGCTTCTGCGTCTGGAGTGCTGGGATGACAGACATACCTGGGTTAGAGTGTTCAGAGCTGTCCCAACCCTACCGTTGATTGCTGCTGGTGGAAATGAGAAGCAATGTGCTCCAGGTTTCTCTTCGGAACCGGATGTGTTTTCCTTTGCATGAATCAGAACGTATTGAACGAAAGCATTAAGCTCGTTAAAGTTGAACACATTAAGATAGACAATCTGGGATTTCAAAGTAGTATCTCAAAAAGTGTCATTTGGGTGATGTCTGTGTGTTCGCATGTGCGTGTGTGCGTGTGTGTGTGTGTGTGTGTGTGTGTCACTGCATGCTTCTTCCTCCTCCTCTTCCTTCTTTTAATATTAGCAACTTTGTTTCTGCAGAAATATCTATTGTAGAACAGTAACTACTGGCCAGATTTTTCCTGGATGTGCACTTTGTAACTTTACTAAGAGAAGCCAGAGATGAATGGCCAATTTTAGACTAGAAGCTACCTTTCCTATACTCAGAAAGTTTTCCTCTGGATCTGCACGCATGCCTCCACTGTCATGGAGATCGTCACTAATCTACAGTCTTGCCAGCAGAGCACAGATGTGGCTTTCTAAGTCCCAGTGGCACAGCCGACTTTCTCCTTGAGCCCTGCTATAATTGATAAAACTGCTTTTCATCTTCGAATAAAAACATTTTCTCCAAAGGTCCTCTTAAAGCCATAACCTTGTGCTGAAGGGTATGTGGGGAAATGTTTCTTTTAGGAACTAAATCCTAGTAAAGAAGGTGAGGGCCACATCCAGCAGAAACATAAACGAAGTGAATGGCAGCACCTAGGGCGAGGAGTTGACAGAGGAGGTCACAACAGGGCTCAGGTACCCTCACTTTTCCTGTCCGTGGGAAGTCATTCACCCTTCAAGTAGAACTTATTGTTGTCTCCCTAACCTTTGAGCTGAGACCTAGGTATAGGTCTGAATTGACATTTCAAGCCAGCATTTCAGAAATGGAAATGATGTAAAAATCTTTCAGGTCGTTGAGTCTTTGGCCTCAGTTCAGCACGCAAGCTTAAGAAAGCATATTGTGACTTCGAGTGGTTTCAAACCAGCAGTTTGAAGTTCAGAGCGCTGACCATCACACCTTGGGGTGGAATTGGCAGTTCAGTCTCGTATAATTTAGTAAGTTGGCAGAATAATAAACCCTGGCACCTTCCTTCTCTGTGTTTCTTGGGTTTGGGAACTAAGAAAGCAAGCATGACTTGGCATGGTGGTATATGACTTTAGTCCCAAAGCTCAGGAGGCAGCAGCAGGTGGACTTCTGAGCTCAAGACCAATCTGGTCTACAGAGGGAGTTTTGTACAGCCAGGGCTTCATAAAGAAACTGTCCTGAAAAACCAATTTTTAAAGAGAGAGAGAGAAAGGGAAGGAAAGAAAGTAAACATGAATTATTGAGACTTCTGTCCTTAGATGTAGTCAGTGTCTGTTGGGGAGGTGAAAGTTACCACCTCTGAGTGGCCTGAAGAGAGAGGATTAATGGGGTTGTTGTGATTGCAGGTTTAACCTTGCCACGGTTGATGCTGCTTTGCAGTCTCCAAGCCCTGGACTCACTGGGTGCCAAGTGCAGGCTGAGAGGCGCCAGAGGGCCCTGACTTCTCCCCCGTGTCGTCTCAGGAGACCTTTGCTGCGGCTGCTTTCTATGATGGCTTTTCTCAGAAATCCCGAAGAGGCTCTCGCCTGTCCCCAGAATAGGAACAAAATGCATCATTCCCCCTCCTTTCACTTTAATAACCAGATATTTTTAATTGACAGGGTTTTTCTTGGCTTCATTTCTTGGCCAATTTTGAGATCACATTTGGAGCACATTGCAGCCTACTCGCTCAGATGAAGCTCTTAAGCGAAAAGTTTAAAAATGAGCCACCTGGAGTTGCGAGTTCCTGTTTCAAAGGGCCAAGCAATGAGGAGTTAGGCATTTGGTGGCCCTGGGAAAGCCATTATTTCAGCTTTAGTGTGCCCTTCCCTGCTCACCCATGCGTAGCCCTATCAGCTCAGTCTCTCAAACCTCCAACTCTGTGGAGGGAAGTAAAGCAATCCTGCTTTTAAGAATGATCGGGGGAATCCAGGTCCTTTGTAAGGAGAGAATGGTTAAAATGGCGGCCACAATGCCCATACGTTGCCAGACACCAAGAGCGATTTTCTTTGCTGGTAAAGATTCAAGTTGGTTTTCAGGTCACTGGGGCATTTTATTTAGGAACTGTCTATCGAGGCACGTAACCCATGCCTTTAATCCAGCACGAGGAGGCTGAGGCATTGCTATAAGTTCAAGACCAGTGAGATCTACGCTCTGAGTTCTGGGTCAGCCAGTGCTACATAGTGAGATGCTGCTAAAACAAAGGAAAGTCCCCAGACTGTGAGGCAGCCAAGTCAGTTCCATGCTTGTCGTGTAACCCTGAGGCTCTGAGTTTGATACCTTGCACTGACATTACAAAAGCCATGGGTGGGCTTTTGTTACCATAATCTCAGCACTGGGAGGGGCTTCAGCACCCTGTGGCCAACTAATCTACCCTATTTGACAAGCCCAGGACCCAGTGAGAGACTGCCTCAAAAAAAAAAGAGAAAGAAAAAGAAAAAGAAAAGAAAAAAAGCAAACAAACAAACAAACAAAAAAAAAAAACAAGTGAAGGCTTTTGAGGAACAATGCCTGAGGTTGGCCTCTGGCCTGCACATGTGCTCACAGCAGTGTGGACACAAACATACAAAGTACAGGTGTCAAGTTCAAAAGGTTTAGCCAGTATATTCTTTATGATGTGGCATCTCTCCTAGCGTGTGAAGGACCCTCATTGATTCTGTTCTTTCCGTACTTTTCTTCTCTTAGGTCCCCTTTCGTCCACGGATACTCACTACTAGCTTGTTGCTTTACCTGAAGCCTTGCGTGTTCTTCCTCATGATGTCTCAGTTCAGACTTTATTTAGAACCATCTTCTGAGATCTGTCGGAGTTGCTTTATTCTTGTTCCTTGCCTTTGATTACTGTGCAATGTTCTCCATATGCATCCGCTTTTCCCATTGCGTGTCGCTGTTCCCAAAGTGAACGGTTTCCTTGGCTGCCTGTGTCTCCTGCTACCACACGCAGTGTTGCTTGAGGATTGTTACACGTAATACCCTCTGGATCTAGGGGTGTGCATGCATGTGTTTGTGTGTGTGAGTGTATGTCTGTGAGAGAGTCTGTGTGTATGTGTGATTGTGTGTATGTGAGTGTGTTTGAATGTGGTTGTACAAGTGTATGTGTGTGCACATACGTGTGTCTCTACATGAATGGGTGCCCTCAAGTATCCATATATCTATCCAGAAGTGCACCTTGGGAATTTTTGTTGAATTGCGGAATTTTAAAATTTACTGAGTTGGATTATTAGTTTGTGAATTTCAACACAATGTGCTGTTCCTACTTGCTGGAATGACTGAACAGTCTTTCTCCAGCATTATCCATTCACCTTGCTTTGTATCCTGATTTCAGAAGACCCAGTGGGTATGTCGGGCAGTAGAGTGTGCTCCGCCATTCTTGTCTCTGGATTTAGGAGAGTCAGTACCATTTTACACCTTTATCATTTTTTTTTTTGCTGCTCCAAATAACCTCTTTTATTTCTAGTGTCAATGTTCCTTTCTTGTCCTTGCATTTTCTTAACCAGATTGGTGAGCTTATGGGTGAAGACTATTTCAGTACTCAGTGTAATGAGCATCTTTGGGCCATTGGCCCTGAGATCGCCCTGCATCTTCTTTTGGCTGGTTCTTTCTTGCCTTATTCCTCATTTCCTTTCCCCAGATCAGCACTGGTGTTCCTGAGGGGCAGCCAAGTGCACACTGCTCAAAGCCCATGGAATCACTGGCTGATATAAACTGCCTTGGGTTCCAGTGGTTCTTGGATGCAGGTCTGAACCTCTTGGGAGTCTCGGGTTCTTCTACCAAAATGTCACTCTTGACTCTGCAGCATCCTTTTGCTGCTGCTTCTCAGGGTGTGGCCTTCGCTCCTTCTGCTCCCTTCCTTCCACTGCCCTCTTCCACTTCCCCAGCATCTTCATCGTTGGTCTCTCATGCCCCCATATCAATCCCCATCCCCCTCTTTGAAGTTTTGTTCTACACTTCATTTCTGCAAACTAATGATGGATATGTTGTTTACTTACAGATAAAAAGGGAGTGGAGAGTTGAGGCATTTCCCTTGTAGACTGCAGAAGCTAGGGTCCTGTGCCTTTGGTACTTTCTGTTGCTTTCCTTAATAGTTACTTCTCATCTCCCTGTGATAAAGTACTCTGACCAAAGGAATGAGAGGGAGGAAAGAAGGGAGGGAGGGCTTATTTAGGCTCACAGTTCAAGGATAACAGTCCATCATGACTGATGAATAAGGCAGCAGGAGCCTGAAGTAGCTGTCACACTGTCCACAGTACAGGAAGAGGCAGACTCACGCTCAGCCAGCTTCTTCTTTGTACAGTCTAGGGCCAGATCCTAGACAGCTGTGCTGTTTACCTTGAGGGTGACACATCCTGCCCCCAATACCTAATCAAGGAAATCCCCCACAGGCCTGCCCAGAGGTTATGTGAATCTAGACACCTCCCATGTGTGCCTAGGGCTTTTGTCTCATGGGTCTTTGGGAATCCTGGCAAGTTAAAAAGTCAAATTGACCATTAAATATTCTGAGTATACAGCTGGGCACTTGGGCCCAAGGGATGAAACTGTTGATGTTTTAACTACCAATTTTAGCACTTTGGCTTCCCCTATAAAAACATTTAGACCAAGGCATTCCTGTGAACCTGCTTTCAGTCTGTGTTTTACATTTTGTGTATAAGTACATTTCACTGCAGTTCTCTGGTGTGTGTGTGTCTGTGTGTGTTAAATATATGTATCTTTCTGTTAAATTGCCTTTAAGTATATTTTTAATGGAATATGTTGTGCATGTCTTTAGGAAAAATGCCATTATATACTACTGTGCTTTGTCATGGTTTTCCTAATTGTTTCCCTATGTTGAAGCATTGTTTCCAATTTCATTATTTTTTAATGATATGTAATATTTTTGGTCTAAATGACCACCCTCCCCCAACCCGGTTATTTCTTTGAAATTACTGCTATTGAACAATTCTTATTAAAGGCTTCTGGATCATCTAGGAAGATTGAAGCTGGCTTTGTGGCTGGCAGTGTATGCCTGTTTATCTTGGGCCCCACCAAAATTGGGTTTTATAATTTCATTGTGTTTTAATAGCCCTGAAGTATAATTTTAAAGTTCTTCCATTTTGCGTTTCTTTCACTGCAGGCAAACCTGTGCGTTTTTCACCAGTGATTTCCAACCTCCATTTCCTCTATTGTGCGTTCTTTGATGCCCTCCTTGGGTAATCAGATCTTTTCTTTTTGTGAGTGCTAGGAGATCAGGGAATCGGAGTCTTGCCTGGCCCTGCATGGTTTTGGCTTTTTTGTAGCATTTTTAGAGCCTCGCAGAAGGGGCTTCTTAAAGTATTCTTTGATTCTCTGAGAAACTGTGTAGCAGTCAAGAGTTAGCCTTGGAAATCTTGCTTCTTCAGAAGTGAAGTGTGGCCCTTAGCTTTTCTCCCGCCAGCAACGTGTGAGCACCGCAGTCATGGCGTTGTCTGTTGTCGAAGAAACAGCACATTGAGAATTCATTGTTCACATGGAGTGTGTGTTCTTGGTTCCCCTTTAAGTGTGAGAACTATTTATGCAGAATCATTTAGCATTTGCTTACTGACTCAAAGGCAGAGCTTTGCTTAAGCCTTTCTCAATTACCCTTTAATGTAAATGGAAGAAAAAAAAAAGGAATGGAAGAAAAAAGATATTCCATCAGAGTTTGTCATTATGATTGATTCTTGTGTGCAGAAGGCTGGCAATCTTTTCCAAAGCTTCCATGGCTCTTTTTTGATCTCTTGCTTTTTTGTTTGACTGACTTGAATAATCTGCATAGTTTTGATATTGAATTCCCCTTATTCTTGTCAATTGGGAGCTAGGTTTGGGAGGTTGGTATTTCTTTCTTCTCTGTGCAGTGTGGGGTTTCTTCTGAAGCATAAAAAGTCTGTAAAGCCTAGAGGCCTTTCAAGAGGAGTTTGATCCGGGTATTTCCACTTGCTGGGAAGCAGTGGACTGCCTGGGTGTGAATCTAGTCAAGCTTCATGCTTAGGTTTGAAGTTGTTTATATATATATAATTAATGCAACCTTTTCCATATGAAGGGATAGAGTGATCTCCTGGGCACGGTCTTTGCTGTGTAACAGTGCTTGTCCGCTGCTTTCCTGAGCAAGGGCCACCTTGCTCTAGCTTATTTTAACTCTGCCTGCTTAGCCGGTCTGCGAGTCTGTGACTTTAGCTGTCAATCACGGCTTTCCAGGTCTCCTGCTTGTATGGAATTTCTTTTCCTTCCTTTATGATTTTGTCTCTGTGGCAAAATCTTTTCTTTTTTTTTTCCCTACAGGATGTCTGAAAACCTGTGCTGTGTCTCAGTTTATTGCACCCTTAGCTTGGTCTGGTTTACTTGTCTTGGTTGACCTAATGTGAGGTACTCAGCTGTGCTACTCTGGAAAGGAGAGTGGTTCCCTGTTTCAGTTCCTCGCACAGCTTTCTCCTCACTCAGTGGATGTCTAGTTTGATGAAGCTCTGTAAGAGGAGAGGCTATGGTCTTCAGGAACAGCTCCACTCACAGAGATCAGTAGAAACCGTGAAAGAACCTTCTTTTGTGTTTTCTTTAGCGAATGAAAACGTGCCCTCTTAGCCCTAATTGAGTGTGTCTCAGAATGGGCTTACAAAGGCTCTAGTTTATTTCCCATCTGAATGGAAACCGTTGGTCATGGAGTTGGCTTTTTTCATCCATGTCTCTTCAGTATTTCCTGGCTTGAATGGAATAAGACTTCAGGCACATGTTCCTATAATTGCCTCCATCAGAAATCAGATCAGGGCGGAATAAAGTTTCCACTGGGCTCCAGCCCTTTCACTTTCTTTGACCCATTTTTTTTTCCTGTGCTAGAAAGGATTCACTTGCCTGCTTTGCCGTTCTGTATCGTGATTCCATGGTGGCGGCTGGAGTCAGGTAACGAACTTCCCTGATGTCCTCTAGCTGGCTCTCTTGCGTCAAGACCCAGATCCTTGTATCACCCTGGGAGACTTTACAGTTCTGTGGCCTGCTCATTTTCTCAGAGAGAGGCTCCGGAGCTTGGCTGGATTGGCTTGCTCCTTCCCATCTGGTAGTCATCCCTGTCTGTTTCTCTCTCCTGCTATGAATACCTCAGTGTAGGCAGCAGAGAGTGGCCCATCTCTGGGTTTTCATGTTCTGGGTTTAAGCATCTGAAGCTGTTCATCAATTAGTCAGCTTGGTCTTTATGAATAAGAATGTCTTGAAATGACCTCAGTTTTGTCTTCTTTGGAGTCTGTTGTCTCCTCAGCATCTCTAGGTTGGGTTTTTTCCTTGCTTACGACCCGGAAGTCAAATGGGGGCATAAAGGGCAGATGGCTGTGGACCCCTGCTTAAAGATGGCTAGCCCTTGGCAGGAAGCTGAGTGCCTGCAGGGTGGACTAAGTGGCAATCTTTGTGGTAGTGTTGTCTACTGCTTCCCCCAAACATTAGTGCCTTGTTCGGGTTCTCCAGTGTGAACTCTGAAGTGTGAACCGGTGCTATAGATTCTCTTCTCGCTGTGTCAGGGTCACCCATGTGCCCAGTTCTGTGTTTGCTGGCTCTCCCAGGACACCGATCTCCCTTCTCCTCTGCAAAGTGAGTGTGTGTGGCTGCAGCGGAGGAGGGAGCCGAGATCCTGATTAATGTGCAAGCGTTCCTGTGTCTTGACTGTTTTTAGCTGGAGACGGCTTGGAGTTGGCGGAAGGCGTTGTTGTTCTGCAATTAGAGCTGCGAAGTGCATCTTATTTGCCACCGTCTTCTTATTCCGTGGCCCGTCTCTAGAGAACCCCACAGTGAAGTTCCCAGAGCTGCTCCAGCAGCCACCTTTGGAGACTTTGTGGAGTGAGTCCTTGAAGGGACTTGTTTCCCTTGGGGGGTCGGCCGAGGTCTAAGAATTGTGGGTAGTTTTCAGATGCCCATGTAAATGGAGTTGAATTCCTCTCCAAGAGCACAGCACACAGTAGGAGGTTTTGTTAGAGTCTGACGAGCGTCACATTTTGTCAGATGGTTGTAGCCAGGCTGGATGCTGCACACCTTTAATCCTAGCACTCAGGAGGCAGAGGCAGCTGGACCTCTGTAAGTTCAAGGCCAACCTGGTCTACATAGCCAGTTCCCGGCCATCTAACGCTACAGGATGAGATCCTGACTTCAACAAACAAAGTCTCATGAATGCACTGGAGTAAGGGGTTTCACAGATAAGGATAAGGAATGTAAAAAAAATTACCACTGCTTTTAGAAGTCCTAGCTACATGGTATCCAGTTTGAAGCTACAGTTTATAGTTCCATACCTAATTGTAGCTGGTCCCTAAGTCATGTGCCCTGTGTGACTTAGGGCTTAAGAGACAGAGAGTTGTTGAGGAGGCCAGTCAATTGTTGGTCCTTTTGAGGGCAAAGCATACAGAGGGCTATTCAGTCATATTTGGCTACGGTGACACCTTAGTCTCTCAACCCAATTGGAATCAGAATTGCTAGCCTCTGGAGAAACTTAATTTTCCCTTTTTTCAAGAAGCTGGTTGAATGTTCCCTTATGACATTAAAAGTGTTAAAAGTTGAATATATGTGTTTTTTGTTTGTTTTTGCCAGTGAAGTTTTTCACAGGACTTCAGGCTTACTTTTGGTTATGTGTATAAAGCTATAATATTTAGTGAAAATATTATTTGCGTCAGACAAAATAACAATGCTACCAAAGGTCATTTTATTAGCCAGTTTATCTTAGCTCCTAGTTAACTTAGGAAATCATACTCTCAATAGGACTTGGCACTCGTGTCTTGGAAACCTTTCTCCCCTGTATGCTGAGACTGGATGGGGGTGGCTGCTTTATTTCTGTTAAAAACTTTTTTGGAAGAAAACTTAATTGTTGCTGTTAATTATATCCACTCTGTATTTCAGTTGTTGTCTATTTTTATTTTCTAATGTGTGCCGAATCCATCCACTATACTCAACCTTCATCCTACAGGATGCCTGAATGTACAGGCAGCACCGAACTCCCTGACTACTATGATTGCTCTGCTTATAAACCTATCATCATCACCCATGAGCAATAATAACACAATAGATACATATAACACATAAGCTGCTTTCATCCTGTGCTTTGGGGTCGCATCTGCGAAATCTAAGGGCTGCTTGGATACAGGCACTGTGACAATGGACTAACCTAGAATTTCCTGAGGGACTAGCAGATACTTCATGGGGATTCTGGGTGAAGGTAGGGTTCATGGACTGGTAGAATAGAGAGGGATGAGGAGAGATTTCACTGGGCCCATCCAAATTGCACTTACCCTACAGTGGCGTAGTGTTTCTCTTTTTGAATGTCTGTGTAATGTTTTCAAGGTGTGCTGGACACAGAGGAGTTAAAGCGTTGGAAAGCAAATCTGAGCAGAAGAGCTCCCGTGTGAACTCATCTCTCCTACCGGCCATGCGACGCAGGCTCCATTATCACGTCCATATGGAAAGTGACCTTTTTGAGTTACAGAAATATTAAATAGGAGGCCTTGGAATTCGCTGACCACTGTGTGTGCCTAATGTGTTCTCCTCATAGCCACCTGCCAATTACCCTTCCTTACCCCTTCTACCCCTCGGCTCCCTTCTTCTTCTCAGTCTGTTTTCATGTCTTTTTTAGTGACCCCCCGCCCCCAAATTTAATTAACGACATGAGGCTTTTTATTGAACGCATGTGAGCTGTCTATATGTGCACAACTGTGCCAGCATGGAGGCCAACAGACAACTTTGAATGTCAGTTTCAGAAAGGCTGTTCACCTGCTTTGAGACAGGGGCTCTCATTGGCCTCATGCTCTCCTAGTAGAGGAGTCAAACTGGCCATTTAGTCCCCGGGGTCCTCATGTCCTCGGCTCTGGGATTATACATGCCACCGTGCACAGAGTGTTAAAATGTGTTCTGGAAATTGAACTTGGGTCCTGTGTTTATAAGGCTGCTTCCCCACCCCTCAGACCTTGAGCTCTAGGCCTCTTTTTATAGAACCATACCTCGCTGTTTCATGGGTGGAAGCCTCAGAAATCAGCGAGACTTCCGAGGATGTCGAAACAGTGCCCTTTCTGTAACAAGTTTTTCTTGGGTTCCCTGCTTCTCTTGGGAAGCTTCCGACCTGCCTTTGTCCCGATGATGTAGGGCTGGGTGTTCTGGAATCAGCTGCTCTGGAATCAGCTGCGCTGGCTGGTAGCAGATGCATTTTGGGTCAAGGTGGCAGCCGGTCCTTTCTGAGCCTCCTGCAGCTGTTGAGACGCTATGAATCTGGGTGGTGGAGGACTGCCAAGTTCGACGCTCGGCTCCTCATTATGCTTTGGAACTCACAGCTTCCACAGCCCCCTTGCCCCGCAGTGGCTCACATCAGTGCAGGGCTGTGTCGAGCTGAATAATTCGCAGCATTTAGCACTTAAATTGGCTCATTGCAGACAATCCAATTAGAATAAAGTCTATTATCGTTTGGGTACCTTGGAATGAAATGGAGTGTTTAAGCGATGAACATGCCACGTTGCCTGGCAGTTGCTTCTTGTCTAACTCTTCCTCGTCTTACAGGTTCTCCGCGTCTTGCTAAAATGACACCCTGCCGTCGTGTGAGCCATGCATGAAGTTTGGTGGCACACCTTTCTCCTACACACATTGTATCCGGAAGCTCCTTGGCATTAAAGAGATAGCTCTTAAATGGTAGAAGTTGTCCTGCTCCAAAGGGACATTTCAAAAAGGTTGCTTTTCGGGTGGGAGTCTAGAATTCAAGTGGCCATGGTTTAGGAGGGTCGTAGATTAGTAATAACAGACCGTGGAGCTTAGAGATGGATCACATAGAGTGAAACAGTAAGAGCAGTATATAAGCTCTTATATTATCAGTAGAGAGACCAGTCAAGGGACATACTGATCTGAAAGTTCTGGATTATGACCAGGCCAGAAGACTGCAAGTTCTGGGATTACCGTGGAAGGGAAACATTTGTGCGAGACTAACTTAGAAAAAAATTGCTATCAAGTGAGTGACTGATGGATAGCTAGAGACATACATGCGTTCAGACCCATCACTCTTTTCCATCCGTGAGAAAGACACTTCTTATTGAATGGAATGAGCAGTGGATAGCATGTTGCATTATGTGTTTCTGAATTGCCTATGGTGGAACATGGTACATGTAAGTGCTACCAGGTATCAGAACCATCAGCCATGGACTTGATATTAAGCACAATGCTTTCCTTGCTATATGACCCCAAGGGTCATCCATGCCTCTATGACTTGTTCTATTTTTTTTTTTAATTGAAAAGTAGTTATAAGAATGGGCTGGGAAGCCCGGGTCCACTCCTGCCACCAGTCACAGTAGGTGAGTTGGCTTTATTCGCCTATACAGACAGTATTGAGGAGTAAGTAGGAGGTAGTTTGTGAAAGCTTCTTGCCTTCAGTGAAACCCACCCAATTCTTTCCCTTGTACTTCAGCCTACACTTAGAAAGCCCAGGGTCAAGTCAGTTGCTTTCTTTACCCCCCCCCCAAGATTCTGCAGGGCTGCCTTGGAATTGGAAGCTGTGAACGGACTTCAAGCAGGGCGGGGAGGTGCTGCCCCCATCCTGTCTTCTCCTGCTCCTTCCTTTTCGTTGAAGATACATTTTATATTGCTGGCCAGCTGATCCTCATTCATCTATCTTACACAGCGCATCACAAAGGCTACCTCATTTCCCGGGAAACCGTAGTTCTGTAAACATTCCCTTATCCTTCTGTAAATGCCATCAGTGGCTGCTCGAGCAGTTGTAAGAGTGGACTGGGAAGCCTGTGGGGTCTCCTGCCCCACAGTCGCAGTAGATGAGTTGGCTTTGAATGTGAATTCTCACATCACGTGATCCCAAAGGTCACTGGAGCTGATGCGGTTCAGGTATGAAGTGTGAGTTACAGCCCGCTGCTGTTCTCTTGGGAATCACCGTGGTCCAGCTGCCCCAAGGTGGTGTTTTTATGCAGAGAATAGCCACGCCACACTCCCTCATCCTCTACTTCCAGGAACAGGTAAGGTTGGTCCTTCACAGTCCCGTAAGGCAATGCTTGGGGCCGATGTAAGAGGGTAGTGTCCCTGCGGGGAGGAGAGATAGAAGTAGAAAGAACCTTAGACTTCTGCATGTTCTCCAACAGGAAGCCAGTTAGAAATCCAGACAGGGTCAAGGTGGTGACCTGAAATGTGCTCAGGTCTTTGCTTCACGCAGGAACCTGGGTCTGAACAGTTGTGTTCCTTCCTCACAAAACTGTGTCTCCTGTGTGATGACAGACCCACGCTGGGAGAGGCGCTAATCCACAGCCATTATAAACCAGCAGGGGAGAAGAAGTTGGGTAAATGGCGGTGGTTCCCAGCTAGGCTGTTCTGATCCCTTGGGAAACCTCGTGTCTTCTCGTTACAGGATGAATGTTTTCTGTTTGGTGTGTCTCTTACCCTTGTTTGTGTGAGCATCATACCCTGTCCATGGTGCTTTTCCACAAAATAGCCTCAGGAATTGACTAAAACGTGAAGTATGTCTTTACTTTTCTTCAGCCATGAGGCCTGTCCTTAAGGGCCCTCCTTCCCCGTCTTCTTCTTAAAGGCAGTCACCGGTAGTTGCTCCCTGCTACTTCAGTGGCTCTATCTTGTTTCCCTGAAGAATCTCAGGTACAAACGGATGCCTTCTCTTGCTTCCTATCCACCTCCAGGAAATGTCTGGAGCATGAAACTCAACTCTGCTCCAGGTGTAGACACGGTCTAGGGAGGTGCAGCCTGTCTATGTGTAAGTAGATGATTTTCCCTAGGGAGGTGGCTCGCACCTGCACCCCCACCCTACAGCTCTTGAGCAAGTCTTTCCTCCGCTCAAGTCTGTTCTTTGGGTGCTTCTAGCTCTGCACTTGTGGGGTTCTTATCCAGAGGTGCCCTTCGTGTTTCTCTTGCATGCTCTTTCCAGATGGGCCAGCGTGCTGTCTGAGAACGACAGACCCCTGCTGAACTTTCTATAACTGAGAACTCTACATGTAAGATAGGCGCTTCTTACGCGTTAGTTCTTAGACAGTTTTTAGGTGTTTGGACATAAACGTGGCGTCGTGCTGTGACATTGTTGAATGTGTGCATTTGAAGGTAGTCGTTTATAGTCCACTGGAGAATCACTGGCATTTATTTCAAAGTTTTCCTGCACCTTTAGTGTAGGAAATTCCTTGTCTATAAAGACTTGAGTTTGGTGAGATGCGCTGCTTTGCTTTGCTTTAGCTTATGCTGTTTGGTTGTAACCATTCCCTGGTAGAAGATCTTGTTTTTATAGATATTGGGCTGTAATAAGAGTTGCCTCATACACAAACTTAGGGTTGCAATATTTTCTGTGCTTTTGTAATTGATTTTTTTATGTCGCTGTGGGAGAATGGGGCGTCCTACCCATGCTAGGCAGGTGCACTGCCACCATGCTGCTCCCTGACCCTTTGAAGGACAGTTGATTTCGCTCTTCTTCCTGATTTCTTTTTCTTTCCTTTCTGCCTTCCTTTCCTGGTTCCTTCTCTCCTTTCTTTCTGTGTCCTGTGGACAAACAAGCTATTGTTGTATGTGTTGATGGCAAGAGATTTTGTTCATCTTTGGTGCTGCGTGAACTATTAGGATAGCGGTACAGATGCCCTTTCAGGCAGAGATAGCCACTGCAAACAGTGACAAAGGCAGTGCGGGCATTCAGAGAAGAGAAGGAGCAGAACTAGAAAGCAGCCACCTGGCTCGCTCGCCTGGCCCTTACTGAGCGGTGTTCTTACTGGGTTCTGTATTTACAGCTCAGAAAATTGATTTTCTCCTATGACCTCTTTGTTAAAAGCAGACAGCAAAGTTTGTGTATTGGAGTTATTTAAGCATATCTTAGTGTGCATGTGTGCGAGTGTGTGTGTGTGTATGTATGCCTGCCTTTCTGCCCCTTTATTTGAGTTTCTGTAGCCTCTGGGTATTTAATGTATTATGTTAGGCATCCATTTTTTTTGATGTTTTACATATGAACTATGTGTGGCAGAAAGGAAGCTGGGACGTGCACTGTGTACTTAGTTACCAAACGTGGAGCTTCCGTGGTCCTATGCCGTACTCGATCACATGCTTTCCACGTCATCATGTTCTCCCGCGTAACTGGTCACAGCAGCGTGCTGATTCTTCTCAGGTAGATGTCCCCAAAACCGCTCAGTGAACTAGTTACCAGATGCTGTGGAACATGCAGAAGGTCCTGGAAAACATAGTTACCTTAAAAATGGGCTCTGCTCTGCAGCACATATTTTATGTGCATGTTCCATGCTGTCATGCAGGCTTTACACATCTCTTGGGGGCATAGTCTGGAAGGAATGGTGGACAAAAAGGCTGGCAAGTGTGGTGTGACACCCAGGAAATCAAGCATAGTAGAGACTGGCACAGACTTCTACCAAGGAGAAGACTTCTTTGGTACAGAATCTGAAGCTGGTGGGTTTCTCCTCTGAGGCCTGTTTCCTTCCCTCCCTTCCCAGCTTCTGCCCACTGAAAACATGTTCAAGCTTAATTTTTCAAGGTCACGGTCTTGAGGACAGTCTTTGGATCACGTGAGCAGAGTTCTCTAGAGCGAATTAATACTTTTCTCTGAGGAGTGAGCACTGCCCCTCTGGGCGAGTGGGTTACCACAGCAAGGGAATGTTGTTGGACGCTCTCTGGACCCTCTGTTTCCGCTCACCTGCTTGCCCTTCCTTCTTCTGTGCGTTGAGGTTGCACATGACCCTTGCGAGATGCTCTTGCTGAGTCACGGACTTCCCAGGCTGCCACACCCATGAGCTGAAAATAAACCTCTTCCCTTTGGGAATTAATTGTCCAGTCTCAGATACTGTGTTATAGTCAGAAAAAGCAGAGCAGGTTCGGGGAGCAGGGTTACAATCGCACCTGTTTTGTGGGTTGGAAACTGTTACTGTACATGGCACCAGGCCAGGAAGTAGGAACCCATGTCTCGTTTTTTTCCCCCTCCCATTGCTTTGCTGTTGCACTAGAAAACTCAGTAGAGAAACTGTATTCACTGCTAGCCCTAACAGGGAAACAAATAGCCCTTTAAAAGTAACTAGTAATCTTCCCTTTACTCATGTTACCTTTCTCCAACACAATGTTCTAAGCGTCAGGAGGTGTCTCTGCCGTGTCCTGTGCTGCTGCTCCCCAGGAACCTGGAATGTTTTCTCTAAGGATCTCCTTCTTCTTCCTTTTCTTCTTTCTTCCAATGTTCATAATATATGTTTCTTCTGTTGCTCCCAAAGGTTACGTGCTATTGTTTGCTGTCACTGTGGAGGGAGCTCCAGTTGGCTGGACTGGGATCTTGTCATCCTGTCTCTGCCAAAGGGGTCTTATGGTCATGGATATTTTGACCTGCGTTTCCAGGTCCCGAGGGCCAACTGCTTCTGGATGTAGTGGGTCCGGATATGGAAGCTCCATTCCCGGCCTGCAGTGCCTCTGGAGGAAGGAAATGGGGTTCCTGGAGGGTGAAAGCAACTGGTTTTTATTATGGGAGGGCTATATTAAGAGCCGTCATTTTTAGCACATTGTAAGTGCCTTCAATGGGAGAGCCAGAGAAGGGAATGGAAACTTGGGAACATTCTGGCAAAAATGCAGGTGCTTAAGTGCAGCCTGTTCATCTCCTGTGCGCCTCCCCTCAGCTATGTCTGTGGTGTGATATGGAGCAAACTGACCAGCAGGAAGGATGAGCGTGGAACGTGTCATTACTCACACCGGAAACAGCACGAAAGGTGGGATGAATGGTGTGGGGAAGTGATCAAATGTTCCAGGGCTGGGCTCAGCAGTGTGTCTCTGAAAACGGCTGGAGATTCAATATTTAGACCTTGAGAGCCTCTGAGTGTCTTTTGTAACTTCTCACCGTGGTCACTGTAGCAGAGAATAGCAGCCACTGTGACCAGTGGCATAGGTGTACTGAAACTCACGGGTGTAAGCCCAACCTCAAGATGTTGGGTTGATTTTTTTTTTAAAGGTGAGGTCATGGGGAGGTAATGAAGTCATGAGAATTAGCCTCCCTGCCTGAGAATAGTGCCCTCAGAGGAAAAGCCCGCAGGGATGGGGGGGGGGATACTTTTTCTTTGTATTTATTTTGTGTGTTTGTGTGTGTGTCCTTGGAAGCCAGAAGAAAGTCTCAGATACCCTAGAGCTCCACCTATAGGCAGATGTTAGGCTGCCCACCCTGACTGCACTTCTGAAAAGCAGTATACACTCTTAACCAATGAGCCTATCACCCTAGCCCACCCAAATCTTAACCAATGAGCCCATCTCTCTAACCTACCCAGCTCTGACCAATGAGCTAACCCAGCTGTTTCGTTTTGCTGGGTAATCTGTAATCTCAAACTCTCCCACTTCGCCAAACTGTGAGAAGGTGATGTCTGTGGCTTCAGCTATGTGACGTCGTGTTTGTTAGAGCAGCTCTCTACAAGCAATTTATAAATAGGCACGGTTCTTCTCCAGTAAAACCTACCCTATCTGAAAGGACAATTGGCAGCCTGGATTTCATGGTAGCCTAGAGATTTAGCTGTCGTTTGCTGACCTTTTATTTGGCTGTCTTTCTACGTTCGCTCTGTGGTGTTCTTTTTATGTTGGTAATCTTCACTGCCTTGTAGTTCTGAGATTGCTACCCGAGCCTCATCAAGGCCCCACCCCACATGTCCTCATCCAAATCAGGTCAAAGAGATGGGGGGAATCACCAACACAGAATCAGCCGTCTCCCTTCCAAACCGGAATATTAGCATGGACTTGGATACAGGTGCCGTCTCTCTCTCTTGCAACACATTCCCTGGTTTGACCATGCTGCTGTCCAGTAGAGTTTTTTTCTTTTTTCCTACAACAAGAAAAAAAAAATCTGGCTGTGGCCACTGGTGAAACTTCCTGGCTCCTGGCGCCTCAACCTGGTCCTCTAACAGTAGCATCCCCTGAGAGCTTATTAGGCTTCATCGCCTCAGATCCCAACCCAGACCTGGGGCATCCCCAGGTAACTTAAAGACAACCTGGAAGTATGAGCAGTCCAGAGTGATCAAGGAAGGCCGTTTTTAACAAACATCCTCGAAGTGGGACCATGCAAAGTCAGTAGAGTGGTTCATTTCTCCCCTTGGCTCACAGTCATGTAACGCCACTACAATTCTTTTTGCATTTTATAATTAATAAAAAAATCTCAGCACATTTGTGGCGTTTCCTGTGGAATGGACCACAAGTATGTAAAGGGGGTCATTTCATCCTTTTTGCCTTCGGAGTGTTCATGTTGTTTGGTGATTGCAAATTTTAAACACAAAGTAGGATAAACAAAGAATGCCCGCAAGGGAGGGCAGGGGTAAAGCAGGAGAGAAGGCAAAAGGAGGGAGCGCGGGAAGAAGACGCAACAGAATGAAGATGAGGAGGACTTGTCTGTCTGCGCACGTTTTCCGCTGATACTGTTGCCCACGAGGCTGACAGAGCGCTTCTGGTTTTGATTTTGAAGGCATCACTCATGCCGTGCGACTGCGTGAGTGCATAGAACTGTCAAGTGTCTGGCTTCTATTTTTGTCTAGAGGCGACGCCAGTGTTAGGCAACTGCATTCCGTTTCAGAGTTCTGCTTCTGTTTTCTCTCCTGTTCATTCAGCCTTTGCCATTGGTATTGCATTCGCTTCCCAAGCCTGGGGAAATTTTGCTTCCTTCCCCATTGATTCTGCTCGGAACGCCGCGGGCTTCCCTGGAACCGAGTGCTGGGCTAAGTGGGAATGTGTTTGGTCCCACAGTTTATCTTCGGGGCCTGTAGACAGCACCTCTCGCTGCAGTGTCTTTGTGAGACGTTTGAAGGCCAAGCTCTCAGCTGTCCCTTAGAATGCCATTTAAGCGATGTGCTGTTGAGAGCAAAATGCGAAGTGAGTTCTATAGACAATTTTCCCTGCCATCTGGGCAGGTTTCCCACTTGGCTGCTTCGAGACTGGTTATATCCTGTCCTGTGGAAACAGGATGAACTTGGCTGTGAGTGTCGTCCAGAAGTCCTCTCTATCCCATTTCTGCGGCCTTGCTGGCTGGGCACTGTGAAGTGCATGACTTCACTTGGGAACTTGCCGCGGTCCGCTGCTAACCCTCTGAGTCTGCAAAACGATGTCTTTTCAGCAAGACCGGGCCAAAATAACTCTGGGGCTAAATTTGGTGTGGTTTATGCAGAAAGTTTAGACGCTCGCAATGGGATTTTCTCCCCTGAGAAAATTTGAACCTCTTTGCAAGTTATGTCCTTTGCCTGGTTTGCAAATGGGCTTATCTTCTCCTTGCCAGAGCAGTTGGTTAGTTACTAGAAACTCCAGAGGAAATTCCTCAGCAGAGATTATGTCTGCTTCTCCCCTCAGTAGACAAGAGCTTTTTACTCATGGAAGGGTGAGGGTAAGCAGGGTAAAACAGCACAGGGGTCCAGCATCCCTCTGTGCCTCAGGCCTGCTCTTATCTGTCTGTCTGCCTGCCTACCTGTCTATCTACCTACCTATCTATCCGTTAGGTGCGTTGGTGTTTTGCCTGCATGCATGTTTGTGTGAGGTTCAGATTGTTGTGAGCTGCCATTTGGGTCCTGGGAATTGAAACCAGATCCTCTGGAAGAGCAGCCAGGGCTCTTTAACCACTGAGCCATCTCTCTAGCCCCCTCAGGTCTGTTCCTCTAGCCCCCTCCTTTGTGAGAATCTTCTCTGCAGCGGTGGGAAGATCAGTTAGCCAGGTGGCGTGCTCTGCACCTGCTGTCCTCCTAAGATGAGATGAGGGGTGAGGTGTGAGTGTGAGTGTGTGTGTGTGTGTGTGTGTGTGTGTGTGTGTGTTGGGTAGCAGTGTAAAACAGGTGAATAACTCCTCCTTCCCTGTTGACAGCCCATGCTCTTGCTGCTCATGCCTCAAACTGTGGCCATTTCCTTTTCTTAGAGGCTCGAAATAATTAAAACCAACTCGGGGCCTGTAAAGTATACCTTTTTAAATGTCTTTCTAGAAGAAGGCCGGGCCCACAAGAGCTTACAGAATGCTGATCTAATCCAGTGCCTGCTCACCTCCCGGCGCGCTTACAGTGGGAACAGTTTCCTGTCTCGAGTGAGTGGGGAATGAAAAGAAACCCCATCACATTTTCAAAACCAAGCTTGCTATTTTGCCTGAGTCCACTTTTTTATCCTCTATTTGGAAGATCAAATTCATGTAATTTCCGAAAGAAAAATCATGGCAACTGTCAGATTGCTCGAGCCGGGGATTTGCTCATCTGGTGTGGGGCCAACCTTTTCTTAAACACGTTGCTAAAGTTTGGACCATTTCAGTTATGGGTCTTGGTACCTCTGTGATCATAGGCGCTTAAAGCCATGGAGGCACTGGTAGGTATTTTTTTTTTCTTAGTTTTGCTTTTAGTCTCTTTTGTTTAAGACGATGCTGGAAATATGGGGTTTAAAGATGCATTTTCTCTTTCCAGGCCTTTTCTTTGTCCATAAAAAGGTATAAAACAAAACAAAAATACACCCAAAGCGTTGAGGTGAAGTGCACACTCCCTTTCCCTGTGAAACAGTCGATTGGAGAGGCACAGGCTTCTCAGGCTAGTGCTCTTAACCTCCGCACCCTGGCCACAGTAGGCAATGTCAGGGGAGGTTTGTGGTTGTCAGAGGTGGAAGCTGTTGCTGGCACCCTACTTCCTGAAGTGCCCAAGAGCCTCTCAGAGCTCATTGGAAAACCTTCCTGTGTCGTAACCACAACTAAGTGTCTGCCCTGAGCTGTTGGACTTAACATAGCATTCAGCATCTCCAAACGTCTGTCAAAGATAAATCTGCCGCTCATCACAGGCAGGAAGCGTTATTTTCTAAGTAACAAATGGGAGCCTCCTGAACCCATGATTTCCAGAGGCGTCCTTTCTTCTGCAACGAAGACTAACTCGTTACTTCACATTCTGCAATTCTTGTTTACAGAATAATTAAATCTGAAGGTTTTTTTTTTTTAAGAATAGACTGCTTTTACCTAATTATTTCTCTGTGGTGAAATTTCTTACCATCTTCTGATTTTTTTATTCATTCATTCATTCATTTCAAATGATCTTATATTAAATCCCAAGGTTCCTTCCCAGCCCTGAAACTGGACATTTAATTGTGAAATGAGCTGCTCTTTCTGGGACCGTACGCTCTGCCTGTATGCTTCCTTTGTGAGAGGTTCATGAACTGAGCCCGATCGTCCTTGGGATGTTAGGTTTCCATTGTGCATCGCTGCTCATGATGGGGCAGACTCCTAAACTTCTCCTGGTTGGGCCTTGACTTTAACCGTAAACGCATGTGCAAACTGCTGCGGACAGTGCAGGATACAGGGTGAGCGTCCCCTCAGGCATTGGTGGCGACCAGGTGCCTACACTGTAGACTGAGCCACAAAGGAGTGGGAAATGACCCTGGGCTCTCCGCCTTGAGACCCATGAAGGCTGTCTGTGTATGATTTGAGATTTTTGATTTTCTTTGTTTCTTTTATAACATACGGGAATGCAATTCTGGATACTTGTTGAGACTAAGTAAAAGGCACTGTTTTGTCTGTAATGAAAGACCAAGTTTTAATTAAAGTTCTCAGTAATGTCCTCCTTTGCCCTGTATTCTTGGATATTGACATAATTAATAATAGAATAACAGAGAGTACATTATCTTCCTTTTTTTACTTCTCCGAATTGCTTTTAAGTTCTCCCCGATCTGGTTGACAACTGCAAGTGTAAGTATTTATAGAGGAAAATAGAGATGGAGCTACCTACACGGCGTCTATAAATACAGCTGGAGATGCAGAGCCGATGGTGACAGCCATCTTGACTGTATCAAATGTGCATGATCTTCAGATTTCAGTACAGAGGAATTGTGTCTGCACAAATCATCTGGTGTATCTCTTGTAGTTTTGGTCCAGTGACTGAGCAACGTTAATCCTAGCAAGATCCATCAGGAAGAATATCTGTAATATTTCTGGGAAAGGGTGACCATCCAGGTTACCTCTCTTCTTGGGATTGCAGCAGTTCATTTTGAGAGTACAAGTCTGTTACACATCAGGTCTTCCTTTTGAAATGTTATCAGCAACCCTGTTCTCACTAGCCAATCAGAGACAAATAAGAAAGGACAGTATTTTTCTGAGTAAAAATCTCAAGAGTTCAAAGCTGGGAGTATTCCTTAGCCCGTGTTTTTTTGTTTGTTTGGTTGGTTTGGTTTGGTTTTTCAAGACAGGGTGTCTGTGAAACAGTCCTGGCTGTCCTGGAACCCACTCTGTAGACCAGACTAGAGGTCTACCCCTGGTTCTTGGTGGGGAGCCACTCAGTGCACGCGTCCTCCATGGGAGTTCCTATGGGAAGTGACCCTGGCGATCATGTTGTCAAACAGTTCAGATCGAAAACATCCACAAGCATCCATCTGGCTGAATTATTCCCCCTACGGGTTCAGAGTCTTTCTCACCCGGTGGTTCATATGGCCTGGCTTTTGCTCGCATCCCCAGTGTGGCCATGTTCTACTCCTCTACCCCTTGTCTGCCTGTTCCTGTCTCCTCTTCCTTTTATCTCAGCCCCTTGGGCCTGACAGGGTCTGCAGAGTGTTGCTCCTTTCTCCCATGGCTTCTCCCCCATCCTTCAATCCTCCTTGTGCCCGGCTGCAGGCTGTATTTACCTCTGACTTTGGCGTTATTGTAGAATTGTTTATTGTTGTTTGTGGTTTTTGTTGTTGTTGTTTTTCATGTGGGTTTCTTTTCTCCCTCCGGCAATAGCTCAGCTAGTCAGACACTTGCTCCTCAGTGTAAGGATCTGAATTTGGTACCTGGGGTTACATAAAAAACACCAAGTGTGTCCTGGATCTGCCTTTGTTCCCAGCTCTTGGGAGGCTGAGATACAGACCTGCTTGGTCTGGAGAACAAGTTCCAGACCAGCCAGCTAGGTCCTGTCTGAAAAAAACAAAAACAATTGCCAGGTGTGGCAAGGGATAAGTGTTAAGGCATCCTTTGGCAGTTGCATGCACGTGAATCCCTGGGGCCAATTGGCCAGCTAGCCTACTTTACTTGGCAGGCTCCATGAAAGACCTTGTCGCAGATAAGCAATGTGAGTTGTGCCTGAGGAGCAAGCCCCAAAGTTGACCTCTGGTCTCCACATAGGTGTGTGTATTACACACACACACACACACACACACACACACACACACACACACACACACACTCACACAGAAACCTCAGTTTTGAATTTTTTTTTTATGCAAGCCCTCCTTAGGAATTTGAGGGAGAAACTGCCTTGCTTTGCCCTCCTCTTCATGGGTCCCTTGAACAGTGTCCAATAACTATTAGTTGAATGAATAGATACAATGTAATTTTAGCATTTGAAAGAATAGACTTTGATTTTTTTTTATGGTGCAAGCCCTGATATTGACTAATTGAAATTACTTCAGTTCAGGTAAATGATTTTTAGGTTTAAGTTTAGACTTTGAGGTGGTATTGTGCCTTCAGAGTCTCTTTAAAATTCTTCCTTGCTACATTGCAATTGTGCATCCTTCATGCTTCTTCCAGAACACAGTTTTGGTAGAGTCAGACTAACAATGAGGTCAAAGCCATGTACTTCCTGGTGCCTTTACAAAAAGATCCATCCCCCATCCTCCAGTGCTAGAACATGGTTTTCCAATGATGGCAGATTTTTCTTAGTTGTGCTTTTGTTTGGAATTGGGTGTGGGTGGGTGTGGGTCTGTGGTAGATCCATGTGCTCACACCCGTTCATTCACACACAGCGGCCAGAGCCAGTTGATGGATGGCTTCCGTGATAGCTTCCTGCCGTGCCACCTTGAGAAGGTCTCTCACGGAATCTGACGCTTACCCTTTCCATTAGGTTTGCTGGTCAGAGAGCCCTCAGGAGCTGCCCATCTCTGCTCTGAAATGCCGGGGTTACAAACACATGGAGCCATCCCTGGCTTTTTGTGTGATGCCTGGGATTCAAACTCAAGCCCTTCAACCCCCCCCCCCCCACTTTCTTTATTCAGTAGTAATACCTGTGAGTTGTGGAGTGGATGCTACAACAGGCATCTGTCTTTGATGCCAACAGGGTGCTTTCATTCTTAGTTCCAGTATAAGACTATTGTGCCTAAAGATTTTTGTCAGCTCCTTTGCCAACCATTGCTGTTCTATTTTGCTTCTTTCTTCCAACCTAACAATACTTCATGTACCCCTGAACATGCCAATTGTCTGCCGTTTGTATTTTTTTCTTTGTGTGTATGGGCGTTATGCCTTTGTACCATGCTCATGCCTAGGGCCAGTAGAGGCTTCATAAAAGGCCCTGCCGCTGGAGTTTCACATGTTTGTGAGCTGCTATCTGGGTGCTGGGAATTGAACCTAGGTCCTCTGGAATATCTATCAGGGCTCTTAATTGTTAAGCAATCTCTCCAGCCTCATATATTTTTACTTAAATTTTTTCTCTTCTCTTCAAAACATAGGAATTTGGTTACACTATTTCTTCCTGCCTCTGCCTGTCCGTCTGTCTATCTAAATTTTGGTCAGTCTTGCTAAGGATACATAAGGTGAGGCCCGCTAATGTGGAACTCACCTCGTGCACTGTGCTGACCATAGCGAGAGTACATCTTTAGATAGGGTGCTTGCCAGACTCTCGCTCCTCAGCGCTGCTGGAGTTACCACTCTGTGCACATGGGTGCTGCCCACAGCAGACCATAAAATTCCATTTCATTTCTGTTGCATAAACATAGGATCACAAATAGTGTGATTATTTTTGGCAGCCTCAGGCATCTTAGCTCAGAGGAAGATGTAGGAGAACATGAATACTTAAATATATTATAAGCTTCCTTGCATGAGCTGACCAAGTACCTTTGGCTCTAGCCTTTAAAAAGTCCAATATACAAGCATCTAATACTGCCATTTGCCGAGTTCTCAATGTGTGGGATTATGTAACCCAGAAACCACTGTTAATGGTGTGTAGTGTTCTTAGTCCACAACTGAGGGAATCTTGACATGTATGTTCATGACACTTGGCCAATACGTACATGTCACCTTCATCTAAGCTGGAGTCACTTTAGAAGAAGAGCCTCAATTGAGAAATTCCTCCCAACAGATTGACCTGCAAGCAACCCTGTGGTACAGTTTTTTTGTTTGTTTGTTTGTTTTTGTTGTTGTTTTTGTTTTTTGAGACAGGGTTTTTCTGTAGTTTTAAAACCTGCCCTGTTGTGCAGGCTGGCCTCGAACTCACAGAGATCCCCCTGCCTCTGCCTCCCTCCCGAGTGCTGGGATCAAAGGCATGTGCCACCGCCCCCTGCCCATGTTGTCTTGCCTGATGGTTGGTAATTGATGTGGGATGGCTCAGCTCACTGTGAACAGTACCACCCCTAGGCTGGTACTGGTATAGTTTTGGGTGCTCTAAGAAAATAGGTGGAGCATGCACTTCTCCACTGACTCGGGTTTAGTTCCTGCCCTGACTTCCCTGTGTGATGGATGTACTATAAGCTGTAAAGTAAAATAAACCCTTACCTCCGTAAGGTCATCATGACATTTTTTTTTTTTCTCAGCAGGAGAAACCCTAACTGAGACAGACAGTCGATAGACACACAGGAAAGAAAAGCATAGCTTAGGAACCCTTAGGAACCCTCATTTTTTTTTTTTCTGAAATTAAGACACCGTTTTGTTTTTCTTTGATTTGTTCTATTTTTTTCAATCATCGATGGACTTGCATTTGGATCCTGAACAGCGTTGAGTATGAGATTTGCACATATGCACGGGGGAGACCTGTGCTTAACTCCAGTTATTTTTGTCAGTCTCTCTCCGCCTTATTTTTTGAGACTGGGTTCCTGACTAAGCCCATGACTTGCCAATGTGAGTGATGCAACCAGAAGGTAACCCCCAGGGATGCTTCTGCCCCTTCCTCCCCTTCCTCCCAGTGCTGCAATGAAAGATGCAGCTGCCCTGCTCAGCCCTGGTCTCTGTCCTTGATTTGATGTTCCCTTGTGGACTTTGCAGGGGTAGCTAGCCAGCCACTGCTTGTCTCCCGTCTCAGCTGTCCTTCTTGTCAGGCAGTGGATGCCTCCGACCTGTCCGCAGGCTGTTCTCGAACAAGAGGTGGGAGAGAAGAAACCACCCACTCTACTTGCAGTTTTACTTCGAGCTAATGATGGTCAAGTCCAGAACGGCTCTAATGGCCGTCTGGAGTGGGACATCCAATTAAGAAACCCATATGGCTGAGAGTTTGTGGTCAGACAAGCAAGACAGTTTGATTACAGCCTCTGCTATGATCCTATAATTGGGGTCCTAGAAGCATTATAAATATGGAAGCCAGGAGGGGTGCGAGACAGACGGAAATGAGGGTGCCTTGGTCTCCTTGGAAGGTCCCCCACGTTTTCTCGCTCTTCAATGTCTTCTTTAGAAAACACTACAAAATCTTACAAGTGTGATGCTAGTTAGAATGTTGCTAGGATACCTTCTGTAGTTAGCATGTAGGTCCTTGAAGAGACAGACCTTGTCTTTAGTAATTGTTCTAGTTACTGGCTAGACACGTCGACACTCATTAAATATGTTAGAATTGATAAAGCTAGGTTTGATGCTCGTATGAATCCCAGCACTTGGAAGTGGAGGCTAAAGGGTCAGAAGCTCAAAGCCAGCTTCTACTCCATGTGGCTTTTGAGGGTAGTCTAGCTTTCATGAGAGCCAGTCTCCAAACGTAGGAGCAAATGAAAGGAAATTGGCTCTGGCTGAAGAATTAATCATTCCATCAATTTCAGTTTCTTCTCTAAAGTGGCCACTCTCCCAATTCACAGGTCAGAGGACAGAATGAGTCTAAACAGTCGTTGGGACACATAAATCTTAGTGGAAACTTTGAATGCTGGTTGTAATTTCCACCAGGTGATTGTTATTATACCGTTCTTTATATTCTACTTGGAAGCAATAAATGTTTGGAAAAGAAAAGCCCATCTTGAAATTAAGAGTTTGATTCCCATTGGCATTAATAATCGTTACCCATGGTATCCCCTCCCCTACCCCACGCCTGTTTCTTCTTTATCCAGACTATCTTTTCTATATATATATTCTGGGATATTTTTGTAGGTTCTGTCTCTCACCATAGAAAGTGCCGTGATCATACAATTCATTTCTTTCTTTCTCTCCTCAAGGATACCAGCCTTTTTCTTTCTTTGGCATTTATATCAAACATGTAATCAGGAAATCATCAAGTTTGGAAATAAGCGCTCCTGATGAAGCTCACCCCATTAGATTTTGCCTTCAAGCCCAGGGAAAGCTAATTTGCTCCCTACAAGGGAGCCACACATGGGTCGTCCAGGCCCTACGCTTTCATTTCTGCACCTGTGTTTTTGTGTCTGAATATTTTAGGGGCTTGTTTTGTGAGAGCATTTAGCATGTTCTGCTGGATGCTTGGCTTCTCAGTGAATGGAGGGAGGTGGATATAAACTACAATCTAGCTAGAGTGAGAAGAAAGTTATCAGTTTTATGTATAGTTTGTATCACATGTAGTTGTATGTATGCACATGTAGAGAGTGCATGCATTCATATATGTAGTGTCATTTTCTAAAATGACATATACTATCCTCCTCTCTCTCTAACCTTGTCCTGTTGAGGGTCTTATTATTGATGCTCAAATGAGTAGAAATATATGAGTGCCTGGAAATCATTGCTTACACTAGTGAATGAAATGACTCCCTTTCATCCTTGAGACATTGGGGTTCCAGAAAGATCCTGACTTTATGTCCGTCCTGTTTTTCTTTGCATCCTATGTGCTCATTGATTTGCCTCCATTCCCCCTGGGCTTTCCTTGGTTTGCAGACAGCTGCCGCATGGAGACCCTTCCTCTACTTTCCCAACTCGCTGCCTAGCACCGTGGTCCCCGTGAGTGCGGTGTACATTCCCAAACTCGGGTCCTTCCCCCAGCCTTGTCTGTCACCTCCAAACACATCCCAGTTTGCTCATTTGTCTTTCCAGTGCGATGTTCAGAACAAGCGCAGCTTCTCAGTTTTGGAAGTAACAGATGGACAGAGAGCGGTCTGCCTCCTGTGCGTTTGACGGACAGCCTGTCTTTCAGAAATTTTTGACTGTAGCTTCCTTTTGAGTGTCACAGAGAGTGGCCAAGATAGGGCTGTACACACATTCCTGCCCACACACCCTGACCCACTGAAAAACAACGCAATACTTGCCAATAAACGTGACGTAATAAACTCTCCAGATCCTCTCAGCACACGGGAAGGGCCTCACCTAAGCAGTAGACTCTCGGTTTGGTGTGTGCTGCTTTCTGTTGTATTCACCGCTTAGCTTCCAGGGTCTGGGCTGGTGTTTCATTTTGTTCCCTCACACCCACCTCACCCCACCCACCCACCCTTATTTCTGAGACAGACTCTTATATAGCCCTGGATAGCCAGACCTCTGCCTCCCTAGTGCTGGGATGAACAACTTCACCGCTGTACCCTGGCCTTTCTTTGCCTCTAAATTCACATTTTTATATTCTCATTATCAGAAGCCCTTCCCTTTTCTTAACTCTTTAATTAAAATTTCTCCATAATTGTATGCTGTCTTGTACCCAAGGAAAGGCTCTTTATATTTAAGTATGCATGTCTTAGCATTGTTTTTATATGAATCACCTTTACCAAACCCTCTGTATGTTCTGGGTACTGTTATCCTCAATTAATGATGATTTAACATGTATCTTGTATGTTCTCGGTACTAGTATCTACAGTTAATAATTATTTAACATGCATGTTGTATGTTCTGGATACTGGTAGCAGTTGATTATTTAACAAGTATGTTGTATGTTTTGTGTGCTGTTATCCATTGTTAATAATGATTTAACGGATCTGTTGAGCAGATTCCATTTCTGTCCTGTTCAGAACACAGAGGCTGAGAGAAGCAAGCAATCTGCCCCCTTTTCTTTTTCCAAAATTAGATTCAGTCCCAGGTGCCACAATTCCAGAAATGAGCCTCCTCTAGCAATCACTCTGCCCTAATGTTAGTATTTGTGACCTTGAAGCTTGACTGCCTACGTAGTTTACTAAGTAAATGTTTAATAAACAAGAGCCAGGAATGGGAACAGTACTAATCCTGTGTGCCTGTGCATCCACACACACCCGAATCATGCACAAATGGAATCAAAACTACTTTGTGCTAGTCGGGCCTGGCTTCCTTTGTGTCTTGGAGCCTGAGAACTTCCCCTGCTTTTCTTAGCATACCCACTGTGAAGTGAAGACAATCAGTCGCATTCCAGTTTTTAACTGCGTGGAACCTTCTGGATTGCAGCTCAGAGCCTTACCTTCTGGTTGTGAAAATTGTCTGTTATTTATAGCTGAAGAATGACTTACAGGTGACCAGAGGCAATAATGAGGAAGAAATGCCTTCTGCGGTAACTTCATTTAAAGCAATGGCTAAGAAAGTATCTTTTTACAAAAGCAGTCCCAAAACTCAAAGCTTGATGTTTGAAATTTTAAAAAGTGACGTGTGGTTAAAACTGCTCTTTAAGCTAGGTGGGGTGGCTGGTACCCGTGATTTCAGCACTTCGGGGACAAGGCAGTGCATTTGCCTTTGCATATCACCCTCCCATCTATACTGCATTTGAGGTCAACCTTTGCTATGGTGAGACTCTGCCCACACACAGATAAGACAAGTGGAAACCAAGGAAACCTTAGGGAAAGAAACAAACAATGCTGCCAGTGGGTAATGACACCTGCTGCAAAGTATAAGGACCAGAGTTTGATCATCTGAACCCACAGTGGGAGGTTAGGATTCACACCCGTACATTTTTCCCTCCATAAGTGTCTCTCTTTCTCTCTCTCTCTCTCTCTCTCTCTCTCTCTCACACACACACACACACACACACACACACACACACACACAAAGAAAACAATAAATGAAACATAATATTAAAGAAATATCATTTAGGGAAAAAGAAATACTGTTAGTCTGGCAACATATTAATAATCTCAGAATTTGCTGGCTAAGGCAGGAGTTCAATTCCAACCCCCTGTGTATATTACGTTTTAGGCCTACTTGGCCTTGCGTGAGACCCTGCCTCCTATAGGTAGGTATGGCTAGGTTGTTCAGTCAATGAACGCTTTTGGGTTAGGCTTTGTGGCACATCCCTGTCCTTGTAGCTACTCGGAGGCCAAGACAGGATCATGCAAGATGACAGCCCCGTTTTCTTCAGATGGTTTGGAAGCCCGACTCCCCAGTTCAGTGAGACCCAGTGTTAGAAGTGCTAAGGAAAAGGCCTCCTGGGACTATATGTTGCTCAGTGCCTGTCTCTTGCCCTGGATTTAATCCTCTGTTAAAAAGGTGAAATGTTTGTGTTGCAAATTCAGTAAGCAGGAAAACAGCCTGGTTCCTTTCAGCCATCTCCCAGATGCTGTGAACCATAATAGGAACCATAGTCTCCTCTGCAGTGTACTGGCTGTCATCTTCATTGCTGCAAGCTCATCATCTCAGTGGCTGTAAGTTTTTCTGGATAGATGCACACCTCGGGGGTCCTCGTTTGTTGCGTAGCTTTCTGGCAAGTCTGTCCAGTGCAGAAGGAACTAAATTGCTAACCCAATTGGCTTTCCTCCTGTCTCATTTTTAAGTGAGAACCACTGGTCATCCCCAAGTAACCCTGGTCTCAATGCTGGGGCAGTCAGTTCATCATTTTGAACTTGGGTTGCTTCTGTGGGGCTTGCTATGCTCCTTCACATCCTGAACTTGAAGAGCAGCAGTCCCCTAGACAACAAAGCCAGGTTGGGGGTCAGATCTGGAGCTGTGGAGCTTTGTGGGAAACACGAAGTAGTGAAAGCGAATCAGAAGTCCCTCCTCCAGCCAAAACCTTTCCGAAGGGGACTCTGACCGGCCTTTGCTGGCCTTTGATGGAGGCGGCTGAGGCCACCACACTTCAGGCAGTTCCTTCTCTCTTCTTTGAGGCCTGGAAGCTTGGAAACATTTTTCACAGCTTCCTGCTTAATTTAGAGGCAAGAAACTTGCAGGCAGAGTGATGACAGTTGTAGGTTTATAACAGGTGACGGCAAGAGGGAACATTGGGCGCGTCGCACTGTTAGAGCCTCTTCCAAGTCCCAGCTCCAGTATATTTATTAACATTTTTGAGTAGTCTTAGAACTATCTATTAAGCACAATTTTTCACCCTTTCTGACAGATTCCTGGTCCTGCCAAGAAGCTTTTAGGCTGTAAATGAAAAGAAAAAACACTCTCTCACTTCAATCTTGGGTCCCATCCCTCCCTTTGTCTGTCCCTCCCTTTGTCTGCCCCTCCCTTGCTCTCCTCCTCCCCCTCCCTTTTTCCTTTCCTTTCCTTTCTTCCTTCTCTCTATTTTTTTTCCATCTTCCTTTTCAGTGAATTATTTTAGGATACACTTGTTCCTTCTTAGGGACCTAAGACTCGAATGCCACCTTCTCTTTCTCTCTGGATGTCAGGTTTCCCATTGCTCTGAGGTTTCATTTAACATTACCTATGTTATCTGAGTAAAGGCTTTAAAAACAATTTCTCTTTGTATTTAATTTTTTTCTGTACGTACCCAAGCCTGAGTGATTGATGTTTGTCAATGTTTAGCGTTCCCCCTTTCTATACCTTTCTCCTTCTTCACCATTTTCTCTGCCTTTTCCCTTAATTTTTTACTTCCATCATACTTCCCAGACGTGGCTGGATTTATCCAGTTTTCTGCATGATCATCAATTCGAATATTGTGTTTTAAGGAAACATTTGAACCAAGCCACCCTGCATATTAGCAAGTGTCTGATCTGGAAAAGGATTTGGGGATGGCTCATCTAGTCTGTGGAGTTCTATGTAAATTGACATTTATTGTGAATCAGATTCTATCCTAGGTGTTCTTGTGGAATCTGTAAATGCCAGCAGAGAAGCGGAATTGATTTCACGTTGGGCAGCCCGTGATGAGTACCTCTGTGCTGGAAGTGTGTAAGGTCTCCCCTTAAGCCGTTATTTTCGTAATAACTTTTCAGAGGAGCCTGCTCCTTGTGTTGCCTGTTTCAGGATTTGGGGTTTTTGTTTGTCTGTTTTGTTTCATTTAGTGTGAGGGCGCGGCTCTCCTTACTGCAGAAGTGAGCCGTGGAAATGACTTTCTCCTAGAGTTGCCCGTTTCTGTAGGAATGATAAGCAGGAATATGTTCTGGGTTGGGAAGGATTTGCATTGCCTCATGTCTTTATCATTTATTATGGTTCTTATCATTAGATTTCAGATTTTTGCTTTGGGAGAAAAAAATTTGCGTGGCGCACTGCAAATCAGTGTAGAGGTGTCATGTTGGCGGTCAGGTGTGGCAACAGCTAGGTGGTCAGCTGTTGGTACAGGTGCAGCACCTGCATCCCGCTGTCAGGCTGTCTGGACCCTGTGCTCATGACACTACACTGATGGTCACTTTCGCACAGCGTTTCGAGCAGGCTTTGAACATACTGAAAAAGGACACCTTGGCAAATAAGATGCTGTCTTTCGATCCGAATCTGTCTTTATTTCCTCCCACGAGCACTTGCAGAACTCAGTGGAATAGCTTAACATCATAGGCCTCCCAGAGAACCTCAGGCAAGCTCCTTAGCGCTAAGCTCGGAGAGGGTGCTTGCACAGCAGAATTGAGTAAATACACGTCCGGCTGGTAAACAGCGCTCTGTGGTGGAGCCCGATGCAAAAGTCGGTGTTAATGAAATCTCTGCGTGGATTATTCTGCCGGGTCTGTTGTCATAGCTGGGCAAATACTGAGAAATTGCCTGAGATTTTACAAAGTTGTTTGAGTTTTAACTACGTAAAAGAATTAAGGGCATACGTCTTGAAGAACACAGTCCAACTCTGCTCCTGAAGTGATGAGCTAGTCCCTTTTATGATCGTGCAGGAAATGGATTGAGAGACATATTTAGCTTTAGTTTCCTTGTTATAAAGGGGTCAGTAATGTGCTGAATTTTACCAAAAAGGAATAACCTCTGTTGACAAACCAGATAGAAAACCTATTGTGTGAAATGCTCAGTCATCGGCGCTCTGCATGGCTGACTCACGTCGGTCATGCATTTGGTGGATGTCCACCCATGTGAGCTGCAGGAAGTGGGGAGAACTCTGAGCCCCTTGGAGCTGAATGGAAAGATGCTAGGCGTGACTTCGCATCTCAGCTCCATGACTTGTTTTTGGTGGGCATCCCTTAACTTATCTGTGAATGTTTACGTACAGGAAAAATCCCTCTCAGGAAGCTGTGCATTAGCAATGATTTCCTAAGTAGAATGTACCAGTTGCAAGGTTCATGCATGAATGAATAAAATAAAGGAAGCATTGAACTTTGAACTTCTGATCTCTTATCCGTGGGACGCTTCTAGAATAAATTCTAAGGCATTGTTTTTTTAGCTTTTCTGGACTCTGGTTTCTGCCCTAGTTGTAGCTGGTTTGGCATGCACCCCTGTGTATCCTGTGATAATTTTTACGTTTGGTCTGTCAGTAGGATTTTATATTTTACTAGAAAAGCTGCCAAATTTTATGTGGTTTAAATGGAGTCCTGTGTTCAACTGGTGCTTACTACATGGTAGTTAATTGTAGTTCAGTGAGCTGAGCTTCGTAATGGGGTTTGTACAAACTGATGTTGTGGTCTCAACCAAATGATAGTAGCCATCTTTCTTCTTTAGGAATTAAGTGAGAATTAGAAGTCCGTCCTCACAAATGTGTTCTACAGATCGGAAATGGTAATCCATGTTGATGTCACAGCTTTTGACATGCGTGCTTCCTTCCTCTGTAGTGCTTAGCCTACACTAAGGGTCTGGAGGCTCTGACTCTCACCATGGGGTCTCCCAAAGGGGGTTATCTCATGGACTTGGATGGTCAGTAAGAGAATTGTCTGTGGTTGATGATTTGTCCTAAAATAGGACTTAGCGTTCACCCCTAAAACTTCACCTACAGCCAGCCTCCTTTAAGACACTGTTTTAAAAGAGTTGCTGGTCTTTATTACTAAGGAGGAGATGGGAAGGGGGAGTGAGAGATGCAGTGCTGTTGGAAAGCAGAAGAGGACATCAGATCCTCCTGAAGCTGGAGTTGTAGCCATCTTGTGTGAGTGCTGAGAATTGAGGGCAGGAAGCTCTAACTGCTGAGCTATCTTTCCAGCCCCCTAGAAGAGTTCCCAACTCGACCATTCTGACAACCTGTCGTCTGTAAATGGTTTGAGAGTGCTGTGTTGCCTTGCACTTCATCAAGAGGGCTGTTTTCATACGCTAACAGCATATAGAAAGGAGGGGTGTTTTATTTTGTGTTGTTTTGTTCCGTCACCTTCACAGTTAGAACATGGATGACTGCATGGCAGAAACCAGTCTAGTCCAACCAGGCGTTGCGTCGGGTGTGTGCCCTTCCAGTGTTTGCTCCGCCCTCCAGTTCTGACTCCAAAGCCCCGTATCATCTGCTGTCCGTCGGTGCGCATCTACAGAGCCCAAAGAAACCGAAGTAGACGTTTCCTTTATTTGCTTACTAAATTAGTGACCATTATAAACATTAAGCTCTAAGCACCTAGAACTTTCCTTGATCCCACTGTTCACCCCTGGAAGTTTCCCAGCAGGTGTTGTTTGCCATTTTTCTTTACTGCTCTATCAGGTTCAGACCAAAGAGATATTCCTTACCCACTGCATGCGTGTTGGAATACCGCAGTTCTCCCTCAGACCTCTGGAGTAGGCGGTGTTGATGATGGATGCTTGAGCGGTTGTTTGATCTGCAGACACTGTGGTCCCTAGCCTCTTGCTACGGTGCTCTCAGACAAAAGCAGTTACTTTTGCCGGATATCCATCAGTGATTCATATCCTTGCTACAGAAACTCTACCCAGTGGTTTGAAATAAAAACACTACTTCACCTTCATTCTTTAAAAAAAAAAAGAAGAAAAATTCACTGGGCGTCATAGCTCCTGCCTTTAATTCTTGCATTCGGGAGGCAGAGGCAGGCGAATCTCCGTGAATTTTGAGGGCAGCCTGGTCTACAAAATGAATTCCAAGGCAGCCAAGGCTATAACACAGAGAAACCTTGTCTCGAAAAGAAAAAAAAAAAAGCAAGGAAAACAAAATCATTTCAGGAATAGAAATTGTGACTTTTTATGTAAAATCTGGAACAAACTTCCTTCCCATCCTTATGTTGAAAATAAACAGTAAGATTTCCTTCAAGTTGACATCTCAGGGCTCTGAAGATATCTCTATCTATCAATCTCTCTGTCTGTCTATCTGTCTGTCTGTCTGTCTGTCTCTCTATCTATCTGTCTCTCTAAACATCTATCTAATCGGTCACCGACTGTTCTTGCCTTTCATGACAGTGCCCATGTATACATGTGTAGATGGTACTTTGCTTGGCAACATCATACTCTCAGCTGGGCCAGTGGGTGGTTTCACAGTTGAAGTGAATTGCATTGGTTTTTCATTACAAATTTTTTCCGTCTGTTACAGTATTAGCTGTAGGAAAATGCTTGTATCCAAAGCAGAAATTGAACATGGCTATTTTTTGTATGATAGAAATTGTGTTAGAGGTTGGCATTTGGGGACGTCCAGGCCCGAGGCTTTAGGTACACCATTGTATTAACAAACCTACTGTCTAAAAATAAGGATGCATATACTGTTCCTTGTCTTGTAGAAGTGCAGTGCCTGTCACAGGGTGAAGAGCACACTGCAATGGCAGAGTTTCTCACACGAGGGACTTTCCAGCAGACCACTGACTGGCCTCTGCCATGTCCTAAAATGTCAGGATCTGCTTCATAAATGTGCTATGGAATTTTGTGTTCTGGTCTCCTCATGTGTATCTTTGGATGAAGTATGAATGGAAGGCTGGACCTTCACTTACAGAGGATTGGCCAGCTGCCATTTAGTAGATGTGGTCAAGCTACGTCACACTCATTTCAAACTAGCAACCTACTGTGAGCAACAGGAATGTAGTTGGCAGCCTCTTGTCTCGCACTGTCTTTCCCTTGTTGTCTTTAGTTCATGTATGCTGGGAGATTCGTTCCATCATCCGTTATTACACAGCTGTGGTATGCTTGAGCTCCAGAGGCAGACAGAGCTTCCTGCGTCGTGTTAGGAATTATCAGCCTGAGCAGTAATGACTTCCGGAGGGGCCTGAGCAGAAGTCATCCCTGGTACTTACAACAATCAAACCTCCCTGATATTGTCCAAATGTTCCACACAAAACAAAACCACAGTCCAGATGCCCACATAATTTTTCCAGTTTTCACATAATTGTGGCATTGTGATTAGAGTTTAGCCTTAGACTTCCAGAATAATCACTGGCTGGGTGCGTCTCTGGCATGTGACCCCTCACAGTGGATGAACCTGATGCTTGAGTAACCCCACTCTCAGTGCCCACAGTGGCCCAAGATTGATAGCTGTCTGGGAATGCTGTCAGAATGAATCTAAGTCCCTCTCAGCTTACGTGATTTTGTAATATCACTGCAATCTGACGCTCCTTTTATCCAAGGGACCAGAGAGCGTCCTGCAACACTGGGATCACAGTTTGATTATGAGCCTCGTCGATTCACCAGGGAAAGGCTAGGACAGTTGTCAGTCTGTGCCCTGTTGCCGTATGCTAGTTTTGTTTGAAGACTTTTTGTTTCTATTTTATGACTATGAATATTTCTCCTTCTTGTATGTAACTGCACCATATACAGTGCAGAGGCCAGAAGAGGACACCAGAACCTCTGGAACTAGAATTGCAGTAGGTTTGAGCCATCCATCAGGTGTGTGGAAACTGAACCCTGTTTTTTTGCAAGAGCAGCAAGTGCTCTGTCTTAACTTCTGACCCAACTTTTCAGCGCCTTGAATTTTTAAAATTTTTAAAAATATTTAATTTTGTTTCTTTCTGTGTGTCTCTCTGTCTCTGTCTCTCTCTCATTCTCTCTCTCCCCCGTGTGTGTGTGTGTGTGTGCGCATGTGTGTTAGTTTTAATTGCCACCAGAGTTTAACATTGATGTGCATCATTTTAGCTCCTTAGTCGATCTTTTTTGGGAATCCCAGCGACGATGTCATTGCCAGCTGCCTTCTCTCCTGTTACCCAGGCTGCTCTACAAGGCACTTGTGTTCCATGAGATGTTCTTGAAGGCCTTTGCTGGCAATGGATGAATATTTACCTGGCCCATCTGTGTTTCCCGGAGGCCTCGATCTGTGCTATGTCGCATTTCATTCCTTATTAAATAAATGAGCAGCACTGGGATGATTCAGGTTTGTGACGGCCTGAGACTTAGTGCGTTGCCTGACCTGTCCTCAAAATAGTGCCTGTGATCCTTCCTGAGCTTCCTGAGTCCTAAGATTACGGACCTGCACTCACACACCTGGTATGACGACAAACTCCAGCACAGAACTAGGGCTTCTTTAATGTGATTGGTCCCTTTGACTCTGTCTGCAAAACTTGGCCTCCAGCTGTTATTGAATGTCATTAAGAACGAAAGAAAAGTGAGTATCAGAGCAGCAGGAAGATTGTATGAACTCACCCTGGCCAGAAAAAAAATATGCCAGCAACACATCATGGAAGTGGATTTCAGCTGATGCTTGGGATTCCCCTGCAGGTTGATGCGAGGAGGCATTCGTTACTGCCGTTGGAATGCTTCTGTGAAACATGGGCTGCTCTTCAGTGAGTCCTTGATGTGTGTTTAGGGCCTGTGTAGAGATTTGTGAATGAATAGTAGACCCGAGGACATTCTCCGTGAGAACAGGCAGAACGGTAGTATTAATTACCTTCACATTGCTGTGACAGAATACAGGACAAAGACCCTCAAAAGAACAGGGTTTCTTCTGGCTCATAGTTTGAGTACAGTCAGTTCCTTAAGGAGAGGGGTAGTTGGCTGGAGCACAAATTCACAGTCAGGATGCCCAGTGGTGACTGTAGGCTCAGAGCTTACACTGCCCTCTTTATCTTTTTATCCAGTCTGGGTGCATCTCTGGAATGCCTTCATCAACACACCACGCTTTTAGGTGACTCTAGGACCCAGTGAGGTTAACCAGGAAGATTAAGTATCACAGCAGGATAGTGGTTGCTATTCTTGTCCTGTCTGGAAAAGAAAGGGAATGGAAAGGTGGGATCTCATTAACCATCACTGTTGAAATGGACAGGTCTCTATCCAGCCAGGCTTCTTGACTCGTCCATTGATCCATTGCTTGTCTATTTGCTGGTCCATTTTTCACTCTTGTTTCTGTCTTTGTATCCCGCTAAAACTGTTGCTTGTGGTATTGAACTTGAGAACACACTCACTAAGCAGCACAGGATTCAAACCTGCTCTGGGGTGAGTTGTTCACCACAGGAGCGGAGGGTCCCTTGTCTGCCTCTTTCTGCCAAATGGTGATTCTATCCTGCCTAGTAGACTTTCAGACCATGGGAAATCGTACATTCTTCACATCCATGACCCAGGCAGTGTTCTGCAGAGGACCTCACAGTTGTCAGATGAACAGCAAGAGCGCACACCTTGAATTTGATCAATAAAAGTGTTAGTTCCTGTTGTACCTGTGCGGTTTGGCGTGGTCCTCAGAAAGGATCTTATTTCCTGGAGGCTCGGCTTCCATGTTAAGGAGAGGAAAGTTCAGTAAGCCCTTGTTTTCTCCTGTGGAAGTGTTGCCCTGTGAATTTGTATCCACCTTCAGAAGACGTCCTTTGAACTCTGTGCGTTGCAGCGAGCATGTTGCAGTCCAGATGGGACACTCAGCCCACAGGTAAGCAGAGCCGGGGTGCGAGACTCCTTTGCTGTGGATTGGGGCATCCTGATTTTGTAATTGAGAGGCCCGAAATACCTGTGCTGGGTAATTAGTATCGCGCTCCGCATCGGTGTGCTATTTTGGCACCGCTCTCCTCTATTGCAGAAATTTGAAGACATCTGTTTACTCTCAACTCTCAAAGACCTTGTCAAGCACAGAGTCTGTAGGACACGAGCCCGTTCCTGTGTGAGGATTCTTTGCAGTATCTTCTCTCCGCTAGAACATTTTCACCCAATTGTTGGAAATTAGTGAAAACATTTAAACAAATTTAGACATAGTATGATGAGAAATGACAGCGTCTAATAATAAGCAGGAGCATTCCTCTCAAATCCCTTCTGGGGGGCTGTGAGCCTGGGGTTAAATAAAGAAGGCTCACACAGGTTTTAGCAGAGGTTTCTGGAAAAGGCCCTGATTTCTTTTTAAGAATCGCCAGAGTGGACCAACCGGGGTGACGAGGCTTTTATTAGCAATGTTAATTAGCTCAGCTAATCAAGGCTGCATTTAGGCTTTTGATCCCATGCTAATTTGCAGGCCTGCAGAAGGAGATAAACTAAGGTGGAAGAAAGGTCAGTGCTGTGGTTGGCCTATGGATTGAGTGTCTGTCTCAAGTGTAGAAAATCTTTAAAAGGGAGAGAGGCTTTAGGAACTCACTGACAAAGGAAAGGAAGGCACGGGGCTTGCACGTGAGAATCAGAAATTTCGGGAGGACTTCAGCAACAATGGAAATGATTGAGGTGAAATGCAGAGGTCTTTGGGGAAGGAATTCCAGTTATGTAGGGGTGCTGGAGTTTGCGCCTTTGCGGGGAGGAGGCGCATGTATGGGGGTACTCGAGCATTGGGTCTGGAGTATGTCACGGATGGTCCAGGATAATCAGGGCCAAGCGAAAACTGGAATTCTATGAACAGCTGCTGGCCCTGGGCTGGTGTGATTCTGGCTTTGACTGGATCTGCAGACAGCTGCCTGGCTTTTTTTCTTTCTAGATGAGACATTCGCTGTCCGTGTACATTCAGCACCTCTAGTTTCTCAGGACGAATCGTCCTCTAGCTTCCCAGGCCCCGCTCTAAGGTTTCCTGAAAGACTTAATCTAGACCAGTCACCCTCTGCATGTGGAGTGGTGTGTGTGTCTGATCATAGAGCTCCTGCTTGCTTCCTTTTTCAGAGGAGCTGCCAAGCACAACCCTTAGTGTGCCTTTCAGAAAGACAGACTGTGGACTGAAGACACAATTTGCAGAGATAAAATTTGAGCACACCAGTCCAGACGAGAACTTGTGCGAGCCAGGCAAGCACAACACCTGTTTGAAAGGGATTCACCAAGCAACCCATCCATCCGTTTCCTCATCTTTTCAGCAGAGAATAAATGAGCATCTACTATCCAGGCATTGTTCAAGGTACTGCGAGTTCAACAGGGTACAGAATATCTGTAATTGCTTTCTCCATGGAGCCTATGACATTTTTATACTGTTGTTGGGGTTCTCTTGTGGGGGCATGTTCTCTCCAGATCTGGAGTGCTTGGTTGCTATAGCTACAGCAAAGGGCAGAGGTGTGGATTGATTCTGGAAAGAGCTATCAAGGGAACAGGAGATGAGGCTGGTTGAGAAAGAAGTGATGGAGAGGGGTTGAGTGCCTCCACATGGGATGCCTGTGGGGTAGCCCTCCTGTGTTTGCATCTAGCACAGAGGGCTTCAACCTCAGTGTCCTGAAGCCGTCCTGTTAACTGGGAGTGGGAGAGTTGATGTATTTACTTCTGAGAAGGTGGCCATGATAGGGTGTCATGTTAGATCTTCGCCCTCCCTGGAAGGAGCCGGAAGTTGGTGATCTAATAGCGTGTTCGCACTGCTAATGTCTGTGATTATCTTCATCACAGTGGGAATAAAGCTGTCAGAGAGAGAGAAGGCACTTTTTTGCTATCAGTAATGCTGCTCAGCCTGCTTAAGTTCCAAAGAGGGGGAGACATAGCAAAACTACATGTTAGCAGACGCTGTCACAGGACCTTTCCATGTGGAGACTTCTACTGGTCTTGCCAGTGGTTTGAGAATTTCCCTCTAACAGGTTTCGTTCTTTAGCATAGGACCTAATTAATTATAAAATAACAAATGAGCAATAAAACCAAAACCAGAGGAGCTGGTGGAGTGAGCAGATAGGGGAAGGGTATTTATAACTGAAGGGGAGTGAATTTCAATGAATAGATGGGGAAATAAAAATAACCCACCTTTTCCTGCCAATGGTGGCAGACATAGGATTTATTTGGGAGGACACAGACATTCAGGAGGGCTATGCCGAGGCTTTCACACCCATCACCAGGGACCGAGCTACTGCCATCCCTGTTTCAAGTGCAGAAATCTCTGACAGAAAAAAGATTAAGAGTGTGTTTATACCTTTGACAGACAGCTGGGGCAGTGACACATGAGCACATTTAAAAACAAAAAAACAACTATTCTTACTATTTGGGGCGCGTTCTACGCTCTTCTTTGTTCTCTGTGTTCTGACCAGTACTTTTAATGCAATTGTCCCTTGGTTCCCAGCTGTAGTTGGTTCTCATTCCTTCTGCAGTTGGTAGAAGTTTTACAAGTATCCACATAAACACACTCTCTTGATTACTAGTAATCGTTTCTAGAAGATTTACAATTGCTTATACAATGTAGACATTTTATAGATAGTTGTTTCGTAGTTGACTGAGGAACACTGACAAGGAAAAGCTTGTTCTTTTTCAGTCTAGTGCAGGCATACAAGTGCCATGCGTGTTAACCCTGAAAGGACAAACAGAAATGTCGGGCCTTTTCTTCTATTGTGTTTCCAGACAGGGTCTATTCTTGTTCTTCTGCTTACTCCATGTTAGCTGCCTGTGAGCCTTTCGGGGATACTCTGGTCTCAACCTTAACCTTCAGCCTTGCCCCAGAAGCACTGTGGTTACAGATGTCCCCTGCCATGCCCCTGGCTTCTCCTGAGTCCTGAGGATTCAAGCCCTTACACTGCAAACACCTCTCTGGCCCCAGATATTATACACACACACACACACACACACACACACACACACACACACACACACACACACACATTTTACACATAAATGTTTTAACATAGCTTTTACAAAAGGCTTTTAGTCCACGATTGTTTGTTTCTGAGACTGTGAAACCCATGGATACACGGGCTGTCGTTTGGATGACCTGGGAACACAGCAGAGAAATCGTTGAGCGGTCATTTGCTCTGGGCAAACATACAGAACACACGTTCTGACTTTATGTGGACTGCAGGCATCTTTCTGAGCATGTTCTTGTAGGGCATCCTGCATCCTTTGCTCTCTGTCTTCTGCCTTAACTGCCACGGCTCGTAGATCTTCACCCTGCTGCCATCTTCCTGCCTCTTGTCCCTCACCGGTATTTGTGCCCTTGTCTGTGATTGACTCTCCAGACTGCATTTCTGAGCATCAGCCTAGGGGTGCTCCTCTGAGCCCCAGCCTTACTCATTGGCTTTTGACTCCATCCATGCTTTTATACAGCAAACGTACAGTGCAGCCAATGTTGAAAGGAAGAGCATACGTGGTAATGGAATTTCTCTCTGTCCTGAGGTCCCAAGTAGCAACCAGGCCTTAAGTGGTTTCTATTACTCTTAAGAAATAAAAATAAAATCACTGGCTATATATTCTGACTGGCTATATTTGGGGAGGATTGCCTCTCCCTTCTTGTGCCTCTGGTAATTACATGAAAAAGTCTTCATTTTCCTATGAAGTCTTGATTCTTAGCTGATTCAAGCCCCTTAATTATTTTACCATATTTATGCCTGCCACAGGAAATGGGGAAGTGGTTATTTTTAGATCTTTAGCTTTAAATTATTAATACAGGGAGTCACAACTGGTAAGAGAGCTGAGTTGCTGCATAGTGTGCTGGATTCCTACATTCTCCTGCATCAGAGCCGAATTCCTGAGCTCAATCTTGGAGGCTGTGCCGTTATCCTCTGTCCAGTGATGGGGATCTGCACTGTGCCATCTCTCCTTTCCAGATCTCTCTTTGAGGAATTTCTAGTGGGGATTTGGAACTTGACTAATTGTCATTGTCTTATAGTCTGCAATATAAATCTTATTTGCTGCCTAGAGGGATGCTCCCATTGTCCTTATAGCTGCTTCTGAGTGCCTCGGTCATATTGGAGAAGAGTCTTCTCTCCCCATTGAGCTCTTTCTCTTGGTTACTCTAATTGGAGATGACACGCGCATCTTTTTGTGGTGCTGTCTCAGGTGTGCTGTGGTCAGACCCTAAGGCCTTGCGTGCTAGGATGGCAGACACTTTACCTTTAAGCCACACCTCAAGCTTATGCTTCTGATCCATCCTGTTTTGTGTTTTATGTGTGGCATCTGTTGGAAGTTTTAGAAAACAGCATTGGCTTTCTGATTTGACGTGGGTATCCTTCTTCTGTGTCTGTGTTAGTAGTCTTAAGTTCATAGTCACTTCTTTCTTGACTCAAACAGTCCTTTCATTTGTGTCCAACTACTATCTTGTATCTTTACATAAACTTATAAAGATCACCTTTAACCAAATATGGTAAGCGAGGCATTTAGGCTGTGCATAAACATCAGCCAGGTTTTTAAGAAGCAGACTAGGTCATTGTATGGCTGATGGAGATCTCCACGTTTAGTTCTGGATGATTCAGTTCCAGGATGGCTTCCAGGCTGCCCTCATCTCCCTGAGGCGAGAGGAGTCATCTGATTTTCCGCTATCCCCATTGCTCTGTGTCTGCTGTGGATGAGGTTTACATAAGACATGTAGAAATTTGTAAAGCTTTCTTCTTGGTGATGAAAGTTGGCTAAGACAGAGGTTGTACAATGTCCATGATGGGTGTGTCCTATTGCTGGTGAGCTCTGTGGGTCTGTGAGGTCCTTTTTATCTGAGCAGTCTTAAGAAATCAGTTCCAAATAATACATGGCAGGTTCGGTTTCCTACTATGATTCAGACCTGAGATGTGTGATTGGTAAGTGTTGAATGGGACTGGAGAGGGCTATATACCCAGGGACCCAGGAATCTACTGCATTTTGCAGATGGGCTTTGGGCCACCCAGGCATCTGGTCTCTGAGCAGGAATCTGAAGGATTTATTGGCATTTTGCTTCATTGTTAAGCACTGAAGAAGGGGGGTTCTTCAGAGGTTTGTGATATGGGAGAGAGAACCACCATTTTCACCACGTCAAGGCTATAGACAATTTAAAGAAAAAAAAAAGGTTGAACCTTTGTCATTCATTCAATTTGTTCACAGTAGAAATTCCTCCATAGACCATCTGGAGGCGGTTTCTCTTTGTACAATCTCCCAGAAATCCTGATAGTAGCTAAAATTGTTATCTGTCCCCAGATCACCCTGAGATCTCCCTTTTTGTTGAAAGCTGTATAGCCTGTTTTTTCATTGACAGTGGGCACCCTCAAGGTGAGACAAATGTGTCTTCCTCAGCCTTGCCAACTCTGTAGTTTTAGTCTTTCCTGTTCCTATGGGTACCTGAACCACGAGTTTATTTCTATTGGCCTCAGTCCTCTCCCTCCCTGGTAGCCTTGCCTCCTTGCTTTCCTCCCAGACTCATTGCTGTCATCCAGTAGCAATGTCTCATCTCAAAACATCTTTCCAGTTCCTCCCTTGTCATCGTCCTGGTATCATCAGGGAAATCTGAAGTGTCTTCTAGAAGTCTATGTACTCCTTTTAAGGCAAAACACAACACTGTAACACACACACAAAGACCTTTCAATGGCTTCCTGGCATCTCAGGACACAATTTTAGAGGACCTGGCCTACCTTCTTCACAAGCCATAGATTCTTCTACATCAGTCCAGGGAATTTCCTCCCCCATCCCTGCCTTATTCTCCCAAGTGCCCTTGGTTAAGTTCCAGCTCAGGTTAAAATAACAAAAAATAAAGCCAAACAACAACAACAACAACAACAACAACTCACCTCAAGTTTTTCTTTCCTCAAGGAAGGGGGTAAGGGGTGCAGGGCTGTGATGCCCCCGTAAGGTCCAAGTCTGGCTTCTATCCTTACAGCCTGTAACACTTTGTAAGAAACAGTGCTAGACAAAGGTGGTTTTGTCATTCTGGCCCAAAGAAAGGGTTAAAAAAGTAGCAAAGGGGCTCCCATGCTGCTGTTGACTTTGTCCCTGAGAGTTTGCTCCCTGGAAGGAACTCAGCATCAGTACCAATGGGGACAGTTGCATCTCTGTAGATGGAGCAGCACTCTTGGGGGTTTACCTGGGGCTCCATCAGAAGTTAGTGATAAGCATCACAATTCCTGTGATAATGTGCCCAGGAGACAAAGCCTGTCTTTGCCACAAGCATTGGTTCTTTTCTGGAGCCTGCAGCTGCCCAGTGGGTAGATATGGTCAGGACATGACTTCTCTGCATGCATCTTGATTCTGTCTCCTTGGCCTCTTTTCTTCTGCACTCACCTGGGATTCTAGGAACAATGGGCCGATGGACAGACACCCTCAGACAAGACTTGCACCTTCTTTCCCCAAAGAAATGACTTCCTGTGACAAAGGTCCCCTAACTGACCTTGAAATAATGATCATCCACTCCAGTCAGAGCAACACTGATTAGCTATGCAAGCTTTTTCTGTCTCTCATTGTCCTCACAGGTCCAAGGTGCCTGGATCTCTTTGCCTTCTGGGAACTGAAATGAGGATTCTTTCTGGTTTTTCATCATTACTTTTTGAAGAGAGTACCCAGACCTGCTTTGTTGGGACCCCCAGAATTGGCTCTCTGGACTAGGACTAGCATTCTGGGCATAATGTTAGTTTGGGGAGCAGGGAGACCCTTCCCACAGGCTGACTCCCTACCCCACCCCACGGCTGTTCAGGCCCAAGTTTGACTGCTGAACCTTCTCCAAAAGAGAAGGACACATAGTCTTTGAACTCATCATGGCTAACTGTGGGAAGGAAGTGGGTCCTGTGGTGGAGATAGTGTGAGTTCTTTTCATGCTTTTCTCTGAAGCACCTGTGCCCCGAGAAAGTCGGGAATTGACAATAGATCCTGCTGATCCTGCAGCTTGACTGTAGCAGTCACCTTCCACGTTCCTGAGCTTTAGAACAAAACCTGTTCATTCACATGGCCATGCTGCAAGCCGGCTTCTGCACAGAGTAATCCCTGGACAGAGGGTTGAGTTGGAAGCCTGGGAGGAGACTCCATGGCACGTGAAATCTACCTGTGCCTAACTACCCTTCCCACCTGATCCTACCATACAGCCTGGTTCGGCGTTGAAGTTTGAGTGCATCTGGAGGTCCCTGCCTGCCTCTCTTGGGCCAAGGTCATTGCTCAGAGCCTTGAATGCTAATATACTAGGAGGCCAACTGCTCATAAACTAGTGTGTGTTTATTCCCAGGTGCATAAGGTGTTAGCAGACCCCGGGCAGGCGGCCTTCCAGGCTGGGAGGCTCAGGAGAGCTCTAAATATTGTCTGTTCGCATCACCTTGATGATCTGCAGGAAATCAAATGATAGATGAAGGCAGGCTTGACCTGGAGAGCTTTCCTACTGAGGAAGCAAGCAGTAGAGACCTGCGGAGGGTGATTCAGGGATGGCATCTATCCAGCTCTTAAAAAATGGCACAGTTTGGCCCACAAGATTAGAGAGGGGAAGCTGGGCTTCAGAGAAGCAAGGGGAAGGTTTAAGGAGATCTTCCAGTTAGCAACTCTGTTAAGACCCCAAACCCCATACCTTATATTCTTCTTTGAGCAGAATGATACAGTATTGGTCACAGGAAATATTTAGTGGTGTACTTACGTGTATCCAGTGGCATTAAAAAAAAAAAGAAAGAGAGGTCCTAAGGACAACATCTCAGTGAGACTTGGGATGAAGAATTTAATGAATCAGGTGGGGAAGAGATATGGGAGAGAAACCGATTTGGAGAGAGGGAATATATTCTTTGTGTTCAACTAAACAGTGCTAATATATCCTGGGGAAGTGGGTGGGGTTGACTACCTAATAATCCACTCATGGAATCAATTAGTGATACATTATTATAGGCATCATGTTGTCTCAATTTAATGGCCTTACAGAATGACCTCCCTCTGCCATTAATCTAACATTAACCCCCACCTTGGTTCTCAGATGTGAACTGTGCTTTAAGCTAGGCGTCACCACCCAGTTCCTGGGCTCGTGTGCGTTACCTTGAACTATACTCAGCTTCAGTCTTCTCTTGGACATCATTTACAAGGCCAAATCTCTATTCTTTGAGACCCAATAAAGGATGCTGGATCTTTTTAAATGGAAAATGTTAATGATCTTTCTTTTTCCTTATGGGAAGTAAATGTTACATAAATTGAATTTTAATGCTATATAGTCCTAGAGGATGATGGACATCATTAGCTAATGTTTCAATTGGTTTTAATTGAAAAATAATATTTATAGCCTGCAATGTCATGCTATATTGCAGTAGTTAGGAGGAAATTTTGTACGTTCCATAACGGTATGTGTACTGGGAATCAAGAATAGAATGGTACAGATAGACATATATGGCTGAAGCATGTTTGTATGTAAGATTGTTTCCCAAACAGTACCAGTCTATGTCTAGAACCTTGCCTGCTCAATTATCATGGAGTGTCAGATTTTCCTACAGTTCCCCATTATTATAAATATACTTTATCTTAAATTTACCTTGACAGAAAAGCGACTTGGGCAATTATCATATCGTGTTACTCTGGGGAATTAAAGATGCGTATTATATGCCAGTTTCACCGAAGTAACAGAAACCACAGGCACACACATATCCATGCGTGTATTCTGCTAGACTTTAGAAAGTTATGCCTGAACAAGAGATGATTTTAATAGTGTCTGAAATAAAATAAGAAAAAGGATTTTTTTCTATATCGCTGTAAAGTATCTGAGAATTCTTACTTTCTTCCTTCGTGTCCCACACAGGTAAATTATAAAATACATGGTGCTTATTAAGGAAGAGAATTACATTTTTAGACATTGCATTGTCAGGTTCATCATTTCTAGTGACTGTGTCTTCATGTAAGCCTGGGTATGAACCAGCGTAGCGACAAATGAAGTGTGTTTATCGAAAGACAGAATGTTCTGTACGTGAGTTGTCTTATATTTCTTTTTTCCAGTAGACCTGTGATTCCCCTTCCTCTGAACAGGGCCAGAAGGAATTAATTTTAATTTTTGCTCCATTAACCATGTGCGTGGAATGTGTCACTTCGTCGCCCACCCTGTCTCTGTGCACACACACCTCTGCACATCCTCAGGATGCACTGACATTTATTACACAGGAAGAAAAGCATGAAAGAGGCAGTGACTGGTGTTCCAGCTCTATGCTGCATCATTCCGGAACCTTCCATCTACATCTCTGGATCATTAGCCCTGTTGACCCTCAACCTCACTGCTATCCATGGGTCAGCAGAGCCTAAGAAGGCATCTCCTCATTCCTGCTCTAAGTTCCAGCTATCGCGTGACTTCGTGCGTCCTCCAGCTGCTAACCTGAGAGCTTAACTGCAGGGAGATAAGATGGAAATAAGGAAGCTAATACTAGGTTAGGATTGTGGGTAGCGGGAGTACACTTGTGATCCACACAACTTGTGATCCACACAGCTTGGGAGGAGAATGACTTGAGCCTAAGAGTTCAAGGCAGTCTGAGCACCATGGTCAGGATCTCCCTCTTTGAACGTTTTAAACACAAACAGTTAAGCTTAGGGCTTGGGGTTGGTTTTAGAGAACTAAGTATGAAGGAGGCCTTTGGTTCATTTTCCATCATTGAAGTTGAGGGAGGGTTATACTGATGTGTTGACGTTAATCCGTGTCCCGTGTCTTCTTATGGGCGTGTGTTGAGAGCTCTCCTTGTCCACAGCAGAGGGGCATGTGTGTGCTTCCTTTCTCAGAGTCTCGCTGGTGGTCATGTCAGTTCTATTTGGACCGGTCACATGACGTCTAGGAGGGTCCTCTCCCTGCTGGGGAATCTGTCTGGTGTTTTCTCCTGCGATAGGACCGCAGTGTGTCTCTTACCCCTGTAATGTGGTCATCAGTGAACATGGGTTTAAGAGTTCTCCACATTTTTGTCTCGAGCATTGCTTGCTGTTAACGGAAAGCGGAGTTCAAGATGTGTTAATATTTCATATTAATATTAGCTTAAAGTCTCTCCCTCATATCGTTAAATCACTCCAGATAAAAACTGGTTTTGTGATGCCTGTTGCTGTCTATAAATATCACCTGACAGAGAGCAAATAAAGCCGTGTATGTTTAACTGGGAACAGTTGAGAATTAATGCTAAATTAAAATATTGTCACACAGATTAGTAGAGGCATATACACACAAACAGTCGGGCTCTGATGCTTTTCTCTTTACTGTGAACACTGAATAATAATTATTTTATGAAGGTAGTGCATTGTAAATATTTATAAACAGAAATGTAAAACAGTGAGACCACAGTGAATAAATTATTTTGAAATATTTTAAAAATCTCATTTTTATATGCTTTTTAGTAAAAATTATTCATGGTGATCAATATTTCTTTCGCACTTGCCATCTGCTCCGTTTCCCTGGCGGCACGGTTCTAGGTGAATGATGCAGTGTGCTGTGTCGCGTGCTCCGTAGATTTGTGCATTTGAAGGCAGCATCTGGGTGGAGGGCAGGCATACATGTAATCACCTAACATAGGTCTTATGCTGTCAGTAATTGCCAGTTTTACCCCCTCCACCAGCACAATTAGGAGACCGCGGTGTCTCCTCTGCTCCCTGAGATCTATTGCCTTTGAGCAGCTTCTCTGAGCAGAAGAGATTCATCCCATATAGTTCTGGAGTGCCTGGTCTGGAACAGGACCTTGGAAGCTGCAGGCTGTTTTAGCATGTTCCTTTGCATCTGAAACAGCCAGGCAAAGAGCTCCTCCCTCTCTTCCTTTTCCGTCCCTCTCATGGTGCCCAGTGGGTGGCACTCTTCCAAGAGAATCAAAACTGTAGCATCGCAGGAGGCGGTGATCCCTGGGGACAGACTTTGAGAGTTTAAAGCTTCAAGTCCCCTGATCTTGTAATTGTTCCTTCACTGATAGTTTACATGGAGCATGTCAGCTTAGCATGCAGCTTATACACATAGGTTCACAGAGCCACACACCCTGGCTGTGTTCCCTTTTATTATATGGGATCTCATGTAGCTAAAACCAGCCTGGAACTCACTATACAGCCAAACAGGATTCTGAACTTCTGATTTTCCAGCCTTCTCCAGAGTGCTAGGATTACAGGCATCCCCTACCATACCTGCTTGATAAAGTGCCGGGAACAGAAAGCCCAGCCCCCTGAGTGCTAAGCAGGCAGTCTGCCATCCGAGCTACACTCCCAGCCCTGTGTTCTCTTCTAATTCCATTTTAAGTGAGTCTCTGCAGCCAGTTTTACACAATGACCTTCCCCCACACACACCTGAAAGCCTCCCTGGAGTCTGTGCCAAGGCAGTAGCAGTTGAGTTGGTTTGACTGTTCCTCCCCCACCCTCGAAAGCAGGAGTCTGTAGCCAGTGAATAATCTGGGCAACTCTGGAACCTTATTATTGTCGTTTGGCTTGGGGGATTAGCTGTACTGATCTTTTGCAGTCTGCAGTTTTGTTTGACACAGTCCTCGTCAAAACAAAGCACTGTTGACTCTTCTATATTCTGTTTAATTTCTGCCTGAAGCTGGGCTGGTCACAAATATTCTAGAAACTCTTCTGAATAGGGCAAAAGAATAGTATTAGAGTGATCTTGTCTTTAATTGAGAGTAGATATGGGTCAAAGTTTGTCTCTTCTGTGCAACCCTCCGTAACTCTCTTCAGTTTCCATTAACCGCCTTGTTCTGTGCTTTCAAGGCTATGGCTGTGTTCCTGTGCTCTCTTTGACGAGTCTGCCTTACATAAGTTGCCTTTATGAGTAGTTCCCCTGCCAGATGGCCGAGTCTACAAAGACTGTATCGAATCTCTAGCCATCTCCTCACTCCGCTGAACACAGCATATCCAGTTGATAATCACTTGTTAAATTGGAGATTCTCAGATTTCTCTCTTCTCAATATACTCTGAACTCTCATTGTACCAGGCAAGGATCATTTGGCGCCAAGAACTGGAAATCAGAGTTTCTTTGCGCAAATGTGAGGGTTTATCTGGAGAACAGAGGAGTATACTTCCAAGGCTGGGCAGCATACCTTGTCAGGGACTCAAGAAAAGGGTCCATTAATGGGGAAGTCATGGCACCCCGCTCTGTCCCGTGCCCCTCCAGCTGTCACTCAGTTCTGTTGCCGTCCTCTCAGCATGTCCATCTCCAGCTGTAGTGTCTGTCAGGGTTTCTATTTTATTTTTAGTTATTTGTAGGGAGAGAGAGTGGAGGCAGAACTTCTCTATGTAGACCTGGCTGGGCTGGAACTAGCTCTGTCGTCAAGGAACTCAGGGCTCCACCTGCCACTACCTCTCCAGTGTTGGGATTAAAGGCTGGTACACTTGGCCTGTCGTTGTTAACAAAGCATTTTGTTCTCTTCGTGATGACTGGGTCAGGAATGCCTCCAGTCCTGCTGATTCTAGGCCATGCCATAACTTTAGGTACTGTGTCTCGCATTCTTGTTGCCATCAGAACAATAATGGGGGTCTTTTTTAAGTCACAAATCAAGACAACTTAGAAAGGGTCACCCTATTCTCATGCAGTTTGTCTTAAGAATGGATTACAAGGGACAGAAATGGTTCCTAGAGACATGGGGCAGGTATCTACCATATTCTGGGCTTGGGATCACAGCCTGTGCCCCCACCAGGCAGGTTTGGTGGAGGTCCCTGGACACTTTTGTTTCTTTTCCCAGTGTGGGAGCGTCTAACCTCTCCTTCTGTTTTTCTTTTTTAACGTGACTCTTTTAATTGACTTTTGGAAGGCATATGATCCTGGATTATCGAGATCAAGACTGTGACACCAAGTCCAATAACAATCATTCCTGTTGATATCTCTTTCTCAAGGACTGGACTATGCCCTGCCTGTAACCTTAATTAAAAATGGTTCTTTTCTTTGTCCCAGGAAACAACAATCATGTCTTTGTTTCACAAAGTTTTTTGATCAATCTTGAAACCCTGCCTTTGTTGTAGAAGGTTTTTATATCCACCGGTTGTTATGACTACCTTGTTAGCACTGCTTCTTATGTTCTGCTTCTGGAATGCTGCCTGTTTGCCTGCCAAATCCTCCATTTGGAAACCTCTGTGTCCAAGACTGATCTCTTGAACCCTGACTTTAGGAGGAGACAGCCTGTGTACACAAATAAAGAAAAGTTTGCTTTAATTAATTTGGCTATGGTGGTGTCGGTCTTTCTCCTTCCATCTTTGTGGTTAACAGTCACACAAATAAATATAAGAAGCAGGGAGTAATGCACCGAGATAACTTCTTTTTGTCAGAGGGGTGTACTACAATGCAGATCCAGCTAGTAAGCAGCAGGCATTGTCAGGCTACTCTGCCTTATTCCTGATGTTAGACAGAGTGAGCCTACCTGTTGTAGCAGTCGCTTTTAGTCACCCAGTTACCTCCCTCCTCAGCTCCTGGGTCTGTTTTTGAAACTAGTTACAATGCAAGGATTTAGATACAATTTTAATTTGAGAGCTCCCAACCCACCCAAAAGGGAAGGCAGATTTTGCTAGACTTTCCCTTTAGCAGGCTTATCTGTATTACTAATTGAAATGTTCATTTTAAGCTTACTCTTGGAATTTTGGATTTGACTTTCAAATATTTAATTCTGGAAACTGAGGCTGAAGAAGTACCCGCTTTCCTGGATTTAGTGTAGATATCCTCAAAATGACCAAAAATATTTTATTAAATGCTCAGCACATTTCTGAACTGCTTTTGCTAGGCAAGCTTAGACTGTAGAATTAAGAACTTAATTTTAGGATTGACCTGTATGCTGCAATTCTTTTACCTTGGTCTATTTAAAATCTCTATTCAGTTTGGTGGTTGTTGAAGTGGGCTGGTTTCCACTAGGGATAGCTTCGGAGAGATGATACATTGTATCCTACATAATGTTAAGACACAGGAGGCGGGAAGACACACCTTTAATCCCAGCATTTGCTAGGTGGCAGTAGGCAGGTTTCACAAGTTAGTGCCAGCCATATCTCTACCCAGACTAGAGAGAACACTCAAGATCTCGTACTTTTGACCAGGGGAAGTACTTTTTCCAAAATGAGTCTTGCAGCAAACTCTGAGCCCTCTTTGCTTTCTTGCTATATTGTGTGGATCTCGGAAAAGGGAGTTTGCCACAGATGCACAGGGGACCGTGAGATGACGCCCCAAAGTGACAAGGAAGGGAGCCCCATCCTCAGTGGCCTGGAGCCCATTAGTGGCTGCCTCTTGTCTGTAAGTCTCACAGTTGTGCACTGTAAATCTTAATCCATGAGAAGAGTTCGTTCTGTGGCTGCTCCACGACCAGGGTTAGCTATAGTTTTAGTCCAAGTTGCTTTAATCGTAATGTTCATGTTTACTCTTCTCGCCCATACCACACACACCTCCATGTTTGATCAGAACTTCTCTGACCACTGGACCATTGTTCTTCATGAATTTAGAGATGAAATGTTCTATTCACATCCCACATATGATGCTCTGTGTCCTTCTAAGCTGGGCTATAGCTTCCGTTCATGTTTTTTCCTGTGATCAGACCCCTGCTTTATGCAGTCACCAGGGTAGTTTAGGCTCCCCCTCCACTCACACCTCCCGAAGCATCTTCTCCACTCACACCTAATGCAGCTTCTTCTCCTCCACTCACACCTCCCGAAGCATCTCCTCCACTCACACCTCCAGCGATTTTGTATTTCTATCAACTTGCCGTTATGTTCTTCTCTTCTGGTTTCCTTGCCCCCCTGCCTTTCTGCCTCCTGAATGTAAGCTGTCTCAGGGTGTCGTATTTATCCTGGCCATGTAACCCAGCCTCTTCTCGAACAACTGGAGCTGAATGAAACCTTGTCTCAGATCATGTCCAGGCGATAAATTTCCTGCTCGTATAGTCAGCTGCCCTGCCACGAGCGTGGCTTCCCATAGTGTGCACGATACAGTCGTTTAGCATTTGAGGTTGCTTTTCTGCATCATTTGATCCAGTCGTAAACCTAAGTTATGAAGTCTGCTTTCCACGGCACCTAAGGAAAACAAATCAGCGGGTTGTGTCTCAGGCTTAAGAACTTAATATGTTTTGCTTGCATGACAGCTGACTGCAGCCAGTGTCTCTGTTCCCCAGCTGCCAGACACAACGTCCAGATATGTTAAGGTGTAGTTTTGTGCAAGTTAGGCCACTCCGTTTTTGCATCAGAATACAAGATGATTTTACAGCCCTCTTCTTTGCAAGTTAGGTGTTATACGTTACAGACTCAGTCGGTGAGGAGCCTGCTATGTAATCATGGGGACCTGAGTTCAAGTCCCTTGCAGCTTTGTAAAAGTTGTGCCTAGAACTCAGCTGGGTGATGATGGCGTAGAGAGGTAAGTGGGTTCCAGGGCTTACTTACTCGCCAAGTAGCTACAATGGTGATCTCCATGTTGAGAAAGAGACCTGTATCCGAAAAATAAGATAGAAAGCTATTATCTGTGAACCCAGATATACAAAGGCAGAGGTTTTCATACAACCCCTTCCCAAACATACACACACATACATATATACACGGAGAGAGAGAGAGCCACAGACACACACAAATTTAGATTTGATTGAGTACTATTTTTTAAAAAATAGACAAGGAAAACCTAGTTTTATTTGAAGGTCTCCTAATTTCTATGTCTTTTCAATTAAATTTACTATGCTTATACTCATTTATTCATATTTTGGTGTGTGTGTGTGTGTGTGTGTGTGAGAGAGAGAGAGAGAGAGAGAGAGAGAGAGAGAGAGAGAGACTCTGACTGTGTGTGTAAAGGTCAGGTCAGAGCGTAATAACTTTTCCATGTTGGTTCCCCTTCCAGTGTGTGGGCCCCAGGGATTAATCTCATGTCATAGGCTTGGCGGCAGGTGCCCTTACCCACTGAGCCATCTGTCTGGTTCTGAGTGTCTATTTCTTCCGGAAGTGGTTTACTGGGTATCCGTGTTCTCAAAATGCAGCACATAACCTGGGCTTGTCAGAAATGCACATTTTGCTCTGTGGTATACATGTCGAGAATCCCATCAGTTTGAGACCAGTGTGTGCTTCTCTGTGAGTTATGCCAGCCCAAGCTAGTGATAGACCCGATTCTCATTCCTTCCCACCCCAGTGCATTTAAATGTGACTCACTGGGGGTGGGCCAGGCCCCTCCACCATGGGGGAAAGGGTGTGAAGCTCTCCACAGACTGCATCCTGCCATGCTGCCTTGCAAGTATTCCTCTCAGGGCGATGACTTAACCTTCCTAGCATGCAGAAGCATTTCTATTCGGGGACTTTAGGGCTGGGTTGTTTACATGTTGGTTTGTGTTCTGCCTCAGTGGGTCTGACACCTTAAGCTCCCTTAAGTCCTTTAAGCTCTCCTGAGCCTGAGTAGGAATACTTGCTGATAGGGACATGTCACTGAGAGAGTGCTTAACATTGTGGAAGATTGTTGACGGCTATGTTGACTCTCAAGACAGGCCCAGAATATTAGACTGTACAAAACCAATATGTTATATAAAGAACTAACTTTTTTTTTGAGGCACACCAGAAAACCGAGATTCAGCATCTGATGTCTTCAATTGATTTGTTCCTGAAGTTGCTTGGTTTGAGTAAACTTCATTTGCTTTGAGTTCTCTTATCAAATCTGTGAAATGGATATCACAGAGCAAGGATCTATAAATAGTGATCACATGGGAACTTTTATTTACCTAGTTTGCATATCCACAGTTATGTCTTTCTAGTTATTGTTAAAGAACAGTTCTGTATTCTAGGTGGCATAGTTAAAAACAGAAGGTTTTGCTTGTGAAAGATCAGTAACTTGCACCTGGAGAGATGCCTCAGCTGGTAAAAGCACTGGTTGCTCTTCATGAGGTCCTAAGTTCAACTCCCAGCACCCACATGACAGCTGAAAAAAAAGAAAGTAGCACTTGTCTGCTACCATGATCTCATGGGAATAATGTCGTATTCTGATGTACAGACATGCATGCTGACAAAACACTCATCTATGTAAAATGCACAAGCAATTTTTTAAAAAAGTCATATACTTAGTCATATATTGCACATGTATGTATATGTTTTTAATCATTTTAGAAAGTTCCATTTCACATTTTCTCTTCCAAAACAATGTTTCTCAAACTTTTCAACTTCAAATCCCCCCGTCTTTTTTCTTTTTCTTTTCTTTTCTTTTTTTTTTGCCTGAGAATTTTGTTACATTCCACAGTGGTATAGATGTATAAAATGGGCTTAAAATCAAACATCTACATTATAGAGAAATTAAAAGCAATTATGGGGATACATAGAAGTTTAACATCCATTAATAATGACATTGAATCCACATACTTTAAGATACATGTGATTATTTATTTTTCACATAAATAATTGAATCTTGGGTGAATATTTGGCACAATAAGATATAGGCCCCCTTCAACACTTTTTCAGAACTGGTGGATATTTTGGGTTTTAAAATTGTCAATTCTAAAGCACCTTTTCACATAAATGTACAAAACAAAATGGGAGAAATATGTTTAGGATCCTGTCAAAAATCATTGGAAATTTTGTCCCTGTCCTATGTAAAAATTCATTGAGTACTTTAAAAAATGAAACTCAACCTTAGAACTCAGAGTACAATCCCAGGTTCTACTGATTCAGTGTTCATGAGGAATGACGGTCAGAAAATATTGAAAGTCTGCATTCCATGCATTAACTTCTTATATATCCACAACAGTCAAAACTTTATATTTTTAATAAAAGCATTGTAATTCATAACATGATAGTTTCGAATCTGAGGGCTGAGGTGTATCGGGAAGCAGGGTTTGGTGTGGAGATGGCGTGGTCACTAAAGGACATCTGTTAGGTTTTGAGAACCCTGGGCTGCAGTGATGTCACAGGATACAGTATGGGTGAATGTGGCCGTAAACACCTCTGGTTTATTATCTGGTTTAGTATCTAGGCAGTAATGAATTCATGGTCCTTGAGAATTCAGAAACCTTTTACTATTGCCAAGGATTTCACACCATCACTTTTAGATCCAGTGTTGAACAGCACAGACTAGCCGGACATCTGAGCAAGCTGTCTATCCATCCTTGCTGTTTGGGTGTTTAAAGCGCAATTTGGAGAAAGAAAGGGGTGATAATGATCAAGTCTATGGATGATGGAATGCCGTGCTTCCCTGTGTTCCGTTAAGTGACATTCTGAACTACCACAATAACACTTGTTCAGCTCTTGCTTTGATGGCTTATACCAACCACAGAAGTTAAATTCAGACACATGAACTTGACTTTGGAAATGCGGCCTATGGTGTTCCTCTTGTCAGCTTTTCAGAAATGTGTAACTAAGTTACGGAGACCGAGAGAATAGTTTTATTCTGTTGTCCTTAGTGGAGATGTTCCCAAAGATATTGGCATGTCTTAGAGAAGATGGACATGCTCCCTAAATGGGGAAGTAGAGGACAAGGTAGTAGATCATTTCTTTTACACTGAACAGAATTCTCCGATGCCTCTCCCTTTCTTGTCCGCTCTTACATACATCGTGGAAGTAGTCATTCATTTTCTATGAGGTTGAGTCCGTGACCCACCCCCAACAGTGCAGACTGTGCATTGGGGTTTTAAATCTTCTGTCAGACACTGCAGAGGTTCATACTTCCAGACTGCCCCTTCTCAGAAAGGAGGTCGCCCAGCCCCTCCTGCAATTTTCCAGACACCCATGACACAATGCACCATTCCCACAAGTCTCTTGTCTTTACTTCCCAGGCTCCTGTCTCTCTGTCATAGTTCCTGGTTTTGGAACAGCTTTCCATGTCTGATTCGGCCTGAATCTTGGTGTTGGGTGGTTTATCTTTTTGTTTGTTTGTTTCTGGTTTTTCTAAGCTTTTTGACAAGTCACTGGATCATCTAATCCACATTATTGCCATATTAACCACATAGCACATCTCGTTGATCTTGAATTTTAGAAGCAGTATATAGTAGCATCTCTCATTTTTCAGTCTCTTACCTTTTATTTTGAAAAAGGCCGATGAAAATCAATTATCTGTAGTTAGTACAGAGTGTAGACTTATGGGAATGTTAAGTTTTGGGGGTGAGCGACTAATAGTACTGATGAGAGGGCTTATGGATTGTCCAAGTCTGTTCTTTTAGAGAATCAGCAAGAATGGTTTTATATGCTCAGTCATTCATAGCTCTTTCTTGTGATCTTCCAGTGTGTTCAGCATCAGGTAAAAATGATCAGACCATAGTAGCATAAAAACTTAACATACAATGTGTGATGTGGGATGTCCCTCTGTGTGCTGTGATTACCATTAATGAATAAAGAAACTGCTTTGGACCCATAACAGGGCAGAACTTAGCTAGGTGAGGAATACTAAACTGAGTGCTGGGAGAAAGAAGGGTGGAGTCAGGAGAAGCCCTGGAGCCACTGGAGACAGATACCCGGAACAGAAGTCACTGCTACGTGGCAATATATAGATTAATAGAAATGGGTTAAATTAAGATGAAAGAGTTAGCCAATAAGAAGCTAGAGCTAATGGACCAAACAGTGATTTAATTAACACAGTTTCTGTGTGATTATTTAGAGGCTAAGAGTCTGGGGACAAACAAGCGGCCTGCTGCTACAAATGTGCTGTTGGCATGGTGATAGTAAAGCACTGGACTTGACCCATGGCATGAGTTAGAGTATCCTACTGTTGCATAGTTGCATCCAAAATGCCTCCAAGAAAGGACTGAAGCAATGTACAGTTTTATTTTGGCCTACAGACTCTGGAAGTTCATTCCAGTGCCTTAGGGTTCATATTGCTGCAGCCTGTAAGGTGCGGTAGAGCACAGTTCTTCACATCATGACAGCCAGAAAATAGAGAAAAGGAAGTCACCTACTTCTGCCTTCCAAGCCCTCCTCACCTCTTCCTGGTACGGTCATCAGCTTCTGAAACTGCCAAGGAATTAATCTAGTCAGTAGGCCAGAGCCCTAAATAACCTCTGACAGCGTATCACAGACATACCCAGGAAAGGGATGGGTTTTCTCTTCTGAGCCTTTCTTAACCCAGTCAGGTTTCCAGTGAAGATAGAGCATCGCCTTTGGGCACTCATTAACAAGGAAGGGAAGTGAGGCCCAGCTAGGTTAAGTTGCCCAAAGTGGGGGGGGGGGGGTTCTTTTGTCCCATTTAAGTGTCCATTACCTTTAGATCCATGCCAGGCCGTGCATATGGTGTTTGCCTGTATTTAACTGACCTATTTGAACCTGGCCCACAGATTATGTTTTCAGTCCTTACAAGTACTCCCTTTCTTCCACGGCCAAAGTGTATCCCGATGCTAGCACCATCTGTACCACCACAGTCTATATGGATGGATTTTGAAGCAAGGGGTAACGGTACTTCCCCGTTATATCAGCAAACACACCATATCGACTTCAGTTACTAGTGATCTTCGCTTATCTAGTTTACCTTGGACAGCACGGTGAAGTTTAACTACCTGCTTTAGATGTGCTTCTCCCCTCTTTGATGTCATGGACTGTGTGAGAGCCAGCAGAGCATTGCCAGGTAATTACATGTGTGCACAGCAGGCGGTCCTGGAAACAGGCAGCCACCAGCAGCTCCTCTCCTGGATGAGAAGTTACTTGAGACATCCGAAATTGGGCCTTTAATGAACCTTCTTGATGAATGGGGGATGAGGGATGTGAAGAAAAGCCAGACTGCACTCTGTCTCAGGGTACGTTTGGTCTCATGTCACATGAGTGCACTGTGAACCAGACCTTTGTAAGCTGGGGTGTGAGGTTGTGTTTTGGGGGCACTACTAGAATGGTATGAAGGGATTTTGTATTTATACTTTAACACAGAAAAACGCAGTAAGAGAATTAGACCAAACAAACTTGAATTCATTCATTCCTTAGTCCTTTCTCATAGCATGAATTTCAGAGAAGTATTTGGTTATTCGTTTGGTACCAGTGTTTTTTTATAGTCTGAATCCAAAGGCAACAACAACAAAAAAAAAGCAGTTGGCATTTGGATTTGTAAGTAAGATTTCACCAGAGAGACCAGAGAGATGACTCAGCATGTAACAATGCTTGCTTAATAACATCTCCCCCTCTTCCCAATGCCCTTGGTTACTCTTGGAATGGTAGCCCCAGCTCTCAAAGGATGAGGGGGGAGGTTGAGAAGGATCAAGCAGATACTTAACTAAACAGCTCCAATAGTGGAAGAAATAACAAGAGAGACCCTGCCTCAAAAACAATCTGAAAGGGATGTTTGATGGAATTGTAATTGTTCTATTTAAAATTTTTATTTATTTTATGTATACGAGAGTTTTGTCTGTATCTATGTGCACCATGCCTGGTGTCTGCATAGACTAGAAGAAGGTGTTAGATCTCCTGGAGCTTATATGCGTTTCTGAGCCACCACATGGCTGTTGGGAATTGAACCTGGGTTCTGCTGAAAGAGCAGCCAATGCTATTAACTGCTGGGCCATCTCTCCAGCTGCAGTTATTATACTGATAGTTCACTTTCTTCATGCGTGTGGTGCCTCTGTGCATCCATTTTCTTGCCCATGTGCGGGGAATACAATCCTCCTTTTGCTACAGGAGGAGTGAGGTATAATGTCAACAATGCAGGCTGCCTGTCTGGCTTGATTAAAGGGTTCCTTGTGAACAGTGATGACCCTAGCAAGAATGTCAGTAGCTCTATATTCCAGAATGTGTTCTTCGGACTGGAGAAATAGCTCAGTGTATTGGCTACTTCGTAGAGATCCCAGGTTGGGTTCCCAGGACTCACATTATAGCTCATAACCATTAACACCCTCTTCTGACTTCTGACAGTACCAGACAGACAGACAAAGAGGCAGACAGACAGACAGACACACACGCACGCTCACACACAGTGCCCTGACATACATGCAGATAGAAACGGAAACACAAAAAGTAAATCTTCAAAAAGAATGCTCCTCATGGAACAGAAAGCTTTTTCCCCCCACTGTGTGTTAGGCTGCTTGCATCGAGATTCAGTACATTTCTGGCTTGAGAATAGAGAGTGAAGCCCTTTTCCACCTGTATTTTATTTTCCAAACAGTATGCTCAGGTAAGGTGGCAGAGAGAAGCTTCAAGTCCTGCTCCACCTGGATCTCATATAGCATGCTCAAGATAAGCCTGAGATATACCGATGTGGGAATTGTAATAACCTAAGGGTAATGGGCCTTGTGTCCCATGGTTCTGGGACTTGCTCTCAGCTAGCTCTCATTGCTATTCCTGAATGTACTTTTTTTTTCTTGATTAATTGTGTAACTCTGCATCTCTACTTTAATTCTTTGCTTTGTTACATAAGATCCTAGCTAGTACTTGGGAAGGTAGCCTGGTGCTCAGATCCACACTGATAATGAATGCATGAAGCCTCAGGGTAGGGATGGGGTGCTGTGAATAGAACCTTGCATTATGAATATATAATAGAATTAGGAGAGACTTGGTATTTGTGAATAAATTAATTTTTCATGCAGAGTTTTAATTAACTATGCAAAATAATTAAAAATCATGTAAACACACTGTAGTTGAATGCTGAATTGTGTAATATAGATAGTTTCTTATGAAAACGCACTTAGGAAAATAGGGTTGATATCCAGGGAGGCAGGAATAGGGCACAGTGGGTAGTAGAGAATGACCAGGGAATAAAAGGAATTATTGTTTTCTGAAGCGTGGCCTATTCTCAGTGAGTTTCACTTCCTTCCTCTTTTTGATCAGTTCCCACCAAAGAAATGCAGAAAGCCAAGGGAAACATTTACAGAGACCTGTCAGCTACCCTTTCTAATTAAGTAATGGTTTTTATTTGTTTGTTTGTTCTTTAATTTTGGAAATTCTTTAGTGTTGAAGGCAATAGTGTGTCAGTAACAGGTGTGTAGGTGGAAGTTTCTGTCCTGCCCAGTCCCACAGCCATTCAGTTCCAAAGAAACAGACAGAGGTTTATATTAATTATAAACTGTTTGACCTATTAGCTCAGGCTTATTATTAGCTCTTACAACTTAAATTAACCCATAATTAATTCTTGTCTGTGTTTAATGACGTGGCTTGGTACCTATTCTCAGTGAGGCATTCTTATCTTTTTTACTTTTTGCCTGGCTAGTGACTGAATCTCTACCTTTGTTCTTCCCAGAATTCTCCTTGTCTGGTTGCCCTGCCTATACTTCCTGCCTGGCTACTGGCTAATCAGCATTTTATTAAACCAATATAAGTGACAAATTCTAATAGTGTACAAGAGCATTATCTCATAGCACATGTGCTCTTTGTTCTGAACTAAAAGAGGACATTTCTGTATTTACAAAATGTTCAGTGATCATGAGTGCCACACCATAGACTAGTGACAAACAAGAGAACCACAGCTGTTCTTCCACCCCAGAATGCTTTGACTGATCTTTCTTCCTGTCTTGAGATTTGCTTCACTTTGGGATGATATTCAGAGGGAGGAAAATGGCTTACTTGCATGTATTCTAAAAGAAATACCAATGAGAATATGAGGTTCTCATTGTTCAGGCCCACAGTATTCGGATATCTGTTTATATGAACTTGCTCAGCAAGCATGCTTAAGAGCCTGCAGCATAAAGAAACTGTGTTCCTATCAGAATTTTTTTTCTTCCCCTGAGTTCTGTGTTTACAGAGGGAGATGGGATACAGTCTCATGCTAATAAATGAAAACAGCTTCTCAGAATGTCCCCTTTACAAAGCAGTCTCGCAGTTGAGTTCCTGGCTGCAGAAAGAATGACAGTTGATTGCACGTGCCTCTTCCTTGTCCACCCTCTGAAAGTGCTTTAGTTGTGATGAAACCTTGTCAGCAATTGTCCTTTTTTCTGCAAAGAGGGCTTCTCATTTTCCCATTAGATCACGTGTTCAGAGGCAGGATCCAACTGTTCTGGGATCACTTAGTGTTTTCCTGTTTCCTGGGATCGGAGTGCTGGAACTCAAGAATTCCATCTTCCTTTGGTGTGGTGGACGGGGACTGCCATATGCTTGCGTTCTTCAATGTTCTTTTCTAGGATCTTGAATGTACTGCCCCCTGCTTAGTCACAACCAAGGGATATGCCCTCATCATTTCTTGCTCTGTGATTTTGATTAGTGCTTCCTTTAGTTTTCTTTCTATCTCAATCCCTCAGTGTAGATGGCATTAGTGTTTTGAAATGGAGCACTGTATTAGTTATTTTTCTACTATTATAGTAAAGTGCAATGGTCAGGTGCAGTCTAAGGAGAAAAGTTTCTTTGGGAGAGAGTCTGTAATGGCAAGGGTGTCATGGCAGCTGGGGTCAGGAACAAGAAGCTGGCTGGCCACCTTGTGTCTGCACACAGGAAGCAGAGAGAGCAAAGTGGAATTCGGGGGAGTCTATAAAACTTGCAAAGGCTGGCCCCAGTGATGTACTGCTCTAGCATGGTTCCGTGTCTCAAAAGTTACATAACCTTGCCACACAGCACCACCAACTGGTGACTGAGTGTCCCAATGCTGAGCCTGTGGGGGACACTTCTTACAGAAACCCCAACAGGTACTCAGGCCTGTTTCTCCATGATTAGCTGTCTTCAGGTATCAAAAACAGTTGCAAAATTTCCTCATTGTCTTCTATCTGTTTGCTTAACTTGACATACTTTCCACAAATACAAGGTTTTATTTAAAATGTCATGGGTAATTCTTGATAACAAGGGCCGTGGTCAGAGGTAACCCGTGAGTTCAGAGGTAACCCGTGAGTGGGTACCCTCCATTGTAGTTGAGCTCAACTCTTGGGAGCGCACCTGCAGGAGCAGTTCAGCTTGGCCTCTAGATGATGGCTGACATTAGACATGCCAAGAGCGATGGGGGCAGAATGCATAGGTCCAAGACAGGAACCCCGTTAGAGCTTGACTCTCCCCTCTGCTTAATGGAGCCATCTGAGTGCCAGAGAACTCATCTCTTCAGACTCCAGTTTCCATTCCTGAAATGAAGATAGTATCTTCAGGAGCCAAGAAGATGCATGTGACTGCTGGTCTGTGACTGGCAGCCGTAAATAGTACCTGTGAATAAGGAGTGGGTGAGGGGAGGGCATTGGAAGCTGTGCCTTGTTCTCTTTCTCTCACGTGCTTAGGCATAGTGAAATATATTTCAGAATCCAGATGTGGTCCTTAGCGATACTCGTTAATGTGTTGTTGAGTGTGCCAGTAGTGCGGTGGTAGCCTGATTTCATTGTTTGAAAAACATATATCACATTGTATACAATAGTTTATATCAAAAATCTCAGTATTCAAGATGCTGAGGCAGGGGGATTGTTGTGTTTGAGACCAGCATCAGCTACCTGATGAATTTCTATAGCCCAACTGAGCTATATAGTAAGAGTCCCTGTCTTAGAAAACCTGTCTTAGAAAGAAAGCAAAAGCCTCAGAACCCGCACCATGCACACTGATTTAGGGGCTAAAGAATATGAAGCTTTATTGTTAAGGAGACAGCACTATCTTGTTGCTGCTGCTGCTGTGATTGTTTGCTCTAACTGTATTTTGTATTTATTGTTATTCTGTAGCTCTATGTTTACGTGGGGCTGAGATCAAAGAACAATGATGGAGTTGCTTCTTTTTGCCCCTCCCTCTGTGGATGTTTTTGAGCGGTTGAGTTCAGGGATCAGGCTTGCCGGAGCCACCTGGTTGGCCTACTGCTTCCCATCTGTACCACAGGCTTCCTTACATTTCAGATTCAGAGTGGCGGGAGGTGACCATTGCTTACCCTAACCTGGGCTGATGAGGACAGGGGTTTGCAAATGTTGACAGAGCAAAGCGTGAGTTCTCAGACTAGATTGGCGCCTGAAGATACGCGTTTTCCTAGATGGTTCTAGTGTCTTTTCACCCAGTTAATGTTCTCACAGGTTTTCCTTTCATCTTTGTGTGATCGTTCATGGGTTTGCTGTGCATTTGCCTTTCTTCAGATGCTGTGATGTAATTGTGTAGTGACAGCTCTAATGCCAGCTTCCCTTCCCCCAGAGGATGGCGTGAGACACTCTTGCCTCTGTCTTAAATTTCTGTGCACTCTTAATACTTAACTTTTAAATCTGGAGTATATTGTGGAATTTTATATTTAGACCACATACGTGCTGTGTTAGTGTTTTATCATCTTAAAATGTGCTTACATAGGTATTTAATACACACACAGAGAAACACATGGCCATTTGTTTCTTTTTTCCCTTTTGCAGTAGTAGGAATTGAACCCAGGGTCTTATGCTTGTGAGGCCACTACTGTTCCTAGACCCTGTTCTCTGTGGTTTTTCTGTAGAATTTAATGAGTGAAAATATGCCACAATGCACATTGGGTTTTCTTTTTAGAAATATAACTTGAAGTCTGTTCTGGTTGAGCTTAAAGAACTCTCCTCCCTCCCTTCCTCCCTTTCTCCTTTCCTCCTTTCTTCCCTTCCTGTTTCCTGATTGCTCTTCCTTTTGCTGTTATCATAGTTAACTAACCTTTCTGTGACATGTACTTACCTTGATTTTAATTCTGGATATTGCTGATGATGCGGTCATTACCAACCTTACCCTCACAAAAGCTGCAAGTGTGTCTGTGGATTTGACACCCCAAGCAAAGGCGTGCTTGTTTGCAGTTCTTAGAGTCACTGCCTTCCATGGAGAATGCCTGCATAGTCCGGGTGAGAACACATTGTTTTAGAGCGGGGTTTTTCACTCTCTGTGTGAGGGTCAGAGTCCTAGCTTCTGAGCATCAGTCACCTCATCTATGACTCAAAGAACCAAAAACATACTTAACACAAGTTATCGAGAAGTTTTCATCACAGTGCATAGCATGAATAGTCTCCAGAAGGTGTGGTCCTGTTGCCATCTCCTTTTATGCCACTATGTCATTTAATACCTGGGCCAAGAATGGAGTTTCAAATAGTAAGCAAGAGAGAGTGTGTCGGTGTGTGCTTTTTTTTTTCTTTAATTTTCTCTGAGACAGGGTGTTATGTGGATATGCTGAGGATTGCCATGAGTGGCAACAGCTAACTCATAGCATTGCGGGGCCTGACCCCAAGAGAAGAAGAAGAAGTGGCAGCCCCTCATTCCTCTCCAAACAGGATGTGCAGCTCCGCTTAAACCAGACCTTCAGCGCAGGGTCTTCTTTTACTCGCTGAAAAGCAAGGATGGCTTTTCAGAATAGTTCACACTCACACCAGCAAGTCTTCCCCACATAATAACTTGAGCAGTGCAAGTCTCTGAGGCAGAGGACTGCCTCGAGAGATTACTGTTTCCTTTCCATCTTTCTTAGACTCTCCTCTGTGACCTCAGTGTTACCAGAGGAAAAATTTACAGCACGGAACCCCGGACCTTGTTTCCTCTACTTTTGTCTAAATGAGATCTTTAAGTCCTACCCCGGCTTTATGTTTCCCGTCTAGGGAATGAAGCTGTTGGAAGAGGTAGAAGAAAGGGGGAGTCAAGAGATGGCCTTATATATGCCAGCCTGCACGGACTGCTGATTATTATCTTTGTAATTTGACACTTTGGTCTTACTGATGGATGAAGATCCAACTGGTAGTCTTAAACCAGTGTTCGGATCATCTCCTTTCCTGTTAGTTCCAAAGAGCAGATAGCCTCCTCAGCCTGAAATACAAAGGCACTTGAAATGGAAGTGTCTAAAGATAAAACTTACATTCCGTGTGTGGTTTGGCGTGTTCAGGGCCCCGACCTATTATCCCTCAGCCTCCCGTCCCTGCCCTCTCGGTCTTAGTTTTCTGCTTTCCCCATTATCTTCTGTTTGCAGGGTAGGTCCCTCCCTTCCTTCTAAAGTCATATTTGGGGACTAGCCAGGTTTCTCCCACAGGGCCAGCCAGCCACACAAAGGCTGCACCTCCCTGTGTGAATAACATTCACCTAAATCAGATCCTGTGAGTAGCCAGCCCCATAGCATAATGGGTATAGGCGTTGGCCAAAACACTTCCTGACTCAAGAAGGTTGGGCCTCTGTGAGTTCCCCGTTTCTACTTGAGTGTTGTCTTGGTCAGGGTAACTGTTACTGCAAAGAAACGCCCTGACCAAAGTGACTTGGGAACGAAAGGATTTATTTGATTTTCATTTCTACCTTATAGTCCACCATCTGGGGAAGTCAGGCCTCAAACGGTGCAGGAGCCCAGAGGCAGGAGCTGATGCAGTAGCCCTGAAGGGTCCTTAGCCTGCTTTCTGTTAGAACCCAGGACTGTCAGCCCAGGGATGGCCCCACTCACAATGTCCTGGGCCTTCCCCATCGATCACTAATTAAGAAGATGCCTATAATCTTCCCTATAGCCTGATCTTAGGGAGACATTTTTTCCATTGAGCTTCATGCTCTCAGATGCCTTTTCATTTATGTCAATTTGACTTAAAAGTCCTCAGCACAGGTGTCCTTTCTGAAGCTGGGTCAGAGCCATCACGGCAAGTCCTGGGGATTTAGATGTGGATTCTTGAGAATATCACCATCAGTCATGTTTCTTGTGCACTTAGTACATGCCTGCATTTAATGTGTGATGAGGAGTGTGTGTGTGTGCGCGCGTACGCACGCGTATGTGTGTGTGTGTTCCTCATCACATTCCTGTGGCTACCTTTAGGAATGTGTCTTGTGTCATGGCGAGGGTGTCTGAAGAGTGTGAACAGAAATAAGGCAGACAGGGAGATGCCACACCTATAATCCCAGAAGTAGCCTGGGGCAGAAGCCGGTCCTTGAGATCAAAGCCAGCCTGGTCTACTTAATGAGTTCTAGGTCACCCTGACAGACCCTTTCTCCTAAAATCAAAACAAGACAGATGTGTCCATTTAATTGTTTTGAGTATTTCCAGATGTGTTCTCACAGAGCTTAGAACCTTTGGGAATTTTGAACTTTGTCTGATATAAGAGAAATGAACCTTGATCAAACGTGATTAACTTCCAACTCTTAATTTCCCAACCAGATTGGGAGTGGATAAAGTGAACCTGTAATTCAGCTGTTTTCCTTGCTGAACCCTTTTCAGACACTGCTAATGGATCTAGGCTTCTTGGATAAGCACACAGCATAGCTCTGCTTTCCCAAGATAGATGGTGAATGGAAAGAGCAAACCTGTAATTCAGTATATTGCCTCCTTCCCTGGCTGCAGCCAGTTCAGACATTGCTAATAGATCTGGGCTTCATGGATCAGCACGGGACACTAATCATACAGTGTGGGAATTATTTGTTTCCAGTACTCAAGTCTCATCTCCTTTTTTTAACCTCCTCGTGATCCAACTCTGGTCTCTCAGTTCTTCATGTGCTTCTCTTTCCACGCCTGTGATGGCTGCTTTGGGGTCTGTAACAAGAAGCAAACATTTTCAAAGCACAGGTGTTTTGCCGAGCAATGGTCGTTGGCTCCTGGAGGTGTGTCTCAGTTGAATAAAGCGGAATATTCTGGGTCTAGAACCAGTTTCTCTAAATTTTTCAAGCCTGTAAAATGCCGTGCAGGAAAAAAAAATAGGATGGCATCATTAACAATAACCAGTCCTTTGCTGCATCTGTAAGAGGCCAGAATAAAGGTCATCCAACTTGAAACCATGCCAAGGAGATTTGGAGGTATTGGGTAATCCCAGTTCAAGTTAGACATTTGTGTCACATTTTTGAATGTAGCACAGGCTCTCACTGTGACATGTAGAATTTTGATCTAAGATCCCTCTGAGCATGCATAGCGACAGGTTTGGACTTGGAAAGACCTTCGGCAGTCCCTGCTGCTCCTGCTCACACCCTGGCCTCCTCTGCTGTCGCTGTTATATGAAGCAGCCCTATGCGACCATAACCGCTGTGGCTCACGTCTCATGGATGGCAGTGATTACCACGTTACCTGTTTCAGAACAGTGGGGCGATGGTTCCGTGGCTAAGAGTATTGGCTGTTCTTTTACGGGCCCTGGGTTCTGTTCCCAGCAGCCCTGTGGTGGGCACGTCTGTAACTCTAGTCCTGGTGGATCTGATACCCCCTCTGGTGTCCTTTGTCACTACTGTATGTACACAGGGCAAGTAAAATACCCATACACATAAAATAGACGTTTAAAAATATGTGTATTAAGAGAGAGAGAGAGAGAGAGAGAGAGAGAGAGAGAGAGAGAGAGAGAGACAGACCACTGAGTCATAAAATAAGTACCATGGGAAACTGGACAGATAATTGTCGGCAGTAAGAAATGCACTTTTGGCAGCAAGAAAATCAATTACACTTTAGTTCTGTTGTCTGGTGTTATTTATGGTGTTATACCTGGTTAATGATAATTCCCATCATTAATGGGAAGTTGGAACATAATATTTTTATGCTTAAAATTTACAAACAAAAAGGCAGAGGCTAATTTTGTCATCTTTAAAGTCACTGTACATTTCTGAACCGAATTTGGAATGGGATGTCTCTCCTAACACAGATGAACAACTACGTAATTGTGCATTAATTAATGAAAGGAGCAGAGAGCAGTCTGAGTGCTTTTTTAGCACTTTTTCCCATGTAGAACAATAAATGCATAAATAGTAATTAAGTTACTAGTTCTGGTGTGAGGAAACACATCATAAACTGAATCTCACAAAGTGTTTTTAATTAAAAGTGGGATAATTTAAAGATGTGTATTAGATTGAGAGAAAAAGCATTAATTATACGTGGTTCAAAAAAATGAGCACATGAATTTTGAATTTTTACTGTTGGCTAAAAGTAGACAACAAGATGCAGAGTAATAAGCCTGGATTCAGGTAATGTTTTTAATAAAAGTTCCTTGAGGGGGGCATTAATAAACTTATTTGACTGGAAACAGCACATAACATGTATATTAGTTTTATTTTTAATTAGATTTAGACAGAATTCATTATTTTTAATGGCTTTTCATTAGCGAATGGAAACCATTATTTGAATCTGTTGTGGAAAAATAATTTCAAAATGTGTATTTATTTTCTGAAAAATATCATGTATGTATTTACGGAAGCCATTTTTTGGAATTGGGATTGTGTGACTTGTCTGCATTGTAAGTAAGCTGTCTGTGTCTCAGCTCTGCTGTTAAGAGAGTCTATATTGAATTGTGGTGCTTTGTTTGAAGTGTGGAAAAGTACATTTGTCTTCCCTGGACTTTAAAGTTTCTGATAATGGGTCATTCTAACTATGGACAAAAATTAAGAGAATATATTCTTTTCTCTCTCTCTGTCTCTCCCCTCCTCCCTGTTTTATTTGCATTCTGTTTGAATAATGGAATCAGCAGTATTGGTATAAAATTGATACCCATGGACCAGCAGCTCTTTGAAGATATGTCTGGCTTAAAAAGAAACCCTGAATGACAAACAAGCTCTGCTACACCTGCATGGGTTTGCTGAACTTTGAGCTACTTCTTTGCAGGGAATTCTGTCTGCTTTTAGCAGACAGTTGGAATGAGTCTCAGTTGTGTGATTTATTTTCCATACTGATGGAATCCATCTTCACGATGCTAGTGTCCTGAACTGTATTGTCTCACAGCGAGGCAGATACAGGGGCTTGTTAACGGCACACTCAGGAGGAGTATGTTATTTTAAGGCACAGATGATCCATAAATTAAGTTTAATAATGTTGTTTCTTAACTACAGTCTTTAAAGGTGAATTTCTCCTACTTTATATGCCATAAGGCTTTTTTAAATACGACTTTAAATAATGAAAAATTACCCTCTAGCTTGCTGAAGGCCCCCCCATGCTTCTCCTTTAGCCCCGCCTTTTTTACTGGACCTGTGCACATTCCATTCATGCATAATGACGTGCCAACCATTATCACTGCTAGGCCGTGACTAGCTCCCCAATATGCTCCGTAACACTGGAAACTGAACGTGTTTAACAGTGCTTACAGTCTTTCTCTGGCTTTTGTGCAAATTTAGAAATATTTCCTCTTTATACTGGCAGGTATCCACAAAAGAGTGACTTTTTGGTGGGTCATGGAGGGACACACCTGGAATTGTATACCAGTAGCTGAAGCTGGAGGGTCGGGATTTAGAGGCCATCTGGTCAGACTCCCGCTGAAAACACACAGAAATCCAAAACAAAAGCAACAACATGTCATATTGATGTTATGATCTCTTTCTTCTTTGGTGATCTGTGATGGGGTTTTATTCTGTCATGGTTTATTGTTGTTGCTGGTGGTGGTGGTAGTGTGTGCGTGCACGCGTATTTTGCTTTATTCTTTACCATTGATTGTTTTTAGGTGTGTTGATGAAGTATAAAAGTGGACTGTCTGATCTTGAGTTTTGCCCAATGCATTCTTCCTGATCAGGTCAGATGGTAATGGAATGTTTGAAAACCTACAACAGAGGTGATGCCCTCCCTACGGAACCCAGTCAGAATGTCTCTGACATAGGCATGTCATGTGATCGGTGATCTCTTCACTTGGCTGTGGTGATGTTTGCCAGGTTTTTCCAATGTGAAGTTACCGTTTAAAATCCCCCCTCCCTTTCCTCCTTTGGTTTTTTTAGGGGCAGGCAGAGGCTGAGGGCGGTTGTCATATAATTCAAGCTCCCCTAGGATTCAAGTTGGCCTAGGATTCAAACTCACTTAGGATTCAATTTCTTGGCTTCTTTCAAATGACTTCAAACCTCTGATCTTCTTCCTAGCGTACTTAGATTGCTGACTTGTGCCACACACTTACACAAGGATGGAGAGCCAGCCCCTTCTTTGATGCGTATTAAGCCCTCTGCCACCTGAGCGACATCTCCGACCTTGTTTTTGTCTTCATGCCTGTAACCAAACCAGATACAGCTAGCATGCACTTCTGTTTTCCATAGAAACAGCGATAGATACTAACAGTGGTAACAACACAAACTAAAAGCTCCCCGTAAAGTAAGACCCTGCAGCGGACGGATGACCTTGGCCTAGTAAACGTGGGCCTGAAGAAGTGATGCTACTCCGGTGTCACCTCCTCTGCAGGTCCTAGGAGGTGAAGATCTCCGTGGCCGGACTCTTCCTATTTCCCTTTTTCTAAGGCGGTTTCTTGAGAGTCATCTGTATGTTTTGTAGCCCAGCCACAAAACCAGTAGTTGTATTAGCCCCCCCCCCCCCCCCCCCCGCAAGCTATCATAGTCTGCTATTGCTCTAGAACGTGGCATGGGGTATTTCATAGAGTTTACTTACTGCCCTTTGATATGAGCAGCTCATCACTAGATGAGGCACTAAGCCATAGCAGCTTGTGTTGGCCAAGCTTATGGTGAATCCCTAGGAAAGTGGGCCCAGCACCGAGTGTGTTTTAAGTTCGTGTTTAAATGGATCACTCGGAATCAGCTTCCTCCCCCTTGACTGTCTTTGAATAGAGAAGTCGGTTAAATGATTCGAAACCATGAGAGAGTCAATGGTAACTAGCCAATGCTTCCCCATGGGCATCCAAAGCAGGTCCTGTTACAGCCTTCCATTAAAAGGCACCATCCTCAGGCTTGGCTTTTTCAGTTTGCTCATCATCAGCTCGCAGCACATCTTACCTTGTTGCAGTTCAGACTAATTCGATGTGTTAATGAAGCTAAGGAGTATTTACCTATGAAATTGGCATCCTGACCCTAGAGACCCAGGAAATTAAGGAGATTTATTAAACAGTCTGCAGATAAATGTACAAAATTAAAGTGAAATCATGGCCAGGAGTGTGCAGAGTGTCAGTAGAAGATACGTTGTCCCTCTTTTGTTTCTTCTTCCAACTCTTTGTTTTTCCTCTTAACGTATGCTTTAGGTCTTTACCGAGAAGCCTGCGCCAGGTGTGAGATGGTGGGAGGTAAAGGGAGGAGGTTCAGGAGAGACACATAGAAGGACCATCCTTTTAGGTGTAGGGTCTTGTTTTGGTTAGGTTTCTGCTGCTGTGATAGAACACCATGACCACCAGAAACATGGAAGGGAAGAGTTTGTTTCTTCGGGCATCCAGGAAGACAGGGCAGGAAGTGAAGATCGGAATCAGGAGGCTATGAGGGCTGCTGCCTACCATCTTGCTCTTCTTTCGTTTATAGAACTATTCCCAGATACAGCACCGCCCACAGGGGCTGGGCCCTTACTGGTCCATCATTAATCAAGAAAATGCTCTACAGATTTGCCTACAAGTAGATCTAGTGAAGGCGTTTTCTCAACTGGGAATCTCTTTACTCAAATCCCTCTACCTTATGTCATGTCAACATAGACTCTTTAATAAAGTGGGCCACACAGCAGGAGTCTGAACTGGTTCCAGTCCCACCTGTAGAGTGCAGATCCCTGTTCTCTCAGGGTACTTGGAGAAAGGACAGAAAGTGGAAAGATGATGTGGCTGACATCACCTGCTTTTAAGGCACACTGTTTCCTTGTTCTTCTAGTTGATGCAGGGGTTTGCGAAGCCCCAGGGATAGTTTGGGATATGGAGCATCCAGAAGAGCAGTAGCCATGGTTAGTATGGGACATAGTTGTGTTCATATGTCCTGTCCATGGCCAGTCTCCCGTCCGGCTTTGCTGTCTGGAAGGGCCCATTGTTTGGAGGTGGGGCAGTGATGCAGGTATCCTGCCTAGGAGATTTGAAGTTGTACTGAAGAAGAACCTTGTCTTATAGATATATTCACAAGTCGGGAAGACAGATATTTAGGAGCAAGTAGTAAGTGAGTGATAGTGATGGAGAGGCAAAAACGGAAGCAAGATTGCCTGTTGGAGAGGGCCATTTTTATGAAAACCACGTTTTTAGTCAACGACTTCCCATGGTCTCATTGCATTCATTAAAGAGAAATATTTTCATCCTAAACTGAATGAAGGATGTTACTAGATTCTCTTGGTATTTAAAGGTTGGCAGGGTGTCTCCATTCTGGTCTAATTGGTTGAAGAGTTTTAACAGGCACATTACTTTGGGCAGGGAAGAGTCAGCCTGTGGCCTCTTACCCTGGCCCAGCTTTCCCCATTGGAGAATGTGAGCCTGTCAGGAAGTTGCATTGTCAGAGGGATTAGCTGTGTGAAATGAATTGAGCTCCTGAAATGCAAATATCCTGCCCATTCTAAGTCTTTAAGAGACAACCAGCCTGCAAATGAATTTCCCATATTTTCATTGGGTAACGTCATTCCTTGAGAGGAAGCCATCTTGCTGGCGGCTTGTTTTCGTTCTGTTTTTTTCTCAGAGACCTTAGGGGTCAGATAACTTTTAAGGTCATTTTGTGTTTTCATTTGTTTGGTTTTTGACTTTGAAACGCTTAAAGTTCTAAAAGCCAGAAACACCCAACATGGTGAGACTGTGAATGATTAACAGTACGAACTTTTACAAAGCTCCACGGCAGAGAGACATCTACAGTGTGGATGGGCAACCGTGCCTCGAAGTGAAAATAGGTAATCGATACCTGTGAGCTTGGAGAAAGTGTTCTATTTCCTCCGCTAATGACATAGGGGGGTTTGCAAAGCAAGGGTGTCTGGAGCATGAAGCACTCCAAAGAAGAATTAATTTGAAAACTGAAGTGGAAGATCAGTTTCAATTAAAATTGCACTTGAATGTATATTGGCTGGAAGTGTGGAGGCAAGCATGCAGTCCGCTCGAACCCTTAGATTGTCGTGCGCGAATCCCACCAGTGTGAGCATTAATTATTTTTTTATAACCGCCTAAATTGTATTTCACCCACCTAATGTGGATGGTAAACACTCTGCTGACTTTAGTATTTTTTTTACCATAATAATAATGGTTATTAGTGTAGTAGTGGCGGTCTAGTGGGATAATTGTTAAGTATCCATTTTGACAATGATGGTTTGCCTCCATTATTTCCTGGGTGTTGTATATGTTTAGCATTAGGTTCCTATGGCATTGGTCATCACTCTATTGCACTAGGAGGTCTCTCTAAGGCATTTCATTTGTGGATGCCCATATACAGCATCCCATGTTTTGGGCATGCTGACCCTTCGTAGCTAACCATCAGTCACATTTGGGTTTCCATCCTGTGTATCAGCAGTTGGTTCACTCAGTTTGTTGATGTATTTTTTGTGGCCTCTGGAAGAAAACTGTGGCTGTGGCAGGAGACTAATTGGAGTCATTTGTTGCGTCCCTTCCCTCTGAACGCCTCAGCTACATAGAGAACGAAAATAAAGTTGGGCTGAAATGTTTGCAGAAGTACACTGCTTTTCTTTGTGACTCATGTTAGCCTCGGGGAACTTACACAAGAGGGGCAGTGTTCTGTGTGCAAAGCCCTTGACATTGCCCGCTTCACTGCTCTCTCACCCTAAGGAAAACAGCAATGTTGACTTTTTCTAGAAAGTATTAAACACTTGCAAATGACTCGAAAGTGCCCTAGGCTTATTATACCTTTTCCTATGTGTGAATGAGTTCTTTCTGATAGTCCATTCTTTTTTCTCTCTCTGTCTCTTACTGTTAGGGATGGGCATTTGGGAAAATGACCCAGCATTATGGCCAAGCTGAAGTATTTTCCAGAGGGCGAGGATATAAATCATTTTAAGCACTTATTCCAATTGCTCTGGCAGCTATGAAACTTCCAACTTTTTCTTTTCCTTTTTTTTTTTGACAGAGAAGATGTCTGTGGCTGTCTTATTTTTTTTTTTCCTGGTGCCATTGTCTGTGTCTGTTTTGAGCTGCATTAGGCAGAAGGGACCAAGGACACCTATTGGGGCTCTTATTCAGGAGGAGAGAGAATTTACTGTCTTTCTGCTGTTCCTTTCACACCAGCTAGTTGTGTGAGGAGGCACAGAAATGCCTAATTCACTTTTCTATCCTCCTTTTTCTATGTGATACTTAAAGAGTCGAAAACTAAGTTGCAATGGAGTGTGTGTATGTGTGCACGTGTGTATGTATATGTGTAAGTGTGTCATGTGTGTATGCGTGCTTGACTGTGTGTGTGCACATGTATGTATTGTGGGCTTGTGTGTGTGTGTGTGTGCATGTCCATGAGTGTTGTAAAATAGAGTTTTGTTTAACTATGTAAAGATGTGTTGCATTTGTTTAACTATGTAAAGATGTGTTGCTGTTTCATCTTGCCTGCCTAAGGCACCTGATTGGTTTAATAAAAAGCTGAATGGCCAATAGCTAGGAAGAGAAGGGATTGGTGGTGCTCGAGGGCAAAAAGAAAAGGGGAGACAGCCAGTGGCCAGCCAGCCAGCTACAGAGAAAGCAGAAGAACAGGGTGGGCAGTATGTAGATGAGGTAAACTAGCCTCAGGGCAGCACATGAATGAATAGAAATAGGTTAAGTTTTACAAAAAAGCTACCTAGAAACAAGCCAAGCTTAGACCAAGCATTTATAATTAATAAGTCTCTGTGCCATGATTTGAAGGCTGGCTGTCCAAGCCAGTTACACATGAGTGAGTGTGTGTATGTGTGCATTGTGCAGGTATGTATTTATACATGGGTGAGTATGTATATATGTGTGTATGTATATGTTCTGTGTATGCAGGTGTATGTATGTGTGCATGTGTGTGAGCATGGGTGCATGCATCCGTGTGTATGTGTGTCTTTGCTATACTTAGATACCTGTGGTTCCTCCTTTGATTTTGTTAGACTTTCTATTGGCCCGAGGCTAAAAGGATTCCTCTTCATCTTCTCAGCAGATTCATCTTTCTTTCTTTGCTGTATCAACAAGATTAAGTGCGAGGTCCAGAAGCAGAAAGCTCTAAGAACATGTCCTCCACTTAACAGCCATCATTAGCCTACTGTTTCATTTCAAATAAGGCAGGGCAGCGAATGCAATGTGTTTTCCGACCTTCTGCCTTATTGGGACCCATCTGAGATCTACTGTATTTTGGTTCTCTCTTTATTAGTGACGTGCATTTTCCTAGAAGTCTGTTATTTCTGAGTGCCGAGTCTCAACAGCAGTCTCTTCCTTCCATGGCGTTTTAGACAGAAGCTTGGGAAGGAGTTTCAGGCAAAACCTGTGGACAAGCTGAGAACCCTTCTGTACTCAATGAAGGTCTCCTCCATTACTCATAGTGATGTCCATCCTGTTTGATTGTATTTAGTCTTGAGTTTGTTTCTTTATTCTCTTGTTTTACTGACTATTGTGACCTAAGAGGAAGGCCATACTTGGGATATGGTTCTCGGTATCAAAACATGCTTAATTAAGCCCCTTTTTATGAATGAGCACTCAGCTTATTTTTAGGACATTTACTTAAACTTTTTCAAAACTGTGAACAACTCTCCAGACCCTTCTGCACAGCTTCCTGAATTGGATCATAATGAAGCAAGCAAGAGTTTGTTTGTAAATCAAAGACCAAAACCATCTCAAGTTCTCTGAGATCTAGTTTCAGTACTGGGCTGGTCTGTGAATGGAGTGTGCATGCGTGAGAGAGAGAGAGTACAACAGAGAGAGGTCCACATCAGGGTGTGTATGTGCATGTATGTGTGCACACATGTGCTTATGGGCTTGTGCGCAGGGCAGAAGGTCCACATATTACAGAGTTTCCCCTTCTGTTTTAACACAGAATTTTTTGTGTAACCTTGGGCTCACTCCACTTTCTTCTAATGTAAGGTGCAAACATGGACCACCATGCCCGGTCTGACATGGATGTTGGGGATCTGAACTCGGGTCCTCATGTTTGCTCTCAGCACTTTAGCCACCAAGTCCCTCCGCAGCCCCCTTAGCCATATATCTTCCTTGTTTAGATGCAGACTTTTAGGCCACGAGGACTGAGGTGTCACTTTTCTCTCCAGGTGCCTATGGTCCTGAGCACTGGGTCACATCTAGTGCCAGCTGCCGAGGAAGTCATCAGTCTCCTATCGACATTTCAGACCACCAAGCCCGTGTTGGTGAAGAATACCAGGAGCTTCAGCTTCATGGGTTCGACAATGAGTCCTCTAACAAGACCTGGATGAAGAACACAGGGAAAACAGGTAGACTCCTTGATTTCTTTATCTTTGTTGACCACCAACCAAAATCTGTGTTGGGATGTCTTTGGTGTGTGACTTCATTCCAGCTTGCTTCTTAAATAGTGTCTACTGCTATAGGCCACCTACACCAATCTTTGGTTTGACGTACCCCCATTGTGTGAATTCAGGCAAATACCTAATGATATTTTTGCCCTAGTTTTGACAAATATATAAAATATATACCATCAGATGTTGGAGGAGGAGCTGCTTGTTTGTCCTGGCCACTCAGAACTGAAATAATCACACAGAAACTGTATTAATTAAATCACTGCTTGACCCATTTGCTCTAGCTTATTATTGGCTAACTCTTACATCTCAATTTAACCCATTTCTATTAATCTGTGTATCACCATGAGGTTGTGACCTACCAGCAAATTTCCAGCATGTCTATCTCTGGCGGCAGATCCTTGGCGTCTCTGACTCTGTCCTCATCCTCTCAGCATTCAGTTCTGTCTTCCCATTTACCTAAGTTCTGCCCTATCAACAGGCCAAGGCAGTTTTTTTATTCATTAATGGTAATCACAGCACACAGAGGGAACTCCCACATCAATAAAATAATACCGATCTTAGAGGGTTATGGTTGTCCAATGAATTCAATGTGTTAGGTTCATAGAATGGACTTGAAGAAGAAACTTTCTAAGTCTAAACACCTGATGTGGCAGGTACTATTTACTGGGGGCTCCATTTCAATTTAAGTTTTAATTAAAATGTAAATAAAAGTTGGGCCTTGTGACCTTCATTTTTAACCTCAGCACTCAGGAGGCAGAGACAGGTGAATCTGTGAGTTTGAAATCAGTTTCAGGTTAACAGAGAGTGTTCCAGGACAACCAGGGATACACAGTACGATCCTGTCTCAGACAAACCATGAAATGAGATGAGACTGAGCTTCCTGTAGTAAACACGTCTGCACAGCTCAGCCGCTACGTAGATTCCTTGGCTACCATACCACATGCCCCATAGATACAAGAAACCCTGTGAGAAAACACTGTGCCAAGTGGACTGATGGAAAGATGCCCTATCTTCCTTGACAACGTGCTTTGTTCAGAATTGTTAGAGTGGCATGAGCTAACCCAGCCTCTATGGCTCAGTCCTGCTGCTTGAACCTTCTTCTTTCCTGAATGCCACCTGTCATCAGGGCTTGCTGAGGAGAGTACCATCTTTTCACCATGATAAGTCTACGGGTTAACTATGCCTGTGCAGCTACGGGTTTCCGGAATGTTCACAGAAGTCCCAGATGATGTTATGCTGTGCCCTCATCTCTGATGTCCCTGGAAACACTTGGGTGTGTATTATGTCACTGCTTACTGTAGCCACAGGTTAAGTTCATGTCTAAAGAGATTTTAATCATCATTTTACTTAACTGCTTATAACTTGAGTCCATTAAAATATAAGTCCTTACTCCCTTCCTCTATTCCCCCATTACAGTGAATCCTTTGTAACCAGTCAAGTCACTCTTAGTAATATAGAGGACCATCCAATCAAGTCACTCTTAGTAATATATAGGACCATCCAATCAGGTCACTTCTAGTAGTATAAAGAACCAACCAATCAACTCACTCTTAATAATATACAGTACCAGCCAATCAAGTCACTGTTAGTAATATACACGATCAACCAATGAAGTCACTCTTAGTAATATACAGGACCCCATGACCTGAGGCTCTATGTTGTGCTAAAATAAAGTTATCTGCCTTGTCCCCATGTGAGTTAGTGAACCTCTGTCTTGCGTTTCCTTTAAACCTCGTTGGTTACAGCTTTAGGGATGTATTTTCTTGACCAACCCCTGTCTGAAACTGCTTTGACTTGCTCACACAACTGTTGGCCATACACTCCTTACAGTGGTTCTCGGCATTGGCCTCTTTCCCAAAAGGCTCTGTGGACCAGTCCCCTTCTGCTCTTTACTAGTTACCTTTCTGTGGCTGGATGAGACGATAAACAAGCCAGCTTGTCAGACGAAGAGGTTACTTGGGCTTTTGGTGCCAGACGGAGTCCCATCGTGGCATCAAACAGGCATGGCACAGGAATCTGAGCGTTCACATCCTCATCTGCGAGCTTGAAGCAGGAGGCAAAGGAGAAGTTAGGGAAGCTGTGAATTCTCACATCCTGCCCTCAGTGACATGCTTCCTCCAATGAGACTGCATCACCTCCACAAACAGCATCACCAGCTGGGATTCAGATATTAGAGCTTGTGGGGGACATTTCTCATTCAAACCACCACAGGGCAGTGTAGCGGACAGTTGTTTCTTGGAACTTGATTTACCCACTTTTATAGTAGGTGACCCACCAACGTTACTTATTGATATCAGTGCACTGGGGTCTGCGTGCGTGCGTGCGTGCGTGCGTATGTGCATGTGTGTGTGTATGTGCGTGTGATGGTGGTGGTGTCCATATGCCCCAGCATGTGTGTAGAGTAGAGGTTGACAGACAACTTTTGGGTGTTGCTTCTCTCTATTCTCAACTTGGCCAGTCCAGCCATGTCACACACCGCAACAGTGTTATTTCCAAATGCCTTTCTGTCTCCTGTCTCCACCTTCAGCATAGATCATGGATTTGCTGTTTCCGCCCACTCCTGGGCCAGTGTCAGATTTTGTATATCAAATGTTAGTGTTCCTTGGAAAACCGTGATGCCATCTGAACACAGTGGGTGAGAGCCTTGTCATGCTCGGTGTAACGAGAGCTTGGAGTCAGTGCCACTTCAGTGCCTCATCCTTGAAGCCGGCCAGAGGCAGCTCACCGGGTGCCCTCCTGCAGTTTTCTCCTTGACTTGCAATGCTTGACAGCCTTCTGCAGAGATAACACGTTTCACTGACAGCCTTCAGCTTGGAATCACCAGTGAAAGGTTTCAACCGTGTGCAGGGTTCACTCAGTGTAAGTTGATTCATGACCTTGGCCTTCCCGAAGCTGATTAGCAATCTCTGTCATCCTGCCGGCTTCCTAGAGTGATGGGCTACCTGTTGCTCAGAGTGTGAGCCTCTGGGTTTGGAGCACAGCCAGTCGCACGCGGATACATCTGTCTGCGTGCAGAAGTGAGGTGCTAGGGAGAAGCAGGATGCAGTCCCTCATACTTCTTAGACTCCCTGTATTACTGTGGGATTCACGGGAGACTAGATGGTGGCCCTTAAGTTCACTAAGATGATGGAGGGCTGGGGGGGAGTGTTTCGAGTAACGCCCACTACCTGACATTTGAGATCTTAAAAGTTTCAGCATACAGTATTATCGAAACTTTGGTACTGAAACCAACTTGTATTCTTTTTAAATGATAAAGCCTAGATACTTTTCATTATGTTGATGTTAAAATTAAGTCCGCAGGTTTGTTAGTATTTTGGAGACATTTCCACCCCCTGAGGGTTCTGTTTGGATCATATCCATTTATATAATTCATGTGAATTCAGTACGCGTCAGCTCAGAGTCCTTTGTACCTGCTTAGTGTAAGTTGCTAATTTCCAGTGAATCACACTGAGACATAACCTGGAGCCTTCATGTTCTTTGGGGATGTTTTTGCATACATATTGTGAGTTTTGAAACATTATTCTGGGGGATATTATCTTTACCTGTTTCCTAAAACTAGATGTGAATCTATAATTACCAGAAAAATTAAGTTTATTCTTTTAAAAATTCATACTAGATAAGCCCTGTGGTCTGTTGTTGCTGTAGTCATATCTATCTTTCATACCTAGATAATGAAAACAATCTTCTCTTTCTCAAATCATTAATTTTTCTCCATTTATTTTGTTCCTAATGCTAATGATGTAACCCAGCTCTTTGTGCATTGCTAGGCAGACTCTCTCCCACTGTGTTAGATCCCTAGCCTTCAAAACATTATTTTTTAAGCCTATTTTTTTTCTTCTGTAGAAGTATTTTTACAAAGCTCATATTTCCAGAAAGTAAATCCAAAATGTATTCCCTGTCCGTCGAGATCTGAGGTTACTTATCTGTAAAATAGAATGAGTCCTGATACTGAAATATCAATATAGAAAGCTAATATTTAACACTTCCTGTTACATGGAGACAGTGGTTTCCTGGAAAACAGTCTTAGTCTTTGGATCTGTCTTTGCTCCTGACACACACACACACACACACACACACACACACACACACACACACACCCCGTTACAGAATGGCGCCCACGTGGACAACTGCATCCACATAAAGCCTGAGACAGCTTGGCAAGAAGCAGGCCCCTCGTGTTACATCCCTCTCTCTCTTTTCCCTCCCTCTCCCTCTCCCTCTCCCTCCCTCTCTCTTTCTCTCTGTGTGTCTCGTTCTGTAAATCATAGGGAGGCTTGGTTGCGCCTTTCCCACCCTGGCAGGTTATCTATAATACCCTGATTACACAAATGAGCCCTCTCTGTCTCTTCCCCAGCCCAGGAGATGTAACCGTCTGATTTACAGTTCTACTGCCCAGCCACCCGGTGTCATCCTCTTTGTTTGATTTGCATGGGATGAAAAGACAAGGTTCTATAGTAAGACTGCAGTGTAATCTTACTGTCTCGGCATTAATGTCTAGCAAAGTGATTGGGCTTAAAGCTCCCATGGGATTTCAGACATATTCTGATAAGTCTTCTCCTCTTATGATTTTTTAACTATTAGAGACTTTTATATAGTTTTGAATCAGTAGGTTTTTCAGTACTAGAACACATAGTAAACAAGTTTACCATAGACCATAATTCTTCCATTTTCCCGCTGCATTTTGATTTACTGTATTTTTTTCTCTCTGACTGTATTCCTAAATCTGAAAATAACATTGCACTTACTGTGGTCATCTTCAAATAATGGTTATGAGAGGCTGGACAGCTGGCTCAACAGTTAAAAGCACCAACTGCTCTTGCAGAGGCCCCAGGTTTGTTTCCCATTGCTCCTTGGTAGCTCACACCATCTGTACTGCAGGAAATTCATCAGCCTCTCTGGCTTCTGCAGGCAACAGCCACAAGCATAGTGCACATGCTTGTGTGCAAGCAAATGCTCACAGACTTAAAATAAAAAGATCATTTTATGTTAATAAAAATATTGACGGCAGTGAGCACATTTGTAGATTCATAGTTCACAGCAACTAATAACAAGAGTCAGAGACCATTCTGTTTACTTGAGTTTTCCTGACCTGGGGAACTTTATAGTAGAGCTATATGATAAGAACTGTAGACTTAAGAACACACTAATTGCTCACTGGTCTACAGAGGAAACCAGGTTCTTATTTATTTACTTCTGTCTGCCTGACTGCTTGACTTATGATAACGCCTCTGCAACTCCCTGCAAGCCTCCTGACGTGTCCCCTCAAATGAGTCTCCCATACTGAGATCTGTACCAGTTCGCTACAGAGGATACCTTAGATGTTGACTCTATGTATCCTGAAGAGTCATTCTTGCCTTGTCTTGAGGGAGACTTTGAGCTTAGAGCCCAAAGAAAGACCTTCAGTGACTGCTGCGGTGGGCCTGGACCTAGACTTCCAGGTCATCAAAAACATTGAATTTGAAGTCCCAATGTATCCCCCCCTCTGCACTTTTTCTGTTTTGATTTATTCACAGTCCTTGTTAGCATTTGGTCCATGTGAGCAGAAAGTCCTAGAAAATCCACTCACGTGAATGGCCCTCCCTCCCTCCCTCCCTCCTTCCCTCTCCCCCTCCCTCCCTCTTCCTTCACTTTTTCCCTTCCTCCTTTTTCCCTCACACTTCCTTCCCTTTTTCCCTTCCTCCTTTTTCCCTCCCCTTCCCCCTCCCTCCCTCTCTCCCTTCCTTCTTTGCCTGTTCCACCGTCTTTCTCAATTCGGGCTTCTGTCACAACACATTACGCAACAAGTAGCTTACCCGTTTTTTCACAGACATCAGAAGTAGAAGCCCAAAATTCAGACCTTTGTGATTCCAGTCTCAAGAGGGTCTGCTCTAACTGTGTCCTCCCCTGGGTGGGAAGGGCAAAGAGCCTCTCTCTGCATACTTCTGAGGGTACTCATTCCATGCGTGAAAACTCCAACATCTTGAGCTCGACTCCTTCCAAAGGCCTCACCATCTAATAAAGAACACTAGAAATGGGACTTTCCATGTCCCAAGCTTAGGTCCTCGCAGACTTTTCTGTTTTAATCGTTGCTTCCAGTATTGAAATGTTTACTTGCAGACTCCCTCATCCCTGCCTTACCAACATTTAGCTGTTATTTCTGTTGTTTTCATTTGTTCTTGTAGTATTTGTCACTTAGTCTTTTTCTTCAACTTTGATAATTTTATTTTCATTAAATAAGGTGATTTTTTTCAAAGAAAGCTTTGTATTCAAATCATAAATGGAAAACCCAGAGGTTCAAAACAGAATCTCTGTTTAAATTAAGTCTGTAATCCATGAAAATCAATCAAAGGTTCCTGTGTTATTAAGTTCTAGTTTAATATTTCCTCTTGAAACAAAGAGTGAAGTGAATCAGTAACGGATTTTCTTTTCAAAGAAAAAGGAAGAATTGAAATGATTTGTAAGAGAAAGTGTCTTGTTTCCATCTGTGTGGAAATGAATGAAAAGGGAAAGGGACAGTTCAGTCCTTCAGTTACCTCCCAGGGTTGATGTAGGCCTGCTTAGCTTTAGGTTTAAGTTCTGCCTTGTGTCTTTAGCTGGTTATGGAACCCGTGGCTTGAGCATGCTAGGAAGGGCTCTACCACTGAGCCACTTTGAAGCCCGAATGTAGCTCTTTGGAAATATTTAGCATCACACTTAGGGTGCCACAGCTTTCCCTCTGGACCTCACACGCTTTTGACGCAGATTCCTGCAGTGATTGATGGTAGTCACCCTGCCTCGCCATCTGCACGCAGGGTTCCAGGCAATGTACATGGTGCTTTGGGAAAGTGGTACCTTTCAGCCTCACTAGGTTGATACTGTTACTATACCCTTGTAAACAGTGAGGTAAACTGAGGCACAGAGAATTTGGAAACTTCCTTGGGGGTCCTACTTCTCTGTCATAAGACTTTTTATGTGAAACTATTATTTTATCCCTATTTCAAAATAGTGCTCATCATTGGCCCTTAGGAAAAAAACTGTCACAATATAGGTGGGGAGCTTTCTCTTCTTTGTCTAGTAAAATGTAAAAAGACATAAGCTGGTTTTGGAGGGCTGTATATGCACGGGCATGCTGTGTGTCTGGCGACAAATTCCATAAAATGAAAACGGAGATTAATGTTTCAGATACATAGTTCCCTAATTATACCTTTAATTATTCATGTATAACAAGTAAAATGACCCCTGACAGAGACATAAATGATTTAGGTAGAATCAAATATTCATGAGATGATGCTGAGTCCCTGGGTGTGTCCTAAAAGATAACACTCAAATCTCTGCTTCCGTCCATCTGAGCTGAAAGCATGTCTGTGGAATTCATAGCAGGCTGAGAATAACCCACACTATTCAAGACCCTGGCAGCCACATGCCTGAACACTGCTGGACACAGGCTTATATGTTCTGGTACTGACCTGAAAGACACATGGAGATGTAGAACCCATTAGGAGGCGTTCTATAATAACTCTGTACCCATCAATTAATACCCATAAAAAAACAGTGTGTTCAACTTTGTCGGGGTGTTCTGTGTAGCGTGGATTAGTTGAAGCAAGAAGGCACTCCAAGATGAAATTTAAGACCCATGTGGTAGCAGAAAGATCCAACCTCTCTGAAAGACTTAACCCCAAACAGCCGTACAAAGGTGTTTTTATTGATTGTTACACAAAGTTGGTTTTGGGGTAATGTAATTTTTCATTCTTAGGTCCTATCTAATCCATATGTATTACTAAAGGAACACATCACAGGCCCTCATGACTTCAGTCCTTTATTATGTATCATTTGCAATACCCAATAATCCAAGATCCTCAGGTGTGCCAGAGGCATCATGTGCCCAAAGTTGTGGAAGGCTGCAAAGCCCCTTCAGCAAAACAGTTCAACAAATCACAGAAAGCAGCCGGTGTTTCCTTCAAAGATTCTTCCCTGTTTACTGCAGTGATTCTTCAAGGTCAGAGTCCGGCTAGAAAGCAGCCATTCATTCTAGTGTTTACCCCAGATACAGTGACCCTGCTAAGTTCCTACAACACAGCTTCATAATAATTTTGATAATATTTTTCCACTTTGTGACAGGACATGTGCCCATTTTAATGTTTTTTAAGTAGATAAAGCAAACAATAGCTAGAGAAACGTCTTGGGCCTACATGTTTACCTGACAAGTATGGGCATCCGATTTTAGATGCCAGCACCTATATAAAGCCCAAGTGAGATGGTGCCTTCTTTCAGTCTCAGTGCTGGGAGACAGAGACAAGAGGAGTCTGGGCTCACTGGCCTTCTAGCCCAGCCAATCAGTGAGCTCCAGGTTCATTGAGAGGGTCTATCCCATCAAATAAAAAGAGCTATCGAGGACAGCATCTAACTTGGACCTCTGTCTTTTATACTCTTATATGTGTATACCCATGTACACATATGCTCTCTCTCTCTCTCTCTCTCTCTCTCTCTCTCTCTCTCTCTCTCTCGGAGAATACTTTGTGATACATACCAATTACATTAAGTTCAGATTTCAGTGTGATTAAATAGCACGTTTGTGCAATGAAGTTGCGTTTGTTCATTCCCATGTGGTCCCTGTAAACTTCCCACCAAGTTTCCACCAGGGACTCAGTGCTCTGCAAAGCCTAAAATATTTACTAATGGCCATTAAAGGGAAAAGTGTGCCGACCTCTATTCTAAAGCACACCCCCAGCAGGGCAAGGCTGGAACAATGCCATCGTTTGTTTAATTGGCACAAGCAATGCTTGCTTTTAAACTTCATTTTATTCTTCAATGCATTGTCCCGCTAATTGAACATTTACTGTGTATTTTTCAAAAGTTGGTGAACAAGTGCCTTTTGAAAGCAATAATAGGGGGATTTATGTGATCGGGGCTCCTTCTCTTGCTTTTAATGCTTCCTTTCCATAGCAAAGCACTGAAACTAATTGCCCTGTTTCAGAAATGGGTCATTAGTCTCGTCCCTATCTTTTATGTGGACCTAATTTTCATGCAGGATTCCTGCGTGAGGCTCTGCCTGCGATCGCTTTCGGAAGAAGAGACAATGAGAACCTGAGTGCCTTCCCATGGCTTACACAGGCTTGCCTTTTGATCCTAAGCCAGTCAGTGTATCTCTTGGCAGCTTCCATGTATTTAGCAGCCAATAAGAATTTGTTAAATGAATGAATGAATCAGCTTTAGGGGGTGGGGGATGGGAGTGAGAATATAGCAGTTGTAAAACTGAAATACTTTTGTATACTTTTACATAATCCCATTCCCCTTGGAAAAACTAGTTTGTGGGAATAGAATCCACATGATTTTTGAGTTCTTGTTGCTGGGGTTTGAGAAAGAAAACTATATTTTTAATATTTAGGATTTTCTCTGGTCGAGGCTTTTATGTTGCGGATGCTGTCATTTGCTGTCATCAAGTGAACGTAATTTCCTTATGCTTGGAGGTAAAGGGAGGGGGTACAGGAAATAGAATTAGGGACCAGGATTTTAGTGAAATACTAATGTCCAGGTTGTGCACTGCCTTTTTGGGCTGGTGTGTAACCCTAAAGACCTCCATCCACAGCTCTGACTGTCCACCCACTGTTGCTGCCATACTGTGGGACCAGCCTCCATAAACCTTTTTCATGCTCTCCTGCCTGAGGCTTGTTCATTTTATTTTGTTTTTTGGTCAGAGGAGCATGCAGGTCATAAGTTTCTTATTTGATTTTAGACTTTGAATCCTAGGGCAACCTCAGGAGTCAGTGCTTTAGCTGTGCCTTGCTTTCTAGAAGCATCTCGATTTTCTCCTCTCTGTCAAATGGAGAAGAGATTCTGCCACCTCTCCCTGGGAATTGCCACCACTGAGAACTGTTGTGTTAGCCCTTTGCCTAGGAAGATAAATGCAAGCAAATTTCTGTCTTCTGTCAAGGACATCAGTGACAAACTAGAATACATGCTCACCAGAGTCCAAATTGGGCAGTTGAGGCATTTGTTAGACGTATTATCAAAGCATGGAAGATGGACCACTTGGAAGGATGTGGGTGACCCCCAAAAGTGTGGATGCTGACCTCCCCATAGTTGTGCATATGTATAGTTCCCACTTTAGCTAAACTTCCATTTACTATGCTTCAGCACCCCTTGAAACCAGGGAGCTGGGCTCAAAGGGTATCGACTGGATTTGTAGGTGCAGGTCTTGTGTTGGTTCTTCTGTGAGGGAACTGGCCCATGGCCAGCAAACCTAATCTTCACAGCTCTTCTGATGAAGGTGATTGATGGCTGTTAATGCTCAAAGGAGAACACCACACAAGAACCAGTTGGTGGTTCAGGAGCGCTCTGTAGCTGCAATGCCTTCATTTACTCAAGCTGGTGGCTTTGAATCGTCTTATAAGTGTATGGGGAAGTCATTCACACCATGGTAAGTCGTGAACTCGACCGAAGCAGCAGAACGACCAATGGTTTGAAACTCACTCTCTTTTTCTTCTCTCTCTCTTCCCGTTTGACAGTTGCCATCCTTCTGAAAGACGATTATTTCGTGAGTGGTGCTGGTCTGCCTGGCAGATTCAAAGCTGAGAAGGTGGAGTTTCACTGGGGCCACAGCAATGGCTCCTCTGGCTCAGAGCACAGTGTCAACGGCCGGAGGTTTCCTGTGGAGGTAAGAGAACTGGGAACCGCAGGGTTCCCACTGTGGGCTGCTGTGTCCTTACTTTGGTCATTCTGCAGGTTAAATGGACATTCCCTGCTTTCCTTTCTCAGGAAACCCTGTATCTAGAGCATGGCAAAGGGCTCCCTCCCCACAAGACTCAGCTTTGCTCTAGAGGAGAGCCATAAAGAGTCCATGGACACAGCGACTTTAGCCTGCTCAGTGATGTCTGTCATCTTTTTCCCTTTTGACACAGTTTCTCATCTCTATCCATTTCTCAAGCCCTTTTGTCTGAAGGAGACTTTTCCTGTGACGCATAGAGGATTTTCCTGTCGCTCTTTAGAAAACGGCAAGGCTGGTGACATGTAAAGGACTCTCAGAAGCCTCTCTGAGTTGGGAACTTCTTTGAAGGGTTTGTTTTGTTTTGGTCCCTGCCAGCTGTTGGGACAGAGGACGTGACCACTGATGGCATGAACCCCTGTCCTCTTTTGCTAGGTCCCATGGTGACACTGCTTCATTCCTCAGTCGTTTTGAGTCCATCGTTTTGATGATCCAAAGTAGTGACCAGAAGGCCTCGGTTCAGATGTATAGAGTTGAAAAAGAAGTCCCTGTCATAACCAATCTCTTTATCAGTGTCACCTGGTACATCACGTGTGTTGCAGGCCTTTTTTTCTTTCTTTCTTCATACGTTTGAATTTTATTCTGTTAGGGTAATCTGTGCTGATTGGCTTGTTTCCCATGTGCTAAGCCTGATAGGTTTGTGGCAGATCTCACTAGATGTGGTAGTCTTTGGTTATATAAAACAGGGAGTCACTGTGGAATGCAGGAATGTTTTCATCCTAGGAACCAGATGGCAGAGTATCATTTTCAGCTCTCAATGTTTCTCAGTTTGTGTCCCGTTTGATAGCCTGATAAATATTTGAGACCCTCTTCATAATGAAAATACATGTATTCCCCGTGAATGTGTGTGACTTATAAAGTGTTAGGTGTATTACCTAGCTCCTCAGGCCTGTTTACTAACCTCCTACGAAGACTTGACCCTTGTGTGAGAACTTGTGCACATTGGGAAAGACATGGATATCTCCTCCGTGGAGATGCTTTTGAGGATAAATGGGACAGTGCATTCAACGCCAGCTTTTCTTACTGTATTCTCACAACGCAGACCACTTTAGATCCCAGAATGTGTGAAGCTTCCATCCCAATGGTGTGCGAACAGTTCTGTTGGCTGCTCTTGGCGTCTGTTCCTTTCCCTCTGCGTGGGTATTCTGCAGAGCCTACAGAAAACCTCATTCCTACCAGGCAACCCTTACTTCAGTCACAAGTTAATTTTCTAGAATAGCTCATAGAATTTAGGGAAACAGTTACATTTCACTAGTTTGTTGAAAATGATATTTTAAGGGTTCTAGAGCAATCTGTTAGAGGAAAAAAAATATAGAGTGGGTCTGTTATGATCCTGGACATGGGAACTTCTGACGTCACCATGAATGAATTCTTATTCTACCTTCCTGTGTGCCCCTTCCTTTCCCATTTTCCAGAGATCCCCTAGTTCCATGCCTATGAACAGTTGTTTTCAGATTTCATTAAAGTGTGAACAACACTATAGAAGCATGTACAAAAATTTAAGAAGGACAACCTAGCCAGACTTGTTTCTCCACATTCTTCTTGGGCTGGCTGTACTATTTTTGTTCCTGGACAGAGACCAGATCCTCCTGGTGGGAGGGTTAGTTATCCTATCAGACAAGGGAACAGTTTCCTTAAGGGTAGTTCCAAGACATAGTGTCTGGCAGAATGGCGGTTTTAGACTGACCTTGTAGGAGGATTCTCATTTCTTTTCTCTAGAGAAGCATTCTTTGTTTTGTTGGAAGATCAGAAGCCAAGAACTGTGGATGGAACATACACATGCATATATGTACACATCCATGTATATACTTACATGAATCACCATGTCACCTGCACTGGAGACAACAGAGATAGTTACTCTCAGAAGATGCTATGTGTTTTCTCTTGTTTGTTTAATGTGCAGCACCCACCTCTGCCCTGTGTGCCCTTGTCTGTGGGACTTCTTCTCCTGGTCACATGAATTATGTGATTCTGAGTACGGTTTTGACTTAATGGCCTCCTGCCCTGTGCTTGGGAGAATCATCTCTTAGAAGTACTAGGGTGGGTTTTTTTTGTTTGTTTGTTTTGTTTTGTTTTTATTACACATGACAAATTTACTTCTAGAATCAAATTTAACATGGTGTTTGTAAGTATGGGCTTTCCCTTCTGGTCTTGTCCTGTCCGCTGTCCCCATGTTCCCCATCCTCTGACCGTTTCTTATGTGCACTGGGAGTTGAGGAGGTGATTTGTGTCCTGCCAGCTTTGCTCTGAAGCCTCTTTGTCCCTAAATTGGGTTGCCATTCAATTGGCCCATGGCTCATTGACTCATGCTCAAAAGTTTAAAAACTTAATCTGGCTTGGGAAAGCATGTCTGTGGAGCAGGAGGGGGGAAACTCATGTGCCTCCTCTGCAGTCACACTCTCTGGTGCCAGAACAGGCTCTCCTGCCCATACTTGGTTCTAGATCAGTGAGCGGCTTGTCTGCAGTCACACTCTCTGGTGCCAGAACAGGCTCTTCTGCCCATACTTGGTTCTAGATCAGTGGGCAGCACGGACCTACATTTTCTTTCGAGGCCTTATGAATTTTGAAAACCATTTAGTCTTCTCATTGCTTCAAGAGTGCCATCAATTGCTGAAGGAATAAGCTATGGTATTTCTGGTGCCCAGACCTACTGTGTGCTCAAGTGACTTGGGTTCTTCGCTTTTGAGTGGCATCAGGTCATAAGCCTGCCTGTATTAACGGGGTTCCTCATGCCAAACTGGCTCATAGCTTAATTGCATAAATTGTGATAACATGTTGATGTTCTTAGTGGTATATTTGGAGGTACTTAAATTATGGGGATTAAAGGCAATTGGATCCAATTTAAGTGTAAAATATGAACGGGAAAGTTGCTCACTTCTGTCTCAAATATGTCTATAAATTTGGTGATAGCTTGCCTTCCTCAAACTCATTATTGACACTCGCTCTTCTGGTATTTCCGTGCTGTTGGGACATCAGAGTCGGCTCACTTCCTTCCCTACTGAGTGGAAGAATGCGGATGTTTCTGTTCTGGGTATAGAGTGAGGAGAACGTTTATTGTAGACTTGAGAGTGTAAACAGCCCTCAGGGGCATCTGGAAGAGTTCAGTGTGAACATGGCCAGCAGACCTTGGGAGTGAGAGAAAGTGAGAGAGAAATAGAGAGGGAGGGAGGAAAGAAGGAAGAAAAGAGAACTGGAGGGGGACCAGAAGCCAAGGCATGAGCCACGAGACCAGGAGAAAGGGAGACCAAATAGGCATGTGGATCAAGAAGACACCAAGCCAAAGTAGCTGAGTTGTATATGGGTGGGAGACAGAACCCCAGCAGAACCTAGAAGGGGAGAGGTTTAGGGTAGGGGGAGGAGTGAGAAGTGCAAAGTGGAGATATAAGTAATGAATGATTTTTGGGAGCTAGCCAGTGCCTGCTTTGATATGTTAATAGGCACCCCTGTTAGCCATTTGTTCAAGCTTTCCATGAGACCAAGTAAAGTTTCCAGTATTGTGGAAAATTTGATCTACAACTGGGGTATCATTTTGGGTGTGCCGTGTATCAGGTGACAAAATGTTACTGAAATTAGGTCAGAGCTTGGGTCCTTGCAGCCTTAGTAAGTCCTCAAATGGCCAGTTCAGCCAATTTTACTCAATGTCGCAGATTGGGAAGGAGAACAAAGAGGCCCGTTGAATGGTCAAGTCCATTATCAGGGTTCTGATATGAGGCCTGTGTTTAAATCAGGCAACAAAGTGCTGCTCATAATGAAGCTGCCCTAGTTCAGGCGTGGCCCTACCCCTCACCACTGTCTGGCCCCACTCCTCGCCACTGTAGTCTGGCTCCAGTTTCTCTTTCTAGGCAACTGTGGAAATGCCTTTCAGGGAGGTGCCGTAGAGATGGCTCAGTTGGTGTAGTGCTTGGGACCCAAATTCGGCCCCTAGGACCCAGGTGAAAAGGCCAGGCATCACGGTGGCCTGCCTTTGGAAGGTCAGTGCTAGGGAGGCAGAATCTGGTAAATCCTTGGTGATCTTGTCTAGCCAGTTGACAGTAACTGGTAAGTTCCAAGCCAATGAGAGACCCTGTGTCATAAAACAAGGTGATTAGTTCCTGAGCAGTGACACCTTTGGTTGTCTGGCCTCTACATGTATGTCTATGTATCTGCAGGCACACACACATATAGGTACCGAGAAATCTTGTTTTTGGGAAATAGACTCCCTGTCCGGGGTTTGCAGCCTTTTTCGTCTCCCTAGTGTGTAGTTTCTGAGGAAATTCCAGCATGAAGGAGAGCATTGTTTTAATAATCTGATAACTAAAGGGAGTTATTTTTAAGGTCTATTGAAGTACCTTTGTTTATGCCAGTGTTGAAGATTACGCTGAGGTTGGTAGAATGGACCCATCCCCACTCCCTATGACCCCTGCCAGAGTACATCCGTCATCGTCTCTGGACCATTTGGCCATCATCACTGTTGTTGGCAGTGTATGCTACTGGCTTCTAGTTCATTGGGGACAGGATGCTCGTAATGTACCAGCTTATGTGACAACTCTCTGTACCAGAAGCCCACAGATGTCATGAGGGTCACACGTTTGACACTAGCGCAGGACCAGTGTGCACTGGTGCAGTTGGGCCGCCCTGCATCCTGGTGGCATCCCTGTAAACATGGTTGAACACTGAGGGCTTGTTTCCAGTGTTGATTTAAAAAGTGGCGAACCTTGCTTCTTGAGATGCAGCACAGCCCTGGCAATTTCAACAACTCCTCCCGGCTTCCACCCTGCAGGCTGAATTTCAAGCATTGTCCTCTCAGAACCTGGGCCCACCCCCTGAGGGTAAACTGTAACAAAGCCAGCCTTGTAGATTTTGTTCCCTCCCACGATTCTTTAAGGTTAGCTATGACTTTTTTTTTGGCATGCACAGTTTAGACCTGTCTCTGTTTTCCTGGTCAATATCCTGGATTTAGTCTCACAGTATCTGTACTTAAAAACATCAACTCTAGTAGTTAACTATAAAATCATTTTACAATCCAGTGTTCTTCAAAAGCCAGCTATTTTTTTCTGTCTTCCCTCCCTCCCTCCTTCCCTCCCTCCCTCCCTCCCTCTCACAGTTAAACTTAGAAAAGCAAATGGGAGTGGCTGCCATGTTCTTTTGGGGACAGGTAACAGACCCATCAAGTTCCCTCTGTCCCTCTGCAGCAGCTTCTCTGCTAACTGAAGATGTTCTGCCTTAAAGATGCTAAGGTCACACAAGTAAATCAGGAAGCCACAGTCCCAGCCTGCTGGTGTCTGCGTTCTGCAGTGGATACCGAAAGTGAACACTTGCAGAGCTGGCGGTGTCCCTTCAGCTGTCATAGATGGACTCTGAAGCAGGGGCACGGTGCCAGGAGACAAAGGGGCTCGGTAGAGATAATGATGTTGAGAAAGATAAAAGGCTGGGTTTGAGCCTGTTGTTAGAACAGAACTATGCAAGGGTCCTGAGATTGGCGACCTTTTGTAAGGCCAGGGCGTATTTTAGTAGACCGAGGGGCTACTAAACAGTATTTTGAGACAGTCGTGTTAGAGTGGCCGGTTCTTTCTTGGCCACTTCCTGTTGTCAGCACCACCACCCTTCTCTCGACAATGTCTCTTTTCCTACTCTTGCCCTGCCCAGTATGCTTTCTTTGGCCTGTGGTTGGTCCTGTAGCGAACGCTGCCTAACACGCAGATAGGAGTTGTATCACACCGCATTTCCACTAATAATGGATGCTGGAGTGAATTCTAAGGAAAACCTCCAGACAGAACCTCTGAGAGCGCCATTAAAGTGGAGGTTCATTGCGCACTGTTGTCTATGGTAATTAAAATCGTATTCATTACAATAAGAGTTTGCGGGAATTGTTGATTCAGATGTACTGGTGCTTTACAAGTTGACGTCTTCAATAAGTTTAAATGATCCAAATTGATTGTCGGCTGCCTTTCCAGCTAGACTCACAGCTGGTTCGTTTCAGCTCTGGTTAGAGCATCTTGCCAAGTAGGGAGAAGCAAAGGAGGTCTTCTTCATACTCCCCATATACACATTACTGTATGGTTCAGGGTGGCAATTCCTTATCTCCGACTCTGGAGGCCAAATGGTTTAGAGTCTTCTGTCATTTTTCGAAAGGTTCTAGATTGTGTGTGGGGACATCTGCGTGTGTGTGTGTGTGTGTGTGTGCTACAGTTGATACTCATATCACGAAAGCTGTCCCTGAATAGAATGCCCATATTAAATAGAAATATACGTTCTATAAATACTTTCATGTTTCCTCACATCAGGATTCATCACCAAGTAAGTTTCTACAAAATAAAAATAGCCACAAAATTCTCTTTGGTCTCCGAGAGATGTCTAAGACTGTTCTGTGGTTCTTGTGCCCCCGTGTCCGGCTTCAGCATTTTAGAGCAGAATCCTTGGTCACTGGAGCCCTGACCTGGTATGTCGATCATCTTTCTGCTGGAAGGCTAGATGTATTTTGGTGTTCTCCTGATCCTTTTCTTCCACAATGTCATGAACATTCGTGGTCAAGATGAGGGACTGTCTAGGGAACAGGAAATGGTCCATCTTGGCTGACTTCGTTTGGTGCTCACTTCCCCCGGATTCTGTTTGAACTTGTTATCTGTCATTCCCCACCTGTGCTCCAGGGAAGACCTGTCTGCTCATAGCCTGGCTGCCCACATAGAGACAAACCAGCAACTTCCCGTGGTTGAAACATATCTTGTTTCTGCCTGCTTATGTGTGAAAGGAAAGAGAATTGGGGGGGGGCAGTCAACTGCTCTCAGGTGGACAGGTGGTGTAGACGGCACATGGATGTCTGTTTTCTGTGGAGAGTGCAGTGCTGGGCAAGTGGTGTAGACAGCACAGGGGATGTCTGTGGTCTGCGAAGAGTATTATGGTTGCCAAGACTGTCCAGTTAAGTCACTGCGAGCTGAACTGCCTTAGGGTGAATGTCACATGAACTGTGCGTTGCTATCCTGAATTTTTAGAGCCTGCATTAAAAGTGGTTAGAAGCAACAGATGATTTGATTAAAACTGAACAGTTTGTTTCATGCAGACATTTATTATTATTCATTATAAAAGCTATCACAATTTCATTGATTTTAATAAAATGTTTTATTTACCTTAATATTATTCCAGTATAAACCAACTACAGAAAGTTACGATTGAGATCTCTTGCATTTTGTTTTTAATACTAAATCTGTGAAACTCACTTTATCTTTTAAAATATCTTGTATAGGTGGGGGGCACATTGCCATGGTGTGTGTATAGAGATCAGAGGGCAAGTTCAGAGAGTTTGATCCTTTCACAGTGTAGTTTCCTGGACTCAAATTCAGGTCATTGAGCTTGACAGCAAGGTTCCTTACCCACTGAACGATCTCACTGGTTCCATTTTAAATATTACAACAGCATAATTCTGTTTGGACAAACCGCTTCTGTATTCCACATGTCCGCTCGCCACATGCAAATTATGGCTCCTAAGTGGAAACATGTAGACTTTCAGCTTCTCAGCCTCAGTCATGGAATTAGGTCATAAGTTAGCCGGAAACCAATGGAAGTTATTTAAGAGGAATTTTCTGTAGTAAGTAATTTGTCATTTTTCCTCTTCTAGCAAGAGCAGAAAAGGTCAAAGGACATAAAGTAGCAGCCATTGTAGACTGAACAAGTTGAAAGTTCTGATTCACAACCCAGCAATTACTGGTCATAGTGGAATTGTCTCCTAAACGAATGCCTCATGGCTGCTGTAGCCACAGGGGGCAAATGCAGGTATTCGTATGGCTTATTGGATAACCTTATGTGTTTCACTATAGTAACCTTTTAGATTTAGCAGTCATTTAGCTTTGTCTCGAATCTCATGTACACGCTTTAACTCTACACAATTAAGTGTATTAAAATACCGATAGATATTTACAGTTCTTCTATTTCATTTTGGGGTATAGCATCTTTATTACAGACTTCAACTGCAGGCATCCCAGAATTGATTTCTTCATAAGCTTTCTGGTTTTTCTCTTTTTCTCTTTCACAATCTTTATTCCCAGAGCTTTGAACGATGTTCTTTTCAGAATCCTTTTCCAACCTGAAAAACTCAAATAAAGCTGGCTGGAGAGACCTTTGTGCTATGATGTGGAGACCTCTGGCAGCCTGATCACATGTATTGTGAGTTCAAGTCCGGAGGATTTACTGGCATGCGGCTCACACCCCCCTACACCCACTTTTATTGTACCCTGTCAAAACTGGAGCTGAAAGGCTTCAAGCCATCCTAAATCTAAAGCCTTTAGCTAGTTCTTTAGTGCCCTCGCCACTGGGAAGGGACAGGCAAGAAGATTTATAGGGAATCGAAAGAAGTCCCGTTTGAAAGTCTATTTCCTCTCACTCCTTTCAGTCCCTGGCACAGAAATCCACAGCACCCCTGAATGGAGCAGGAAGGATATTCTGCAGGCTTCCCAAACTGGCTTGTGCTCCTGGCAGTGTGTTCAGTGCAGACTGTGTCCTGGACACATTTACAGGGATATAGGTACACCAACAAGGTGAGTGAGGCCAAACTCAATTATCTGGAAAAAAAAGGAATTTCCTCTCTTGAATGTTTGATGATGTCTTAAAAGATAGAACTGTAAAAGTCAGGTTAATATGTGGGACATAACTTCTACATCCCGGCTCTTACATTCGGATACCACCCTGGCTTCTGACTGTCTTCATTAAAGCCTGACAGCGCTACTTGAGGATGCGGATGCTTCGGGGACATTTCCCGGTTATCTTTCAGTATTTAGCATTCCAAGATCATGGGTGTCTTGGAACAAAGGTTCCAGTCTTCAGCCACCCCTGTGCTTGTTTCTGCAACTGTATCTGCTCTGTCCCTTTGTTTCTTTGTCCCCATATATCAGCGGGATAAGCCTGGGCTAGTGTGCTATAACTGTGTGTGAAACATACCATATGTATATTCCCTGGATCCTTGTTTTAGCCCTCTTTATGGAAAGTGAGCTTTAGTCTAGTATATTTACAAAACTCTGCAAAATGTCTCCTTCTGTTAGTCGCTTGATAAGCAGTAAATGTGTATGTCATCTCAAATAGTCCAGTGCAGAAACCTGCTTGGTTTTCCTTTAACCGTTTCACTGAGGACTTCCCAAATTCAGTTGCTGCTAGGACCCTGAGTATTTTTATGTCCTATGGGGCAGGGATGTAAAGCCTTTGGGGCAATGCTTCCTGGCTCTTAAGAAGGGAGCTCTCCCTGACTCTGTGGGCGGGTGGAGGCACTTGAACCGTCTCCTGTTTCTAAACTGTGGATGGCGAATGGCGTTGGTTCTTTTGGAGGCTTCACCCATCTCTCTGGAGTCCTGGTCTTGGGAATTTCACTTCACTAGGTGCTGAGATCCTAAGGCATGGATGCGCCTAGGATAACTGTAGTGCAGCTTCTAATCTAGCACACCCCCCCCAAGAGAGTAATGAGGGGCAGTGTCAGGAGAAGGAGTTACCCTCCCGAGGGAACCTCTGGCCTTGTAGCACAGGTGAGATGCGAAGCTGTTGATAGGTTGTTCTCACCAGGAACAACAGTGCTATTAGATGACAGTTTAGAACGAGCTTCTGGCCACAGTGGAAAGAAACTGGAATGTAGGCGGTCAGAGCTCCGTGAGAAGATGAGGGTTTACTTTCAGACATGAATGCTTGAAGCAGAGGTAAGGTGTTGAGAACAGCAGTTCTGACTATATGGAGAATAAACGTACCCACCGCAGGGAGATAACATCAGTGCTCAGTTGGATGATAAAGTTTGTATTTCTTGTTTTTTTTTAATAGGAACAATATAAGGAGAAAAATCATGAATAACTATCCAATCTAGCCATTAGGTCTTTTAAGGGGGGAGAAGCCTTTAAAATGTCTGATGATAAAGTGTTCCTATTCTGGTTTCATTACACAGTAAATGTTATACGCTGAAGAACAGCAGAGCACAGAGAAGCGTCTATTAAACCTAGTGTTAATAAAAGAAGGCCCCTTTGCAGGGTAGATTTGAGTTGATAGATGTGGAATGTGTGGAGCTGGCTTATTCTGAAACATGTTCAAAATAGGCAGGACGCAATTTAAGGTGAGTTGACTTAAACTTTTTAGTCCCCAAGAGGGTGTAAAAATGATAGGCATTCAGTATAAAGCCAGCTTCAAGTCCAAGTCTGGTCCCTGGGCGGGTGTGCAATCCAGTCCTTTCCAGGATGGACCATAGCATCCATGGTGTGCAGACAGCTGCAGCTCTGTTCTTGGGAAGTGCAGTGGAGAAGCAGACGTTTGGCATCTTAGATGGAGCAAGTACATCTTCTACCTGCAGTGTCTTATTAGAACAAAGCCCACTATCAACAACGGGACAGCTTGAATTCACATCCTGATTGCTTGAGTTTCCTCCACACGTTGGCTTGTCTTCAATCCCTCCATTTCTTTTTTAACAAGATTTATTTTTATTCTTTTCCTTTTGTATGGGCAAGTATGATCTGTATGTACACATATGTACAGTTGCATGTGGAGCTGGAGATAGCATTTTCTTTTATCTTTTTTGAGACAGTCTAACTGTATAGCCCAGACTGGCCTGGAATTCACTAAGCAGACTAAACTCACAGAGATCCTCCTGCCTCTGTCTCCCAAGTGCTGGATTCAAGGCATACATCAACACTCATAGCAAACAGGCTTGTGTTTTGGAATAAGATCTTCTTCTGGGACGTGGCTTGCCAGTCCTGCTGGGTTGTCTGGCTGTCTTTGCTCTGGTGTGCTGGGATTTGGTGGTAAGCCACCTCTCCTGGCTTTTCCTTAGGTTGTAGGGCTAGAGCCAGGCTCTGCTGCTCTTGCACAAGCTTTTTACTGACTGAGTTCTCATCCCAAAGGCCTTGCTTTAAACCCTTGAACTGCATCACATTTCTCCTTTGCTTTAAAATCTTTTATTAGTTTCCAGCTATCGTAAATACATCAGTCATCTCTCCTCACCTTCCGTGATCTACTTGTTAATACTCCTGTTCCGCTCCCACCTCTTGAGTGTGTTGATATTTCTCTGGTTCCAGAGTCTTCTCTGCCAGCTGTGTTGCCCGTTCCTGGCCCGACCCCACCCCACCCCCACCCATGAGCACAGCGTCATGCGCTCTCTCCTCTCTCGGCTCGGTCACTTGCTCTGCTGTCCCATGCTTTCAGTTTTTCCGCAATACCCATCACTTTCTGAAATTACTTATTGATTTGTTTACTTGTTTATGAACTCCCTCCGCCATCTTCACTGGCTGCATGTATACTTTGGGACACAAGGGGTTCTGTCCGTTTGCCGCTGAAGCTTGGCTCCAGCTAAGGAACACAATCCCATAGCAGGATACGTAGTAATACATGCTAAGAAGATGACATTTCTTTAATGTAACCTCTTCTTGTAGGCATACTGGTTTGCAAAGCAAAAAAAAAAAAAAAAAAAAAAAGATCCTGAGAATGGAAACTTTTCATTTATTCATTTAAAAGATGTAAAGGTGTTTAAAGAAGCAAATCTTTCCTTTATTGTGCCTCTTATATGAAGGATGAGAAAGCCCCCAAGTAAATGAGTTGTTTTCATGTAAACACATTCATCTGCTTGCCTCCTGCTTCAAGACTTGGGGGAGGGGGTTGGTCCTGCAGCCCGGGAAATGCTCTTTTTGAGACCTGTTCTTCCAGAGGATGGCTCTTCTATTAACAGCCATCACATCTCTGCATCAAGACAGATTGTTCCAATTAGTCAGTGAGGTTCAGATTTGTGGGAGCTGTTAATATGTACATGAGCAATTACTGTTGTAGAATTAAAGTGTGTGCCCGTGGGAATTTTAGATTGAGATTAGCAGTTTCGGGAGCTAAGGCAGAAGCCATGAAACTGGCGCACTGCTATTCGTTGTAAGAAGATGCCCTCGCTGGAAGGATAGGGAGGCTCCAGTGTTCTCTGCTCAGCTCCACCCAGTGTGCTCCCAGGCCATACCTTCCTACGGATTCGCCCCACACAAAGCCCTTGGACATGTCAAGTCACTCAAACCTCCAGTCCATTTAAGCTCTAAGCATGTGAGAACTGAGAGAAGTGAAGTGAACAGTGCTGCGGATTTACAGCAAAAGGAAGCAAGCATTGATTATTTTGTATACTAAACTTTGGCTGTGTAGTCAGTCACTTGTGCACTTGGTTCACAAGGGTAGGAGAATTGGAATTTGAGGCTATGTCTACTTGAGACAAGCTGAAGTCATCTGAGAGGATGGAGCCTTAGTTTAGAAATTGCCTCATAAGATCAGGTTCTATGCAAGCCTGTAGGGCATTTTCTTAATTAGTGATGGATGCGCTAGGGTCCAGGCCATGGTGGGTGAAGCCAACCCTGGGCAGGTGCTCCTGGATTCTATAAGAAAGCAGGTTGAGCAAGCCATAAGGAAGAAGCCAGTAAGCATCAACACTCTAATGGCCTCTGTATCAGTTTCTACCTCCCTGTTTGAGTTTGGGCTGACTGCTGTCAGTGATGAACTTTGATGACTTAGGATGGCCTTTTGTATATGTGTTGCTTTTATTGGTTGATAAATAAAGCTATTTCGGCCAATGGCTTAGAAGAGTAAAGCCAGGCAGGAAATCTAAACAAAGAGAGAAAGAGGGAGGGAGGGAAGGAGGAAGGGAGAGAGAGAGAACAGACAGAGTCATAGAAATGCCATGTAGATGGCTAAGTGGAAAAATGCCAGAAGATTACCGGTAAAACACAGTCTCATGGCAATATATAGATTAATCAAAATGGGTTAATTTAAGACATAAGAACTAGGTAGGAATATGCCTGAGTCATTGGCTAAACAATGTTGTAATTAATAGTGTTTATTAATTATTCGGGTGATTATTTGGGTCTGGGTGCCAGGGAAACAAAAGCACAGCCTCCGTTTACATAATGGCACCCAATATGGGGCATGAACATACGACGCTGGGGTTAAGAGTCTATCTCTGGGCTTTTATTAATTGTGCTACTCTGTAATAAGGAAGTGTAAGAGCCCTTTTCCCCAAGTTGCTTCTGGTCATGATGTTTCATCACAGCAGCCGTAATCTTAACTAAGACACCTGTCTCACAAAGAAGAAGAAGAAAGTAGGAAAGAAAAAAACATAAAATATGAGTATCTTACTTAATTTTACTATTGGCATGATACCACATCCTGACAGAAGCAGGTTAGGGGAGAAATGGTTTATCTCTGTTCAAAGCTTCTCAGTGCAGTTCATCATCATGGGTGGGGTGGGGATGGGGTGTCAAGGCAGCACCAGCCAGAAAGATGTTCAGAAAGCCGAGGGCAATGAATGCTTGCGCACAGCTCACTTCCATTTTTGTAAAGTCCCAGAACAAGGAATGGTGCCACCCACAGTGAGCAGCTCTTCGATTAGCATCACCCCGATAAATCCCTGGATTCTAGAGCTCGTCAGATTGGCATTTGAGATTAGCCAAGGCACTGAGTTAGTGCACCCTGCCCTGCTCATTCCTCATTACTGACAAATGAAGGCAAAAACACTAGTGGCTTCTTGTTGTTGTTTCTCCTATATCTTTTATGGGTATGCTTTTCTTCTCCCCATAGTTAGGCAATATTTACCGAGTTTACAAGACTCTCACAATAAGAATAGGGTCTGTAGACTGTGAAACCCACACTACTTTTATTCCAGTAGGCCAGTCCCTGAATAGTTTTAAGTTCACCAAGTGAATCTCAAAAGTATCAGAACGTTCGCCATGTGATCAGAGATGTGCCTGCCTGTGCTAAGCCAATCTAATGGAAGCAAAGCTGAGATTGTAGTTACAGCATGTGTAACCACATTGCACGTTACATTTGTGTCGTCCGCCTTAGTAGAGCTCACCAGGTGATGTTTCTGTGGTGTACAGTGCATAGGATCATGGTTGATCAGCTGTGTTAGGACACAGTGTGGGCAGACTGGACACTTCCCTGGGAGGGAGGGCCCAGATTTGTTGTGGGTGAGGATATGGACCGAAAGCAGCAAGTGTTAGATCAGTAGACACAGTGGTTCTATTTTTTGATGGCAAGTGAACTTGCCACATTTCTTGGGAAAATTATCAGAGTAGACTGTGCTGGACATTGTAGCAGCTTTGAATGATTCTCTTAGAACAAAGCAACTTTGTTTTATGCACCTGTGATAACTAATCTTGATTGTCATCCTGACACATGTGGAAAGAAAAATGCTCAGTTGAAAAACTGTATAAGGTACAGTGCCTTTTTTGAGGTATTTTCTTGATTGCTCATTGTTACAGGAAAGCCCAGTGCACTGTGGACAGCACCATCCCTAGGCACTTAGGTCTGGGATATATAGAGATGGTGTGGCTAAATGAGAGCCAGGAAGTCTGTCACTAAGTAGCATTCTCCATGCTTTTTGCTTCAGGTTCCTGCCTTGGTGTCCCTCAACGGTAGACTGTAACCTGTAAGATAAAGTAAACCCCTTCCTCCCCAAGTTGTTTTTCATCAGAATGTTATGGTCACAGTGGCACAAAGCAAACAAAACCAGCAGCCTTAGTGGAAAAAGGACCTAGAGAGGCAGACCATACTGAGGAATCTAGCTGCAGCTTCTCACACAGTTCCAACGGCATGTGCTGGTCTTGAGCTTAATGTCACATAATGGAAAGCAGAACCTCTAAGTCTGTAGTGTTGCACAATGGTTATAGTTAATAGCAATCGATTGTTTTCTTAAAAATTACTGAGAAATTACATTAGGTGTTTTTGGTGGCTGTTTTGTTGGTTTTGGTTTGTCATGGCTTATTGCATTGTTTACTGCACCACACTCAAAGCCCCTGGAGAATATACTTTACTCATCACGAGAAATGATAGGTGAAGTGACAGGTTTATTACTTAGTTTTAAGTCATTCTACAGTGATGTCCATATGCCAGAATATCATGGTCTATTCCACAAACACAAGTTTTATAAGTGTAAGCCATACGCAGACTTGGTGGTTTATCGCTATAACATCAGACATTTGGGTGGTGAGGCAGGAGAGTGCCAGGTGTTACACCCAGACAGGGCTGGCTACACAGCCATTTCGAGGACATCCAGAATTACAGAGTATGAACTTGTCTCAGGCAAGTAAATAAGTAACAAATGCTAAAAGCATGTAGCTTAATAGCACTTGAGTTTTTGACTTTATATACCCAGAACGTGTACATATGCTGTTATTTAATCGTCATTTATTTAAGAAATTTTTCTACAGAAGTAGCAATTAATTAACATCCACTGCCTCTGTTTTTCAGTTGTCTAAGAGAGGTCATTCTGATAGTTATCTCTAAAGAGCCTGATGTAGGTCTCTGCCAAAGCAGTCAAGGAAATTAATAGTCGGCCTTCAGGGTCACTTTTTGCCTTGACCACGCAGTGCCTGGCCGCTGGCGAGACATCTCTGCATTGCTTTGTAGTGTGAGGGAGGCTAAACACTATCAAAGTGAGTGTACTCAGAGCCCGCCTCACGACCTCCAAGGATTTTGAATATTTTCCCAGTCTTTCTGAATCACTTATTTTCTTATTTCTATCTCGCTGCATTCAGTAGGGCGTTTTCACAGTTAAAGCGGTTTAAGATGTGGGAGGGCCGGGAAGGGGGGACAAAATAGAACAAATCGAATCTAATATCATTTCTAAGACCTTATTTTTTAGTCACGAACAAGTAGAAACGTAGCATGCGAAAACATAAAAATAAAATTTCCAGGGGCTGGAGAGATGGCTCAGCGGTTAAGAGCACTGCCTGCTCTTCCAAAGGTCCTGAGTTCAATTCCCAGCAACCACATGGTGGCTCACAACCATCTGTAATGAGGTCTGGTGCCCTCTTCTGGCCTGTAGGCACACATGTAGACAGAATATTGTACACATAATAAATAAATAAATAAAAATATTTAAAAAAAATAAAATTTCCAAATTCTTTATGGTCTTTTATTACCAAAGTCATCTAACATTAGTTAAAGGGATTACGCTTTTCTTGAAAACATACAGAAATGCCAACAGGCCACACATGATTTTCTCTGCCTGCTTTCACTAGTAGATGGAGTCTTTCATTGCGAGAGGGAGCTGCCTACACCCAGGCAGTATCAACTACAGCTTCCAGAATTGGAGTTTGCAGTATGGTCAGTGCCAGTGGCCAAGGGGCCATGGAGCCAGCAGGCTGCAGCCAGCAGATCCTGTCACTGCTGCTTCCCAATGATGGGATTCTGGGCTACTCTTTAAAATCGTTCCCCTTCTGTGAACTGACACCCGGCGCTAATGGCTCATCTGATGGGACTTTTTATGGGAATTTACTACAGTGCTTTGTTGGATGCTGCATAACAGGCCATGTGTAAATGTTGTGTCTCCTCCTGTGATATAGATGCTGCCATCACTGGTTGTCACTTTGGCTCTTTCCTTCGTCTTTGTTATCAGCATCTAGCTAAGAAGATAGTGTATCTGGCTGGGTTTATCTCTGGTGACCCAGGGCCAGGCATCCATATGTGTCAAGGTGGGAAGAGGGAGAGTTCACTGATGATGCTTGGTTGGCATTTAGTGATATAAGCTCGCCTCAGTCAGAATGTCTGACTTTACCGACGAAGCCAAGAAGCCAAGAATGCATCGTTAGGTAGATGGCATACTGTCTACATTGCATTGTGTTGGCCAGCCTGGTTTATACGGTAAGTTCCAGGCCAGCCAGGGCTTAAACAATAAGAGCCTGTTTCAAAACAAAACAAATCTTTGCTAGTGAAGGTTATGAGTGTGCGTGTGCGTGCGTGCGTGCGTGCGTGCGTGTGTGTGTGTGTGTGTGTGTGTGTGTGTGTACATACCGCTTCCTGTGTGCAGGGACCATTACGGGACCTGTTTTGGTGTTGTGGTTTTTTTGTGTGCTTGTTTTATTGACTAAAGTAATGGAGCTGCTGCTTTTACTCTTCTCTAATTGAACACATTAGGGATCCTCCATCACAGATTTAGAACTAGGCGGTAACAGGCAACTGTCTTTCCACAAGGACACCAGCACCTGCACGTATGGCCGTTCCCCCCTCTCTAAACAGAACAGCAGAGTCAGTGCTTCCATCTGTTGGCCCGGGGACAAGGTAGAAGGTTCAGCAGGATTTACCCAGCAGGCTTTGTTCAGTGTAAGTAGATAATGTCACGAATGGTGACGGTGGCATTCAGAACTGGCAGGAACTGGGATTCGAATAGGAACTTCCGTCTATTTGACACGTCTCATGTTCTTATGCACGAGTATAGACCCTGGTTTTGGTGATATGTGCAAAGATTGGTGTCGGGATCGATAGAGTCTGGGCTGGATTAGCAAATTGATTGGCTAGAAGCTGCAGTGATACGCCTTTTGGATCTGAAACTCACCCAGCAGCAGCTTCAGATAACAATCCAAGTGGTGCTTGTATTTCAGAGTCATTTTGTATATGTGCTGGAAGTGGGTTTTTGTGCAACTATCATTTCTATGGAAAACAAAGCTATTTCCCCTAACAAAATAGGTAATTAATTTCTTGGTGAAATGGTATTTATCTCAGTCCTTTTCTCTGCCCCTTGGCTATTCATCTTTTAAAATGTCATCAGTTTTTCTATCTGTTTTATTAAAATAATACAATAAATAAATTAAAAAATGAATTCGTCATTTAATAAAGCTCTAATTAATTAAGTTGAAACTGAAAAAGCCACAGCTTAAACTGTACCTCCACATGTTATCATTAAATTACCTGCTCTAAATATTGAATAAGACAGAACAAAGCAAGAGCAGTGCATATTATTCCGTCAATCAACTTACACCAACGCAGCTCAGATCCACCCCAGCCACTGTAAATACGTCAGTAAGCATGCAGTGCAGAGATTACCTAACGCTGAGGAGACGCTAAGGAGAGCACAGCGTGCCTTTGGCCAGTGCGGGACTGAGCTGAAGCAGGCATCTAAGGACGTTTCCTTAACTGTCCTTCAGTACTCTTGGGGGCCACGGTGTGTACCTGGAAAATCAGCCGGAATCTTTGTTTCTTTGTTTCTGTTTTCCAGTCTTCCAATTTCAGTTCATGGCCGTGGTGCGTTATCCGGTCGCCTCCCTCCGCAGATTGTATTTTTCTCACCTCTTCTCCATTTCTTACTCTGCACTGTGATTGGGGTTTTTGAAGAAACGAGGTTTTCCTCCCTCTAAGGGTTAGCACCTGTGGATTAGGAGTGCTCCCATAGTAGTGGTTTGAATTCATCCGTCTCACAAACACTTCAGACTGGATCATAGCACCACGGTGAGGGGCTCCAACAGGATTTTGTCTTAGGGGTTTAGCTTTGGGATTTTCTAGTTCAGCAGATGGTAGGGAGTTGTCTCCTTTTCTATCGTAATCTATCTTGAAAAGGCGGTTCTACTACTGTTGCCTTACCTAGCCTTAGTAGCTTCTTATTTGATAGAATGAGTTCTTTCCACAGTCCGGAAGCCATGCTGTGACTCCAGTTAGAAGGGAGCTATTTATGCACTAGGCTAGGTCCAGGTGGTCTTTATGGACACGGAAATCAGAGTGAGACACTGGGAGATGGAGTGGGATGAGGCACTGAAGATTCTAGCATGTAGAATCCTGGCTGTCACTACCCACCTCTGTGCCGAAGAAATCGACTTATTTTTAAAAAAATTATAGGTCTGAGTGCATTATATATAGCAACACATGCTTTTCTCTCTCTCTCTCCCTCCCGCCCCCCAAGCTCTCCCTGGAAACTGAAACCAGGGCCTTGCACACACTAGACAGACACCAGCCCTGATAGGCCAGGTTGATGCTCCTAAGTTGCCTTCGGACGGCACAGTGGTCTTCCTCTTTGCTGTTTGAGAGGATAGTTTTGCCCTCTGAACAGACGGCTGAGAGGCCCAAAGCTTGCTTCTGTGCCTCTGTCTCCATGTGCTCTAGGAATCCTCACCTTGGTATGATTTCTTTCCAAAACGTTGGGGTGGAGGGATGCTGGGGATTGAGACAGGGTTTCTCTGTGTAGCGCTGGCTGTTCTGGAACTCACACTGTAAACCAGACTGGCCTCGAACTCCGAGATCTGCCTGTCTCCGCGTCCTGAGTGCTGGAATAAAGTTGTGTGCCACCACTGCCCAGCTTCAGAAATACTTCTTATAAAAACTGGATTTGTTTGCTGAGGTAAATTTGAGAACCCCCAAAAGTGTCTAAGGTTTTCTTTGTTTACACATATGAAACATTGTCTCCTTGAGTTCATCTCATATGCATCAGTTATTAACGTTTTCTCACAAAACCTGTCTTTAACAATTCCCAGTTTCTTAAAATTGTATTTTTACTAGGGTAAAAAAATTATAATCATTTTATGCTATGGTAATCAGTCTGAGTCGAGAATGTTGTTGGGGTGGGCCGGAATTCTCAGTGATGACATCACTAGTGTTTACCAGATGGAAGGAAGAGAATTACCACGTGACTTCCTCACTTCTTGGTTCGTAGGGACAGATCATTTTTATATTCATTCCCATATTTTACTGCTACGTTTAGAACCGCAAGTTTTTGAAAAGGTTAATAGGAATTGTGGGGCCTTATTGTCATGATGCTTAAGTGATTTCTTTTTCAATAAAGGGTATGTTATTAAGGAGAAAAATGATTTTGCAACCCATGCATTAGGGTTTGCGTGTCCCATCTGTCTTGAGCCCAGGCAATCAATGGAGTAAGTGAAGCCAGTTTATTTCTCGCAGATTTACTAGCGCCGCTGCATAAATAGCCATAATGGAATTGATTTCCTAGGCCGAAGCAGCTCTTATCACACACAAGGCTTTGATGATGACTGTATTATGCGCTGTCTTGGATTTTCCTGGTTAGTCTGGATTTTCCTCCAAACTAAAGTGTCAAAAATTTTCAAGTATTGAAGATACAGTCCTTTACCGTTTGCAAAACTTTTTACTGATCTTGTTTCACGTGTGTTTGTGCGTCATGTGGGGAACATGCCTGTGCGGCTGCTTGTTCCCCTGCACAGGCGTGTGAAGGCCTGAGGAGGACCCAGCGGTCCTGGTCTCTTGCTGAACCTGGTGCATTCTGTTAACCAGCCCTGGGATGCCAGCTCTGCCTGCAGCCATGCATTGTTTTTTTACATGGGTGCGGAGGGGTCCAGCAAGGCTCCTCATACCCATAGCAGCAAGTGATCTTACCACTGAGCCATATCCCCAGCCCTTGATGCTTTAATATCAGCTATGCGTCTTGACTTTTCTGCACCTCAGTAAATTTTTCTGGTTGCCACGGGCATCCTCCTCATGCTCATTTAGAGACACAGAGACTCTCATAGTAGGCCAGTGTCAGTGATTTGTTTTCCAATGTGCGTCTCCAGGACTCAGGCCCATGACTTTATTTTGGCAAGCCTCAGTTTTCTCATCTGAAAAGTAGGTATATAAAAGTCCCTTAAGTGTATAGGTAGCACATGGCAAGGTGCTCAACACAGCCGGTGGATGGGCGTCATGGTTACATTGGCTCCTGGACGATTGTCACAGCTACCGAGTCAAAACATTGCTCATCCCCGGTGGTTTCTCAGAAGCACCGTAGTAACCACTTAGGAAGGGACCTTTTCATTATATGTCTACCTCTTTCTGTCATTGTTCTCCACTCTGTTACAATTGAATAGGGTAAATCAGAGATGAAGTCTAGCTTATTAATTAAAAGCTCCAGCAGATTTTTAAGGTGGTTAATTAATATAAGAAAAAAACAATGGGGCTGGAGAGATGGCTCAGCAGTTAAGAGCATTGACTGTTCTTCCAAAGGTCCTGAGTTCAATTCCCAGCAACCACATGGTGGCTCACAACCATCTGTAATGAGGTCTGGTGCCCTCTTCTGGCCTGCAGGCATACACACAGACAGAATATTGTATACATAATAAATAAATATTTTTTTAAAAAAAAGAAAGAAAAAAACGACCTATCACCTGGACTCCCCCCAGCTCTAGAAAACCTTTAGGGAAATGGTGTTCCCCACAGTGCCCTAAGAGCTCCTGAGGGCTGTGTTCTATTGCTGCTCTGGTTGTAAGGACTAGAAGGCTTTCCTTCTACCTCAGAGCCTTTACCCCCACGTTCTCCTGCCCAGAGCAGTGGCCTGTGCCTAGGTCCGTCACCTCCCCAGCCCCGTGCAACCATGAGGACCTCAAACCTTCTGGGTCTTAGTTGAAGCCAGAGTCTGCATAAAAATAGCTTGCTGCTTTTGTGGAAATGTCGGTATGCCATGTTAACTGTAATTCCTCCAAATTTTTTCAAGTGTCGACTTGTGTTTTAAGCCAAGCAGATGACAAAAATTTACCTGTAGGCTAGCTTAATCAGATTTTACCCCAGTCAGAGACTTAGCAAAAGAAATAAACGTCCTTCATGAACACGGCTTTCCAAATCCATCAAAAAAAAAAAAGTGCCCCAGAGCCAACAACGACGGGAAAAAGAGAGAGAAAATGGCTAAATGATTATCCAGGAAATGTGTGTGCTCATCTTTAAGACAAGGCCAGGGGTTGGGAAAGAAGGCACTTTTTTGTGTGTCTCAGTGAGTAATTTTCCTTGTTATAATAAAAAATCACATCACTTGTTGGAAATCTGGAGTGTGTCGCTTGCTCCGGGCAAATGTGTCTTCTCATGATTATTTACTCCACAGATCTTTGGAAATGGGCTATGCGTGAATCAGCCCTGCCTGCATGTAAGACTTGAAAAATATCCTTTAGGGTTCCTAGGAATCACAGCAGCCATTAATTACGAAGGGGATGAGGCAGTGGTTTACTGGAAGTTGGAATCTCCATGTTCTTTGTTCTAAGGAGGAGAAAGGCATCTTGTGCAGAAAAAAAGATTTTTGGAAATATTTCTGTGACGGGCAGATATCTCGGTCATTAAAGTGCTTGCTGAGTAACACGAAGGTCTAATTTTTGGATCTGCCATACCCAAGGCTGGGCATGGCTGGGCATAACTGGAATCCTCTTGAGAGGTGGAGACAGGAGGATTCCAAATGGGTGAGTCACCACTAGTGAGAGACCCTGTTGCAAAAGACAAGTTGTAGAGCAGCAGGGGAAACACCCTGTGTCAACATCTGGTCTCCAGCTGCACCCACACAAAAATGCCCCTTTAATATTATCCAAAAACAGACAGTTTTTGTTAATATAAAAAAAAAAAAAACCTTTTCCAAAATGATCTTTCTGTGGTGACATCCACATTACACAGGAAAATTTTTTTGTTTTTTTGGAAACCGTACACTGATTACCACCTATACATTTTTAATAGTTTAATCTGTCATATTCTTGAAGAGGAAGGATTTTGATTCCAAACAAAACTGAAATGCATGACCAAACACGTTATGAAATGCGCGGTTTTTCATCAAATCCTGTCGTTAATTTTGCCAGGAGGAAGTCGCGTCGATTAAGCTAGGAGCCAGAGCTTGCTCTGATATTCATGTCACTCCTATCCTCCTCAAGCCTCACCACCATGTTGGGCATGCTCTGTGGATAGCCAAAGAAATTTCAGGTCACGCTCTGAAGGCAAAATCCAGTCATCTTTCCTGGCACTTCTACGCAGACAACAAGGAAGAGAAGTCAGCTTAAAAATCAACAGCTTGGTTACAAAGACCCAGAAGTGTCTTACAGAGCACGGGTCCAGATGTGGGCAGAAGCAAACAGCAGCCTTGTCTTATGGTGTCCAGTTCCTTTGGTGTCTTCACGTTGCCTCCTGCTCTGTATGCTCTGCCGTTAGTAGGTCAGGTGTCTGATCCATCCAATGTGTACCTGTAGGGACGGGGCTCACACTGGGCTCTTTATATTTAATATTGAAGGCCCTGGAAGTATCTGGTCCATAGAGTATAGAACAAGGGTGTCAGTCACAGGCTTAGAGCTGTGTGGCTGTTACCAGAAGAGAAGACACGGGGAAGGTTCCCAACACATACCCTCGCTCATCCAAGGAGAATTTTTCATTATTGCTTCTAGAATGCCACCTCCACACTGGGTCAGCATCAGTCTCAGAGATTACAGAGCTTCCTTTTAACTTCAGGATGGCCTGTTGCCTGAAGCCAGGCCCAAAGAGTCCCTTCCGATACACCATTCACGTCTTTCTCACAGGCTTGTCTCACGGTTTTCACAGGTTTCAGGGTTGCCTCCAAGAACTGAAAAGCGTATGCATTTTTAAAGACACACTCATTATTAGAAGGTAACGGATGGTGTCCCCTAGCACACCCCCAAAAATGCCTAGAGCACTAGCTGCTAGTTATGAACGAGTCAGGACTAGCAGCATGTCCTCTGAAGAGACGCTTGGGCTGTTTATTTATTAATTTATCCCTCTCTGTTGGAAAGCTTACCATCTGGATGCTGTCCACATTTTAAAAACACATAAATTAAAACCCATGGCAAATTGGCTTCTCCGTGGGTGACCTTCAAGCCTCCTGTGATCACAGCCGGCCATCTCCGTTCTGGCTAGGCTGGAATGTGGGAGAAGAAAGAGAACCATGTTCTCTGCTCGTCTTCATTCGGTGGGCTCAGGGCTTCTTTTCCGAGGCCTTGCATCTGCTTTAAACTTTGTATCATAAATGATAATAAAATGTGAATTACGACTCCATGCAAGAATACATTCCCAAAATAATGTGGTGCATTTCCTATTGTCTGGCCGTCTCCCACCTGTCACCAGGCATTGTCCAACCTAATTTTCCAACTTGCATTTTCTGGCTGTGGTTGAATGACTTCATAAATTGCTTTCATGATCGTCCCCATGTTCTATTAAAGGAGATGGGTTTGATGAACAAATATATTGTTTACAATTTGCCACTATCTTTCACATACCCTGAGTTAACTCAAGTTTTAAATTGCATAAGGCTTTGAGTGAAATCCAAGCCTAAGCAGGTATGTTTATGAAGATGTAGTCTATATGTGCATATAATTTTTCAGTGATGAAAACATTTTCCAGTGTTTTTCCCTTTGACTTTTCTGCACTTTTAAAATGAAAGTTTTAATGACAGACTTTCAAAGGAAATAAAATCTGCATAAATTGTTGGGGACCAGGGGAAACCTTTTTGATGCTGGCATGTATCTTGTGTCTAAGGTCCGCCTATCAAATTTCTCATAAATTTGTTGTTTCCACACAAATGATTTATTGTAATTGAAATATTGCTAAGTAAGTTTTAGACATAAGGAAGAAGACAGTATATACATACGACTAATTAGTATTTTTAATAGATGATGCAGCATTTCTAAAAACTTGAAGTTACAGCCTGGGGATTTATGGTAGAATGTGTGGTTAAATAGGTATTAGTCAGCTTGTGCCTGCTCCTTAATTACGGGTAAAGGGAATCAGGCTTTTACTGGAAATGTCACCAGTGATCAATCAGTTGATCAGCAAGGGACGGTTGCCGAGGAGGGGCCCTTGGAGTGGAAGAGGACTCATAAATCATGGCATGGGGATGAGGGAGCACTCTTAATGAGCAACAAGCAACATGAAATGAAGAATTGGGTTGCAGACAAGTCTGAGGATATGCTAGGAGTCTCAATTAAGGGATTAGTTGTGGAAAAACCTGCACAAGGAAAGGAATTGCTCTTGACTATATTTGGAATGATGGTTGATTCACCTCTGGAGTGGACAGGGAACTTGAGGTGACCCAGCCTCTGCGACAGCAGCTAGCCAACAAGTAGGGATTGAGGACTGCTGCATCCCAGTCCCTGTGCCAGCAAGTGACTTAGGTTACCCTGGAAAATGACTTGGTGACAAACCTATCAAGCATGGAAGCTGGGGCAGTACTTCTGAGGAGGACCTCTGAGTTCCCTCAAGCATGGAAGACACGGAGGAGATGGGTGGAAGATTGTGATAGAAGAGACCTAAGGAGAGGGTCTCAGGAAACTCTGGGTCACAGCTAAGGGAGACACTAAGGCATATGAAGTACCGACCAGATGGCTAAGGGCAGAGTGACGTCAGCGTCAGCTTGGCCTCACCAAGTAGATGGCCAGAAAGATAGACAAGCCTCACTACACTGATAAGCTAAGATTTTGTTACCCTAAGGGGAATGAGAATCCATTCAAACATCCTGAAATGGGAATTGACACATTTAGGATCTGTGTCTTCAAAGATAAGTGAGTAGCAATGTGGACACTGGGAGAGTTTCAAGAGGCCTGCCACCCAGTGTGACCTTGGGAGGCTCAGGAAACAGTACAGCGGAGGGAAGCTTGTTGTTCTATACCTCACTGGAGGCTTGGCCGGGCAGTACATTGGCAATGAACAATGCAGACAGAGGCTGTCGAGGCTTTGGGTTAATGCAACTGGGATCTTGGTGGTGCTGTGTTGAGAAGGTGAGCATTGATTGAAAGTCCTGGGTGAGAATACGAATTCTGTCTACTTACATCTGGCGACTGGGTCTCACTATACAATTCTGGCTGTCCTGGAATTCACCATGTAGACCTGGCTGCCCTTGAACTCACAGAGCTCTGCCTGCCTCTGCTTCTCAATTGCTAGGATGAAAGGCGTGTGCCACTATACCAGGCTGGATTCTGCTTTTCACATCCATGGTGTGTGCATTTGGGGAAGTGCGGGAAAATCATGATTCCGGTAGACCTGCCTTTCCTTGGACAGAGTAGAAACGCCGGAGGCCGGGTGGGGGTAGGTTTCACCATGTCCTGACCCTCTGGAGAGAACTGAAGGGGAACTGACATGGAGTAGCCGAGGAACAGAGGCGTAGAGCACCCTCCAGGCCACTGGGGAGAAGGATCAAAGTGGAAAACAGCCTAGTAGAAAGCTTCCCGGTGACCTCTGCCTAATCAGTTGCTTTCATTGAATCTGTGCAGATTTGCGTAAACATATCCAACCTACCGCTTGGCAAACAAGTCTAATGACGTGGTGTAGAATTGCAGGCAACTCCAGAGAGCGTCCAGGGCTGAACTGGTAGCCTCAAGCTGAGCCTCTGAGGCCGGAAAAGACGGAAGCAACTGGATTTTAGTAAAGAACATTCCATTTCTGCAAAAGTATCAGAGGAAGGAGGGAAGCCGCAAATCTGATTTAGTGAAGATGTTGTGCCTGACAGTGGGATTTACGCCTTGGTTATAAATTTTCCCGCGATAGAGACCAAACTGCAGCGAAAGTTAAATTTCACCTATATCTCATTCAGCGCCTAACGTGATTTAAATGACAAGATTTCAGAAGTGACATGTAGCCTTGGATCTAAATATATTTTTTTTATGGTGGGAAATTTTAATTTCAGATCAGTGAAAAATCATGACGCCTCCTCATGGGTAAGAGACTTCAAGAGCAGAGTTTTCAGCTGGTACAGATGGTTTTGTCAGGCAAAACTATTCATGCTGAGGGGGATCCGATGGCAAAATTTGCACAGGCTTTGTCTATCAAGTCATTCCGTCACAATAATATTGAAATGGATGAGTGGCTGGCCTAGTTCTGAGATGGAGACATGATGAGTTCATCTTGTTGTAATCGCACAAAGGTTGTTCAGTTTGCCTGACACGCTGGCGTGGGTGTACCGTGAGGCTGTGATATGTGCGTGCCCTCATGGCTGCCTGCTCTCCCAGTCAGTTGCATCTGGAGATTTTCTTCCCCACGTCTTGTCTGCTCCAGCACCGCTGATCTCCTTCTTTCGAAGGCTTTGCCGCTTTCTTCCTCTGGACTCCACTCCCAGCTTGTCCTTCCTCTGAGAAGCTGCCCTCTTCTATGTGACAACGCGAAGACTTCCCCCATTGCAAGTGTGCAAATTCACGAGAAAAGACAGGAGGAAGAATGAGCTTGCCATGTCTCATCCACATGAGTTCAGGTGTTCTAGAGGTCTCCGATCCCTTGGCATTGGAGTTACAGGTGGTTCTGAGACACCTGATCAGGGTGATGGGATTTGAATCCAGGTCCTTTGCAAGAGCAGTGTGTGCGTTCCTATCTCCTGAGGCGTCTTTCCAGCCCCTTGGCAACTCTTCTGGAGTGTCCAGAAACCCTTGTTAGCTGGTGATTTTCATGAGGACATTAATTTCAGTTAATATTATTTTCAGAGGCCGCTTCATGTGTGTGCCACACATATCCCTCTTATTGAAGTTGATTATTATAGTGTGTGTGTGTGTGTGTGTGTGTGTGTGTGTGTGTGTGTGTGTTCATGCTGTGGATTGTGGGCATACATATCATGGCACGCATGGAAGTTAGAGGAAGACTTTATGTGGTCAGCTTTCTCCTTCCACCTTTCCTCGGGTTCTGGGGATTAAACTCCTTCTGGCAGGTGTGTGTGGCAAGGGACTTGGCTGTCTGAGACCTCTTGCAATTTCCAATTTCTTTTTTAAATTTTTCTTATTTATCTGTGTGGGTAGTTTGCCTGCATGTTCATATGTGTGCCACGCCACTTACATGCCTTGAGCCTGCGGAGGAAAGAAAAGGGTCTCCCCTGGAACTAGAGTAAGGCAGCTTGTGAGAGTTAGGAATCCCAGGGCCTCTGGAGGAGCAGCCAGTGATCATAATCGCGGAACCATGTCTCCAGCCCCATCCAGATGTTTTTAATTCTCACAGGGGTTCTTAGTTAACAGTTTGCTCTGTGCTTGTCATACAGGGAAGCTGAGGCACAAAGTGATTCTTTACAAAAATTTTTTACAATACATGGAAATTAACCCATACCCTCTGGGATGTGTGATTGTTGTGTTTTCCTGCCTCCGCCTCCCCAGTGCTGGGATTAGAGGTGTGTGTCGCCATGTCACACCTGGGAGGTTCTTCAAAGGGAGCAGCCATTGCTGTGTTTGCTTCTGCTGATGGTCTGTCCTGCAGGCCCTTCCTTTGTGTTCTTCCTGGCTTGTCGGTTCGTCGTCCTTCAAGGTGTATGTCCATTAGAATTCACAGCAGCTGTCCTGTCGGATGACAAGAACATAGGAGTGATGGCGTAGAAGTCAGCGTCCGCACACTCCAAGAAAGTTTCAGCACACGGACAGTGGCCGAAGAAATCCATGCATGATTCAAACGTAAATAAAATCTAAGCCGTGGCTTTGATGGGTTTTTCATGCGAGGCCCTGCAGTCGTCTTGGCTGCCACTGCAGCCAGCCGCTCTAGGGCCAGTTCGATAAATGTAACGGGAGCTACCTCACTCTATTACTTTTGAATTAACTAGGTCCACGTGGCTGTCCTCATCCGCGGCTCCTCCTTGGGGAACAGGACTGCGCCACATCGATTCGGACGGTGGTTGAGAATATTAAGTGTTTGGAGACAGGACAGGCGCCTGCAGTGGGGTCCTCATCATAGGCAGACGTCTATGCTTTGGGGGAAGTTAGCCTCGCTGGGCCAGGAACAACCTACCTGCACACCACATCCCTCCATTTAAAGTTTATCTGTGAGCCCCGTGAGTATTGAGACTCTTTCTGTGGCTCCACAGTGGTACATGCTTTAGACTCCATTTGTGGCCTTTTCTCTGAGCAAGACCCTCTCTGAGAAGTTGACCCTGGTGATCTGGCTCCGCTCGTGCCCCAGAAACCTTGACATCATCTGCCAGGGAGGGACCTTACTGCGTTAAAGCCACCTAGGAAGGCTGTGGTTCAGCCGCTCTGTCCTGAGAAATGAATATGATGGGCTGGGGCTGAGGAGGTGTGCAGATCCTTCAGGGCCATTTCCGAGAGCGTGTACCACCAGTGCACCACCGTGTCCCTGGGCAACGTGATTGATTGAGTTTACCTTCGTTGGTCTCATTTGTTTGTTTTTGGGCCTTTCTTCACTTCCCCATCGACTATTTTAAAAATACAGCTAGAGCTGTTCAGCCCAGTCCCTGCTCGCTCTCTCTCTCTCTGAAGTCCTTTATTACTGCAAAGTGACATATGGGAAACCTTGCCACTGACATTCATAGACTTATAATCCAACTCCTTCAATTGCTTTATTAATGCTTTGGCTCTCAGCGTAAAAGCCAGCACATTGGAAACCGCAGAAAATTTCTGATTATGACAGTGACATCTATCATATTCCCTAATGGAGAAGCTGTAGCTTCTAGCTGGAAAGTTGGCGGGTACATCCACTGCGAGATTCTTCATCTTGGATGCGGTCCTAGTATCCTCTCGGGATCTGGATCATACTTAAACTTCAGACAGATGTAGGCCTAGGTCCAGCCATTTGGAGGGACATTGTTAGTTCTTACCCGTAGATTTTATGAGTGAGGAATTAATGTCATGTTAATTCAATGATATATCCACCCTACCAGATGCTATCTTTATGCTGGACATTGCTATATATACAGAAAAAAATACCTTCTGCACATGTTCTTTGCTAGATATTTTCTGTCTAGCAAAAGGGTAGTGGGTTGGCTCACTACATGGCTGAGAAAGCGAAGAGTGCTTTGGAAGAGGACAGTCTTCATTGAGGGAAATCATTTGAACTCTGTATTTTGCTACAGAGGTATAGTTTACCAGGTTCATTGCTAGACATTTAAGCTAAGCTTCTATTTAGTGATTTCTTTAGTTTTAGAAACCCCCCCCCCTGCAAAATGAATTCCATGTTAAAATAAACAATCATACCAGGCCTTTAATCCCAGCAGGCACAGGGAGGTAGAGGCATAGTCAGAGCCAGCCTGGACTATATAATGAGCTCCAGACACCCAGGTCTGCAGAATGAGACCCTGTCTTGGAAAAAAACAATTAAGAAAGGAAAGGGAAAAAGGAAAAAAAGACAAAAAACCATAAACTCTCCACGCGGTGGTAGCACACACTTGAGTCCTAGCACTGCCAAGGAAAAGGAAGGTGGACCTCTGAGTGCCAGAACAGCCAAGACTATACAAACAAACTCTGTCTTGGAGAACGAAAAGATAGATAGATAAGAACTAAAAAAAAAAAAACAAATTGAAATAATCTTAAGGAGAGCAAAGCAATCCCCATGATTCTAACTAAAAATGTATCCTCACCTTCTTTTGGCTTTGGGTTTTCTTTCCTTGTGTCCCCACACTATCATTATTTGGGGAGACGGGCCAGCACTTCCACCTGTCCTTACTACCATAAAGAATGGAAGGGATCAGAATCTGCAGATGTTCAGGAATTCAGCAGTTAGGCGACCTCCCACAGGCTCACTCCTGCCTTGTTTGCCTTGTGTTCAGTGGGTCCTGATTCCGCTTTAACAGTTCCTCTATGCACGCAGCTTCCTGGGAATAGGGGTGGGGAGATAAAACTGTCCCTAGAGCAATTTTACTGAGATTTTGTTCCAGAAAGGAACGGTATAAATAAACATCAAGAAAAGCAGTTGCTAAAGCTGTGTGCTCCAGAACAAGCCGGAAGACAAATGCTGGGTAATTTGTACCCTGCTCTGATTAAATGGCCTCCAGGGCACACTCCATTGCGCTTTGTTGTGGCTGGGAATGACACACGCGTGTGCACGGCTCTGTACTGAGATAACTCAGGCCGGGTTGTCAGGGCTGCTTCTCCACCCTCAGCCCTGCCGTCCAGGGTGCCCTTAATGCAGAGCCAGGGTGAGGTGTTAGTCAATGACATTATCTCTGTGCATGTTTTATCTTCCCTGGGACCTTATCAGCTAAGTGCTCGGTTTTTTATCTGCAGCCTACAGATATGGAGAGTTGGACCTGGGGTGATTACATTAGTGATACCAGGTATGTGGAGCCCCCAGCCAGGGAAAGGGCGGAACTGGTACGGATGGACCCCAGCACTCCAGCCTAGGAGGTACACATCCCTACACTAAGATTTATACGGTTAAATTGTTTCTGTTGACTTTACTGACTTACTGTAAGACCTTTGGGGCTTTCTTCACTCTTCCGCTTTCAGTACGCATCCCCCTTTTGTTTTCTGGGAGTTGAACCAAGGACACTGCCTGCTGGGCAGCCTTTCAGGGCAGCCTTCCTTTCCTGAGTACACGCCTTGCATAACTTCTGGGTGGGTTGGCTTCTCCAGCCCTCACATCTACCCCTGCCTTCTCATGTGTCCTGTATGGCAGATCTCTGGGCCCTGTGTACTCCCTGCCAGACAGTCAGGGTGTCTGTAGATGTTCCCAGACAGAGAAGAATGGATTCACCCCTGCTTAAGGGCTTATGTTCTATACTCTGAGGTGGTTTGTATCTGCTGTTGGTGTTAAAATTGTGGCTCGAATCATCATTATTCTGTTAGTGTGCCCAGACTGCTGCAATAATAGGATTTTATTTCTCTGTGGTTCCGGAAGTTGGAAAGTATCCAGAGCTGGTATGTAGGTATCCCTGTGAGGTATCTTCTCCACTCTATACAGGCATGGAGAAAGTGGGCTTTCCTGCCTCTCCATGGAAGGTTAAAAATTGCATTGTAAGGGCTCCACATACATATCCAACAGAAAGGCCTCTTTCTCGATGCCTTGTAGTTTGGGCTTCAATATCTAAATGAGGGAAGGGACGTAAGCATTCATTCCACAATTTGGAAATTTGGAGAATAAAGGAAAATAATCAGATACGCCTGTTTGCTCCTGGTCCAGTTCTCGGCAGTCTGAAACCTTTGTGCAGCCCACTTCGTGAACCGTTCGTTATCCGCATCGTGGGATGAACTTGAAACCATATGAAATAATCTCTCTCAAGACGTCTCTTTTTTATTTAACAGGAAAGAACTTTTTATTTCTTCTTCTGTTTCCTCTATAATCTCTCTGTATGGTGCCTAAGTGGGTGACGTGTAGGCACATTCATGATTAGAAAGATGAACTCAGTCTGTGGTGGGTACAGCAGACCCGCTGCAATCGATCCAGTCAGCAGTCACACACTCTTTCTTCCTCTTTCTCTCTTTTCTTTTTGTGCCATTTAATCAAACCCAGGACCCCATGCATGTCAAGCAAGGATTCGGCAGATCTTAAAACATTGTAAAGCCTCTAAGAAATGCTTGCTTGCCATCTCTGGTATCAGCGAAGTGTCCACATGCAGTAGGAGCCAGAAGAAAAAAATCTCTTTTTCTTACAACATGGTAGGCACCAAGTGAGAAGTGCTTTCTACAAAAACTTTCGAATGTTTTCCTGTTGATAGGTGTTTCTACGGTTTCCACCTTGTAATGACAACGCATGTCGTCTTCGTCAGTTTGAACCTAAGACTTCAGTTTTGGGTAGATCTAAAGAGAATTTGTGTGTGGAATTATTGCTTGTCATTGGTAGGTGTTAAACTAATAGCCGATTGGTTTAAACTGTGTATTAAACTTAACAGTGGTGTTTGGCTGGGTAGTTTCTATTTGTGGTTCTACCTCTCAGGAATCAAAGGCAAGAGGATTACAATTTGAAGCCAGCCTGGGCCACATAGGTCAGCCCATGTACCAGAAAGGGTGTAATGGGGGTGGGAAATCAGCCACGTATGAGTGACTGCCGCTAATTGGTTCTACCTCAGCCTCATAGGGTCGTGTCTAAGGCGAGCTCGGCTCCAGACACTTGGTGTTTGTTCTGTAATATTTACAGCCCTTCTCCCTGTCTCCTACCCAGCATTATAGTGTATGTAATACACTCATCACTACGCATGTTTAATACAAAATATCTTCTCAACTTGCAAGTGACTCTGTGTTAAGACATTCACTGAGCAGTCTTGACATTAAGTAGATTTAATGAGAAAGTGTTGGCTTCTGATGGGTCTCAGCATTATGTGTTTTGTATAGGTAGTTACTTTAGCAGCCGGCAAACCAAAGCTCGACGTCTTTAATATTTAAAAAATTGTCTTTTAGCTGCTTGGTGCATCTGCGTTTAAAACATAGTATAAGGATTCCTCTCCATTTCAAAAGACTCTTCCTAACGAACATAAGAGGAGAAAGCATTTTCATTTTATCAACATATTTATATTTCACACACCAACTAGATTCTGAGTTCCACAAATTGGAGACAGTTTTCCCCCTGAACAGCAGTTTGAATGCCTTGCAAGACACTGGATCACAAGACTCCCTTGAAGAAATGTATTTATCCAAGATTTCGCACCTGTGGGGACTAGTCCAGCCCTAATGATGAAGATGTATAATGCCATGTCCTATTAACCCTCTGAGACCTTACTGAAACATCAGCCCAGCTTCAAAGGCCTGAATCGAACTCAGATGTGGTGCTTATGAACAGCGTCTTTAGCACAACACAGCAGGGATGTAAAGGGGGGTTGGTTGGCAAGAAATCAGGATTGTGCTTTGAAACTGGCATGGCCTAGATAGGCACAGGTTTAAACACTTGGCTCCCAAGTCAAGGCAATATTGTAGCAGACCTCGGGAACATCAGGAGGTGGGGCTTTCCTGACAGAAATGGATCGCTAGGGGAGACTTTAAAAGTCGTTTCAAAGCCCTGATTCCTCACCCTGTAGTTTCTGGTTCACTGGGATGTGAGGAGCCTCTGTCCCATGCTCCAGTCACGATAAACTCTCCCCATCCTGCCATGCTCTGCAGACAGAGGCCCTCAGAAACTGGGAACCAGAATAAATTAATATTCTTTCTTTCCTTCCTTCCTTTTTTTCTTTTTGAGGCTATCTCTCTAGATAGCCCTGGCTGTCCTTGAACTCACTCTATAGAGCAGGATGGACTTGAACTCAGATTTCTGTGTACTTCTAGCTTCCCAGGGTGCTGGGGCATGTTGTCACAACAATACAAGAGTAACTGATACCATCTGAGACACCAGCCTGGTCTACAAGAGTTCCAGGACAGGCTCCAAGAGAAACCCTGTCTCGAAACACCAAAAGAAAACAGAAAAAAGAAAATAGTTGCTCTGGAGACTTAGAGGCTTCACTGCATGCCAGATTTGCTAAATCTGGACGATGGGTTCTTGTTTCTGCCCATGTTTTGGCATACTGTCCACGTTCAGTCAGGACTGGTAGCCTGATTGGATGATGGTGTTTTCGTTGTGTACCTCAGAACCTCTTCAGGAGTCGGGATAGGGTTGGTGCTGTCATGTGTATCTTTTGAAAGAATCAAATCATTGACTTACATGCAGTTGACCCCACATAGCACACATAAGTTTCTTGTTGAGGGTACTTCGTAGGGCCTATGTTTGTGGTTGAGTGACTGGTGTTAAGGCTGTCTGTCCAGCTGTTCAGATTCACCTGTCTGAAGAGTCAGACCTGAAGAGAAACAGAACTCAACTTCTTATTCTATTTCATTTCATCATACAAAAATCCCTCAGCAAATACATGTTTTGCATGAGGTTTCTCAATTTATGCTGTAGAATCAGTTCTGAAGAGACAAGCCTGTGTCTTGCTCTCCAGATTAAATGTTCTTTATTTTGGTGTCTTTTCCATCACTGTAGACAGTCGTTCTCAGTCTGTATGTCACAACCCCTTTGGGGGTCAAATGACCCTTTCATAGTGGTCACATATCAGCTATGCTGTGTATCAGATACTCACTTTACAGTTCATAACAGGAGCAAATTTGCAGTTATGAAATAGCAACAAAAATAGTTTTATGGTTGGGGGTCACCACAACATGAGGAACTGTATTAAAGGGTCACAGTATTAGGATAGTGGAGAACACCACTGTGTGTAACATAAGGGGGCCTGCTTGTTGGGGTATCTGTCCCGCCCAGTACCCCACAGCCGGCAAGCCCCAAAGAAAATCACACAGAGTCTATATTAGGTTATAAACTGATTGGCCCATTAGCTCAGGCTACTTATTAGCTCTTATAACTTATGTTAGCCCATTATTTTTATCTATGTTAGCCACACGGCTCAGTACCTTTCTCAGTGGGGCAACTTACATCTTGGCTCTTCGGTGGTCTGGGCAGAACTGGGAGGAATGGGCTTCCTTCTTCCCAGAATACTCCTGTCCTCTTTGCTCCACCTCTACTTTCTGTCTGGTTTTCCTGCCTATACTTCCTGCTTGACCAGTCAGCATTTATTTAAAATATGATTGACAGAATACAGACAATTCTCCTGCACCAGCTGTGGAACCTTTTAGATGATAAAATAAGGATGAGGAGAGCTCTTCCTTCCTGCCTTTCTCCCTCCCTCCCTCCTCTCGATAAGCTCTGGGTGTGTGGTGTGTGTGCACTTGTGAATGCACATCACGGCTGCAGATATCTGCATCAGATTTCCCGGAGCTGGAGTTACAGTCAGTTGTGAGCCATCTGATGTGGATGCTGGGAACTACGTTCTAGACCTTTGCAAGAGTGTTTCTCCAGCCCATATCCTCTATCTTTAAAGGGCAGATAAAATAACATTCTTGCATCTAAGCTCTCCTTATCCCTCTTTTCCCTTCTCTATTCATCCATCCATTCATCCATTTATCCATCTCTATCAGTCCATCTATGTATCCATCCTTCCATCCGTCCGTCCATCCATCCATCCATCCATTCATCCATCCATCTTTTTTCCCTCCCACCTCCCCTCTCTTTCTCTGCTCCTCCCTCCTCCCTTCTCTTCCTCCTCCCCTCCCTCCTCCTTCATTCTCTTTCTCTTTCCTATTAATTATTCAGTATTCAGGGTAGTATATCTTGTTCTTTAAAATTAGGTCATATTGGTTTAGCTGTGAAGAATAAGCATTTGCTGTGGGTCAGATATTTTTTCTTTGTTTTTCTGAAGTTTTGTTGCTTCAGTGATTGGACCAAATTAGTCTTTCTTAGATTCCAAAAAAAAAGACTAGAAAACCCAAACTTTATCAAAAAAGTGTTGCAATCTTGTTAGTCAAGAATAAAATCCTTAACGAAAAAAAAGAAGGAATTTGAGCTCCATAATCCCAGAACTTCATAGTCAGGAATAGGTGGATCCCTGAATCTCCCGGATCAGGCAGCGTAACCTACTTGCAAGTTCCAGGCCAGTGAGTGATCACATTTCACAAATATAACACCTATGGCTGTACATAAGGAATGGTGTCTGATAGTGTCCTCTGGCTTCCTTGTGTGTGCGTACGTGCTGACTTTGGACATGAATGCACACGGGCACACACACACACACACACACACACACACACACACACAGAGTTGTTGGAGTTTGAAATCATGCTAAGAGATCATTAGGTCAGCTCATCACAAGATGGTCATGGCTTCGTGCAGGTCCATAGTGATTATGAACTAAAACAAACACAGAATGTGAAGTCGGTGGTAGTTTTCAGTTCTTGAGCTGGGTATTTGGAGGATAGGCTTTGCTCCTAATAGGTACCACTTTCTACCCAACCACCACCCCTTCCTGTCTCTTCAGAGCACACATCCTTGAGCACCATGGTTTCAGTGTAGAGAAAAGCTACGGGGTCTCAGCTTTGCCTCTTCCCAAGCTAGATGGCGTTCAACAACACATCTGACCTCTCGTTATTTTTCTGTCTTTACCACTGACTTAACCAGTGATGCTTCCCTCTTGTGATTCCCGCTGTGCAATTAAAGGAGCTATTGCACTCAAACAGATAGTCCATGGTCTGGCATAGTAAATACAACTGAATCCTTAGCTGTGGCTATTAATAGGAAATAAAAATAATCAATAACATATGCAGTGCAGTATGTTGCCATCCTTTTTAATATCCTTCTGATCTCAGATGTCATCGCTGAGCCCAAATGCCAGCTCTTCCATTAAGCGGTCCCTCTTCCCCATTGGAATTAATTATCCTTCTGTATTCTTATTTACTCTTTCCTGTGTGTTTATTATAGCCCTTAATACTTAATGGATTTTATTATGTAAGTTCTGGAAACTTGGGGCCATTTCTCACCCATCCTTTTAATCCAGCCTGAACATAGTAATCATTTTAAATTGAACAGTATAATGATGGAGGAGAGGCTAAAAATAGGTGACCCTGGGCGAAGTGTTTTAATCTGCTTTTATTGTAAGAATGGAGAGTGGCGGGGCTACAGGGTTCGGTACCCATCATCGTAGTCTCAGAATCCTTTCCGACTGTAGCTGTGCACCGGAAAGTGGGCTAAGATGTGAGGTGTTTTTCATGTGTCGCACACTCTGTCTTAGGTCGAGTATCCGTTATCCAATTCACATAGAAGTTTCCCCAGATGGAAAGCCTTGAATTATTTATGCAGTGTTTATCTCTGAGTTTACTTCCCATCACAACCAATTAAGGCTATTTGGTTTCATTAAAAATAGCATTTTCTCATTTGGGAAAACATTTATCTGAAGGAAATTTAAATTTACCCACTTAGAGGCTCCAAAGCTGGTGATGAGCTAGCTGCACAGGCCTAAGCCAAAAAACAGAAATGGAAACCCGAGCTGATTTCTCTTTACTGGACATTTTTTCCCCTTTAAAAACCTTCAACATACGTGAACTAGTAAAATCAAGCTTCTTTTTTTTTATCGTCTTTTTATTAACATTCTGCAAATCAAAAACGTACACACCCCACGATTATCCATTCACTTGTCGTCTGGGCTTCCGCCATGACAGATGCCCTTTGGACTCACTGGGATCGCCAGGGCAGTGGACACAGGCTGCATTCACCCTGGGCCAATCATGACTTTGAATACGATGTTCTCAATCTTCTCCTCATGTTCTGATTTCTTCCTTGCTCATGATGCACACTGTTGAACAGTGACGCCACACTTTGCGCTCAGTCTTGCGGGTGATGTTGTTGAAATGAGATTGATCCCATATGATGAACCCAAAAAAATTGTGGTCAGTGATAGGACCAGACAAGACTGGAGCCATTCAGCCTGAATTTCTTAAAAGTGCTCTCAACAGGCAGGCCGTAGAGTCATCACAAAGAGGTGGTCCCCTTCCCAGCCTATGCTCTCTTGCTTCATTCCCTTCCCCAGTTGTCTAGTCAGTGTTCTGTTGCTGTGAAGAGACACCATGACCATGGCAACTCTTATAAAGGAAAGCATTTAATTGGGCCTTGCATACCATTTCAGAGATGTAGTCCTCATGACTGGCACATGGTGGCACACAGGCAAACATGGTGCTGAAGAGGCAGCTGAGAGTTCTCAACCTGTCTCTGCAGGTAGCAGGAAGAGAGTGAACCCCTGGGCCTGGCTTGAGCTTCTGCAACTTCAAAGCTCACCTCTAGTGACACACTTCCTCCAACAAGGTCATTCCTCCGATTGCCACTCCCTGATGACTGTCAGCCTTGGGAGGGGGGCATTCTTTTTCAAACCACTACAGCAGTCAAGTGTGCTGGCTAGGACTTCAATTCCAGTCCTGATTTCACCATGGTGCCTTCTGCTCAGGCTGAGTTTCACCAAATGGCAGCAGTAACTTGGTGTGTGATGAGAGTTTATCTGCACATTCTCTTTTACTCTGCCCTTCGAGGGACCCTTGGTTTCTTACTCATTTCACTTACATGTGTCAATCTACTGTGGCTTTTGTTGATGCTGCTTCTTCTCCGTGGACTAAAACTGCAGAATAAGGTGGAAGAAGAGTTGGGTACCTGTGTATTACCTCCTGAGTTCACAGTAAGCCTCACTAATTCATCACAGAGTCTCCTCCAAATTTGATGGGACTTCCTTATCTTCCCCAAAGGTCAGAACCAAGCAGCCATTCCCAATTAAGTCAACATCTACATGCTAGGTTAAACCTGTTTGCTACCTTCAATTTAAGTTAAGGTCTTCTTTGTCTGCTTTCGGGCTGCGAAATCTTTCTGTCTCTTACTATTTATTGCATGCCGAGGTTTTTAAATCCACCCTTACCTAACCTAGTCACAGTTCTCTGTGCAGAGAAATTGTGTAATCAGGGCAAGAATATTGACATGCCTTTTAATAAGATCTATCCTCAAATGTGGCAGAAGATGTTTTTATTTAAATGGATTGTTTTTGACTTTAATAAATGGATGCTTGAAACGTGCATGCAGAAAGGGGTGCTAATAAAACCTTCTCCCCTTTACTGGACATTTGCAGGGTATGATACGGTGCCCTGAGCTAATTATGAACATGATGTCACTTAATTCTCACCAGCGTGCTAAGTAGGTGATATTACCTTCTGTGTTCCAGAAGATGTAAGTGGGGCGTGGAGAGGGTAATTTGTATATAAGTACGACAGCCGCAGGTGGAATCTATAATGGAGCTCCATCCTTGCCAGGCTTTCAAGCTTCATTTCCAATTTCAGTCATACTCTCTCAGCTTCAAACAGTCTGCCAGCATAACCCCAAATACTCTGTCTCATTGCCCAGTGATGCATTTGCAGGCAGCATCCAGAAGGGGAAGGCAAGCTGTATCCATTAATTCTCATGCCCAAATTCCTATGATTTAAATAGTGTCCCTGAATGCCTTCCTCATAGATCCAGACGTGCATGAAGTCCCAAATGTATATAAGCCTCCTTTCCTCCATTCAGCTGCCACCTTCTAGGTACCGTCCCTCTTCTAAGTCGGTGCTTGGCTGCCAGCTATGACTTCCTCAGATGTATTGTGGAGGACCCCTTCATCCTTTGATAGAAATCATTCCAGCAGAGCTTTGAGTATGTCAGTGCAAGAAGCTTTTCTCATTCACTTCCCTTCCTCACCCCCTCTCCATGTTTTTTAAAAAATACATTTCAGGTTTAGATTTACACGGATGTAAAATAGCCTGCACAGTTATGTAGCCACAGCTTGCTAATTTTACTCATTTTTTTTAAAATGTGCATTAGCAACTCGACACTCCATTAATTACTATATTTCATATTCGGAGGCTCAACTTTCCTTTCTTTCCTCTTAGAAGCCCTGCTGAAAGTAAGACAGTTGCCTCTGCTAAAGTCTCCAAGTGTTTCATGCTAAATGAAGCATGTTAACATAAGTGTTGTTTTATAGAGATAAGGAAATCCTTACTTTACCAATTTTGAAAAACATGTATGTATGTATGTATGTATATACATTAACAAGGAGGCAGTTGATGTTGTTCTTTTCTGAGTTTAAAAAAGGTATCCGTATACCCATAGGAGGCAGTGTCTATAGATGCCCTCCTCCTCGAGAGCAAAAAACAAAAGAAAACAAAACTGTTTAGGTGGGTGATGGGTAATACTGTTATTTAATAATTTGGAAATTTAGAAATATTCGGCTACTATTACTTTGAGTTTTTTCATATAGAAGCAAAAAGTCTAAAATGTATCCATAGTTCTCCAAAGTCATGCTTGGCTACAAAATACATAGAGTGTAGCTAGAAAGCCAAGCCTTCTCCTGGAGTCATGGTGCACACCTTTAATCCCAGCATCCAGGAGGCAGAGGCAGGCGGATCTCTGTGAGTTCAAGGCCAGCCTGGTCCATACAATGAGTTCCAGGCTGGCTAAGGCTGCAAAGAGAGACTGTGCATCAAAATGTAAAGGGCAGGTGTCCTTGTCCTTGCCGTGTTGACCGAGACCGGTGGTGGCTGTTCAGAAGAGCTTCACCTCTTTAGCTGTGTGAAGACACCACAGTGGCCAACAGGAAGGGGAATCATTTCTATTAAACTTTCTTTGTCTTATTACTTACTTCTTAATCGGTGGCACTCCCCCCGCCTCCTTCTTCTCAACCCCCCCCCCCCCCCCCGCTTTTCACTGCTTAAAGATTCCAGAATGGAGGTAAGCTCCATTATTAGCGAAATGTCACTGTCTTTGCAATGTCCGTGTTCTTTGTTTTCCATCTGGAATGACACTGCCAGTCACATTCTGGGCTTGCTCTGCCCCGGTTCTTTATTTGGTCTGTACGGTAAATGTGTTCTACACCCTGTGAAGAACAGAGATGGTCAACGTTGTAATTCAGAATCTGCCCAGGAAAGCACATAATTTTCCTCTAATTAAAGGCGAGGCGGTAAAGGAGTCTGAGATAAGCTGGGACAAGTGGCCTGCTCGTTTCCTGTGCCCCTTTCAAAGGGACACAATATAAAACTGAATGCTTCATGAACTAAATGAGAAGACAGTAAAAGGAAGATAACTTGGAAACAAATTTGAAGTTGATAACCTTGAATTGGAATGAGAAGGTGAAAATCCTACGTGAGTTTTAATAATAAAAGCATATTTTTAAATGACTTTTATTACAACGCCTTCACGTCCTTTAGTTGGCACAGGCCCGTAGCTGTTCCCCGGTGGTTTGGTGTCTGTATAACCAGAGGAAGATATTGCTATACACCTGCTTTAGACTCTACAGGCTTTTGGACTTTTTGAATATCAGTTCTTTGGTAGAATTCTCCATTCCCAAGTAAAGCAATGAGGTGCTCGGCTATTTGGTGTTCTGGATAGAGAAGGGCTTGTTTAGAAATCAGTTTGTTACTTCCTTGTCAGGGGCAAGCATGGCTTTCTGGTTTGGTACGTACATGTCATTGCCCAGGGTTTCTTTTGAGTGGTGCTTGCGGTCCCCTGTGCTCACATACATTTACTCAGTAACTCCCATATTCCATCACATGTAAAGTTTATTGTCTTGCATCTGTTTAAAACAACAGACGCTCAAGCCATCATGTAGAGTGAGCATCTAGGTAAGCTGGAAAGGTTTGGAATGGCGAAACAGGTAGAAAGAAAGTTCTGGAGAATTTGCACATCGCACAGGCCCTGCCATGCTGTCCCTGCCTGGCAGGTCACAGCAAATACAGAAGAGGGCGTGAGGACGTCTGCGCTTTGAGCTGTCGAGTCAAGCGAACTGACGTTGCGCTGGCAAGTCATTTCTAGGTGGGACTATGTAGACTCTCTTCCGGACCTTGAAATCTGTCAAAATGGAGAATTAAGTGGGGGAAGGAAAGTAGAACTAATTTTATCCATGATATAAGTGATACTGGGGGAGTTTCGAAAGCTCCCAGTGGTTTGGGGAGTTAAGATGGCTGGGAGCCTTGACGAGATGCCAAGAGCCTCAGAAACGAGGCAGAATCTCAACAGAGAAATTAATAAAGGGGGATAGTAGGTGAAACTGTAAAATCCGTTCTGGGAAACAGAACATTTGATCCGTGTGGGAGATAAATGTAGGTGTAGGCTAGAAGAAGCTTGTGAGGCCAGCCCGTGCCAGCTTCTAAATAAGGAAATGAAGAAATACGGTTCTATAGTTCTCCCAAGGAACACAACCAATAGAATTTATTAGATCATTTCAAGTCAAGAGACCCCGGATCACATAACTGGAAGGCTGAGAACAAAACCAAGCGGTGATGCAGCCCCAGACCGTGACTGAAGGCCTAGAAGCTTCTCCCATGGCTAGTATGTACCTAATCTGAAGCCTAAAAGCTGAAGTCTGAGGCCTTGGGTGATGGAGTATTGGGAAAATTGCTTTACCTGCTGCAGAACAATCCAGCTCAGAGCAGAGGGTCCAGACTTTTGGTTTCTGTTCCATCTGTGTTCCCACCCTAAGGGAAGTGTCACTATGACACTTAGGCTTAAGGAGCATCCTCTCCATCCATTGGCTGATACACATGCCCGTCATCTCTGTAAACACTCTCATAGACTTGCCCGGAAGTACGCTTTTAACAAGTTCCTAAGATGACCTCAGTCCTGTAGTCAGCAGAGGGAAAAGCACTTCTGTGTGGTCGAAAATCACAGAATCCATCACAAGCAAGGTTAAAAAAAAATACTGTGAGCACATCGTGGGTCACAGAGCTGAAATCCCCAAGGATGCGATAGGCTTGCAGATGTGAGCACTAGTATCGGATGTCAGTGTCTGAGCACATCATGGGTCACAGAACTGAAAACCCCAAGGATGTGATAGGCTTGCAGATGTGAGCCCTAGTACCAGGCATCAGTGTCTGACTCCTTTCCTCCTGCATTGCTCTCAGGCAAGCTCTTGTCTCTGCATTTGCTGGCCACGTCACTATTTAGATCCTCACCCATCCACAGCAGTTCTCGGAAGACCCCTGCTTTTGTCACTGGACGTCTTCAAAGGAACATCCCCTAAAGGGTGGTGCAGGGATTCTTATCTGAGGGGAATCTAGACTTGGTTACCCAACCTGAGTGCAGCCTTGTGATCGGACATTTTCCTCCCAATTGTCCGGACCCAAATAATTGGCTCAGATGCTGAGTATTGCTCATACATACTCACTTGATAGCTCAGACTTGTTACTAGATAACTCTTACACTTAAGTTAACCCTTATTTCTATCTATACTTTGCCACGTGGCTTGGTGCCTTTTCTCAGTATTGCATTCTCATCCAGCTTCTCTGCCTTTCCTGGCCACCCTCTGACTCTGCCCTTCTTCTTCCCAGAATTCTCCTAGTCTGGTTCTCGAACTCAACCTCTTCCTGCCCAGCTATTGGCCCGTAAGCTTTTTATTAGCAAATGAGAGTAATACATATTCACAGTGTACAAAAAGATTGCTCTGCCTTCTGATGCTCCTTACACAGGGCATAGAATTACTTCAGGCCAAACTTGAGGACCATGTCCTCTGCCTTACCTTCCAATTTTTCATTTGGGACATTAATAAAACACTTAATGTTCTCCGCATGTGTTGGTGACAGCAGAGGCTGGGGCCTGGATGTCCTACTCAGCTACCATCTGGGCCCAGATCCAGTCCTTTGAGGTGGTCACCCCACCATCTCCCCTGTCTACAGGGTGGAGCGCAGGCAGGAGCAGCGCTGCAGGATCACTGTGACTCTGGCATCAGTGGGATACCCGAGATGAGTCTCAGCAATGGTCCAGTATTTGTGATGTTTCAGAAACCTTGAACCAGACCAATGATTTGCCGTGTTGAATAGCGTTGAATATTTGCATGCAAAGCTGTCTGGACTATTCATACAATACAAGTTGGAGCTCCTCAGAGTTAGGGACATAAAGTAGAGATTTAGAATTACCTTATTAAACTATGATAATCCTGATATTCTACCTTAGACCCATTCAGCTTTCTTATCTTGGGCTTAGGAATCTATATTTTCTTTATCTGCTCAGATAGGTGAATTTGGACATTGGATAAAATTGCCCTCTTATTTGAGGGAATGCACTAAATCAGTTAGGCTCCAGGGGAAAAGTATATGTTAAGAAGCTAGTTTTATGATATTTTTCAATTGAAAGAAACCATTATTAACATTCAGTGTATTTTTTACAGCTGGAATGCTCAGGTAGCTTGTGAGCCAGAGGAGGTCATGTGTATTGTTTGATATACATTCTGTGGAATGAACAGAATAGCAAAACCTATGTGCATCCCCTGCTTTCGGCATGTTGCAATCAATTGTGTTTTATGTATACTGTTACAGATAAATCTATGTACTAATACTATGTGCGTCACTAAACTACCACTCCCTAAACAGACAAATGGCTCGATCAACATATTTCTTCTTGTTCATTCTTTTGGGGAAAAAAAATCCAAAAAAAAAAAGCTATGTTGGAAGTAATCAAATCTGACATAGGGCAATCATGAAAATTATAAATTATTCATATTATTTAATACATGTTTTTATTATGCCCTGTCATTAACCTTGAAGCTCACCTGAAATTTATTTTGTGTGTTATTACCTGGTTGTAATGTAAATATTAGTGTGCTTCTTTGAAATGTTTTATTACTTTTACCATATCTGATATTCTATTTTTGAGATTAAACATAGTAAACACACTCTGCTAATACCATCGCGTACTTGATTTATCAAGAAACAAAAGTAGAGAGATTGTATGCACATGCAAAAAATTGCAACATTTGAGATGGGCATATTGTGAAGAGTGAATGTGTTACAGGGAAGGAAGGGATGGAGGAAGAGAGGCAGGCATGCACGCGGTCAGGCACATTATTTAGAATTCAGAAGAATTCTAAAGTATGAGCATAAGCCGTACTTTGGTACGTTTGTGTAGCCTTTCGCTCCCTTGTTATTTGACATTAGAAAGAGGAAAGAGGAGCTGGCTGTACAGGTTGCTGTTTCCAGACTTCTCTAAGCAGGCAAAGCCCAGCCCTGTTTAAAAAGGAAAAGGAAAACACCCTAAGAAATAATGATCTATTAGTGTTCGGGTCAAGCCCTAAGGAAAATATCTCACATGTGTTTGTATTGGTAAGTTTTTGTTGTTGCTTTGTTTGCTGGTAGTCAGATTCATTTACATACTACTTTATTAGCATAAAAGAGGGAGACTCCAGAGTAGCCATTGCTCGGTTCTTATCATGCATCAATTTTTAAACTATCCCTAAGTTTCTTCAATCCATTTGCTTTCCCAATTTCAATTCGCTTCGATAAAAGAAATATGTTAGCGTGCATTCAACTAAGTTTGAAAAAAAATTTCCCCCAAGGGTATGTCAAAGTCTTGACAGATAGTTGAGTGTCATTTTTCATGGTTTAATATAGACTGTATTCATATTTATAAATGTAATTGCACTCCAAAGGAAATCAGTAATTTTTAAGCGATTATCTGTATTTTGAACTTCAGTGCCTTGCTTTTAATACATTTAAAACTTCTCTGCCTGGTGCTTAGAATTCCAAATGCATGAATTTGTTTGCTGCGAGAAAGATAAGCATAGCATCTGCCTCACACCTGTGGTGCTGAGGATAAAGGGTCAGCACACTTCGCAGGATCCTCGGGGAACTGTCTGTGCTCTGAGATTTTTCTTCATCTAAATGTAAACTAAACTATGGACTCCTTCCTGTTGCTGCTCTTTCAGGGTCGTGAGTTTCCAACTGGTAGTTGATTCCCTTGACTTTCTAGCTCTGTATCCTAGCTGCCACGTAGTGAGAAGGTTCGTTCACTTTCTCTTAGCACAAGCTACACAGGAGCAAAGTGTTCAGATAGGAAGTGAGCAGCGTGACGAGCTGCACATGTGTGTACATCCATGTAGAAACCATTCAGAACCAGGCGTGCCCGGCCTACTGGCCAACAGAACACTCTAAGATTACAAAAGAGACATCTATTTGCAAGTTCGATTTGTAATTTGTTTGCACCTTTTTCCAGCTTGAATTCTGTGTATGTCAAAGTAGTGGGCTCACCGGACATTAGACCAAAATGTAGAGGAGGGTTTTTTCCTTTTAACACCGTTCATTCCTCATAACACAGAATTCAGTGCCTAGATGGTTGTAGTCTTTTTTTTTTTTCCGACCCTGCTGCCTGTTCATGACCCATGATGGCTGCTGACACTTTCATTGTTGGTACTATGTTAGAGTATTATTCTTGAAAAGTGTACAAGAGAAGCCTAAAATTCCCATAGCTCTCCATGAAAGGAACAAACCTGCTTGGCTGCAGTGTCTCCTGGAGCACCCATGGTAGCAGACAAGCTCCACTGTTGATAAAGCACTGTTAGAAATAATTAGTCCGTGTTTCCATCTGGCTTTCACTTGATCTTTATTGATCATTTATTTAGAAGAGTTTGCCCACGTTACTGTCTCTAGACCCATTTCGAAAGATGAATTGATCTGATTAGCTCGCCATTTCCTAGCAGTGTGTTTGCCGTCAAAGATAGATGCTCAAGCCAGGTGATTTGAGGAAGAGTCATAATAAGGAGGATGGCGGTCCTGTTGCTACTGCCTTGACTTGATTTGTCAAGATCTTACAGATATGGAAGATATCTGTAAGAGGCAAGGTTAACCACAGTAAAGACTGAGACAGCTGACTGGTTCTGTTGGGACACGATAGTTCTTTCATGCTTAGAAATGGTGGAAACACAGGAATCTGTTGTTTCTTTATAGAGTCCTGTTTCTCAGTCTGGACAGAACTGTATCATTCTGCCTTTTATCGAGCAGATGACAGCATGCGTGATAAGAGAGCCATTCAAAGACCATTTAGTATGCCCATACAGAGCCATACAGACTCTTACATGAGTATATATGGTATTTACAAAGACAAATTTATAGACCTTACCGGAAACAGAGGGTTTCCTGTGCTCTGGCATTTGTTGGGAAGGCAGGCTGGGACACTGATGCACAATGGGCAGGAAATACTCCCTCCTACACGGAGTATGCCCAAATTTGAGTTTTGGAACATGGTGCAAAGGAGCTTTCCAGGTAGAAGTGTATCTTAAGCTTCCCTAGTTTTGGTTTCTGAATTGATATACTCACATCATAAATTGCTATTGTGGTTAATATTGTAATTAGGGCTCAATTATGTTTCAGGTATTAGCAGAATTGAGCCCACACTTCCACTGCTTAGCAATTTTTAAAGTGGTGCTTATTATGGTGCTATTATTATAGGATGCGCGTTTTAAAGATGGCACTCTGCTTCCTTTTTTGAATTCTGGATTACAGTTGCAAGCTTCGTAGGAGAAACGGGCAGGTACCACAGAGGAGCATCCAGCTGCTAAGGGGCAAGCCACTTCTGTCTGTTAGACTTTAAGGTGGCTTCTTTTCTCTGTGTTTTCAGCTGTTTGTAAAACTTAGCACTAAATACTGCCACAATTCATCCCTTTGACAGATAGAAGACTAAGATTGTCCCGATCCCTTCAGCGACCCTCACAAAGCATTACCCAGGAGCTAAGTGAGACTAGAGGGTTTCCATTTCTGATTCCAGAAGCCAGCAGTTCAAGATGAGAGTGTTATGGCAGGGTCTGCTTTTCAGGTTAGCCAGGAGCGATGCCTTCCATGCTGTTAGCTTCTGACAGTGCGCTAGCAACTTTTGACACTCCATGGATCCTACGTATGTCACCTACTTTTATCACTGCACAGAACAAGTTTCTCCTAGTTACAAGAACACCATCCTGTTGAGCTCTGATAACTTCTCTTAACCCAGTCGGCTTCAAAGACCCTATTTACCAATAAGACAACAGCTGCTGTTAGAAAGGGCAGAAAGAGGGCATGCTGCAAGCCATAAATTTCCTAATCAAACTTCCTCGTGAATGAAAGAGACAGAATTCAATCTCCAGCCCATATGACTGTGTTCTGAAGGTTTGAACAACCATCCCATCATACATGAGACAGATGTATTCATATCCAAGGACTATGTATGTCCTCATCCAGCCATGGATAGACAGGAACGGTGGCATCCACAGCCTGTGTACATAGGACTGACTTGGTATCATCTCCTGGTAACAAGTGTTAGCTGATTTTTCTTTGTGGGATGAGAGCATTTATATGTATGTATGTATGTATGTATGTATGTATGTATGTATGTATGTATGTATATACTTGCTTTGTTCTGCGTGCAGTGGGCATTTGGATAGTGTTCTTTTAGTGTAACTGGGAATAGGATCTTGACCTCAGCACTGATATGTATAATTCTGATTTCATTGTATGATATTTAAAAGCATCCTTTGCACACTGTCCCTAAGGTGGCGCATCCCCAAACACTACCAAAGGCCTCCTGAGGGGCAGAGCCAGCTTGCTCGAGACCCCCTGACTTCGAAAGGGAGGGATACTATGGGATACTGTGGCTGACCTGGGCTCTCATGACGCTTATGCATTTCCTTGGATTTCACATCTGTTCTGAGTGGGTGTCTTGGGTGTGAAGAAGGCTTTTTGGGCTCTGAGACCACACATGGGCATGAGAAGGTGAGTCTCAGTAAAGATGGAGACCCCGTGACACCTGCGTTGAGCAACTTGATTTCTTCAAGGCAGGCACTGTTTGGAATGCATGGAAGCTGCAGACCCCTTCTCTGACCAGTGAGGGACCGTTCTTGCTTTCAGTAAAAATCAAATGAGTCACATAATTCATTTGTGATATATTTGCCGTTAGCACCAAGGTTCTAATGTGTCCTTGTCCTTAGGTGAAGGGTGGCTTATCCTCACCACACCTATAGGACCGTTTGTGAGACCAATGACGGTTTATATTGAGAAGCCTCAGCTGTTTGCAGATGGCTTTTGGTGTGTGGTGGGGAAGTTCTGCGTGGAGTCTGCCGTTGGATTGACGCTGTTTTTCTGCCGCTCAAGAAGGCGGTAGAGTGTTTCTGTTTGAGGGAGGAGTGCGCCTTCAGAGGTGACCTTGTTGGGACAACCCTTTCCAGTCATATGCATGGTACAGAATGGTGCTGTGTCCTTACACCAGCCAGTGTGCTGCCCTTGGCTACAACTGCTAATGTGGTTTTGTATACTGATCATAACTAAAAAGACTAAAACCAGAATGTCGAAGTCGAGCTGTGACGATTGCCAACTAGGAAGGAAGCGTGCCGGTGCCGTACAGGGCAGGTTTACACCCTGAGAGCCAGGGTACCAGTGGCCTGGAAAGAAGGCCTGGAGATGGAACTCAGCTGGTGAAGTATCCCTCACTCAAGACTAAGGACACAAGTTCAATCCTAGCACCTACATAAAAGCTAGGTTTGATGGTACAATTCCTGTTGTCCCAGCACTTGGGAGGTAGAGGCACATGGACTTCGGGGGCTCAGTGGTTAAGCAGTCCAGCCTAATAATCAGTAAATTTCAGGTTCAGTGAGACCCTTTCTGCAAGTAGATATTGATTGATGTTTCCTGAGGAGGAATAACCCCCACAATTGACTTCTGCCCTCCACCTGCCTGTGCGTTTATACATGTGTCCACTTACCCAGACACAAACACACACCTCAGGGAAAAGGAGGAAATACCTCGATTATCTATTAACATTCCTGAACCTCAGCCCAAGATCTCTGGATGAGTCTTAATATGCCTTTCAGAGCTCAGGGAACATAGACAGCTTCAAGTTTCCTGCCACTCTGCTCCCCAAGACTGAGAGGGGAGAGTGAGGTCTCCGTGCTGCGCAGACAGCCTGAGGTGTGGTGGAATCCATTGGTAGACATTCCTAAGCCAGTTGATTAAATACCCTGGAGGTGGAGGCAGCAGAAGTAATAAGGCCCAGTGCACCAACCTGAAGGTCAAGACATTAAACTGGGGTGTAATGCTTCGAATAAAAATCTAACCCCTGCCTGCCAGAACCCCCTCTGAAAACATGGCCATGTGTGTGTGGATGTGCTTCCCCTTTCATACGATTTCTCGTAGAGACAACCTGATTTCCTGTCTCAGCCCAATTCAGAAAGCACAGTGAGAAATCATCGTTATCCGGTCATATTATCCACGACAGTTGTGTCTTCATTGTGTGGCAGCTGGTGTACCCCATTCCTACCTTCACATAATAATTGGATAATATAAAGTTCTAAACTTTTGGATGAATAAATTCCCATACATCAGTACCGTGTGATATTTATTTGTAGCTTGTTGTATGTGTGATTTAACCATGAACGCAGTAGTGAGCAGTGGCTTCTCTTAAGGGGAAAATTGGGTGTTTGATTCTGTGTCATTTCCATGACAGCTGCCTGTCTTGCTTTCCCACACTCTGTTCACGCTCAAGAAGTATCTCTGGTGGGTTCTGCCTGCCTCTGTCCTCGCCTTGCGGGGAGTTGAGCTGCTTGCTCACAGGACATCACGGGTCCCATCCCGGGTAGAGTTGGTCAGTGTGACCCAGGTAGCAGCTGAGTTAGATCGGTTGGTATTAGTCACCGTCAGGTAGGCACAGCCAATTCTAACCAAAGTCATCCAGAGAGAGAGAAAGCGCGAGCGTGGGCGGCCGCCACTGTCCTTGTCTGCTTTCTGTTGCCGTGGCAAACACCGTGCCCGAAAGCAACCTCAAAGGGAAGCATTTATCTCCTATTATCCTTCCAGGTAGCAGTTTATCACTGAGGGAAACCAGAAGAGAAACTCACTAAAGTCGAGGTCATAGAGCTTACTGGCGTGCTCCAGGCTAACCTCAGCTTCCTTTCCCATACATCCCAGGATCATCTGTCCAAAGATGGCCTTGGCCACAGTGAACTAGACCCTCCCACGTCAGTCAACAATCAAAAAAAAAAAGCCTCATAGATATTGCCTGCAAGCCAGCCTCTTGGAGGCATTTCTTCAGTTGAGGTTCCTACTTCGGACATGGCTCTAGCTCCTGCCTCGCTACTTGAACTTGAGACTGACCTCAGGGCAGGAACTTTTTCTTCCTGAACTGCATCCAGGCCATTGTCATCACCTAAGGACTCCACAGCAAATGACCCTGCGCTGTGTGGGGTACGGCTGTCTCCAGGAGTCATTTCTGCTACGGAGGAACAGAAGTCTGCAGACCGTCATTTCCTGCTCACCAGCTGTGTTCATTCTTTCTAAGTTTGTTTGAGATTTTCATATGTGTATGTTTTGATCAGCTCCACACACCCCATTCTCTCCCTTCTGTCTCGTCCCATACCTCACCACCTCTTTTCCCTCCTAATAGTACCTATTCCTGCTTTTGTTTCGAAAGCTGCTCAGTCCACTTAGTGCTGCCAGTACGTGCATGAGTGTAGGACCGTCCTTCGGAGCGTGGGCAGCCTACCGGGGACCACATCTGAAGAAAACTGATTCTTCTTCGTCCCAGCAGCCATCACTTGCCAACAGCTCCTCAGCTAAGGGTGGGATTTTGTGACCCCCCATCCACACTGGCATTTTGGCTGACTTGATATTGTGCAACTCTTGTTAATGTAGTTAGCTTCTGTTGAGATCTTATGAGCAACATCCCTGTCGTGGTAAAAAACCACAACTGTCCTCTGCCTCTTGCAATTTTTCTTCTGAGTTTTTTTTTTGTTGTTGTTTTGTTTTTTGTTTTTTGTCTTTTGCTTTTTTTTTTTGAGAGGAGAACGTTGTGATGTAAATGTCCCATTTAAGTGTTACACATTCCCCATCTCTTGTACACTGTGCTTTAACCAATTCTGAGCCTCCATAGTTATCACCCTTTGCTATAAAAAGAAGCTCCTGTGGAGAGAGAGCTGCAAGGGCCACTAGTCCATGGGTATAAATCTGTGGGTATAAACGTAACCTTTTAGGGACATGTTAATACTGTGTCAATTTAGCAGAATGATCATAATCAATTCCTCCCTTGGGCCCATGACCTGCCCAGACACAGGTTCCTGACTCAGGTAACACTGCAAAGCGTGAGTTCCGACTTGTGACGTGGACCTTAGCTATAAACAAAAAGATACTGGCAACTCTGAAATCACCCATGTCGCTCTTAACGTCAATGGCGATCCCTTGGTAGGCCAGTCTTTATTGTGGCTTTCCGAGGTTATGTCCGGGTGCAAACTGTGCCCAGATGTGCTGATTCCTTTTCTTCTTCAGTAGCATGCACAGGACCTGCTAGCACTGAGAAGGCTAGCCAGTATGCATGAAGCTCCCAGGTCAGAGCCAGCATGTTTATCTCCAGGTCCTGTCAATCATCCATCAAGTCCTAGAAGGTAACCAATAGCTTGTGTTGTTTTTTGGGGGGTGGGGAGGAAGGGAGATGTGTCCATGATACTTCTGCTTAAGAACTGGGAGGAAAGAAACCTGTATTTGGCACTGAGCTTTTTGATAGCCTCTGGCCTCTGAGAGAAGCATCTTCCCTGTGTAGGATAACTTCATTTAAACTCTTTTTCAGTATGTATGTGCTTCAGGAAGCTTCTGTAATAATACATTTCTGTACAGGCTTCATAGATGTTTAGTGTTTGTGACCGCACCCCACATTCTGCCTTCCCACTCCCACTCCATTTAACTCTTCCTATCTCTTTATTCCTCACCCCCCTTCATACCACCTCTGCTCTGCTTTCTTCCCATGGCTCAGTCAGATCAAGAGAAGAAATGACAAACATTGACATGGACTTAGGGAATGGGGGACAGTGAGTCGTGGCTGGTGGAGGGGCAGGCTGGTGCAGCCACTGTAGAGATAGACCTGAAAATCATCATTTTGAGTGAGGTGGCCCAAATTCAGACAAATGCCAGATACTCCCTCTGCTACATAGATACTAGCTCTGAACTTTCAGATAGATGTGTTTAAGTACTGAAAGGTGTTCTTGAAATAATTCCTCGTCTGTCCAAACCTACCTTTCTGGTCTTTAGAATGATCGTAAGACAACTCCTCTTCCAGTGAGTTGTATGCAGGCAGAATTCTCCATAAAGTTTTCACGTGCGTTTTCCCAGACAGTTCACAGGCTTTAGAACAGAATGCACATGGGTCTTGATAACTTCTAGGTAGCCATTGGTAGTGACCAGATGACTACATTCTGTGACTGTAGGAGGCAGTAGTCCCCCAGCATCTGCATACATACTGGCTACATAGATACACTCTCTCTGAGACCTCCCCGGGGTTACTCAGATTGTCCTGGGACTATGGATTGGCCTATAGATACATTCATATCTAGTTCCATCTGACTATACATCCTGTCACCTGTGTAATGCCGGGTCCCTCTTCATCTATCTTTGAGGTTGGTGGCTTATATTGTTGATGTTTTAAAGAGTACTGCATCTCTCTGTTCAAGGTCATTTCTTCGTTTCAACCCTGCATTTTCGGGTCTCTGAAGAAGCAACAGTTAAATCTCTCAGCAGGAGTCTCTCCATCTCTGTGAATTTCCGCATCTCCCCCTTTATTTGAAAAGTGTGGATCAGACCATTCTTTTTCATTCCTGCTCTATTCTCCGTAGTACAAGCATTGCTCAATTGATCTAGTCATGCTCTTATTAATTGGCAGTGAACCTGGTGTTGGTCCTGCATTATTATGACTCATGCTGTTTTGAGCTCCTCTGTAATATCAGCAAGTACATCAATCCCAGTGAAGGCAGCCAGTTTTAAATATCTGTCCATTTAAACTCCCATCTGCTGTAATATGTTGGTCCGAAGGCTTTCAATGGTAGTTGGTTGGTAAGTTTAGAGATTCCGAACCCGGCTTCCTGTGCAGAGTTCTGGGTGTGAGGGTCTGCTTTACAGATCTGAGACAAGTCGAGGATACCTGTGTTTGAGCACAGTTATTGTTACCTGTCTAGACACTTTCTGTATCAGTCAGCTGCTCCGTAATGAACAGAGCCAATTGCAAGCATGACTAGGGGGCTGCCTGTGTCCTGTGGATGCTTGCCTTCATAAAGTCATGCTTTGATATTTCGTTGCTTTTAATCTCTTTGAACTTTATTTTTATTTCAAATTAGTAGCAACAACCCACTGAGATTTACCCTTCAGAACAATGGTTCTCTACCTTCCTAATGCTGTGACCCTTGGATACAGTTCCTCATGTTGTGGTGACCTGTGACCTTAAAATTACTTCATTGCTACTTCATAACTGTCAATTTTCTACTGTTTTGAATTGTACTGTAAATAGCGGATATGCAGGATATATCTGCTACCCCCAAAGGGGGTTGATCTGCTGCTTTAGAGTCCCAGAATGTTCTAGCCAGAGGGACTTCCACTCGAGCCTAGGAGACATTGCTTGGCTTCCTGTTAGCTCTAGTGTTGCTACTTTGGCAGTGACTGGGTATTAGAGAATGCCAGTGGGTTCTGCACATTAGCGTTCTCTGCCTTGCCGTATGGTGGATAGTGGGGTGAACTGTCTAAAAGGAAGTCTATTAAAATATTTTTCATGGGATGGAGGTGGTGAGCGTATAGGTGTTCATAGTGATGCTCTCCAGTCCCTGCTCCTTGTTCAAATTGTTCCTGATGAAACTTCGGACGCGAAGAGCATGAGCTGGAATGGGAAGGTCAGAAAAACGACCAGTGAAAGGCTTTGAGATGAGACAGTAAGTGGTTCAGAATTAAGTAATCAGATCAACAGAAATAGGTATTTTTAGGAGGTTTATGCTATACTGATAATTATGAAGAAGGGAGGAGAAGGAAAGCGTTTGGGATTCTGTAGCTGTGACATTTCTGTTTCCCTGTGGTGTTAAAAATCTTAGCCCCAGGCTTTTGAATGGATGCAGGGAAACCTCAAATCCGTTGAAGCTGTCCCCATTCACTGTTAGATTCCTCTCTGTTTCATTCAGAAATGGGAAATTGAACTGATTGCCCCTGATATCAATACCTAGTGTGGCAGAGCTTGCATTTAATTTTTTATTTTTATTTACTTTTCCCCAATGGATCGTTCTTATTTTTCAGTTGTAGTAAATTGCACATAACATAAGATTTACCATTTCAATTATTGATGTTATCGTTTCAGTTAAGCATGCAGTTCAGGGATGTGCACTCTATGCAGAATATCCACCCATTCTCAGAACCTTCTCATGTCTAACCAGAACTCTATACCCATGGGACATCAACTCCTCAGTCCCTCCCCACAAGCTCTAGTGGCGTCCACTTAGCCTTCTGCCTCTCTGGATTCGACTGTTCTGAGGTTATCCCAGCACGGGTTTTAAATTATCCTAAAAACAACTTTCTGCCTGGGTCCTACCTTCGTTTTACTCTCTTCTTCTGAGAAAATCCTTAGTTTTGGGTGGCATTTGCCCAGCTGTGCCTGCTCACTTCATTTCTAAGCCCCTGCACACACATGTGTGGCACACCCGGTATTGTGATGCGCGCAGCGTTGTGGGGCATGCTGCTTTGAAAATCGAATGTGCTCACGGTGTATTTAATTTGCACATTGGCTTTCCCCATTGACAGTGTACATTCGGGAACTTTCATTGAAGATTGATCGCTTCCTTTTCCCTCCTCAGTGGGTTGTTTTGTTAATTCTATGACACATTATGTAGAACAAGGGCTTTTTTCTTTATATAAACAACACTGAGGAGCGGGTACACATGTATTTGCCTTTGCACGTACAGGGCCTGTAGGAGAGCATTGATTTGCCTAAATAAAAAGCCTCAGTGAGTAATGAAATGGCCATCATTAGAAAAAGATGAGGGAAAGTCTTTATTCTAAGTGGCTATCAGAGCAATATTAAAGGAAATTAGAAACATCCATCCAGTGGCTGAAAGCTAAGAAAGTTCACGAATTCAAATTACCAATAATGTAAGAAAATGTGTGTGTACATGTGCTTGTGCGTACGTGTGTGTGCGTGTGTGTGAAAGACAGATGACATAGATGTACATGCAGGTGTGTGTGGAGGCCAGAGTTTGACCTTGGTGTCATCGTCCTCTTTGACTGATTTTTTTTGAAGATTTATTTATTTATTATGTATCCAACATTCTGCCTTCATGTATGCCCCGCATGCCAGAAGAGGGCACCAGATCTCATTACGGATGGTTGTGAGCCACCATGTGGTTGCTGGGAATTGAACTCAGGACCTCTGGAAGAACAGTGAAGTGCTCTTAACCACTGAACCATCTCTCCATCCCCTCTTTGACTAATTTTTACATTATCTTTTGAGTAAAGGTCTCTCATTCTCACTGAACCAGAGGCTCACTAACTGACTGGACCAGTAGACTGCCTTTCTTGCCTCCAGGCACTGGAGTTACAGATGCCCACAACCTGGTTGTGCGTTTACATGGTTGCTAGGCATTCAAACTCACATCCTCATGCTTCTAGGGCAGGCACGGTACTAACTGGCTCTATCCCAGGCCTTCTTCCCCATCCTTAGTGGACCTGTAAAACATGTATATTCTTCTCAAAGGATGCTTTGAGCCACTTGCAGGGGCCAGTGTTGTAGCCCGCACCTTTGTTCATCCTGGCATGTATTGAGTCCTACCTATTCTGGTATTCTAAGCCCCTCAAGATTCCCATGAAAGTCCTGACTGTAGGACCAGGACTGAATGTATGTGTTTAAAAAGTGTGTTTGTTAACTTTTTTCCTCCTGCTATCTGAATTAGTAAGGGTGTGTCAAGTTTAAGTTCCTGGTTACTGGGAATCTGCTGCCGCTGATGTAATAAGCCAATCAAACCGAATCAATAAATCTAGAGCACAGCATTCCTAGGTGGCCCCAGGGGAAGTTGAGGAGACCATGTGTTTGTTCTCTGGGGGCAGTTTAAATACCTAATGGGAATGGTCTTGAGCATCTCTAGGGAGGGGTCATCTTGGTGGACTATTTTTAGGGGCTGTGTCTGGACTGAGGCAGTGTCAGGGGTGGGGGTTTGGGTTGGAGCTTCCTTCCTCTTTGAATATATGGATGCCAGGGGCTGGAGTGAAGCCTTCACCCAAACCTTCCAGACTCTTCGGGTATATGGATGCCAGGAGTTGTGGAGATGCTTCCACCCAAACAGAGAGGAAGGGTTTATAGCTGTCAGTTCATCCCAGTGTGGAGGGTGTTAGGGAGCACAGCAGTTCATCTCCATGGCTTCCAGGAAGCAGAGAGAAGGGCATGCCTATGCTGTGCTCATTGTCCCCTTTGGTCATTCGTTCTGTCTGAATCCCCCACTTAAAGGACTGAGCTGTCCATATTCAGGGCAGCTATTTCCCCTGTTCTTAATCTTCTCTGAGACGGACTCATGCATGAACAGGTTACTTTACTAGTCTGCTAGATGCTTCTAAATCCTATTGTGTTGATATTAAAATCAAGCATCAAAAAGGGCTATGAGCACCTAGTTTTATGATGGAGACATCCACGTCCAAGTGGTGAGAAGGGATGGACATGGGCCATTGCCCTGCCTGGCCTTGGGCAGCATGGGAGGATGTGGGGAGCCTTGTTGGAAGGTGTGTCCAGAGCCTCACAATCTCCCATCCTGCAAGCATCTCTCTGCAGCAGTTGGTTCCAGTGAGTTGGAGCAGCAAGAAAATGTCTCTAAATGCAGAAATAAAATACATTTCCTGTTGTGTGTGTTGCATGCATCAATGCCCGTGACAACTTTGACACAGATTCCAGTGATCAAACTTGGTCCTAATACTTGTGCCCCGAGCAGCTTTCCAGATGAGCCAACCCTCCTCCCATCGTATCTTGCAGAGATCCTGCGTGTTGGCATTATGCTTTTCATGAGTACTAGATAACCAACCACATTGCTTATCTTTGCACACAACTCACGGCGAGGCCTCTGGCTGGAAGTAGGGAAGGAGTCACCACCAGTGACACGCCTGCACGAATTTTACTTCACTTAATTGCAATTTCCTAGCCTCCCAGTGTCACCCACAGCCATTATGGGGTTGAGAATACATAGGAGACGTAAGGAGTGAAGCATAGTGGGAAATTGGGGCGGGTAAGTCACTACTTGAGCTTTGGGCTCCTTACGTTCCCAGGTGGGAGACATATTGCCAATTCCTAGTTGGTACTGAATGATGGATAGCCTTTTATTTGTGGTGAGCGTTGCACTCTGTGTTGTCATGGAAATTCTATTGAATTTATAGGCCCATTTATCCAAAATGATTTTCCAGACTTCATTTCACGGTGAATCATGTGGCTGTTGCCGTCCAAGCACAAAGCAATTCCGACAAAGTTTCACTTTGTGAGAAGCACAGACACCAGTGGTTTTCCTGATTCTGCAAAACAAACGTGCTTCACATGTACCCAGGGATCTTCCCTGTTGTCTGTGCTTGGAGTGTGAGTCCCACTGGGCTTCAGAGCTGACCATGTGTCTGCAAGGAAGTGATAGCTTCTTGTTTGGTTTTGCTTTTTTTCAGTAAGTTCTAAAAAGTTGAACTCAAGGCAATCCTCCTGCCTCAGCCCCTCAAGCACTGGTGGCACTGGTATGTGCCACCTTGTCTATTTTTTATTATTATTTTTGTTTTAATTCTTCTTTTAAAATGTCTTTATTTATTTAATGACTCTGTCTCTGTAGGGAGATTGTGGACAGACATGAGATACAGTCTCCTTTGCATTTACTGAGCTGCCTCATGCCCTAAGCCCTTATCACATATTCTGTTTGCTCTGTAGCACCCCTGCTGGCCTTAAACTTGTGGCAATCCTCCTGCCTCAGCCTCCCTAGTGCTGGGGTTGTAGGTGTGAATTCTGCAGGGACAGACTTTGTTCACCTGGTCTCAACAGCGCAACTGCTTTGGTAAATACTGAAGCATCGTACATACAGGGGACAGTCCATAAATAATAGGCATGCAAGCGAGGTCTTTCTGGTAGTCAGAGAACTTAACCCACTGTGTGCCTTTCCGAGGTTCTGCCCTAGAGGGAGCCACTGTGATGCCTTTGAGATGTGTGAGGTTTCCTCTCCTCTCTTTTGTGTGTACACATGTGTGTGTGGTTCGGCTCTTTTTGTGAGATCTATCTGTTACTACGACTGGAGTGAAGTTTCGCTTTTTATTTATCTATTACACCCTTGGCTATGGATGTGTGAGTTCTTATCTAAGAACAGTGGAAGGTAGCACTTCCCCTGAGTTATTTGCATTTTCTTTCCTCATTCCTCTTAGACTGAATTTAAAGGCAAACACTGTGACTTGCAGTGTATAAGTCATGAGAGAAGGTGCTTTACCTGACTAAATCTGTTTGCTCTTACCTGTAGCTTGCTGCTGTAGTTTTTCTTGAGTGTACTCTTGGGAATGTCAGTAGCTTCCTTCCTCTCTGTCACGTAGCTCTTACCTGGGAGAGCCGTAGTTTATTGTCACCTTCCCTAAATGTGTGATAAGGGGTTAGAGCATGATCCAGTTCAGAATGTGCTATTCCGAACCTGCCTCATTGCTTTCCAATTTTTCTCTGAGCTGGAGGTAAAAACTTCATGAATCATGTGTCGCAAATTCCTGGGAAATGCAGCTTTCTTTTCCTCTGAGGATGCAGGTTCTTCTTCTTCTTCAGAGGAGAAATGCAAAGACTTGTCCCTGGATCGGGAGTTGTGAGGGCATCTGTAACAGAGTAAAGAAGTTATAGAGAAAATTGGCAGAAGACACTGTTGTTCCAGCTCCTGCTCTGCTGGCCCTTGGACTTTGTGTGCACTTTGGGATTATCTGCTCCAAAAACTAGAACTCCAGCTACAAATGAGCTGGGGACAGTTCCAGACTCGATGGCAGAAGCAGAAAGGAGTTACTGAAGATCAGGGTGTCCTGTACTGAGCTGTGCGGTATTAAGCAGGCCTTCAGAACATTTATGTGGACGTTCATTTGCATGTCACTTTTTCCACAGAGATGCTGTGGGCAAGAATTTTTCTTCAGAATTTAATTCTCCTAAAAATACTCTTTCGATGAAGGCTGCTTGAACTCACACCTTTTGGTGTGATTTCCTGGGAGGCTGGCTGGCATGTGGAAAGGATCGATTTCACCATCATTGACACATCGCTTCTGCTGGTAGAGATTCATGGGAAAACAAGAGCTGTCTCTTTTATTCTGACTTTTCCAAAGCATTGAGTAGCGAATCTTCAAGCTGCGAATGGCCTCCGGTTTTCTGATGGGAACCCTGAGTGGAGGATCTCATGAGGCCCTAGCCAGCTTTTCATGAGCAGTTAAAGGATGCTATTGGGGGAGAAAGATTTTCTTCAGTGACATAGCCACTAATAAGCTTCCGTTTTCCTGTGAATAACCCCACACCCATGCCCCTAAAGTAACTTTAATTAAACTAATTGGATCACCGAGCAGGGATATGAGAGTTAGTAGGTAGAAGACTTTGAAAGAGGCGGGGCATCAGCCAGAAATGAGAAATGAGAGGGCAGTGGGGGCGGATATGATCTGAGTTATTATATACACGTGAAATTTCATAGTGAAATCCATATTTTACATAATTAATGTATGCTAAAAATAGGTAAATGAGAACAAAATATTCAGTCAGCAAATGAGCTCTGATGCCACACCGAGCACCCACTTCCCCCCACCTCATGCAGTTTTCTCTCAGGCACTAAAGACCCAGGAGGATCTGGGTCATGACTGGGGATATGTTCCCCTGACAGGAGCCTGATTCTGGGGATGCAGATGTGCTGGTCAGGTCACTGGATCAGACTGGTTTCATCATGTGATATGCCCAGGTCCTTGTGGTTTAGTCTTAAGTTTGATGTCGCAGTCCTGTGTCCGAAGGCTGACGTTGCCAGAGACCTCATTCATACCTTTGATCAGATAAGACCCGTGTACCTCATGGAAGTCAGTCTGCTGGACTCGTAAATTCTCGTGGTTAAAATCTTAAGCATATGTGAAAAAAAATACTTTCTCATAACACTACCACAAAACATAATTATTCATTTAAAAAGAACTACCGGACCTGGAATGGTGGCTCCCAAGTACAGTTCCCAGCATTCTCCTTAGGTATCTCATAACTACCTGTAACTCCTGCTCCGGGGAATCAAACACCCTCATGTGGTCTGCAAAGGTTTCTGTGCTCATACACACACACACACACACACACACACACACACACACACTCATGCACAGACATTTTATTTACCAAAATAAAAATAATTCTTCATAAAATATTTGTCCAGGATCATTGGGAACTCTGTGATATGAATTATTGTGTAATATACATAGTGTATTTGTTTACCGTTTTCTTGACAATTTAAATGAACCAATCTTGTTTTGTTGGTTTGTTCATTTGTCTGAGCATCATAATCTTAGTCCAGAGTCAGTTAGAAAATGTTCAGTGTCTTGTGCCTTAAAGAAAATTTAATATATGTAATTTGTGTTTGCCAGAATCATACCTGGAGCTATTTGGCCACCTTATGATTTGTCCTATATTATTTCTACCTTTCCAAGATTTTATGTCAGAAGCTTAAATCTCTTTGTTCTTTCAGTGCTCTGATCCCACTTTGTCTCTTGGTATTTATTCCTTGACATATCAAGGAATGACACATGAATTTGTTGATGATTTTATCACCCCAAAATATTCATTCAAGTCACTTCGTGTCCCTACTCAGTTTATTCTTTCCAGAAACAATTTCATAGTCTTTGTACTAACCAACACTGTGTCAGGCACATCCTTGAGCCAAGCTGGCTTATGCTTCTCCTGCCTAGATCTTTCTAGCTAATGGTCTTGGGAGAACTGGAGAATTGGAATATGACTTCATGAATGTCATAGTTATACTTGATCATTAACTAAGTGGGATCTGGAGTCAGTCACCTGAGAGACAATTCTGTGGGCATGGCTGTGAGTCATTTTCTAGATTAGATTAATGAGGGTAAGAAGATCCACATTGTATATGAATGGTATCATTCCAGGGATGGGGGTCCTCGGCTGAATGGGAAAAGTGAGCTGAGCACATCATTACACTATTCTTTGGTGTGGGAAATCCTTCCATATATGTGTTGCTTTTATTGGTTAGTGAATAAAGCTCCTTTTGGCCAGTGGCTTAACAGTTAAAGCCAGGAGGGAAATCCAAACAGAGATGTAGAGAGAGAGAGTAGGCGGAGTCAGGGAGAAGCCATATAGCCGCCACAGGAGACAGATGCCTCCTCCAGAGCATGCCGAAACTTTTCTGGTAGGACACAACCTCTTGGTGATGCACAGATGAATGGAGATGGGTTAGTTTAGGATATGAGAGGTAGCTAGCAATATGCTTAAGCTATTGGCCAAGCAGTATTGCAGATAATATAGTTTCCAAGTGATTATTTCGGGTCTGGACAGCTGGAAACGAACAAGCAGCCTTCCCCATCAATTCTCTATTTCCTGACTGAAGGCAATGTGAACACCTGCTTCAATCCTACCTACCATCATGATTGTCTTATTCTGCAGTGCTGTACCCTGGAATTGTGAACCTTGAGGAAGCCTTCCTTCCTCAAGCTATCCCTTGAGTCTATATTGTTGAATACTTGAGTGTTGTGTTTGTATAATGTCTCTGCAGCCCAGCTTAAACTATCGCTGCAGTACAGCAGAAGACCTCGGATTACACTCCTCCCACCACCCAGAAGAAATTGGCTCAAAAGCGGACTGCACCGATAATGCTTCATTGTGTTTAGATTTTCACTTGCCCACTGCTTCATCCCAACTGGCTCTCTGGAGATTATCCCCTGCCATCATTAAAAGCCCACATTTGACTGCTTTCCCTCCTATACCTCTGCCTTCTATGTACTTCTGGGTACTGCTGCTGCCTGGTCAGACATTACATCGCATCTTTGACTCCCTCACCCCACCCCGAATTCTCTTTAAAGATTTATTTCATTTTTTTTCATTATGTACATTTGTGTCTGTCTTGGTTGGGAACATACACATAAATGTATGTATCTAGAGAGGCCATGAAGAGGGCACCAGATCCTCCCATGATGGAGTTGCAGGCTTTTGCAAAATGCTAAGTATAGGTCCAGGATTAGACCCAGGTTCTGCAAGAGCGTTATGTACCCATAGCTAATCTCTACAGTTTCTCTGCAGTTTTGTTCTGCAGCTTTTATCTGTGTGCTTTTTCCTGTATGAGAACTTCCAAGAAATCGCAGTTAACTGGATTCTTCAGTTACTAACCTTTCTTATGTGCTGTCCCGTCTCTGTCTCCTTATTCATTTCTCTGCAACCCCCCACTCTTTGCTGTGTATGGAGAGTAGGTAAGAGAGATAGAAGTTTTTAAGAGATAATATAAATGTAGCCCTTTCTCACCCAGGGTGGTGGCGCACGCCTTTAATCCCAGCACTCAGAAGGCAGAGACAAGCAGATCTCTGTGAGTTGGAGGCCAGCCTGGTCTACAGAGCAAGCTCCAGGACAGGCTGCAAAGCACAGAGAAACCCTGTCTTGAAAAACAAACAATGTAGCACTTTCTGAATCTGTGGAGAATTTGAGGGTTTTCCTCTCTTGACTTGGGGGTAGTTTCATTGTGTCCTTTGTCTGGGTGACCTGAGCACTGGCTTGGGTACACAGGTATGACTTTACAGAATGCATTGACCTTCATGAAGATGTCCCATCCTCCCCCTGGCTGGACTGATTTAGGCTTTGTTTTAACATGTATTTCATTTGACCACGACCTTAAGCTCTTTTTCCATGCATTTATCTAACTTTGGCATTCAAAGAAAAAGTTAACCTTGGCTCTTTCATGGCACTTTGGTCTTCCCAAGCATTTCCTGTGTCTTCATCTACCATGGTGTCTTACACAGAGTCGCCATTAAGTAGATATTCTTGCCAGGTGGAAGGAAGCAGCGTGATGCAGACCTTGAATTCTGAGGGTAGACGGTTTCTTTCCTATACTAACAAATGGTTTTCTTCTTTAAGAGCTTTGAAAAATTTGGACTCACAAACCCTTGTTTTCCTTGCCTGAGACTCAGTAATATCTTATTCACAGAGCGTTAATGAACAGCAGAAACAGGATTTGATATCCTGTTTCTGGTCAATAAATGTGTGAAAAATAGCAATATTAAGCTTGTTTCGGATTGATCATTCGTGGTTCATTCAACTTTACATGCACAGTGATGCAAATTGAAAGAAAAAAAATACATTAAATCACGTTGCACCTAGAGTCAATTTAAGTGATAGGGAAATTGTGCAATGTAGGAGGAGGGCTGTGAGTATCTTAGACTCTGTGTATGTTCCTTAGCACCCAAGGCCATGCAGGATGTCATCCATAACTGCGCCCACCCCACATGGCAGAGCTTGTGTTGGCATACCCCTGTATTACCAGGGCCGTGTGTCCTGGCCAGTGGTGAGGCTTCCTTGTGATTTGCTTGCCCTGTAAAGTTTTGATTTCTAAATGTTGTATGATGTCATTTGATGCTCTTGGTAAGACACGCCTGACCTGGCTACAGGAACCCCTGGCGGATGGTTCAGTTCTTTCAATCTACTTAGTAGACATGATCTGGCCCATCCTAATCACTCCTGGCTTTCAAGTGTTGACTAAGAGGTCTCATGACTATCCCACAATGAATTCCTTCTCAGTGGCTTTCTCCTTTAATTTCCTTCAGCCTCTCTCTGTGAGAAAGAAAGGTCATATGACATCCATTCACAGCGTTGGTTCAGCTTTCTGTCCTTTTCAAAATGGACACACTGGTCTTCAGCTGTAATGTATTCTTGAAGAACCAATTTGTTTGGGGGGGGTGGTTTTCAAGACAATTTCTCTGTGAACCTACTCCAACTATCCTGGAACTCACTCTGTAGACCAGACTGGCCTCATACCCACAGAGATTCACCTGCCTCTGCCTCCCGAGGGCTGGGATTAAGGGCGTGTGCCACCACTGCGTGGCATGATGTTTTTTTTTTTATTTTATTTTTAGCACATTTGGAAAATACTGAGTTCCCGAGTCTTTAAACCACTCTTCCCACCAAAAGAATCCAGTGTGTACTGGAATAAAATGGCCATTTGTTGTGGCAGGGATTGATAAAATTTAAATTATGTCTAAACCAGTGTGCCTGAACAGAAGGAGGGAGTTAAAGCTAAGCAAAGGAAATGATAGGCGCATAGTTGCGTGGCAGGGTCTCCTACTGGGCGAAGCTGGGGCATTTTGCACATCCAGATAATACAGTTACAAGTAAGTGTCATCGCGGATTGAATACAAAGTAAAAGCCACAAAATAAGTCTGTATGCACAAACACATACATGCGTAAACCTGGAGACGAGAAAGATACTCTTTGCTTAAAGAATCTCATTCTTGAATACAGAAAAAAAACAGAGTTAGAAAATCATTAATGAATGTCAAAACTGGTGGGTGAAACTAAGAAACCAGGGTAGGAATGTTGTTTCACCCTTTCTCCCCACAAAGATCTTTGCAATTCCAAAAAAATAAAAAGCCACAGTGTAGAAGATTGTCCCATGTCACCCTTGAAATAATTGGGATAAACAGTCCTAGTACTGGGACAAACCCATGTCATTCACTTTGAACTGGTACCTTGAATGAAGATGGTAGCTCTGTGTGGCAGTTTGCACAGAATGTACCACCGGAATGCCCCCTTGAGAAACTGTGATGAGATGAACCACAGTGCTGTGTAGATTATCCTGGGGGCATCTTATTCTCAGAGTCAAGAGTGGCTAGAAGTTGTTCCAGATGGCAGTGGGAACAGACAGTGCACATATGGTTCCTGAGTGCAGAGTTTAATCCCGGGTTGCATCCTGCACCCAGAACTGTAAGATGATCTGTAATGGGCTTTTACTGGGCACTTTTACTAAATTTGAAAGTGAACCGAGAATTGGATAATCGGATCGCATCAATGTGAAATTTCCTTATTGTAACAATTACACCTCGATCATGTAAGAGGATAGCCTTATTTTTAGAAATTACACGCTTCCATATTCAGTTCATGGGACACATTATCTCCCTTTACTCCCAGTGATAAAAGGAAAATAAGGATGTGATGGCCGTGGGTCATCTTCAGAGACAGTGTGGGACAAAATGTAAATTATTGGTGGAACTGGGTAGCAGACATGACACAGTTAGACATCTCTGTCACTGGGTGTTCCAGATCTTTCCCTCAGCTCAGGTGCAGCATGTGTCTTTGGCAGGAATTACTATGAAGCAAATATTCCCCCAGATTTATGCAGTCTGTAGTGGGTGTTACTTTTCCTGTTGTTCTTTATTTTGCTTTGTTTGTTTCAGTCAAGGTTGTTCCACATAGCCTTTTGCCTTAACCTCCCAAGTACTAGGATTATAGGCATGCATCCATCCCCCCCGCACCATGGTTTGGGTGTGGCTTTTGAAAATAAATGCAGAAATTGCAGATTCTTGAGGACTTGACATTGAAATGATAACCCGCAGGCAACGCTAAATCAGGACTCGGTATAGGTCAAAACCAGGGTCACAGTGGACTGAGTTAACCAGAAACGTTTGACAGCGTTGTCCTTGCAAAGTTTCTCATCAACCGCCAATTGCTAGACTCCAGTTGTCCCATACAACTTTATCCCTTTCTTTGCTTTCTTATCTTTCGACAGCATCACATGTTAGCATAATTCAGTAGGCTGCAAGGGAAATTGATATTTCCAAGCCACACAGGTGGTTTCTTTCGGAGATATTTTATTATACAGATGGGTGGAGTCTCGACTTAAACATGTTTTCCCAATATGCATTTCCATCCCGGGCTATATATCAGTGTGCCCTTGACGAAGTCTTAATGCGTTTTGTGTCCCCTGCTACTCAGGTGGTGCATTGAGCAATAGTGCCCCGTTCAGGGGCCGAAGGATAAACTTCCTGGAAACTACTTACTGAGAGAGTCTGAGTTCTAAAAGGCGGTGAAGTGTAATTTTATGAATATACTTGTGTGGAGGTTTTTTCCTCCTTGGTTCAGTGGCATTGAACCTGAAGCACCTGACTTAGTATTTAATGGTTTTAATCGGCATCTCACAGAGTGGATTTTTCTTAGTGTAACTTCATGATGTCTAAAGCTGTCCAAACCACCAGCATTGGTCTTAAGAAAATGAATTTGCCTTAAAAGAATAATGTCACAAAAGAATCTACCTCTTTCCCAGATCTACATAGACCCTGAATGCCTCTAAAACGTGATCTGACACAGTAGGCTTCGTCTCCCCCTCAGAAACTAACCTGGCACAATTTCCTCAGCATTTCTGTTCGTTCTGTCACGCAGACTCCATTCACCTTTGTCCTATATATGGAGTCACCTTGAGTTCACAGTGTCTTCTGGGAATTAATTGTTTCATATCAAATCTCTAAGTTCCTTGCTTGGATATGATCATCATTTCCATTGCATGCCATTTAGGAACTGGGATGAGTGGAGGTAGAGAAGGATGATATCTACCTAGGAGATATTTTGGGAATTTTTTTGTTATGTTTTGTTTTTCTGAAGGAGCAAGATTTCCTGGGAGATTTGAGTCCATCCATTCATTTTATGATTGTATTTTTTTGTTCAGTTGTTTTTATATGTTTACGAGTGTTTTGCGGCATGTATATCTATATATGACTTGTGTATCTGGTGCCCCAGGAGGTCAGAAGAAGGTGTCCGATGGAGAGTTACGGAGTTACAGGTGGTTGTGAGCCACCATGTGGATCCTGGGAATAATACCCATTTCCTCTAGAAGAGCAACCACTGAACCATCTCTCCAGCCCTCTCCCTAGGATGTTTAAGAAGTCTGCTGGTGTTAGTGTGTGCTAATGGGTGGAGTGCTGGGATCTGAGCACGGTGCAGTAATGCTGCTCGTGTGCCTTCACCTTCACAACCCCTCTGCCACGAAGAAAGGCTTGATCTTCTATGTCAGGAACACCGCCTTCCTGAGGGTCTCCTAGGCACCATGTTGGAATAAGAATGGATGTAGTTAGCTGGGTGCTGGTGGCTCATGCCTTTAATCCCAGCACGCAGATCTTTGTGAGTTCCAGGCCAGCCTAGTCTACAAAGCAAGTTCCGAGGCAACTTGGGCTACGCAGGGAAACCCTGTCTTGATAAACAAAACCAAAAGTCAAAACCAAACAACAGAAGGCGGTCACTTGTGTCGTCCGCATTTATGCTCAGTCCTTTCAATGATCTTAAGTTGATGCATCGGGATTTTGTGTTTTGAGTAAGAAACTCTAGCGAATACAAGAGAAGGTCTTTACCATTGGTATGAGGGGCCCAGAGTTGGTTCTCCCTGTGATGTTCAGCCTAAAGCAACTTGATGGGCATTTATTGAATCAGTTTTTCCTTGCCTTTAGCATCTGTCTTCCTAGAGCTTTTGAAGTACATTCAATGATCTCATGTGTGGAATAGCTCTTATGTACACGGTAAACGCTAAGACACGATTTCATAGTTCTTACCGTTAATTTTTTTCTTTGTGAAATTTCTCCTATCACACTTGAGGAGGTCCCACCATCTCCTGAGATCTAGCTTGGCGAGTCTCAGTAGTTATGCCTACATCGTTTCTCGTGTGATGATAATTTCCCACACTGGCTACCTCTCACAGGTAGCCATTCCCTACTTCCTTCCCTACTCACATGTGCTGAGCCGTGTTCAAGCTTTGCCCTCTTGGGAAGGTTTCATCATGTGCCGGGTAACCGCACTAAGAACGCCTCCGGAGTGGTGTGTCCTGGGCAGCGTGGATGCAGTTGTGTGGGAAGCAGAAGTGTGTGGGAAGTGGCATAGTGTGTGGATGTGTTCTCGCAGGTTTTACAAAGGAAAACTATGAATAAAAGAATAAATGGGTTATGGTCTCAGTCTGTGGAAAGCAAATGTCCTCTCTGGACTATTCTCTACTTAACAATAGGTGTGAATTTTTTTTCTGATACAATTTTTAACTATTTTGCAGATGCAGATTTTCTTCTACAATCCGGATGACTTTGACAGCTTCCAGATGGCAATCTCAGAAAACAGAATAATTGGAGCCATGGCCATATTTTTTCAAGTAAGTTAACAGCGGCTGAAATACTTCAACCAGAGAGTTCTTTGGGGGTTTTTTCCTTTAATTTGCCGAATTGTTCTATGTTTAATGAATGCATCTGTTTTCTAGTTCACACCTGTCCAAATGAAAGATATTTCATATTGTCTAATGTGTGATTTAAAATGTAAATAAGTATGTTTTGAAACATAATGAAAATTTTTGCATGAATTATTCTGATTTTATTGCTACTTGACTGGTGTGCAGATTGAAGAACACATTTATCATCTAACTTACTTTGCGGCAGCCCCGTCTTGAACAGGTTCCTTCAGCATGTTAAGAGGCAGATGAAAAAGAGGTGGTTTTCTTTTAAGCAACTTTGAAATTTGACATTACCTGAAGGAGCCATAATAAGTAGCGGCAGCCACTTGCTGGAAAAGACCCTCTTCTTTCCGTCTCCAGGTCGCCATGGCAACTCATCTTTGCTGAGACTCTTTCCAAGTTGGCTCACTTAGGAATCACCACTCTCCATCTCATCCTTTTGTTTGTTTGAGATAGAGTCTCAAATTACAACCCATACTAGCCTGGAAGTCACAGGAATCCCCCTGCCTTAGCTTCCCTGTGCTAGGAGTGCAGGTGTGAACCGCTACCCCCTGCTCTTTCTCTTACCCTTCATATGTTTATGTTGACTACTGCTCATATCTCCTGTATCAGGGTTTAAAGTAAGGTGGAAACCCTTCGTCCTACAGATAATGCTTCTCAGCTGTGTGCTGTGTGTGTGTGCGTGCACACACACAAGTGTGCACACACATATGTTGGTGTAAGTGCTCATGTAACATGTGTTCGTGGTCAGCGGGCAACTTCAGGTGTCATTCTTTAGCCATCTTCCACTGTTTGCTTGAGAAAGGGTCTCTCATTGGCCTGGGCCTTTGTCAAACGGCCAGGCTGTCTGGACAGCACATTTCAGGGTTCCTCCAGGCTGTCTGGACAGCACATTTCGGGGTCCCCCTGTTTCTGCCTCTCATCTCATGCCCAGATTTTTGTGTGGGGACCAAACCCAGTTCCTCTTGCTTATGAGGCCAAGTTTAAGAACTGAGTCGTCTCCCTAGACTGTGCTCAGGCTTTTGAAGAAGTCCATTCATACTAAAGTAAAATTTCTTTAAGAGACATGGTTTTTGTCTAGTGTGGAATGTTACTCGGACAGTACATAGGTGGTTTGCCTTTTTGTCTTCAGAATTCTCCGGAACCATCACGTGCAAGTGTTTCTTTCCTCAGGGGTCAGTGTTGGTAGTCGGTGCTTTCTCAGCCACTCGGAGGGGCTGCTAATCCTCTCCGGCATAGGTCGACCACACCTGTCTCTCTGAGCAGGCTGCTTTGCCATGGAGAAGAAACATTCTTGTTTGAGATAAGTTCATCCCACTGTTCCCTCTGGTGGGGAACATGCGATTGGCAAGTTTCTCCATTTTTCCCCCCTCTTCTTACTGCTTCTCTCCCTTATCCTGAATAAACACTTCAGTAGGAGATGTGTAGAAATCTCAGACACTAATATTCCTCCTGATATTAAAAACCATTGGCTCTGGACCAGTTTTCTTTTAAGACATTATTTTATTTTTAAGTATATACATGTGTAAGAGCAGATGTATGTGGGGTACCTGTGCAAGGGTCTTCTGGGGCTTGAATTACCGTTGTCATTTGCCTGATGTGGGTGCTGGGAACTGAATCCATGTCTTCTGCAAAGAACAGAAACCACTTCTAATCAGTGACCCCCCCTCTAGTTCCTGGCACCAGTTTTCAAATATAGGGTGCTATTCCACTGGACCATGAGACTAGTTAGGGATTCCTGGCAGCATTTTAAATATAGTGAAACAGAATAAGCTAAAATAGGAAAACAGCCCTAAAAATTTGGAATGTGTCATTCACAGTGACTTTTTCTTAGAATGTCCTTAGTTGTTTAAACATAGAAGTATAATCTAGACATGCTACGTTAAGCCATGAAGAATGCTGTTTATCGTCATCCATGGCCAGGCACTTTGAAGATCTTTGTTTATACTGCATATTGCTGTCTTCCGCTGGTCCTCAGTCCCTCTCTTTTCCGTGATTATACTCATTCATCAAAGCAGAACATAGTCTTTTCAGAGATTTTTTTTTCTTTTTTACTGGAGTAGGATCCCTTGTTTTTGAGCCCCACTCCTGCCTGACAGTGATGCAGTTAGCCTTCCTGAGCACAACACTCTTGTCTGTGAAGTGAGGACAGCACATCCCCAGCCAGCTAGTCCCTGGATTGGCTACTCGCGTGGAGGTGGCACTAGGTAACTGGCAAACACTCTGTATCTATCCCTATGGGGTTTTGTGGGCTGGAGACCCTTGTGATATCATGACTCTTCATGAGGGAGGGATCTCAGGTTCGGCTCTGCTGGAAGGATCACTGGGTTCTGTCTGGACCCCTCCTAGCTCCTGACCTGACCAGACTACAGTTGACAGCTCTGACATCTCACTCTAAGGCAGTTGCCACCTAGCTGTTAACCCATTGTTTTCTGACCTTCTTTGCCTGCTGCTTTTTATATAGCTGGCTGTCAATTTTCCACTTTCCTTCATAGCCACTGTGAGTAACCAGGCCCTACTTTGTGGGGTGCTGTTTGTGCAGGAAGGCGTGTTTGGAAAGATGCTTTTTAAGTATTGGAAGGATGCATTCTTCGCCAAAATGTTTGAATTCCTTTTCTTTTTTGATTCCTCCACAAACACTTGTTAAATATAGGACCAATTAGAGGCTTGGGCAGACAAAGCACCAAAATACTTGACTGTGAAATCTAGGTTTTGAGTTTTTGAAGTGTTTCTAGGACACAGCTCCTGTTTCATGTATGAAAAAGTTGAGCGTATATTTCGTTAGTTGGGACTTTTCCAAGTTTTGGCTTGCTGTCGTAGAGACAAGAAATATAGGGCAGATAATAAAAGGAACCATACTGTGTTGGACACAGCTGTGCGGAGTGGCCTTGGCTCCCCTCTGCGACAAACCACCTGTGTGCTGAGACATCGTAGCTTCACTTTGTCGTGTGCTAGAAGGAGAAGGTAGTATTGTTATCCTTCAGTCTGGCTTGATTTCCTTCTTTGATTCTTTTTTTAAGAATGATTGAGAGGGCTGGAGAGAAGGCTCAGTGGCGGAGAGTGGGTACCGACTAGCCTGAGTTCAGTTCAATTCTCATGACAGGTGACTTAGCGCTGCCTGTAACTCCAGCTCCAGGGGATCTGATAACTCCTTCTGGCCTCTACAAAGCACTGAGCTCAGGTGTCCTTACACACAAACACACCTATGCACATAATTTAAAACAACAGAAATTCTTCCTTGAAACACATAGTAAATTAGAATATTTTTGTCTAAAATAATAGAGAGGTCTTAAGCTGGTGATGTATGTGGCTTCATGGGTAAAGGTCTTTGCAAGTTACATGACCTGAGTTCCATGGTGAATCCACATCCACATAAAAAATAGGAGAGAGTTGTTCTGTGAGATTCACCTTATGGAGTGACACCTGTAACATGAGGGCCGGCTTGTTGGGGTATCTGTCCCGCCCGGTACTCCACAGCCGGCAAACCCCAAAGAAAATCACACACAAGACTCCATAAGATTATAAACTGATTGGCCCATTAGGTCAGGCTCCTTATTAGTCCTTGTAACTTATGTTACCCCATTATCCTTATCTATTTTAGCCACATGGGCTCAGTACCTTTCTCAGTATGACAGCTTACATGTTGCCTCTTCGGTGGTCTGCGCAGGAGTGGCGGAGGGAGTTTCCTCCTCCCTAGCTTTATCCTATTCTCATTGCCCTGCCTCTACTTCCTGTCTGGTTGACCTGCTTATACTTCCTGCCTGGCCAATCAGCATTTTATTAAAATACATGATTGACAGAATACAGACAATTCTCTCGCACCAGACACCCATGTATCCCCTACCCTGCCCACACATCATGTACACACACACACACACACGCACACACATACACACACACACACACACACACGCACGCACGCACGCACGAATAGACAAGTGTCTCACTCTCACCTTGTCTTCATTGGTCTACTGTTTGATAACCCAGGGTGATAGGGCAGACTTCCGAGTAGATATTCAGGGCCAAAGGAAAAGTGCACTTCCCCACGTTCTGGAGATTAGTCAAAAGCCAGCAGTCACAGCTTAGGAACTTGTGAGGCTGGTTCCCTTTCCCTTCCCACTGGCTGTCTGTGGTACCTATTAGCATCCTAAAGCACATGCTGGCTCCCAGGCTCCCTCAGTATCACAAGTAGAGTCCAGCTAGCATCTCAGCTCTTCCCTCTACCCCTACCCTCAACTTCCCCAGCTCCTGAGACTCCCCCCCCCACTACTCACTCTCCTGATAGCCCTGCTATTTCAGCAGTGCTCTCTCCTTTGCCCCTCCCCTCCATTCTGCTCTTCCGCTCTGTATGTCTTCCCACTTCCAATTTGCTCTGCTTCTGCTTCTCTCATGGTCGGGTCTAAGCTACTGGTCATTGTTAGTCTACTGTTTTCTCTCTGCTCCAGACTCTTCTAGATGCCTCTGGTGCCCCCCCCACCATCTACAATAAAAACCTTCCCCTTGACCACAACGTGAAACAATCATGTCATCATTGTAGATATAGATGTTGATCCTGCTGTTGACTCACTCTACACACAAATCTGTTGTTCTGAGTCCTTCTAGTGCCTTTTCCGCCTTCGCTGTGGTTCGATCTGTATGGTTCATGCCATTGCCAGAGCACCGTATCCAGCACCGGCCCAGAAAGTAGACCAAGTGATCCTGTTTGGGTTTAAACTTAGCTTTGTTGATCTGACTTTGTGACAGATCATTGACATCATTTGTTGAACTCATGATTTTCTTTTTTATGCTGAGTGTGGGAGATTTTATAGAAAATGACTTGATACTCTCACTATCAGCGAATCAATCCCACACCAGTTATGTTTTAACAGTTATGTTTTATTTTGGGGGGTAAAACTTACATACACCATAAACCGTCAGGAAGGGAGCCTAGTCGCTGGAGCAGGAGCCAGGAGCAGGAGCCTGGAGCAGGAGCCGGGAGCAAGCACCGGAACCAAGAGCCGGAACCAAGAGAGCCTGATCCGGATCTGCTTCTCTTTTTAAAAGAGAAATATACCACGCCCCAGTGGGCTGGTATTTCAGCAACTATTGGCTGACGGAGCGGAAGTCGCTCCCCGCTGCACTGTGGGCTCGTATTTCAGCAACTATTGGTTGAGGCAGCGGAAGTTACTCCCACAACATCTCGCGGTACTCAGGACGAGAAGTGTGTGACTGCATTGGAGGCAGGTGCCTCACCACACTGTAAGGTGTGCTTGCCTCCAGATGTTCCCATTTGCTCACGTTTGCCTGCTCCTAATGTGTCTATGCTGCGCGCGCGTGGACTGCTGAAACTTTGAGTGGCAGCTGGCATCTTTTGGTAACAGATCAACTCGAGAGTCTGTCTTAGCAGTGGAAGATGGCATAGCAGGCCTTCTGCAAGAGCTGCCTGGGAGCCCAGAGGAAGGGCAGAAGGACCACTACCAGGAGCAGAAGATCGAGAGTTCATCAGCCTCCCATGGCTGCAGTGCAGGCCCACAAAGCTGAGAGTCACTCTGTAGGCCCTGGCAGCCTGGCAGTCATAGATCCAGATTACATCCTGTTTTCTTTTGGTCACACAGATCATCCTTGGGTTCACAGCTCTTGGGATTAAAAAAAAATGATAAGTAAGAGTAAAGTTTTGTTTTAAAGGACTTTACAAAAAAAAGAGAGAATTTGAAATAAACAGCTTGGCAAAGGATAAAGGAATTTGTTGTTAAACCATTCCAAAGAATAAATAATTAGTGTAAGTACAAAAATTAAAATAATTACCTTGTTTTTTAGAGTAGAACTTTGAATATTCTCTATTGTTAACCTTGTTTGAATGCTGATAAGAATGTAAAACGCTCTGAGAACTATTAACGTGCTCCTTGACGCCTTTCTCTTATTGTAATGTCTCCCGTGGGTTATCCCGTGAAACAAGCAAGAATATACACATGCTTCCATGAGCTAGAATTGGGAGAATAATTGGGCAATTGTGGCAGGATATTTTGCTTTTAAAAATAATATGCTAAAAGATTTAATTGGCTTCACTTGGAGTTCTGAGAGGAGACTATCTAGAATTCACGATGGCCATGCTTTGTGTCGGGTTATATTTCCATCACGGCCACAAAGTTAGGTCCATTTTTGGTTTCTCAGTTATAAGCTGTTTCTTCCAGGGCATTCCTCCCATACTTTCCTGTTTCCTACCAGGGAGGGTGGTATTTTTAGCCACATGATCACCTGAAGGATTTCAGTCTGCCAAGTAGAGGCTCACTGGCACTCTCGTTCAGTCTTGATCACTTCTGCCTTTGCACAGAACGTCTGATGATTATTGACTTTATTGATTTTTTTTCTGGTGGACTGCCCCCAGTCATGTCCTTTTTGGTGGGCTGCCCCAATCATGTCCTTCATGCCTAGAATTCACGATGGCCATGCTTACTTACGCATGTATGAAATTGCTTTGATGTTTCATTGAGTCCAGGGAACTTCAGGGTGTTGAACACGGAAGGCTTGAAGGGCCAACTACAGTTAGACATTTCTTTCTCCTGTCTCAGTCTCTGGATAGGGTCACTTCTGAATCTGTCTCGAATGCACATATATAAAATGGTTCTCATATCAGGAGAGACATAGCCAGTTAGTGTATTTCTATGAAGTATAAATATGCTATGTTGCACTTATATATAAATGAGCTTTCTTGAAGTATTTCTGTTTTGAACATTTTTAACCTTTTAAGTTTATGTGTGTGTGTATACCCAGTTGGTGCAAGAATCTGTGGAAGCTAAATGAGGTTGTTGGAACCCTCCACCACACACACACACACACACACACACACACACACACACACCACACCCTGAGTTAGAGCTGGTTAGTGAGCTTGCTGGTATGGGCAGCTACCATTTCATTTGAAGAACTTGAGTCCTTTGGAAGAGCTAGTGCTGTCCATAGCTGAGCCGTTCCTCCAGCCCCCCTGAAGTCTTTCTTTTTGACAGCCCATCATCAGGAAATCGTTGGTGTCCTTTCTCCATTTCACCTTTGCAGTTCTGCTTTGTATGCGCCAGCGGAACGCCGCCCTTCATCCCACGACTTTCCCCTTTCTGTTTCCGTTCTGCCCAGGGTTCGACTACGCTTATTGGGGTTTTTCTAAGGTCTGTGCTGTCCTTTGACCCCTTTTCCTTTCTGCCCTCACTGCACCGTTGAAAGGAAACATCAGAATTCAAATGGCTCACAAGTTGCTAACCTATTCTTTATATCACGTCGGCACCGCAGACTGCTTAATTATTTTTCTCCATCTGGAGAGGCTTAGTAATTAAATGAAATGGCAGCACCTGGGGTTATTTATAGACATGGAGAAGGCAGGAGAAGTTCTTGGTGACTCATCCATCCAGAGCTGGCGCCAAAGCCTTTCTCCCCACCTCCTGCTTCTCCCCTTCCTCTCCCCAACCCATCAGAAGCAGGTATGACTTGTCCTTCTTTTGACCTGCTGTGGCCCCTAACCTTCCATCTCGTGGAGAAACTATTGTTTTGCTTGCCTGCCCTGTCCCCAGTGCCATGAGCTCACCCTGGACCAGCGGGCCTATTCATCATGGCATCGTTTGTATGTGACTGGTTTTGTGATTTGCTTGTGCAAATACTCAATTTACTGTCACGTCGAGATTCTTCGCGGTGGCTCGTTGCGGGAGATACTGGTGGCCTGTCAGTGAATGAGTGTTGGGAATTTTTACTGGGAGGTGTGCTTCCTGGAAGGGTGGAGTGGGAACTCTCTGAGGCAGGGGCCCATGGCTGCTGTTCTTTCTGTCTACCACCCATCTCTCTCCATCCCTCACGCCAATGCTTTGCCTCAGTTGCTGCTTATCCAATTAGAGGAAACCCCACAGAGCTTTGCCACCCCATCCGTGAATTGTGTTTTGGAAAAAGCATTGTCCAGAAGGCTCTTGTGCGTCGCCCATAAAGACACTGGTTTTATCAGAAGCGCATGACCCTTGAGATAGTCAAACTGTGAACGTGAGCGATGACAGTCTCATGGATCCGTGAGTCTCGTGATTGGCTTACACTGATGATTCCCCCAAGGGGCGTCACTGATCCACCTCATGGAACATTGTATTATAGGGATGTATTTCAGTATTTGTGCCCACAATCCTGAAAGAGCAATAAGCCTTAAAATTATTCACTACTGAATTCAAAGACCCAAAGGAATATTTTAGTACCAGGACTGCGCGCGATGTGTGTGTCTACGTCTGAGAGTTATTTTGTAATCCTTCCTATCAAAGTGCTTTCATCTTTCTCAATAGCAGGTGAGGCCTGGGCTTCTTGTCGCTTTGTGGGCTGGCTCTGCTGCCTCTTGGCTAGCTGCTCTTTGCGGTCTGGGTGTGGCCCTTGATGGCTGGTTTCTGTTTTAGTGCATCTGGTCTTCTTTGTTTCTTTTTTCTTTTTCTTTCTTTTTTTTTTTTTGACTCTTGCTGTTATTTGCATCTCTGGTTTTCTCAGATTTGCTTCAGATTTTTCCCCTTTCTTCATTTCTGTACCTCATTTGATAACTTCTTCATTCAATCTTCACTGTTTATCAGACAACTTTTCTGTCCCGGACCCCATGAAAATTTCAAAGGGAACCTAACAGTGTATCCTACCAGCAATGCAATCAGGGGCAGTAAGTTCCAATAAGGAATGGGTCTTGAATCCTTTCTTTACAAGTGACCACCATTCTGTCCCTAGGATGAAGGGCCGCCAGACAGGTCAGGTAGATAATACCAAGTGAAAAATGCAAATTTATTTTTCTTGTAATTTCACAGTGATGAACATTTCATGTGACGAGCTTGTAGTTTGCAGTTACGATGTTTGGGATTGGCCTCTCTGTTTTTCTTTTTCTTCTACTCTTTTGTAGATCAACTACAAATACTAAAGCATAAATCATACTTTTGTTCATGGTGTCCTCAGTAGGCATATTTTGAAAAACATATTCTCAAAGATTTTTTTCTGCCTTTTTTATTGTTGTTAATAAATTATTTATCATAGCTATAGCTAGTTCTAATTTTTCCCCACTAGTTCTGTGAAGTTAGGCGGCAGGGGTATGACTCAATAATTGTACCCAACTGCTCAAATTCCCCCACCATTTTTCTTTCTGTTGCCTTTGTTGGTTTGTTTTGTGTGGGTGTGGGTGGGGGCGATGGTCTCAGAGGTCAAACTCAGGTCATCAAGACTTGGCCACATTGTGCCTCCTTATTCTGAGAGGCCTCACTGACCCCCCCAAACCTCCTTTCCAGGGATTTAAAAATCCCCAGAACTGTTTTTGTGTCGGGGAACATGAGCTTGGACTGACGAACTCGTTCTTAGATGGCTTTGCGCACAGTCACACTAAAGCCATGTGCTCTTACCACCCTCCTTGCGATTTGCTGTCATTGGGCTCACACCCCTTCCCGTATTTTCCACCTCCTTGCTTGTATCCTGTCAGAAGTTCAATTCTTTTGCTCCATTACCTAGAAATGCAATTTCAGAATGTTTTGGGTTGATTAAGAAGACTTTTTTAATACACACACACAAATTAAAATACATATGTTCCAATTAAGCTATTTTAACAGCTAATTGATTTCATAGAACTTATCATTAAGGGAAAGCCAGAGTCATTCTTAATGTTGAGATGCAATTTTGGAGCTGATTTGTGGGTGCACAACACGGGATTTAAAGCCTTATCAGGTGTTTCGAGCGTATCGCCTGTCTGCAAATAGCCTGTTCCCTCCTAGCGGATGTTACCAAAGACTATTTAATTATTGGCAAAGCATTCCATAATTAAGAGACTTGAGTTCTTCGAATGTGACCATGTGAAAATCTATTTTAATTAAATCATTGCACTTCAAGGACGGTTACCGAGTGCTTCGCCTTTGCACGCTAAGCGGTAGTTGGGAATTGCTGTAGCCATTTGTTCTGATACATGTCACAGACGCTTCTTGTCTTCGACCTGGAGATCTTAGTCGCGCTGTCGTGACTCGCTCCACTCCCAAGGAACTGACCAAATAACTGAGGACAGGCCTGACTTTCTGAAAGGTTGAGTGAGTGACCATTGTCTTCTCCTAAAACCCATGGGAGTTTTCTCAGCCAGGAGCTCGAGTTTGATTGTTTGTTAGTTTGTTTTAGGTGCTGCACCCTGGAATATGTTTGTGTAGGATCCTTCATTGATCAGATTGCCCATCTTTGAGGCCAGTGGCGACTCCTTACCCCTCTCTCCTCCCCCACATAAACTAGTTAGTTCTGTTATGCCTGAGTCACGAGACACCCCCACCCCCAGTAAGACTACCTCGGAGCTGGGGCTGACTTTCCAATGCCATTATACAAGGTTTCTGCACACAGGCTTGCAGGCGGGAGTCCTGTCCCACATACAGCACAGATACAGCAGGTGAGGGAGACAGGCCCTAAGCTCACAGTGCAGGGGGTCTTTAAAAGAAAAATCACAAGCAGTGAGTTATGTGCCCTTGGCATTATTACATTGGGTAGGGGAATAGTTGGGTTAAGTCTAGAAGGGATTTTTGTAACTTTCTTCAAAAACATCAGGTAACCTTAAAAAAAAAGGTTGTTTGTCTAGCTTCTGATTTGTCATGAAAAAAAAAAATGTTTGTTAAGTCTCTGGGCAGCCAGGCAGATTTGGGGCCGGTTGTGGCTTTTCTCTGAATTCACAGGTCCATGGGATGGGACATGTGGGGTTGGGGTGCCTGCTAGGTTAGACTCTAACAAAGCTGGGGCCTGGGTTTAAAATGGCTTTAGTCTTGTCTTTTCAGTTCAAAAGCTGCTCCGGAATAGCACTAAGTACTACTGGCCATCTAGCACTGGGAACACTCATTCAATAAGACACTGAAGACAGAGCACCTGCTACACAGAATTTTTTCTTCTCTGTCTCTTCCAGATATTATTTCTTTGCAAATGTAGAAGCTAAGGCGTTTGACTTTTGCGAAACTTTGATCAGCTAGGGGCTGGAGAGATATTGCAGCTAAGAGCATTGATTGCTCTTCTAGAGGACCTGGGTTCAGTTCCCAGTACCCACACGGCAGCTCATCACTGTAGAGCCAGCATTTCTGTGAATGAAGTCTGTCTACACTGTTTGTGCTCTTTGAGGAGAACCAAATCATAAAGTTGGGTTCCACATTGCCGAGGTGGAGAGAGATGTGTTTGTAACCAGTCCACTCTTGTGTCATAGGAGTTTTCGGGGCCTCCCTTTATTTTGCAGATCTCTAAAGAGTTCCTTTCTCATAACTTTAAATTGTGTTCTGCTTCTGTTGTTCTTAGTTGAAGCCTTTGATCTTAAATTCCCTCACTCTGCACATATCATTATCTTAGGATTTTGTTGGCAGCCATTTTCCTTAGTTTCTTCCCTTCTTTTAAAGCTCTGTATAAGTATGGAAGACGCAATGTGGTTGAACAGGGAGAAGATGTCACTGGTCATTCAGGAACATCTTTTAAGGGCAATGGGGTAGGAAGTGTATGGAGAATTTTGCTCCCCAAGGAACATCTAGTCCTTTCTAAGGATACCATACCTTCTGACACCTGACAGAGGTAGCATGGGCATCCAGTGGCAGCTACTGGTTAGAATTCCTGGCTGCTGGGAAGATTCGTCAGGACACAGGGGAGTTCCCTGAACAAGGCCAGATTGTCCATGCTGTTTCAAGTTGGAAAATTCTGCTAAGTGACTGAGAACTCCAGAGTTTAATGTCAAAAAGGTACTCAGCTCAGGGTGGGTTGATGATGTCACGTACAGGTTGACAGAATTTCTGGAATGACTAGCACTCCCAGTCCTTGCTGATACAATATTAGATATCTGGGATTCCAACATAAAGAACAACAGTTAACAGGCAAAAAAAAAAAAAAAAAAAAAAGAATAAGAGATCTTTGCTTCTCTTCTATTTCTAAGTATTATGGCTTTCTCAAGAGCTCCTGTGGGTATTTCTTCTCAGGCAGCAATGCTAGCAACAAATGCAAGTTTAATAGACCACTCACTGAGATAGGGAAAAGTAAAGGGAGGTAAGGGTTTGCGCAGATTTCTTTGAACTTAAAATCACCATTTCAAACTCCAGAAAGGTTGTGTGGGTTGGGAAGCGACTCAGTGGATAAAGGGTTTGTCTCACATGCTTGAGGATCAGAGTTCAAATCTCTGAACCCATGTAAAAACAGAGGGGCCTCAGTGGCTGCTTGTACTCCTGGCACTCCTGAGGCAAAGACAGATGAGGCCCAGGGCAAGGTGACAAGCGAGATTAGCTACAGTGGGCCATCTCTGTATGCAGCCAGAGACCGGTCTTCAAGAACTTTACTGGAAAACAGTCAAGAAAGATGCTCTGCACACACACACCACTCGCATACACATTACACACACTCACATCAAATGAGTGAATGTATGAATGAATGAACAGTAAAAAATGAGCATCCCTTTTGTGAGGGCCATGGAAATGCCAAGTTAGTCTTTCTTCACAAACTACAGCACCCATTTGCTCCCTGTAGCAGCCAAGGATTGCCCTGGGGCAAGACTTTTTGTTGTTCTTTTCTTCCTTCCTTCCTTCCTTCCTTCCTTCCTTCCTTCCTTCCTTCCTTCCGTCCGTCCGTCCGTCCGTCCGTCCTTTCCTTCCTTCCTTTTGTTTTACTTTCTTTTTTCTTGAAACAGGATCTCACTATGTAGCTCTGGGTGCCTTGGAACTGGCTGTGTAAACCAGGCAGACCTCAAAATCAGAACTCACAGAAATCTACCTGACTCTGCTTCCTGAGTGCTGGAACAAAAGGCCTGTACTACCAAAGCCACAATCCCAGGCAAGCTGTTAACTCTGGAGGGGTTTCTTTTCTTTTACAGGTATAGGAAAAGGCATGCGACTTATTTCAATGTAAATTCTGCCACAATTGCAAAGACGAGTACATTGCAGAACATCACTTTCATGAATACGGTCTGTCCCAATCCTTTGTGGAGAACAGGGTCAGAAAGTAGGGTTTTCTGTTGAAGGAGGTAGAGGACAAGAAATGTGTACCTTCAGGTCATTTTTATCTTCTCACCTCTCCCTTCCTTCTTCTCCCTCCCCACCCTGTCTGTACTTGATTTATCTAGTTCAAAATCATAAAGCAATATGATTACGTCCTGCATAGACGTAGTTAAGTATTTCACTGTTTAAATCTTCCCCGCTGCCTGGCCCTTTGTGTGTTTGGACGGAATCATTAACTGTTTGACTGGTTCTGATATCCCGGCATGCAGTGCTGTGTGGTACTCACTGCAAAGACATGCATGGGTGGCCTTGGATTCTGTAGTTAGAGTTTCCATCGACACTGCTTTGTTTTCTCCATTTGGAGACGCAACATATCAGGTCATTGGAACCCAGACATAGACTAAGGCTTTTGTTTCATCTGCTCTGTACAATGTCAATCTCTCAATGAGCCTATAATCCCCACTCACAAAGCAAATGTCAGGAACACCGCATGGATTATATTTTAAAATGGACTGGTTTGCACAGGCATTTTTCTAGTTGAGTAGAAATGCATTCAGCTATGCTTTTTATATACTGTGATAACAAAAAAGGGAGAAAATTTGTAATGTTTTTGAAAACTAAAAAATAAATTATGTTGAGCATAGTTCTATTCCATAGTTCTGTTTGGTTCATATGATTGTCTCCAGGTGTGTCTACTTTTCTACAAATGAGGGAACTTTGTTCTTCTTTATAGATAGAAGCAGTTCCATCATGCGTATAAGCTATGTCTCCCTTACCTGTTCTGTTTTGGTACCTGTAGGGTTGAGTCTTTGGCTTTGCCAGGCAGTAAACATTATTCATGGGTCTTATCTGTTTGGCGATACTGTAACCAAATACCCAATACTGGAAAATACATAAAGAAAAGGCGTTTCTTTGCCTGATGATTGTACTGACTACACGGTCCAAGTAAGGTAGAACTGGTGTCTTAGGCAGGAGAGTCCCTGCTCTGAGCCATAGTGTGGCAGACAGCGTCAGATGGGGAGAGGGAGTGTAAACAGGAACATTGAGAAGAAAGCTGATGTGGTCAGAGAGTGAGGAGGAAGAGGAGGAGGAGGAGACTGATCCTTTTTATAGTCTGCCTGTTCTCGTGGAAACCCTCCTACTCCCAGGACACCTTCCTGTATAGGTGCTCACACGTGGTCACCTCCCACAGGCTCCGCCTCTTACAGATTTCACCGTGTTTCAGTGAATTTACGCCTGGGCCATGCTTCCTGCCTGTGCGCTTCTGCAGCATAAACCGTACGTACCGCACGACAGCACAGTGTGAGCCAGTTTGTGCCTTTTCTCTTCTTTGGTCTTTCTTTATAACCGTTGTTCTTGACCACAGTGATTCACCAGCTGTGGTGTTTTTCAAGATGTATCATCTCTTCTTTGTGAGGCATTAGGAGAGTAGGGAAAACTTCCCTCTTAAAATACTGTATTCTTCCAGGCATTTAACCTGCCGCAGGTAAGCATCCAAATGTGACGGTACAATAAGCAGGGTGTTTACAGCTCACATCATTTCTTTGTTATTACTGCAAGTGTCTTTTCAGAAAATGGTTAGCGTTCAAAGCCCCCATTTTGAGTTTTGTGGGCACTGTAAAGCATCCTTGTGCCTTGATTTTCCTGGGTATATTTTTACAGCAGGCTCTCTCTTTCTTAGCTCATATGTAATTGGAAGAAGTAAATGCTAGGCTGGAGAGATGGCTCAGTGGTTAAGAGCACTGACTGCTCTTCCAGAGGTCCTGAGTTCAATTCCCAGCAACCACATGGTGGCTCACAACCATCTATAATGAGGCCTGGCACCCGCTTCTGACATGCAGGCACACATGGAAGGAATGTTGTGCACATAATAAATAAATAAATCTTAAAAAAAGAAGTTAATGCTGAGTTACATGATATTTGTACATAAACACAAATTCCACAGATTCCTGGGTAGTTGTACATAATACAGGGGTTCAGTAGCGGGGACTTGAGATCAATATAACATGGGGGTATAATGGGAGTTTAGTAAGAACCATGATGCCATTCAGTCTTCAGCACTGAAGTCATGGATTTAAAAAAAAATCAAAATAATAGAAGTCATGAAATTAGGTCTTGCTTATTTGAAATTTGAAACTGTCCAAAGTTTTAGTAAACAAAGCCTTACTTTGCACTGTAAGAACACATTAACTAAGCACCCAACACTGTGACTCCAATAGCAATTGAAAGGGTGGTTTGGTTGCTGTACCAGCTGGACCTTGCCAATCCACTTACTTAGTCTTACTTCTTTGGTTGTATCAAAGGCCCCTTACGTGGCCATATAGATGACACTGATGTCCAGTGTCCCATGGTTAGCCTGCCCAGTGTGTCTGCACACTGCATTATTTCATCCGAAACAGGTCTTTAAAATGTGCTTTTATTCTTCTCTCATACGTTACATCCTGAATCCAGTTTCCCCTGCCTCTACTCCTCCCATTTCCTCCCCAATTTCCCCTCTGCCCCCAGATCAATTCCAATTTCTCCTCTGCTTCCGAGAGAGAGAGAGAGAGAGAGAGAGAGAGAGAGAGAGAGAGAGAGAGAGAGAGAGAAGGAATATTCACCGAACATAGCTTAAAAAGATTCAGTGAGCCTGGGCACCAACCCTCATCATGACTGGATATGGCAACCAGGTAGGAGAGAAAGAGTCCCAAGTGCAGGCAAAAGACTCAGAGACACCCCCACTCCCACTGTTGGGATCCCACAAGAACACCAAGCTACACAACCATAACATATATGTAGAAGACCTAAGTCAGACTCACACAGGCTCTGTTATTGTCGGGTCAGCCTCTGAGCCCCTATGAATCCTGCTTAGTTGACTCTGCAGACCATTTTCTCATGGTGTCCTTGTCCCCTCTGGCTCCTTCAATTCATCATCAGCGTCTTCTGCAGGACACCCTGTGCTCTGCCAAGTGTTTGGCTGCTTTCTCTGCGTCCGCTCCCATCATCAGTTGCTGGATGAAGCCTCTCAGATGACGATTAGCTAGGCACCGATCTGTAAGTGATCTACAAGCAGGTTAACATTAGGAATCATTTTATGTATGTATGTATGTATGTATGTATGTATGTATGTATGTATGTATTTGCCAGTCATGTTTGGGTCTATTCTGGCTCTCTGGGATGACCTGCCTCTGGTTCCTGACCTTCTAGGCACTGTCATACGTGGGCTTCCTCTCATGGCCTACGCCTCAAATTGAACCAGTCTTGGTAGGGCCACTTCCAGAAATTCTGTTCCGCCATTGCCCCAGCATGTCTCGTAGGCAGGACAGATTGTAGGTCGATGATTTTGTGGCTAGGTTGATGTCTCAGTCCCACTGCCAGTTCAGCCTCCATATGCCCCTCTAGGGTCACTTTTGTTGTGGCATTTCATTTTTATTTTAATAAGTAAATTTTGCCTGAAGATCGGAGAGTAAAACAGCCACACTGGCCAGCCTTACAGGCCATGCCTCAGTAACACACACTTTTAATCCCAGTAGCCACAATAGTTGCCATAGAAACCGGACGGTGCACGCCTTTAATCCCAGTGGTACACATCTTTAATCCCAGTCCCAGAGAGGATTATAAAATGGGAGGAGACAGCTCACAGACACAGTCTCCTTCTGAGATTCCTGGAGGCAGGATTGCCATTTCAGACTGAGGTTGAGGTAAGAGCCAATGGCTGGCTGCTTTGCTTTTCTTATCTTCAGGTTGAACCCCAGTTTCTCTTCTCTGAGTTTTTATTAATCATGCTTCACACTTTGCTAGCTTCCAGGGAGTTCCCACTGCACTTGATGAAGCAAATCTCTATTCCAAGTCTCCATCATTTCTGGGGATTCATGTATGCATCTTGCTGCAGTTCTGCTCAGCTTTGTGAGCTGTTCACTCTGACAGGCTAGCATCTCCAACACCCTTCTACTGAGCCTAGTGGCATGGGGGAGGCCCGTGAATTATTTCTAATTTTAAAAGCATTTTTTTTTTCAAAAGGTCACCCTGTTTTCTAATTTTATAGCAAAGCGTGTCCTTGTTTCACTAAAAGATGTGACAGGTAAAATCCTAAGTCTTTTGGGAAGAGCCGTCCATTGTTTGGTTTTTCTTCCCTGTAAATACTGTTAAGGGGAACAGTCAGTGATAATGCGTGTACCCAGCTAGTTTTGTCCACCAGGCATCCTGTGCAGCACTCTGAACTCCCCACTAAGAAGATTTTAGAAGCTTCCCAAACTCTAAGCGCTCTTTGACTGCGAAATCAGTGTCTACGCATTTGAAGTAAGATATTAGGTGCTAAAATTCTCAATTTCCGTTTGATGACATACTCCTCTCATGGGTTGACCCTTCCGTTCTCTCATCTACACCATGGAAGTACCTCTCTCTGATTGATGTATTGTAAACTTCACATGAGGTCATGTATAAAATCATTATGGAAACGTCTTTAATGCTCTTCATAGAAATCTCAAAGTAATAATAGTTTTGTGTCTAATATTTATTTCCAGTATGTGTGACTAGCAGAGCAAAGATGATTGCATGTTATTAAGACAAATAGTAAGGGCCAGAATAATAATGGTTTTGACGATGATAATCTGCAATGATTAGAAGTACAGTACCAAAGTGACAGAGGACACATTACGTTGTTACGTTTGAAGTCACAGAGAGAACACACACAGTGAAGGAGACGCATCTCCTCGGTTAGTGACTACACAGTGTACCCCTCCCAGCCTTCTTACATTTGGCAGACGAGGCCTCTCATCTGACTGCTTTGGCTGTGAGTCAAGGTCTTAAGGAGTTGCTATTGGTGCCGTAACTCAGTAATTCGAGAGGAGTTAACTAAATTCAGATTTCTCAAGGAGCATCTACATGTCTCTTTTACTGCCGTAAAGAGGGGCTAATGTAGTTGTCGCTACACTTTGGGTGGGGAAATAAGTAGTTATTGAACTGCGTCAGCCAGTTGGCTGGTAGAGAGACCAGGAGCACAGTGTTTTGGACACAGATGCCTGTCAGAAGTTCCTATTGGTTATCTCCCATACCCAAGGGATTCTTTATAGCTTAGCAGTGAGTTTTCCTGCTGTGTCGAGCATAAAAAACAGATTTACTTTGTGCTCTTATCGGTGCTGGGAATACAGTATAGCCTCCTCTGTGAGATTATTGGTCGTAGGCAATGCAGCAGTAGGGTGTGAGCCTTTGGAAGTAATAAATACTGTTCCAGGGTACAGCTTCCTGTTCTAGTGATGTGTGCCCTCAGTCCCTGTGTGGATTCAGGTACAGGATGGGTGTGGGAGCTGTGGTTCCTTTCTGCCTTGATTGACATACATACCTTGTGGGGGCCCTTTCTCTTGCTTATTCCCTTTTACAAGTATAAGGTCACTATGGTGTGCCATATGCAGTGATGAGTGTGAGTATTAAAGATAAAACATGGTCCCTGTTATTATGGATGCCCTGCTTTTGTGTGTATGCACATGCACACACACATGCATGCATTTGTGTGGGGAAGGAGCCTTGTTCTATGCTGCCGATATTCTCAATCACAGAGCCACTGAGATAAAATTGGTATTACTTAATCAGTTTTTTAAGATCTATATTGCACAGTTAAATCCCAGTCCTGGCAATTACTAGCAGTTAAGTTCTAGAAATTCCACCTGGTCTCTTTTTATCTCAGTGTCCTGGTCTTGAAAATAGGACTGGTAATAACCATTCGTTCTTGGAAAGTTGCTTTAAAGTTTGTATTAGGTCTCGTAGGGAAAATGAGCCTGTACGGGAACATAGCAGGTGAATGCCAGCTTTCTCTCACTCTGTGCAAACAGCACCACTTATCACCATGTGTGCAGTGGAACAGGTGTGGGCCTCGTCTGTGTGAGAGAAGACAGCCCTGCCACTGAGTTTGCCTTGCCTCGGTATCTTGTGTTCTTTCCAACGCTTTGGACCCACGAGGTAGAGAACCGTTGTCCTCTGCAGTGGCTGCATGCTGGGATCCTGGAGCCAGTTCTAATGACAGTAACGTTGGAATCCCATTGCAGGATTTAAATGCACAGCTGCCCCCCCTCCATGTTAGTCTGCGTTGCATCTGAACCAACAGCGCATTCAGTCCAACCGCAGATCTGACTCTAAAAATGTTGGAAGTCACATCTGTTCTGAACGTGAATCCTTGTTTTTACCATTCCTCCCTGCGCTGAGTATGACAGCTCTGTACGCAGAATTTCTGTTGTGTTTTATGTGATGTCGGAACCAGAGTTGACTGAAAATCAGTAAGGTATTTGTTAGACCATCGGCATCCCACACATTTCATATCAGGAGCTGGTGCATATGGATTTTGTCATCTTTAGATGGTCTCAGTGGCTCACAGACACGGAGGATGGCAGTGACTGGCCTAGAATATGGCTTGAGCGTGGCTGTGTTTATTCATTTCCTCCTTAATTTCAAAGTACAATGCAGGTTGAGAGCTGCTGGCCTTGGCCTGTTGAGTGGCCTCTCTTGGGTTTCTTCCATTCCTCTCGACCCTCCTGTCTCTGCCAGGCCTTCCTCAGGTTGCAGTTTTCTCAACGTATCTCAAGTCTTGAGATGCTGACGGTCCCTCCCCCTCAATCTCAGAGCAGAGTGAAATCAGCCTTGTGCCTCCCCAAGTCTACCCAGGTCTCCTGAGAATACCACCGTCCAGTTTGGACTGTCTTCTCATTTTGTGACCTGAAGCCCTGTGTTAGGGATTGTCCTTGTCTGTGGGTCACCTTCGTCCTCCTCTGAGCTGGAACCGAGTCAGCCCTGAGAGTCCCTTGCACATCTCGGGCAGATTAGAGCCCGGGATGGAACACAGACGTTCACAGAAGCCTGCCTGCTCTTCCCTCGTGCGTGATGAGCAGGCAGACGGGGCAAGTCCCGTTTGTCCCATTAGTCCCCAAACAAGTGTGAGGAGCAGGGACTTGATCTTGGGTCTACATAACACCTGAAGCCAGAGCAAGGTCTTCCCACCTCCGTCTTGAGTGTGGTCCAGAGATCCAGAGGCCACTCCAGAGAAAAGGTCAGGATTATTTATCCTTGGAATAACCCAATGCTAAGTAGATATAGGGGCCTGTGAAGTGAACTGGGCGAGGGAGAAGGAGAGGGGGCAATGTGTAAGATTTCTCTTAAACTCTGAGAATCAGTTAATGTGGGAAGCACTTGCCGCTGCTTAATTCCCTGGCAGTGGACAGAAGGACAAGCTCCTTTGTCCTCCTCCTCCTCCTTCCTCCTCCTCTTCCTCCTACTACCCCCATCCCCGCTTAGCCCCTCCCCTTCTTTATCAGGAAAGCGAGATAGCAGCGCTGTCCACGGGTCTCAAAACTGCACGATGGTCAGGTCTGCGCCGGGCCTTTCTCACTGTGCAGGTACGTGTTCTCATCTCTGTCACGATGTTATTCCACATCTGAATTTGCCTACCCCCTCGCTGCCCCCGTGTGGCATGTTTGTGTTAGGGTGGGTGCCCCCAGCAGGTGCTCATTCCACCTTAGGTTTAGCACCCTGGTGACCCTGCCTAGTACCTAAGGTGTTAGGCTACGAAGGACACAAGGGATCTTGTATGTATGATCGTGTTCTGCCAGTGCGTGCACCTAAGATGCCGGTGTTGCTAAGGCTGCTGCTTGGCTTTCCGCAGGCCTACATGTGACTTCAGTTGGTTGCTTATGGCACCTCACCATAAATTGGCTTTGTTGCCTTTAGCCAGACCGTCCTGTTGCTTCATCAGAGGATGCTGGGATATTCCAGGCACCTGTGGCACCGGCTGAAGAGCTTAGTGCCTAAAGCTCAGTCCCTCAGCCAGTATCCTCACCGAGGACACCGAGGCCCAGGGCTGTGACTTTATTTCTGCACCAGACCCAAGAAGAATGATAGTCTCGTGAGATGTGGGGGCCTCCGAGTGCTGTAACGGTTTCTTCTTTGGACATGCTAAAATGATTCTGCTAAATGGTTCAGGTGACATTGTCTCCCTGCCCCCGTAGGACCTTTGGGACTTGACAGAGAAGGAAGGCTGTCATAGGCCTGTAAAACCATTTATCTTGGGTGCCTTTATCTCCATAGCTCCGGTGCAGTCATCCCTGGCTGTGTATATGATGAGCCGTTGCAATGCCTTCCCGTCGAGCAAATGTAGTGTCAGGCCTGACTTCCAGCAGAGAGCGGTGCCTTCAATTACATCCTTGGTATAAAAGCTTCATTGAGAAGCACATGGGTCATAAAGCAGGGTGAGAACACAACTTCCCCTCGGCAGTTGTGTGCCAGCAGCCTCGCTGTCAGAGGAGACCCTGCTACACAGAGCTCTCGTGTTTGAGGGATATGCGTGTCCCCTGTGTGGCCTACAGTGAGGTGAAAGAATGCCTAAAAAGAGCTTTGTGTGATGCTGTCGGGATGTGGTCTGCCTGGGGAGGCACAAATCAACCCTTGGATTCACACCATTGCAGGAGATCATGGATCGTCCTGCCTTCTCATGTTTGGACCATAACGGAGCATCTTTCAGTATCCAGCCACCAAACGTGTCTCGAGGCCAAGAGTATGCTTCTGTGATACCTAGAGTCTACTCTGATATGGACTTAGTGGATCTTATCTTGTGCTATGTTGGCTCTGTGGCCATCACAGTCTACTGGAGGAATGGCAGTGATTGAACAGTGTGGTGATGGAGGCTCGGGAGAAACTCAGTTAGTGATGGAGGCCAGGAAGAAGCTCAGTTAGAGATGGAGGCCAGGAAGAAGCTCAGTTAGAGATGGAGGCTGGGAAGAAGCTCGGTTAGTGATGGAGACCAGGAAGAAACTCGGTTAGTAGAGTGTTTCATGAACAAGTATGGGGATCAGGGTTCAATTCCAGAATCTGTGTGAAAGCCTGGAGCACAGGTACTCAAATGTGCAATCCCAGAGCTCAGGAGACATAGAAAGGCGAATCCCTTGAGTTTGCTGGCCAGCCAGCCTAATCTATTTGAAGAGTTCCGTCCATCCCATCTCTAAAAGCAAGGTGGATGGCACCTAAGGAATAAAGACTCTGAGGAAGGACCCAGTAGGCTGACCTCTGGCCTCCACGTATAACATTGGCATGTGCATATGTAGCCATGTACATCCACATAAAGATGGTACATGGTGGTGGCAACGGTCCTATTTTAAATTTGAGTTAGCTCTAGGGAAGGAAGAAGTCACTCAGAGCTTTGAGAACCTGTGATGTCAATAGGCCCTGTTAGGCGTCAGGAGACCCTGCCCTGAAGAAAATAGCATTGTGCTATGGTCTGCTGAAAGGGGAGTGTTTCAGAGTGAGTGCTGTGGGCTTCTCCCACAGAGGGCACAGCATACAGATGGCTTCCCAGCAGAACTCTGTATCATGAGGGGCTGAAAAAAATGCTGGAAACTATCCTGATTTTACTGGAGTATTGACACTCAGAGAGCCTTGAAGGCCATCAGTTCTGAACTTTTCTCTGGTAGTCACGGCAAGAGGCAAAGTGACTGACCTGGTTTGCATGTTAGGCAAACTCGGGCGAGTGCACCCTCTGCAGAGAGGCGCGGGGTAGTGTGCCGAAATGGTTTGGTTATAAAGAAAAGAAATGGTAGTGGCTGGAACCTTGGGATAAGCAATCTATTTCTATTACCAAGATTGTAAGGATTTTATGTTCCTATGCTGGAGAAAGGAAATTAGTTTCAGGTTCTGGGAGCCTGCATTTGAGCAACTTGGTGACTAATGAAAACAGCACTTCTGAAGTAGGAGTGGGGGTTAGATGAGGATTCGTGAGCAATGCCTGGGCTTGTGGAAAGCACCCTTATTATTGTTCGGATACTTCCAGTTTTTGCAAGCTCTCTTCTTGCCACTTTTCTCATTTGGTGTTCACTTCTATTGTGTTTGTTTCTCTCCTTGTCTGTATGCATTGTACGACTCTCTAGAATGAGCCTTCTACCTCCTTTGGGCTATATTTTTATTTATTGGGAGCTAGCCAGAGAGGACAATGGCGGTCAGTTCATGTGTTGTCACGTACTATATCTTTAGATACAGCTTATATCACTTCCCAGTGTATAAGTTAAATTTGCACCTGTCATAAAAAAAAAACCTTTGAACTCTGGGGAGATTTCACTAGTGTATTTGTACAAGATAATCTGTAGGTGTCTCACGAAAACTTACTGTCCCCCACTCACGGTAACATATTCTCTCCACACCCTTGTGTGTGAGGTCAGATTGATGACCAGGCAGAAGCCCAATGACGATTTTCTGAACAAAGGAACAGATGAGGTAGGTTGCCTCTGTCGGCACTGGCCTTTCTGCCAGGCATACTGTGCACTTCCAATTTACAATTCCCATGACCTCCACTCTTATCCCAGTTACAGGAGTATGTAAGGATTTTTTTTTAAAAAAAAATATATATATATAGTTTAGCCGATTATCCTAAAAACACAGAACAAAAACCCAACTACCTTAAAAGTAAAACTACGGGGCCGGACTCACTTAAGATCTCACTATTCGAAGCTCTCTGTGAGAGACAGCGAAGCATTTAGCAGCCTTCCCATCCTCATGTACTTAAGTGAAGGGCGAACTCCCAGTCTCTTAGTAAGTAAGTGATTCCCTCCTGCCACTTAGTGCTATAAATGAGATACGGTTGTAAAAATCTAATACTATAAAATAGGTTTGGTGCAGGATGGCCTTTGTGCTTCTTTTAGATCTTGCTCATGCAATCTCCTGGCTGAGAAGGGAGCCTCTGCCTCCCCTCAAATGTAGTTCAGGATGTTCTGCCAAAGGCGACGTTACTCCAGACCCCGTGTTCAGTCCAGGAAATGCAAACCGAAAAGCCCTCAGCAGTTCCTCGTGTTTAAAGGGACTGTTGTTCTTAATGCACAGTGTGTCAGAGAACATTCTGGCGCACTCGCGCTACTGGTATATGAAAGTGAATTGAAGGGCACACTTTTTTTGAGGGCAGATGTTTCTCTCACCTTTACCCAAATGAGAAAAATGCTGGGGCTTATGGAGATCCCGCTAGAAAGCAACTTGATGACAGCATTCCTGATAGGAAAAAAAAAGTGTCACTCTTCTGTGCTGTAAAAATAGAACTTACAAAGTCCCAGTAGTTCAGTGGCTAAGCACACTGTCACGTGTGTGCTAAGTGACGGTGAGAATAACTGTGACTTATACACAGAATAAATAAACGTACACTAATGATCAGAAGCCTTAGAAGCTAGACATTTGCTTTCTCAAAGATCTCGTCTGTGCCGTTTTCACTGTTCTTCTCTCATCTCCTTTCCGGTGGGCTGATTAGATTACACATTTGTAACAGATAATGATGGCGGCTTTCCTCTGCGGTCCTTGTTCGGTTTCCTATTGTAGGGAACACCGAGTGTGTTGTGAGTGTTTAAGAACTGTTGTGTGAGAAGAGAAGCATGGCCAAACATTAGATCACAGCATCTGTTTTAGGCGGGGGCCGCATGGGGGTTTTCAAAAGTACTTTTAGTGAAGTATTTTTCCCTCATCACATGGGCCAGTCATTTGAATACTCACTGCCTGAGATTGTCTTTCTTTCCAGTTGCCCTTTGCTTTTGAGGAATCATGTGGCTGATTGCTAAAAGGGCATGAAAAAGATTTAATATCACTTTACTTCTCCATAATCCTTGAAATTTCATCCAGTGCTTTCACCTGTGTGACATTAGTTGATCCTTAAGTAGGCACGTAGTCATTGTGAATATTATTCTGCTTTTTCTGTGGCTTTAACCGTTTTCACGCTCACCTGGTTCTTTCTGTTGGTTTAGTCTTCTCTCGTACAATGCGACCACCGGCCTCCCCTCCCCATACTCCTCTCAGTCCCCTGTAGGTGGAGTTTTCCCATGCTGGTAGTCGCTTCCAAATGATCACACAGAGGCTTAATATTACTTATATAAATCCTCAACTGAGAGCTCAGGCTTGTTACTAGCTAGCTCTTATATTTATATTATCACATTTCTATTAACTTATGTATTGCCATGTGGCTTGTAGTATGTTACCTCATTTCTACACTTCCTGCTTTCTCGGTGGCTGGCTGGCATCTCCTCTGACTCCGCCCTCCTTTTTCCCATCATTCTCAGTTTGGCTTTCCTGCCTAATTTCCTGCCCGACTACTGTCAACTTTTTCTTAACCAATGAGAGTAATACATAGTCACAGTATACAGATTGGTTATTCCCCCACTTTACCTCCCTCAGGTCCACTGTTCTACTTCCTGTCAGAAAAGATCAGGCCTCCCAGGGATATCAACCAGACATGGCATTAACAGTATGCAATAAGACTAGGCACAAACTCTCACTCAAGTCAAGACTGGATGAAGCAACCCAATGGAAGGAAAAGGGTCCTAAGAGCAGACAAAAGAGCGGAGACACCCCATTCCCACTGCTAGTAGTCCAACAAAGACCCCAGGCTATCAAACACAATGCATATGCAGAAGACAAGATGTAGCTCACACTCATGCTGGATCTATGATGTTCAGTCAGTTCTTAATAAGCTCTGGGGGAAGGGCAGGTATTCAGTGGCATGTCTGGCACCACAGAGATGGCTCCAGCCCCCAGGCCCATTGCTGTGCCTTCCTGTGCTTGTCTCTGCTTCCCAGGAAAGCTGGTTTTTCTCCAGCTCTTAGCTTTCTTGCCGGTTTTCCCGAGTAGACAGGGTCAGAAGGTCTTTTCTAGACCATATGGTAAGTGTTTTGTGTTTACTCTCAGGAAGATAGACAGCTGAGTTTGCTAGGACCTAGCCTTCAGGCTTAAAGTGACAGAAATGAAACCTGAAAGGTCACAGCCATATCATGTGCTGGGACTGTAGGAATGGGGGTGTGCCATCCCAGAAGTAGCATACAGATCTCAGGATCACTGAGTGCACAAAATCCCTCATGATGACTTTTTCGTGGTGCCCCTTGTGCCACCTAGAGGACCCACATGGAAGGAGAGAACTGACTCCCTCGATTTGTCCCTCTGATACATGTGCACGTACCCTCATGAGCATACACAGAAATAATCAGTAAATGTGATACAAGTTCTAAAAGTGGGGGAATGTCCTCCATTGATTTGAAGCTCTTTCTTGGGGTCTGCCTTTGTACAGAGAATTTGAACACATGGTTTCAGCATAAAGCCCTGGATTTACTCAGGAGTCTCAAAAGGCTGAAGTATACCCTCACTGATAGACAGACAGACAGACAGACAGACAGTAGTCCTTACTTGTTACCATTACCAGTCCTTCAGAAATTGGTATTTTAAGGCTGAAAATTAATCTTATAAAAAGAATTAAAGCTCCAGCTGGGTCCAGTGTTAATATGCCTATAATTCCAGCACTCAAGAGGAAGGATAGGTGTGGGGGGGGGGGGGGCTTGGAGGTTGTACATGTGCCAGGTCCTGGCAAGGAAGTATAGGACTCCAGTGTCCAACATGTTGGAACTAATTTGAGAAGTTAGGCCAATCTTGGCCTTGGAATACTAAGTAATCATGAAACTGATGCTTCATGGAGACTTTTGATGGTATGAGGCACATTATCAATTTATGCCATAGGCAAACATAGCGATTAGGGTCTGTATACATGTTTGTTTTATCAGGTTTCCTGCAAGGCATTTAACGTCAAGTGACGTAAGCAGACAGACATGGATGAATGAGATACATCCGTTTAGAAACTTCATTTTAGATGAGGAAACTGGACTCTAGCCATTAATTCGTGTGGCTAGTAAGTGGATGAGCACCCTGGTCACCATAGCTGTGACCCCATGTCTGTGAGGTTCATAGTATATGTACATAGAGTATGTCCATGATGCATGGTTCTGTGTGTGATGTATTTGGAAGGGTGTGTGACAGGCTCTTTTCCCTCCTGTGTGACAGGTATGGGCTCTTTGTCTCTGCCCTATGGTGCCTTTGTCCTTTGGAAGTGGTGTGATTTCAGACCAGGAAATGGGACCCTCCTTTATCCTCTGCAATTTCCTTACCACCGAGTGAACACCCAGCCCTCCTATGGCTTTACCGTCCATCCCTTCCTGTGTCTGGTGCCCCAGAACAAACAACAGCTATGGCTTCCTTCCTCACCCGTGCTCTGGAGAGTGAGTCTAGACATAACCTGGACCTGCCTGAGAGGCTTCCTGCTCTCCTCCCCTGCATATGACAGAAGAAGCACGTTGGAGTGCTTGCCTCAAGAATCTGTGTCCCTAAGGTCCCATATCATTAGCTCTTAGTTGATTTGACTAAACGCTTGGCCATTTTAGCCATGGGATAAATACCTGTAAGGACATTATAGGATACATAATGGAGGGCATTTTAGCGGTGTGCATTCTGCAGAGAGCCGTGGACAGATGGGTTGTTTAAATGCTAGTTCAAGTGCTGTGCTTTTAGAGACTGGGGAGAGGCTTCCTTTTTCGTTGCTCCGCCCCATCTCTGCTAAATTTTCTGTCTTAGATGTTTGCCATAATTAAAGTGATACACAAAAATACTGAGGGAACCTGTCAAGATTTTTTGAAATGACCCCCCTCTTAGAAAGATATGAAGTGTTTGCTGGTGAAGTTGAGGACTTCAGCACAGAGGGAGACTTGTAAGGGCAAGAGAACAGAGACAGTCATGAAGTGGAGCCGTGGGCACAGGGAAGAATGCCACCATACTGAATCTTTCTGCTCCAATTTATGTTGAAAAATTATTTTCATCAAACCCTTCATAGACCCTTCACGGCTACCCCAGCAGTGTTTTTCAGCCATTCTGTGCAACAAATTGAGATTCCAAATGTAGTTCAAGAATGGTAGATAGAATTTCAGCTTGTGCATTTCCCTGCTGTTGCTGGGTCAACGTTACCCTTGGTCTACCAGGTGTGGCGGTCCATACCTTTAATCCCACTCCGCGGGAAGCAGAGGCCTGTGGTGCTCTCCGACTTCGGGGTCTCCAGTGAATTTCAGATCAGCCACAGGTTACGTGAAGTGTCTGTGTAAATAAAATAAGAATAAAAATTCACGGTTCATCATTGCGTCATTTGCATATAGGACCAGGCCAAAGTCGAATTTGTTTATTCTTCAGCTAGTTTTACAGTTATATTAGTGGGATTTTATCGGGGTCCAACACCAACATAGATTATCTCTCTGGACCGGTGTGGAGGTGTGGGAATAATTGAGACACAGTTCACACAGCAATATCTGGGAGTCACAGGGTCCATTCAAATCCTGAAGATCCCCTGTATTTATTCTCAAAACAGATTTTATATCCAAAGGTAAACTGGTGGGGAAGTTCATTAGCATTCTTTTTCCTGAGTAGCAGGACAAAGTCAAGTCCACAACTATGGCTGCTCTTTCAGGTAGCTTCCATTAACACCTCTTCCCAGGTGATCTCCATAGTTACAACGAAGGGAGCAAAACAATATTAGCATATCCTGACCCTGGCGACAGCCTGTCTGTAAGTGCTAGGTGACCACCCCAGGTACAAACTATGGCTTGAGAGCCTGGCCACCATGCAGTGTGGAAATATGTGGCCTGTATAATATTATCCCACAATTTATTTTTTCTTAACAATTTTGAAATAAAAACCTGTGCTTTTGTAACAGGATCTGCTTCCTCGTGAGCATTGAGCTTGACGCTTCTTACAGGTTGTTACTGCCCCACACTTGGTCACTGTTCGGGTGTTTGAAACGCTCACGGAGGGTGCAGGCTCTGAGACCAGTGCCCCCTCCATGCTAGTAGCATGTAGCATGTCCTCATCCAGGAAATGGCAGTTGCTCTCCAGTTCCTGTGGACGCAGTGCAGACGTGTTAGTCTGGCCCCAAACCATCCCTGCAGGTGGATTTCCTTGGCTGTGAGCACTCTCTCTCAGTGCACCCATATCATCCTAAGAGAATGAACTCCTTAGAACCTCTCCGTCTTTATTTCTAACACTATCCTGAAATGAGTTTGCTCTCCCGCCAAGTGCGTAAGCCAGTTTTCTGCACAGTGAACATTATTTTTAAACCATCTTCTGAAATGATAGGCTGCTCCAAGATGTGTCTCTTTTCTTAAAGGAGTCATGTGGATGGGATTTTTCCCACATATTCATTAATTTTTTATTCTTGTCCACTTAAAATGTAATTGCTTCTAACTTCCCTACTTTTGTATTGTTGAGTCTGAGGTTTGTTTTATATTTTGTTTTGTTTATTTCTCCCAGCAAGATAGAAGCTCATCCTTCACTGTCTGATGCCGATGGACCAATATTATCCCACCGTTTTGGTTTTTTTTTTCTTTTATCTTCAGTTCCTGCTCAGGTGCCTAACTCAGATCTATACTTAAGATAACAACTGTTACCTCCTTTGAACGGCTTCTAAAAACAAAGATAATTGAAACAAAACAGCTAAGAATGTTTCTTCTGTTGCTACCGCTGCGCTTCAGAGTAGGTACCGCTGTTTCTCATCAGTGCCCCTCAGAGAGGCCTGGGTGGGCAGTGGCTGCATCTCAGGATGGACTATCCTGAGGGTGAGCTCTGCCTGCTGGCCCTTAGGGTGAGGTAGGAAATGGGTCGTACAGTGCATGAAAATCTGGGCAATGTTCACATCACATGGCAGTAGCCAGTCGTTTCTCAAGCCATTGTCCAAGTGGACCAAAATGGCATGGCAAGCTGTGGGAAGACTTCCTTTTACTCTGGGTTAGACCCTAGATTGTCTTAGTGACCCCCCCCCCCCCACCACCACACACACACAGACACATACGACCACCACCTTTTTCTCAAACACGACAAACTGACAGGCTTTTCGGTTGTCACCCCCTGCACTAACTCCTGCCCTTCTTCACACGATGGCGTTTGCTCCTATGAAATCACTTTTTAAACCAGTTTCCTCATACATCCTGTTTCTTGGCAGCCTTCCTTTATTTTCTGTTCTCAGTTATTGAACAGTCAGCCTCGAGGCTCCAGTCTTCCTGCGACATTCTGGGACTCTCCCGTGGCATGCTGGGACTCTCCCTTTACACGTGGAAGCCATTGCTTTGCTCTTAATGCAGGCTCATAAATTAAACTCCCTCCTTAATATTCCCTGCCCCTATCTCTCTCCCTCCCTCCCTCCCCCCATGTGTATGTGGCAAATGAATGTCTGTACGTGAGGGAATGTCTGTAACTCTCCATCCGTACCATTTGGGCTCCTTAAACTCTCTTGATTATCATTGGTTGATTTGGTTAGCTTCTGTGCTGTAATTAAACACCCAAGAGAATTACCTTGAAGAGTAAAGGTTGCCTGGGGCTCACAGTCATGGAGGCCGAGACCTATATCGATTGGCCTCTACTTTTGGAAGCCTGTGGTGAAGTAGTACGTTGTCTTAGGAGTTTATGGCAAACAAGTGCTCCCTTCCTGCCAGGAAAAAAAAAAAAATTAGATCAGAGACCTGCTATCTCCTTCCAGGGCACATCCCCAGTGGCGTAAGTGTTCTTGCAAGGCACCCACCTCCTCCAGGTTCTATCGTCTCCCAATAGCTCCACCCTGTGGGCTTTTAGCATGAAAGCCTTTGACCGACTTCAGGATACTCACTGTAAACGGACATGGTGTTGCACGCCTTTAACCCCAACACTGGAAGCAGAGACAGGTAGATTACTGTTCATTCAAGGCCGGTCTGGTCTGTATAGAGAGCTCCAAAACAGCCAAGGCTCCATAAAGAGATCCTATCTCAAGAAAAAGAAATCCTAACTATAGAACCAGTAATGTGCTAGGCTGTAGTACAGTGCCTGTGTTAGCAGAGATAGATCTGGCTTACTTCTGGTTGTACGTTGTATTGCCTAGACATCAAGCTCTCAGGGCTGGGCTGTCCTCTGTGATAGGATCCACGCCATCCACAGCACAGCTTTCAGCTGTGGGGAAGGAGGTCCTGTGGTCTTGACCTCACATCTTTCTGGAGCTCTGAATGCCCCTTGTAGTGCTTGTTTAAAACTTTGTAAGGACCTCAGAAGCAGCAGCTGTAGTATATTTAACCGGGTGGTGGTGGCACACGCCTTTCATTCCAGCACTTGGGAGGCAGAGGCAGGCGGATCTCAGTGAGTTTGAGGCCAGCTTGTTCTACAGAGTGAGTCCCAGGACAGCCAGGGCTGTTAAACAGAGAAACCTTGTCTTGGGGGAGGGACACGATTTTATAATGGTTTCTCACAATTACAAATGGCAGAAGGACTTGGTTACTTGGCTGTTTCTCACAGCTAGTGGCTTGGGGGTGGAGGGTAGTGTCCTGGTGGTTACTGTGGGCTGTACTACTGGTCTTCCTTCTGCTTCTGTGATTGGCATGTGTTCTCTTCTTCCGCTTTGCTTTGTCCAATATGGGTTTTGGGGCTGACACCCTGAGTTTTAGAAATTCCAGTAAATGCTAATAGTGATGAAGTTGAAACCCTCCCAGAGAGTGAAAGTCCCACCTAAAGGGTTTCCATCTTGCCCTCTGGAAATTGCTTTTCTCTTGGTAATGACCTAGGCTTTGCATAGGTGTCTGTGCAGTCATTCTCTTAGTAATCGTGGATGAAGTCCCCCCATGTGTACCAGGCCCTGTGAAACCATTTTCCTGGTTATGTCAGGCCTGTGGAGAAATGCAGGCTAATTGGCTGGATCTTTATGAATCATAGATTTGAGCCTATTTCTTGCTTTACGGTGATTGCTTTAGTGAAGAGAATTAACTTCAGCTTTCCATTGGGAAGAGGCCTGCTCATACGCTGCTAGTAGTAGAGGAACCCGGACCTGGTGAAACCTCTAAGGTCATGTGTGACCAACCATGTCAAAACTTCAGAGCTCTGAAGTTTTTATCCGACATAGACTAATTGAATTATTATCTATTATATTTCACTAGGTTAATTTCTTTAAAAAAAAAACCAATCTAGAAATGGGTTATTATCCAAAGTGGCAAGTTTGTTTATTGAAAATGGAATGAATTTGTTTTCATAGCTTTCACTACTGATACTTTATAATTCCTTACCGTTAGCATGCCCTAGCCATGTAACAAAGAAATCTTCACTACTTCAATAATGTAGTTTCAGGGAAAGAAATATCTCACTTGAAGAAGCAAGGTCATCTTGGAGTTGTGAATGTAAGCTTTATTAATGGGTCCGCCTGATCTTGGGGGAGGAAACAGTTGTCCATTGATATTTATGACGGGGACTGCACTAAGATAATACGCCGTAGTCATTGTCAAGGGGGAAATTTATCGTATGTTCTGGGTATCTGCGCTAGCCACCCTGGCCAAACAGCTCTATAAATGTTCCAGTGAATAATTTGGAACAATTTTGTCTTAGTTTTATTAGGCCTTCTCATAAATTTTAGCAGATAAAACTCAGGAAATTCAAGATTGCTGTGGTCTCACCACCGATGAAGCTCTGGTAGAGACTGTTCAAATTAGCAGCTTTCCGCCACAGGGTCGAAGGTAGAAGACTCATCGTGCGAGCTTCTCATGGGAAGCCTCAGTTTGATTTTTACTTCCCTTTAGACATATGCCGGATGACTTGCCTACAGCTTTACTTAAGAGTAGAAGGCCTCCCCTTCGGGGAGAGACCGATGATGTTGTCTGGCGCAGATGAGAAACTAGTTTAAGGCAAAGCCAGAGGCCACAGGGAGTTGAGACTTAGTGTGAGAAGTGACATTTCCTGTATTGGCACTTTAACGAGTCCCACTGCTCTGGAGATGGCACAGAGCCTGGGCTTGTGATCCTGGAAGCCAGAGCCAGGCAGTTACCCGGTGACAGGCTGCGTAGGGTTTGTAGATCACTCTGAACCCCTCAGTCTTCTCTCGGGTCTGTCACTTCGTTCATTTAATAAACTCGCGGCTGCGTCTCGGATGCAGTAATTACCATGGCAGGTGTGATCTCTGCAGCGGTGTAAGGATTCTGACAGGATAGTTTCTGAACAAAAATTCATCAACTTGGAGAGTATTGTTCTCTTTTTTTACCCTTTCTCCTAATGCCGATTTTATCTCTCTAGATAACTCTACTGAATCAGTTCTTTATCTATAACTTCTATACTTTCTGTGTGAATGTGAATGGATGGAGTACCCCAAATCCAAAATGGGTGCTCACCTTTTGCATGCCAAGAGAAGGAAAATCCAGACCTGACCTCATATGGCACTGAAAAATGGGGGTGTACTGAAAACATGAAATCACCATTGGAAGTATATATATAAATAAATTATATATATATATGTATATACATATGCGTATTATATGCATGTGTAAATTATGTATGTATACACATATATACACATACATATACACATACACACACCCATCAGCATGTGCCTGTTATCTGGGTGCTCAGGAGACAGAGGCAGAGTCTCTAATCTGTCACCAGCCTAGATTGCATGACAAGGCACTCTTCCAAGAACAGGAGAGTGGGGAACAAGCTGTGTGTGTTTTTTTTAAGTCTAATAGCTGTGAGGGAGAGGCAGGGGAGGGGTGAGTTCTTGGATAGCCTCATCTACCTAGTGACTTCCAGACCAGCCAGGGCTATATAATTGTGTATGACATAAACAAGTTAGTTCTCAAAAGAGGAGGTTGTTGCAATAAAGTAAGCCCGGCTCCTCCATGTGTCTATACCCGCCTTCTCCCATTCCCTAGAAGTCTACGTTGGCACAATGTTCTTAGTCTCTAGACCTAAGCTAAATCTCATCTCTCTGAAAATTAACAGACAAAAAGAGGTATAGAAATAATAGATGAATTTCATATTTAAACATGAGTGCTATCTCCAAGATAACACATCGGGAATGTAGAAGTATTCCCAAATCTGAGCAGGTACGTAATCTGTAACACTTCTGGCTTCAGCCATTTTCGATAAGAAACTCCCTCCTGCTTCATCTCTTTAAGGGAAACTTTATTGTCTGTAGAAAATTGAAAAGGAGATGATTTAGACAGAATGTTTGTTTGCAAATGACGAGGTGTTGCCTTTAAGGGAATGACGGACTCTCAGTGGATCTGAATGGTGTCATGGGGACCGGTTAGTGGTTTCCTCTGCGTTACTGGAATCTAGGTGCAGGGTTGGATCATGCATCATAGAGCATCTCATCAGACTTAGCAGGGAAGTCCTGTGCATTCCTAACTAACCAGAGACTTAGGGGAGAAGGGAGAGACCTCCACCAAGTATCCAAGAACAAGGTGCTCTTTTTTCTAGACGGCATGTATACTTCTTGTCTAGTCTTAACCTGAGTTCCGTTTTGACTCGTTGAATCCCACCACACCTCTTGCAATCATTTGCGGATGAGACCCAGGACTTTCTGCTTGGTAGGCAAGTTGCTCTTCCACTAAGCTCACCCCAGATCCCCATCACCTCTTACTCTACAGTGTTTTTGATAAACCTGATGTTCCCATGGGGTGGGGGGAATACAAGCGATATCAGTGTCTTTCATGTAGCATTACAACAAAGCTTCATTGTAATTTTATCCTTTGGTAGTTCTGATAATCTTCAGGTGTTTGTCTTATATCCAATCTGCCTTGTAAGTTATCATTTGTTTCCATACGCCGAATCCAACGATTTATATCAGCACAAGAACCTTATTGAAGGCAAGAGTAGAGGCTGTCTGTTCTTGATCACCTTCCCTAGGAACTGTAACGTCAAACCGCTCTTGACGTTAAGAACTTGATTTTCTTTGTTGAACCAGTCCTCCTTACCGGTACATCAGAGCTGTTGAAGGTGTCCCAATTAAGATGGAGAACAAAGGGAAATGTGAAGCTGGCTAGAGAGATGTGTCTGTCTCCCTCTCCCGGTTGGCATGCCTCTGATTGATTATGTCTTCATCCGAATTTGTCAGCAGGCTTGGAAGCTCAGAGGCGTCGTGAGAGCTAAGTGTTACTGAGATCTGCACGGTAACTCACACGCAAACACATGCGTGAGGGGGGCTTGAAGCAGGAAGGTAGACGTGGGTGGAGCCTGAAACTTGCTCTCCAGCTACCTTAACTTACTTGGACATGGCACTCGAGGAAGGATCCCTAAGTTGTCTTCTGGCCTCTACACACACACACACACACACACACACACACACACACACACATGCACACACACACACACACCATATATTAAAAAATAGGTAAGTGCTTGACATATATCTTCAGTCATTCACTCATTATTTTTGAGACACTGGGAGCCTCAGCTATTTCCTCCTCTTTCATTCTTCTGATGGATGGAAAATTGAATCACGTCCTTATAGGATTTTTAGTGACTGTTGGCGGTATCTCTCTCTTCTTGCTGGAACTCTGCCGTGTGAAGTGCGTCACGTGGGACCTGTTTCCTCTCCGTTACAGGCTCTGCCATCCACCCACCTGCAGCCGACCCCTGTCGACCCCTGACCTTTGGCGGCTGGAGCGCAGTGGTAGGATTCTGAGCCATGCTTAGCAGTTCAGTTCCCATGGATTTTTCTGGAGCCTGTGTTTCCCAGTAAATTTCTCCATGGCCCCTGTGGACCACTCCTCTAGATGTCCTGCAATAGTCTAGGAAGCTTCCTTACTTTGGGGCGGGGTGGAGAGCTTTTCCCCGCTGCTGCTACTGCAGCAACAGCCTGCATCTGGCAGCCTCCTCGCTTTAGTAGCTAGCGTGTTCCTGTGGCATTTCTCCCTCTCCATAGCTCAGTGGATCCGCCTTAGGGGATGGTCCTTCTCCTTCATGTTTGTCCCCCACATTATTATTATTTCTTCTTTTTTTTCTCCCAGAGGTAATAGCCACTCCCTGCTCCAGCTTCCCGTCTCTCCAGGTCTCTCTTATCCACCCATTTTCAGTAGGTAACTATTTTTGCTTGCCAGCAATTCTTTGATTTAAAATGTTTCACGTTCATATTACTGGTGTGATTTCTGTCTCCTGATGGGACCCTGACCAGAAAAAAAAGGGGGTAACAGGAAAAGCCACCCACAAAAAGGAATTAATTGCCACTGAATTACCAAGTCGTGACGGGTGCCCTATTTTTCTCCACATGCTCAACGACTCTCTTGACTTTAGTCTGGATCACATCAGCCAGTCTGTAATCAGGTGCTGAATATTCTCACCAGCGTGCCTGCAGCAAGCACAAAATAAGTCAATATCCTTTTATGAGTCTGTAATATGAAGGCATTTATCTGTTCAACAGAGAGTAATTCAGCAGGATCTGCAGACTGGCAGTAGGGTAGGTGCTTTAAAAAAAAAAAATAGAGGACCCAGACTCAGGCCCTGCCTTGTAAGTTTGTTAGGGAGACAGGACCTGTATGTCTGAAAAGTTAACCAAAGAGGCAACTGTGCTTGCGGAGCATTCTGCATTAGCATTTGTGTGGCTTCATATTTCTAGACTAGAAGCTGCTGCAAGACATCAGTATTTCGCATTTCTAAGTGTCTGAACATTATTTGTCTTTTCAGTTGTTTCCCGTTTTCTCTCTGTTCATGATACTTGCTGCAGGGAATTACTGGGGCTGTGATTTGGTAGATCCTCAGTCATCAATGGCAAGACATAGTTTTTGACACTAGGCTTCTAGAATAGTGTTTACGTCTTGTCTACTTTGGGGCTTTGGGCCCCATCTCTTTGTCCATGGGGATTGCTAGGAGCCAGCTGATCAGAGACTGAGGTGGAATGGTCCGACCAAAGCTGTGTGCTGCAGAATGAAAATTTCCGGCTAAAATGGTTCTAGCATGGGTGACATTCTTGTTACTATATTGAAGGTGTCTTCTGTCCTTCATGCATGCATACATGTGCGTACGCACATACGTATACGCACACACTGCACAGTGATATATAGGCAATCGCCATCCTAGAATTGTTCCGGCCAGTCTCTCCAGTGGAACTGGGTTCTCTCTGCCGTGTCTCTCATCATGAAGATAAATCACAGTGACAAGTGCTGCCCTTGGAGCTATGAACCATAGCCGGAAGTGGCACTCTGGGTTGTCCCAGCCCCACTGTTCCTAGAAATGATCTTGAGCTGTGTGTGACTTTGATCAAGTTCTGGGAAGTACTGTCTAATCCGGTGTGTCTTCCTAGACATCAGCTGCGCTTAGCGGAACGAAAGCTCGCTGATGAATGCTGCCGTAAAGGGAACCTGTCATTTATGACGGTAGTCTTGAACTAGTATTTACCCTGCATCTTTTGCTTGCCCTGTATACAATCTGTTCCTACACTTAACTTAGAGGGAAGATACCAGGAATCTGACTGTTGCATCTGCCTGTGTTTCTCCAAACCATTGCCTGATGGTTAAGTTCATGTGAATCTATTATATGTTAATGTTTAAGAATATTTCTCATGGTCTCTGTCATCCTTAAGGTTTTGAAGATCTAAATAAATGGCTATGGGCTTTAGATGGAAACTGACTTTAAGATTGGGTCCAGTGGCCATGACTCTAGGTTGCAGCCACCACTACCTCATGCTTCTGATTGTGTCGAAGGCTCTCATTCTCCCTCTGGTTGTAGGAGCTGCAGCATGGGGAGATTGTTAGTTCTGCGTGGAGAATTGCCTGTTTCACGTGGAGGCTCTTGGTGTGTACTTGGTGCGGTGTTGCGTGTGGCCCTTCAAAGATCCACCAGGTGTGAAGTGTTACTTGACAGATGATTGGCTTCAGCCCTGGGATTGTTGGAGAGGCAAGGAATGAACCCTTCCCAGCCAGGGGTGCAGAAGACTAGCTCCACTGTTAAATGGGAAATATCGTAAGATGTGTACATACGTTCAGGCTTATGAAGAGAGATCCTGGCAGAGTAAGAAAGAAAAACAGCAACTCAAAACCAAGGTGCCCCCTCTGGTTTGCCCTCAGATATTCACCTTTGACCCATTGGGGTCTCTTTCTTTGGTCTGTCAGCACAGACTACTTCATGTAAAATCTCTTGAAGAATTACATGAAGGAAAATAAAGATTCCTCACTGAGAGCTCACACCCTGCATCCATCTGAGAAAATGGTTCTTGTTTCTAGAATGTCCTCTTTTCCTTGTCCTGGGGTCTCCATCGTCCCCCATGTTGTCCAGTGTTACCACCTTCTGTCTCTGCTGTGTTGCACATGGTAAGGCATGGAAAGCCATGTAACCGTATTGTCATGTGACGCTCTGCTCTTACTCCACTTGACACCATTTGAGCCACAGTGGCACCTGAAAACTGAGGCGCCATGTTATGCCCATTGGCCATGGGTTGGCCTTTACTGAAACAAATGTTTGCAGTCATAGGGATGTGGATAAACTAATTCCTTTTTAATTGACATATTTGGTACATGTGCTAGTTTCCTTTGTGTTGTTGTGACAAGCACCCTGCATAGGTGAAGAAAGGGTTTATTTGGCTGACAGTTCGAGATTCCAGTCATTCGTCGTCAAAGTGACTGACTGCATTGATAAGCAGCAAATCACCTCACATCCGCATTGCAGAGCAGGGGGGAAATGAACACCCCGTGTTTCCTCCTGCCAGTGTTCACTTAGCCTTGTCTGCACTTATAAATAGCCCAGGACCCCAAACTAGAGAATGGTGCTGCCCACAATGGCCTGTTTCTCTCTACTGCTACTAACAATCAAGATAACCCCCAAGAGACATGCCTACAGGCCAGCATGATCTAGACAAATCTTCAATGGAAACTGTCTTCCCAGATGATTCTGGATCAGCAGTTGTCTGTGGGTTGTGACTCCTTTGGGGGTAGCATATCAGATATATTTATAGTGCAATTCATAACAGTAGAAAAGTTACAGTTATGAAGTAGCAATGAAATAATTTTATAGTTGGGGGGAATCACCACAACATAAGGAACTGTATTAAATGGTCGCAGCATTAGGAAGGTTGAGGATCACTGAGGATCACTGTTGACAGTTAAAACTTAGCAATATAATCCACCCCATGTCAGCCTGAAGAATAAACACATTTAAAACCATAGCTTTCCAACTTTGTGTCTCCAAAGTCATGTGTTAATATCTTAATACAAACTGTGGTCCAACCTTAAAAGTCCCATCGTCTTTAAAAACTCCCAAATCTCTTAACTATGGGCACCTATTTTTCTTTCTAATTCCAAAATGTGAAAGACAGGAGCATACAGTAATCATACTTGGTCGCTGGCATGGGCAGTTTTTAAGTTCAGGAGAACGTCGTCGTCGTTGCTCACAGGTTCTTGTGACAACATCATGTCGTCCTCATTTCTCCCTGTCACAGCCGGCATCCGTCATGGACTCTCACTGTGCAGGTAATGGGAAAAGTAAGAACAGAATAAGAAATCCTAACCTCTAGACATAGAAAGTGAATTTTTAAAGCAATCTTTCAAACTCAAATTACGGATGGTGATTTATACTCTTGGGCTGTTCTAGGGGCATAGCCTTGCTGACATGGGGTTTAACTGAATACTTTAATTGTATAGAGACCCAGCCAGTGCTTATATAATAGATTCCCAAGGAATCCTTAAAATAGAGATTTTTTTTCAGGCTGCCATCATGCTAGTTTCTTCTCATAGCATCCTACCTCCTGATTATTCCGAACCCTCATGGCCTGGCTTCCAACCAGGCAGCAGTGAAATCTCCCTCAGATTCCACTAGAGATGGAGTATGAAGTATCTAAAATTCATAGATAACCTCCCTCTCGCCTTATCTCTTGACATGAATGCAGATAACTAAAATTCTCAGGCAGAAAATGCCCCGTTTGGGGGGAGATGAAAGAGTTTCTCTGGTGCAGGCGCTCAGCTAATTTGTGATCTCTGCTCTGCATCATCAGGACTCCAAGAGACAGAGATACAAGCAGGGAGGGTCTCCCTCCGAAATGCCTGCTAAAAGAGGAAAAGAACATGAACCGCATGCTTGATTTCTACAGAGCTAAGCTCAGGATCGTCATTAACTTCTGTTTACTATTTAGAATTTAATTAAATAAGAGGGCACAGCACTGATTGATCTACGGCGTTTTCTAATGGTCGGAGAGAATGTTAAGGAGAATGGTTGTTCAAAAGAAGTTCATGCACTGGGCGTATAATCCCAGTGATGGAGCCCATGCCTGCGTACATCACTGAATTGATTCCGCGGTACCAGAGGAAGGTGGGCCTTAGTGTGACGTCTGTCTTGCTTAGCAAGTCAAGCTTTCTGTATATTAAAAGCAGCTTTTCCAATTATAATAACAGCCGGTGTCATGAGGACCTTATTCTATAAATGGATTATTGTATCAATTCTCATGACAGCCGCTAAAGGTCTATTGTTGATATTTCCAAGTTAAGGGAATTAAGTCTTGAGGAGGTTAAGTCGTTTGTCTAGGCCAAATCAGGTCTTCGTTTTTGACCATGATGATCTTCCAGCGCCTGCAGTGATGAGGCAAATTGAGTCCTAGCACTAGGCATATGCCTTTTGGTGCCATTGGATAAGGTTCAAGTGGAGCATCATTGCCACACCGCCTCCCTTCTTACCTTCTGCTCAGATTTCTGTTGCACGCCACTCACTAAATAGTAATCACGGTGTATCTGTGTGATGGGATTAACTGCAGCATTTATAAGTGCCTCTGCCTTCTTGAGTGCTGGGATCAAAGGTTTGGATCTCCACACTGGTAAAACTAAAAGCCATTGTGTCTTCGAGTTGTTTCTTAGTAAAATTTCTTATTGCCACCCAACTTAAATCCGGTCATTTACCTGACCGTCTCAAGGAGCGAATAGGCAATTACTTTAAAACGTTTTTTCAGGTTCAGCAGATTCATTTCACAAGTCACTGAATCCAGCACACTCGGTCCTTGAGCACTCCCTGGGTTGTAAATGCGCTCACCCGCTGGGACGCTCAGCGTGGGAGCCCTTGCCCCGAAGACTTTTGTTTTATTCAAACGTGATCCTGCAAGGATGGCTCAAAAGACCCTTGCAGGGTTTTAATTTATTTAAGAAGTCAGCAAAACATGCGATGTGTTTTTACAAAGGTAGCCTCTAAAATCATAAGGATAGAATTGGAGAAGTTAGAGGAGGGTATCCCAGGATGCTGAGCAGCCGCTTCGGTGGGGCGAATTCTGTATACTGCCTGCACAGAAGACCCGCACTTCACAAATCGCATAAGGCGAATTCCCTCCATTCTCTATGCAGTCTCTCTGCATCACTTGGCAGGGAGTACCACGGTTTTAGGTATTGAAGATGTCCGTGATGCTCCTGGGATGCTCGTGAATAGGCACAGAGTACTATAACTGGGCAGCTTCTGTGTCATGGTTGGGAGACTCCTTGTTTGATAGCCAAACCTTTTGGAATGACCATCAGTCAGTCCTTCCTCAAAGATGTTTGGAACTGGGGAAGCACTTGGATTCCTGCTGCAGGGCATCATAAAAATCAAACAGATTCAGCCTCGACTGATCTGTTAATGCTGCATCTGTTAGGATATATCACTGTTGGTCATACTCAGGCTTTAAAGCTTGTGAGAGGTTAAAAAAAAAATCTTCCTTTCCTGGACTGGGGATGTGACTCAGTTGGTAGAATGCTCGTACAGCATGCAGGAGACCCCAGGTTCAAACCCCAGTTCTTTATAAAAAGTTATAGTAGCCTCTATGGGCAGGGGGTTCAGAAGTTCAAGGTCTTTATGCACTACATATGGCATTCCAGGGCAGCCTGTATACTTGACTCTGTTTTTAACAGCGGTGGTGGGAAGAAAGGGTATATATAATCTTCTCTTTCAGGTTTTGGGTTTTGTTTGATTTTTGCTTTTGCTCCAGAACCCTAGCTCCAACCCCAGGTCCAGGCAAACAGCGCTTTGCCATTGCTGTGTGTTTGCCCTGCTGATTTTCCTGGACGGGGCAAGAATGATTCCAGCAGAGGGTGTGCATGAGAATCCTGTCCGTTATTCAGGGTGGAGGGTATTGAAAGAACAGATGCAAAAGCCCAAGAGACGTGCAGATTTGGATTGAGACAGAAGACTCTATTAGTGACCTGTCTTACGGCTGTGTCAAAAATGCCTGAGTAAACAACCTTAGGAAGGAGATGTCTCCTTCTCGCAGTGCAGTTGGGGAGATTTCAGTCCATGGTCTTTGGCTCCGTTGATGTTGGGCCTGTGGTGAAGGCAGAGTTACAAAGTGATGGGGGAATTTGGAAGAGAAGCTCACCTAAAGGCAGACAGGGAATGGGGTGCTACAGGAAGTGATCAAGGGATGCCAGCCCCTGAGTACCAACCCAGGGGCCTATTTCTTCCACCTCTTGATAGCCTACTCAATGTTAAATCCATAAGTTCCTCATTGGGTGAGAGCCCAAACTTTCTAATTGCCTTTGGAAAGGCAATCGCAGATACGCCTAGAGGTATGTCTTAATCTCACTTCTCAGTTGGCAATGAAGGTTAGACACCACAGTCACCTAGGCTGGAGTCAGAAGAGAGGAGCTGGAGACAATACAAGCTGGATTCAGGATGTTCTCAGCGGGCAGCAGCAGTATCAGAAGCATCATCAAGAATGGGAAGAGTGAACATTCCGCCCAGCTTCGCAGACTTGATTCCCTGAGTGAAAAGCTGCTAACGTTCTCTTGAAGATCAAGATTAAAACAGTAGTGACAGAATTGTAACCAACTCACTTTTTCTCCAGAGAGAGAGGGGGAGAGAGAGAGAGGGAGAGAGAGAGAGAGAGAGAGAGAGAGAGAGAGAGACGTTGAAGAGCATACCCAGATTTCAAATCTTTATCTGCCAGCCTAGTTTCAAAATTTCTACACTTGGGCACAGATCATTCAGTTAAGTGCTAGCTTAAGGACCTGAGTTCAAATCTGCAACACCTGTGTCAGCCTCCAAGGCTGATGGCGCACAACACCCCTACAGCGTCCGGGCGTGATGGTGGTGTATTATAGCCCCAGTGCTGGAAGACAGAGCCCGCAAGGTCCCTGGGACTTGCCAACCAGTCTATCCAGTCTAGCCAGTAGCAAGCACTAGGCTTAGTTAAGAGATCTTATCTCAAAAACAGGACAAATAGCAATTGGGGAAGACACTTGATGTTGATGTCAGCTCCTGGCGTGCACAAACACATTTCCAGCACAAACATATATAAAATAAATTAGTTTATAAAGTCTTTGCACCTACTTACTAATATACTAAACCAGCTGCCTTAATGGCCTTGCTCTGTTGAGCTAAGGAGATCCATCTGTGTTTGTCCTAAATCATTCCTGCTCCTTAGACTCTTGTCAATGATAGGTTTATAAATGTTATATGGGATTTTCTCTTCCCCGTGGAGCGGTCCCTCCCTCCCCAACCAATGGAAGTAACGCTAGATCTAGAACACCGGAGTCCTGGTGCCTGAGTGACTTTATGCTCTGTGGAGGAAGTCGTATTATTTTCTCCGAGGAGAGAGAGTTGCCCCAGCGAGGCAGTGATAGCGGGAACAAACTTTCTGGTTTTCCGTTTCGTTCTGTTACAAATGGCGTGTTCTATCAATCAAAGCCTGCTGGGAAAGATTTTGTCTTTTTTTGTTGCAGTTTAATTTTACCCTCTGCTGAACTCAGGTACCTTTTTAAGTGCAGAGCTGAATTCACATTCATCGGAGTCCTCGCCAAGGTGGATCTAGATTCATTGACGAGACCGCTTGTGAGACAGGAATTCGTCTAATTAGTGGGCTTAGCTGTGTTTACCCTCATAGATGATCTAATTGTAATGTCCAAGGCACTGCTCAGCGGATGCTCTTACATCAGGTACCGCGACAGATTTATTGGTGGTCCTGATGCAGTTGTCACCGTGTGTGAAGGAAGTGTTACTGTCTGGATGAGTGAACAGGTTTGTTTCGAAAGACGGCAGCAGGGAGCTTGTGTCTCTCTTCTAGTGGCGGGCAGCAAGCCCTTAATGTGGGAGAACCGTGCGAAATAGGGGGTGGCCTATGAGGTATTGCAGAGGAGAGTGAATTGATACTTAATCCATCTTCAGACACTCCATTAATGGCGCCATCATTCAGTCCCGAAAGGCAGCCAGAGTAGAAATACCCTGTGCGAAAGAGCGCTGCGGTATGTAATGAGCTCCGCTTGGTTGCCGGGATTCTGAGCAGCTGTTCCTGCTGCTGCTCCGTGCCCTGTGCTATGCCCAGGGACACCTTTCGTGATGATGGCCTCGGATTCCGTGCTGCAACCCATGGCTTTCCTATGTTCGGTTAAACATAAAAGCTACTGAAATGTCTTTGTCTCAGAATTGATTATTGATGCTTAATTGCTCTGCCTGGTGACCCTTTTCATTATGGCTGCTCCGTTTCCCCAACCTGAACCTGAGGTATAACTGCTTTGCTCTACCCCAGTGCCAGCAGCTGAGGTCTGCACAGGGGCAAGAGCTAAGCCAGAAGGACGGAAACTACCAAGCCCCTTTTAGCCAACTGGAGTCACAGCGTAAGGACGATGACAGGGTGAGAAAAAGAGCCCTCTTGTGCCCTTGGAGACAGAACTAGATTGTCCGCTCTGCAAGCAGAGTGTCATCATCCACTCAGTGGCACATCCTAGTTAGCACTCAAGTTGTGGCATATGGTTGTCTGTCTCAGTGTAACGCGTTGTGAGTCTACCAGCTTAAACACAGCACACAATCATTGTCAGTGTTCTGGGCCCTCTGGGTCACGGTATCTCGCTGGTTCAGTTGATGGCCTTGGCTGGGACTCCTTTGGAACTTCACTTTGGAAACGGTCCTCTTCCAGACTTGCTCAGGTTGTGGGCCAAGGTCACACCTTCAGGAGCACTTACCTCTCTCCTAACCTGTGATTCCTTGTGACAGTGGTTTCTCCAAAAAGACTGTTAAGAAAGATCTGATGCCAGCCATCAAGATGAAGGTGAGGGGCTGGAGAGATGGCTTAGTGGTTGGGAGCACTGGTTCTTCTTCCAGAGGTCCTGAGTTCAAGACCCAGCAACCACATGGTGGCTCACAACCATCTGTAAGGAGATTTGTCGCCCTCTTCTGGCCTGTAGGCATACACGCAGACAGAACACTGTATATATACATACATACATACATACATACACATACATACATACAATTAGATTCTTTTATAACCACAGCAGAGAAGTGACCCCATTGCTTTGCTTCACACTGCTGTATCAGTGTAAGTCACTCTAAGGCCCAGGGTACTTGAGATTGGCGTTCCTGGAACCATCCTAGTCCAGCCTTCCATGGTTCTTCAGTACAGACTTGCTGAATGAATAAGGTTAAAGAGCTGGGTACGTGTAATTAGATTAAGAGCACTGTTCACTTACCTGTCACCTCGTCATACGGCTGCAGGTCCAGGTCAGTCTTTTGACGTTGTGAAACAGCATTGGCATCTACAAAATCCATATTTGAGAACTTTGCACAGGTGTCTTTGGTCAGGATCTCTGTTGCTGTGAAGAGACGCCATGATCACGACAACTCTTATAAAGGCAGACGTTTCATTGAGCTGGCTTACAGTTCGGAGGTTTAATCCTTTATCATTATGGTGGCATGCAGGCAGACCTGCTGCTGGAGAAGGAACTGCACGTCGCTCTCAGGCAGCAGAAGGAATCTGTGTCACCTTGGGTGTAGCTTGAGTGTAGGAGACCTCAAAGTCAGCCCCCACAGTGACACACTTCCTCCAGTGAGGCCACACTTACTAATAGTGCTATTCCCTATGAGCTCATGGGGGCCAGTTACAGTCAAACTCCCACAGCAGGGTTTTTGGTTTTGTTTTGTTGTTTTAAATCATGAGACCAGAGAGATGGCCCAGTGGATAGGGGGCTTGGAGAACCAGAGTTATGACACCCAGTAGCCTCATAAAAAGGCAGACACGGTTGTGCTTGCCTGTAACCTGAGCGCTGTGGAAACAGGAAGATCTCCAGGACTTTCTGAACACTGACCTTACTGAAAAACGTCAAATCCCAGGTTCAGCGAGAGACCATGAAGGGGCAGAGAACAAGAGAGTCTGCAGGAAGTCACCCAATGTCCTATATCCACTTAACGTGCACACAAAAGGTGCAGACAGCAGCATACACGCCACCACAGAACCGGCAAATGCCATATGTACACCACAGCATTTTTAAAACACCAACCAAAATCTATAAGATTTTATTTGGCAATTTTGTATCAGGCCACATTCACAGCTATCCTGGGTTTCATGCCGCCTTCAGGCCATGATTCACTGCCCCAAGTCATGTCATTTTAATATTTTATTTGCTTTCCTTTTTTTCCCCAACCAGTGCTGAAGGCATCACACTCAAGGCATTCTGGGCAAATGCTGTCCCAGTAAGCTACCCCCGAGGCCCCACTTAAATATTTTACACATGCCACCTCTCAGCTGTTTACCTATTCTTCCCGCCTTCCTAATAGAAGCAACGACATTCTCTGCTGCTAGAAAAGGATTTTCTGCTGCCACGAGGATCAGTCTGGCAGCCGTTTGATCCCGTACGCCTCGTTTCTTGTACTTCTCTTACTGCATACATGGTGGGGATTTACATGGGTCCCTACACAGCCCTTTCTGGATCCTTTCTGTCTTTTGTGAATCGAGTGCCTGGAGCAGCTTTTTGCTCGGAGGGAATGATAAAGCAAAGGTGAAAGTTCACATCGAATGTGTTTTTGTTGAAGTCTCTCTGTGCTGGGAAACGGCTGGCCCTGCTTTCTCTCCTCAGCTTTTGCGGTTGTCCAGGTTTGCGGTCCATGACGGGAGCATTGCCGAGGGAGAGTAGGGACCGTTCAGCGTGCCACACAGAACAGAGAGAAACATCTGGCCAGCTGTCGAGGTTGAAACACACTGCTCTTTCGCCCCAGGCTCCCCCAGATCACACACGTTTCCCTCTCCTTTTTAATCCAAAGGTCACAACAGTATCAATGTGAGACAGTGAACATTGCAGCTTAAGACTCCAGGTTGAGCTTTATGGGTTTGAGATTTTGTGTGTGCGCTGTATTCCAAGAGCCTACTCTCCTTGGAAAAGGCTAGCTTGGATGGGACAGGGCAGTTTTGGAACCATATCATCGACTGGTGGGAGGCACAGTGAAAGACATGGGACAAAAGCCCACGTGGCCCTGTGCTGGTACTGTTTGCCCACAGCCTACCCTGCCCACAGCCTCCTCCACTTTTGTGGCTTTGCATTGGGCTCAAGATGAACTGAAAGCCAAAGAAATGGGCTTGACCACTACACTCAAGACCCTGATACCCATGAATGTGGGACGCGGTCTACGTGGACAGCAAGCAAGACTGCCTTGGCATAGTCTAATTGGGCAGATTGGTGGCTTTTGGGGAAGATGACTAACTCCTAAACTAACTAGTAATTCCCAAGGATATTAGCTAATAGTAATTAAGCCATGTCAGGGCCTGAGCTCTGTCAGACAGACAGGAGTTTGTGCCCTGCTAGCGCACATCTCGTTTTGTGCCAATCCTTACTGGGAGCTGCAGCATAGAGACTTTTCATCTGCTTGGCAGCTAGTCCTCGAGGTCTGTCTGTCAAGTGCTGGAGGCAAGATGATAATCAAGGGCTAGATCCTTCCTCTCCCACGAGGGCGCTCTGTTCCCTGCGGCTGTGGTGACTGAAAGGCTAACACTGGAGTGCGCATGGTGTGCGGATGTGTTTGTTGTATTCATACCTGTATGAGGATTCACGTGGCTGTGTGGGTGTTCAGCTCTTTTGATCTCCACCTTATTCCCTCAAAGCAGGGTCTCTCACAGAGAGAAGCGAGGCTGCTAACCGGCAAGCCCCACTGGTCTTCCTGTCCCTACCCACCACAGTACTAAGGTTAGACCCACGCAGCTATGCCTGGCTTTTCTGCCATGCATTTATGGACCTGAACTTAGGTCTTTATCTTCATAAGTGTTCTTACCCATTGAGCTACCTTCCCAGCCCTTGACCTTGAAAATTTTACAGTCCCATTTAAAGCCGTCCTTAGGAGTAGGAAGCTACTCTTAGATTCTCCTGGAGACTGTAGTGTGCCTTTCAAGAAAGGTCCTACAGCCTTGCTGTACACCCCTCCCCGGTCCCCATGCCTGTGCCTTGCCTGGTTCTGAAGCTTGTCCCCATTTTCCTCCATGATTTCCTTGTTTGGTGGGGTGCTAAACACTTCAGCTACTCTGACAATGCTGTTAACAGCAGTGACAGCCAGCGGAGAAGATGGTGTTGAGGTGACAAAAGAGAAGGACCCCTGAGCATTCACAACTGAGTCCCAATAAGAGACTGGGGAAGGGAGGGTGGTTGGAGGGTCGCTTAGCAGGGACTGAGTTAGTGGGCATAGGCACCTTGCCTAAATTACAGAGACTGGGAAGATGGCTCAGTGGGTAAGACAGCATGCTTTTTAGTCAGAGCCTGAGTTCAGATCCCCAGCAGCACCCACCTAAAAATTCATGGGCAGCCACGCACATCCGTAAGCCCAGCACCGGAGGGCAGAGACAGAAGGATTGCCAGGACTTGCTGGCTATTATCTGTTCTTTTTAATTTTCTTTTGTTGTGCTGTCGTAAAGACCATGACCAAAACAACTTGGGGAGGAAAGGGTTTATTTGACTTACAAGACCAGTCACAGACCATCACTGAGGGAAACTGAGGCAAGAACAATAGCCAAAGCTGTGGAGGAATGCTGTTTCTTGGCTTGCTCAGCTTGCTTGCGTGTACAATCCAAGATTACCCCCCCAGGGGTGGCAGCACCCCAAGGACTAGACCCTCCTGTATCAGTCATTAATCAGGAAAACACCTTCCACAAACTTGCCTACAGGACAGTATGACAGAGACAGTTCCTAGCTAGGGTTCCCTCTTCTAGGTGACCCTGGCTTGTATATGGTTGGCAAAAGAAAATCAAACAAAAACAAACAGGAAAAATACACACACACACACACACACACACACACACACACACACACACACCATCACAACATCACAACATCTTAGCTCCAGGTACAGTGACCAGATTATGAAAGAGTAAGAAGACAAGATACTCAGCATCCTCTGGCTTCTGCCCACCACATGTGCACGCACGCACATGCAGGCACACACACACACAAAGAGTTTAATGTTAATAGCAGAAAGTAGTCACTCTTAGCTGCAGGTAAGGATTCCGTGAAATGCAGTCTTGGGGAAGAGGCCAAGGTGAAAACAGTTGGTACCAGGAAGCTCCTAACAGAAAAGTAGCCGAGCTGTGGTGTGGTAGTCAGAAGGAAAGAAACTGCGATCTCCTTGCTGTGCGGCTCTTAGGTAAGCGAAATTGAAGGGAAGGAGACTGATGTGAAATTGGACCTCATGGGAAGCGCTTGCCCTCTTTCTGATCAGGTGTGTTAGCCTCTGAATGCACAGTTACCTGCTAGCCCTAGGGCTGGTTGGATCGTTACTGCAGTTCAGGAAGGCTGTACAGAATCTCTGCCGTTTGACGCTTTCCCCCGCAGCTCTGGTTCAGTCTAGCTCTGCCCTCTGCAAACATGAATCTTTTTTTCCAGGAGGGTGGTTGTTGCTGGATAGGAGGTTTGTGGTAGGAAAGTAGCAGCTGCCAATGTCGGATTCGGGGCAAGGAAGTTGTCTTGGCCATCCTATCTACCAGATGGCCCGGACCTGATAGATTGACAATTATTAGAATCTGAGACAAGGGCCAAATGGCACAGGGTTCGGGAAAAGGCAGTAGGAGCCTCTTTGAATGCGACACACATGGTCTGCTGGGGCTGCTCCACGTCTGTTTTATTTTGCTCCAAGTTGGGGATAAGCACAGCCCATCCTGGAGTGCCTGGGTGATAAACATAGATAGACAGACGACTGGGAGCCTGGGGCTGCTAATTTGATGGTGGTACAAACCCAAGTGGTAAGTGACCACGTGCAAAGGAAATTTTGGTGGTTTAAATTTCAGTAGCTCGTGCCTGCAGTTAATCTCTGTCCCAAAGTCCATCCGTGTCAGTTTACTGTATTGGCGATATCTCCTTGTATTGGAGTTATATCTAAAGGCAACTGGAAGGCGTTGACTCAGAACCCTCTGTCATACTTGTGTGCTATCCATTTGAAGGTGACTATGGCTACAAAGCTGCTCAGAATTGGAAGTGCCAGGAGCTACACTTTTCAGTTCAAGCACAAACTGTGTGAGTGCATAGGGGGGGTATACCCCCCCATCATTTTTAAACTCCTTTGTGGAAGTTCTGGCTTCTCTGTGTTACCATGCAATTTCTTTGATCTTAAGGTGAAAGGAAGCAAGTTTTAAGAGCCAAGAAACCACCTCGTGTGGCTCTAAAAGGAGCAGCGTATTACAAAATTGAGTAGATGTCAAGCAAAACGTGGATCATTTGAAATTTAACTCGAAGTGGTTTTACTGACACACAGAGATGCCTGGGGAAGGACCTCTGCTGCTGGGTATTCATTGAAATGTGAGAGCTTAGGATGGATTGTTGTTCAGTGGAACCCTCCCCAGGCAGACACTGTCTATGCTGAACCCGGGGCGCTTTCCACTTCTTGTCCCCATTGTAAGGATGTGGACACGGAAGCTGTGAGGGTTCATGCCTGATTCAGAGCCCCGTTTTTCTCACCCTCTCTCTCTCTCTCTTTTGGCTGCCTTCTAGCTGGAACGGAAACCAGAATGTAAACATGGGTTGCTAAAACAGCCTTGTTCGCTGCCATCCCGTTAAAAAAGCTGCCCACGTTGCTTAGCTGATATCCACAATTTTGTTTAAGTGGCAAATTGATTGAAACAGTCAGTGGAAGGGATTATTTCAGTGAGGGCTTTGCCTTCCTGGAACAAATCCACTTATTAGCATGCGGTTTGGATTCCCCGCCCATGGAATGGAGAATGAGCTCAGTATTATTAGGCACTTTCTTTGACTAACCAACAGCTCCATTTCCTTCGCCTTTTCCTCGCCTGTCTTCTCGGCGGCAACTGAAGAGGCCGTATAGAGACTGCGATCGTGGGTTTCTCTGAATCCAGGGTCAGGCCTTTGAGCTGAGACGAGACCAGGTCTGAGTGGTGAACTCGGAGGTGCTGTAATCAGAAATGAACAGAAATGGAGCTTGGATTAGTTTGCCTGGTTATTTCCCACTTGTATGTTATCAGTGGGTGTCAGTCACGGAGGATTAGGAGCACCTCCTCTGAGCCTTCACACCATCAGACAGGACTAAATGCACCGAGGGGCCCCTGACTGTAAGACATCCCTCCTCATCTCGGATAGAGCGTCATGGTACAGTAATCCCCCTTAGCTGCAAGGACTGCATTCCGAGGAAACACTGCAGCCTGAAGGTCATACCAGACAAAACACAATTATAGTTTTTCCTACCCATGCATACCTACAGTAAGGTTCAACAAGCAGATTAATTAATTAATTAGTATACACGGTAAGAAATTAACAATAATATCTAATTAGGACGTAGACGTGGAGAATCATGCCTGTCATCTCATCACTTGGGAAGTAAAGGCAGGAGGGTCAGGAGTTCAAAGTCATCCTTAGCCACATGGCAAGTTCAAGGCAAGCATGGGCTACATGGGACCTTACTGCAATACAAATAAACAAAAAACTAATAATAGAATAACTATAGCAATTAGTTATTAATTAGTTAGCAATTGCTGGCATTTGGGGTCATTGGTGAGTAAAAGAAGGGCTCCTTGAACATAGTGCTACAGGGGCATCGGATCTGAAAGCTAAGAGGAGAGGACCAAGGGACCAACAAAAAGGAAACTGATCCCGTGTGGGCACACAGGGCAGTGGGCTCACTTATGGTCTAGACATCAGAAGATTCCATCCCCAACCCAGAACAGTGTTCACTTTCAAACATAGGAATTATTTATCTCTCCCTTGGGGTTCCTCTCCTCCTTGCTTGTTTGCTTTTTGAGACAGAGTCTTATATCCCAGGCTTTCTTTGAACTCCCTTTGTAGCTGAGGATAACTTGAACTGAGCCTCTTGCCTCAATTCTTAGTGCTGGGGTTGCAGACAGGCACCGTCACCACACCCTGATAGGACTTTCCCGTCTAATCTGTTCAGACCATAGTTGACGATAGGAAAAGGAAATACAAACAGCGAAACTTCGCCTACTGTTTCTAGAACATTGCCATCATAGGCATCAGGAGGGTGGCTTAATTTTGAAGGGTTGAGGCAGCTGAATTGGTCTGGTAAGGAGCCCCGTTTGGAAAACTGTAGAACACAGCATACAACGTAAGCAACATGCAATGGCAGAGAAAATTATCAGAGCCATTCCTGCCATTGCAGCCCCTGCACAGTCACAGAAGCTCCCTTATGTGCAGTTGGCTCTGTTGAAAGAAAAATGGGCCTGGTTGGTTGATATAACAACCATCTGATTATTCCTACATTCTGTGCATTGGCTCGTCAGCTCTGCTCGGAGGAGCTCCCACTCTGCATGGGTTGCAGGGGTTGAGCAAAGGCCACATGGCCTCGAGTGGACTTGCTCACCTCTTGGTACTGGCGAACTGGAAGGACATGAGCTGGAAGTGACCGTGTTCCTTCCTGTTCCATTTGAGTCTATGATAGGCAAGTTTGGGGTTCTCCACATATGGTGGTCTTATGGTCCCAGTGCTTAAAGAACATCTGCCTTTGTCACATTCACCAGATGAAGCTCTGACAAACCCCAGCTCTGGAGGAGTGTGTGGCAAGGAGGGGAGGGGTCCGTGGCCATCTTACAATCTCTCCACAGACTTTGAGAGTTTAGATACTTAGACTCACATGAACATTTCCACTCCCCCAAGTTAGCCTCTTGCTGCATAACAAAATACATAAGATAGCTGGCTTAAGAAAGATAGATTTTTGACTCATATTGTATGTTCCAGTCCATGACTGATTGCCCCCCTCTCTACTTTGGCCATTACATAGGAATGTGTAGTACTGCTAACCTCGTCACTCAGCAAGCCAAAGAGAAAGGGGGTCTAGTACCCCTCCAGAGATGGTCCCCAATGAGTAAGAACCTCCCAACTAGGCTACCACTCCTAAAGGTTCCACCACCTTCCCATAGCATCTCCTTAAAGACAAAACCTTAAACCTACAAGTAGAGGACACTTACACAAAACTCCCTTCTACTTCCAGCTTAAGACAGGGCTTTTCTTCCAGGCTCTTACTCTGTTCTGGGCTTTTGAAATGTGACACACTCACGTGATGAGATTCTCTTCGCCTACATGTAGTCTTGAATTGTGATTCTTTGGGGGGGCATATTTTAAATTTTTGATCAGTTACTTAAATATAATTTTGATTTGGTACATCTTATGGATATTTGCCATATGTTGGCTTTTAAAGAATGTTTTATGCTTTAATCACTGCATAGCCCTGGTCTGGGCTCCCTATCAGATATGGACTCAGTCATGGCAACTTTTAGGATTTTACCTGTGTGTTCTAACACTGTGAGTCCCCTACCACTGTCTGTCTTTCCTTCCTCCCTCCCTCCCTCCCTCCCTCCCTCCCTCCCTCCCTCCCTCCCTCCCTCCCTCCCTTCTTTCCTCCCTCCCTCCTTCCTTTCTTCCTTTCTCCCTTCTTTCTTCTGTAATGTTTACAGTGTAGAGGTGACTTTCTCATTATGTTATGTTACTAGTCTAGAAAGATCATACTGCATCATGGCCCCTGTGTTCTGAAGGTAGGGTATAACCCAGGGCTCCAAACATGGAGCCCTTCAGCACACCGCTGGCCTCTAACATCTGGTAATGCTTCATTGTAGGGTATAATCGTGAGCATCATTGATGTCTAACAGCATTCTATTCTTTCCCAGATAGATGTCAGGGGCTCTCTAGAATCCCGTACCACCCCCCTCCACCCACTGTGGTTGTGACAAATCAGAAATGTCTTGGGAATGATCACATGTTCCCTTAGGAGGGCAGAGGTGTCCCAGTTTACCGTATTGAGCCACTGCAGTGTCGTGGAGATGCTGGAGCAAAAAGGGAAGGAAATGTGTGAAGTGTGGATTGGTCTCCAAGAGAGCAAGACAGGAACAGTAGCTCAACAGGGATGGAGGCATCTCCCGAAGCTGGGGGTGGTGTGTATCCTTTGTAGTCCCGAGAAACTCAGCATAGGGCTGGCTCTGGATTCCTCTGCGTTAACTTGAAACAGCAAATTGGGTCTTGCTGCACATTGAAAGGTTCATCAATATCTCAACTTCATTATGTGAGAAGTGGATTAATAGGAAATGCAGTCCCTGAAGGGGAAAAAATGCAGGAACTATGCTAACCGCAGATAATGGATTTTGAAAAGCTCCTTATTTTTAGGGGAGAAAAAGGACATACATAGGAGTAGAAAGGATGTATCGTGGCGCATCCTATACCTGCCATTCAAGTCCTAAATGATTGATTCAAGGTCAGTCTTCCATCTCCCCACTCTCCAGTTGCTACCCACTCCTGAATTGTTTTAAAAGCACACTTCAGACATGGTTCTGCTTCATTAAATCGTTCCTTGTACATATCTAAGAGAAAATAGCTAAAATTATAACTCTAGCGTACTGGGGATATTTTCATCTACAAAAGGCAGTAATATACTAAGCAGTATCTAAAACCTGAAGGAATGAGCCAGTGGGGCTCACAGACCATGAGGCTCGGTCTGGAGTAGCATCGATTCTAGAAGGAAGATGAAGGTAGACACATTCTCTTCCTGCCACCCTGCTTTGATGGTTCTTACGAATGCCCATAGAGAACAGGGGTTTTTCCCAGGGAACTGGGGTCTTTGCAGAGGAGAATGAGCTGGCAGGGAACTGGACCATTTTCTAAGGAGTAGGGAAAATGCAATCAGCAGGGGGCAGTGACTGCTGGGTCCGTGATGGATTGTTCTCTGATGACTTTTCGGTGACTTTTTCTCAGCCGACCAGGAGCAGTAGCTTTTTAAGGCTTTGCTACAGAGGTGGTGTATCTCTCCTGTTAGAATGTATTCTGAGAAGTTTCTTTGTTGTGATTTAGACTTTCCTCACTTGATTTTACTGTGTCATAAATCTCCCACATTTGGTGAGCACCGTGGTACATGCGAGACCTGAGCAGCTCACTGGATGCATCCATTTCCTGCTTCTCTTTAGAAGATTAAACTGAGGCCGTTGCAGCTGATGCCAGAACAGATTTAACCAATCATGTTTCCTTTACATGTAGGTCAGTCCGAGGGACAATTCCGCACTGGATCCTATTATCCACGGGTTGAAGGGCGTCGTCCATCACGGTGAGTAAGCTTCCTTTAGCTGGAAAGTGAAGGGCTGGAATCTTCACCTGAAGGAATCAGGTTATCTTGCCTAGGACAGAGGGTGATGTCACTCCTTGCCCTCTACTTTGCAAGGGCTTTTGAGCCATTATCTTACGAGTAAAGAGCACCCGCAGTTATAACCTGCACAGTTATAACGGGCCTGGGTTCACAGCGAACCATTTGTTTCCCCTCAGGTATTTCTGTGAATGCCCATATTGTAAATCGGAGAGCTCTAAGATAGACGATTCTCGGGTGTTATATCTGCCATTCGTCTCCTGACTCTTCTCAAAATATTCCATTTTCAAATTCCTTGCCACTGGTGAATATTTTTGATCTGCCTCTCAGATTTAAGAGGGGGAATACAAGTAGCCAGGACAAGCCATTGAACTTCAGTCTGGGCACCAGCACCTTGCAGCTGCTGGCAAGGAAAGGGCAGGGCTGGCGCTCTCTGCACCAGACATCAGACCCTCTCCCTCTGGCGTAGACCTGGGAGAGGAAGGAAGATGAATGAGTTCTGTCTCTTCCAGCTGGTTTTATTGGCGGAATTTCCCTGCAACTATATTCTCAGCCATGCATCATTACCTGAGGCACAGAGACGCTCCCGTTTCGGAAGCACCCTAGCTTGCAGGAAGGTGTTGAGTCTGGAACTCATGTAACGATTTGTAAAGTTTTAACAATCTAATTAGAATTCCAAAGACATTGACAAAAATAGCCCTAGTCGCCATAGTAAATCTCCCTCCATTCCTTCCACTGTGATAAAATGTCTTCACACCTTTTGAGAGGATTGTCTTCCAATATGAGCCAACTCGGTAGAGCTTAGCAGATACCTCTTCCCGGGAAACTAAACTTGTTATCAGAGTTCGATTAAACTGGATTGAGCATTAATTGTTCTGTGCAGTCAGGCAGCAGGTAACAAGAATAAACCAAGCGAAAACAGCAAATCGGAGAGCCGGGCCATGGCTCAGTCGGTACAGTGTCTGCCTTACAAGCCTGAGGGTCTGCGTGCAGATTGCCAACACACACATTAAAAGCCAAGCTTGGCAGCATATGTCATAACTCCAGTGCTGGGGTGGGGTGTGTGCAGAGACAAGAGAACCCTGGATCGGACTGGTAGACCAGCCAGCCCAGCCTAGTCCACGAGAGACCCTACCTCAAAATTTAAGGTGGAGGGAGATCAAGGAAAATGCCCACCTTTGCCCTTTGCCCTCTACATGCACCTCACGTGAATCCTCACCTATTCATCTGCCATGCACATATTAAAGACACATACATGGACAAAGAAAGAAAGAGTGTATGACGATCCCATGACAGCATCCCATGGAGCTTTTTTACTTGAAGAAGCATGAATTGTTCCCTTCCAGATCTGTGTTAATAAAAGCACGCCTCCGGTTCTGGGAATGAGACCCAGGGTCCCACTGTTAGTAAAACTCCCGCATCGAGCTGTCTACACTTATCTCATCTGTGAGGATTCTTTCCTCAGCATCTGGATTGCCTTCCCCAAACCCCACCTACTGCCATTTCCTCGGGCATGAGGTATTCAAGGAAGGTGCAGACAATTCGCCGCAGGAACACTATGTCTGACTGAGGGACACAGTGATTCCAGGTTCTACCCTGCTCTCTGACAGGAAAGAGCTACACACAGTGTTTACCTCTCTCGAGTAAAAAACAAGATGCATGCCTGACTACAGCCAACCGTGGCTGGGGCGTAGATGGAGGCAGCCCCCGCCAGCTCTTAGGAGAGGAAGAGAGGCCCTGCCCTTCTCCTCCTGGAGTCTTTGCTAAAGTCTCCTCTGAAGTCCTCTCTTGGCACACTCCTCTTCCCCTCTTGCATGCTGACCGAGGGTGTCTCCATTGTATGCTCGCTAGTCTCGGTCAGATCTTGCCTGTCAGATGACTCCTCCCTACCCACCGCCGTCACTCTCAGTCATATCATCCAAGTTTCTTTCTCAAGCATTTATGGAACATCGTTTTTGCTTCTATGCCCATACAATACCTCCTCAAGGGTGAGCCTCAGTAAAGGTAGAAAGATGACATATCACACTTGGCCAACAATAGCTGCCCAATAAATCACAACTAAATGTTTGCGTCACGTAAAGGAACACACATTCAAGTGAAATATTATTGTATAAGAGTAGAATATAAAGGGGAAGCGGGGAACTAAAGACCACTGAGGTTTGTCTCCAGTTGAGAAGAGAAACGGGATATGCAAGGGGTTGGGAGGAAGGGGTCAGAAGAGTGTGCCATTCTCCCGGATGGGAATAGACATCTTGAGGAGTTGAGAAGAGCGCTTGTTGAAGCTGAGATGTGTTTTTCGTTGAAGGTCCTGTGAGGGATTCGTGCGATCTGCTGATTTGAAGGGGCGTAAATAATTGTGCTCTTCACAGCTTCTCTGGCTGGGGAGAGGTGATGCGCATGTGTGATGTGCGGAAGGGATCACTGTGGCTCTCTGAAGCGGTTTTTCCATCTTGACCTCTGGGGGTTGTATCTTAGAAAGTTAACTTCGTATGAGCTGACTATTTTTTTGTTGTTTAGCCAGAGGAGTCTTCTGTGTTCCTTCAGCTGAGATGCAATTATCTGGCTTTGGCTGCACCGTGTGCTTGGCTCATGGTCACAGGGGTGCTCTGTGAATCAGATGCCAAGGTGGGGTTTTAACTAAAAGAGAGATTTCCCAAGGGGGACGATGACCTGGGAACAAGAAAAAGGAGGAGAAGTGTGGTTGGTAAGAGTGTTCATTCACAGAGCAGAGAGAAAAGCCTGAAGCAGCCAGAGGCTCCAGAAATTCTTGGAGGACATCAGAGAACCCCAGAGCCATGACTGCCCCTGCAGGGGGACCTGCATAGGATGGTTAGAGACTTGTGACTCCCTGTTGCGTGTGTTCATTGACTAGGTCAGCATGGTGGGAGTACTCCATAAAGACAGAGAAAATCTAGGAGGCGTGACCTCACCTCAGTTTGTCTCTGGGAGGAGTGTTCAGGGCCACTCTCACAGACAGTGTAAAGCGCCTCAGCTTCCTTCCAAAGGCGGACACTTGGTCCCCTCTCAGTGGCCTTTCTACTTGCTTATTCTCTCTCCTAAAATGTTCAGTTCTTCCTGTAGTGATTGACACCACCGGACTAGGTGTCAGGCAGGTGGGTGCTTGTGGGTGGGGCTTCTAGGTAAGCAGGAAGTGGCCTGAGGTGTAGCCAGTTTCACTCAGACTTGGGAATGTGGAGGTGTCATATCTAAGGCCCAAGGGAATGCTGAGCAAGAGATGTTCCAGGCTGCGAACAAGCTCCAGATTCAGCACTGAAGTATGTGATGGCAGGAGACACCATGGTACCTTGGTACAATGGACATTTTTCTCCATTGCTGCAGGGATCAACTCTAGAAGCTTATGGGCCACGGGAAGTACTGTTTCTTACGTGTCCCTTCCTGATGTCACAATGCAGGGTGCAGAGGCAGCCATGCAGGAATGTTGGCATGTAAACTCATTTTACTTAACCGCTCAATGATAAGAAGTATGCATTTAGTTCAATGCTAAAAGTATAGATTTTTCCTAAATTTGGGGGTATGCATATTTTATTGACTCTTTAAATAGCCACCGAAACAGATGTCAGCACTTTCTTGTATATATTTTACACACACTATCAAAATTTATGGACGCACTGTTTCGTCTCTCTTATTATCAAAATATTCCACTTTTCTATTCCTTTCTTTTTCTTCTCCTCTTCTTGTTCTTCTTCATCTTCCTCCTCATCCTCTATTTTTTTTTTTTTTTCGGACAGGGTCTCACTATGTATCGTTGACTGACCTGGAACTCAATATGTAGACCAGGCAGATATAAAGCTGCCTGCCTCTGCCTCTCCAGTGCTGGGATAAAGGCATGTGCCATGGTACCCAGCTGTTTTTGTTTCTGAATGGAAACTTGATGCCAGTTTCTTACTTATTGAGCCTTGTTTGTTTGGCTCTCCTTTCCAAGCTCTTCTGACCTTGCCATCACTTTGTCCGTCCTTCCTTCTTTCCTTCCTTCCTTCCTTCCTTTAAGATTTATTTATTTATTATGTATACAGTGTTCTGCCTACACACCCAGAAGAGGGCGCCAGATCTCATTACAGATGGCTGAGAGCCACCATGTGGTTGCTGGGAATTGAACTCACAACCTCTGGAAGAGCAGCCAGTGCTCTTAACCTCTGAGCCATCTCTCAAGCTCTTGCTCTTCCTTCTTCATGTATGATGAGCTGCTTCTGTGCCCCATAAACAGGATGGTTAGGAACTGCATTCGTCCCATGCAGCAAAGCTTTGCACTGGCCATTTTCTGAGTAGCTGATGTATCTGATGTTCTCTGTTGCTCCCTCGCTGGATCCTTCCAAGGAAGCTATCTGTGAAGGGACAAATTCTGATCATTGGGAGCACACTTCTAGGATGCTCCTTCCAGATGAGGCTCTGGCAAGCTTTTCTTGTCAGCGGAAGTTATGGGTGGGACAAGATGCAGACATGTCTCTCAGGAGAGCTTCGAATGACCTGTCAAACAAAACAACACTGTGACAGACTTTCTCGGGGGGTGGGGGACTACAATACTCAGGTGTGCTCACCCCAGAAGGGGAGCCTGTGACAGGCCAGGATAACCGCTGTGCAGTGCAGTGATCAGTGTGGTGAACAACTAACTCCAAAGCAGCTTTGTTTTCAGAGGGCCAATTCCAACATGGGTGAAGATTACTGAAAGCTGCAACCCTGAACTTGCTGTATGCACCATGCGGGCAGAGCCACGGCCTGAGCACCCAAGCATACCCTTTCTTCTGGGTTTGACTTGTCTGGGTCACCAGCCCCAGCCACTGGTATTCCCTTTCATGCTGTTAATAGCTGCCCAAGTTTCCATGTTCCCTCCCCCTCCCCTGGAAGGGAAGTGCTGTCATTCAGAGGCACATGCCATACAACACTTGTGCATTTCCTGGCACATCTGCCTTTTGCATCTCCTCCTTTCCCCCTTGCCCTGGGAGACATCTTCTGCTCGGTCTGTGGACAGAGTCCTGTGATGGCTGGAGTCCTTCCAAACCCCAAACAGAAAGTGGAGTGAGCAAGTCAAGTTGTGCATGGTAACAGCCCTCAGCCAAGGTTTGCCACAAGCGGGAAGAGCAGGCACATTCGGTCTTTTTTCACATCGAACCTGACTCAACTGCTGTTTCCCCAATAAATAATGAACTCTAATCCTAGACGTGCCCAGACTTGGCGGGCTTCTGAAGCAGCAGGTAGGTTTCATCTCACAAGATTGTGATCTCATGGCTGGGCATAGTGAATTGGTTGGAAGAGCCCCTTCAAAAAGCCGTATTGTTCAAATGCCTTGCTCTCTGATCTGGCAGTCTCATGCTTAAATGTATACACCAAAGAAACAGCCACGCAAAAGACTTGTAAACAGTTTTGTTCTTAATAGGTACAGATTAGAAATACTGTGTGTTCACCAGTGGGAGCATATGTACTAGCCATGGTATATTTGATTGTAGCCTGTTATGTAGGGCAATTAAAAAATGGCGACCTACCAACCCACAGAAAGGGACAGACACTGCATGGCCACGTTTATATTAAGCTCAAGAACAAGACCATTGCTCCGGGGTGATGTAAGTCAGAATAGGAAAGTGAGTTGGAGGGTCAGCTCAGAGGGCTTTCCTTGGATTTCAAAATGCTCTTTGTTAACTCTTTATATGGGTATGCCCAACATTTTGAAAATGAGACATGATGTTGTCACACATAAGTTTATACCTGAGAATCACACCATTGAGTTTACAAAAGCACATTACCAAAAACTTACATAATTTCTGAAGTGAGCTTATACTTTTGTGTTGATCTGTATTCACACCTGTTTGAACACACCTAACAGAGGGTGACTACATAGTTACAAAACTGCTTCACCTGTTGATCCGTATTCACGCCTGTGTTTGGACACGCCTCACAGGGTGATTACATAGTTACAATACCTGTTGATCCATATTCACACCTGTGTTTGGGCACACCTTACAGGGTAATTACATAGTTACAATACCATTTCACCTATTGATCTGTATTCACACCTGTGTTTGGACATGCCTCACAGAGGGTGATTACATAGTTACAATTCAGTTTCTCCTGTTGATCCGTATTCACACCTGTGTTTGGACACGCCTCACGGAAGGTGACTACATAGTTAAAATTCAGTTTCTCCTGTTGATTTCTATATTGGAGTCTTTCTGAGTTAAAGAGTAGCTCATGTATTTGATACACTAATTTCTCAAATATGTGCCATCCACAAAACTTTAAGCAACACAACAAAACAGAACCCCTATCAGCCTGTGTGAATAGTATGATATGTAAACTGCCCAGAGTATTGAGTGCTAGGTATGGTGTGAATACCTAGAACTTTTCTACATGCTGTGTAGTAATAAGTCAGCATAGTCAGTCTGGAAAACCACTGCAAGGAGAAATTCAGAGATATGCCTGGCAGGAGTTGAGTGTGTGTGGCGTTGCTCATTCTGGTTACCCAAAGGCAGAAAAACCTCCAAGCCCATTTATTAGCAGGCTAGGTGGAGACATCTTAGCATAATGATACAGTTAGATATTTTGCCACAGTGAAACAATAAAAAGTATTCGAGAACCAGGAAGATTTCCATGGTGAGATCGAAGGGAGGGCAACATAATGGTTATTTCAAAATCAAAGACGTAGCTGCTGCTTGGGATGAGTGGGAGAGTGATTGTGTTCTGAGAGTCGAGTGGAGGCCACGTTCAGGAGTTGTTTTAGGACGATTGGCATTTGGTTCTGCACATCTCCGTGTTACATTTGCAGTCAAAGCAGACAGTGATTTGAATTCAACAGTGGGAGATTGAGAAACCTCACAGCGAGCCAAGAAGGGAGTGACAGCCACGTTTCTAAAACCTTTGTGCCGTAACGACCCTTGACAGGCTGCTTCTTCTTTGTGTTGATTGGTTATAGAACCGTGTCTGCCTCGGGATCTTAGCATTAAGAGGTAACTTTTGATGTCAGTATCTACTCTGCTCCTGGGCTTTAGAAAAAGCAACAAAGGAGGCAGGTGACCCTCTAAAGAAAAGCTGCTCACTTCCGTGTTGCTGCATGGTCATTTGACCCTCAGGAAAGGTCAGACTAGCCCAACAGGTACCATGGATGCTACTGAAAACCCTCTGACATTCAACTCGTTATCCCCATGCCGCAGAAACACGTGAAGTGGCCTTTGCTGGGAAGTTGGTCTAGGGTCGCTTCTTGAAAAGCGACACAGGTGTAACATCCTGTTTCTTCCAAGCTGTTGCTACTCCTTGTCACTGTGTGCCCCCATCTGCAGGTTTCAGTCTTAAGAGATCCCCACCAAATAGTTTCTATCAAAGGAACAAGTTAAAAAGTATTCAGAGGACTCTGCTATGTTGCTATGGCTCCATCACTGCTATGACCATGGCTCATACCTTGAAAGAAAAGTCTTAAGATCACTGTCTGGGGCAAACGAATGAATGAAAGCATCTGCACAAATTCTAGGAAGAAAGACTCGTGGGGTAGGGAGGGTGATTAGGACACAAATGGACACCTATGTCATCAGGCACCCGTATGACATCACAGAGATGAGCTGGCTTAGTTTGAGATGTCTTCCTTATTTTGTACCCATGAGCTTTAAGCATCTTTAGTGAGTCCATTCCTCCTTGCACAATGGAGTCCTGAAGACACACTAGTCAAGACACTGAAGTCAAAGGAAAAACATGGTCCTTTCATGTTGGAACCGTGTTCTGGTCATTCAAAAGTTTCCTTTCCATACTTGCCGTTCCTGGTGCTCCAGAGACTGGCATTTCAATTGCCTGTACAGTTGCTTCCTATGTCCAAATATTCAAGTGTGTTTTCATACTTTCCACACGAAGTTTGGCCCTAGGATCCAGCAGACATGGAGACGATTACAGAAGCACGTGTTGGTTCAGGCTGTCCTGGATTTGAATTCTGACTCTCAAGCTTAGAAGCTGTGTGATCCTGGGCAAATTGCTGTGTCTCTCGTTAATATTTCCATATGAGAAAATGAGAATAATATTGAGGCCGAGAAGACACGAGGAATATTGCCTGCTGTGTGCCCTCTAGATTAAGCACTCTAGATTAAGGCTCAACAAACTATCTGTAGACCAAATCAAATCTCCTGCTTGCTCATTCAGAGTTTGATTAAGTCACATAAATCTCGGCCCACTACTTGTCAGTATAAATAAAGTTTTATCACTCAGCTGTACTCATTTGTTCATGTATTATTTGTAGCTACTTTTGTCGTACAAACAGTACTTGTCACTAGCAGTGCATTAAGTCTTACAGAACTCTAAATATTTGCTTTCTGGCCCTTCTCAGAAAAAGTTTGCCAGCCTCATCTCAGAGGAAACTGGAGTTTTGTTTGCTTTCTTCATGGCACTGCTGCATCCAGTGTGTGTGTCTGTATGTATGTATGTTGTGTGTGTGTGTATGTGTGTGTGTGTGTGTGTGTGTGTGTGTGTGTGATCAAATACTCACCATGTAACAGTCTGAGCTTTTGTTTTGATCTTGCCCCAGTCCTCACATTCTCCAGATATGTTTCAAGCGAATTAATGAGGGTTCTGTTGGAATGTTTACCTGGAAGCAATCGTTCAAATGATTTTTCCCTCTTTCCAATGAGGGAGCCAGTGCTATGCTATCTGCGGCTCACTGATCGTTCTGAACATTTACAGCTCACTGGTGATTTTGAGCATCATAACACGCGACAAAATTTCCCGTTTGAAGTTTATGTTTCCAGCACTTAATTACATGGAACTTTCCTGAAGTGTGCTATAAATGTGCAGCAGCCAGCGCCTGGCTAATTGGCTTCTATCTTTTTATGGATTCAGGAAGACTGATGCCTATCTGAATGCCTTTGATCTCAAAATCTTCTAGAAACAGACAGGCTTAAGCCATTTCCAGTTTCCTGGATTTCGGTTTATCAGAACCTCCACCGTAGATGCGAGCTGTTTCCGTTTTCTTTTCTTGGCCAAGTCCAGGAAGTAGGATGCTGTGTGATTGCTATTTTATCACTAAATAGCATTGTTAACAATTGTGTTAAGACATAAAAAGGCCTCAGAAGTTCTCCTTCAGCCACCCTCCTTTGTCAATGTGTTATCATTTGAACAGGACCATGGGAGTTAGAGAAATATGCTTAGCCTTTTTTCGGTGAAATATAGAGAACAAAGGTTTAAGAAAAATTTCCAGTGATCCACTGGTCTCCCTTGGGTGACTTTTATACCAGTCTTCTCTGCTGTCCGTATGTCACCTTAATAGGAGAAGTCCTGTCACCTCCGGGCCAAGAGCACAGGATTTGGCTTTGAATATTATTTCTTCCTTTGACCAGATGTACAAACAAATCACTTACTTTCTCAGTGTCTCAGTTTTCTCCACTGTATGGTGAGGTCTTTGGTTTATCTTGGAGATACATTATCTCCCAGCACAGAGTGTCCCTGGCACATGGTAGGTGCTGAACATGAGCTGGATTCCCTCCTCTCCCTTGTCTCTTGTTGACTTACACTTGTGGGTAGGTGATGATGTCCTCTCGAGTGTTCTGCTTGTGTCTCCTCCATGGCTGTCAAATGTATGACGCTGGACTTTGTTGAAACATAAAAAACCTAAAGAAAATGAAGCCAGGCATGGTAGTAACGCCTGTGGTCTCAAGACTCAGTAAGCAGAATCAGGAGGATCACAAGGGCAGTCTGAGCTATAAACACAAGCAAAAAAGATCTAGAAAAGTAAAGGAAACAGCGAAGATGATGGTATAGAGGATCTATGCTAACCGGTACTGTTTTGAGTAGGGTAAAGAGCCAGAAGGTGGAAGAAAGGAAAAAGCAGATCCCTCATAGCTATTTGACCTGCACGTGGACTTAGCCCTGCCTTGGTGCTTTCTCCGGGTAGCCTTGTTTCATCCCTGAAGTTGCCCAGGAGATAACAGTGCTGTAGCAGATAGGGAACTGAGACTTTGGAGAGATTAGCTGAACTATCCAGTCCCCATAGTGGAATACTGACTTGAGCCCAGTTACACTGAATATACTGAATACTGAGATGCATTTTTTTCTCTGTCTCTCGTTCCCATCTCTCTTTCTTTCTTTCTTTCTTCCTTTCTTCCTTCCTTCCTTCCTTTCTTTCTTTCTTTCTTTCTTTTTTTTTTCATTAACAGGGTCTCAGTTTGTAGTCCCAGCTGGCCTCAGACTCCTAGAGATGTAGCTCTCTCTGCCTCCGGAGTGCTGGGATTAAAGGTGTATGTCAGTATGCCCAGTCTGAGATACCGTCTCCTGCTCTGCCGGGCTACCTTCTGGCATCACCCACCTTCTTGTTTATTGTCCGAATCAGTTAATTCTCATGTACCGTGTTTCTCTTTTTGTAAATTTGCTCTTTGCCTTGTTCAGAGGGAAGTCACGTGAGTGCATCACCGTGTCAGTTAAAGTCTCCAGGGCTTTACAGGTAGAGAAACAAGCCCTAAAACTGCTTGGGATGGTCCTGGATTTTGTCATTATATCATTCCTGAAACTTAAGTGCCACATCCATTTCTCTGATTGTGATCCTCATATAATTTCTGTTTTGTTTGAACATCAACTTTAGGTGAAAATGCCTTGCTTGGTCAGCATCATCATGGAGGCTAGCTGGCTCTGCAGTAGGGTTCTGTGGCAGCCATTATCTTCGGACTCTCTGAGTTTGCATTTAGGCATCCAGGCTCTTCAAGTAGGTTCTCCAACCTATAAGCCAATCTTACTTGGCCCTGACAACCGCAGCAGACATTTATGCGATTGTAGATGTTCCTAGATTTTTCTCTAGAGTATGCATGTTAGGGAGCCAAAATAAGTGATGCTGCGTTGTTCTTTCTTCTTTAGAATATCCCACTCTTCTCTATTGGTAGCAGTGTGCATCACCATGCTTGGCAAATTCCACAATTCTGAATGATATCACTGGTCTCCTCCATAAGTTAACTATTCAGCGTATTTTATGAAGAACCTTCTTTGTCCCTATGTAACCAAAGCATTGCAAATATTAAGTTATTAACACACTGAAAAATGCAATCAATCAGGTGATTATCATCTAATGTTTTAATGATCACATTTTTAATCCAATTATGCATGTTTGAATCTTTCAAATTTTCTTTAATTAAAAATTGCCTCTTGGCACTGCTATCAGAGAGAAGAAATTGAACAGAATGAGCCAGATATAATTTAATGTTGAGGGGAGCTGCAAGGATAGCTGGGCTGGGCTGAGCTTAATGGCTGACCGTGACTTTAAGGCCCTCATACAAAATTTCCTAATTGATAAGAAAAATTTAATCATCTTCGAATATACTTCATTTGCATTCAAATAAGGTACTCCTTTTTCCAAACAAACCTCCCCTAACTGATTATTCATATTGTCGCTCAAAATGCTTAAAAATGAAAGACAGAGTTGGGTGAAGTGTAGACTACTTAATACAGTGTGTATTTAATATAAAAGTCATGCATTATTCATTTTTGCAATTTGAATAACTTTGAATTTAGCATCCCTGTTCCTCATTTTTTTCTTTGATGAACAATTAATTATTAAAATATAATATTGTCTGCATACAGCAGCCGGGATCCTTGAAAGTGGAACAGGAGGCTTCTCCCTTTTCAGTTCTTTGATGTGGTAGTGCACACACCTGCTTATTCTGGCACAATGCAGGGCATGCTGGGAGAATTTAGTGTCTCGTATGTTTTCCTAAATTGGTAAGAGGCTGCAATAAAAATGCTTTGGATTCAAGTTACGAGTCAGTCTAGAAGTTGTGGGAAGTGTGCAGTTCTGAATTGGCGTGGAGCCATACAGCCCCCGTAAGGTCACAAGACACACAAGTTTCATCAAACAGCCCCTCTGGTCACTCTTGGTGCCCGGTGCTCTCCTAACCTCTTAATGAAAGTTAACTGGTTACTGCCCAGACTTCATTATCAGGGCTCTCTTATTCCTTGTCTCAGAGATATATCGGTTAGAGAGAAGCTGAGTTGTGATGCTAGCCTAGGTGGTCTGGCCGGAACAAGACTCTCTGCTTCCTAATAGCTACATTATTAAAGTCTTCTTCATGAAGAGCTAAGGTGTCAGCTGAAAGGAAACGTGTTCTTTTTTTTTTTTTTTTTTTTCGGTCATTCCTGGCATCAGAAATTTCACATTTGGGCTCTGTTGGTTCGGTCCCTATGGCTGAATAGACTGTGGGCAGTCCTGGAAGTTCTGCCACGTCAGAGGCCTCCATTCCCAAGTTCAGGACTATCCTGCAATACATAGCAAAACAGTGTCTGGAATACCAACCTTAAAGTCAATTCTGTTATGTAGTGTCAGCAAAATAAATGACGATGGCACCTGAACTCATGCATAGCATGTCTTCCCTGACCCTCTTGCAAGTCTGGCTCTGGCTTATCAGGGTGACCTTTGTGTCACATTGTGTGGGACTCCTTCCAGAACTTAAAGAATAGAGGTGGGCACATTTTGGACAGAAAACCCAGTCCTTTCCGCTGCCAGTTTTGGCACAGCCCCGAGCTTCTACACTGCATCTTTAATTAGGCAAAATGTTATTCCCCCAGCATGAGTTACAGTCTTCTCATTAATGCAGACATATTTTGAAGGGTGTATGCAGCCATTAGTAGAATTTAGAATGTCCTTAATCAGATTGTAGAAGTGATTCTGTTACATAAGTCCTAACATAAGATCTTTGATTTTTATCTCTGGGCCTGCAAAACCTAAAATATTTACTATCTGGTACTTGACGGAGAATGCTTGCTATCCTTTCTTAGAAACACAGCAAAGGCTAGCCTGGGGTTCTTTGGTGGTTGCTCTCAGATGAGGGTTCCCTTGAAAAATGAATGCTGACACTGGACCAGGCACCAAGTAGCTTCTTAATTGTCACAGCAACTCTGAAGGATATAAAAATCTCACAATTGCTATTTTATGGATTATAGAAATAGCCCAGAGAGGCTAACGCTTTTGCCCAAAGTTGCACAGCTTTTAGATATCATTGCATCCCACAACTCAGTTTACAGGCTTGGCACAGGCAAACATGTGCCCTGAAGGCACCAGAAGTCAGCTTGAAGAAGGAAAGGCTCTAGGCGAGGTGTGGATTCTGGAGCCATTGCTTTCCCTAATACTAGGGAAGAATTACCTTTAAGTTTCTGCTCTTCACAGGCTTTTGACCCCATCTCTGTTACTTCTCTCCCCTATTGTAATGGTCACAAACTGGACTAAATCAACAGTTCTGAGAGTGACTCTTGGTCTCCAACTCAGCTCTGGACACAGTGGCTTTGTTTTTCACTGTTAAGAGTTGCTGGGCTCCAGAGTAGGATTTTTTTTTCCTGAAGAAATGGTAGTCTCTCTCCCATAGCCCCTACCTATGGCAATCTCAAGCCTTCTGGGTGGGTGGAGTGGTGGTGACCGGATGGAGAATGGGAATCCAGCCCCTGGCTGCGTCTACCCGCTTCATCACAGCACTGAGCGTACCTTGTAAAGAGTCAAGGCCAGGGCTCTGTGCTGAATGTACAGCAGAGCCCACACTTAAAGCTCTCATGAGACCATGGGAAACTCCTGCCAGACTCGTATTGTCACATTGCATTGCCACCTCCCTGGCGGGACAGGTTGCTGCTGCATCTTTTCCTGCTGGGGCCGGTGTGGTGCCAAGGGAGACAGGAAGGTGACGGTTTTGTCACTCATGGTACCAGGCCCTGGACACCCTCTGGGGACTCCCTGTGTTGGCTGTTACATGGAGCAGGAAACGAGCAGAGGCCAAAATAGTCCTTCTCCCAGCCAGACCAGTCCCAGCCAAGCGCACTGTGATAATTGTCCCCGTGATTTGGCTCGCTGGAAACCAGGTAGAATTAAAGGTCAGACTTGCCAGGGGCCGGAGAGGCAAACCCTCTAGGTTTCTCCTTTTGTTCAGCTGGGACCGCTTTTTTCCCCCCATGATTTTGATTGTGAAACCCATGATTTAAAAACTTCTGCATTTATTAGGTAATTTTTATCCTTTAAAAAAATTCCGTCATGAAAATCCATCTTGAACTTCTAGGAGAATGGGCTTCTCTTGCTGATCCTCTGTAAGTGACCGCCATCCTCTGCCCTCTTCCGACACGGGAGTCTATATTTAGTGTCACGCTGCCTTGATTCTCACATCGCTCATGCATCTCAAAGTGCTTGCTTGCAGGATATGGAGACAGTTCAGTCAGGGAAGTGCTTGCTGCACCAGCATGAGTGTGGTCCCCAGAAGCCATGTTAAAAAAAAAAAAACACAAAAAACCCTACTGGGACAATGGAGCAAGTTTCTCATCTCAGTGTGAGGGTGACAAAGATGGGTTTACACCCTGGGTTCACTGGCTAGGAAGCCTAGCCTAGTTGGTGATTTCTGGGCCAGGAGGAGACCCTGTCACAAAAACAAGGTGAACACTACCTGGGAAGAGGCTGACTTTCAGCCTCTACATGCAAGCATCCTATGCATCCACAGGAACTGTGCTCTGTGCACAAAGCTGCATCCTTTATAGGCCTGTGTACTGCTGAGAATTATCATGGTCTGTTTCTTAGCTCCCTGCTTTGCCATTCTCTGGGAGTTGAGTGCATAATGGGACTGACTTGATGGAGGTTAAGTATCAAATAATTTAAAGTTTACAAAGCTTAGAACAAGACTTTCTACGTGTATTAAATTCAGTGAAAGTGTTTGCCATATGAACAGGGTATTGCCTAAAAGAGAGTATAACCCATGATGTCTTGTTTGAAAAACAGTGTCTCTTCTAGAAGATAGTACGGTTTCAGTGATTTCAGTGCATTTGCTTTCTACTGAGGTTCTGGCAGTTTCTACCAGGAGCCTAGACTTCTGAAGTGTGGCAGTCATACTGTGCCTGTTCTGGGTATTCTACATTGGCAGTGTCAAGACATGGAAAGGATGTAGCTACAGGCATATTGGTGTGTCTAAATGGTTGCTTGGAGATTTGAGTCTGCCAGCAAAGTCTGAGGAGCTGGGGTGGAAGCTACTTAGGAATGGAAGTGAACCATTAGCAGGATTTTGATAGCCTTAAGACATCTGCAACTTTAATTGGGGAGGTCTTCTGTTCTAAATTCAGGTCTTTCCTGGAGATGCAGACAGAGACTTGAACTTTCTTTGATTTGTAAAGAAAGGTCTATAAGCCACTAGTGGGGAGGATAAGAAGACTGTTCTGTTCAATCTAGAGAATGAGGTGTGGTTGCTATATTTTCAGTTTTGGATGAGTATGTTTATTGTTTACAGTAAATTAAAGTAAAAGAATAAATAGCAAGTGAATGATGATAGGTCATAGCTAGATGATAGGTAAATGATAGATAGATAGAGATAGATAGAGAGATGATTGATAGATAGAGATAGAGAGAGAGATAGACAGAGAGAAAGAGATAGATAGATAGATAGATAGATAGATAGAGAGATAGAGAGATAGAGAGATGATTGATAGGTAGGTAATAGATAATGGTAACTACATGATAGATAGATAGATGATAGAGGATATATAATATCTATTATATAATGATATATAATGATAAATAATTGCTAGGTAGATTATAGATAGATAATAGCTAGGTAAATAGATGATAGGTAGGTAGATGATAGATGGATGGATGGATGAATAGATAGATGATAGATAGATAACAAAACATTGTTAAAGCAAGTACATAAAACACCCAACACAAATTGACTGAGGAAGCTCCTATTGAGGCAGTCCACTAGAGTCCCAAATAGAGAGAGTCTCTGACAGTAGAGTGGTCCCTTGTTTAAAAAAATCTATCCTATACGATATTACAGTTTTAGTCATTTTGTGGTTTAGAATGGGAAGAACAGTCTTCAGCTCTTCATTAAACAGAAATGTATGGTTCACAAGGGGAAGGACAAACCGCCATAGGAAAATAGCATCAGATCAGATGCTCAAAGCATCTAACAGAAACCACCTGGATAAGTTGAGGCCCTCAGCAGAGTTCCCAATTGAGCCTTCTCTCCGTGGATGAGCATCCCGTGGCTAGACTGCCTTCTTCTCTCTCCCATAGTTATGGGATAGGTAGTGGTTACCTGTCGGAAATGGTTTGCCTTCACTGTTCTCAGGGTCACAGTTGTTTTACTCTTGAGTTGGTTCTGTCCTCCCTGTCACAGCCCATCCACAAACAAGGAGCCATAGAGGACACTGGACCATGTGACCGAAAGAGAGAGCAACCCCATGTTCATAGCCAGTTTCTTAGTGAGCTTATGCAGTACTTGGCTCTTTGCTAGTTTGCTTTTCTATGCTAACGGAAAGCAACTTGGGGGAGAAAAGAGTGTTTTTGGCCTACACTGTTGTATTAATCCATCATTGGGGGAACCCAAGGCCGAAGCCATGGAGGACCACTGTTGCTGAACTGGTCACTCTCTGCCTCATGAGTACTAGCTTTCTTATGTGGCCCAGTCTTCTCTACTGTACTCTGCCCATGTGCCTCAGCAGCACTCACAGTCCCCACTGCCTGAAATGTCCCCACTTTCAGTTTGCACCCAATTCGTTTTAGGTCCTTTTGTCAAAGCTGCATAGCCTCAGACAGACACCAGCTTGCCGTATGTTCTACTTTTCACAGTCAGATCTTGTCACGGTCATTGTCTCAGCCTGAATACTGTTATTCTCTATTTGAGCCAAGATTTCCCTCTCTCCTTCTTTTTTCCCTCCCTCTCTTTCTCTTTCTTCCCATTTTTTCTTGCTGCCTCTTTCTAGGGCCAACATTTTCCAGGCAGAGACATTCCCTGCCTAGGTTTCGCTTGGAACTGAATAGGACTTGAATAACATTACTGTTAAATTATTTATTTTTGTTTTCTGTTTATGGGTATGAAGGTGTCAGATCTCCCAGAACTGGAGTCACAGGCAGTTGTGAGCTGCCACGTGGGTGCTGGGAATTGTCGTACCTGGGTCCTTTGGAAGAGTACCCTGTCACCCCACCCTACTTTTTTTGTTTTTTCGAGACAGGGCTTCTCTGTGTAGCCCTGGCTGTCCTAAACTCACTGTGTAGCCCAGGCTGGCCTCTAATGCACAAAGATCTGCTGGTTTCTGCCTCCAGAGGTCTGGGATTAAAGGTGGGCACCATCATGCCCAGCTACTTTTTTCCTTCTTCTGAGCAGATATCTCACAGGCAAGGGGGGGAGGGTTTGTTGTGGCTCCGGTAAGAGTGCAGTCTGTTACATTAGGGAAGGAATTACAGGGAGGGCTGCTAGCACTGCAGCAACAAGCTCATCAGATTCTTGCCTACATCTTAGCTGACTAGAAATGGGTGGAAGGGGTGCCGACGCCCAGCTAGTTTTCTTCCATCCTCCCCGCTCCTGTTTTTATTCAGTCCTGAACTCCAGCCCATGCAGTATTACCACCCACATTTAGGGTGGTTGAGCTTCCCCCTGCCCCAGTCTGCCATCTCTGGAAACATCCTCAGAGACACACCCAAAGGTGTGCTTCAGTAATGCCCTAGGTATTTCTTAATCCCGTCAAGTTGACTGTGGAAACTAACTGGTGCATGTTCACCGAATTCATCATGATGAGTGTGACCCTTTGGAGAAATGAGCATCGCATTAGCTCATGTGGTTGGTCGGTTTGTTCCTTTGTTTTGTTTTGTTTGTTGTAGTAATTCTTTCATTTTCTTCCAAGTTTTCTCTCCTGGCTATTGGTCTTGAGTTGCTAGATAGAGAAAATTTCTGTGGTAAATAAAACAAGATTGGGAAGGGCTCTGCTATAGGACTTTCCTCACTATGCTGGAGAGTTCTGATTCCTGGAGAATAGGGAGGAACTGCCCTGCTGTGCCTATCCTGGCCTTGCTGGCTGGAAAACCTGATTTATAAGAAATGCAGTTTGGTCTGGTTCTGGTGTCTCCACCACCCCAGACTGACTGGCCACCTCATTTTCTGAGGTCCTCCTGCCACCAGGTGGCAGTGCTTCTGGGGGGAAATAGGCTGGGTGGGGGTCTGAGTGGGCCTGGGGTTCGAGCTGTGTATCTGAGGCTGTTGTGACCTTCTCACTTCTTTCTCCAAACAGAGAAGGAGACCTTCCTGGATCCTTTTGTCCTCCGAGACCTCCTGCCCGCGTCCCTGGGTAGCTACTACCGGTACACAGGCTCCTTGACCACACCTCCATGTAGTGAGATCGTGGAGTGGATTGTCTTCAGTAGGCCTGTTCCCATCTCCTACCACCAGGTGAGCAGCCAGCCTCCATTTGTGCTCTCCGTCCTGACTGCATTTGTGTTGAGTATTTATTGTTGCTAGATACGACTAGTGTGGGGTTTTGTTTAATTCTCTGCATTTCAATTGATTTCTTCATACAGTTTTAAACCCAAGGATCGCAGAATTTAAAATATGATTTCTCCATTGGGCTATCATGGTGCATGTCTTTAGTCCCAGCCCTCTGGAGGCAGAGACCGGCGGATCTCTATGAAGTTAAGGCTAGCCTGGTCTACAAAGTGAGTTCCAGGATAGCCAGGGCTATTACACCGAGAAACTCTGTCTCAAAAAGCAAAATCAAAACCAAATAAAAATATGGTTTCCCAATGCTGTCATATGGACATGACAGAATCAGTGTGGTCAATATCCCTCCCCCCTTCCTCCTCCCCCACCCAGCAACATGGCTTTGCTATTAGTACTCAGTCATGGATGCAGAAGAGGTTTACAGGGCCCCACCCGTCCCTATTGTCTGGATTCTGGAGAAGGGGCAGTCATTGTATTCAGCTGAGTACCCACCAAGGACCCCTAACAGGCTCAATGGATAGTTCCAAACACATGACCACGCAGATAGTCCCCGTTAAACCCAGTGGCTCAAGAGTGAATAAGTAAGAAGACGTGGATGTGGAAAAGGAAACTTTAGTGGGGAGAGAGAATGATAGGGATGGGGTATTAGAGAGTGGGGGTGGAGGTGGGAGGGACTGGGGAACTCAGAATCCGCATTATACACATGTGAAATTGTCAAAGAACAAATTCGGTCAACACGGTATCAACAATAAGCTCTAAACGTGAAAGAATATTCTCAGCTGAAGATTAACTTGCTGAGCATGGCAGACATGGCAGGAGGTATTGTCTGAGGTTTGGTCTTATGGAAGTAATAGCTGCCCACAGTGATAACTTACGTCAGAGGCACATATGTTCTTCCTGTGTGTTTTTTCATTCGTGGTCTTAGAAGGCAGATCTTATTTAAACCCTCTCTTTATGGTGGGGATAAAGACAGATCAGGGTCAGTGGCTTTCAGGATTCTACGAGTACCCAGCCTACCACAGCTGAGAAAATAGATCCCTGTGCACAAAGAAATAGCACTCCTGCGTTGCTTACTGAGCTCTCCGACCCTCGCTTCTTTTCACTGTCAGAAGATCTAAGCAGATCAACGTGAAGGAGCAAAGTTGTGATTTTACTGTTTCAGAGGGTTTCATCTGTGGTTGGCTGACAGAAAGCTACCAGCAGCAAGGACAAGTTGGGCCGTGACCCCAAAGGCACGTCACTGGGACCTCGTCCGTGGGATTACGTCACTGGCCCCTCGTCCGTGGGATTAGCCTTTGGAGCAGCTGGCATCCCCTTGATCCTGTCATTCATTTCTCAGTAGTGCCAGCACCTAGGGCGTGGTACATCTGAGCCTTCCTGGAAGCCCACACTATTTCTGAACAGGCTCCTTACATGTCAGTTGGATCAGTGACTCAAAAGCCTTGAGAGATGGGTACTGCCCTAGCGGGGCACACACAGGGCACTAGAGTGTAGAGGCATTGGGTACATGGGTGCTGCCCTAACATGGCACACACAGGGCGTTAGGGTATAGAGGCGTTGGGTACCATGGGTACTGCCCTAACGGGACACACACAGGGTGTTAGAGTGCAGAAGCATTGGATGTTTCTGACCCATTGTGTCACTGCTTTTTTTGATTTGGGTCTGAGTTTATCTCTTTGGAAGGTGAGACTCAGGCCAGACAGTTAACCATAGGAAGAAACTTGTGAAAGGAGCCTGGAATTTACACACTGGCTGAGGAGGAATGGGAGCCAGCAGAGGCGTGAGGGCCCTTAGGTCACATCCTGAAAATTGACAGAGTGAAGGGGAGACTGTTTGGAAATCATGTGTTTCTTGTCAAAAGTTCAGCCTAGAGTCCTCAACATAGTTCCGTGGGAAAGCCACTTGTAGCCACACCTAATGATGTGAATTCTGTCCCCAGGGTCTACGCGATGAAAAAAAGAGTGCCAACTCCCACACATGTGACCCTCTAACATAAATAATAAGTAAATGTAATTTTAAAAACTTAAAACTTCAGCTTGTACTGGGAAAATATAGTAGGATGCCTGATGTGTAGTGCCAGGAACAGTGGATAGGACATGAGAGAGCAGGATAGATCCATTAGCCAGAGATATCTGAGATGAGGGGCTTTTGGGAGGCTCTTCCCTACCCAGCTATAGTAGACGGTCGCTTGTTTGTTCCATACTGCCCAGACCCCCATAATAATCACACAGAAACTACAGCATTTAAATCACTGCTTGGCCAATTACTTAAGCATATTGCTAGCTAGCTCTTACATCTTTGGTTAACCCATTTCTATTATTTTATATCTTACCATGAGGCTGTGGTTTACTGGCAAGGTTCTGGTGCATCTGTCCCCAGCTGTGGCTACATGACTTCTCTCTGACTCCACCTTCTTTCTCCCAGCATTCTGTTTAGCTCTCCCGCCCCCTCCCCCAACTCTACTCTGCCCTATCACAGGCCAAAGCAGTTTCTTTATTCATTAACTGATAAAAGCAGCACATATGCAGAAGGACTTCCCACACCACCTAGCCACCCTCACAGTTGTGGGCAGCAGTGAGACAAAGGAAGGAGAAAGTTCTAGAATGATGTGGCAATGCCAGTATTTAACTAATAACAGAAGCAATAAAATTTTGATCCCTGGGGAATAGTCTAGAGTTTTGGGTAGAGACCAGGGGGTAGGCTAAAGGGTCAGGTCTTAGGCATGGGTCTGGCTATAAAAAAGAGAGTTAACCATTTCAAAAAGTTTAAGCAGATAGTGTATTTTGGAGACACAGTGAGTCAGGGCATTTTGAGGTGAGGCTGTGTAAGCCCTCTTACACAGGATTGACTTCTAACTAGGAAGCGAAGCCTGGGCTTTTTTTGTCTGTCTTGCCTCCAGAGGTCTCATCAATCTGGGAGCTTCCTGCATGGCTTTGCACTGATCCTGGGCTTTCACAGACTGCTCCTCCGGTTTGTTTGCTCTCGGTTTCCCGCCCCCACTGTGGCTGTACTAGTCCCAGTTGACCCTTAAGGTCAAGAGCTGGCAAGAGCTAGCTAAAGCCAGGTCTTCCATCCAGAAAAGATTCCTGAAGATGTGTCTGAGAACTCAGCCAACCAAAATCTGGCCTTGAGTCACATGCCTGTTCTTAAATAAGCCAGCAGAGGTGCTGGGTAGTGCCCCCAAAGCATCCAGTGTTGACCTTTCTCAGGTTACAGGAAACAGGCGCTGTAAGAGACTCAGCAGAGCAGCTCTTTATCCTCCTGGCAAAGCAGGGTGGCATGGTGCCAGCCTAACCTGGGTTTTTTCTGCTGTTAGCTTCCATTTTTTCTTTGAGGATTTTTTTTTTTAATTCACACCATGACAAAAAAAAGGAAGGACTAGCAATTTGGTTCCTCCACAGGATCTGCCAGCCGCAAGGAGAAAATGAAATAGAGACAAGTTTTCTTCCTCATGGTGAAGCCAACATTGTTTTGTTTTTAAAGAAATCAGTCCAAATATTTATTTCTGTAGGGGTGAGTAAAGAGTGTAGTTGATTTTTTAAAAGGGTCCTTTTTGTTACTTAAGATAAATGCTTCTGTCTTCAGATGTTTAAATGCTTGAGCTATTGAAGTTAAGTAATACGGGTTTTCCCACTTTCGGTGGGGCTCCTGGTGAAACGGGACTGAGGAGTGGCAGTTGGCTAACTCAGGAGGTTTGAAGGCTGTCAGCATACGCTGGATTGCTTTGGCAAACAACAAATATCTACTAGGTTCAAACAAAGCACACAGTTTTTGGGAGCGGATGCCTGCAGAAGTGTTTGTGGATCTAAAGCATTTTGACATTTGGAAACTGGAGCTTTTAGAAAGTGCTCTGTTGATACCTTATACGTCCTCTGGAGCCTCAGAACAAGGACACGCAAGGAAAAGAATGTAGGCGTTTGCTTTGCCTTCCCTGGAAGGGATTGCGTTACAGAGAAACAAAGAAGAAAGAAATGGGACTAGCTTTCTAATTTCTCATTACCAATTGCCTGCAGATAATGCTGCACCTTTTATCAGTCCCTTCTCCCTACATCACTGTCTCACTCCCAGGGGAAAAAGACAACCTCCTTTTCCTGTGGCTGCACGGGCTCCTTGCTGGCCAGCTTTGCAGAGGCTGCAGCTGCGGCACCCTATCCCCCCACCCTGGAAAGCAAGTGTCAGTCAGCCCTCTGAGTGCTCTTGCTTCAGACCTTCCTGCTCGGCCACTGCCAACATCCTTTCCGAAGCTAGCACAGAGCACGCATTTCAGGAAGGCAGAGGCCAATTTGGAAAAGCCAAGTGGTTAGGGATTTTCTGCATCCATCAGAAAGAAATCAGCCCAAGTCTTTGAGAATCTGCTCAGCTATTTCTCCGAATCCCCTCTCTCTTAACTCTTCTCTCATCGCTGTGGGTGCCTACAAGCAGCGAACAGAGTAAGCACATTTTTTGTAAGATGTGGTGATCAGCCCAGGAGTAGGAGCTGGGGGGGGGGGATATGGGTTTCTTTAAAGGCTTGCAGAGCACACGGACAGATTCTTAAACTGAGTCTTTTGTTCTCTTCTGTGAATCTACGTAGGCCTTCTCCCCAGCTCTTAGCCAGTGAACTCAGCCTCTGGCATGTATGATAATATAGACCGAAATTTGTTGGTTTTGTTTTTTTGTTTGTTTGTTTTGATGGAACCTAGACATTTTGGTCGACCGGTAGTCAGTGTGGTTTATTTGACTCCGCTATCCATCCATTGTAAATACCAGACAAAAGTCATGAGGTTGGGACTATGACTCAGCAGTGAAAACACTGATTGGACAAATGTGAGAACCAAAGTTCGGATCCCTGGAAACCATAAATATGCTGAGTGAGCACAGTGGCCTGCCTGTCACTGCCAACTTTGGAAGGCATAAACAGGAGATTGCAGAGCAAGCTGATTATCAAAACTAGCTATCTGGGGGAGCTTGGAGTTTGATTGAGAGAGACTTCCCAGTGAATGAATAAGGTGGAAAGGGATGGAGAATGATTGACTTGGGACATCAGTCTCAGGCGTCCAAGTGCGTGCACACACAGACGCACGCACACACAGGGGTAGCGAGATAAGAGACAGAAAGAAAATGGGAAATAAAGCGATGTCATCTTGTCATCCAATCAGAATGATGGCATTGCAAAATGATGGTCTGGGAGTAGGTGTAGGCCTCCGTCCTGGAGTCAGATGCCTGTAGTCTTTCTGTATGCTTTCATGCCTACATAGGTTGTATGGTCAGCACTGTGCCCTTGTGGTGAGTCCAGAAGATACTATTTTTGAGTTCACTGTGGCCGGACTCACTTTGTTCTGCAGCAGAGTCTCAGAAACGATGCTTCTTTGCCCATTGTCACCATCAGACCGGCTCCTCCTATGGCTTCAAACATGGCGTTACCTATCGTTTTCTACAGTGTAACTTTTTATATATTTGAATTTTATGTGTGTGGGTCTTTTGCCTACACATATGTCCATGGGCTACATGAACATGGTTCCTGGTACCTGAGGAAGTCTGCAGACAGCACTGAATCTTCTGAAACCAGAGTTAGAGACTAGAGTGAGCTACAGTGTGGGCAACTTGCAATTAAACCCAAATCTACTGCAAGAACAACACGGGCTGCTAACCACTGAGCCCTCTCTCAGCCCTTTACCATAAGTATGACTTTTGGGGGGATGTTCTCTAATATTCCGTAAATCTGAATGTCTTAATTAGTCTACTTTGGATGTTTGACCTTTTTCTCTCCATATCAGTGAGACAGATTGGAAAGGACAGGCTTATGTGTACTGCCCCTCTTAGGCTGCTGCGTGTCTGTCAGACTAATTAGACCATGTCTTTGGAGTTAAGCGCTTATGCTTTGCGGGCTGATTGCCTTCAAGTGGAGAGTTCCATTGCTGACTCTGTTCCTCAGATACCTTTCTCTACATTGTGCCTTCGTTTTCCCGTCTGTGGAACCAGGAAGGAAGGCAGAATGCCTCGACTTGTGCCTGACAGGAGAGGAAGCAGCTTTCTGTCTTCCTCACTAAACGATCACCATAACCAAAAGACTGCCCTGCCCCATTGACATAAAGCAAGCCATGTGTTTTGTCTAAACTCTATAGTGAACACATTGAAACATATACATAAGAACAGAAAATTAATTTAACAGTGCTTAACCCAGCACTCTGAACTCTCACTAAAGTGTGGGCGAGCTAATAGAAGAGCATGCCATAGCCCCTGATGTCACAGCGGTAGGGCCGTGCCAGTGTGTGTCGGGTATCCAGCAGGGTCCTTTCCAAGACCATGTGAAGTGCAGTACGTGTGTAGACAGAGAAGTTCAAAGTTGCAGGGTGACAATGTCATGATTAGTCCTAAAGGAACTGCTTTCCTTGTTAATTTTCTGAAGGCAGTGTCTTTATGTAGAGGGCCTATCTGTAATTGCCTTCCTGTAAAAGTGTCTGAGCCGCAGGAAGGATGCAGCCTTGCCTTTAGCTAGCAAGTCTCAGAGCATTTTCTTGCAGCCGTGGTTCTGAAGTGCAACCTGAGATGCTTAGGGTCATTGTCGCTGTCCGTTCTGTAATGGGGCAACAAACAGGACCCACCCTGCCGTTCCTGAAAGTTAAAGTCAAAAACCAAAGCCTCTCCAGCACCATAGATGAAACACTCCTAATGCTGTCCCCTGGGTTTAGTCTGAACTGCTTCTATGTACCCATCCCTTAAAGAACCACTTATGCCAGTGTTTAATGGCTCCTAATTCTATTACTTTTTATTTTCACCATTCTCTCCCCTTCAGCCTCAGTGGTCCCCTCTCCACGTCCTGTGGACCAAGAGCCCTGGCGGCACACACAGGGCATGAATAGATTTCAAGTCTCCTTTGATTCAGACTGACAGATTAAAAACTAATTATTCTCTGGAATACTTTTATAATAAAAACTAAGTTGAAATGATTTATATACACTTCCAGCCAACACATTTGCGATTCAAGGTTAAAATTGTTCTTGTAACAGCCCCAGTTAAAACGCAATTACAGCTCCCCGAGCAGGAATAAAAGAAAGAAGTATTTTACACTCTCTTCAAAAGTTAAAAAGTCAATTTAATATTATAGAAATAAAAACTTTCATTTATTTTTACTAAATGATGAAGACTTCATTAGTTTCATTAAAGTTAAGATAAACCCGAGTGTGTTCATCACCTCCTCCTGGAAATGGCTCAGGTGAATAGTGGTGAAGGCTTAGGGATGTGGGGTGCATGGTCCCTCTTGGCCGCCATCTTGTTCATGCCAGCCTGCTGGCCCTGGCCATATGTGGTTTTCCTCTCAGATGATACTGGGTCCTCTGCCTGAACTGGCCTTGGACTTAACTAGCAGGAATTGCTGGGGACAAACTGTCATCACATTGGGTCCTCACTGCTGGCTTCTCATTCACTAAATCATACTGTGGACCCTTTCACTGTGACATGGTGTGGTTGAGAGAAACCGAGTCACTTGGATAAGAGTTTCCAGTCTTCCCCCTTTGGTTCCTTTGAGTCTCAAGAGCCAGTTTCCTAGCTGGAGTCAGTAACAGGATTGCTAACAGTAACAATGGCCCCAGCCTCACGGGGCCTCTCTGACGACAAAGTAACAAAGCCCGTGCTACTTTGAGTATGGTGCTTGCCTATCATAAGTGCTTTGTAAGTCTTAGTTGCTGGTGTCAGTGTTTGCCTTAGCTACTGTTCTGTTTCAGTGAAGAGACACCGTGACCCCGCAACTCATAAAAAGACAACATTGAATTAGAGGTTCCTTACAGTTTCAGAGACTTAGTCCAGATCATGGTGGGGAGCATGGTATCAGGCAGGCAGGCATGGCACCAAAGCATTAGCTAAAGGCTTGCATCTCATCCAGAAGCCTGCGGCAGCGTGAAAGAGATATTAAGACTGGCATGGGCTTTTGAAGCCTCAAGGTCCACCCAAAGTGATGTGACTTCTCTAACATAGCCACACCTCTTAGTCCTTCCAAAGAAGTCTACCACTGGGAATCAAACATTCAAATACGAGCCTATGTGTCCATTCCTGTTCAAACCACCACAACAAAATAATAATATATTATTAATATTATTCTTTTAGGCTAAAAGTGCATTTTAAAACAGTGTGTCCTAGTGTTTGTTGAACTGCCTGGTATAAAGTTTGATAAAATAAGTAATAAAGAGAAGGAGGAAAGGGCAGATATGCCACGGTCTCATTTGTAATCAGAGAGCACAATCACCATTAGCTACAGTCTTCATAAAATAAAACTAATTGTGGTGAGAACAGTATTTCATGGAGACTTTGTCCCAGTCCAAGAATCAGAAAAGTTACTAATTCGTCAACAACCGCGGCCATTCTTACCAAAAGGATGGGCTACCAGCAATTTCCATTCCTTTTAGAGGAATGCCAGCATTTAGCGAATGCTGCCAACCTTCCTAAAGGCGTTTGCTAAGCCCGCTGAGCCTGTCCTCCCACGTGAGCCCCTTTGTGTGACTGTCAAGGAACGCTATGATCCAGTTGACAATATAATATCATTCGGGTCATCAGTTCACTCAAAACCGCCATGTCCTTCCTTCCAAATCTGCCGGGCAAGTTGAGTTAATGACAAGGCAGCCATCTTGAGCTTTTAAACTGTAGCGTGTCATTAAGCTGTAAGAGCAATTTAAAGGAAGGCACTTTTCTGTTTAATTCACAGCCTGCCTCTTTTTACAGTTATGTGACTGATTCTTTCCCGAGGCTTCAGAAGTCAACTTTTCGGGAGTGAATGCTAGCCGAGAAGGAAGTACATAGTCTAGAGAACAAACCAGGTTCTTCTCTTTGGCTCTAATCCCCCTCGGGAAAGACCGTCTCTTTCAGAAGACTTCCTGTCTGGCTTGGGTGTGGTAGCCCAGTCCACGTTAATAACACAACAAAAACCACACAAGCAAATTCCCACCCTGAACACAAAGAGATCCCTCCCCTTTATTCAACTCACATGGCTATGGCTTTTATTTAAACCTTTTATTTTGCCTTTCCTGGACCTGGAGGGCAGCTGGCCAGCATCTTCTACAAGGGCCTTTAATCACACTGCGCCTCCCTCACCTTTTCTCCAGGCTGGACAATTCTTCCTGTGGTCTTTCCCTTTGCCTCGCAGGATTTAAGTCTTCAACTTTTAATCATCTTGATTGGCCTTTACCTGGCCCTTCTCCAGCAGGTCCTTGTTATCCTTGTTAGTTCATTTCATAAAATTTTAGGAAGTCTCATTTCCTCCAAGAAAATCAGAAACCTGTGCATTCTCTCCCTCCCTCCCTCCCTCCCTCTCTCTCTCTCTCGTCATTTCGATCATCCTGTCAAGCTAGCAGCATCACTGGGCTGGGGAACTTTTAGCCCCTTTGTTTCCCTCTCATTGGCATCAACGGCACGTGTCTTCCCACCATCCACAGTCTAGGTGAAGGATTTCAGTTCTAAAAGTCTCCCTAGAACTGCATCTCTTTCTCACGCAAAGGAAGGAAGCCTCAAGTTTTCGGCAGTTGGTCATTTTCTGGGTCATTCTCTGAACTGAGTGTTAGGTCCAGACTTGAAGACGACTCCCCAACTGAGAAACCGCAAAAATTCAGATAGTATTAATAAATTTCAAAGTTTTTACATACTAGTCTTGATGGCCAGCTACCTAGCTCCCCAAAGCCTGCCACAGCTTCCAGCCCTCTGCTTTTCTGCCCTTTCTTCGGTGGCAAGAATATCTTTGTGTCTGATGAGAGCCATTGTGACAGCCAGTCAGTGCTCCATCTTTACACACAGAAGAATGACCTTTCTTAATGATGCAGTGCCGAGGGCTACAAGGAATCCATCTCTTTGGTCAGGATATGGTTGTGGGGTACTGAATTTTTTTTTTCTTTCTTGAAAAGTTTCATCAGTGTTCTTGTGGAAGATGTTTCTTCATGGCGATCATGACAGCAGCTGATCCTCTTTAAGCACCTATGTTGTTCCGGATGACCCACGTAGATTCCATCTTTTTGGGACCCTACATTGATAGGCATTTCACTGATAAGGCAGCTTGTGTTTTTAGAGAGCTTGTCTGTGACTAGCCAGCCATCTGGTAAATTTAGAACTGAGAGCAATTGGTCTTACCCACACAGCACTGAGCATCTTCATGACTTGGATGAAGTTAATTTGGAGCACATGCACAGAGGCTTATTTGTGAGAATTAACTGACTGATATATATAGGTTTTACAAGACAGCGTTTCTCTGTAGTTTTGGAGCCTGTCCTGGAACTAGCTCTTATCGATCAGGATGGCCTTGAACTCACAGAGATCCGCCTGCCTCTGCCTCCCAAGTGCTGGTTTTAAAGGTGTGTGCCACCACCGCCCAGCTATAACTGCTGTTTCTTAAAATGTTAGTGTATACTTTGAATGTTATATGTGGAGAAGTGTTTCGACATCAGTCCTGTTGCTCAAACTCTATCAGGTAAACACTATTATGATTACCACTATTTGTGGAAGGAGAGTGGAGGCTCAGAGGGTCAGGGGAAGCCATGCATGCAGGGCCTCTAGTTCATACCTAGGCAGTTTACCTCGAGGACTTGCCGTAACTCTGCAGTCTTCCCCGTAGTACTAAAGGTATTACTGGGACACTTTGCAGAAGGCATGTGCGGCTGAGAGCCCCATCCCACCCTCAGCTGAGAATGTCCCCCATTAGGGGTCAGGACAGAGATGAAGCCACTTGTGATGGTTGCAGAAGGCTACTGGGTAGATCAGCCTTGGCTTGACTACTTGCCACTTCGTGTTCTGATCGCCCCATAGATGCCCTTCGGATCACAGAGCTTTACTGATTGCGTTTTTCTCTTCCTCTCTCTGGTTCTTTGTCCAGCTTGAGGCTTTTTATTCCATCTTCACCACGGAGCAGCAAGACCATGTCAAGTCAGTGGAGTACCTGAGAAACAACTTCCGGCCACAGCAAGACCTGAACGACCGAGTGGTATCCAAGTCTGCTGTCCGAGATGCCTGGAACCATGACCTGTCTGACTTCCTGGACAACCCACTAGGGACAGAAGCCTCCAAAGGTAAATGCTGACTGAGTTCTCTAGCCTGGGGGAGGAAGGCTTCTCATCCTAAATGATTTTAAATTATAAAGGGAATAAAGACATGGATTTGGATCCTCCAACAGAAGAGCCAGGCTTAGTACCGTGCATCTGTAACTAGCTCCGGGAGTGGATGTGGGGTACAAAGACATGGAGAATGCACAGAGCCCATTGACCAGCCAGTGTTTCCAGTCAGTAGGCTTCAGGTTCAGTGAGAGACACTGTCTCAAAAAATAAGGTAGAGAAAACTTGAGGGAGACACCTGATGCTGAGCTCTGCAAACACACACACACACACACACACACACACACACACACACACACACACACGAGTTCAGAGTCAACCAAGAATTGGGACATGGTGTTAAGATCATATGTTTCTCTGCAAAAAGAAATTTGTCTAGACAGTAAATAGAAATGATGTGCGAATCATTTTGGTTAGCTTGTTTAAAATCACCCCTCTCACTAGCAGGAATAGATCAGTCATCCCATCCTCTTGTCTATTTTTATTTCCTACTTCCAAACTAATTAGTAATGTCTAAATGAAACTCTTCTTTAACCAAACTCTTACTTACTTGTGTGTTTTATCATTGTTGGTTTGTTTGTTTTTTGAGGCAGAGTTCCAGGTAGCCCAGGCTGACCTCCACTTTGCTGTGCGGGCAGAGTTGACCTTGAACTCTTGACATTCCTCCTTTTGCCACCTGAGTTTATGCAGTGCTGTGTATGGAACCCAAGCATTTGTGCTGTTGGGTTGAAGCACTCTACCACTGAGGCACAGCCTTAGCCCTGTCCTACCTGCTAGGCATTTCTCTGTTGCATTCCTGCTCACTCCCATGTTACAGGACTGTGACTCGGCTTTGACTGCTTCCCAGAAGCCACCAGCTTCTTAAACCAGTGACAAGTTGAGTTCCAATATCTGCTCAGGATGTGGGCATCACTCGCCGCCATCTTCCTTACATTTCTGCTTTCTCGTATGAAATAAACATGAGTTCCTCCCCCAGAAACCCTTATTATTCCTTTAATCTTATAATTTTTAATAATTTAATAATTAATTATTGTTTTTACAATAATAATATTATTAATAATTGTAAATCACAATTGTGAGTTGCTTCTTCAGAAACGTGGAAAACTAAGTCTAGTCAACGTCCTAATCCTGGAAGGCGTGGGAACAGAAATTTTTGCCTTGGTGTGATGATAGAGCTCTTTCCCAACCACACGCTTCATTCCTTTGGAGTTGTGTGTTTGGGTGGCACAGGAAGAGCTCACGGGCTTTGCCAGCAAGAAGACTGTGCTCTGTATGGCGCCGTGAGTGACGTGGGGAGTTTGTTCCAGGACTGTCTCCACCCCCATGAAAAAAGCTTTTCAGGTCCAGAGGAATAAGATTATAGTCCGTGATAACTGTGCTTGGATAATAATAATGAGCCCGTTTTCCAAGCCCTTGAGCCTGAGAAGGAGCTGAAGGAAGACAGCAGGTAGGGGAGTGTAGGATGCAATGTATGGAAGATCGTTTACCTAATGTCAGGGCAAGGCCCAGAGTTCAGTGCGTAGCACAGCATGTCAGGGGTGGGAGCAGAAATGAGTCGGGATCTGACCTGTCTGTCTGTGGTTTGGTATATAGCCCACTGGTTTAGCCTGGCGTGCTCACGAAAGGCTTGGGATTCAAGTCTAGCCCCTTTCCTGTCAGTAGCAGGACAATTAAGATGCTCACAAGACTATGAGATGCCTCGGGGTTGGGTTGGTATTAAAGAAATCCTCACTTGGGCTAACCTTTTAAACTTAGCTAAAAATAACTGAACTTGAAGGCCTTTCCCCAAGGAACTTGGTGAAAGGAGACTTCTTCTGGGTTGTCTCTCTGTGAGAAGTCTGTGCAGAGGTCGTGCAAGGGATGTGAAATCTGGATCAAGAGGCACACACAGTCTGCTAGCTCGGGAATGCTGAGCACACCACAGTAGCAGAGCTGGAAACTAGACTGAGTGGCTGAGTGAGTGACAGAGGAGCTGTGCAGAGAGACTGTGTGGCATCTGCTGTCTGTGAAAGTTAGAGGGTAGTGGTCTTCCTTCCTTTGAGTGTCAAAGTGGACAAGGCCCTCCACTGAAGGTGGTGGCCCAAGACTAAAAATGTGCGATGTGGTCAGTCAGTTCCTCATTCCCCAAAGCTTTCTGCAGATCTTGTACATTGGCAACTCTTCATATGTGTAATTATGAAAAGGATGTCTGGTATTTCTAGAGGGGTCATAAGGAGAGAAGTCGGGGAGGAGAGAGAGAGAGAGAGAGAGAGAGAGAGAGAGAGAGAGAGAGAGAGAGAGAGAGAGAGAGAGAGAGAGAGAGCTTTGCTATGCTGGTTGGATTTTTAGCACTATAGAAAGGTAAAATCATTGCCTTTCCCATCTGAGTGTTTGATAACTGAACCTGTACAAAACACTGTCGTAGGCATGGGTCTGAGCCCACGGGGCACCTATGGAAGCTTGCAGGTTCTTATATTGTAGAACAAAGCACTGGACCCCATGACACAGGGATAGTGGTGGATATGGGGACTGTTTATTAACGGAGAAAAAGGCACTCCCTGGAGCGGAACTGGGCTCGAGAGAGGGAACAACGCTGAGACCCCAGAGAGTGTCCCCCATTGTCTTGGTGCCTCTTAATGGCATTTTCATAGCACCCATCTGTCTTCCCCATCCCCCAGTGTGACTGTTTTTGCCCAGGGTCTGCTCTTTCCCATGTGACTCCAGTGGGGAGGGGTCTCTAGTGTTCCTTCCAGCTGACTTCTTTCATGTGTTAGTCTTGCTGTCTCTTTATCCACTTCCTCCTCTCCTGCTGCTACTGATGGTAGACACATGAATAGAAGCTGGCTCTAAAAATGAAGTACGTGTATTAGATGACCGCATAACAGAGAGGTGAGAACCTAAGTCCTAGGTCTAGAACCTTCCTCACTGAGAAGAGAGGAGAGAGGACACAGCCTCATCTTCCCTCATCTTCGATACAAGGGGCTCTTCCCTAGCTAGTGAGTTCCTGGGAGGAGATTTGTGACCACCCAGGAAGAGAACAGGAACCTGGGAAAGCCCCTCCCTGTACTTGCCATCCCACAGATGCCTTCAGTGTGAAGTCCAAGGCGGCATATTTTGGCATGGTTGCCCTGACCTCACTGGAGGTCTCCAGTTGTGCACATCTGGAGAAACAGGCATGTAACATGAGCACAGCTGGATGAAATCCCACAAACTATGATGCCGTGAACCAATCTCACACCAGTTTAGAATTAGGATAATAAAAGGGTTATTTATTTAAGGGGAAAACTTACAGATCACCGTCCTAAACAATAGTCTTCGGAGTGCAAACAGTCCTCTGAGTCGAGCCGCCGGAACAGGAGAGGGGGGCACATGGTTCCAGCTGCTTTTTAAACTATAAGAGACCATGCCCAGGTGGGCTGGTATCTTAAAGGCTATTGGCTGAAGGAGCATAATGTGCTTCCATAGCAAAACTAAATACACCTGAGCAGCAAGCATTCAGGTCAAGGAGCTGACCTCCCCACCGTCAAAGAATGATCAGTCCCCTCGCCCTTCGAGATGTGGACTCCCGGGGTAACCACTGCCAGAGAGTGGCATTGCCCTCCTGCGCTGGTAGAGTCACCTGACTAACTCGCTTTAGTGCCTTATTCCACACTGGTATCGAGAGTGTTACATGCAGTAGTGATTTGTTCGTTCTGAGACGATACTCTGTGACTAGTCCAGAATGTACTTGCTGTCCGCATGATTACACGATCTATTTCTAAGTTTCCGTGAGAATGAAAATGACTTGGGCCTGCTTCTTAGTGACCATATAGACACTGTCTGTTGTTTAAATGCCAGGCCTCATCCTCTGCTGTTCAGTTTTGCTAAGACTTTGCCCATTTCTTAGAGTGGCTGTATTCACCTTTTGCTCTTCTGCCCAGTGTGGGAAAGAGTCCCATTTAGTTGATGATTTCACTTTGAGCTGCTAGAGATTAAATCCAGAGCCCCATGCATGCCACAAAAGTGCTCAACTACTGAGTCACACCCCAGCACTCCAATTGTTTTTCCTCCCAACTTTTATAAATAATCTGGGTCAGTTTTACATGTCCATCCCACCGCGGTAAATGGACAGTTTGATCACTGCAGCCAAACTTTAGGGCATTTTCTTCACTGTGGATACTCACTCATACTCAACTTCTTTTTCTGTCTTCAACCCAGGCAACTCTAATCTCTTTTTCTCTTTCCTGTGGTATTAGGATGAGGATTTATTCCTGTTCTGCTGCAGATCTGTTGATCATCTTTTTTATTGCTGAGTTGATCCTCTTTTTATTTTTTTTTTTTTGCTTGATAACATATTCTCTCTGTGTGTGTGCGTGCACACATGTATGTGCTCACTTCTACTTGCTTGTGTGTGTACCACGTCTATGCAGGTTGGCCATATGGCCCAAAAGAGGGAACCAGTTCCCCTAGAACTGGAGTTGGCAGTTGGTGGTCATGAGCCACCATGTGGCTGCTGGGAATTGAACCTGGGCCCTTTGCAAGATCAACCAGTGTCCTTAACCACTGATCTATCTCTCCCGCCCCTCTGTTTGTTTTTAATAACAGCTTCATTGCGATTTAATCAATATGCCATAAGGTTTATTATCGTTAAGTGTCTACTTCGGTGGCTTTAGTGTGACTAAGTGTGACTAGCAAGTTGTATAGCCATCTCTATGTCTGTTTCTAGAACACTTTCATCGTTCTGCAAAACAGCAACATCCCTTTTAGCTACTATTCTTATTGCTCTTCCCATGATTTCCGCACCCACCCTTCCTCTCCCCCTGGCAACCACAGATTTCCTTTCTGACCGTCTAGGTTGGCCAGTTCTGGACATTCCTACCAGTAGGTCACAGAGCATCTCCGGCTTCTCTCACTTCAAGTACGATGTGTGGGAGCAGGAATCGGGAGCGAGCGAGGCGATGTGGTCAGATAATGTAGCCCTGCGTAGCCATGTTACAGTTTGTGTACTAGTGTATTGCTTGCTGAATATTTGGAGCTTCGTGTTGTCGAGGCTACCGTCACATCTGCATTGACGTCTTTGTGTTGGCATCTGCATTTACCTCCTTTAGATAGAGTCAGGCGTAGAGCATCCTGTTGACACCAAATCTCTAGGTGTGAGGTTGGGAGGACCGCCCTTGCATTTCCACAGTGGCAACACCCATTTGCATTCATTGATAGGGTGTGGAGTGAGTGCGGTGTCTTCACATCCTTGCCGACTCTCGCTACTGTGCATCTTCTGCCTTTGGCCACGTTAATGGAGCTAAAGTTTTTCCCGTTGAATTTTGTTTTCAGTTCCTTAATGACTAAAGATAGCTATGTTTTATTTTTACATGTCCATGCCGGGGCACTCTACCCGGCAAGTGCTGTACACATTGGCCTCTCAGGCAGAAGCCACGTACAGATGCTCACAGTCATCGGACAGCTCCAGGAGCTGATGTGGTTGGTCTTAGGGGTACCAGGCAAGATGGAATGCAAAAAAGAGTCTTTTTCCTTTCACTGTTCATCTGTGAAACTTAGGTCCCCTGAGAGTAGAATGGTGTGTTGAGATCTAGCCATGGTTCACGGAGGACAAAGCTCATCTGGCTGGCATTCTCTAGCTGCTCACCGTCAGAAGCCCTAGGTCCTCAAGGAAGAGATGGTGTTTTATGCGTTTGTTGCTGTGTTGTGACAGAAGAAAGAAAAATTAGTTATGTAAGTCAGGAGTCATCCTTCAACTATTTTGGCTGTGTGTCAGGTAGTGAATACTCTTGGCTCTGTGGGCCGTGTGGCTCCTGTTGCCCCATCCAAGTCTGCCATTCAGTCATGAAAGGAACCAAGGCCAATATATACATGAGTGGACATGCATGACCCTACCTTCCAGTGACACTACCTTCCCGTGACACTTTATTGAGCACAAATGAACCAAGGACAGAGTTGTCCTGGGAACATAGTTTTGGCCCGTGCTCTAGGGAACATGTAAAGTAAGATGGAGAAAGTGCCTGTTTTTTAAATATTGAATATCTAAACAGTGGTGTGGTTAAGGATATAGCTTAATGGTAGAGCATGTGCAGAAAATACACAAGACATGGGTATTCCGTTTTCCATTCCCTGGAACTTCCCCACCAATGGCGGTAGTAGTAACTATGAACTGTTTGGTTTTTACGTTCTGCTTCGATATTTATGAAGCTGGTTGTCCGCTACTCACTATTTCAACTTGGGGCCTGGCCATCTTCCCATCAGAGGTATAGAGCCTCCGTTGAATGCATGTAGTTCCTCCTTATTCCTGGTCCCATGGCTGTGATCTTTCATGAGAACAGTGCTGGTTGGGTGCCAAGGCAATGCACCCCTTCTCTACCTCTGTCATTGCCCTGTCTTCATACTGGTTGCAACTGCAGGGAGACAACAGAACGCTGCCCGTTATTGCCCCAGCACAAGAAGTGTGGTCATGCATGGCATCAAAGAAAGGGGGTGGAATGGTCATCCTAATCCTGTACTGTTGCCCAAGAAAGCCGTAATGGATACCATCCAAAGGAAATGTAAACCTGGTGTAGAAGGGTCTTCTTTCTATGTGTTGTTTTCATTGGTTGAATAAAGAGACTGCCTTGGCCTTTTGATATGGCAGAAAATTAGGTAGGCAGAGTAGACAGAACAGGATGCTGGGAAGAAGAGCAGAGTCAGGCAGAGGCCATGATTCTCCAACCCCAGACGTACATAGGTTAGAATCTTCCCTGTAAGCCATAGTGATACACAGATTATTAGACATGGGGCCAAGAAAGGGCGGGGAAGCGCACTCGCCAGGTTCATAGGTAAATTTTTGCCTTAGGACAACACGCCCCATGGACAGAATGTGATTGGCTGAACTCCCCTATCACATAAAGCCTTGGTTCCGGAAAATGGAAACAATGTTTAGGCTCAGTGGGTTGTTCAAGGGCCATCCAGTTTGCTACTCTGCCCTTTGTCAGTAAATAACTTGGACAGACCTTAGGATTTAATGGGCTGTCATCTCGGTTACTCCTCAGCCCACTCCGGGCACATGGAAGAATATCCTGTGATTAAGTGCTGAACGCTGTCTATTGTGAAGAAGTTCGGAATGGCAGTTGAAGAAAAATAACTTTGCCTCCAACAACAGAAAACATATGGTTTTACTAATTTAACAAAACCTGTTCAACCCGCAGTGGATTCGAAGCCACTTGATCTGATAATCTGATCTGATGGCTTAATTAAAGTGGCATGGTATAACGTAATAAAAGCAGAGGCAATAGAGAGGACAGTGGCTCCCCGCATGCCATGAGCATCGCAAACTTGTCCCTCCAATTGCAGGACATGGGTTCTTCTTCTGCTGGGATGTCTTTTTCAGCTTCAACCTCAGTGTCAACATTGCTTCCTGTTTGGCTTAAAAGTGGTTTTAAAAGACATAGCCTTAAGTAACGAGATGATTTTCAACCAGAATACGCCGGGACAGAACATCCCAGTTTCCACCAAAATGAGCAAACAAAGATAGAAACCCATGATTGCTGTAGAGAGAGAGTGACATTGAAATGTTGGTTTTGTGCTATTTTTGGAGAAAATATTAATGTTGTTCTATTTTCAGTTCCATCATCTCTACACACCACATTAATGAGCTACAATTACTTTATCTTATTAAAGGGGAAGTCTGATGGGAGGTTTCATTCCTTTGTAGGTAGCTGCTCCTCCCAGAAACCCTTCTGAAAAGTTACCTTGTTGCTTTCAAAAACTCTCAGGACAGGTACATGCTTCACAGAGGGCTGGTATTTAACTGTCCTCTTCCAAAAACAACTTGGCTTTGCTATTGGTTTTAGCCTGGGAGTGGCTAAGTAGCAAGATACAGGACTGATTGAAAACTCAGAACACCGCTGCATCGAACATTTTTAAATGTCCGACATCTCTCATTGCATGTAATCATATGTTTGTGTAGATTATCTTTTATTTTCTTTTTGCTTGCCGCAATGTTAGTGTTCTACCTACCCACTGTATTGTCTCTTTCCTGTTGCAATAGCACAATACTTGACACTGAGTAATTTGTTTAAAAACAACAACAAGGCTTATTTGGGATCTGCCCAGCTTCTGGTGAGAGACTCAGGAAGTACCTATCTGGGCAGCAAAGTAAGAGGGTATTGCTGAGAAGAGAGGGGACAAAAAAAGTGATCTGCCCCTTAAATCCTCGTTGCCCTTATACCACCACCTGGTTCATTGAGGACCAGGGCTCAACATGGGTTTTGGCAGAGACAAGCCATATTCCAACCACAGCTGACATTGCCTGTTTAACCTGCTGTTTGCAACCAATAGATTTACCTCCATGTATACCTCCAGCTGCCTTTGAAAAGATTACCACGAAGAGTATCTGTGCCCAGGAAGAGCTTGGTGGTGCCAGGTGCTGTGCTGGTCTCTTGGCACTCACATTTGCTGTATTTAATTTTCAGGATGCCTGCAGCCAGGACTTTGCACACATTTGTTGAGTATCCCCTGTGAACATCTAGGCACTAAACGTAAAGGCTGGGAATATGGGTCTGTGGGTAAAGGTTTTTCTTTGCCACCATGAAGACCTGGGTTCCAATCCCCGGCACCTGCCTAAGAACCAGCTGCTGTAGCACCTGTCCATAATCACTGCCCTGGGAAGTAGACACATGAGACCCCTGAAGCTCAGCCTCACCAGACTTGGTGAGCTCCAGGTTCAGTTAGAGACCTTGTTTCCAAATCCCAGGGGATGGAAGAAGCTAACCAGATGTTGGCCTCTGTGTATACACATTCCCCAAGCCACCCACCACCACTGCAGCACACACACACCCACATACACCACACACACACACACACACACACACACACACACACACACACACATAGCAAGGGGCTACAGGCAGGCCTGCTTTTCATCCCACTCGGCTCCTGCACAGCTTGCTTAGCCCCGGAAATAACAACACACAAATTGTATTCATTTAAACACTGTCTGGCCCATTATCTCTAGAGAGTTAGTTACTGGCTAACTCTCACATCTTGATTAACCCATTTCTAATAATCTGTGTAGCACCACAAGGTGGTGGCTTACCAGGAAATATTCAGCATGTCTGACCTGGTGGCTGGCTCCATGACGTCTGCCTCATTGCCCTCTTCCTAGCATTCTGTTCTGTTTACTCCGCCTACCTAATTTTCTGTCCTATCAGAGGGCCAAGGTAGTCTCTTTATTAACCAATGAAAATAACACATAGACAGAAGGCCCATCTACATCACACACACACACACACACACACACACACACACACACACACACACCCTACCCCTACCTGCTTACAGGTAGACAGACACACATGGTCACATTGTATGTTGTGAATTGAAGATGCAATGAGACAAACACAGAGCACAGGCCATCACGCCCACGTGTTTCTGGTTTCACGGGAAATCAGATCATGACCCAAGAGTCGGGGAGGCAGTGGGAAAGAGGTTTCCTGGAGCAGGGCAGAACATCATTCTTTACGTGCTTGCTGTTATCTGTTCTGCCAAGTTATGTTAGGTGTTCCATGTATAGACTACCAAGTCCCTGATTGTGGGATTGGCCACTAGGAGGATGCCTGAAGAGATCTAGAGGGGAAAGTCATTTGCAAAGGCCCTTGGGTATAGGGGGCATCATGGAAGGGTGAACAAAGAGGAAGCAAGATTAGACAGAGCAGGGAAGATGGACCTTTGTCAAGTCAAGAAAGTCAGTAGGGTGTGGTGATAGCAATGTCAGAGCCCTGGTATGGTGTTAGGAACAAGAGTGTGAGCTTCTTGCTTTGGCTTTCACTTGAAGAATGTCTGCAGAGCACTTGAAATAGAGTTCACAAGACTAGCAGAAGGCTCCGTGGAATTTTCTAGGTCAGGTGAAGTTATCAGGAGTTACAAATATCCAGATAGGCATGGGAGTCTCTCACAGGAGCTTGACATGCTCATTTGGATGAAGGCTGAGTCGGGTTAGCATCATAGCAGCTCTTTAAGAGTAGGGAGTCTTAGCCAGGTGTTCGTGGTGCACGCCTTTAATCACAGCACTCAGGAAGCAGAGGTGGGCAGATGTCTGTGAATTTGTGGCCAACCTGGTCTACAACAGCTAGTTCTAGGACAGCTAAAGTTCTTAAACAGGAAAACACTGCCTTGAAAAAACAAAAATAAAATAAAAAAAGAAGTAGGGAATCTTCACAACTAGAATTAGTGCCTTACATATAAGTTCACAGCCAGGAGATGGTCAGACAAAGCAGGGACTCAGGAGATTAAGATCTTTTGTCCAACTGCAGCATTGTAGTAATCAAGATTCTTAGAGAGACAGGAATCAATAGAATGAATAGACAGATGGTGGTTGAATGGGTAGATAGATGAAAGATGAATGGATGGGTAGGTTGATAGATAGGGATATATGAGAGATGATAGGTAGGTGGGTGCGTGGGTAGGTGGGTGGATGGATGAATGGATGAATAGATGGATGGAGATAGAGGATGGATGGAAGGAGGGAGAAAGGGAGGTCATAACCCATAGGAGTCGCATATCAGATAGCCTACGTTTCAGGTATTTACATTAAAATTCATAACTAGCAAAATTCCAGTTATGAAGTAGCAACAAAATAATTTTATGGTTGGGGTCACCACACGAGGAACTGTATTAAAGGATTGTAGCATCAGAATGGCGGGGAATCATTGGCCTAGAGTGTTGCTAGAGACCCACTGGTCCTCATTTCATATTGAAAACTCAAAAAAGCTTGTTCAAAATACCAGCAAAGGAATCACCAGCACCACCACCAACCACCACCACTAAGTAACTTTCTCCACTAAGTGAGGAGAAAGGCCAAGGGAATAAAGAGCAAATGTCTTTATCCTGTGTCCTTTTTATCTGGGCCACTACCAGAAACAGTGGGTGTTCTCTGTTCCAGTGTTTTCTGTACTCCAGGGCTTTCCCTCTTGACTGCTCAAAATTCCATTCACTGTCCTGATGGCTGACCCCATGACCCAGGACCTTAGTAGCCTCTATATGGAACACAAAAATGTTCACATTTTAGGTGGGTCTTCCTGTATCAATTGAGGTAGTCAAGGTAACCCTATATAGACATGCCCATGGGCCAGCTTGATGTAGACATTTCCCTGTTCCAATGATTCTAAGTTGTAGCAAGATGCTAATTAAACCACCCACCACAAAGCATGTCTGTTGTCGGGATTTCTGTCCTGCCCATTTGCTGCAGTCATTAAGTCCCAAAGAAATCACACGGAGGTCTACATTAGTTATAAACTGATTAGCCCATTAGCTCAATCTTCTTATTAACTTTTATAACTTATATTAGCCCATTATTCTTGTCTGTGTTAGCCACGTGGCTGGGTAACTGATTCATCGAGGCAGTCACATCTTGCTTCTTCTGTGGTTGGGTCAGGACTGCAGACCAAGCTATCCTCTTCCCAGAATTCTCCTGTTCTTGTCACCCTGCCTCTACTTCCTGCCTGGTTGTCCCGCCTATACTTTCTGCCTGGCTACTGGCCAATCAGCATTTATTTAAAATATAACTGACAGGATACAGACCATTGTCCCACAGCACATGTCATCATCATCATCATCATCATCATCATCGTGTGCTTAATGGTTCCTGCTTGCCAGCTTGCTTTGGGTTCTCCTTGTACAAGCTACTAAGGCCCTGGTCCTGGGGTCAACCCCTAGGAAGCCAGCATACCACTTCACCTGGAGCTTCTAAGGTGAAGGTCTTGTGCATATTTAAATTAGTGGCGCCTCACCCAGTACCCAGTGCTATAGCAGGTGTACAGCCATTCATTGTCCACTGACTGATGGGACAGCCTAGGGCAGTGTCAGAAACCAGGCTGGGGAGTGCAGCAGACCAGGCTCAGGTCCTAAGAGCGATGAATTTATCCTTGGCTGCGGTCATGAGACTCCTTGTCTGACAGTCTGTGGGATGGATAATATACAGTCTGAGTCATGGAATGTTCTCCGCAAACAGTTGTGCTTTCTGGTCTGTAGGTGAGCAGAGTTCTGTGCACATCTGGGGCAGCCTGTTATCTGTGACATGGTTGTCGGAGTTCACGTTTCAGCAAAAGGGCTTGTGGTCCTTGGAAGAAGTGTGAAGCCAGGCTGCGTGCAACTGTCGAAACCTCCCTGGGAAGGTTGGGGTTTCTGGGTAATGTCAGCTTGACAGAATATATTATCAGCTAGAAGATGGGCCTCTGGGCATGCCCGTAGAGAGCCATCTTCATTACGTTAACTGACGTGGGAAGACCCATCTTAATTGAGGACAAGACCATTCTCTGGATTTAGGCTGAAGAGGCTTAGGCTGAAGAAAAAGGTTTAAGTGAGCTGAATACATGTGTCCACTGCCCTGTATCCTGACCATGGGTGTGACATCACTTAAGTGCTTCAAGCTCCAGCTGCCTTGGCTTCCCAGCCATGATGGATTGTACCTTAAACTGTGGGCTAAAATAAGTTCTGTCACCCTTAAATTACTTTTATCAGAGTGTCTTATCACAGCAACAGGAAGGGAAACATAGACATTGTGATCTATGAATCCTGTCCCCTCCCCAGACCTGTCTTGCCTGTCACTTCCTTTGGCGTCAACTCTCTGACATGCACTGGACCCAGCATCCAGCTCCTTCTGCCTCAGGACACGTGACCTCCCTCTGCACCTAACTGATTGCTTCTTCTCAACCTTCACAGCTCTGCCTAAGGTGCAGTTCAGGGGAAGTCTCTTGGCTGCTTTGGTTTGGTCATTTGGGAGTGCACGCATACTTAATCCCTCATAGCACCTAGCACTACTGACATTTGTTTTTAGAGTATCTTGTTCTTCTGCTACCCTGCAAGTACCATGATGTGGTAAGACTCTGTCTCCTGGGGAGGTGGTACTGTGAATGCTGACAATGCTGATTCTTCAGTAAATATGGGGATGGGTGGGTGGATGGATGGATGGGTGGGTGGGTGGATGGATGGATGGATGGATGGATGGATAGAAGGTATATGCCACATGGCCAGGAATAAGCAATCCTTGCTGTAGTGCTGTCCCAGTCAGAACATTGCTGTTTATCCAGGCTAGGTTCTCCTGTAGCAGAAGTATATCCAGACACTTAGAGCATGCATCTGTATTGCTCCCCGAACCTGCAGCCAAAGAAGCTGCTTCTACCATAGACAGAATCCTCGCAAATTTGAGTGTTCATTTCAAAACGACCGTGAGGGCTTGCTTTGCTGTCTCAGAGATCAGCCTTGCAGCCCAGCGAGGAAGTGCTTGTTCCCAGGCACCACTACTATCTGTGCTTGGGAGTATTGAGCCAGTTCCGGTAGCAGGTGCCAGGGGCTGTCAGTCGTTTTCACGCTTTATAAATATTACCTAATTACTTAATCCTCTCTGTCTCCAGGCAGGTAGGCAGAACTGGAGCTTCGAGACCAACTTAGCAACCCTCCCTTCTACAGCTTCTTCTTTCTTTCGCTCGCCAGATAAATCCGCTCTGACATTGGCTTATTCATGTGGACACTGAGGTGCTTTTGAACAACTGTGTGGAAATTAATAAAGGCCAACAGTGTCCTTCCTCTCGGAGCAATGGACTTCCTCTTTCCGGTTAGCTAGCAGTTGCTGCTCACGAAGCATGGGGCTCCCAGATTGCAGGCATCTTTCAGGGTCTGCAGGGGAACATAGCTGGGAGACAATGTATCGCCCCACTCTTCCCGCCAACTATTCCTCAAGCCTCCTTGGGGTGAATGTGGGTGCTATTCTTTAATTGCTGTGTAGGAACATGGGCAGGACCCCGACTTTGTCATGGCCTAAGAAACAGCCACTTCCAATGCTGCTGAGGAGTAGAAGGAGCCATGAATGCAGCTTGGGTGTCCTTGTGAGGCTGACTCCTATTCAGTTTTTGCTCTTCTCCACACACCTGGGGCCTTACAGTTGTGGCTCTGATCTTGGGAAGCGTGTGTGTGTGTGTGTGTGTGTGTGTGCGCGCGCGCATGTGAATTCCAGTGCATTGGATTGGCTTGGGCTGAGATCCACGCCTTGACTACCACGTTTCGGATCTCTCCTTATACGGAGGAGGCACCGTTTAACTGAGTACGGTCATGTGTTAGCCGTATTTCTTGGCTGGTACCAGGAACAGCTTCTCAGAAGCAAGGAACCTTCTCAAAGAGGCATAGGCTGGCGTCATAGGCTGAGCGCTTACAACTGTTGCCAGCCACAAAGCCTGAGATCCTCAGAACATGTGGACCATTTGTTAGATCAGCCTAGAGTCAGAGCGAGCTCTTGTGTGTTTAGGATTGGCCATTTAAAATAGGGTTTCCCAGAACCTACTGCCCACTCCTAATCTTGACTCTGTACAAGTGATCCCCCACTTCCTAACTATAGTTATTCTAATGAAAGCCTGGCTAACCTGCCTGGGAGGGTCACATGTAATTTTTTTGTTATGTCTGGTGAGAAAACTTTAAGTCAGCTTGTAGGCTCTTAGACTGTCACACAGAGCGCTTCTTTGGCTGCTAAAGGCGTCTTTGGACCCCTATTTTGTGTGACATAGCTGTTTCTTCACATCTGTAACATCATCCTAGCAGTCAGAAATATGAGGCTGACCTTCAGGAACCCCCGCACAGAGCGGGGTCTCTGACAGAGATCCAGTTGTGAATCCATGTCTGAAGCAAGGTCCATGAGATGGAGGAAAATTAAAGCCACCACATGGAAGGGCTGCTCAGTTAAGGTAGAGCTGGTCCACATTGCTGTTTTGGCTCGATGTCAGTATGTTCATGGTAAGGGGAGATAGTTTCCCAGAGTGTGTTAAAGAGATCCAGTCTTATACTCAGGACTCAGTGGTTTGTTTGTTTTAACTGTGGCTTGGAAGATGGATGATTCTGATTTCTGCCACCTCCCTTAGTGTCAAGCCAAACAATGCTCCTTCCGGTACAGGATGTGGCCACCTCCCGTGGTCATTAGCTTTCAGAAGAAGAGGGACATCATAGATAAAACGGGCTCCAGAGCGGCAGGAGGGGCTGGGGAAATCCAGAATGCGCACTTGGAGTTCTGGCGCACAGGATGCCTGCTCTGCCTCCCGGACAGCCTGTTTGATGAGCATGGGACACAGTGCAGCAGTCACAGTTCTGGTGTCTGCAGGCCTCTGGCCGCTGCCACCCGTTCTAACCCTTGTTTGCTGAGAAGCAAGACTGTAGCTCAGGGTTACTGGCAGCGATGGAGGAGATGCCCTGGCATGGCGTAGGGGGAACATCCCAAGGCAGCACAGGAGGGAAGATTGAATGTGGCCAGACGGTGCTCTGCAGAACTCAGAGTTTTAAATTGTGACATACTTACTGTATCAGTTACTCTGCTGTGGCTGTGGTAAAATACCACAACCACGCCTCCTAAATTACCCAAACAGTACCACCAGTTAGGGACCGTGCACTCAAATATATGAGTGGGGGTATGGGGGTGGGGTGGGCGTTCTCTTTCAACCGCTATACATCTTTGCTTTTTAGTGATGCTTCGCTTGCAAGATTGAGCAGCAAGCCGTTCATCATTAGACTCAGCCACCAATTGGTGATGTCGCACCAATCCTGGGAGCATTGTGCCGCTTGCTGCCAGCGTCTGAGATGTAAAGACATAGGGCATCTTAGAGATTGGTGAAAATAACAGCGTCCTTTTCATCCAAGTCTGTGGTTGCATTAAATTGGAGCCCCAAGTTAAGAACTTGATTGTGCAGACTTGCTGATGGTTATCTCTTTCCCTGTCAGACTGTGATCTCCAAAGCATGTTAAGACTTCCTCCAGCCCATGTTCATCTTTTGAGTAAGTGAATAAGAGATCCTGTTAAGGCTAGGTCTCTAAAATAAGTTAATGGGGAAACTGGGAGCTCCATAGACTCATAATAGGTATCTCCTGGGTCAGCCGGAGCAGCACGAGGTAAGGTCCATGGATGCTCAGTGAGTTTCACCGCACGTGTTTATTGCTTCCCCGTGGTGGTTTGAAGGACCAGGACTGTACATGCATTTCTGACACGAGAAGAATGTCAGTTGGGCTGCCTTTGACTTTAGAGGGACTCACAGGAGTTCGAGACTGTTCTGGAGATATTCTAGAGACTCCCCTTTGCCTTTGTTACTAAGAAAAGGTGGCCTGAAGGGATGCATGGAAGAGAAAGGACCTTTTGGACCAAGTGTTGTTAGCCCTGGAAGAAGCCAGTGCTCCTAGTCTTCAATGTTGATGCATGGTGCCCACGGGGGACACTGTTCACCCCTCGGCAGTTTGAGCAGTGCCCCGATGTCTTTACCGCCATCATGTCGAGGGGACAAGAAGCAGGGACCAGGAGAACAGGCACAGCCACTTTACTGCCCCTCTGCCAGGTTCAAATCAGGCTGATTCCTCTCATCTGAATCCTCCCATTCATGTCTCACACTCTGCTCAGTGGCTTGTCCTCTCTGGGCCGTGGAGTCCTCAGTATGAATGGATATGCCCCTCCTGGGCTCAGTCACTGTGCCTGCATGGACTATCAGAGACGAGTGTAGAGCTTGCCCGCGGACAGCGCGGATGTGGCAACTCACAGCCCTCACGCCGTGGCCTTTGGATGATGGGAATGCAAGTCACATCAGAAGCTATGGCTATTTTAAGCTGTCCCCCAGCCCCCGTACCTTCTACAGAGTGGCGTGCTCTTCGTGAGCTCTCGGATGGGGAGGAAAGGGAGGTGACGCTATGAGGCAGCAAGATTCTAGGACTTTGGGATTTTGTTGTTTTGTCTTCCGTTTTGTGTGCTCTGCTGTGGGAACTCTGATACAATAACAGATCCCTTTTTTTAGGCCAGATCTCTGAAGAGTTCCCTGCATTTGAGGGTTCCTGCTGGGGTGTTGTGCCTCCCCATGTGTACATGGTAGCACCCCCTGGCATGGATTCGGTTGTCCTGGATAGCAGGATGTAATAGTAAACCCATGCCCCAGTGCTGTGTTTGAGCAATCTATGTCTCTCACTGATCCGCAGTTGGCCCATCGCCTCAGAAGTGGTGGGGCCTTAAGACGAGATCCCTGGAGTAGCCGTTTACTCAAACAACCTCAGACACTTGGGGGTTACACTGACTTTCATCAGAGCTGTCCCTGTAGCTTACCTGTGGCACAAAATGAGCAGGGCTGGGATCAGGAGAGACTTAGATTGACTTTTGTGACCCCTGGGGAAATGTCCTTGACACTGATGTAAAATCAGAGGACCTCGGGTGCCCAGCCGGAAGCCTCTTCATTATTTCACGAAAGCTGGGATCGTAATTAAAGGTTATTCAGAGTCAAAGCAGGGGTTCTCAGTGCTGCAAAGGAGTGTCCTCCTGGAAACCTGAAGAGCCATCAGTCCCCAGCGAGCCTGTCAGCAGGTCCTGGGAAGGGAAGGGCTGATGTCAGGGCCACTTCACAGGGGATGTTTGTTTAGAGAACCGGGTGGGGCACCTCCTGCGTTGTTAAAGGCTTTGATTTTTATACAAAGGGATGTGCAAAGATCCCAGTTTGCCTTGGCCGTCAGTAGGAAGGAAGGATGTGAAAATCAGCCGCCTGCCACTGCACTGCTGGCTTTGAGGGCTCCGGCATCTGAGGATGAGCGGGCTGTGTAGGAGTGGCAGGGTGTGGTGGGACTGGCAAGCGTGAACGCACCCATAGTCTTAAGGAGGCCATTTATCCGCTCTTCTAGCGCACCCGATTTAAACATCAGACTTCGAAGTAAAGGTTATGGGGCCTAAATGTCCAGCAGGCCTGAGGCTTGCAACTGTAGCTCATTTACCGTGTACCCGTCACCCCAACCCAAGAGGTTACAGCGTGCCAGTCACAATCACCCCAACTTTGTGAGGGTGCAACATGCCCATCACACTCCCCAAATCCTTTGAGGAAGCCATTACCAAATAGTGGCCCATCATACAGTTAAAGAGACCACAGAACACAGGAGCCAACATCCCACGCTTCAATATGCCAGCTTTTTCAAACTCTCCCATGAAAGCGTGCACGGTTTCCAATTCCTTCCTGGGCTAGGAAGCGAGACCTCCCTGATGTGAGGGTTTCCTAGAGGCACACACCTGCAGCACCTTAGGCTGGACTAGTCCCTGAGCCTGGACTAGGGCTCGCCGCTTCAGTGGAGAGGATGTGTTTCTGGAGCAGCGAGCATCCCCTTGCTGAGTAGACAGCATCTCTGTACAAGCAGAAGTCCCTGGATGTGGCTGCAGGAATGGACTGATTCTGTAGATTCTGAAAATCTTTTCTCATCAAGCATGACATCTCTGCCTGTGCCCAGGAACCTGGTGACCAGTGATGTGCTCCCCTTGCTGAGGTCCTCACAGCTCAGGCAGAAGCGTAGGGAAGTGAGCAGGTGGTAAGGAAGGACAGAGGGACCTGCATGGTATTGAAGGCAGAGAATCAGTAAGGCTGGAGCAGAGCTGGCCAAATACAGGCAAGTGAGGAGCAGGTGGAAACCTGGGAGGCTGGAGACGGAGGTCCGATCACACATACCCGGGACTAGGGAATGACCTAGGATCTTATGCCTTGTACCATCAGTTTGCTTGCTGTTGAGATGCATACGCACGGCAGCCACTGCTAGGGCTCAGGCAATGTATGGAGCATGACCCAAGAGGCACTGGCCACACCGTACTCTAGTGAGAAAGGCCGATTGTTCCAGATAGCCAGTGAAGCGGCAGGGTAACTCAAGGTGAGCGCTGCCAAGGGTCTAAGCTCTGTGGAGAAGCCGCCTGTAAGCCGTGCCAGGCATACAAACAGATGTGTTCCTTTGCACGGGGGACACCTCACCCACCACCAAAGTTTGTGTGACATAAACTGAATGTTAATACCTTAAAGCAGCACAGAAGAGCCAAGAGTGAGAGCCATAGAATTCATCCAAAGCTGAAGTGTAACACCGCTGTGTGCCTTCTCCCGGGCACAGCCAGGCTCACATTCTCACGGCCTCTGCTGCTTTGTGCTTTGAAGGCAAGAGAGACCACGTGACATGCAATGCCAAAAATATTTACTATCTACCCTTTTTATAGATAAGAACGCCAGGCTCTAGGGAGGGTATTGGGAGGAGGGGAGGAAGTGGAAATTATTTAAATAAATAAATAAATAAATAGATAAGGGAAAAAAATTAAAAAAAAAAAGAATGCCAGGCTCTATCCTGGGTTCTTCTGGTACGGTGCTCCCTCTGCAGAGCCCTCTTCCATCAGCCCCCCGATGTCCAGAAACCCACTGTCTCAGAACATGGGAAGCAAGCTTGAAAATAGAGAACGGAGAGAAGCTTCTGTCCTTGTTGCACTTTTCCCTAGCCAGGGACTGTTGGGAGGCGGGCCCCTCGGGCAACGTCTTCTTACCTCTGACCTGGTCTTGGGCAGTCTAGGGCAAGTATGGATCTAGAGTGACCCCTTAGCTAGAGAAACGCTTGCCTAGCAGGTGGTTCTGTCCCCTGAGAGCTTAGCTCTGTAGTTTGTAACTGATGGGAGATTCTGTACTTTCTACTCAAAGCAATGGCATCTAAACTCCATTTATTATAGGCACAACTGGCTAGCTACGACATCCACTTACCTACAGACCTTATGCCTCTGTTCTTCTTATTGGTCTGTTTGGGGTTTTGCTTCCTTTGGCTTTTGAGGCAGGGTCTGGTTGTGCAGCTTAGCCTGGTCTCAGACCTGAGAATCCCCTGCCTCATCTTGAGGATGTCTGTGCTGTTTGGCGTGTATGACCACGTCCACCTCTTTCTTACTCCATTTTTTTCCCTTACATTACATTATGTGTAATCCTCTTTGACCTATGCAGAAAGAGATAGATAATCTATCAGACATTGGATTCTAAGATGTTCACAATGGTTGTCTGAGGTTACAGTAACATTTGGGGTGAATCTTAGAACTTTCTCTTTTGTGTCCTATATATTTCAAGAAAACATGAATCATCTTCATCTACATAGAAAAGGCCAGACGTTTTCATTTCAAAGAAAAAATAAATAAGCATGGTGCATGTGGGTGCTGAGGGTATTTATGTCACTGTGATGTCACTGCCGGAGAGATGTGCCCCTGACAGCTCACCAGTAATTGCGGCAGGGGAGTTAATGGCTTAAGAACATAAGGAAAATAAGAATGTAGTAGGAGGTGAGAGATGTGGAAATTAGGTCATCTTTGTGGCATATAGAATATTACCAGTAGATAAACTTGGCCTCACTGCCAGTGTTAAGAAGGATGGAGATGTGGATCTCTGCTGATTTTCCCCCTCCCTTTGTGCTGTCTTGAGAAACAGAAGCCTAGTAAGTTGAACTCTTTAAAAGCAGTACCATGTCGCCCCCTAGTGTTCTTGTTCTGTTATGTCACCTTTGGCCACCCCAGCAGTCTTCATCGTCTGTATTTGAAATCTCTGCTCTGGAGGCAAATGCATGGTGGCTTGGTACCCACGCCTCAGGGTAGGGGGCATTCTCCAGGGCAATGAGAATGTCTCATCAATCCCCACTTCTTCCTGTTGAAGCCACGCAAAGCACATCTCTCCAATAGAGACAAGGAGCCTCTTGCCAGGCAGGGCTACAGCCAAAGCCAGCCATGCCTCTCTGCAGGAGGGTGACCATTGGCTTCAGAGGCAGCCTTAGGTTTGGGAAAAGAGGTGCGTGTCTCTTGGTGCTCTGTTTGGCAATATAGCTTCGAACTTGCCACTAGCCCAGCCACTGCCCTGACATGCAGAGAAGGCCATGCCCCTGCCCCTGGATAGCCCTCCCCCTCCCTCTTGGGATTCTGCTTTGGTGGAACCAAATGAGTCTTTGTCAGAACAACTTCTCCTTGCCGTCTGGCCTCAGGCTTTTCCAGTGGTTTCCAGGAGCTCGTGGGAGAAAGGCCTGAATTTTAATCTGGTTCTCCAGGCTTCTCAAACCTGGACTATTGCTCCTGGGTCCCTTCTGCGGACTTTGCTTCTTCCCCAACCCCACCCAGGTAGTCTTGCTGAGCACTCAGTTGAGAGGGCCTTCTTCAAGGGAGTCAGCCCCCAGCAGAGTCTCATCCTTCTCTGGAGAGCCTATAAGACAGTGACATTTTCCTTCCTGGTATCTGTCCAGACCTGTGTCCAATACCAACCGTACACAGGCAGTTCCTCCGAAATCTTCATCTCCCCTTGGCGACTGAGGGGAATCGGCCCCGAGGAGACACTTGTTTAGGTCCAGGGACAAGTGTGGCTGTGCTGCTGAGGAGAAGGGTGGCAGTCACTGGGCACCTTCAAGAGCAGCGAGTGCCCCAGTCTCCCCTCTGCAGACTGATCCAGAGTGGTCAAGACTTTAGTGAGTTGGCCCTAGACAGATGTAGCTCCGTCACATCACCTAAAGCTTTCCAGCTACACGGATGGAAAGACAGACTGGCCCTCAGAGGAAGCCATCTTTTTTGTGGGTGCCTTTGCCTTAAAGTTATTTAAAGACTGCATTGCATGTATGCGTTAATCTGTTTGCAATAAAATTTCATATGCAACCATAGTTAGTTGGATAGCCGTCCAGTCCAGTGTCTTAGCTTCCTCAAAGAGTCTGTTCTGAGGGCAAGTCAGGATAAAGCTTTATTAATAAAGGGTAACAAGAGAAGCGTAGCTCTAAGTGATTCTGAGGACAAGGGGACAAGTTTGAATATGGACATTGTATGAGATAATCCTGTTAACCTGACAGCTGCTTTTTTGTAGGTAGGATAATGGCTGTAAGGTTAGATGAGAGAATGTTGTTGTTCTTAGAAACTGCAGGCCAGAGTATTTAGGGCTGAAGTAACAGAGTGTCTACTTAATTAAAAGTGTGTGTGTGTGTGTGTGTGTGTGTGTGCACGCGCACGTGCATGTGTGTATTGGGGATGAGCATGGTAGTTCATGATTGCAGTCCCAGGTCTTAAGGGAATAAGGTAGTAAAACCGTGACTTTAGGGCTAGTCTGGACTATATAGCAAATCTATGTCTCAAAAAATAAAAAGAGGTGGGGCGATGGCTCAGTTAGCAAAATGCTCGCCTTGCAATCGTGAGGGCCCGAGTTTGAACCCCAGAACCCATCTTTAAAAAAATAGAAAAAATTGCCAGGTGTGGTGAAAACCCCAGTGCCTGGGACCTCAGCACTGAGCAGGTAGCCCTGTCCTTGGAAAGTTCCAGGCCAGTGAGAAGCACTGTCTCAAAAATATATGACGCTGGAGAAAGGACAACAAGGTCATCCTCCTCCTCCTCCACACATTCACACGTGCGGGTGCATACTTGTGTGCACACGTGCACATATACGTGTCCACATGTATGTGCACGTGCCCATGCGCAATGGACGACTAAATAGGTGAAGATAGGAAGGAATAACTGATATGGAAGAGAGTGTGGTTGGCTGGGAGTACATACTTCCTGAGAACCGTTTCCTGGAGTCAAGGGGCACACGTTTGAGTGGCAGGTGGTGCTGCTGCCCGTTCATTTTTACCTGTGTCTCCAGTCTGCAGCTCTCCACCCATCCACATGAAGGTGCAGCCTCTGAACCAGACAGCACTGCAGGTGTCCTGGAGCCAACCGGAAACCATCTACCACCCGCCCATCATGAATTACATGATCTCCTATAGCTGGACCAAGAATGAGGATGAGAAAGAGAAGACGTTTACTAAGGACAGCGACAAGGACTTGGTAAGACCCCCTGGGATCGAGACCTCTGATGGTACACAGAGAGCGTATCTCCTCCTATAGGGAGAGAGGAGATTGTGACAGAGAGCCCCGAAAAGCTGGCAGCTAGCCTGGCATACAGAGCAGTGGACAAGACCGTGTCTCGAGGGAGATGGAAAACAAGGACCACACCTAATATTGTCTTCTTCCTCCACACATACACCTCGGCGTGCACACATACACCTCGGCCCGGACCTATCACACACCCCGGTTTTCCCTTTTAAACTGGCTGCTTTCCATTCATCCCAAACAAGCCCTTTTCTTCCGATCAGGTTGTTATATGTATTAGGCGTGTTACCTAAGTGCACTGCGGGTCATGACCCTTAGTGAGCTGTGTTTGAGTGTTACCTCTCACAGTTACCCCACGTCCGCTTCCACCTCCTCGTCTCTTCTGCACACAACTCTGCCTGCTGCTGGCCACAGTCCTCACGGTCCCTCGTGTGTCATGGTTCTCATGTGTCAGTACACATTCTTGTTGCCTGATGAACTCCAGAGCCCGGGGCGCTTTATGCTCTGTTCTGTTGGAGATGCTGTGACATAATCTGACCTCATGTTGGCCACACAGACCAAAGCCAGCATCTCTTTAAAATGTACGTGGATATCTGGCCCCAGACGCCCAGCAAGACCCTTTGGGCATCTACTTGTAGAAGATCTACTCCCTCATTGTAAACCGTCCAACAAGCACGAGTCTTTAAGAAACTCAAAGTGACACGTGTGAGTTTGAAAGCCTTGCTGCTTTATTGTTAATCAAAGGGGGCCCCAGAATAATGAAGCCTGTAATTGTATATGCACATGGAAAATGCTTCTCCTCAGAGTGGGACTCTTAATGACTTGCCACTTTTTTTTCTTCTCCCAATAGAAAGTCCTCGGTGCTCATTCAATCAGTCATAGAATAATACTTTTCATATTCCTTTAGATGAAGATTCTTTTGCTTCATTGTCATTTATCTTTTCAATTCCCCTACTAGACATTGTTATCTGGGTCGCATCAGGGAGCACAGAGCCTCGTGAAATTGGAGAGGGCTGTGTTGGAAGGCACCCAAGGTCACGGTGTGCCTTCACCTTTCCCTTGCGCACGGGGAGTCCATCAGGGAGTCCTCCCCTTCCTGACGTCAGGCTTGCATTAATCTGCAGAAATCATCTCAGCGCTCCTCCTGTTTCTTGTTCAAAGTGGAAAATAATTAAATACGCGGGGAGGAAGAGATGCTGGCTTGGAGTGAATTCTAGTACATTCCACCTAGATGAAGTGAAGATTTTGCTCTGATTAGAAGATGGGGCAGAGGCTCAGGGAACAAGGCATAAATTAAATTCCAAAAGCGAGATGGGCAGAAGACTCTGCTTTGACGGCATGTTCCGTTTCACAGGGACTCATAGAGGCTTTTTTTTTTTCCTGTTGAGACACACAAAATTAAGTTTCTTATTTCTGCCACACGCCGTGAGTGCTGACTCAGGAGAGTGCTCTTTAGCTCACAGTTACCGCAAGGCTTGGCCAGCCTCCTGTCCCACACGTTCATTGCACCCCTGTGTTGGTGCTCAATGCTTTTTCTAAGAGATTGGAGTAAAGCCTAAGGAACTTGACCTTAACTGTAGACAGGGGTTTCTGTCCTGCCCAGTCCTGATGCTGTTCAGTCCCAAAGAAACACATAGAGGCTCATATTAATCATAAACCATTTGGCCTGTGAGATCAGGCTTATTATTAACTAGGTCTTACAACTTAAGTTAACCCATAATTTTGTCTGTTTAGCCACAAGGCTTGGTAACTTTCCTCAGTGAGGTGCTCTCATCTTGCTTTCTCTGTGTTGTGCTGGCGAATGACTCCCTGCCTTTCCTCTTCCCAGAATTCTCTTAATCTCGTCATCCTGTCTATACTTCCTGCCTGGCTTCTGGCCAATCTGTGTCTTATTAAACTAATATGAGTGGCAAATCTTTATAGTGTACAAGAACATTATCCCACAGAATTACCCCTTTCTTTTCAAAACAAATACTCTAAGTCTAACCTCCTCTGTTTGTTTAGCTTTTTTCTTGACCATTGTCCATAACAACGTGAAACCAAAACTCTAAACAAAAGCAAAAATCCCTAATCTATTTTTTGGGGCATGTAGGCATAGTTTTCTAGGCTACTTCCTACTGACTAGGAGCACTGATACTTTGGGAGGACCCAAAGAAAATTTAGGATTATGGTCAAGTCCTGACTGGAGTACCTGGTGTACTGGTACTGGTGTACCTGGATCATCTCAGCCAACAGCCTTGAAGCTGTTTTGGATGCAGAGCTCAGAAGAAACTGCAACAGAGGTGCTCTGAAATGTTAGATTATCTGAGCAATCCATTCCCATTGTAGATTTTTTTTTAGGGATCTTCCTCTATCAGATAGCCTTATTCTCTTAACCCAGAATGAATCCACAGCCTCTCATTTGCTGTGGAAACAAAAGCAAAACCTCTTCTCCAAGGTAACATATCTTTTGACTTAAAATTTGAAGTCAAGGCATTTTTAAAATATATAGATCAGATTAATTCAGCAGCATTTATAATCAAATGTCTTTTAGCAGCTGTTGCTCCTTCCTCAGCAGTCAGACAATTCAGAGAGAACACAATAACATCCAGTATCCAGATTCTCTATATATTTTCTATCTTTACATAACTTTGTTTAAACTTTATTTCTTTCATTTTTATTTTTATTTTTGTTTTATTGAGACAGGGTTTCTCTATATATCTTTGGCTATCCTGGAACTCACTCTGTAGATCAGGCTGTCCTCTTCGGCCTTAGTGCATCTATGCTCTCTGCTTGCTGCCAGAAAACAGAGCCTATCAGAGACAAAATGGTTACCAAGAATCTGCACTTGACTCTGGTCTTGTCTGTCTAGGATTCTTTTTTTCCTTTTTTAAAGCTTTCTCAGGCTTTATGTGGAAATTCTTGTTACACATTTGGGCGCCATTTGTAGACGGAAGTTTTTATCCCACCTGGTCTCACAACTGTTCAGTCCCAAAGAAACACACAGAGGCTTTTATTAGCTATAAACTGGTTGTCCTATTAGCTCAGACTTATTGTTAAGTCTCTTACAGCTTAATTAACCTATAATTCTTGTCTATGTTTAGCCACATGGCTTGGTGTCTTTAGTCTGTGAGGCATTCTTATCTTGCTTCCTCTGTGGTGACTGACTCTCTGCCTTTCCTCTTCCCAGAATTCTCTTAATCTGGTCACCTTACCTATACTTCCTGCCTGGCTACTGGCCAATCAGCATTTTATTAAACTAATATGAGTGACAAATCTTTTCAGTGTACAAGAGCATTATCCCACACACTTAACCCCCCCCCCCATTCCCATCTGGAAGTTGTTCCCAGTGGTAGCAACCAGTGTTGCCATGACTACATGCTAATGCCAAATGAGAGAATTATGGTGGCTGTGCCAGGAGAACCCTCTTGGTAGTTTCATTTGTACTGGCCCAGAGTACATACATCTGCCAGGAGACCTAGCATCCATTAGACGGAACCGTTGGAGACCAGTGGCATTCCCTGCTTGTTTCTCCAGAAACAATGCTGCCTGCTTTGTGGGTAATGCTCCATTTCCTCGGTGTTAAAGGTATGGAGAGGAAGCATTGAGGAATGGTGGTCAGGATGTGGCTCATGATGTCTGATGACAGTTGACAAACATTTTTCTAGAAAGGGCCAGGCAGTAATTATTTTAGGCTTCTGGGCCATATAGTCTGCCCAAACATTTTAACCTTGTCAATGTTTTGGTGAACATGTACAGAATACATGCACACACACACACACACACACACACACACACACACACACACACACCAATGACCTTGTCTGTGTGCCAATGAAACTTTATAATAACAGATGAGCTGCCTGATCTAGCATGCAGGCTGTAGCTTGTCAATGTTCAAGTGAAAGTAACTACCCAGAATACACACACACACACACACACACACACACACACACACACACACACACAAAGCCACAAACAGAAACACAATGGCCATGCCTGTGTGACAGTAAGAGATGGCCTGCTGGATCTGAATGCAAGCCATAGCTTGCTGACTGTAGCTGCTGCTTTGTTCAATGTTCCCAAGAGCGAAGTTTGCCTGGCCTGTGTTGCACAGCCCTCTTAGGTGGCCATGCCTGTCCACAGACTAGCAGAGGCTAGAAGACATTTAGTGCATGTTTCAGGGTCACCCAGCTAGAGAGTAGTGTGGCAAAGTTATGTCTTCTAAGTCTGTTGATTTTGTTCTTTGTGCGGAGGGCCTTAGACAGCAACAACAAGAAGAAAACCATCCAGGCAGAGATTTTTTTTTTTTGCTAATTTTCTAAAACTGACATGGCTCTGGAGTTCTTTTGTTTAATAACTGTGGAGGTGGTTGTGGAGAATAATTACAATTTCTGATGTTTAGTGATAACGACCGAAGTCGGGGCTTTGAGAACAAAAAGGCTCAAGACCTGTCCCAAGTCTTGAACCAGTTGCTGGTAATTCTTCAGTGTTGAAACAGATTCCCCTACGAGGTTATTCCTAAGCAGTCTCTCTCTAGAGAAAGCCAACCGTCGGAACTCTGGGATGCCCAGGTTTGGTCTTGGGTGAACCGCATCTGTGAGCTCAGAACCAACTCGGTACCTTCTCTTCCTTCCCCTGCAGAAGGCCACCATTAGCCATGTGTCACCTGATAGCCTTTACCTGTTCCGAGTGCAGGCCGTGTGTCGGAATGACATGCGCAGTGACTTCAGTCAGACGATGCTCTTTCAAGGTAAGTCTGGTTGTTCTCTTCATGCCAACCACTGTCCCTAACACAGCTTCTTTCCTCAGGGACTTGGTTCATAGAGGGTGTAAGCCGTATTCAGGGAGCTCTGGTCGTTTAGGTCTGTCTTTGGGGTTGGAGGTTTCAGAGGCCGATAGAAGGAGAGGGAAAGCAGGGCTATCTCTACACTGCTTTATTGGTGTTTTCCGGCTGTACCTCTTGTTTGAAGCTATGTCAGATGGTGTTGTCTCCTGATTCCTGCCATAGCTTCCTACCTAGACATCTAGCAGGACTGATCTTTGCCTTTTTAAGAACTGGAGCCCAAGATACATATTTTGTTCTAATTAATTAGTTAGTTTTGGTATTCTGTGACCAGGTTTTTCTGTGTAACAGCTCTCTGTCCTGGAACTAGCTCTGTAGACCAGGCTGGCCTCAAACTCACAGAAATCTCTGCCTCCTGGGTACTGGAATTAAAGGCATGCACCACCACCACCTAACCCAAGATATAAAATTTGTCCTTCCAGTTTGCAAGACACACAGAAAGTCTCTGTGTAGTACTTTCATGGTTCCCAGTCTGGAGATCTGTGTTCTATGCTGCCTGGGGACCTTTAGGAGGGTTTAGGGCCAAACTGAGGGTGAACCAAATGGAATTTTGCCTTCGTGCATTTTCTGGAGTCATTTTTCTAAAAAGCAATCAGTACAAAGGTTTCATGAATGCAATATTGGAATCTTATTTTATTTTGTCAGTATACGTGTTTTATTTTCACGCGTATATATGCACCGCATACATTCAGTACTCATGAGTAAGGCCAGGAGAATGTAAAGATAACCTGGAATTGCAACAGACACCTGTAAGCTGCATGTAAGTGCTAGGATCCGAACCCTGGGTCCTCTGCAAGAGCAGCGAGTGTTTTTAACAACTGAGCCATGTCAAGCTCCAGAACTTTAGATAGATAGATAGATAGATAGATAGATAGATAGATAGATAGATAGATAGATAGAGAATATGGATAGATAGATAGATTAGATAGATAGATAGATAAGATGGATAGATAGAGAAGATGGATAGATAGAGAAGATGGATAGATAGAGAAGATGGATAGATAGATTAGATAGATAGATTAATAGATAGATAGATAGATAGATAGATAGAGAAGATGGATAGATAGATAGAGAAGATGGATAGATAGAGAAGATGGATAGATAGATTAGATAGATAAATAGATAGATAGATAGATAGATAGATAGATAGATAGATAGATAGATAGATAGATCAGATCGGTTGTAGCTTAGTAGTGAAGCATGTGGCTAGCATCCACGAGGCTTAGGTTCACTCTCTATCATAAAAATATACTAATAACAAAAAATTATAGAAGTAATGGTGGGATATGATTTTTTTTCCTGCCCTAGTATTCTAATCCTAGTATTGTTTACAGAAATCAGCAGTCACCTGTGGTCCTTAGTTCATGAATACAGTTTCATAACAGAAACTAAATCCATCAGGAAACTCAGGGCTTCGGGCTCCGCACAGAGACTCCGGCCGCTCAAGCTGCTTACTTCTTCAAGGCCGCAGCCTTCTGTCTGTCAGGTGAAAAGCCTGCACACCAGGCCAGTGTTACCCCATTTTGCTTTGCATGTCTTTCTGCAACAGAGACCATACTCAGCTGATCCTTAGCTTCCGAGGTGTAGATCAGATTAAACATCTGGACTTCCCCCTAGAAAACACCACGGATGTGTGTGAAATCACAGACCCTTTAAGTCATGTGGGCAGGTTGCACCAGCACCATCTGAAGCCTCTGAGCTCCGCACGCTCACAAACCCTCACACCAACTACTTTTGAATCCTGGCAGTGGGGCCTAGCAATGTGAGTTCTAGCAAGATGGCCCTAGTGACTGACAGGCACGTTAAATGCTGAAGAATGCCAAGTTGGAGCTGGGCTCTGCCGAAAGGGTGCAGGTCCCAGCCCGCAATCATCAGCTGTGCCCTGCTGAGAACATGTGTTGTTTGTCTTCTCAAGGCCACTCAAGTTTGCCACTCTAAGGAAACGGGTAGTATTTACAGGCAGGCACATCCATGGGGGCCATTGTACCTAACACCATCGTGTCTTAAATAATCAGTGTAGCATAAGTCACAGACTGTGGACCAACAACTCCTGGTGTGTCATTGTGAAGTGCTTGTCTAGACCTTACCAGTTGGACATTCCACACCCAGAAATGGTGAAATCCAAATACTCCAGTATGTGAAGTCATTTGATCATCATGGGAGCGTTCATAAAGTTTCAGCCTTCATTAGGTTTGGTTGAAAATAGTAAACAATAGCTGGCGGTGGTGACACACACCTTTAATCCCAGCATTCGGGAGGCAGAGGCAGGCGGATCTCTGTGAGTTTGAGGCCAGCCTGGTCTACAAGAGCTAGTTCCAGGACAGGCTCCAAAGCTACAGAAAAACCCTGTCTTGAAGAAAAGAAAAAAAAAAAAAACACACCCACTAAACGATGAACCCAGGGGGACGTCCTCCAGCATAGATTTCCAAGGATCTGGAATGTGCGTGTGTCATTTAAACATTCTTGGCTAATGATTTCATCCTTCTGTTAAAAATTAACTAAAGTTTACCATAGTTTCATTTTTTTCATAAATAAATCTGTGTCCACACATTTACAAAAATGCATTATTCCATGTTGAGTAGGCTCCTTGGGCCGTGGCAGGGTCTGTGTGAGGCAAGGGGAGGGAGAAGGTCGGCCGGTCTGGGAGCTTGCTGCAGCCAGGCCTTGGAACTTCAGCCCCATAAATCATGATTAGGCCTCTTGTTGCCTGGACCCAGAGCCTGGGAGCTGCAGCAGGGTCTCCTTTGATTAATAGTCCTGGGCTGCCTGGCCTCTGAAAAGTTAAAGGTTTGTAACAACGCTATTCCGAAAAGGCCCCATCAGGTATAAATTCAAATCAGGAAACATCTTAAATGTCTGGTCACAATGGCTTGTTGAAAATGACTGGTGTCTGCACATGTTCTGCTCTCTGCTCAGACCGTTGGCTCCTTGTGTGCAGGGCATTCACCCCCATGTGTTGAATAGGAGCAGATCCTTGGTTCATACCTCCCCATACCACCCATGAAAGCCCTGTGCCCACCAACCCACACCCTCACCAAGGTCAGCCCGCTGCCCGTTTGTGCCCAGCCTTCTCCTACTGCTTCGGAGCAAGAGAGAGCAAGGTGCAGAATTCACCTCCTACTCAGACTCAAGGTTGAAGAATGAAAACAGGATCTTTGAGAATTCCAGAGAAGTCTTTTTTTTTTTTCCTATAACTGCTTTTTAAAAATAAATTTATATAAGGTGGGGCAGCATAGAAACTCACATGAAGTATTATTTGTAGTGATTATAACTGTATTTGTGACCCATATAATATGCCAAAGCTCTGGACTGGCGAAGCAGCTCCACTGGTAAAGACAGCTGCTGCCCAGCCTGCAGACCTGAGGTTGATCTCAGGATCTACCTGATGAAAGAAAGTAGATCTCTGACCTCAAAGCGTGTTCCGATAGCATGTACATGCTGTGACATGCACAGGTATACAAAGGCACATAAATAAGTAAATAAATTAATAGAGTAGAATAAATGCTAAGATACTAATAGCTGTCCTCAGCCACTGTGATCCATGTCTTAGCAGCCTTCATAGCAAGTGGCATTTATGGTGTGGCTCCCCTTACAGAGTGTCACCACTTCGGCTGCTTCATCCCGACATCCCGGGACAGTTTATCATGTCAGGGATTTGTGTGTGTCCGTTTGTTGGGGAACACGACCTATAGTTGTGGTTCGGTTTGGTTTTACAGATGAGGAAGTTATGTTCAGAGAGCAATCACCTTGAGATGAATCATTTAAGCTACTGCGTGGAGATCTGTGTTCTTAATCTCAGCTCCGTGGCTCATGGACAGCTGTGAACCACCCTGTCTCTCACCACACAAAGTCTTCCATGTTGACACCAGGCCCGATGGGCAGCTGCGCTAGCCACTGCACAGCGCTCAGCAGTCAGTCACCCACGGGGCTTCCAGAGCCTTCCGTCTGAGCATAAAAGTCGTCAGGCACATCCTCCCTCACAGTGGCCTTAAGAACTAAAATCCATCAGAGGGGAATCAGTTAAAGTCATCTACACTTGTCATAATATTTTAAACAAATCTGAGCTGCAGTGACGTGTGTATGCATTTAATGCAAGCACCAAGTGACAAGCCATTGGTCCTGAAGCTGCTGCCGTGTCGAGGAGCAATCACCGTCCGCCATTCTCAGAAATCACTGAGTCGATCCGGCAGTAGAATGGTATCAGATCTCAGGGACTGTTAAGACAAATAAAGCCAGCAGCCTGATGGAATGGCTGCTGAACCCATTGGCCTTCTCAGACCCCCTTTTAAAGCGCATGGACCACAGGGCTCCTGGGAGCCTTTTATCTTCTGTGAAGGAAGCAGGATGTGCATGCCTGTCTGGGTATATTTTGCCCCAGGTTAGAGTTGCAGCCTTAGCATCTTTATTTGACCTGTAATACAACCTGTAAGCAGTTGTATTGACTTGTAGATCCGTCTTCCCGGTTCTCTTTGCACACTGTACTTTTGCTTAAACAAAATGAATGCACTGTTAGGTCAGGGGTTGTGAACTCGGGTGTCCATGGGGCCTGTCGAGGGGCATAGGTGGTTAAGGGAGTAGCAAGATGCCAGGTGCCCAAGAAAAGGAGTGGCAGGCTAAAGTTAATAACACAGTCAGTGTTTCTTGTTGTTGTTGTTGTTGGTGGTGGTTTGGGGGCCTTTTCTTTTTATTATTATAGGGCAAACAAAATTGTGTAGGGCCCTTGCCATTTCTAGATTAGGTAAAAAGCATAGCAGGTACATTACTTGCTTGGTTGATTGGCATTTTTGGTAATGTTTTGAGGCTGTGTGTGTGTAGGAGGCAGGTCTTGAGTTTATAGAATGTTCTAGTTTTATTAGATAACCCCAAGAAGGCTGATGTATTTCTATTATAAGTTATGATGTCTAGCGTTATTCAGGAGCCAAATGTGCCTCAGCAAATGAATGGCTAAACATAGTCGGTAGAGACGCACAAGAGAATATTATTGAGCATTATAAAAAAGTAAAGAAATTCTGGCCCGTGCCTGTTTTGCAAGGGTGACCTTTGCAGACATTATGCTATGTGAAATACATCAGTCACCAAAGTACAAATGGGCATGATTACATTTACATGCACAATATAGAAGAGTCACACACGGAGATAGAAAATACCATCCAGTGGTGGTGGCTCCCAGATAAAAGGAACTGAGTTGGTTGGTTCGTACCCGGAGTTGCATTTTGCAAAGTGAGGAAGCTCTGAAGATGAATGGTGGGGAGGTCAGCTGCATGATTAAGCAAATGAACTAACTGAACATTAGTAGATCAAACACTAAGACTGGCTCACGTAGTAAATTTTATATTCTTCGCTTATTAATACAAGTTAACATATACTGGGTATATCTTTTATGGAGACTGCATGGGAGAGCAGAACTCTGCGAAGAAAAGAGCACAGGACAGGTGTGCAGTGAAGAGAAAATGATGTGACTATGTGGAGCATACCTTGGAGCCTATCAGGATCAAGCGGGAAGGGAGCACATGACAGTCCAGAGCGAGAGGAAGGCAATAGAATTATTGCAGGACACAGGAAAGGAGCTAATACAAGATGAACCGTTGGACTGGCAGGATGGCTCAGTTTGTGAAGACGCTTACAGCCAAACCTGATGAGCCAAGCTCGGTCCCACGTGATAGGGCAAGAGAAGCAACTCCACAGAGCTGTCCTCTGATCTCCACAACGTGTGCATGCACACACACACACACACACTCACACACACACCATTCCCTGCCTCTTCATGAAGGAATACATGCATAAATGTAATAACGGCCGAGAAGATGGTAAGCTGTCATAAGGTAAAGATGCATTTTAAAATCACTGCAAGGATGAGAAATGGTGACCCCACCCCAAAATAGATGAAACTCGGAAGCCCAACAGCCCTGGAAAATGCATCTGAAGGTCAGTGGAGTTTCACAGGCATTTGATGCAGCAATAATACAGCCGTCCGTTGCAGTTCTGGGCATCTTACTATTGTTAAAGTCCTGTCTCAGTAAAACACTAATAATCACAAGTTTTAAATGAATTGCTTGTGACGGGAACAGCTGGCTAGATCCCGATTGTCTGACCATGTCCGCATGACTCAGGAACTTGTCGCACATTGAAATGGTTGAAAAGCGTACAAAGGGCTACTAATCTGTGTCATGAAAAATATGTGTAGTTTAGATTCGTGTGTCCATAGCTAGGGTTTTATTGGAAGCACATATATACATTGTGTTTTGTTTACATTGTAACCTCTATTTTTATTCCCCCTCAGCTAATACTACCAGAATATTCCAAGGGACCAGGATTGTGAAAACAGGCGTGGTAAGTGAAGAATGCGGGTACGTGGTCCTTGGTGTTAATTTGGATGCAGTTAAAGCTCTTGCCACAAGGTGTCAGTATAGTGTTGTTGAACTGCGCTCACAGAGCGTTGAGAGACACTTGCTGTCTTAGCTAGTGCGCGAGACAGCAATATTAGTGGCTTCTGTTATATAATTTTGTCATCATAAAAAAATCTTCCCGATCTGTAATTATGTATGATTTCCTGGAATCAGATGATACAGGGATTACTTCATCCACAGCCCTCCACTTATGCTAAAATCCAGATGTCGAAACCCATAGCTACTGATCAGAAATTACCAGTGTTGGGGAGAATCTCAGTCGGAAACTCATTAGGCACATCCCAGCATCCAGATATGGGTTGTTCTGTTTGCATCTTCAGAAAGCCCAGGATGGGAGTACCGTTACTCCCATTCGACAGGTGAAGAAACTTGAGGCTTGGTGAGTTAAAGGAATAGGCACTTCGTCATGCAGAGCGAGGCAAGGAGTCAACGCTAAGCTGGAATGAAGGGCTTTTCTGTGTTTGGTGACTAATCTTACATGGCACTTGGCTTTCAGAAATGCGCTTTAGAACCCATAGTACCTAAACGGCTAGATTTTTTTTATGTTAAAGTCACGTGAAGTTCCAAAATATGTTCCGACTGTTGTTTTGGACTTGTATAAGTGATGAGATAGAATTTGGGGTTCTCTACACCAGCTCATAAGGACTTATTGTGCTATCCCAGGACATCTCCTGGTTTTGGTAGAAGATGTCTCCCTTGAGTAACTCTGCCCAGCTGAGTGTTGGGAAAGGATGGGCTCAGCTTAGGCCTCAGCAGCCCTGCCTCTGGCTGCGCAGCCACACACTTTGCTAAACTCCTAACTCCCTCTCACTTCTGCATCTTCTTTGCATGTAGAACAGGCTGCATGGCAAGCCCTGGCCCCAGGGTGGCGCTGTGGCGAACGCAGTCACTCTGAAAGACTGGGACCAGTCTGCGCTCAGCTTGAAGCTGCATCTCTAGAGCTGTGTCTGAGTGTGGCACCTGCTTCTGACCCTGCTGACCAGAGCCAGCTGTTTCCCTTTTGGTCTGCTGCCTGCCACGCTGTATGAGGGTGGAGTTAAACTCCATTTCGTGGTTCTCCACATCTCAGAGCTGGATAGTTCACTGGCGGAAATTGACTTGAAGCGTTGACTTCTGCTTCTTGCCCCACCCCTGCGTGCGTGTGCGCGCGCAAACACACACACACACACACACACACACACACACACACAAATGGTGGGCATCTGGCCATTCTATGACTTTCTTGTTGCTTGTCTTAAAGGCACTTTTAATGCTTCTGTTTCCCCAGCTAGCCCAACCCTGAGCCACATCAGTGAAAAGCTGAATTTGATACACCAGTTAATGTCTTAATTCAAACTGATTATAAAGCCACTGAAATAAAACTTGGTTACCCTGGGCTAGCCATTGTTAACTCATGAAAACCCATAGGATAGATGGCTAAAATTCTGAGGTTTTGCAGAGGGGCCTCACTTTTGTTCTTGATTACTGATACTGCCTTACTTTTTCCTTCACCTCCCTTCTCCACACCCTGGGTGGCCCTTTCAGCCGACAGCCTCTCCTGCCTCTTCAGCGGACATGGCCCCCATCAGCTCCGGCTCTTCTACTTGGACATCCTCCGGCATCCCCTTCTCATTTGTTTCCATGGCAACTGGGATGGGTCCTTCCTCCAGTGGCAGCCAGGCTACAGTGGCCTCTGTGGTCACCAGCACTCTCTTAGCAGGCCTGGGCTTCGGTGGTGGTGGCATCTCCTCCTTCCCCAGTACCGTGTGGCCCACACGACTCCCTACTGCGGCCGCGGCCAGCAAGCAGGCGGGGAGGCCGGTCCTTGCCACTACTGAGGCCTTAGCTTCTCCTGGGCCTGATGGCGACTCAGCTCCTACCAAGGACAGTGAGGGTGCAGAGGAAGGGGAGAAGGAGGAGAAAAGTGAGAGTGAGGATGGAGAGCGGGAGCATGAGGAGGAGGGGGAGAAGGACTCGGAGAGGAAGGAGAAGAGCGAGGCCACCCGTACAGCGGAGGAGAGGAACCGGACTGCTCCTGCCCCCACGCCTTCTTCCCCTCACAGGACTACAGAGGAGGGAGGACATCAGACTATACCTGGGCGTGGACAGGACCACACTGGCCCTGCAACAGACCAGCCAGGCCAGGTTGTCCCGGGCTTGGATCCCAATGAGGACACAGCCACCCAAGTGCCCCCAACAGCCACAGAAGAACATTATTCAGGGAGTGATCCCAGGAGGCCCGAAATGCCATCGAAAAAACCTATGTCCCGAGGGGACCGATTTTCCGAGGACAGCAAATTCATCACTGTTAACCCAGGTAAGTGTTGCTGGCCCACATTTGAGGGTCCAGGCTGCTATGAACAAACTCGACCTATTTCTAAAAGTTGGGGGCAGGGGAGTGAGGGGTGGGGAAGCAGGTAATACCTTTGGGATTGTGGGTATCCCTGGCGTGTCTGTGCCTACAACCATATCTACTTCTCTCATCCTGTAAGAAGCATTCTCTTCGTTGGTGTAATTCCTTCCTTGTACTTCAGTCTTTCCTTCAGAAGAACTCCACCCTAAACAGAGATCCAAATGAAGAAAGTGGGCGCCGATTCTGAGACATTTGCCCTTTTCTGTTCTAGTCCTGGGTACTGGTGGTGGGGGTAGCCAACGAAAAATGAACTGCTTGCCTTGAAAGCCTGGAGTCTGAGCCCCCGCTCTCAGGTTTAAAGAGAAGCAAAACATGGTGACATGCACTTGTAACCCCTTCCCTGGGGGGATGGAGCCAGGCAGATTCCTGGGGCTCAGTGGCCAGGTAGCCTAGCCTATTTTAAGAGTTTTATGTCAGTGAGAAACCCTAAAAAGCCAAGATAGGTGGTACCCGAGCAACAGGGTCCAAGGTTGTTCTCAGATCTTCACGTTCACATGCAGGTGACACACAGGTGTGTACATGTGTGGGCGCACACATTCACACATGTGCCTGTGCCCACGCAGACATTCTTATTCCTTAGTCATTCATTAAACACAAACAAGTCTGTTTCTGGATAGCCATCGTTGTGCCAGGCACTAGGCTGGATGTTCTGCCAGGGAAGCCCCTTGCCTGTGACCTGGGACAGACAGAAAGATGACTGACAGCTGTCTAGAGCACATTCCAGGGAGTTAGGTCGTGGGGACTTGGGAGAGCGAGCTGCTGAGATGGGTTTTTGTTTGTTTGTTTGGTTGGTTGGTTGGTTGTTTTGTTTTGTTTTGTTTTTGGCAAGTCAGGAAAGAAACTACCCAACTGAGATGTTTGATTGTCAAAGAGTAATAGAAGAGACGGTCACAATGTTGTGACGGATGATTATGGGGAGGATGGAGACCCACCTCAGGTGAGGAAAGAGGACATGTCCGGTCTGGGGAGTCCTGGTCTGAGTAGTCCGTGGTCCCAGCCCAAGCGGCCCTCAGGCTGGCTGTCCTCCAGCGTGGCTCCGCGAACTACCCATTCCTAGCTGGAGAAGCAGGCGTGGCTGGTTCGGCCTCCACTGGCTGTGACACCGAAGGCAGTGTTTTCCCTCGGTCACGTGCTCAGATCTTAATGAGCCATCATGATGCGGGAGCCGGAGCCGTGGCATGAGGGGCTGTTCCTGTTGCAAGGGCTTCTCTTAATAAGAAACCCTCCATGTTGCCAGACTGCAAGGCGTTTAGCAACAATGTTTTTTTCATTTAAGCTGTTGTGAAGTTATGAGTGCAAAGAAAAAAAAAGGCAACTGGTAAATATTTATTTGCTTTTCCGCTCGTAAACATTAAAATTCATCTAAAGCTGAGATCTCGTATGTTAAGATACAACGTAGAATACATTTTCATGTTTTGAATTACTTTCCCCTCAAGGCTGCTGTGAACTAATCTCTTTCTAAGTAGGGGTGTCCCGTGGGTGTCGTTCAGCACGGGGCAGTTTGGCAGCAAGGCTACAGTAGCCTTGTATAGGTGAAGAGTGTGTAGCCATCGATGAGACCGTCCTTGTGCCTTCCCTCTGAGAGGCTGCAGTGAACAAGTTGAATTTCTTGCATTTAAAGATAGCAAAGAGTATGGACTCCCTTCCCATTGTATGCCAGGCTCTCCAGTAGGCATTAAAGTGAGACCAGTGATGGAGACGCCTCTTCTCCCAGGGGGCACATGCTCATAGGAGAGGTATATTGAGAAGATCCAGGCAAACAAATGCGTTTAAACAGAGACCAGTGTGTGCAATCAGCCACTCACAGACACATGGGAGAACCTTCTGGGCTGCTGGAGTGGCGGGTCTAGAGATCCTGAACTGGGAATGAGCTTGGATGGGATTAGGTCCCTGTGGAGCAGGCCCACAGAGAGGGGGAGGGGTGGTAGTAAGGATTGAGTCTAGACCCTGGCAGAGCCAAAGACATGAAGGCGCCTTGGCCAGGCTGAGGGTTAGATTTTAATTGAAATGGCAAACCAGGGAGTTGATGCTAACAAGAGAAGTTGCTCATGTGATTCACTTTTTCTCAAGAACACTTACTTATACACGGAAATGGTAGTGGCGCGGTGGTCAGGTGGTTTGGGCCGGTGTGTTTCCTCTTTAAGACAAGGGAAGGAGAACTGAGTGGAGTCAGCCTGTTTCTGAAAACAGTGCCTGGTATGTGTTTGAATTAGGAGTTGGTCGTAGCTTTGGGAAGCTGCAAGGTTGGGCTCCAAGACTGATTCTGGTAAGAGGAAGCGAGAGGTAGACCTCAGACTCCAGGAAAAGGGAGAAAGACGAGCGAACCCTGGGATCCCCAAACCCAGCTTCCAGCCCCTTCCAGCCCAGCATCAGAAAGCGTTTATAGTTTGGCAGGAAGGGCGTTTGGCGTCAACTCAGCTCCGTAGCTCGACGCCCTCATTCAGTTGACCCTCAAGTGTGTTTGTGCCCAGTGACCTTGTCTGCCAAAAGCAAGTCACGAGAAATCCCCCAGTCCATGCAGAGATAGTGCTGATAAGGCTGCCTGCCTTTATTTTTTATTTATTTTATTATTTTGCAGGGGAAGGAGGAGAGGTTTGGAGACAGGGTTTCTCTGTGCAGCCCTGACTGTCCTGGAACTTGCTCTGTAGACCAGGCTGGCTTCCAACACGGATTCCCCTACCTCTCCTCCTGAGTGCTGGAATTAAGGGTGTGCATCACTACTGCCCAGCTAAAATTATTGGGATGCTCCAGAGGAATTCAGCCTGTCCACTGTGCATGAAGGACACGTGAATTTGTGGAAGTCACCTGTCCTATTAGCGCTAAGGAGGGCTGCCAGCAGCCAAATGCCGCATCACAGTGGGGACTTTGAGGGGGAGGAGTGAGTGGGTCTGTTTTGCAATCTGAATGAACATTAAAGAGCGGTTCCCCACTATCTGAAGTTAAAATGACCTGCGGGAGTTCGATAATGTAGCTAAATCGACAGGGTGCTTATTTATCATGCAAAAAGCCCCAGTTCTGACCCTCGGCACTGCATACATCCACTATGGTAGCACATACCTGTAATCCCAGCACTGCATACATCCGATAGGGTGGCACATACCTGTAATCCCAGCACTCAGAGGGCAGCCTGGGATCTGTGAGACTGTCCAGGAACCCGCCTCTGCTTTATCATCTCTGTAGTCAGAACAGCAAGGCTCATTTCTCCCTAAAACCACAGATCATGTTCTGAATTTCTGGGGATTCGAATTTGAAAGTGGTTCTGGGTTGAAATCATGAGTTGCAAACCTTTAGGAAGAAAAAAACCAAGTAGTGAATCGTGTTCATAGGCCACGGTTCTCAGCTCTCAGGTTCAGCCTTCCAGCGCACATAGCCATGGACAGAGCGAGTGGCTGTAACTGTATGCCAGACAATTCCGTTTCTAAAAACAGGTGGGGGACCTGGTTTGGCTCACACTCTGACCTTCTCCAGCCTCTGGTATAAAATGAAAAAGAAAAAAAAATAGTATGTGTCTGTTGTTTAATGAAGGATTTGAATAACCAGAGGAGGAACCAGGAACCGGCAAAGTGTGTAGTGTCCACGATCTTATGTCTTCTCCATCCGTCCTGCCATGTCCCCTGTCTGCTCTTCCAGCTTGGGTTTGGTTTTGTTTGAAGTGAAATAACCGTTTTTTGGGTGAGTGGCGATTGATCTGAGAGACTTTGGGAATATATTGTTTGTTCCACAGTTAACTTTTCTTCCCATGAAGTAAAAAAGTCATTGAATCAATCTTCAGCATCTTTGAAAAGTCAGTGCCCACAGTTAGCAGAGTATGTTGCGTGTCAGTCCGTATCCCTGAAAGGCACGCTTAGATTCCTTCCACGATGCTGATGTTGCTACCCTGCTGAAATCTTTCTGTGGAAGTAGTGGCAAACTCAAACATAGAAATAAAGATGAGGCATTTCAGTGTGAAAAAAGAAGTGTTGAGGGCAGTAGCAAACTCTAGAGGGCCTGCTGTTTGAGAGGATGGCCATCTCAGCTTCCACTGTTGCCATTGGAAACTCCCTGTGAGTCAGAAATCCTAGTTTTTGTGCGGAGTACCCCACTTTTGAAAATTGTAAAAACAATGTACTTTGGCATATTCCAAACTAAATGTGTCCCTGGGCCAGGTAGGAACACCCCGTATTTATCAACTACTGGAATGGTGGCTGCTGTCCTTGGGTCTGGAGGGGTGTGTGTGTGTGTGTGTGTGTGTGTGTGTGTGTGTGTGGCCGGCCTTCAAACCTTTTCCTAGCATTCTGTAGCGCCCAGGCCTCCTAAGGATCAGTGCTGCATGGACATCTAGTCCTCATTTTAGGGGCATAGCCTACAAAGTGGAGGCAGATTTGAAGTCAGCCAACATAATTCCTGGGCGGTGTGTGAGAACAGTGTGTGCCAGCATAAATATGTCAGAGTGCATGCCACCTGCGAGCTCCTCATTCAGGGCAGCGCTTGTCTGGGTTTGCCTCCTTAGGTGAGGGATGCAATGTTTCCCAAATCACACCCTGCTGAGACTCGCCTTACTGCCTCTTCCCGGCTGTCTCAAGCGGGGTGCTGAAGATGATGGTCTGGGTTGGGGTGGCAAATGACGAACTTCAAGACACATCGGATGTGGCCTGATGTTACGTGGCCCATGAGCTGTGAATGCTAGAGAGGAGGGACATAGGTAGTTCCTGTCTGGCTGCTCCGCTCTACGATGAGCCACAGTGCAGGATGCTGAGACCCAGACACCTCGCTCCTTTGAAGAAGTGTAGAAAACCTTAAGTTCTAAGGGACCCAACGTTACCAAGCTAGTTATTGAAACAACACCTTGGATTCGTGCTTGCTGAGGGCACTTGCCTGTCACTTATCCTAAGACACGCCCTTGAGGGCTTTGCTGTCGTGGTTACCACCAAGGTTTAGAAGGGTAAAGGAGCATGTCCAGGGCCCAAGACGGGCTTTGTTGATCCGAGGTGCATGGAGTCATCTCCGTCTGCTCCAGGGCTCCTGTGGGCTCTGGTGCTAGTTCCCGGATCACAGGAGGAGTCGACGTGAGCTTCATAAAGAACCTTCGTCGGAGGCTGCCAGTTTTCCATTCGAGCGGAAGGTCTCCCTCAGGTGTTCTGCCCCTCCCTGCAGGGCCATAGGAACTGTTGTGGTTGTCATGACAGGGAGCGTTCCTAGGATCTATTAGGAAGGGGCCAGGGAATAGCGCACACACCGCCCCACAGCGAGCGAATATCTGGCCCACAGTGTCAACATTCCAAAGCTCACAGGCCTGACTTGTGGTGTTCATACCAAGTTTCCTTTGAAGGAAGGTTAGTTGGGGAGGAGGCAGAAGAGTCACTGATCTAAAGGCAGAAAGCCAGTAACATGGCGCAGGCACTAACAGTGCCTGCTGTAACTCCAGTTCCATCCCCAGAACACGAGTAGAAGAAAACCAACTCCTACAAGTTGTCCTCTGACCTTCACCCTTACACGTGAGTGCACATACATTCTGTGCAAGCACATGTACATACACATTCATGCACACACATACCATAAGTGTAATATTTTCAAAAAATGAGTCTCACAGCAAGCTCTCCAGACTAAAGGATTCAGGAATGTTCTAAGCTCTTTGTCGGTTAGGACCTATGAGTGCACTTCATTTAAAATGCATGACAGGAGACCCTGAGGAGAGGCCACAGGCAGTCTTCAACCAAGGCTAGTGACACTGGACACTGGTCTGCTTCCTCCTGTGAGCTATAGCCTGTGTCTCTGCCGTTTTCCCGAGTGTCGTGGTAAGGACCAACTCTCTGTAGCAGGGTTCAGGATACCAAACATGGTTTAGTTTCCTCTCAGAAAAGAGTTGGATCCTCAAAATTTGCTCTTCCCCATACTCCATGTGATCTTTGAACTAGGAAAGTTTGTGTAACTCTTCATGTGAAAAACCAGACCCTAAGAAGGAGGTTGGAGTCAGGAATTGGGGTGGGAGTAGGGGCAGGATGTTGGATGTAAGGTTGTATACGTCTTCTGTCCACACCCAGCCTCAGGACCACATGGTGGCTCTGGTGACCTTCCTTCAGTCTTTGATGGGTATTCCGCTTGCTTCCATGTCTTGGCTGTTGTGCAAACAGTGTGACTATAATGCCCACGATGGCTCAAGCGTCCCTTGTTGTGATATGGTGGGTCAGGACAAGCTCTAATTGTGTGGCTTTGAGTCAGATCGGGAAAGATTAAACACCCTCGACATTCCAAGCACTCCTGGAGCTGACAGTTCATCCTTTGATGGTTGAGGTCTGGTACAGCAGGCCTGTGTGGAGAGGGGAGGGATCTTTGTTCATGAAAACTCTAGGCATGGGTACAAGTAGAGACAAATGGTACTCTAGTGTGGTTTACACATGCCAGTGGGTCACAGAGCCAGGCCCTGTTAAGGCAGACTACATGGGCACGTGCACATGGCATGTGCTTCAAACGGGCGAGCAGCTGGTTCTCTGGAACAGTAATGGAAGTAACCTCAGGGTTACCAGGAAGATAACCTGGGCTTGTAAAAGAGGTTACTGTTTCACAGTATTTTAAATAATAATGCATTAGTAAAAGTGTGGAGAAATGGTAACTGTTTTTAACACTCTTCGAGGGAAGATAAACAGACAATTGTTAGGAGAAACAGTAGAGATTGTTGTTTGAAAAATTGGACCTAGAATGACCACAAGACTCGGTAATCCCAGTTCCCAGAAGCAGCGTGAGGAGGCATTCTGCACGTGTGGGTTTTAACCGTATTGGTCACAGGACAAACAGCCAACCCATGAAAACAACTGGAATGTGCATTAGTGAAGGAAGGAAGGAAGGAAGGAAGGAAGGAAGGAAGGAAGGAAGGAAGGAAGGAAGGAAAGAAGGAAGGAAGGAAGGAAGGAAGGAAGGAAGGAAGGGAAATGCAACAATGCCTAGCCTTGGAAAGGAAACCCTGGGAATGGGGGTAGGGAGCAGAAGGGAGCCAAAGAAAACCCTGCCTCATACGTACCCTGGACAAGCCTTTGAGTATATTATGCTAAGTGAAATAAGCCTGTCACTAATACAGCTCTTGTGTGGGTCCTATGGAAGAACCCAGACCTGCCGATTCCTATGGGGAACAGAGGCTGGAGAGCAGGATGTAACTTACTAAGCACAGTTTCCTCTTTGTAAGATCAAAATGTTGGGGAGACGCGCTTCCTAGCAGTGTTGACATGTAGCCCTACTTATATACTTACATATACTTAGAAATGCTTAAGATGGTAAATTTTACATTATGTATGTACACACACACACCCCAGCAGCAGTCACCTTTCTTCACAATGGCTGGTGTTTAATGAGGTGTCCCTCAGAACAGCTGTAGCCAAGTCACCCACGACGAGAGCGGGCTGTATGTCGATGGTGGTGCAAACCCCTCTTCCAAGTCTCTCCCTGACAAAGGAACGCCTTTCTCCATCTGGGCGGTGCCCTCAGGAGGGACCTGGTCCTAGTCGTAACAGCACCGGAGTTCCTGACCCTGGCTGGAGCTGAGCCCTTCCTCGAGGCAGGAAGCCCTTCAGCTGGGTCCGTCTGATGTCTCTCCGCCTGCCGCATGTAAAGTACATTGTGCTCGGTTTTTTTATTTGCTTCTACTGGGACAAGAGCCAAGCCAGTAAAAGGCAAACAGCATTAATTCAGTGATGACATATGCCACTGAAAACTGTTTTTCTTTTCTTTTTTTGAATTTTTTTTTTAACAGAACGAAGGCACTGTACTCAATTGCTGCTGGATGCAGGGAGGAAGATGGAGAGGACGGGAGGTCCTTGCGCTCCCCCTGCCTCCCTTCTTCAGATGCCCAGAGCCAGTTAGCCTTGGTTCTGAAGCAAATGGCATCCACTGAGCCTGAGACTGCATCAGGCAGGATTCGTGGCGCTAGCTGCTAGAGTCCCTGGTCAAAAGCAGCGCTTGTGCAAGGTGCACACTCAGCAGTTCCTTGTCCTCAGAACAGCCCACGCCTGCAGTCCCATTACTCGGGTCCCTTCTGGAAACTCCTCAAGAAGTTTTGAACAAGGAGCCCCAGGGTTTCATTTGCATTTGACTATCCAGACATAATTTAGAGTCAGCTTTACCTAGGTAATCTGTGTAATCCCTGTTACCACCTGCTTTCCTCTAATAGAGGAAGGGCCCAGAGTCTCTGAGGTTGCCAATCATTTTACTCAAAGCCACACACAAACCTGTCAGCTTGTAGCCAGCTCCACCCGATCGGAGGCCTAGGAGCTTGCAGTCAGACGTACTGCCTCGGTTCAACCAAAGGTGTTAACAAGGGTCTTCAAGGCTTGCTTTCTGCAGTTTAAGTTTGTTACCACCAGCCAACTATCATCCAGACAAAACGAAAGGGAATTCTAGAGTTTAACAATTACAGATAGACAGAGCAGGCTGGCCTTAAAATCACAGAGCACTCTTTGCCTCTGCCTCCCACATGCTTGAAGGAAAAGCAGGCACTACCATGCCCTGCGGTTATGAGAATCTTGAAGAAATGTCACACTGTCTTAACTCCATGCTGCCTGAAGAGTAAATTCTCTCTGCCTCCTGAATGAATTCACCACCTAACACGTGCATTAGGTGCTTAGTTAGCAGATTGACGCTGCCCATTGTCATGGTTTGCATTTTGAAAACTAAGAAATAAGAAAATTTTTTCAGAAATAAGAAAAAGCTGTCATCCAAGGATGTTCTAACTGTCCTATTTTACTGTTATTCATACCTTACTCTACTCCATGAGTTGGACTTCATCATAAACTTTATGTATAGGAAAACCACAGCACAGATCGACGTGCACTGTGTGTGTGTCCTCCGGCAGCCACTGGGGGCCTGAACAGACTCTGATTCCTTGTCTGCAGAGGCACGCAGAAGGTTTGGGGGACCAAGTACCAGCCTGTGTGGGATGCTGTGTGTTCTTAGTAGCTCCTAGCAACTCATTCTTCCTCTAGAGCCACAGACCGAGTCAACACCAGGACAACTGTCTTTCTGGAGTAGAAAGAAAGTGATTGGTCTCCCCTCAAGGCCAGCCTTGAGGCTCCAGTACTTGACCGGTGACTTGCGATAGGCAGACTGTTCAAGCCGTGTACTTCTGAAGTGCCATGTGACCACACACTCAGGGAGGAGTCAGATTCAGCAACCATCCAGGGAGTGTTTGTTCCCCTTCCCTTAGGGGCTGGGCTGTTGCTGAGGAAGAGCTCAGTGATGGGACTGTTGGGGGGGATGCTCATAGTTCAGATGGTAGGAGTGATGGTCCCAGTGATGTTAGGAGGGATGCAGTGATGGGGACGGGCACAACAGCCAGTGATAGCCAGGATAAATACCAGGCAGCATTCTAAACGTTGTGTGTGTTCTTACTCCACAACGCGGGAGCCAGTATTATCACCTCCTTCTACCAGAGGGGTAAGCTGAGTCATGGAGAACTTAATGAGAGTAGTTATTAACAGTCGCTCATTTGTCCGGGGTTACTCACAAATGGAGATGGTAGACTGTCTCTACATTTGCCTGGCGTGGGTATGCTTCCAGGCATTCTACACACATCTTCTGAATGAGTTAGTCAAGGTTCTCTGAGGACATGGGACTGTCAGGATGAATCTATGTATGTAAAAACTGGATCTATTAGAGCGGCTTGCAGGTTATGGTCCGAATTACCCCACCGTGGCTGTCTCCTTACGGAAAGTCCCCAAGGCTGAATGTCTCAGCTGGTCTTCAGTGTACACTGGGGTCCTGAAGAAGTAGGCTCTAATGCCAGTTAAGGTATGAACTTGCTGGCAAGGGAGAGGACGAACAGGCAAAGAGCAAGCGCTTCCCTCCTCCGTGTCCTTTATATAGGCTGCCTCCAGAAGGTGCGTCCCAGATTTAAGGTGGATCTTTCTACCTTAAAGGATCCAGATAAAAGGCGGATCTTCCCACTTGAAATGTGGGTCTCAGTCAGGTAGACATGTCTGCAGTTCAGCAGGGCTGACTGGTTGGGCACTCCTCCTATACTCTCTGGGCAGGAACCCAGGGTTCAGGAGAGGAACAGATTGTGGGATTTTCACAGGCAATGGCGTCCCCTTCCAGGCCCTTGACGGACAAGAGAAGGCAGTGCTGTGAAGTTGGCGGCAAGGCTGACTGTCTCGTGTCCCATTTTGAAATCTAGTCCAGCCCTGTGTTAGGTGTTTAAAGAAAGCCCTGCCACAGGCAAGGATTGAAATCAAGCAGTGTCGGGATGCAAGTGTCTGCTGGTTGAGGTCTCCTGTGTGACAGACACTGCCTTAAAAGACACTGTCACACAACACCACACAATGCTAGGAAGAAGTGGCTCGGCCCGGCTCTACCAAAGCTGGCTGTGAATTCGAGGACTTACCCTGTCAGACATTGAGGAGCCCCTCGTCACCACCCTGTGTGGCCGCGGGCCTCTGTGACGACGGGGTACAAACCTGGGTAGTTTTGAGGAAAGGGTGGACAGAAACACCAGCATAGACCCACACTCAGTTTCAGGGACAGCTAATATACCACTGGTCCTCACAACCAACCCTACTCCTGTGTCTTCCCCTAAAGCCGAGTGGTCTTACAGGTTTAGAATGGCAGCAATATCAGTGACCGTTGAGGACTGATTATTGGGGGACCACAGGCAAGACTCCAAAAAAGACTCTGAGCACCCCCAGTTCCTGAGGTCTTCCCAGAGTAAAAGAGGAGCCGAAGGGTCATGTGGCCTCTGATACCAGCCATCCTGACTCTCCTCCCGTTAGCAGGACCTCCGGGTCTTTGAGATGCCCCTACCAGCAACCAGTCTGGTTGAACTGACCTCCGTTTGAACCCTGCCAAATTATTCTCATTTTGCACCCCTGGCTCCTCTGGGGTCGCTGCTTTGCACTTAAGGCGGTGTGTGGAGCGTGAAGGTGAGAAGGTCTGCCTTGCACTGTGAGGACTAAAGTCTGTGACTTTCACGCAGCCTCTGAGACCCCCGTTTGATTGACTTGTACTTTTCCATCCTCGTTCCCCCCCATACTTAGGCTCCTCCAATCACATGGCCTCTGTTCCGAGCACACTCGCCTGGCTAACTTCTCTTCACCCTGCAATTCTTGCTCTGAACCTCGCTCCCCTAGGGCAGTGTGAGAACTGGCCTGAGCCCTTGTACTTCCTTCCCCCAGCACCATGTTAGCAATGCTGTGATAAGCTCGTCAAAGGCCGACCTCCTAACTGGTCCTCCCTGCAAAGGCTGCTCCTGGGTGAGCCACTGCATTGCCTTCCTGTCCTCTGGAAGTGTGTCTTCGGGGAAGTGGTGGATTCCAGAACACTGAGAGGCTTCCAGAGGCTTGAATCAGTCCGGGTTGCTGCCTGTCTGTCCTTGCTTTAGTGTGCTGGGGAGCAACTGGGCAGCCCCTGCTTCAGGAGCCTGTGCCTAAAACTAAACACAGAGGAAATGCAGCAAAATACATTGAATCACACAGGAGCACACCTGGAGGCTGGGAGTCTTGCCTCTTTAAATATGTGCTCCCAAGGCCTATTTTCTCTTGCTTGCTTGACCCATCTCCCCTCCCTGGAAACACAGCTTGCATTTAGTTCGCGTTGCCAAGGGATACTTCTGGGCTGGCAGTGTCCTGGCCTCTTTTTTTGCCAAGCAGGTAGGATCCTTGCTGTTCCTAAGACAGCTGTTTGGGCACCCCTGGAGTGTTGGGGTCTTCCCTCAGAGGTCAGTGTTAATCCTGCCACTGGCTGCCTCTGTGCGTCTGGGCCTGCTCTGGGCTGTATCTCTGTCTCACTCGCATCCTTAGCCCTTCCCAGGCATCTGCCCCATCATTCAGGAGAGATTCAGCTGTCCTTCTAAGGCTTCTGGAGATAACAGATGCTGGAAAAAAGAACTGCTGGGTAAGAACTATTGGGTGGCCAGGGAGAACAACCCCGGTTGCAGGTTTGCCACCTAGTTTAGAGGCAGGAGTGTGCGAGCTGTGATCTGGGGGGAAGCCGATTCCTTATCCTCTCTTGTCTTCTTTTTTGGGCCTCTAGGGCTGTTTCCGAGTGCACCCGAAGTTCCCTCTGGGTTGAGAGCGTCCTTGGAGTGAAGCTGAAGTCTGTCTTCTGCAGAGCTCTCCTAACACATCCCTTTAATCTCACAAGCAGATCTATCTATTCTACCGGCCACTAAAGAGTACCCCACCTGCAGAAGAGTGGGTTAGGACAGCCATCTGCCCTTCTTGCCCTGCGGTGGCTCCGAGTGGCAAGGGCTCAGCCCTCCCTGGAGCGGAGCTCAGCATCTTGCCTTGCCTGCTGGCCTGTCACATCTGTCCCCTGACTGGCTTATTTCTCTCGCAGCTGAGAAGAACACCTCCGGAATGGTAAGCCGCCCCTCCCAGGGGAGGATGGAGTGGATCATCCCCCTGATCGTGGTCTCAGCCTTGACCTTCGTGTGCCTGGTCCTTCTCATCGCTGTGCTTGTGTACTGGAGGTGAGTGAGCAGGGGGCTGCCAGGTATTGACCCCTGGGGAGTTAGACACGGGGCTTCTGTCTTCAGAGCGCTGAAGCAGCGAGCGTTTGCGAGTCTCTTGTCTCTGACCTGGAGACGTTTTTATTTTGGTCTCGGGACGATGGCACAGGCCAGCACTGCATCCGAGGTCCAAGCATTTGTGGTAAACTCCACCGGAGAACCTGGGAGATCTCTACTCACACCTTAGCTCTGCTCCCCACTGGGTGCAAGCCCCTTTTCTGGTTTGAATTTTAGCTATCCACACCTACAGAAGGAGGGGGCAGGTTCCACAGGCTTCCGGCCTCTCTCAGACCATACTTTCGCCTTGCAGTGTTTTCGCAGTACATTAAGTAGCTTTTGTCTGTAAAATGTTTCATAGCCTTTTGGTGAGAAGGAAATAGGGTGATAGCAAGCAGTTACTAGGTCGTGTGGCATTAGGTATGCAGAAGGTAAGCGTGTCGGCTTGTGGCCAGCCTTCCATTATCACTGCTCTAGAGAGTGCTCACTGTGTCCCCCAGGGAGCCAGCTTAGAGCCTTTTCAGAGTTTTCAGCTAGAGTCTCAGCTACTTCAGTGGAACAAGTCAGCTAACCTAGACGGTGGGCCAGGCGGCCTTCATCACTGGTGACAGGGTTTAGCGGTGCGCTCCTTAGTTTTTCTCGACTTGACCGAAGCTAGTCAAGTCACCTGGGAAGAAGGAGCCTCAGGTGAGGCGTCGCCTCCATTAGACTGGCCTGTTGGTGTGTTTGGGGGGATTTTTTTTTTTTTATTGCTGATTGATGTAGACAGGCCTAGCCCCACTATGCCATCTCTGGGCAGACGGACTTGACTGAAGAAGAGGGATAGCTGAGAAAAAAGTCAGGGTGAGTAAGGCAGTGCTCAGCTGTCCTCCCTGGTTCCCACCTTTGCTCAGCTTAGTTCCTGCCCTCATTTCCCTTAGTGATGCCTCCAGTAGAGAGACATAAACCAAGAAAACCATCCCACCCACCAAGTTGCTTTTGGTCATGGTGTTCGTCACAGCCATCGAAAGCAAACTAGGGCACCAGCGTAATGGCTCATTCTGATCATCCACTTGATGCTATTAAATGCTTAGGAAAGATCCACCCTGAAAGTGGGCAGCACTACCCAAGGGGCTGGCATCCAGCCTGAACACAGAGAGGGAGAGGAGAAAGCTGGCGGAGTGCTCAAATTCCCTTCTCTACTGATTGGTAGAGAGGAAGTTGCTTTATGCCCCTGCTACCACATCTTTCCTGCAGTGAAAGACAGCACTCAAACTGAGAGCCCAAATAATCCTTCCTTCCCAAAGCTGAGTCTGGCCTTGTTGCTCATGGCAACCAGGAAGGGAGCAAAAGAGCCTGTGGCCCCAGGTATAGCTCAATTTCTCCTCATCTGCTTCCCATCAGTTCTCTTATGTTTGAGTCACAGCATCTTGTTGAGACAAAGCAACAGCATCAATCAGTGGCTCAGCCCTCGTGGCCTTAAAGTAATAGTGAGCATCAGTGGCTTAACCTTGTGGACTTAAAGCAATATCAAGAATCAGTGACTCAGCCCTCGTGGCCTTAAAACAGCAGTGAGGATTAGTGGTTCAACCCTTGGGGCCTTAAAGCAACAATGAGAATCAGTGGCTCAGCCCTGGTGGCCTTAAAGCAGCAGTGAGAATCAGTGGTTCAAGCCTCATGGCCTTAAAGCAACAGTAAGAATCAGTGGCTCAGCCCTCCTGGCCTTAAAGCAATAGCGAGTATCAGTGGCTTAACCTTTGTGAACTTAAAGCAATGTCAAGAATCAGTGGTTCAACCCTTGTGGCCTTCTGCTGTGGTGGAGACAGGCAAGAAGGCAGCCTCTAAGACACTCCTCAGAGAATTCCATGTGTGAGTTGGAAAAAACTACATCTGGGAAGAGGCCAGGTCATGCTGGGACCTAGAGTTGAACATTCTGAATGCTCGGAGTGACCATGAACAGCCTGATTGGGGCAGTCATCTGAGCAGAGACCTAATTGATGGGCTCCATCGTAGCCCAACCAATGCCCTTTCTAGCATAGGTAGCAGCAAGTGGAAAAGCCACCCCCATGTTACAAAAATAACCAGTAAGTGGGGATGACTGTAGCATTGGAGTACTGGAGAATGTCAGAGGCAGGCCAGGGCAGGAAGGGCTGGGTCTGGACAGCCTTTTAGCCTTTGGACCTTTTTTCATCCTGGTTTTTTAATACAGGGTTTAAAATACAGGTTTCTCTGTGTCACCCTGGCTTTCCTGGAACTCACTCTATAAACCAGGCTAGCCTCAGACTCAGAGACCCCCCTCCTCTGCCTTGTGAGTGCTGGGATTAAAGGTGTGCACCACCACTGCCTTGCCTGGACACTTATGTGAGTGGGGATATCTAGGAAAGAGTGTTGTGGTCTTACTTTAGAATTACTTGCTGCTGGGTTAAACAGAGATGGTGAGGAAGAGCATTCAGTGCCCAGGAAAGGTGTGCCGGGGACAGTGTGAGGTAAGCATCTATCACCACTTGTGTGCTTGGAGGGAAGGCTCAGCGGAAAGTGAGGGCATATGTATTGGCTGTCTGCCCTCAGGTCTGTTCTCAGCTGAGCAGGACAGGATACTCGTCTCAGGCTTCCCCAGGTATATGACAATAACCCCCGACATGGGAACACAGCACAGTAGTTCTCGACCTTCCTAACACCGCCACCCTTTAATACAGCGCCCCGTGTTGCGGTGATTCCCCAACCATAACATTATTTCATTGCTACTTCATAACCGTAATTTTGATACTGTTACGAATCGTGATGTAAATATCCGGTATGCAGGAAATCTGATATGTGTTCTCCAAAGGGGTCATGGCCTGCAGGCTGAGACCTGCTGGAAAAGCTCCGCAGCTGCCACTCAGCTGCTCAGCTGACCATGTCCTCCAGTCCTGCCCTGAAGGAGCATCAGGAGGCCGAGGCGGGTCAAGTTCTGAGTTCGAGGCCAGCCTATAGAGTAAGTTCCAGGATAGCCAAGGCTACCCAGAGAAACCTGTCTTGAAAAGCCAGGAGAAAGGCAGGAGCAGCAGTGTCTGGTGGAGCCGTGTAGGATGGGGCACACCTATAATTCTAGCATTTTGATTTTGAAGGCAGAGGCAGGAGGATTGCAACTTCAAGATCGGCTAGTACTGAGTAGCAATTTTGTGGCAGCCTGGGCTACCTAGGAAGGGGGTAGGAGGGCACTTGTACCGGACAAGTCCTGGGAAGGAAAACCAAAACAGCTAGATTATCCCAGACTGTCTTCTCTCACAGATCATGGAGACTGGGGTGGGGGGGGGGGGGCTGGGAGCAGAGCGGCAGGATAGGTGCAAATCATCTGGCAGCTAAAAAGTGCGTCTCCTGTGCACTTGGATTCCAAAAAGGGCTTGGTCCACAGGATGGACTGCTCTAGGTCATCGGGTGTTCTTAGCTTACTTTTCCTAAAGATTGAAACGACAACTGTTGATGTTTCTGAAAATGTCAGTTGGTCCAAATGGAAAATAGATTAACAATTCATGCCAAAATATTGTTACTTTCCCCCTAGCTTAAAGTGTAGAAAAAAAAATAGCTATAAAAGAAAAAAAAATCCTGACAGCAAGAAAAATGAAATTGCATTCCTGCTAAGATGGGTCCATTGGCAAAGCCTGGGAACAGCCTAGAAGGGACAAGAGCCCTTTTTCTGTCCAGCTTTTTCCCTGTGATTAATATGAAAGGAGCAGCACGAGGCGGCTCCCATAGAGAACTGGCAAGCACGACAGAGACGTGTGTCCCCGTGGTGGTGTGGCTTTGAAGCTAGGGTAGCCGTGCGTCTCTGCCTCTTCGGGCATGGAGACAGGATGGCTGAGATGACTGGCAGAGAGAATTGACGTAGGCAGACCCGCGAGGTTCATCCAGACCTCGAGAATCATGTCCTCGGGTGGCAAATTGTGTGCCCGCAGCGCCAGCCCACGGTGGCAGCAGCCTAACCCTAGGTCTAGTATTTTATAGCCAGAGCTCTAGCCTGAGTCCGGTCGGCTGGCGCTGGTAACGCTGCAACTTAACCGTACATGAAAAAGTGTAACAGTGAAGCCCAGGGTCTCTAGATTCTCTCTGTTTCCTGTTGTGCAGTTGGAGAGTGTGTTAACGTTCCTGAGGTCCACTGTGAGTGCCAGGCACTGTGCCAAACCCTTGGGCGGTAGCATCTCCTGCGGTTTATACAGATCGGTGTGGTAGGTGGGAGGTCCTTTCCTTTCTTTGACTTGGGGGGAGAAAGGGAACTGAAGTCTGTTGACTGGCTGCTGTGAGCCAGGCAAAGCCCAGTATCATCAGAGCGCCTTTTGGTTGTTAATTGACAGGCAAATCAGATTCCCTTAAGTCCAAGGTGGGGGGGGGGGCTAGTATTGATTCATTTCTCTGAAAGTTCCAGGGGCATCAGGTGTGACCGATCTTGGAAGAGAGGATAAGGCTGTGGCCGGCCGGTGTGGTTTTTTTCTTCATCGGAGCCCTCTGACCTATGCTAGACTTCCATCCTTCCATCCCAACAGAAAGGAACTTTGTCATCTCACAGTTCCCGGGAGGCCCCCAAATGGTGTGTCTCATGTCTTACTTTGATCATCTGGCCACCTGCAGAGTCTTCTGGCGGCTGAAGGATGGACTGTGCCCATTGTGCTTGGGTTTAGCTCTAGAGTCCAAAATTAGCCTTACCATTATCCTCAAAAATATGAGGTGAACGCTGGCTGGAGGTAGTTTCTCAGGGGACTGCCCAGGCTTAGAAAGGCAGCTGGTTTAGAGGGTTCAGCTAAGTATTCGGTTATTTATGCAGTTATGAAGCCATCTCTGTCGTTGCATGGGCATGGTCTTGTCTGCGACTTCCTGCTGTTTATACAATGCTTATGGAGTTGGTACCATGCATTATCATGCATTGTGGTGTGCTTGGTAATTCAGTCGCAAAGCCCTATGGCCCTCAGCATTCATTAGAGTTGGGTGTGTGACATACTGAAGTATGGAGAATGTTCTAGAAGGCTATAAGTGTGCATCAGGCTTCAGCACAGCCTGGGAGGAAAGTCAGGTCCAGAAGAAGCTCCCCAGGAAGCTGACAGCTGAACACCTAGAAGCCAGAGGAGGAAGCTGAAGACAAATGAGCCTGGAGACAGAGAATGGCCTCCAGCAAGCAGATGCACTGACTGAGTGTCATGGGAGCAGAGTGCAGGGACAGCAGAGGCACTGGAGGGACCACCATGTGAAGAATGACCAAAAGACACTCGGGGGGGTGGGGGGTGGGAGGCGGCACTGTAGGTGCAGGAGGCAGTACCCGAGAGAGGCAGTAACCTTATAGCAGCTGAAGTAGGAGCACAGGTCAAAGCCTGGATTTAAAGCCAGACCCTATCAGACCTATAGCCCCTGGGGACAGTGCACATACACGCATATATTCTTAGCAAAGGTTACTGTCCTTCCCAAAGGATGAAAAGGATGAAATTGGGTTCTGGGAAGCTGAAAAATTCTTTTGTATATAAAACACACACTCTCTCTCTCTCTCTCTCTCTCACACACACACACACACACACACACAGAGAGAGAGAGAGGGGGGGGGGTATAAAAGCTATTTTGGGCTTGGAAATCAGAGGACTGACCATCCATAATGGAAGCCTAGGGACATACTAGAGAGAGGTCAGTAAGAAGTACCACTTTCAATGAAGATTCATCTTCCAATGTCAGTTTCCTTACCTGTCAAGTCATTAAGAAACATGCCTCTGAGTGCACATAGGCAGGCCCTATAGGCTATGAGAAACATCTGCCCCGTGCAGCAGATGGGGACCAAGTACACACGTGCCATGATATTATACCAGATCTGACTTCATGGAAAATAGAAACATAATTCAGGGTCCTTGTATACCTAAAAGTGTTTGGAAGTGATAAAACAAAATCTATAGATGGAAATAAGTATCTTTTGTTTCAATAATTAACTGTGCATAGTTCCCAGTAATCTCATCATGGCATAAGACAGTATTTGGAAAAAAAAAAGTTAGGAATCTCCTTCTAGAGTTTATTCTTTGGAATGATCTCCTTATGCACAGTAGCCTAGAAATAGCTCAGTCATCAATTTAGAGCTAAGTATGGTATGAATGTAGGTTAACCAACTGAGCAGAATTCTTTTGAGCCAAAATGAAAGGGTGACTATAAAGTTAATAAAATTGTTTCGGGTGATACTCCTCATGGGCCTACAGGCAATTCCAGACGAGGGTGTCATGGAGTAGGAACAGAGTAAAGGCAGGCCCCTGCGCCCCCACCCCCACCCTCTGGAAAGAACTGTGAAGCCTGGGAGCATCCTTGCCTGCTCAGGGCTGGTTGGATTCTCGGAGCTTTATTAGCAGCTGCAGCAGCTGGTAGCCTACCAAAGAGAGGCAGGTGTACTTGTCACCCACGTGAAGTCGGTCAGGGTCAGGCTCTCCTCCCTGGTGGCCCAACTTTCTGCAATTTCTGCATGAGAAATGAGAATCAATTTAGCCCCGGGGGACACCTGTGTTTATGAAATACCACCATACGTGTCTTTGAGTAATCAGATCCCTTGACTCCATCATACTAACGTGTGTCTCCAAAAGGGACAACCTCATTACTTCAGATTTGCTCAAACAAAAGTAGCGTGCACAGACTTTAGAGAAATATGGGATAGAGTTCCCCCTGGACTACTGAGGAGCCATGGGGGACTGTTGAGCAAACATGGCTGCAAACGTGGCTGGTGAGACAGATCTGCAAATGAAAATGTACTTTGTAAAATTTGTAGCAGAGGTGTTGCAAATAGGATGCTACAGTTTGCTCTTGCAGAAAAGGAAAACCCCAAATCTGTAGCAGTCCAGAAAGTACCATGAAGGTCGAGAGACATGCATGCAGCAGGGTGGTTGGGTCAAAGGACAGGGTGACAGACCAGGACATAGAAAGGAAATCACCCGAGTTCACGTTCAGCTCCTTCAGTGAATGTCACCCAGTTGTGCGCATGAGAAATATTACGGATCTCACAATCTGTTTCAGTGGCTCAGAGCTTTTGCAAATGAGTCAGAACAACTTAAAAAAATAATAAAATAAAATCAAGAGTTCTTGAAGATGCCGGAAAAGGAAAATGTGCCATCTTGGCCCTTCCTACCCTAGATGGCAACAGCGCAGGCTTTGAATCGATAGCAAGGAAGCTCACTGCGAGAACTGTGGAGTCCCGCTTTGCCGGGGCAAGCTGCTTATGTGGCGTTAATGCCCTGAAAATACATGAACAACACAGCTGCTGCCACTCAGAAGCGGGACCTTTCAGATGGTACCTTTTCGATTTGCATAATTTGAGGGGGATGCTAGGCGAGGCGCCAGGTGCATTGGTTTGGGCCACTTGTTGAGCATCCGTGCTGTGGTGCAGATTAGCTGCCTGGAGCCGGGCATCAGTAAACACCAAAAATTACGATTGTCTTGAAGGCGGGTTTTGTTTGTAAGTTGCTTTTGTGTTCCTTAAGGCCTGAATAGCGCAGAATTTTTTTTCTAATTGACTTTTCTTTTCTTTTTTTTTTTTTTTTTTTGTCTCCGGCCAAGTCATGGTATAGATCTTTAGCGCGTGGGTCCTGGATTTGAACCCAGCCCACCTGACTTCATAACCCACCATTGTATGTGCTGCATGTGGGGGGGTGGGTATTCATGCAGAGACCAGAGGAGGCCAACTGATCCTTGTTTTTATTATCAGAGACATGACCTCTCTCTGAGCCTACAGCTGGTCATGTGTCAAGCAAGCCCTGGTGGTCCTTCTACGACGCCCTAAATTAGCACTGGTGGGGTCTAGAGCCAAGGGTATAGCTTTATTCATGGGTGCTGGGATAGGAAACAAGCCCAACAAGTGTTCTTGCCCACTGATCCATCTATCAGGACCCCAGGGGTCACCATCTTAACTGTTACATTCTGTTACCCCAGATCAGGGCATAGCATGCATGATAGGAACAATTTATTTGTACCTTACGTAACTTGCTTTCAATTATTTTTTATGTAGCTTGTTCATGTCTGCAGGTCAGACAGACACTGTGGACACAGGAACCGTTTAGCTACTACTGTGTGCGGTTTTCACCGTCATGACCACCTGGCCTGGGGGCTTAGCTAGGAATCACCTTGGCTTCTGAATTTGCCAAAATTATGTGGACGAAGCTTTTGAGAAACAGTTATATTTTCAGGTGTTCTGGGGACTCAGTAATGATGTTCGCATTCAGTTACATCTCTGTGAGTTTGAGAATTTGATGTTGAATAATATCACCTACTTTGGCTTAGTCCCAGCTGATGAATGCGGTGATTAGTTTAGTATCTTACTGACTGTAATTTTAGCTCAGGAAGGGACTTTGCAGAACCACAAAGCAGCTTTACTTCAGAGAGGCTCAGCTAACTTCATGGATTCTGGGACCCTAGGGCGTGAGCTTTGTTAGTGGAAACTGTGGCCTCCATCCCTAGTAGTACTAAAGTTGGATACTGAGAAGCCTTCTCTAATCTGGTAAATTCATCGTTCCCTCTTGATCATGTGACCGAGATCATACGACCAAGTCATTTGTAAACTTTGTGGCAAGTCCGCTCATGTCAGTGAGTCGTATCTGCAGGTAGAAAAAGGTGTTGCTTGTTTGTTTTTAACTGAGTTCCATCTTTAGACCTTTGTACATGTTGACGGCCTCCTCGTTAAGACTGCCATTCATGAACACAAGTGAGTTTTGTTTCCATTGCTGCATTTGTCTTCTGGAGGTTCCGTGGGAGACAGAGTGGAGAGGATATGAAAGAATCCACACGGCAGCTGTGTAGGGGATTTGTACGGGCGCAGTGGAGGCTCAGGCAGGCAGAGACACATGGCCAGAGAGCGTGGGCACATGAGAACATGGCACGTGTGCTCGCAGCATGGGCCAGTCACGTGTGCTTCTCTGGAAAGTGGGTCTTTCCTCCAGTTACACGGTAGTGACCATGGCAGGCAGAGGATCTGTGAGCAGGCCCACTCTGCACCTGCCTCTCCGGCAGTCAGCACTTCTCAGCCATTAGAGGTGGCTTTAGATGAAGGGTTTGCCTACTTTCCTGGCAGAGTCATAAGGCAGGGGGTCTACTGAGAATTTTCTTTTTCTCAGTAGGTGGCTGAAGGGGTATCAAATACAAAACTACTTGTAGAAGCCAACAGTAATAGTTGAATGAAAGAAGGCAGGTGTTACATCTCTTTTGCTGTGAAGTGCTGGGGATTGAACTCAGGACCTTGTGCATGCGAGTTAAGTGCTTTGACCACTGAGCCCAAACACATTTTAAAGATTTTTTTCAGTAGACTCATAGTAAGTTGCCTGACTTGGCCTCCAATGAACAAGTCCCCTACTGCAGCACGCTGAGAACCTGGGACAGCAAGCGGGCTCTGCCATTCCCTACATGCATGACACTTCTGATTCTACAGAGTCTGTGCAGTGGCCAGGGCATCAGGAAGGAGGTTATCCTCACTCCACGAGAGGAAACAGTTTCCAGAAAGGAAAGGAAGACTGACGAGGATCACACACCTCATAGTGTTAGCTTTTCAGACCCAGGATTTTGTGTTGCTCAACTAAGACCTGTGGTATGGTTGGGGGATGTACTCCTCCGTGTGTTCATACATTCCCTGGGGACTCCTCCAGGATCAGAATTCCTGCTTCGAAGAGAAATTCACAGCTTCGTAGAGGAAATGAAAAATTAAGTAATGCTCGCCACAAACCAGTGACCTATATCAACTGGCCCGTTTTTTTAAAACTGTTTTGTGCTATTTGAAAGTACCAGCTCACTCAATCCCCAGCAGGCTATCTCATAGAAAAACCAGCTACGGTGTTGTCACCTTTTTTGTGGTGGCACCAAGCTGGACAGAGCGAACCCTGCGGCTCCCTTGTCAGGGCCACTGTCAGGTGACCACCAGAGTCTGCTGTCCCTTCTCTTCCTGCCGGATTCCTGGATGCATTTGTGGGAACGGTGAGTTCTTTAAGAAACTTGACTGTGACTGGGGTCCAGTGGAGAAGCTTGAGAGCCAAGAAGGACTTCTTGGAGAGAATACTTCAGCTGCTGCAATGTAGAAAAAGCTGAGGGTAATTGCTCAGACAGAGGCAGCCTTGTAGATGCCCTCGGTCCTAGTGCAGTCAGTGTGGCCATAGGTTTGTCCCTCAAATGACACATCCCTCTTGTCAAGCAAAGGCACTTTCTTGGCCTTTTCTGGATGGTTCTGCATGTACAAAACACTGGATTCCACCCTGGCTGCTCAACATCCTCTTGTTCTAAGAAAATAATCAAAAGGTAGAAAACCCGAGCTTCAGTTATTTTTGATGGCTTCATGCAATCATCTTTATCTCTCCTGCAAGCATTCCATACATTGGTGTTTGTGTGTTTTTGTTGTTGGTTTTTTTTTTCTAAAACTTAACTACTGCTGGTGCAATTCATCTCTACCTAGAACTTCTCGATCTGACTGTTATTTTACGATTTTGAACCATGAAGAATAATTCTTACCATTCAGCTCCTTAGAGCCTGAAATTGTGTCAAACCTGTGGGGAGAGCTAAGACACATTTCACTGTGCCAAAATAAGGCTTGCCTTGGAAGTTTGGGATCATGATAACTCAGTGGTGTTAAACTGGCTTGTCCTGAGAATCTGAGAGGAATGGGGATGGGAACGTTTTGAGGTTCCCAGGTGTTCCAGGAAGTGGGCACCTTTGTGTTTTTTTTGTTTGTTTGTTTTTTTGTTTTTTTTTTTTCCTTTTTCCTCCCAACTGTTCAGGGAAAGCTGAGTCACGTGGCAGCTAATGCCTCCCATCCCAGGCAACTTTTTGCTCAATAACTGTTTCCCAAATGGCTACTCAGGGGCCTTTCAGAATTCATGAGAGCTGTCAGTTGTTATAGTAACCGACCCCCTGCTGTCGAGTTGGCCCTGAGATGCCAGTTGGAGCTCTCTCTGAACAGGCTAACACACAATCATTAGACAAAAGCGGGAGGGAAGCGCAGCTAAAGGTGGCCATTTAAACATGGTCCTTGATACTTCAGAGACAACTCAGGTTGCGCTGACTGATGCAGTTTTAAACAGAGCTCGCTTTCGGGAGAGCTGAGCCTTGGGTGTTTGTTCTAGGCTGGGTGAGCCATTTTTTTCCAATCTCTCAGAATCCACTGCCCTTCCCTCCCACGTTTAAACCCTTGCGCTTGCTTGGGTTACCCCTTGGTTGTTGGGGGATATTAGTTACTGGCGTTTGCTTCTCCCCGAAGTGTTGTCAGCTTCTGGGTGGGAGTCTCGAGAGCCTGTGATGGTGCGTGAGGAAAAACTGCGGAGAGATAGCCGGCTCTGCTCCAACATTCCTGAAAGAGTAAAGCTGGCAGAATTCAGAGCGGGGCTAAGGGTTGAAAAAAAAAAGTCTAAATATTTTAGGAAGCTGCAGACTTCAAGTTTTTATGAAAATTTGTAAAAACATTCGAACACACTCGTGGTTTCTTCAGATTAGTGTTCGCAGCCACACAGCTGACTCCTGATGTGTGGAGGACAGTCATTGTAGTGACAGAGCGGTTTCAACAGAGGGAGACAGGAAGTTCTCAACTGCGTACTTCCTCTCCCTCTCAACCTTGTTTCCAGGTTCTGCTTTCTGTAAAGGCTGGCCCCCATGACAAGCACTTTGACCTAATAGCCAGTCTAGTAATGACCAAAATAACGTATTAAAGTCTTTGGGAAAGGGAGACAAGAAACACCAACAGTAAAAGGTCAAAGGTGTTCATTCCTAGAAGGGAGTGGCCGCCGAGACCTGAGACCTGAGACGCAGAGCAGTGACCCTGGCATTACATTTCTGTGTGCGAGTCAGCAGGGTACCCACAGAAGAGAAGGTTACGTATTAGGGTTTAGCTTCCTTGTTCTGTGGACGGAACTTAAGAGTCATTTCAGCGTGACATCCTATAGCCCAGGTGGCTGGGGCCAGTCCCATCCAATCAGCCACCTGCAAGCGTTTGCATGGGTCAGAAAATGCATCCTGAACATAGCCAGCCTAGCGTCCGGTGCTGAGGTTTTTAAATGTTTAAGAGACTCTTGCCAAGTACTGGCGCTGTCTGCTGAGGTACGTTCTGTGTAAAAATGTCTATCCAGAAGTGACAGGGACACATGGGAAAAAGACGACACCCTGCATCTGTCTAGTGCAGAGAAATTGGTGGTGGAAGGCAGGCCACGCTGGGCAGTAAGAGACCCAGCAAGTTGTGGAAGTTCTTCTGAGCTGTTTGCTTGCCGGACAGCAGAGGTGAAGGGTGGGCATCTGAATGAGGTCGTAATGGTGACTCCCTGACCTTTGTCTGTATCCAGATAAAGCCACCTTCTGAGATGTAAGTCATCACTTTGGAGAACAAACCTGCCTGTGTTGCATTAGAGACTTCCCTAACACCGCAGCCATTTTTGCGTATGAGTGCTCCCTTTTGACAATGTTGTACATGATAGGCGGGTGTCCGCTGTGTGTGAGTGGAGGGAGGGCATTTGTGCAGAACTCTGGGTGGCCAATTCAACTACTGTCTTCTACACATGTTCTCTTTTGTTTTTTGTCCATTTAGAGGGTGTAACAAAATAAAGTCCAAGGGCTTTCCCAGACGTTCCCGTGAAGTGCCTTCTTCTGGGGAGAGAGGAGAGAAGGGGAGCAGGTGAGGGCGGCCCAGCTTAATGGGGAGTCTCAATGGCTGGGACTGGCTTGCGGAACTTCTGTCTTGTTGCTATGGGGGTGAAAGTCTTCTAGACAGAAACTGCTGATACTCGCCTGTTCCACCCCGCCCAGTAAGATCTGTAAAGTCCAGCTGAGCTTCCAGGTCGCTGCTGTCCCTTGTGGTAGCTCCTGCGCCTGCTTGCTTTGCTTTTTCTGTGAGCTGGGCTGTATTTTCTGTTCCTGTTGTTCCTACGGTGGGTGCACTGGATTTGCGTGTCTGTATGTATGTTGCATCCCTTTTCTTTAAAAAAAAAAATCAGATGTTGCATGTTTAGAGCTTTGGGTTGTTTTTTTTTTTTTTTTTCCAAAAGAGCATAATGCATGGTTAGAGCTTTGTTGGTTTTTTTTTTAAAAAAGCATAATCTTTATAAGTGAAAAATGTCTTAATTTATAAATAAGGGGTTAAAACTAGGAAAGACAGAAAATGAACAAATGTGGATATAACATGCTTTTCCATAAAAAAGCAAATGTGCATGAACGCTTAATACTTTGAAAATTACTAACCTAAAGAGTTTTATAGGAAACAATTAGAAGTTGTAAATGTGCTCTTCATGTCTGCACTTGAACCTCTTGATATTTGTATTGCTTATCTTACACAGACTGTTCAATATTAATAATCTTTTAATGCTAAGTTGTTAAGTAGGGCAGTTAATCAACTTCTGTTGTAAATAGTACATTTGTATTGTCAGTCAATCAATTTATAAAATTTACATCTAACCTTTTACATGGAATGGCTTGTCTCTGTTAGTTGTCATAGATCAGGTTACTGAGATGAAATTTCAGTTATATTCCCAGGATAATCAAACAGAGCTGTGATGATGGAGGAAGAATTTTGACGGGTTAATGAGAAAGCCCATGGCTGGCCCATCTTTATCTGGGCAGTTCTGGCCCTGTGCACAGCGCACTGACATACTGGTGATGTTATTATTCCTTTCTGCGATTTTTTAAAATTAATTTATTTATTATGTATACAATGCTCTGTCTGCATGTATGCTTGCCCACCAGAAGGGGGGCACCAGATCTCATTACAGATGGTTGTGAGCCACCATGTGGTTGCTGGGAATTGAACTCAGAACCTCTGGAAGAGCAGCCAGTGCTCTTAACCTCTGAGCCATCTCTCCAGCCCCTCTGTGATTTTTTTTTAACCCTTTGAAGTTTCCAGTTTCTCATATGCTTTCAAACCTCCAGCAACTTTTTAAAATATGGGACCAGAAACCTCTCTTTATAGCTTTCAATTCAAAGATCTTATCTTAAGAGAGGGGTCCATGGACATCACATGAACAATTTTATACCCTGTCCATGATGACATTTCTCCCATGGACATCACTTGAACAATTTTATACCCAGTCTGTGATAACATTTCTCTCATGGACATCACTTGAACAATTTTATACCCAGTCTGTGATGACATTTCTCTCATGGACATCACTTGAACAATTTTATACCCAGTCTGTGATGACATTTCTCTCATGGACATCATTTGAACAATTTTATACCCAGTCTGTGGTGACATTTATTCCATGGACATTACTTGAACAATTTTTAAACCCAACCCATAATAACATTTATTCCATGGCTATCACTTGAGTAATTTTTGTACCCAGTCCATGATGACAGGTCTTTACTGTAGTGCTTTAAAAGCCCAGCATGTCTCATGCACAATACAGATGTAAATGCCTGTCCGCTTCTGGGGCTCACAGATAGGATGCTCGGCCTGCTTAGATTCTTGACCCTTCCTTACATGGGAGCAGACTTGCTACAGGCACACTGTTTTGTATAGCAGATACCTCACGTCTGCAGTTTGTGTCAAGGAATCTGATAGCTTTGCTTAAGACCGAAGGAAATGTAAGTTAATTCCACCTACGTCCGTGCTAGAAATTATCTTAAAGAACGGCAAGTATTTACAGACTCAACCTGACTGTGAGTTGTGTAGTATAAAATGAATTTTCTACAATGTGCCTACAAACACGGATTGGTAACTTGAGCTCTACCACCTCCTGGCTCCATGACCAGGGATCCCTATGAGACTCCATTTCCTCATCTAAAAAAAGTGGGTTTATTCAGAACTCATCCTCTTAGGGGTGGCTATGAAGATTAAATCAGGCAGCTTATCTGGAAGGCTTAGTTAATACCCGAGAAGGAGACATTGAGACTCTGAGGAGGTAAGTGACTTGGCCAGGCAGTCCCGCGGAAGGGGATGAGTTGGGTGGGGCCTCCTCTCTAGACAGAGGAGCTTACACACGTCCTTTCTCTTCCACTCTGTGCTGTGCTCAGTACTTTACAGGGAAGAGCAGGGCCTGATAGAAACTCTGTCCTCAGGGTTTCTTATCTTCCCCCAAGGTTTCAAGCTCAAGGGTTTCTTATTTTCCCCCAAGGAGTTGCTCTGCATATGTGATCCCTCCACAGCCTACAGTCACCCACTCTCCTGTGTGTTCTGTATGTTCAAGGCCAGCAACCCACATGTTCTTCCATTGCTCCACGTTGTACCCACTCTCCTTAGCTGCTAACCCATCTCCATACCAAAGGAGGACGCTTAAAAGAAATCCCACACTAGCTCAGAATTGAGAATAATAGATGGTTATTTATTTAGGGGTAGACTCACAAATCAATATCCTCTGTTGGAATGAAGAACAGCAACCAAATTCCGCAACCAGAAAAGAGGCCAGATGCATGCTCTACATGGGCATAAATAGTAGTAGAGGCCATGCCCCAGTGGGCGGGTAACTTAAGGGCTGTTGGGTATAGGATTTCCTACAGCACCATACTATATAGTTTCCTGGTGCGTGGGCTGCAACCTCTCCTAGGCCTCCATTGGAGTCCGGGATGCACCAGGATGAGCACTTCCACCAACCTCCATGTCTGCCATCTTTGTCTATCTGTCTGTCTGTGTGTCTGTGTGTCTGTGTCTGTCTGTCTCTCTCCTCCTTCTCATCCTTCTTCTCCTCCTCCTCCCCCTCCTCCTCCTCCTCCTCACATGGCCTGTACTCATTCAGAAATGCTGCCTGGAATGAGGAGGGAGGAAAGCCTCCAGGGATGCTGAAAGAACAGCACTACACATAGCCACAGGAGCTGGCTTTGAGCCTGACGTGATAGCTGCCTGCTAGCCCTGCTTCTGCGTTGCTTTTCTTTTCTGTCTCTCTGGAGACACGAGGAAGGGCCACAGATCATGGAAGGTGTGAGCCAAGGATAAAACTCTGAAAACCAGACTCAAGTGTCAACGTTTTCAAAAGAAGTTGATGTAAATTTTGAATAAGTAATATTTGGCATAACTCAAAATAATGTTTGAAATCATGTATACCCTCACAGTTCTGTCTGCCTACCTTCCGTCCACCTCCTTACCACAGTGGCTCTTCTTTGGGAGTTTATACATTATTCAGGAATTTTTGATATCTAAACAGATATCTAAACTGTCTCTCTACCCCTTTTTACATAAGAAAGTACTGCATGTTTTACCCATGCCTGGCCTTGTTTGAGGTAACAGTTTTCTCTAGGCGTCTATACTTCCCCTGTTTTGGGGGCGGTGGTTTTAAAATAGATATGCCATGATTTGTTCAAGCAATCTTCTACGGCCGTCAGTTTTGTCACAACACAATGTAGTGCTGAATAACTCTGTTAGCGTGTCATTTTGCACATGCATAAATACAGCTGCAGGATAAAGTTAGGGAAACGGTAGCATCGGAGGGGGTTAGGGGTCTTTGAATAGAGTGACCCATTGGCCTCTGCCTCTGCCTCAAAGAGGTTTCTGTTAGCAGTGCGTGTCTGGAGCTACCCCTCCAGTCCTGGGCGTCATGGCCTCTCTGCTAACTCTTAAGAGATGGAGCAATAGTATCAGTATACTTCTGATATGTTGCCATTTATTGTAAGGAGATTGAACCATTTGTTTTTCCATTTCTCTAAACTATTCTTTAGAACAGTGATTCTCAACTTTACTAATACCGCAGCCCTCTAACAAAGTTTCTCATGCTGTGGTGACCCCCAACCATACAGTTACTATCATTGCTGCTTCATAACCATAATTTTGCTGCTGTTAGGAGTTGTAGTGCAAATGTCTGATATGCAACCCCTCCCAATGGACCATCTGACCCTGAAGGGGTCATGACCCACAGGTTGAGAACCACTGCCTTATAAAGTCTCTCCAGTCTGAGACACTTGTTCCCAAGTTCTTGTATGGGTACATATATACATATATATATATATATATATATATATATATATATATATGTGTGTGTGTGTGTGTGTGTGTGTACACATATATATATGTATATATATATATATATGTGTGTGTGTATATATGTATATTTAAAGAACCAGTTCTTGATCATTGGGAATGTCATCTGGATGACAGTGGGGTGTCTTTTGGCAGGAGGATACTCTCAAGTTTTACAAGTATTGCTACAATAGAGATAACCAGTAAAAAAACACACGGCATCTTCCTAGATCCTGAGATATTAAGGCCATTAAGAATATTACAGCAAGCCAGACATGGCACTGCACAGCTTTAATCCCAGCACTGAGGAGGTAAAGGCAGGTGGATCTCTGTGAGTTCAAGGCCATTCTGGTCTACATAGTGAGTTCCAGGACAGCTAGGGCTACCCTTCAAACTGTGATGAGCACCTGTAGCCTTATTCTGGGTGCTCAGAACATTCTAGGATAGGGTACAAAGGCACAACAGCTTTTCTCAAAGACCCTTTTCCCAGGGAGGTGAACTGTGAGGGGTTCAAGCCATTGGATCTGGCTGACATATTGAAAAAGTATGCTCAGGTTACTGGATGTGGCTTAGGAAGTGACCTCTGCTCTCCTATTTACTTGAAAGTGCCCTGCAGTCATCCCTAGGGACCTAGGAGGATTTCTTGGCAAAATAATGTTGAGCAACAAAGAGCATTATCTCAAAGTCACTTCTGTGTCTACAGTTCATTTTCTCCCCTTGCTCAAAGAAATTCACTACAGGCAGTGACCCATCCTACAGTGTTCTTCATGTGGAAATCAAACATTCTTGTGTGTGTCACTTTCTCCTATAACAAGGATGATTTAGGACATCACTGCTACCTGTGAGAAATCCCCAAGGCCTGGGAACACTTCCTCCCGAGTCTCTGTATTCCCTCTTTTGCCTCTCTATCCTCCGGGTGATCTCATTCTCTTTTCTCTCCTCCTCTTCCCTCCCTTCTTCTACTGCACACCCCACTTGTCCAGAGCATGACAAACCCTTGCCCAAGAATCCCAGCCACCCTGATGTGAAACACGCCACATTCTTACCCCCCCCCCCCAAAGCACGTCCTGATTTGTCAGATTTTTGTGTCCCCTTTCATGGCTTGGAAAATATGCCAACCAGAAGCATATTTTGGTTTCTGAGCCTTCCGTGCTGGAAGAGCCCTTCCGGAGACTACACTGTGTAAACTTTAGCTGCATGAACCGGATTGCTTAACAGGCAGTGAGGAAAACTCAACAGCAAGTGGGTTGTTGTGTATGAAAAATCTCAACTTAGCATTGCATTGGGCCGCCTTCCAAGCAAGGCCGGGAGTAGCTTCGGCAGACACTCCTGAGGGAAAGCCCAGCATTGTGCACAGTCTTTCCGTTCTATTGCTGTGTGTCACTTCTGTTTCTGGAAACGTTTTGCCCTAATAAATCAGTTGGAGTCTTTTTAGCACAGTTCTCAATCCCCTCCTTTGCCGGCCCTGTGAGTGTTTGCAGCTTTCCATTAATAAGTGGCTCTTAGGTTTACAAAGTTCACTACAACACACCCATTTACAAAAGTAAATATTAATGGGATTTCTGCTCTTGACAACATGAAAATAAATGAGATTATTAGCGAGTATGTCACTGTAAATTCAAATGAGGACTGTCTATGAATCAGTTAGAATTGCTTAATTAATATTCAGTAGTGGCTCAGCCAACTGCCCAGTATAGTCTGCAATTAGAATTTTGCCTCCACACTGCAAACAAACTCCTTCAGACTGTGATGTGATTATAAAACCATGGAACTTACTGTGAAGATAGTGACTTGATTTCCAGTCTCTGTATATCTAACTAAACATTTGTTTAGTTTGTAATTCTGAGTTTTCATTTAAGTCTAAAAACCTTGTTAGGATTTCCCTCCAGCCCACCGCCCAGCTTCCACAGAAGCACTAGAGAAACACTGTTGCAATACGCCAGAGACGGAGAATGGAAACCAGCTTGTCAAAAGGATGGACATGCTGAGCCAAATGTCTGGAAATCTCAGCATCACAGCATGCCTTTGGAGGGGACCTTTTGATAGACAGCATTGCCGAGTGCAGCTTTAGACGTTTCTAGACTCAGTATCGGCCCTTTGTTTCAGGAAAATGTTGGCTGTGTGCTTACTCTCAAATTCTTGTCGGGCAAGCAGAAAGAGGTAGAAGTAAGAAAATTGTTAGCCCCCATCAAGGGTTGTCTAAACAGGTACCTGGAGAAAAACAGAGACGGCACTGGGAGGGCGTTGGGCAGACACGCAGGCCTCCTGGGTGTTCTGCCTTGAGAACATGTCAGATGTCTGGAAGGAAATGGGGAAGGGTGTTAAAAATCTAGTTCCCCTGCTCATCTCCGCAGTTCGCTCTGCGTTGTTGGCAGAGCAAGACTCTCAAACTGGATTGTGCTATTGGAGCAGATGTTGGCGTGTGTGTCGTTAGTCGTGAGGGCCAATTAAAAGCGGCAGACCCTGCCATGTGCTAGGGTGTGTGCGCGCTTCGGTGGGAGCTCCAGGACGTAGAGCTGACAGCTGATGCGGGTCAGTGGCTGCTGCATCCTGCGTGCAGACAGCTGCTGCCGCAATGGGAGAATGCTTGAGTTATGACCGAGTCTCTTGCCTCGAAATACCCCCCGCCCCTTATTGGAAAGACGGGAAAGTTATTTTAGAAATGTTACCTAAAGAACAAAATTTGGTGACCCATAAGGCTCAAGTCTTAGACACTCATATACACACTTGTATAACAGCAACAAAAAGAAATCAGACATCCCATAATTCTGGACCACAGTGGTAGGGGGTGGGCTTGAGACCTACGAGCTGCTAAGAAGAATCCACACAGACTAGAAAAACTGCTAGAGAAAACACCCCCCACCGTACAATTTTGACTTCCAGGGAAGCCTTTCTTAGAAGTCATTCTACAATGTACAAGTCCGTGATAGCTTTCTCAAAAAGGATGGATGGATACAAAAGAATAGAGGAAAATCGTTCCCACCTGGCTACCTAGTACCTAGTGGAAGTGAGCCTAGATGGATACATTGGCCAGCCATAGTCCAGAATCTGATGATCTGATGCCGTTGGAGACATGCTTACCTTCAAGATGACTGTTTAAGTTGGAGACTGGCTCACTGTGTTGGGATGCTCACTACAGGAAAGACACACCAGGAGAAGCAACAGATACATCTCCCGTTCGATCTCTTATGCCCACTGAGTTGAACTGAGAGAATACCTTGTGGATTGGGTTGTCTTCCGCCTGCTACCACCTGACAGTGTTCAAACTCGGTCTACTTGTTTATTGATGGAGTTGGGTCATGGGAAGCCCTGTCTCCCTATGGTTTCCGGATTCTTCAAGGAACCAGACACTCAGAACTGAAGATACCAGAACGCAGCACAGTACTTGGTATTTAAGTAAATACCACAGACTTCAATTCCTTTGCGGAAACTAAAATGACTATTGTTATCGGACAGGCAAAGTAAGTGGCAAGGGTGACTTAAAAATTAGCCTCTTAGGAGGGAAAAATTGAGAAATGTCTTTTCTGTAATTTAGCCCCCTCCTCCCAAAAGACTTTTATTTAGTGTGTATAGAAGAACATTTTAGCATCCTACCCAGAATGCCATTCTATTGTTTTTGTTCGTTTGTTTTAGAGACAGGGTCTCAGCATGTAGCTTTGGCTGCCCTGGAACTCACTAAGTAGACCAGGTTGGCCTTGAACTCCCAGAGATCCACCTCTCTCTGTGTCCCAAGGGCTAGGAGTAAATGTGAACGCCACCACGCCCACCCATCACCCTGTTCCTGACACTCCATTCTAACAGAGGCAGAACTCTGAGGACTTTGACATTCTTACAAAGTATGTGCTGTACGGCTTCCCTCGGTGTACTTAATGTGATTGTTTTAGTACCTTTGCAGTCATAATGACTATTTCTCATGCCATACGGGATCCTGTAAACTCTCATAGGACTTTTATGGACACGTTTATGATACTGTCCACCTTCCATTTGAGGTTTTCTCATTTCCAGTGACTTCTTAGTGTGAGCAGCAGAGAGTGGCTGGAACCACTGTCCCTCTGGCTCAAGAAGTTCTTAACTAGGAACAGTGCAAACCAGCTTCCTCAGCGAGGGGCTGTGTCCCATCCAGGCCTTCTCTGGTGATGGTCACCAGGCATAGGATTTGTCCTACATGCCTTTCTTAAACCAACAAGATCGGGACTTCAGTTAGTTACCCCTGTTGACTGACAAGTTGTTATCACGGTGGGGAAACAGGCAGGTACATAGACAAACAGGTAGCCAGTCTGCCTTCAGGAACCTTCAAAATGCCAGAGACTCTCCAAATTAGAAACTGTGTCAGAAAAAATATTCACTGCTAGTATGGAATCGGGAAGGCAGAAGACAGTGTGGATTATCTCTACACCAATGATGTCAATCCAGTGGAAATACTGCGACCCAGTCTTAGCTCCTTAAGAGAGGAGGCGAGCTCCCTGGGGGGATGGGAAGTGAAAATACAGAATGCATCGTGGTGACCAACTAGATTATACTTTGTAACTAAACGTGTAAATACATTTCTTCTTTATTCTAAACATGACCTACTTCATTTTCCTATTTTTATAATAATACTCGCATAAAAAATACTCATGGTAAAGCAATTTTGGAAATGGCTTTTCACTATCCTGGAAATCTGATCGTTCAAGAAGGGATTGTTAGGCTATGTTAGTTGAAAGAGAATTGGAACTACAAAGAAAATTGAAACTGCATACTCAGTGCCATGCTTGAGAGCACTTGGAGAAATTCTGTCTCCATTCCCTTGGGCTCAAAAATCAGAGGCAGCCCTGCATCTCTGATCAAATCCACAAGAGAGGTTTGGAGGAATTGAAACTTGTGGATATTTTTCTCTTTGCTTTTTTTAAACCTTTTACATGGGATTTTTCAGAAATTAAAATACAATACCATGCAATACCTTTCTGCCTTATCAGAAAGTTAAAACCAAAGTATAGGGTTTGTACGCAAGAAAAGATGTCATTTGGGGAGTGCAGCGAAGGGCTGGTAGCAGCCTGGCCCCAGGATAGACTCTTCGCACGTGGTTATTAAAGCTGCAGTTCTAACAATGCAGTGGCTGGTTAGGCCAACATTGTAATAAGAATATCACCTTTCTTTTGTCATAAGGGATCTATGTTGATGATAGGATTGTAGTGTGTTGTTAATATATAAAGCAGGGCTGGAGAGGTAGCTCAGTGGTAGATCACTTACCATGGGTGAAGCTCTAGGTTCAGTGCCCAACACCATAGAATGTTCTCTTCTCTCTCTCTCTCTCTCTCTCTCTCTCTCTCTTTCTTGTTTTGGAGTGAACACAACAGTAGCCGTTGGCTAATCTTACCTTCTTGATAGTGTATAATCCGTCTCACACAGCAGCCCAAGTAAGCCTGTTCAAAGAGATAGCTAAAGGTGCGTCCCAACATAGGTTGGAGTCCTCGCTGGCTTTGCAAGGCTCTTAGACCCCCCCCAGGAAAGCCAACAAAGGCCTCCTGGGTCTTGTATGCTGGCGGCTCTTGCCCTTTGTCCAGCCTTATGGCTTGTGTCTCCGGTTGCCTTTCAGTTCCAACACCTGCCAGGTTTGCTCTGTTGTAAGATACTTTCTGTAGCTGCCGGCTCTGCCTAGAATGTTCTTCCGCTCCCACTGTGAGCCTGTCCTTCCCTCGTAGGTCTCAGGTCAAATCCCTTCTTTCGCCTTCATCCATTAACCCCTCTCCCCTTATGCTGTATCTCCTCATAACTGCTCACATATGTGTGGTTCTTTTCCTATGGAAACGTAAGTGGCAAGGAGGCAGAATCCTTGTCTGTCCTGTTTTCCCCACTCCCAGCATTATTGAAAACTACCAGAGACTATTGAAAAAGCCAATGTACAAAGGTGTGGAAGGGTAGTCCCCAGAATGAATAGTGACTAGAGGAAGGAGGGGAATTTGAGGTGATTTGAACTGATCTTTCCCTTTAGTTCACTTGTACCCGCTCATCTCTCGGGCAGGATCATCTCTTCCTATGTGGGTCTTTCTAAATGACTCCAGCGCTTGGCTAGGCTGAGGAGCTGGTTCTGAGGATGCCGGACAGGGGCAGAGTGTGCAGTCTGCACGTGCAACGCTCTGGCCGGGCCCTGAGCTGACTCCTGTTGTAGGTCATAAAACTTGCATTCAAAGGGAGGTGCTTTCCCCAGGTTCTGGGGTGGTGTGTCCACCCACGTCCCTGTGCCGGATCAAAGCATGGGGTACACAGCGAGGCACAGATGCGCACAGCTTTATCTCCCAGGTTCCCGACCCCGGCCCCACTCGCCAGCTTTGCTCTGGCAATCACGGTATCACTTTGCTCCAGGGAAAAGCCATTATAAACAGCAGCACATGGGGCACAGGAGGGAGATTTGCTTCAGCACACTGCTTTCCCCCCAAAGATAATGTGCAGCTGTCAGTCCTACATTTAACAGCAAGACAGACGGTCTGCCTGGCTTCTAGAAAATAATGATAACAATAAAATATAAATTAAATAATAGTCCGCCTCCATGGTCTGTACCTTCCAGAGTTGTCCAACTGTAATGGTAACAGAATTCCGTGTGCTAACCGCTTCTGTCTTAGAAGTGATAGGCATGGTAATTTGCAGTCTTAAAACCTGAAATCGTTTTGGAGACTTGTCTCACACTGGTAGCCTAAGCTGGCCTTGGGGAGTGCGGGGATCACACGTTTGCTCCTATTCCCCGCCCAGAAGTGATTGGGTGGTGGTGATTTTTGTTGTTCCTGGTCATTTGTTACTCTGTATTTTAAAGCTGAGCTGGAGCAGTGTGTGACTTTGCCTAAGTGACTTTGAGAACCTGTTCAGGCTTGGGAGTAACTGAACAAAAGCAGAGTTCCAATAGCTAGGACCCTCCACAAGTAAGACTCCCCTTCATTTGTACTGTCCATGGTCCATGTTTCAGCTTCTGGATTGCATTCTGGAAATCTCTTCATGCAGGCAGTGAGAAAAGGGGAAAAGAAAATCAAGAGTAAAAAAATGAGCAACTAGTTTAAAAAGAGAAAGAAGGTGGCATTTCAGATGTGGCAGTCTTAATTTTCATGTGAATATGGCACTATATGTTTAGGACCAGAGCCCCACAGTGTGTGTGTGTATATATATGTATATGTATACACACCTTACCCCAAGCAAGGTAAAGACTATTGAATATATATATATATAAGTATATATATATATATACCCTGTATATAGGTATATATACACCCTATGTATATATAGGTATATATACCTATATATTCAATCCATAGGGTTTCTACTTCATACACACACACACCACACACACACACACACTTTTGTATATAAATAAATACAGGTTTTCTACTTCTATTATAAATGTCAGGCACCTGCAGAATCCTGACCTTCCCTTGGCGTTCTTCGAGGCCAGTCCTGCAGTATATGTGGGGTTGAAGCCATTTATGTTCAGGAACTCCTATGCCTTGGAAGAGCAGTACAGACGGCTGTAAGGCAATACCCTTTCCATGTGAAAACACAGACTATTTAAAGAAAAAGCCTTCATTCTGGAATGAGTGCTCAGTACCCTACTGTGGGAAAGCTACATGTCTCTGAGGTCTCCTGGGTGTTGCGGAGATCTGGTTTGGTTTGTTTGAGTGACTGACTTTTCTCCCTAGTTTCCCCCACCCTCCTGCATTTCTTGGCTTCCTAAAAGCATCCCAGGGTTTTTGTTGTTTTTTTTTTCCCATTTGATGAGCAAAGATACCCTGAAGAAAAGTTGACTTATCCCTACTAGTTGGAAGACACACCCCAGATGATGCAAAGCCATGGCATGTAAGTGTCGCTTGGCATGAGACACAGGAGGACTGAGATGGAGCCTGGTGACTGGGAGCACCAGAAGGATGCCGCCCGCCTGGCTAAAAGACCCAGCAGTAGGGCCAGCTATTGTAAAGCCCCTCCGCCAGATGAACAGGGACCCTTCTCTGGTCACAATAGCCATTCACACTGAGCCGTCTCATTAAATATTCAGCCTGTGTTTCCGGCAGCTCATTAAGGCCTCAGCAAGCAGTGACGCGGATGCTGGAAAGCTGAGGGCTGGCAGCATCTCAGGCAGAGGCTGCATGAGCTCTGCTAGCCTTGCTGTTCACTGCCTGTCCTGTGATGACCAGTGTGTGTTCCCTGCTTTGCTTGAAGTACAGGTAAAAAACAAAGCTCCGACGAAGGCAAGCAGAAAACACCTGCAGGTTTCTGCCCCAGCCTTAGATGTTGTCTGGAAAGAACCTCTGTTTGGGGCATGCTTATCCTATTGAAACCCCTTGACCCCTTTAAAAGCTGTCTGAGGATTTGGGGCCTTGGCTAAGCACAGACAATGTGGTGCCATTATGCAGTGGGGTTGTTTGATGGCTGTATTGGGGAGGATTCAAGGTGTGGTTTTGAACTTGGTACTTGGGGGGCTAGTGAGAATAGCAGACGGTTCCTCTGTAACCCGTCAGCTGGAGAGAAACAGGGTAGAGTCCTCACAGCGTGTGCAGGAGGTTGCTCTGTGCCAAATTCTCACTTATTTGAGTCGTTTGGGGCTCTGTGGTTGGGACTGGCTGTAATAGGCAATGACCTCAGACCTTGGGGTTCCTCCAGTGTGCCGAACGCTCTGCTTTTGCATTTACCCCTTTTCCTTGGGTCTGCCGTCCGTGCTGTGTGATGTTTCAAGCTGGGGAAACTGTGAAAGAAGGATTTTGAGATGATAAACTCAGACAAAGTGTACTTCTGTGCTCACTGTCGCCCTCTTTTCCTTTTCCATGCAGAAAATGTTTCCAGACTGCTCACTTCTATGTGGAAGACAGCAACTCACCTCGGGTGGTCCCCAACGAAAGTATTCCTATTATTCCCATCCCGGGTAAGTGGGCACTGCAGCATCCCCAGTGGGTTGCTGTCTCTTTTGTTCTCTGTTTTCTGTGATGCACATGACAAAATATCATGAAGCTTGCCCGGTCCAAGGTTTATTTCACTAAGGCTAATGTAATAAAATTTGGCCCTTTTTCATATCTACAAAATAATAAAATCCTCATTGCAGAAGAAAATACCTATGGGTTAGCATAGGACAGTGTCACCGTAAGGAGGAAAAGTGGCAGCTCCAGAGTGGAAAATACACCGATTTTTAAGTCATAATGTATGAACATATTTTCAAAGGTGAGTTTTCCTCCAAGATTCCATATACTGTTCGTGTTTTTGGAACCTTGGACACTTGGGAGTGCTGTTTGTGTTACTAGAGTGGTCTGTTCCAACACTAGCCTAGAACGGTTCCAGTGTAATAAGGATTGCTAGGACACACTGGAGACAGTGCAAGGAAATGCTGCAGGTCTTGGAAGCTTGGAGCGGGGCTGGCTGTCACAGTAGGGTGTGGGGTTTCAAGATCTCACCCACCGTTTGTCTGCGCATCCTTTTCCCTTTTGTCAGATGTGAACTTGGTACTGCTGAGTTGTCGTGTGTGCGTGTGTGCGTGTGAATGCATGTATTTGGATATCTTATGCATCTTCTGACATTGCTTTCTAATACAGAGAAAGGACTTTGAATAGTGCTATTGCTCCATACCTGCAATATACCAGTCAGTCCGCTTCCTTATCACAAAGTTCTTTCCAGCTAAGCTATTTTACTTACTTGAGGTCACTTTATCTTCAAAGGGAGCTATATAAGGGTGAATGGGTGTATTTTCGGGGGCTATTAGACTACCTACCACATAGTGGGCAATTTATACTGTTAGATGGATACATGAATGTTAGCAAAACATTTAAAAGTTTACAAAAGCCATTGCATGGAGCTCAAGGTACAGCCATTCTCTGGCTAACCAAAAGCAACTGTGTGAGAGAGTCTCATGAGGTATGGTTGTGGCCGGGGACGTAATTGTCCCTTTCTGTGCCTGCGTATGTCGTCATTAGGTGCTGCTGGAATTGGCTTTATCTGGGCAGCCTTTCTCACTAGAGAGACAAGAGGAATAACAGAATGGCCTTGCTTGTTCCTGCTGGGTAGACAGCTGAAGGGTTAAATGCAGGTGGGGATGAGTCCTGTGATACCCTGGGTTCTTCCCACTAACTTTTATCCTTGATGGGGGTGGGGTGCTGCACCTGGTATGAAGAGCGGCAGAGAGAGGAACTAACAAGGCTCCATCACGATGGATGGTCCATCCCCTCGCTTTGCATGGGAGCAGTATGTATACTCTTTTTCAGTATGCATATTCACTAACAGGCTCCATCACGATGGATGGATGGGTGGGTAGTTCGTCCCCTGGCTTTGGCAGGAGCAGTGTGTATCCTCACTTTCCTCCCGTACCCGTATCGCCCAGAATATGTGGTGACTGCTGAGAAATTCCTGGGAGCCACTTTCTCCTTGCAAGTGACTCATCCGACAAGCACAGTTTTTAGGTTGAATAGACGTCATTTGTAAAGGGTCAGTCATGAGGCAGAGGAAAGGGCTCATGGCTTCTAGGCCAGCCTGTGTCACACAGGGGGTCGAGCCCTCCCTAAGCTCCACAGCACGACTAAGGGTGGGCATGGTGCTCATAGGTAGAATGCTTACCTACATTCCTCAAGTCTTGTGGTTGGATCTTATCACCACTTAATGTCAATAATAATAAAAAAACAAAATGACAAAATAACCAAACATCTGGAAAGTCGCTTTGTGTGTATGTGTGTATTTTTGTATGTGTATACGTACATACCTGTATGCATCTGAGATGCCAGGGATCTGCCATACAAGAATTCTACCAATGAGCTGCACACCTGGTCAGGTACAATTCTTCTGAGTCAACAAATGTGAGTAAGATTCTCATTAGTGATTTGTGAAGAATTATCAAAGTTTATGTCTTAGTTAAGGCTTTTATTGCCATGATACCATGACCATGACAACTCTTATAAAGGAAAATATTTAGTTGGGGTGGCTCACTTACAGTTTCAGAGGTTCAGCCCATTATCATCATGAAGGGGAGCATGTGCCATGCAGATAGACATGGTGCTGGAACTGAAAGGGCCACATCTTGAGGCAAAAGGAAGCCGACTGTCACACTGAGGGAAGCTTAAGCAAGAGACGTGAAAGCCCGCCCCTCCAGTGACATACTTCCTCCAAGGCCAAAGCTCCTAATAGTTCCACTCTTCTTGGAGGTCGTTTTCTTTCAAACTACCACAGTACATTGCCTCACGATTGTATTTACTATAGTAGATCATTCTTTTAGACTTGTGTTGTAGATAAGCATTTTAAAATTAGAAGTTAGTTCATGAAATTAACCCACTTCAAACCCTGGAAGAGAGTTACAGATATGCAGCATGTCAAAAACAAATGTCCTTAAAAACGCTTTCTCTGGAGAGCCTAGCTTTCTAATAAGCATATTACAAAACAAACTGTGGGAGCTGCCAATAGCCTAAGAATCTAGAAACGGTTCTGCTTTTCCAGCGGTTAAAATATAGCTTAATAATTTGAAGGTCACTGGCTTCAGCTGGGTGCCAGCATAGAAGAGGTTTTATATGTGCTGTTTAAACCTTTGGGATTAAATCAACCCTTTTGGCATATTTTATTTATACAAAGATTATCTCCAAAGGAGATTCATTGGCATTTTGACTATAATGAAACCCTTTCTTCGCTGACTTCATTGTGCCATAAATGAAAAGATTTCTTTTTATGTCAGGATATAAAATGCTCTAATCTCCAAATGTTCCTTACAGCCTAAGAGTTTGATTTAGACGAAAACCTATCGATTGTGCTCTTAACTCGGGGACTAAAATCTTGACTGTGCTCTTTTCTTTTGTGTTTGTTTCATCTTCCTAAGTTGATGCAGAGGTCATACTAAGCCTGGAACCTGAGACTGAACTCTGGGAGGCTGGAAGGGCAGTCAGAGGGGGAACTGGGCTCTTGCGATTGAGGTCTGTCCACTAGAAATGTGTTTATCGGCTCCTGGTAGTGCCTTGGTGGAGAGGATGGGAAAAGTATTTGAGCAGCGAGGATGTAAATGGAGCCCGGTGCTAGAATTTTACATGTTCTCACTGCTACGGGTGCCATTGACTGGAATTTGGGATATGGTTAGAAATCTACTGAGGGTTAAATAAACCTTGTACAGGGACTCCTCCTCCTTCTCCTCTTCCTCTTCTTCTTCCTCTCCTCCTCCTCCTCCCCCTCCCTTTTCTTTTTCTTCTTCCCTCCTTCTTCATTCTTCTTTCTTCTTTACTGAATAGATAACCTAAGGATTTCTGAAATCCTAATGTATCTGTGTATATGCCTATCCACTTCCCAAGCCAGCAAAAGGGATCTTTTCTTAAATAGAGCTTTAGCCAGTAAACCCAGCAGCTGGCATTTGTTAAGAAGGTACATACTTAGTACCTTTCATTACCTAACATCACCAAGGTGACCAGTGACCCAGTGTGAGCTTGTCAGGAAGCAAAACTTCCCATTAAAGCAAAGCATGTCACTTTGGTAATTTGCATGGGAAGGATCTGGTCAGATGTCAGGTCTGGAAGGCACTACACTCAGGGTGAGCCTGGCTCTGGAGACATCCTAACCCTGGCAATAGCTGAAGGACAGTAGGCAAGTGCCTTGTGTCTCTAGATCATTTCATCTGTCCCTTGGATCAGATAGTACAGAGAGAGGAAGTCGGGCCTAATGACACCTCATAGTTACTAAAGTCACCAAATGCCAAGCCTCTGGCAGGTCCTTACTTGTTATTTCTCAGAGCACTTAGTGCGGTGGCTCTCAACCTTCTCAATGTGGCAAACCTTTGATACAATTCCTCAGCTGTAGAAGTCTTTTGTTGCTACTTTGTAACTGTAATTTTGGTGCTGTTTTGAATTGCAATGTAAATTACACAACCGCTGTAAAAGGGTCAATTGACCCTCAAAGCGGTTGAGATCCACAGGTTGAAAACCACTGACTTAGTGACTAAGGCATTGTTATTGCTGCCATTTCCTAGATCAGGGAAGGGAATCCATGAGAAGCAGGCTTTGCTCTGACTTCTCTGCTCACCTCACAGAGTGGAAGTACCTAACCTGTAGAAGGAGTTAATTAGACGGGACCAGTAAAATGAGCTTCATTCTCCTGATGGCTGAGTAAGAGGCTGAAGTTGGGGCTAGCCTTTGCTATAACCAAAGATGACAGCAAGGAGGTTAACTTTTCTCTTTTCCTTAAGCTAAGGAGAGAGCAGATCTAGCGTGAGTGAATCGGTTTGAGAAGCCTAAGGTATTGGAGATTTGCCTCTTTGGGTTCTGAAGATGCAGGACCTTACCCCATGGATTTGTGAAGCGGATTTCCTTTATGTTCAAATGCGTTGTTCCTTTATTCCCAAGACTGGCGTGTGAGAACATCATTATCTGAGCTTTGGTGACTTCTCTGGACAAAAGTTGCTGTCCACACTCCATTCTAATCAGGGACTAGAATAAGGGGTTTATTGTGAATGAGCCCAGATGAAAACTATTTATAAAAAACCTTTTCCTGGTTTAATTCTCATCCCAAAAGCTAAGAATGATCATATTTGATAACAAAATTCACGCTTTAAGATACTGATTCTCAGTTGATTATATAAAACATTTTATAACCAAGGGGGTTAGTGAGAAGGAGTGGTGGCCTCATTTTCACCTAGCAAATCTCAGATAGCAGAAAATTCTACAAATAAAAAGACTAGCACAAAATGATTGCTGTTTCCCAGCTTCCCCAAGGTACTCTGTGCAGTGTCATGCTTCCCCTATTAACTATCCTAATTTTCAGAAACAGAGGCAGTCCAGGCTTTGACTTCACCAGGCCAAAGCTCAGCGCTGTACTCCCTTTAGAGAAGTGGCCTCAAGTATCCATAGGTCTGTCACAAAAACGTTTCTGTTCCATTCATCTGGTTCCTCTAAAAATAAAAAAATGCATTCAGAGTATTGTCGTGGGTTTTGGCAACCAGTACAGGCCAAATGGTTGCTCTCTTTGAAATGGTTTCCCCATATATCCTAGTACTTTCCTTCTAAGCCTGGAGTTTGCCCACCTTTTTTCTTCAGGTTTCTCCCATAATCTCACAGCATCAGTCGTCTTCCGTCCGCATCCAGGTTTTGACGGCAGTGTTCAATCTGTAGATTACACACTGATGTTTCCTTCCCTTTCTTACGTTGACTTGAGTTCTGACACAGACGCCAGCCATGAAACAGGGACCATCTCGCTAACTGCTGGCTGATCCTGGGTGCTCAGCCAGTAAATGATACAGTGATACCCACAGTGAAACATAAAGTTTGGGTTTTCCGTGAGCTGGAGCACCCTGTTATGCGTCAGCAGCCAGCTTGTCTAGGCCATGCCGGTCTGAGATGCCTAGTGTTGGTTGCCGACTTCACATACCTCGGAAAGGGGGACCCTTAATCGAGGAATTACCTTCATCCGCTTGGCCTGTGGGCACATCTGTGTCATATTTTCTTGATTGCTAATTGATGTGGGAGGCCCAGCCCATTACAGATGGTACCATCCATTAGTCATGTGGACCTGTACAATATAAGAAACGTAGATGGCCGAGAACCTGGAGCGACCCAGTAAGCAGCACCTCTTCATGGTGTCTGTTCCAGGTGTCTTCCTCAGTGCCTGCCTTAGCTTCCAACCTCCCTTCCCCAAGGTGCTCCTGGTCAGAGCGTCTCATCAGAGCCCCGGGAAATCAAACCAGAACACCATCCTTTAGGTCGTCTTGAAGAAATCATTTGCTTGTAAGAGGAGGCTGTGTGTAGTACCTATACCAGGGCACATAGAAGGTGTATGCAAAGCCATTAATTGGTCCTGCTGTCATCTGCAAGCGCACACGTTCAGGTAGAAATAGTATCCCGTAGAGAGCTGTTTTCCTATACTGAGCTGGATCTTTCCAGGTAAAAACCGAGTTGCTTGGGTCTGGGGTGCTGCTCAGAATGGTTGAGGAAACTTGATAGAAATACCATTCGAGAGGGAGTTGGTCGGGGCTTCTAGTTAATTGCTGTGCTATATTTATGGTAAGAAAGAAAAGATATATATGAGCCCTCTGCTGTTTGTCTTGAGTGAAGGACAAGTGATGTGTTATCTGTGTGGTTGGCAGAGGTCAGTGCAGCGTGCCTCTGTGCACATCTGCCTGTCCCCTACTTTCTTTATGGTTTTGGTGGTGCCTGGGACACCAGGGTGTGGAATAGGGATGCCTCAGTTTCCTTGGATAAAAATGCAAAAGGGAGAAATAGTGCATCATATTTTTCCATGGCAACCCTACTGAGCTCAGCTTAGGTGTCACTGCATCCCACCCTGGGGTCAACAGGCAGATGTGACATTAGGATGGGCACTACAGTTGATCACATTATAGGAAAAAGGTGGTTTACTGTGAAGTTTGAAGTATTTCTTTTAAGGATTTGCCATGTGCTGTGACCTTCAAAATGCCATATTTTTTTAAACCTCAGCATCTTGATGTCTTAAAAATCCTTGATGTTACATGTAAAGTACCAAAATATAGTAACCATAATTTTTTTTCTCATTTTGAACTGACTTCCATGTCCTTTCCTGGCACCATAACCTTCTGGGAACTGGAAATTCCGAACAGTGGTTGTGGAATAAAACCTTTCTATCACCCAGTTATTGTCTATGCTGCTCTGCCCTTGAGAACTGTTTATATTGTTTAAGTGCAAAGATGTGCTTATCCTTGGGTACTTACATTTTTGTGCATATTAATCTTTTTTTTTTCCAGCTTAGCCTCAGGGGCCTTCATTGCCACATAGCAGTTATTATAGAATTCACCAACTTCCAAACATTTTAAATGATCAGATAAATTTGGAAACTTTTCTTGAATAGCATTCTGCTAAATATTCTGGGCAAACATTTTGGCTCTTCTTAGTTTGTTAATGCTGGTTACATCATGGAAGCTATAGATTTCTTGGGCGTACAAAATGATTGCATATTCATGAACATCTTCAATCCTGAAATATTTGTAAATAACTTGGCAATTTTCTTCATAAAGTTTCCTTTTAAAGTGATCAGGACTTTAATCGTTCCCACAGAGTTTGTGTTTGCGAAGAACAAGCTATTCCATTGAAACAATGTTTCGGTGCTGAGCAACATAGGTTACGGACATACGAGTCACCTTTCTTTAACAGAGTTTAAGAGTGGCAACTTCCCACTGAAGAACGATTCAAATGTCAATAGATGCAAAAAGCCACCCTGGAGCTTTGCTCTCTCCAAAGAACGTAGAGAAGGAATGACACAGGCAATGTTAACTGTCACCAGATGAAGAGAAATCAGATTGTCAGGCCTGGATCTATGAAATTCCTGCCAAAGTAGGACCTCATTTACACATAGAGATCTTCATACCCTTTACTAAGAAAAGCATCTGCGGCAGTTTGGATGTTTGTGCCTTTGCCAAAGATCTTTCACTCTGAATAAAGTAAATGTCATGTCTGTTGTTTATCTCAAATTCAGCCGAACATTTTTTTTTTAAAGGGAAATATTTGTGGGGGAGGGCCGAGGGAGGAGGAGTTGGCAGAATGAGGAAGTGGGCGTGGCCATTTCACAGACACAGTCAAGGATCAGCCTGGATCTCTGTAAATAAACCTAAAACAGGCATTAGGCTCCTGAGCTGGAAATGTCCCTTCCGAGTGGCAATGCTATAATAAACTGGCGTGTGTAGCATCTTCCTGAATCTACACCTAGGCTGTCAACACCAAAAAAAAAAAAGTCAGTTAATTCCATCAAATTGATTCTTTGGCACCGTATAGGCACAGCTGTCTTGAACTAAGATTCTGAACACTTAACCATAGAAGGCTTTGCACAGCTGGCATGGGGTGTCTGTCCGAGTGAAGAAGACCATGCACATTCAAGCCCTAGCCACTGAATAATAATTAAAGTTTAAAAACCTAGGAAGTGCCAAATTTCTTGGCAAATGGGTACGCTTGGTAAAAGCAGACTTTTAGCGTAGAGTATTATATATTTCCTTTACTGTGTAAATTCTCTTCAAAATCAAAGCAGAGGGGTGTGTGTGTGTGTGTTTGAAATACCTTATTTAGCCTGGCTTAAGAGCAACTCACAATCCTACCGAGATCTTGATAAAATGAACTCCCAGACCTTTCTTCAGAAATTTATTTCAGTTGACAGAATTTTATCATTTTTGTCAAATGTTTGTCCTATGTAGGTTTTGCTTTTTCATTGCCGTTGGTTTTATGAACATATTCGGTGTGACCTGAGTCTGATTTTCTTCCTGCAGATGACATGGAAGCCATTCCTGTCAAACAGTTTGTTAAACACATCGGCGAGCTCTATTCTGATAGCCAGCATGGGTTCTCTGAAGATTTTGAGGTATGTTTCGAGACTGGAAACTAATTTTGAGAAAGTTTATTTTTATCTCATAAGGATTTTTGACAGCGGGGACTGCATTTATTCTAAACCTATCAGAACAATAACTCTGCCAGCCGGAGATGTCTTTCTCTCCTCACTGATGGTTTTCATCAACATTTTCTGAATCAGATGTAGAATGAGGGAGTTCGTTTCACCTGTCTGGCCCCCTGCACATCTATGGAAGACAGGACATGGAGGTTAAGAAGAGGACAATTACTGGGGATAGGTTTTTCTGGTTCTTCGTCTTAATCCTAAGATGAAGTCACACTACCTAGTCACACAGTGACACTGCCGAGCTCCCTGATTCTATGTCATTTCTAGGCTGCGCACGGTATGGTGGAGACAGGAGGTTTGGCACCAGAGAAAGCGCTGGCTCTGCCAGAAGTGAGCTTCATAAGGCCAATCACTCCGTCTCTGCTCCCCAGTTTCCTCATCCTTAAAAGGATGGTGCTAATGTCACCCGCATTCTAAAGTTGTTAGGCTAAAAAAAATAAATAAATAAGCATCCATGGAGTGCTGGGTTAATTATTAATTGATTGTTGTTGTTTCCATGTGTATTAATCATTGGAGAGAAGACGTGAGTTAGCACAGCCTCGTGACTTTAAGAGCTGGTGTGTAGGAAACAAGGTAGAGAACTGGCACGTCCCCTTCTGCCAGCTCTGGGTTCCGTGCCAGTTCAGCAGTGACAGGGTGTCAATGAGGAGCCATTAAACAGACTGCCCTTTTCTTTACTGAGGCGCATCCCTGGCAGCAGGGGCTGTGTGGAGCAGGGCATGCTTTCATGGCAGCTCAGCTGTCTTCAAGCCGTAGGGGTGAGTGGGTTTCTTCCTCTTTCCCTTTCTACTGTATAATGGGAATGATGGCGAAGAGCCTTTCTGGCCTGCCTCCTCACACAGTTGGTTATGGGGCTCAAATACAAATGGGAAGGAAGCACTCAGAGACCATCATGGACACATGCAGCCCTGAGGAGCAATTATTTCATAGGAACAATGAGAAAAAAATGGGACCAGAACCCCGTCTCTATGCAAATTTGGAATTCCCAAAGGTCACCAGAAAGGCAATTATATTGACATCTCAAGTTAAATCTTTCTCTGAGGTTGCGGTTATTGTGAGTTTTACGTTGTTTTTGTTTTGTTTTTTTGTTTTGACTTGGTTTGTGTTTAGGTTTTTATTGAGGAAAAAATGGTGGGAAAGGTGGTAGAGAGAAGACTAAACAAAAGCTCATCAAAGATTTAATGCTGCTATTGTATGCTGGTCCAGAAAGGTGCCTAGTCCACGACAAAGAACATGGCTTAAGTCAAACATTGTGTATTCATGAGGACAGCACATGTGTGTGGCGTTAAAGTGATTTAGCTCAATTGACTGTTGCCTGAATGACTGAGCAAGAATATTGAGGCATTTAACCATGTTGATGGTATTCAGGACAAACATTTATCCTCTGGAGGACAGAATTTGATCAGGATGATCAAATGCAACTCTGGTTTCTCAATTATTTATGATTTGAGACCCCAGCGCTATTCATCACAGCTGGTTTTGACACCATTTAATTATTCAAAATAATCAGCTACACCTCTGTATACTTGATCTGACTTAGAGATGGGCTTTGCTGTATCCAAATCACGCCTGTGAACAAATCCTGGCATTTATTTGTATCCTGTGTCTATCCTAAAAATATTGATACTGTGAGCTAACAGTTTAATCACCTCTACTGAACTTGACGGCTTCAGTACCGGGGCTGGTAGTTCATGGGAGGGGATGGGGAACCTATGAAGAAGCAGCCACTGTGGCTCCTCCTAGGGAGAATTGAAAGCTGGAGTCGCTTCTCAAATCAAAATTCTGAAAAAAAAATAGTAAAGCAGCAACATAAAGGGGAGAATGAGACAGAATAGGAGCTCACCAGTATACCTCTACCTTTAAAACTCAGCAAAACTTTGAAGTGGTTTTAAACAAAAGCATCATTCCTTTTTGGTGATGTTGCTTAAAAAAAAAAAAAAGGAAACATAGCAACAAGCCGTGTGAGAAAGTAAGCAGAGGTAGTAGCTGACTGTGTCAGGGCAGGAAATGAGATTTTATGTAGTACGAAGAACAATAAAATAATTTTTTAAAAAAAGTCTATTGTGGTCAGAGAGTAGAAAGCTCCTGCATGGATCTCCATCACTTGTGTGGAGTACCCAGGGCCCACAGTTAGCACAGCGCATCACTTCACTCCCTTACTTTATGTCGGCTCTCACTGGCCTCACTTTAAAGTTGGGGAAACATCATCCCTAAGAAAACCAAGATATTAGGTGGCCAGGTTTTGAAACGGTGGCAGCACAGGTTGAGACCAGCACTGCCAAACTCCAAGCCCTGTGGTTAACCCCAGTGCCTTCCAGACTCATATAAGTAGTGTCTTATAATGAGCTGGAGTCAAGAAAAATAAACAAGCTTGCCCTTGACTCATATGCACCTATGCCTTGGCAAAATATATATATATATAAGAGGGTATTAGGGGGCCCCTCTCCTACATGTATTAGGTGAGGAATACATAGTCTTTTTACTCTGCAGTGACTTTAGACCCAGTGTAGCTTATAGAAATCTGACTCAACATCTGAACAGAAGCCTCGAGTTAATCAGATCACTGGTCTTCTCGAGAGTACCGTTCAAGCTCATAGTCAGGCAAGGTAAAATAACTGAGTATCAACTATGCCCTCTCCATACAGAGATTAATTCGAATCCCTCACCAGAGCTCAGTCTGGTGGTGCTGGGAGGAGACCAGAGTAGAAATGAAAAAGAAGGTAAAACAGAAGTGGAGCTCCTCCGCGGTGTACATTTTGACTGGGTGCCCCAGTGACGATGATTCTCCTTACGCCGTTTAATTTTTCAGCTGTGGGCTTTTAAAAAAAAAAGACTGAGCAACTGTCATATTTTAATAATGTTGTTGCTTAAGCGGGGGAATGGGAGGAGCCTAAGTAACTGAGTGTGTCTAGAGGTGATGCTGGAAAACAGTGTTGTCGGATAAATTGTGAATGGCCTGTAAACCCGATGGCATTATGCCTCTCCAAGGTTCTGCAGCCAGGGGCAGTCTTATTGGTTCTTGTTTGAGGCTAGCGTTTCCTGGTTCCATTCTCCTGGCTGCCTGAAGTGGCCATGACAAGTTCCCTGGGCTTCCTGGACAGTGGCCAGAGTGGCTTGATTATTAAATATTAGAAATCACTTTCCCTGCCCCTATAATCTTAACACAGAAGGCTTCCTAAAGTACAGTCCTGGCACGTTAATGAGAAGGCTACAGTGGTCCGCGGACTAGTTCTTGGGGGTTGGAGGAGTCGGGAGTTTAAAGGGTGGGCACAGAGATGAAGCCAGAGGTCCATGGCCCTTGACACAGTCCTCTGGGAGATGACCTCTCCTCCAATTAACTACTGGGCTAAATGGGCACTGGTTGTTGTTCATCTTAAATCAGGAGCATAAGGCTCTGTCCACCTGAGCCCATGCGCCGAGGGACTCGTGGCCCCATTGTTTTGTGTCATGAACTGAGACGTCAGTGGCTGCTGATAACCGGGAGACAGGAACGTCCCCAGAAGGAGATGTAACGCTACACACAATGACAACTGGAGGATGGCAGAAACTGTCCCTGAAGAGCTTCTGAGCATACGGCAGACCGTGCATTTGCTCTGAATGTTAAAGAAACGTGCTTTAAATCCCTATTACCAAGAAAAATTCCTGTTTAAGTAGGGGCGTTTATAAAGAAGATGGGATAATTTCATAAACTTCTGCCTGCAAAAGAATTTTCTGTGGGGCGGTGGAAAAGGGCAGCCCCTGGGAGCAAAGACCAGGGATTTGGATTGCTGGGGGGTGGGGGGGGGGAGATAAATGGCAGATGTGCCTAGGACAGGAAAACATACACCTTTCTAAAAGGCATGGGTTTAAGGCTAAGATCAGAACATGAAGTGGTAGAAGATAATACCCTCCCTGAAAGGTTGGAAAAGTAATTTGGAACCCACCGAAAGGTCCCTGCCTAATGGAATCATGCCCAGCTCACAGCATTGCAAAATGTCAGATGTGATGGCCAAGTACAAGGTGGTGGAAGTGGGAAGGCACAGAGGTCCTCATCTCTGTTGAGGACCAGCTCTCTGTTGGACACTGTACCAGCTCTGGACTAGTCATGACCGATGCATTTCTTGGTCTGTAGATTAGCCCCTTAACACACCAGGTCCAAAATACTTTCTCCCAGGGCTCTTTATGGGTAATCTGACAGATGTGTACACAGTGTTTGTTGGAGCGGTGTCTCAGAAAGGTAGGCTAGCAGGCCATCCCATGCCCTCCAGATGGCCTCCCCCCTCCACATCTCCAAAGCAGGAGATTCAGCCGATTGCATCCCCCAAGAATTCTGGTGATAGCAAATGCTAGGATTTTCATGTTTTGTTTTTAACAAATTATCTTTTCTTTTAAGCCTCTTCTCCTGGCCCTCCCCTGTGGGTTATGTTTCTGTCAGTGTCCAGAATATCTACTTTTAGAATTCTAGGTTAATTTAGGCAATAAAATACAGTAAGTTTCATCTTAAACCTCTCATTTAAGTGTGAAATAGGTAAGTGTCCCATGTGCACACCATCGACTAGGGTCACTTTAAAAGGTTTTAACGCCTACTAAAATCACGTTGACTTTGAGATGCCAGTCTGGTAGAGCAAAAGATCATTCCGGGATCAGATGGTATTATCGGCTCCTGAATGAGCCAACTCATACTGCAGGAATTTACAGGTGACATTATTATCCTTGAGACCAAATCTGAAGGCTGTAGCCAGCCCCCGTGAGTGCTAAGACGGTCAGATGTAGCGTTACTTACATCCTTCCCTTGTTTTATGTCATTCATTGGAAGCATGAATGGAGGCAGCACATCTGGCCAGGGGTTTTAAATAGCAAAAGGCCCTGATTGGCTGCCTTGAGAGACTGCTTTATAGAAGCAACCCTGGTTCATTGCATTATATTCTGAGTCTCAGCCTCAGTCCATGGCTAGGGTGGTCCGATTCATATAGTAGGAGAGAGAAAAAAATTAATAGACAAAATAAATCTCTGACTAAAGAACTAAGGCTAAAATTTCTTAATATAAGCTCTCCAATCACCTCAGTCTTAAAGGGGTACCTGCCAAAAAGGATGGCTTTTACCCAGGAGCAGTGGAGTATTGACTTGTGCCTGGGATTTGTGAATAGAGTGAATTGATGCTATTCAGGATACAAATCCATTTGTGAAGTGTTCTGCCTTAAACTGGCCTCATGCTTTTAAGGCAATTCCAAAAGGCAGGTCCCCATAACCCAAGAATAATCAGCATCACCATCTTCTTGCCATTCTCAAGATAGCAGACTCATTATTTTGTACTCAGACTTTTTCTTTTTCCATTTTGGAGAAAAGAGCCAGAGGCAGCCTTCGGGCCCTTTAAACCACTGTTTGCAAAACTGAGTCATAAAACTAGAACAAGAGAGAGCAGACTTTATCCCTCTTCAGAGGGGTAGGAAACAGGTGAGAATCGCCATTGCACACTTTCCCCGGAAGACGTGGACCAGATTGACACGTTCGGGGTCTTTTCTTCGGGGACAGCTGGGAAGACCTTCAGTTACAAAAAGTTGAATGTGAGCTTCCAGGCATTGGAAACTCAATAATCTGAACAGATCATGACCCTTCATTTTTATACCTTAGGTTATTTGACTGCAAAGTTTCTCTTTGTAGAAAGGGAACTCCTCACTAGGAAGCACTCTGAGGTTCTCTGAGACAGTCAGTCCCCTGTGTTCACCACATCACTGCCCTAGATGTAGCTGCTATGGACACATACATAGCTCTTCTGCAGCTGCCTTGGGAAACACAAGAATCTGCCGTGGGTACAACATTCCCTGGCAGTTTTGTGACTTTGCGCCTGCTCTTAGTAGCAGCTACGCACTGATAATGGCTTCCTTAACTAGTTGGCTCCAGTATTTCTTTGTGTGTGAAGCATCCAGGGTAGAAGAATCCGACTTTTTCAGCAGCCTCATATTGAGCTAAGAGATGAGGCTTCTATCCAGGGCTGAGGCGGTAGTGCGGAGCTGCCTCTGCTGCTGCTGTGTCTCTAGTGCAAGTTCAGTTGACCAAAACCAGAGCCAACACTTCATCAGGACAAATGATATCTGAGCCAGTCAAGATAATTAATCGGCTGAGCATGACTATCTTGTCAAATAGACATTTTAGCATGGAGGGTTCTAACTATGAAATGAGGCCATGCGGCCTCCAAGCACATTGCAAATCCTGGTGGTTTTGTCCTTCTTGGAAATTCCTGTGCTTCCTTTAAGACTCAAGTGAATTGCCATGTCCTATTTTAAGCCTCCCTCAGATCCTCTATTTTTGTTCCCATATTTTTTTTTCAGGCCTCTTCTCTGTTGATCACATTTGGCTAACAATCTTTTTTTTTCTCTTATAGACTGTGACTTATTTAAAAAGAGATATTCTTTTGTATCTCAGCACTCCAAAATTGATACTGTTTTGTACCATCCCAACACCAGGTCCAAACTGGAATAAAGCAGATGAGCGATGAGCTAGTTAGGAACGAGACCATACCTAATTCACACTGTTCCTATGTTTGTGGTCATTACAGCAATTCTCAGATCTAAGTTCTAGGAAGTGATGGCACTGTAGGGACTGAGCAGATAGCTATATCTGTGTATGTATAGAGGAGGGGAGGAGTCGCACCATGTAAGAAGAGGTCAGATAATAAGAAGTGCCATATTGGGCGGTGTCATCATAATCCAAGCACCATAAAGTGTACTTAGACAAACCTAGACAGCGTGGGCCTGTCACTCAACATGAGCTCGTGGTGCAATGGAGATACACGAGAAGCATCAGAATTGAGGCCATGTCCAGTGCAAAAGATCACACTGCTTTGCTGAATGAAGCGCAGGAACACTGTAAAATGACAACGTTAAACTTGGCCCTCTGCGTAATGTGTTGCCCTGGATCTGACTGGCTCACTCTCGGTCTGTTTCTTCCACCATGTTTCAGCAGAGCAGTGTGTGCTAAAGTGTCTATAGCTTCCCTATCACTAGGCCGTAAGAATTCAGCTACAGCGTGCAGCGTGCATGTAGCCTATGCTGACAGAACGCTGTGTGATACATGGCGTCGGCTCTGTTTATTTTCCAGTGTGTCTAAAACCTTGTCGTTCTTCTCCTTTAGGAAGTGCAGCGCTGTACAGCGGATATGAACATCACTGCGGAACATTCCAATCACCCCGACAACAAGCACAAAAACAGATATATCAACATTTTAGCATGTGAGTAATTGAAACCATCTTCAGCAGTGGGAGAACTCAGTCTTCACACCGCAGGAAAAGCCAAAGAGTCAGAATTGCAACACCCAGAGAGGCTGGTGTTTGAAAGCCAGTCTATCACGAGGTAGCTGCAGCATGGACATTTGCTGCCCCTGTGGGCCATCAGAGCTCTGAGAGAGCAAATAAGCTGACCGAAAGAAACTTTTCTGAACTTTTCTATTTTCACGTGAGCTGAGGTTATGTCAAATCTTGGGAGACAAAGCATGAATATTATGGGGCTATCCTGACATTGTTTTTAACCAGTGGGAGGCGTCTCTTTTTAATACAGATTTGGAGAACTGAATCTAATAAGCCCAACTTCAGAACAGGTTAAAGTTATAGCTACAGGGAAATAGGCTTTGAACATGGAGGGACCGATTTCATTACCTTCTGTAATAAGAACCACATTATACAGACTTTTAATTGGACTGCTTAAAGTTTGAACACTGCTATGGATAGTTTGTGAATAAAATGTTGAGATTATCTACATGCCGTTTGGACTGTCCATTCACAGATGTTGTTACAACCACAGTCTAATGTTCAAGTATTTCTAGCAACAAGACACCCTTTCCCCCTGAAATTCATTACTACTTTCTACCTCTCAGGATTTGGATTTTCTGGACAGTCCCTATGGATGGACTCACATGTGAAACCTGTGTGCCTGGGCTCTCGCACTTAGCATCCTTTCAGAGTTCATCCGTGTTGTATCAGTGAATCCATTGTTAATATTCCAATTACATGCATATGGGATATCTTGCTAGGTGTTTAGATTTGATCCAACTCGGGACTCTTAAGAACAATGCTTTTAGAGTCAGTCGTGGACAAGACTTTTCCTTAGATCTGTTTCCTTCCTTCTTGGGTGCACACGTAGAAGCAGAGTTGCTGGTTTATAGATGAACTTTAGGAGCGCTGACAGGCTTTTTCCAGAGTGGCTGTGCTGGGTTCCATTCTCACTGGCCGTGACATAGAGGTCCAGCGCCCTCACGTTTTGACAGAAGCACCCTATTTGTTTTTGTTTTTTGAGGGGAGTGGGTCTTACTGATGGTTTGAAGTGGGAACCTCTGATAGGCATTTTTCTCGCGGTTGCCTGAGCGGTCAGTAGGATCAGTACATTGCCTAACGCTCATTGGCCATCTGTATATCTTCTTTCGGAAAAAGTCTGTTCTCATCTTTTACTTTTTCCTAGCTGAATTTTATCACTTTACTGTTGAACTTTGTATATCGTGGGATTCCATATATTTCTGCATATTCTTTGTGTTATCTTTTCCCTTTTTGTTTTTGTTGTTGTTGTTTTCATTTTTCGAGGCAGGTTTTTTCCATATAGCCCTGGCTGTCCTGGAACTAGCTTTTGTAAACCAGGCTGGCCTCAAACTCACGGAGATTCGTATGTCTCTGCCTCCTGAGTGCACCACCACCACCCAGACTATCTTTCTTCCTGGTGCTCTCTAAAATCTTCAAAAGTCCATCTTCCAAAGTTTGTCAATATCCAATTTAACCTAGTGGTGGTGGTGGTTTTAGAATCATATTAGGAAAAAAATTAAAAAAAAAATTTAGGAAGGAAAACCATGCCAAGTTTACTGCTGTGTTCTCGTCTTGAAAATCTCATGGTTTCAGCACTCCTGCTTACGTCTTTGATCCATTTTGATTGTGTTTTTATGTGTTCTGAGCTAAGAGCTATTCTTCATTTTGTTGCATGTGGGTATCTACTTGTGCTGTGGTTTAAGATTTAGGGCTTTCTCCTCAGTGAATTGGCTCAGCTCTCTTATGGACAGTTATCTTACTGTAAGGTATTGAGTTGCTGCTGGCTGCTGGATTCTATTCCTGGTGCTGTCTGTGTTCATTCTCCTGCCAGCTCTGCACTGCCGTAATTATGGGCAGCTTTAGTGACAAAGTTTGAAATTGGAAACTAAGATTCCCCTGTTCAGACTGTCTCAGCCCCTTGCATTTCCATATGAATTTTAGCATCAACTAGACTCATACTCCTAACACGGGGCTGGGATTCTGATGGAGATTGTACTGAATGTGAGATGGATCTGAGAACCATTGCCATTTCAATGTTGTCTTGGGGCCTTCATGAAGGTGAATGGTTTTCCCCTTAGGCCTTCCTATTTCTTTCAACTGTGGTTTACAGTCTCATTGTGCAAGCTTTTGCATCCTCTGTGAAGTTTATTCCTGCTTTGTTGTTTTGGGGTTTTCTTTTTTGCTTTGGGGGATTTATTTATATGAGCATGGGTATATCTGCCTGTGTAGATGTCTACACCATGTGCATGCAGTGCTTACAGAGGCCAGAAGAGGGCATCAGATTCCCCTGGAACTGGAGTCACAGACAACCACCTTGTAGGTACTTGGGATGGCACTCCAGTCCTCTCTATAAGAGCAGGAAGTGCGCTCAACCACTGAGCCATCTCTTGGCCCACCACATTTTATTCTTTTTCATGCTTGTTGCAAATGAAAATGCTTGGTGTAAAGAAGTACAGTTGATATTTGTATATTGATTGTATTTCATGAAACCCTGTTAGACCCAGTCATTCTAAAAGATCATTTGGGGGAACCCCTTTGGGCTTATATATATATTGGATCATATTGTTTATGAATAGAGATAGTTTTATTTGTCCTAATTTCTAAAAGAACAAGTTGTTCTTGAGTAGGACTCTTGGTCTCATTTATGTGAATGAGTAAAGAGGTGGGAAAAGGTGCAAAAAAAATGCCTTTTCTTTCTCTTCTTGTCTGTGCATGAATCAGCTTTCACAGCATTTTGGCTGACCCATTCAAGGTGGCTCACAGCTGTGAACCTTTGTCTATAGACATGGCCTTTTTTAGGAGTCAGGCAAGGGCACACATAGTGTCATCCTCAACCCGCAGCAGTCAGAAAGTAGGTGACGAAATACGAGAGAAAACCAATGTAGCATTTGTATGATGCACACAGGAATTGTGTTGTTTGTCTAGACAGAGTCCGTTTGTGTAGAACTTGCTGTGTATATCAGGCTGTTCTCACACTCATAAAAATCCACCTGCTTCTGCCTCCTGAGTGCCACCATGCCCAACTTGAAAGTATTTTTCTGGAAGGCCATCATCTCTCCTTCCCAAGTTCAGAGAGTTGGGTTTTTATGTTCTAACCACTCATATTCTGTACTTACTGTTTATCACATTCATCTGTCCCTTTGCTCATGACTTTATGTAGCAAAGGACACCGAGGAACTGTCACAGAAACCAGTAGAGTCAGGTCCTGAATGTGCCGGATTCACGACAGAGGAAAAGCTCTGGTTCGTTCCCATCCTTTGGTTCTGGGAAGTTGGCTAGACTCCATCCTCACAGAGCAGTGGAATACACTACACACATTATAAACTTCATAGAAAGTCACTTTATAAAAACATTTAAACTTTTTTCATACAACATGTTTTGATCATATTTTTTTTCTCCTCCAACTTTTCCCAACATCCTTGTCCTCACAACTTCATGGGTTCTTGTGTTCTTGTGCTTTCTCTCTCTCTCTCTCTCTCTCTCTCTCTCTCTCTCTCTCTAAATTTATAGTACTAGGAAGAGGATGAAAGAACGGATAATCAAAAGCCCTTAGTTTTCTTTTGAAATAGAAAAATGAAATTTTGGAGTGTCATACAATTTCTAGCAGTTTGAGGAGAACCAGTAAAGACTGTTGTTTATGCTCCTTGGGCCCTCTCTGGGACAGCCGCGGCCGTGCAGTGTCGGGATGGCGTTGAAGCTGTACTCGGGAGCTGTTCCTCATAACACCTGGTTGCCATGTGTTAAGGATGCTGCCGGTTGTTGCTGTTCTAATTCTACATTTTGATTTTGTCTTTTCTTCTCTGTAGATGATCACAGCAGGGTGAAGTTAAGACCTTTACCAGGAAAAGACTCTAAGCACAGCGACTACATCAACGCAAATTATGTCGATGTAAGTCAGAAAAGCTCTTAAGCTTGTTTCGGGAAATGGAAGCCTGTGGCAGAGGTGGGTGGGTGTATTTCACCACTACACGGAAATGTCACTCCAAACATGGCCTGTTCCACTTAGAAGGTACTTGAATTATTAACTGGTCTTCTGTGATACCCCTTTCATCTCTCTTTGTGCTGTGTCATCTCTGAAGGGTTACAACAAAGCAAAAGCCTACATTGCCACCCAGGGGCCTCTGAAGTCTACATTTGAAGATTTCTGGAGGATGATCTGGGAACAAAACACAGGAATCATCATCATGATTACAAACCTTGTGGAAAAAGGAAGGGTAAGAGCCTCTTCCTTTACTCTCTTTTCCTTTTGTGAATGAAAGTGAATTAAACACCTGCTGTAGGGAAGGCAAATGCACAGGTGTAGAGAATAGGCGTGCTCTCTCTGCACATGGGATTGCTCATGTTCTCTGAAACAGCTAAAGCATCAGGAGTGCAAATTAATATGAAACAGGCGTGCCGTAGGGCTACACTGATAACATAGGCATGGTGAAGAACTACACAGGCGTGTTTTAGGGGTGCAGTGAGACAAATGAATGCATCCTGTAGTGTGGAAATTTTAGAGAAGCCCCTATTTGAGATGAGAAACAGTTTAGTAAGAGAAAGGATTCCAGAATAAGAGATATCAGAAACCAGGGATGTTGGGAAATGCTTGGTGTGAGAGAGACACTCGGGGAAACAGAGGCTAACGCAGATGACCGTCGTGAAGAGTATAGTTGAATGCACTGTATTCTTAGTTTGTGGAGATGGTGCTGATGGGTCTAAAATAAAGACTAAGTCTTAGGACCCTTGACTGTGGAGTCCCGGTTTTGATGGTGACCCAGTCTTGTAACAGATTCCCAGCCTGGCTTCTGTAAGCCCAGCCCAGATGGTACTTAAAACTATTCTGTATCACAGTGTACTCATATTTTGTACAAGGTTCCCTCTTAATCTCTCCCTCTCCCTCTCTCTGTCTCGTGTGTGTGTTGATCGTATTTATTGGCCCATTTCTCAGATATTGTTGGACAAACTTATCCTAAGTTATGAACTTCTTCAGAGGGCACACTAACCTTTAAGCATTTCAGCCCATACTTTTTTAGTTTGAAAAAAATTTGAATATTATTATGTGTCTTAATACCGTTGTTTGAAAACCCTCCTTTTTTCCTTTCTGCAGAGAAAGTGTGATCAGTATTGGCCGATGGAGAATAGTGAGGAGTATGGAAACATCATTGTCACCCTGAAGAGCACAAAAGTACACGCCTGCTATACTGTCCGGCGTTTTTCAGTCAGAAATGCAAAAGTGAAAAAGGTGTGTGCACGCTGGGTGAGCAGTCTGGAGACACCTGAACACTGAAGGCGAATTCAAGCTTTTAGGACATTTTCTACAACTTTTTCCTCTTTCTTTCTTTCTTTCTTTCTTTCTTTCTTCCTTCCTTCCTTCCTTCCTTCCTTCCTTCCTTCCTTCCTTCCTTCCACCCTTCCTTCCTTCCTTTCTTCCTTCCACCCTTCCTTCCTTCCTTCCTCCCTTCCTTCCTTCCTTCCTTCCTTCCTTCCTTTGAGGTCTCAGAAAGAAATACAGCTCAGACTGGCCTCAAAGTGGCTGTGTAACTGAGATCCTTGAGTGAGTCCTCCCATCTAGACCTCCTGAGTGCTGGATTCCAACCTTCTGCTACACTACTAGGTTTACCTAGTGCTAGGAGTGTGACCCAGGGCTCTACCCACTGAGCTCTGTGGCCCTGTACCTCTTTGCCCAATGTCTGTGTGTTGTGTGAAAGGTGTTGGGCAAAGTGCATGAGACCCATTAGGGGCTCTGGCTAACTCCTCTGTCTTCACAAACCTGGCTTCATAAGTGTTGTCGGAAGTCAAGAATACAGCACGTCACGTGGTACCTGTCCATTGGTTGTTGTTTCCTGACAACTTCACTGCAGTGTTTCCAAAAGTGTATGCCAAGGAACTCTAGTCCTGAAAGACGGGTATTTAAAACTCATCCTCCACTGTTGATGAAGAGTGGAAAGAGGCTGCTATGTAATATGTACCCGCTTTTAGGAAGGGACAATGAGCTCAAGTGACTGTTATGTTTGAGTTCATGCTTGGTCATGTGACTTACCCGTACCAACTATGAACTCGTAGTGTTCCAAGAATCACGATGTGGAAATACTGCTTTCAAGTTATCTCAGTATCTTTCCCCCACAAATCCCCTGTCACAACAAGAGTCACCACAGCAATATTTTGGAATCTAAATAGCAACTCAGTGAGAAAGTACAGTTGCAACGCAGTCTTGAGTCTGACAGTTGTCTGAAGCAGTGCCGTTTGATTTCCGTTGGCATCTCAGAGAATGTAGTCCTAAGAAAACCCACATTTAGGCAGCTCTCAAGCCCACCAATAGCCCAGGATTAGCAGCCCTTCCTCAGGGTGGTTATGATTAGCACTAGGCACTGTTCTAAATCAGCAGCAGTACATGGTCTTTATTGTTTAGCTTCTGGGTGATTCAAGCCAATTAATAATCACTCTAAAATTTAGAGAGCTCCTAGGCATCCGTTTAAACAAGCCCAGTCACCCTGCTTTGATAATAGCTTAAGTGAGAGAAAGCAGTAGGAACTCGGGGTGCTCTGTGTTTGACCAGTGCATAGCAGGTCATCTGCTTGGATTGGTGAGATTGGAAAAGTTGGCTCCTAAATGGAAACCCACTCAACAGAAGTCACCTGTGAGAGTGACAGAGAAGCGAGGCTTGGCCCAGGCGCTAGAGCTCCAGGTTCTGTTTGCACTTCTGGCTTCCCCTCTATTCTTGGAGAGTGGGTGGCGGTAAGGAACCCTGGCTCGGGGTATCCAGACTGAGTGGTAAGGAAAAATGGAAATGGCAGATGAAAGCAAAGCAGACAGTTGGGCAGCAAGTCAGGAAAAGCAGGCTTTGTGGGAGAGTTCAAGGTGCTCTGTATTGTCTAAGTCCAAAAGCCTGGTATTGTTAAATGTTCATTCTTGGAGCGATTTTATTCTTCTCTTCTGAGCGCTGTGGATGTGGCCATGCAACATGGAAGTCGGTCACAAACAGGAAGTAATTTGTCCCCAAGACAGTAAGCTTAAGAACTGAGATCCAAGGTCCTGTTTCCTGCCAGCTTTGAACTGCTCTCATCCAGATGCTAACCCTCAGGCTTCAAGGTGTCTTTTTACACTTTCCTCCAGGGCCAGAAGGGGAACCCCAAAAGTCGTCAGAACGAGAGGACAGTGATTCAGTACCACTACACACAGTGGCCTGACATGGGAGTCCCTGAGTACACCCTTCCTGTCCTGACCTTTGTGCGGAGATCATCAGCGGCACGGGTACCAGACATGGGCCCCGTGCTGGTGCACTGCAGGTAGGGCCAGCATGAAGAGATGAAGCTGGGAGTGTGGGCCCATGCTAGTGCGCTGAAGACAGGGCTAGCGTGCAGAGTGGGGATGTGGGCCCCATGCTGGTGCGCTGCAGCTAGGACCAGCATGGAGAGATGAAACTGGACATGTGGGCCCCATATTGGTGAAATGCAGGTAGGGCCAGCATGCAGAGCGGGGATGAGGGCCCCGTGCTGGTGCACTGCAGACAGGGCCAGCGTGCAGAGTAAGATGAAGTTGGGGGTTGGAGCCCTGTGAACCCCACCTGTGCTCAAACAAAGCATAGAGAGAATTCGTGTGGCCCATGTCCTCTATGAACACGGCGGTGGGGAAGCGTGGTGCAATTATGAAAAACTATAATTTCGTCACACGGACGCATCATCTGAAAAAGAAGTCAAAAAAAGAAGAACTATGTAGCTTTGAGGAAAAACTGACTGACTTAATATCTAGTTTTTATGAAATGTTCTTGGTAAGCTCCTACAACTGTAGGGAAACTGGGGGCTCTGCCTAAGAAAATTGGATTATAAATGAGAAGGTTCCAGAGCATGTATTTATGACCTGGATAAAAGGTTCTTTCAGTTTTCTAACTTATATGTGCTGCATAAACGACCTCTTACAAAAAAACGCTTGAAAAAGTTCATATTTTCTCTAAACAAAACTCTTTAAAAAATTGTCTTCTCTCTGAACAAGCAAGAATTTTCTCTAAGCAAAAACTCTTGAAACAATTGTGTTTCCTCCGAACAAACTAAACCAACTCCGGATGGTTGTTTAGATGTCTCCACTGTCTGTTTTGTGTGTTCACAAAGTGCAACCTTGGCTCCCTCTATTTGAATATTCAAGTTACTTATTCTGTGGCTAATATTGCATCGCTTCACAGCATTTGGTAAGCATTTCTGTGGGGCTATTCTTATAATATGCTTTAACAAAACAAGACATTTGCAGGAGCTGAGACACATCCCGTGGTAAAGCCTTATGAGAACGCTACTTTTTTACTAACCCATTTTGCAACTACCAATGAAAAACAGTCTGCCAAACTGCCTGGGTATTGTGCTAGATGAGGAACCTCCTGGAGGCATCCTGCCAAAATAAGCCTGCCATTCAGTACTACAGATTCCAGTTCTTCTTAGCTATCTTTTAAAATATGAATTAGGAAAATAACTACAGGAAGCTAAATTTTCTGGGCATAGCATTCTCCTTTACGAAGAGGAAAATACCCCATCATAGAATTGTCTACTACTGACATTAGCAGTAGGAGTGACACTCTGCACGAAGCAGAGGCAGGCAGAGAAGGTTGTACAGAAAAGGGATTTTAGTCAAAGGGTAAGTTTCTAGATTCAGTAAGAGCCGTAAAACGAAATGCAATGAATGGCTGCCTGCCCAGGCCTCAGCTGACTGCTTCGTGGGTGAGGATGGCTGCTGCCAGGTGCCTCCAGCTCCATCCCTTCCTTAGAACTGCACGGAAAGCTTGGGTGGCCCCTGTGCCTCATTTGTCCTCGTAGAGTGAAAAGGCCTTCTGTGCTCTTCATCGATGCTAGATGGTGCGAAGTGTTCAGGCGATATCTGTATGAATAGAATAGCCTAGGTCATTTCTAGTAAGCGATCAGGGAAGCAGGCTGTTTCTTCGCGTGGGCGCTTTTACGTTTTTTTATCTTTCGGTCAATGGTTGAAAGCGCCGGCTGAGTGCCTTCGTCTCTTCCAGCGCCGGCGTGGGCAGGACAGGCACCTACATTGTCATAGACAGCATGCTGCAGCAGATAAAGGACAAGAGTACAGTCAACGTCCTGGGATTCCTGAAGCACATCAGGACACAGCGTAACTACCTCGTCCAGACTGAGGTAAGGAGTGGCGGTCAGGACATCCCAGCACCAGTTAGAGCGAGCTGAAGAGAAAGATGCATTCCCTTAGAACTTGAAGGAATACACAAGCTTGTGCTTGAGATTTCTGGAGATGAAGCTCTCTCTGAATCACGGCTTTCCCTCGTCGTCTTACTGTCTGGACACCGGGGTCAGCTTCAGTTAGGTCAAGTCATGCTTCCGATCCCAGGGAGTTAAGCTTACTCTCTGACAAACACGTGGGAAAAGTTGGACCTTAAGCCCTTTAGTGAACATATGTTTGCCACTGTGTGCTAATTATCAGACCACCTGGTCTAGACAGGGTGGAGAAAGACAGAGCTAAACTCAACGCGGGTCTCTACTCCAAAGTAAATGACAGCTCATCAGCAAGCGAATATTGGGGTCACCATGTAGTGACGGACACCAGAGAAATGCACCGTAGGTTCCTGTTCAGGGAAGTGTGGAGCTCAAGTCAACCTGAGGAATGGTAGCTGTCCCCGAGCAGACCCCTCCGTGACCGCCACACCGTGTCCTTGCAGGAGCAGTACATTTTCATCCATGATGCCTTGTTGGAAGCCATTCTCGGAAAGGAGACGGAAGTGTCTTCAAATCAGCTGCACAGCTACGTGAACAGCATCCTCATACCGGGAGTAGGAGGGAGGACGCGGCTGGAGAAGCAGTTCAAGGTGGAGCTCTGCGCGGTGCCTTTAGCAAAGACAGGGAATTGCAAAATGCCCTGAATTTGGGTTATGTCTTTTTTATATCCATGTAGCTGCTGAAATAGATTACTGCTTTCGCTCCGTAGTGTAATGTAAAAGGAAGTTTGGACCATGTGTGTCTGCTGATGTTCAAACAGATGGGCCACAGCACTTTATCTTCTCCTGAGCCGTTGATGACTCTCTCTGAACGTAGACACCTTCCTCTAGCCCGTTGACCTAAGACTTCCAGTCAGTTTTCTGGCCCCCAAAACACTGTGTTCTCCCCCCCTCCAGAAATATTCAGTAATACTTTTATTGAGAATGGTTGTGTGATCCAGGAGTGGTAGCACATGCCTGTAATCCCAGCACTCAGGCTGAGGCAGGAGGATCACAAGTTCAAGATCAGCTGGTACTGTAGAGTGAGAACCTATCAGAAAGAACGAGTTGGAAGAGAGGGGAGTGACTATCTGGGTACATATTGTGATCAAAATAGGCTTCCTTGAAAAACCAGAAGGCCATCTGGAAACCTAAAGGAGTTGCTATGTAGTCGAGATAAGCTTCACTCATGGTAATGGAACAGAAGGTCCAGTGGTTGTTGAGACTCGTGGGTAGTTGAAGGAGAATAAGACTACTGAAGTCATTAACTGTCTCTTTCCAACACGGTCTTCCCATTGCTTCCCCTTCTCCTAGCCCCTCCCTGCCTTTCTAGTTTTTGCACAATGTTCTGCACGCAATCTCCTCACTCCATAGCAGAATGGAAGGGACGGCTGCAGTTCAGGTTTTCATGGGAAAACTTGCCTTAGTCTCTGAAACCCTCATTGGAATCTCCACTGGAGAAATGAGACAGCCAAACGAATTATACAAAGTGGTAGGAAATGAAAAACAAATCAATTTTTACTGAGTTCAATCACAACACCAATTTCAAATTTCCTATTCTCCTCTAAACAGCCTAACAACTGTGAAACCACTTGAGGTAATTAGATGACACAGTGTTACTTTAAATGTGAAAAGTGGGTATCACAAAATATGGCATACCAAATTACATTTAAAATTTTCCTTTGTTTTTCATTTCTGGTATATTTGAAGATTTCAGAGTTTAGGGAAAGTTTGAATGTGAAAACAGAAGGGGACAAATTCATCTCATTGTGTCTATCTCGACACAAATGAAAACCTATTTATAAGGGCCAGAAAATAGAATCAGAGAATAATAAGCATCCCTACATTAAGACTCTAAACTCCAAAATGCTTCAGAATCTAAACCTCTGTGATTGCCTCCATGATGTCATAAAGGAAAGTTCCATACCATGAAATCATTTTTTCATGCTCAAAAGATATGTAAAAATACCATCATGCCATGATTTCTGTGCCTAAGATATCTAATTCTATGTGCTAAAAGATACACAAGTAACCGACAGACTGCTCCCAAATATTAGCTCTTGATCTATGTTTCTTTGTGGACACTTTTAAAAGATCTCACAGAGAAAGTTTCAAAACTTGGAAAGAAGCCAGGCAGTTGGCTCTTTTAAGACACTAGCCATTTGCAGAAACTCAAAAAATGAAAAGACCATCTAGGGCCCAGTCCAGTGGCAGTAAAGCACCTGGAGAGATTGTCCTCATGTGTTTCATGCAGATAGAATGCCTGCTCTCCTTTCTGCTGATCACACCATGTAATGCAATGGTAACATTGTATTAATACAATGTAACACCATGTAATACATACACTTCACAGCTCTGATGTTTTCTTCAGTGGCATAGTCACTGGTGAAGCTTAAATAACCTTCCACTCATACTTGTGCAAGTAACACTAATTAAACACACTAGTAGGGGGGTTTGTTGTGACAAAGAAAAGATTCAACAGCACGAGGAGGATGGTAAGAGGGTTGTAGGGGGTGAAGATGACCAGAATATAGACATGTATAAAAATGTCAAAGAATTGAAAAACAAATTAAAACAGAACACAGAAAGCTGCTCAGCCCAGTTACATAAACAGAAAGGGAAGCACTTCTGTGGTGTAAGGTTAAAAGCCTGCCATCGACAGAAATGTGCAGAGAATCAGTCCAAGTCTTTATCTTCAATAGGTATGATTATATCTTAATTAAATTAAGTAATATTACTGTATAGATTTGACTCGTATATGCTATTGAAGAATTGGAGACAAAATTCCCAATAGCAGTGCCATCGACAATACATGGGGTATTTACAGTGTTCAGTAAATACCCCATGCACGGTACCTTCATTCCAGACCCCCAGGGTCTGCCAGCAGACACAAGTTAAGGACACACCCAAGCCAGCAAGAGAAGGCCCATGAGTGAAACATTAATGTTCTTTGGGGTACAAAAAATATTCTTATTGCCTAATAGTCTGGATGGTGATTGATACAGTCTTCCAAAGTTTCAAGCAGGCACTAGCCATTGTCCCTTGGACTAATGCCCAAAATGCTGCTCCTTCCCAGCTCATCACTCAGTGTAATGCAAAATACGTGGAATGCTTCAGTGCCCAGAAGGAGTGTAACAAGGAGAAGAACAGGAACTCTTCTGTCGTCCCAGGTGAGACATTAGCTTCGCGGTTCATTCAGTGAGCGGACATTTTCAAACTAGATTCATGTATTGTGCGAGACGTAGTGTAGTCAGTCTGATGAAAGGCAAGTAGAAGCAGTGACTTTAGACACCAGCAGGTCACTTGATCTATCTGACATGAAACCTAGTTTTAAGTTGCCTCGAAATGCCACCATATTTCAACTTGAGAAAGTGATAATAAAGCCAGTATTCCTGTGGCATTAAGACTCCGGGTCTTCAATTAATCTGGACTAATTGGATTTATTAGAATTGTATCATTAAATTAGCTATTGAGAGCTGGGCCCTATTGGTCTATGGTGACGCCTGTATGCATATAACTAGAACTTATCAGGGAATACTTTGTAAACCCCATAAACAACGGGCATTTCTTGATCATTGGATATTGAATATTGGTATCTCTATTGAAAGGGGTAACTGCTCTCTGCCCCCATGATGCAGAGAAGGACACTAAGATGTTGACCGAGAAGAGCAAAGTACAGTGTATTGGCGTAACTGTAGCAGCATAAAAAACCAGGGTCAGGTTATCAGAAACGCTTTTCCGTGTTTATGCCCTAATAGGCTTTGAAAGCCTTTCCCACAGTTCAGTTCTTATCCTATAGTGTCTGACCTGAGTCCCCAGGGAAATTTTCATTGTATCCCCTCCTTACCAGATAACACTTAAGCTTGTTTAAATACATCAGCCGTAGAAAGGAGCCAGGGAGTCATGCCATTCACCCGAGTAGATGCTAGGAAGAATTGCCGTTTTCTTTGAACAATCAGGCAAATGTGGTGTTATTGTTTCTTTCCATATGATAAGCCGAGCGCGCTCGAGTGGGACTTGCACCATTGCCCGGAATGAAAGGAACAGATTACATTAATGCGTCTTACATCATGGTGAGAGTCAACCGTTAACACCTTTCAGCTTAATTGGCTGTATTTACGATGAAGGAGTACATACCACCCCTGGGACTGATTGCATTTTTCGAAGTAATTTCTCAATGTGTAACATCAAAAGTACGGAAATTTCTGTGCTTGGAACTTTTAACAAAAGATGCCTAAAGGGTAGGAATAGAAAAAAAAATATCTAAAGCAAAAGGCTTCTTAAGGAATTAATTTTATTGTTAATTCGCCCAACTAGCCTTTAAATAAATGTTGAAATTGCTGTTAAGTAAAAACAGCAGGGGCAGCTTGGAAGTGAATTGCATGTGGAGAGAAAATTGTCCGCATAATAGTCGCAGAAGTACAACTTAAAATTAGCCACACGGACCGAATGCCTCTCTCCGCTTTTTTAGTGTAGCCAAAATAATGCTGCCTCGTTGCATGAGCGTATTTTACCACCCCAAAGTGCTAGCGATAACATCCGTAGTCACTGCTCCTCCCTCTCCCTCCCCGAAGGGCTACTACAGAAGCAATGAATTCATCATCACCCAGCACCCCCTGCCGCACACGACGAAAGATTTCTGGAGGATGATCTGGGACCACAACGCGCAGATCATTGTCATGCTGCCAGACAACCAGAGCCTGGTGAGTAGGGACACGTCTGCCACCCGTCAGCGAGCCCATGGAGCCACAAACAGGCGTTCCTGTCATACCTCGCCATGGGCTGCTGTGTCTGTAGGCTGAGAAGGGCATCTTCATAGGACTGCCCCTCACTCTTGATTCCCCCGGGCTGGTTATACTGCTCTTCAACCACGCTGTACTGGATAAAGGCTTTGAAAGCCTTCGTTTAGGAAACTCCTTCCTATGACTTCACGCTGACTTCTTAGCCGGTGCATGGTACTTTCAGAAAATGGGTAACTTACTTCATGTATGGTCTATGGGACTGTGTTTACCTTGCATGAATTAAGTTATTTAATAGCTGGAGAAACTGAAAGAATGGCCTTGTCCAAGAGCGTGCAGTAATAATTAGACTCGGATTTGTCCCTAAGTCATCTGCCTGTTCAAAGTCCATGCTTCTAATCAGTTTACTGTTGGTCCCTTTGTACCATATCAGAGCGCTGGGTCTCAGCTAAGTGCCGGTAGTGTTTCCATCCACAGCTGGGTCCACAGCGGAGACGAGGAGAGGCTGCTTACATCCATCCTACAGGGAGGATTTAAGCTACTAGTTTTATTCCCTTCCTTCGTCCTTCTCTGTTAAGATTCTGTATAGGAGATGGGAAAGCACATTTAAAAACAATTCCATGTTTCTGTTTATATCTCCTGCATACATATGTTTCAGAATTAGGTGCATCTTTAAAAAGGTATTCTGTGAACATGGAGCCGACAAGGTTAGACAAAAGTTTCTGGTTAAGGAAGAACAGCCTGTGCTTGAACCCCTAGCCTGGATGACAATGTTTGGCCGTGTGCCCAGCCAGTAGAAACATCTGTGCTGCCGCGCTTGGCTCTGGCTTCAGGACCCGCGGCTGCTGCTGTCGGACGGGATGGCAGCAAGGTTGAGAAGCTTAAGCTTAGTGCCAATGTTCTGATTAGCTGGCAGCAGCGGCCCATTCTGGTTGGCCAATGGAAATGGAAGGCGTTTAGGGTTGAAACGTTCGTTGCCTGGGTGAGTCGGTATTAACAGAGGCCACTCACCACCAAGATTACTCCCAGGGCTTATTTGTGTGGGAAAGCTAGGGAACAGTTAGGCCCAGCAAAGAGAACCGTGTTCACCAGATAGAACCCAATGACTGACGGGGACTATGGCATCTCAGGGTCTCTCTGCAGCCAGGCTACAAGACTACCTGAAGTTGGCATCATTTTGTTGTGTTTTTACTACCACTATAACTATACAACACTCCAAGTTTTAATTGATTTGTAAGTCACTAATCTAATTAAAAAACAGTATCAGTTCCTTTATATCTAGATAATCTTATACTTTTATACCTAGATGTTCATATCTTTATATCTAGGTCTAGATACTCATATCTTTATATCTAGATAGTATTATATATTTATATCTAGGTAATCTCTAGAACTTGTGATATAGAAACAGATGGATCAAGACTTCAAGGTTACCATCAGCTACAAAGTCTAGCCAGTACTCCATGAGGTGCTATCTGAAACAAGCTATAATAAATAAATAAATAAATAAATAAATAAATAAATAAATAAATGTATCAGTGAGAAGGAAAGATGGACAATAGAGCAAGCAGTGTAAGACTCTGTGGGTCTTTATTTGGAGGGGAACCTGCGGAGAAGGTCTCTGTGAGAGTCAGGCTGTCTTAATCTTACAAGCTGGGGTAGGTACAGGGCAGAAGGGAGGGATAGAGAAGGAGGTGGAATTTTCCTTTGGGGCCCAAAGTTGGCCATTGATGAGGGGGCGGCCAGGAAGTTGTCAGTTAAAGAATGCCAGGTGATCAATAAACATCTTTCATGGTAGCCATTACTGGGGGTAGAACAGCCAAAAATCCAGGAAAAGTTACATTACTACTGGATACCAAATTGTCATTGTTAAGGAATTTGTCTCAAGTTAACAGATAAGTGTATGTATAAGTACACACACACACACACACACACACACACACACACACACACACACACGCGCGCGCGCGCGCGCCTGTTGAAATAAGAAGTTGCTCTTGGATCTGGGACTGGAGTTCAGTTGGTAGAGTGCTTGCCCAGCATGTTTGCAGCCTGGGTTTAATCCCCAGACCACGTAAAACTGTCTGTGACTTATGCTTGTAGTCTCAGTTCTTGGGGAGGGAGAGACTGGGAGGACCAGGAGTTCAAGGTCATCCTTGGTGCTGTGTAGCAAGCTCATGTTCCCTCTGGGAAAAGGTGAATTTAATTGTTCAATCTCTCAAAATGACTAATTACTCTTAATTCATTGTCTGTATTCAGGAGTTTTTTTTTTTCCTGCCTTTGATCTCTTTGACACCTTTAAACAAACTATATCATCAGTTATTCCTATTCTGTCTTTTGATAGTACAGGCTTGTTTTTTTCAGAGGTGTAAAGGCATGGGGAAATAGAGTACTAATAAATTAATCTCTGCAGAGTGGTTGGATTCTGATGTTTTGCTCATCTTAACTATACATCCTGAATCCGTTTACAGGGTCATACTTCATTTCCTCGAACAAAGCATAAGAAAACTCACGGTTGTTCCAGACTTCTTTTGTATAGACTAAGCCCAATTGCTAATCTGCTTCCCCTTATGCTGAGCTTTAAAAATAAGAATGTACTTGGCAATACTCTATATTGAAGCTTGAAGGGGTGATAAGTCTCATTGGACTGCTGGCTCATTTCTGATGCATCAATGTGAGCCCAAACAAAGTCTTCCTGGTTGTGAATATTACCCCTGACTTCTGGGATAGTAAGTAGGCATTCTGAGTAAGATACCTATACAGACCTCCTTCCTGCAGGCAAGTGGGAGTTTCTCAGTTGAGCTCATTAGAAAAAGGAGGAAGAGGATAAAGCCTCGTAATCACGTCTCATGGTCTCCTCCATTAGGTTTTTCTTAGGAAGCCATCATTTTCAGGGATAGAATTCAAATACCAAGCCTGATTTTCTATTTTTAAACTTAAAATAGATGAACACATACAGCTTGCATGTTCCAGAACTGAACGTGTTACCCCCTCTTCAGTCTGACACCACCAGGGTAGCTTGTCTGATAAAAGATGCCTTTTACCAAGGGCCTACCTGCTGTGAGTACACAGCTTCCTATCCAAAAGGTGCTGTCTCGTGCCCTTTATCAGCAACGTGATTTTGACAATCTATGGACATCTCTGAGTATGTCTTCATTTGTCAAGACAGATGGTACAAATCCTATATCTAGTGGCTATCACCCAAAACTTATAAAGAACTCTAAAAAGTGAGCATAAATATGTTTTCAAGTATGACATAAATGATAAGCAGGTATGTACAAAGATACTCAGTGTTATTATCAATTCTCGTATAAAATGCCACCTCCTATCAAACGGGGTGACTTAAAAAAAAACAATAACAAATGCTGGTAAGGAAGAATAGTAACTCTTGCTGGTGTCGTACAACATGGCTGTAAACCCAGCGCTGGGAAGGCAGAGGTAGGAAAATGGATGCGAGTTAAATGCCTTGTCTACAGCGTGTTTAAGGCTTATAACTGTCTTTAAGGATAAAGGAAAGAAAGACAACTCAATATGCATTGGACTATAAACTAATACAACCATACAGAAAACGCTATTCAAGTTACTAAAGAAATATAAAACACCTGCTGGGTATACACTCCCCCTAAAAAAATAAGCATCATGTCTGTACCCCAGTGTTTTCAGTAGCGTTGTGCACCACAGCCAAAAGAGAGAAACAACCTCAGTGTCTATACAGGGGCACGTTTTCTGGCCCTGAGAAAGAGTGAGGTCTAGTTTTTACCACAGATTGAGCTCAGAGAGCGCTGAGCTAAGTTAAACAAGCCTACACAGGCATGCTACACAGGAAGGAAACATTCTACACTCCTACTAAGAAAGCACAAAAGATGTGGAGCTAACAAGATGGTAATTGGGGGCAGAGGTAGGTTGAAGGACACAAACCACAGATTTGTGTAGAATGAAGACATCTAGACTTCATGTACCATCTAAGAATTATAAAAATAAAATTGTAGTATACTTAGCATTTATGGTAAATGATAGTATAGCTGTTGCCACAAAAGTAATACGTAATACATTTTTACATATATATTTTGCATATAAATGTATATATATATGAAAATTGATAATCTGTTCATTTACTTGACTTTGGTAAACTTTACTGTCTCTTCTATAACATGTATTATATTTCAAAAATACACAAAACTTATGTTCTAAACATCGTTACTAATCAAGTGGAAATGAAAGCGATTGTAGAATAACAAAGCTAAATGCACTGTAGTGGTTTGGCCATGTCTGTCATATGCTGAGAGCACTTGTCACCGAGGGGTCGTGCCCCCCCTGCAGAGCAGAGTTGGGGTTGCTATGACAAAAGAAAGACGCTATGAAATGGCTATTCCCAAAGTGCGATTTGTGATAGACAGCAGTAACATTGAAACCAACCAGATGGAGGATTAATTCTATAAAATCAATTGAAAAGGTAAGTTGAGTGGTTTGGAAGATGGCAAACATGATGGGTTGGTTTGCAAGAAAACTAAGAAACAAATATTTGATAACACTGTAAGATAATTTATTTTCCTGGCTCCCAAAGGCTGAGGATGAGTTTGTGTACTGGCCAAGTCGAGAAGAATCCATGAACTGTGAGGCCTTCACTGTCACCCTTATCAGCAAAGACAGGCTGTGCCTCTCTAACGAAGAACAGATTATCATCCATGACTTTATCCTTGAAGCTACACAGGTAACTTAACCCACATTTCCTTGGCAGTTGCCCAATGTGGGCCCCATATCCTTTTTTAAGTAATAATGTAATAAAGTGATTTTGCCACCTTTGGGAGAGGCTCAGCTGTTTGAGTAAGACTAACTTTAAATATATGCATTTCTGGTTTTCCTTCCTTCAAATATTTGCTTTTTCCAATTGGGTAGATGAAATGTAGCAGATTCTGGTTCAGCGTGCACACAAGGAGGTCTTCTGGCTTAATGATAAAGACAGTGTAGAAGATAATATTCAATACAGCAGAGAAATGCTGCTTGTTTTGACATCAGAACCATAGCCTCCCAATGCGTTAAGCAGACGACTGTTCCCACATATGATAGCTCTCTGCTTAGAAGGATAAGAGACATCCGTGTGTGTCAGCAGTTTAAATGATACCTCAGCCCTCCCTTCTTTCTTTTCTAGTATGAGTCAAATTTAGAATAGTGGGCAGAACATCTCTTACAGGGGTTTTGTTTTGTTCTGTTCGCTGTTGACCGGCGTGGTGTGTTTCGATGACCAGTGGGTCTCGTGCAGTTCAGGCAGCTGAACACTGTTTAGCATTTCCTGTGATAGATGCTTTCTAGGGAGCAGGCTCCGGCCATTTAGCTGCAGACATAGGAACTACCGGAGGAGAGGAGCTGTGATTCTCTTTTGTTGGTTGCAGGATGACTATGTACTAGAAGTTCGGCACTTTCAGTGCCCCAAGTGGCCTAACCCAGATGCCCCCATAAGCAGTACCTTTGAGCTGATCAACGTCATCAAGGAAGAGGCCTTAACCCGGGATGGCCCCACTATTGTCCATGATGAGTATGTATCTGGTTATGTGTATTAGATCCCAGTGCTGTTCTTACGGGAGTCATACAGAGGTTGAAAGGGAACACCTCCCTCTCTCTTTCGATATTCCATGTTATTCCTGTAGGGTGTACACACACACACACACACACACACACACGTATGTATGTATGTATGTATGTATGTATATACATATATATGTGCATATGCAACAGCCTTGCGATTGTGCTTTCATTGGTCAAATTTCGCATGGCTCCAAGTGTCCCTAGAGTGTGCATTCTAGAAGGGGGAAATTACTGCACTTCTGTTCTTCATCAGAATGTCAGCAGGCTCTTGCTCAAGGACAAGCACACGCTAACAGTAACACGTGACATTCTCACCTCGCTGTATTCCCCCTGCTCACGTCGGTTCCATTTCCAGGCTGGCCTGTCCTTCCCAGGATGCTTCCAGCACATAAAATCTTTGGAGATAGTTGTGGAGCAGACACCTGACTCAAACAACAACTGGTTTCTTGTGTAACTAAGCTAGTTTCATCTAATAAGTCTCCAAGTGTGGTCTGAGAGCCCTGTGGGTTGTATCTCCACAGTCTTTCCAGGAGATCACAAAAGTCAAGCTATATATATATATTATATATTAGAATATACATGTACAACAAAGAGACCGTCTGCCTTGTTCACTGCCTGCCATGAATATATAGAGATTTCCAGAGCTACTTGACATGTAATCAAACTGTCACTCAAGATTAGTAGCAGGCATGGGCTCTGCTGTAACATTTTCTAGTTCTAATTCCTAATATCTTACATTGCTTAAAGAAGTGAGAGTTTAGCTGTTATTATAATTTGGTCTTGAGATCAAGGACTGAAGACTGGTAAGGAATTCTGTAACAAAATACATTGACAGGTCTCTACTCCTCCTGATGCAAACACACCCATAACTGCTCAGAATGACCAAGAACAGGATTGCAGAGATGGCTCAGAGGTTGGGAGCACTGATTGTTCTTCCACAAGACCTGGGTTCAGTTCCCAGCACCCATGTGGTGGCTCACAACTGTCTATAACTCCAGTTCCTAACACCCCTACACAGGCATGCATATGTAGGCAAAACACCAATGCACATAAAAAATAAATAAATATTTTAAAAACTACCAAGAACATAATTTATGGTATTTACTCTGTGTTTGGGGAAAACAGACGTAGGGAGGAAGGGACTTACAGCCTAGAGAGATGTACAGTCCGTGCCAGCTAGCATCAGCCACACAATTGATGAGATCTAGTGTAAGATGAAAAAATGCAGAAAAAATGCCAAAAAGACACAAAGAATCTCCAGGGCTACTGTCAAGCTCTGACGTCACTCAGGAGAGTCTTTAGTGAGCAAGTCCATTAAGACACAGGAGACCAGCCCCGGGGCTCAAAGCCACCACCATTCCACACTGCCTTCCTCTGGTTTTACTGGGGTCCCTCCTGTTCCCTCTTTCTCTTTCAGGCTGTGCTGTAGTTCTTTCTGGCTTGTTGTTTTCATTTGCTTCCCACACTTTGATTTTAGATTGTGGTTTTGGGGTTTTGTTTATACGGGTTTTGTTGTTGTGAGACACGGTCTAGTTATATAAGACTGAACTATATTACTTTAACAGAACAGTGGTATTTGGTTTCCCCCCTAGGTCACTGGCCTATCCAGTCTCAGGTTCTCGCCAACCCAAGCAGTGTTGGGTACAGGCTCCATCTCATGGAGTGGACCTTAAGTCAAATCAGATCGTGGTTGGTTACGCCCCCAAGCTTTATGCCACTTTGGTACCAGCTCATTGTGCAGATGGTCAGCCACACTTCTGGGAAGTGTGACATTAAGGGCTTTCCTCATGGGTGAACATCATAGATATCCTTGCACAAACCAGGCCTACGTACCCTAGGCCTGGTACCTGTCCTTGATGGAAATACTAGACAGCATCTGTATTAAGAATGGCGAGCAGTCATCCAGCGATGGTGGCACATGCCTTTAATCCCAGCTCCTGGGAGGCAGAGGCAGGTGGATCTTTATGAGTTCAAGGCCAGCCAGGTCTATAAAGTGAGTTCCAGGAGAGCCAGGACTGTTACACAGAGAAACCCTGTCTCAGCCACCCCCCTCAAATAAAAAACCTCTGACAAAGAATAGCCAGTGGTCAGAAGGGGCAGCCAGCCCACAGAACGGCCAGCATACTCCACGAGCAGACCACGGTCATCTTGCTGTTCTGTCTGACTAGCTTGAGCTAATCTTTAAGAAGAGGTAGGAAAATGAAGAGGGGACTCCTAAGTTTAATCATTTAATTAGAACCAGTTAAATACATTTAAATTGTTTCCTTCATAAAATCGAATTAAGTACAAATGGTTTTTTTAAAAAAAAAACAATACTACTTGGAAATAAAGCCAACTTAGTACAGTGTAGAATCCAACAGGAGACAGCACAATGAGAAAGAACCAAAACAAACGCAAAGAGTAAACAAAATGGGGTAATCATAATGGATATTGAAATGATATATTTAGAGAGCTAATGGAAGAGTTTATGAAATGATCACAAACACATGCTATGAGCCAGTTAACAAAATTAACTCCTAAAAGTGAAAAATGCTGCCATGAAAAGTGAAGGAGAGCTGCTGGAGGCAGAACGGGTGAGGCCGACACAGATGGAGCAGAAGTCAGTGCACAGGGAGATAAAACCCTAAGAAGAACAAGAGCCAAAGTGTTGGAGAGAGGGAAGAGTCGAGTTCCAACTCTGAACCAGTTAGGAGCCATTTGAACAGTAGCATTCGGAGAGACCCTGCATAGCGCAGCTTCCCCTAGTATTGACGCAGGCACGTGTGCACTCAAGGGGCGCTGCGTGAGAGACAGTCTGTGGAAACACAAATGTGGAAGCCGCTTGTGTGGAAACTAGATCCGGAGCCACACACATTCGCCACAACACATTCGTATCCAAAATCCACAGTTAAATAATTCAGGGAAATTAAAATTCTTACATGTAAACTTATTTATAAATAATGTATGCCTTAAGCAAGATTGAAACTGAAAAAGATAATAACAAATGATCAAATATTAACTTTCTAAAAGAATCAAACTGTACTTCCCCTAAAAATGTCATAGCCCAATCTGCATGTATTGAAGTTCAGAAACAAACTTGGCTTTCAGTTTAAAAATCGAGGGGGAAAATAAAGCCGATAACACCGCTGAAATACAGATAAGTCACAGATGAAAACAGAAAGGATGAAAGGGAAGCAAAGATAGAAAGGGTTAACAGTAAACAGACCTGGCCTAAGGGAAGATACTATGGTGATATCCGGGGAGGTGACATACTACTACAGCCCCAGCGCTAAAGAGACAGAGGCAGGAGCCTCGTTAGTTCCCGACCAGCCTGGTCTCCACCATGACAAGTGATCTCGAGAGGGAGAAAGGGAGGCTGGGAGTGAACACGAACAATGAAGAAACCAATTTAGAGAAGGTATAAATAGGAAGGAACAAGATCTCCCATTTCTGTAGCGTCACCGCATCTGAGAATGATCTGTTTGAGCTTGTTCTTTTAGGTTCTTACCACTCATAAATTATTTATACAAGCTAATTGTAAATTAAACATCTGAAATTTACATATGTAAATACAGGAATAAGTGGTAGAAGGCTGATGTGGGATTCCTCTCTATGCTGGGAATGTGTTTTATTACCACTGGTTGATAAAGAAGCTGCTTTGGCCAATGGCTTAGCAGAGCAAAGTTAAGGCAGAAATGTGAACAGAGCTATATAGAAAGAGAGTAGGTGGAGTCAAGGAGACACCATACAGTTGCCAAAGGGGACAGACGCCCAGAACCCTTACCAGTAAATCACAGCCTTGTGGTGATACACAGATTAATAGAAATGGGATAATTCAAGATGTAAAAGCTAGCTAGAAACATGCCTGAGTCATTGGCCGAACAATGTCGTAATTAATACAATTCCTGTGTGATTATTCGGGTCTGAACAGTCGGGAAACGAAAGAGCAGTCTCTGCCTACAGAAGACTGTCCACAAGCTGCTGGTTTGTGTAGCTGAATGATAGCTTCAGACAGGACCTTGTGACAGTGTACTTCTGTGTATCTTGAACACACTCTGATTAAAAAGCTAGAAATAAATACATTTAAAAGGAAATAAAGCGAGGATTTGAGACTGTTTTCGTACAACATTATGTTAATAAACTTTAAGCGCAGGCAGTAGGCGGTGTTTGCATGGTATGTGCCAATCTCTGTTCCAAGCCACTTACATTTGCAAGCTGAAATTTAGCCATAGTCCCACCGTAAGACTCGCTGGCCAGTTACTTCACCTGAATATGCCTCTTCAACATCAAGTGACGACGACAACATTGTAACTTCATTGGGAAAATCAATTCCATGTATGTAGTGATCTAGAAAGAACATAGACCACATGAGCAGTGATTACCAAGACGTGAGTAGGAGCGAGCAAGCCCTCCAAGAGCCTGGGCCCCCCAAACTCTTCATTGAAGCTACATCGAAACCATACAACGAGAAGAGCACAAACTTAATTAAAAGGAGGATGTTAGCACCAGAATTGCCATGTACAGGCTAATCTTATGTATTTAAAAAGCATGAGTAAATACCATCCAACAAAATCTCGTATAAAAAGAGTTACATATTATGAGAAAATAAGCTTTATCCTAGCAATGTAACACTAATTAAGTAGTCCCAAAATGTATTGATGAATTCAAGATATTTTCAAAGGGGTTTTTAAAAAATGATCAGATAAAAATAAGTGGAAAGCGTCTATAATAAATAATGGAATAAAATGACAACCGTTCATACCCCCTACCAGTACCGTCAGCCAACAAAACAAAATAAGCCATCGCTCCTAACCAGTTATCACTTACAAGAAGCCCATCATTCATGGTTTTTTATTCCAAACTTGTGTAGTTTGACCATAAAAGACCATACAGAGCATGTCTGCTTCCAGTGCTGGCGCACTAAACATTCCAGGGTCTGACCAAGGCTGGAATACCAGAGACAGGAATAGACATCACGAGACAAAGCCCACCACCCGAGAGCGTGCAGATGACTAGGATTTCAAGAGTTCTGCTGTGGGACTGTCGACGAGCACACTTCGTCAACACAATTTATGTCTCTACATCAGCTGAAGACAGACAGCTAGTGCGGCAAGAAGAGGCCATTCTGAGGAGAAGCAGATCCTCTGAACCCAGGAATGAACCGAAAACACAGTGTGAAGGGATATAAAAGAAACTCTGAAGCCCAAGTGACCTAAACAGATGGAGAAAGGGCATGCTGTTCGTGAAGAGAAAAACTAAAAGTCCAGAAAAGCCTGACTTTTCTTGAACTCACCCATATAGTCATGCAAAATAACAAAAAAATCTTAACTACATTATTTGTTTCTTGATAGTCTGGTTCCAAAATCACCATAAAACTGGGGCAGAATGGAACATAAGGTTTACAGGTATTTTGAATATGAAGTGAAAATTTCCAGTATATGGGTTTGGAGATCTAGCAGCAGTAGGCATTTGTAACCTAGACTTGAAACACGAAAAATAAAATTAGAAGGTATAAAGACATCTTCACAGACAGAATTCTCAAACAGAATCCCCCTGCCCCAAAATAGAAGATGACCTACATTTACATCAAACTGAACTGTATTTTAGGGAGACAAAAATGATCATAACAAAGTTTATAAAAACTAAGGACTTGAAACATGTACTAGAAATACTATAAAATCATTTATAAAATCATTTGAAAGAAATAAACATAACAGATGTATCCAAAGTTTATTAATGAGGGAAGCTCAGAAGAATAAATGGGGATGGCCAAAAAAAAAAGCCTATTAGGAACCTTCCTTGTTCTTCATTATCCATCAACTTCCTGAAGTCTTTTAAGGTTTAAAATGAGGAGCAATTAGGATCCTACCTGGGAAGACTATGGAGAGGGGATGGTTACTTTGAGGGAGGGCCTATGGCAGGATCTTTGAAATGTAATGGGAAATTAGTTTTAGAAGTGGTGACGCAGGTCTTTAATCCCAGTACTCAGAGAGGCAGAGGCAGGCAGGTCTCTGGGAGTTCAAGGCCAACTTGGGCTACAAGAGCTAGTTCTGAGACAGACTCCAAAGCTGCAGAAAAACCCTGTCTCAAAAAACAAAACAAACAAAAGAAGTTCTGATTCCTTTTGAGTCACATATATTCATACATAGTGATAGCCATGAGCTCATAGAAATTCTCTTGTGCAAACATCACAGCGTGAGGGGAGCCCCCGCTTTCTCTATATATGACTGACATCAAAACCATCAATGTAAACCAGCATTGCCACAAGCACCGATGTGCTCAGCTGGAAGGCTTCTATGGTGTGATGTCACTGGCATTAGGAAGTCCCAGCTGCACAGCAATCTTACAGGCCCATCATAAATGTAATCTATGGTTAGCTAAAACATCATTATGGGGTGAATGATTTTTTAAGTCCAGTTTATCTGATTAAGGGATGGAGAAATGGCTCAGCTATTAAGGCTAGGGTCACAACCCAATGGACATTCAATATGCTTATGATCACTGAGAAATGAGGGCCTTGTAGCACTTTCTATTTATCTAATAGGAGGCAGTCACACTTCTCATGTTGGTGTTTTTCATCTTTTGTAATGCCTCTTACCCAACACCGAAGCTGCAATGTTTCCAAGTCTACTTTTGAACCTCTTGTTCCCTATGAGATGTCAGGCTGAGTTTCTATCAGAGCATTTGGCAAAAATGTCACCTCTATGTAAACTTCTAGATCCCTCCCCCTGTCTAATTCAGTTTTGTCTTCTGGAATAGGCACCAACCCAGCCTACTTAATTCCTAAGAAGTACGTGCTGGTACTTAGCGTCTACTGCATGCAGTCCATTCATACATCTGAGATTGCATCCTTCTCTTCTCCTCCCCAGGTATGGAGCGGTTTCTGCAGGAATGCTATGTGCCCTTACCACCTTGTCCCAGCAGCTGGAGAACGAAAATGCTGTGGATGTCTTCCAGGTGGCAAAAATGATCAATCTTATGAGACCTGGAGTATTCACAGACATCGTGAGTAGTTTGTGTCTATGTCAAACTTATCACATGATCCTCAGATCTGTACCATAGGCCAGGGATTCTCAACTACGGGTGTCGACCGGGAGACATCTGATAATATCTAGAGACTTCCTGCTTTTCACAACTGGATGGAAGTTCTGTAGCATTTAGTGTATAAAGGCCAAGGCTGCTGCTAAACACCCTGCCACACACAAGACAACCCTTGCCAACACAGAAATGTCTAGCCTAAAATATCAGTAATGTAGTTTTACAAAAACCACCACTAACAACAACAGAAAAAATCTTTGCTTAAGAGTAGAGTGTTGTCCAATTATAAAATAGGGATATTCCATTATCTTATGAGTACTGAAACAGGTTCTAGACCAGACGGATATGAAGAAGGTATAGAACTCAGTGATTCAAGTGCTTGCCTTTAAAGTTTCTTTATAAGATTTCTGCTGTTCCTGTCTCTCTGGGAGTGCTTTTTAGAAGTGTATTTCTGCTGTGGGAAGTCCTTCTGTATATGTGTTGCTTTTATTGGTTAATGAATAAAGAAACTGCTTTGGCCTGTGATAGAGTAGAATAGAACTAAGGGGAGGGAGGGAGAACTAAACTGAATGCTGGGAGAAAGAAGGTGGAGTCAAGGAGATGCCATTGGAGCCACTGAAGGAGAAAGACCTAGGCTACAAGCCTCATGGTAAAATATAAAATAATGGAAATGGGTTAATACTAGATGTAAGAGCTAGCCAACAATATGTTTAAGTGATTGGCCAAGTTGTGATTTTAAATAATACAGTTTCTAAGTGATTATTTCGGGTCTGGGCAGCCGGGAACGAACAAGCAGCCTTTCTAATACATATTTCTGATCAGCGTTTGCATCTTAGATAAAATGTCTGACCCGTTATTCTCCTCCTGTCTTCCAGGAACAATACCAGTTTGTCTACAAAGCAATGCTCAGCTTAGTCAGCACTAAAGAAAATGGAAATGGTCCCATGACAGGGGACAAAAATGGTGCTGTGCTGACCGGAGAAGAATCAGACCCTGCCGAGAGCATGGAGTCTCTGGTGTGACTGGACCCCTGAGAGGGCGCTTACTTTGTAAACTTCTGAGACTTGTAAAGACAGAACTTTTTTGAGGCCTTTTTTGCCAGACTCTAGGTTATACAATAACCCGGTTACTTTTTTACACTGATAAAAGTTTTGATATTTATTTTTTGCCATTTTATGTCTTAATGGTATCCTAGTGAGCATTTGCACCTGTTCATTTCACACAGTGAACCGCAACTTTACCCAGTTTGCACTATCTGATCAGTGTTACTGCCTATAACCTAATACTACAGCGAACCCTGATGTGACATTCCATGGCAACATACATGCTTCTCTTTAGTTCCGTGCAGTGAAAGTCTTGGTGATGACAAGGAACCTCAGTTTTGTTATTATTCTAAAGCGACTGCGTTTTCCTAGCAGGCAACACTGTCTTTTTCTCAGTCCCCCTCTGTTTTTTAGGCACCATTCAGTACTATATGCCTTCTGTTTTCATGGAGTGGATGGGCGTTGTTTCCTATTGCAGGACCGCAGGTTAAGGGGAGCCCCTAAGAAGTCTGCTCATGTCAGTTTCATGTTGAGGAATCCACTAAGAAGTGAAGAGGGCTTAAGAGTTGCTTCATGTGAACATCTCCTATTAGTTACCAAGTTATATTCACAGTTGAAATGTGTCAAAATAAAGAATCATTCTGTATTACAGATTTCACAGTAGCTATGTGGACAGTGTGTGTTATTTGCATTCTGACTCTCTGAAGTAGCTACACCCTAAAATCAGGGCTGTCTTTTACAATGGGAAGGTGGCACTACTTCGTACAGTTTTCTTAGGACACCCTTTGGTTAATCTCCTCTAAGACTTTTTGGTATAGTACCGTACCTCACAGTAGCTCCAACACCAGAAAAAATAGGTATTTAAATTAAATGTAGTATTCCAAAAAATCCCTACTAACTACTTCTATAGCAATCTAATAAAAAAAACTACCTATAGACAGCATTCTTTTCTTTATTGTTTTGCCAAATGTTTCATAATAAATCTCTGAATTACATACATACATACTCAAGATTGAATTGGAAATATATTTGGGAAATTCCTACAGCTGGAACAGTCTTATTTGGAGAGAGAAAATGAGTCTTAAAGAGAAGGTTCAGTTTTGAATGGAAGGTGACGTCTCCATTGTAGAGAAGGTTTCATGAGGAGGTTTGTGGATATTCATGAGCAGATACACTCCAGTAAAAAGTGGTGATGGTCATTAGTAAGTCCTAGGTCCAGCTGGAATGGCTTTCAGCCATAGTCCATTATGGGAAAACTGGAAGCATTATTATGAGATTTCATTTGAGTTTGTTTGCAACCAAACAAACCCCACTAAACTATTCACCAAGATCTGTATCTTCCTTTTCCTGTCTCCTTTTGAAGGTCAGCTTCTGTCAGACTTGAAATCATCCCCCAAGCTTGGGCCCGCGAAGAGAACGGGGTTTGGTTTCCTTATTATGCCAGTAAGCTTTACCTTGAGACCATGCAGCTGCTGTCACTATTGGGGCAGTATTGCAATGGGAAGGAGGCGTTGTTCTTTGTGAGCTGTTTGTCTAAAACTAGTCCCAGATGTATTGGAGAACCAGAGCTGCTAAGGAGGGGGTCACAGCCCAAGTCCAAGGGTTTCTATGCACGGGCCAGACCCAAAGATTTCCATGAAGATACTTTGTGCAGGCTAACCTAGGCTTTTGAACGCACAGAAAACTGAGAGCCTGGCTCTCATGGATGGCTAAACATGATCTGTAAGGTGTCTGTGCCAGATAGCACACTAAGCACATTTAACTATGCACACATGTGCACACACACACACACACTTGACCTCACTAGAGGTGTCACCCTGCACAATTCAAAGAAGGACTGACTGTCGGTACAGCTCTAGCACTGAGCTGGAAGGGAAAAGATTCAGACTGTGGAGTTTCCTAGCCAATTAAACAGAATCTTTGTGTTGTACACAGATCTGGCATTAGCTGACGCTCTTCAGCGAGATGCTTGGTGGCTCTGCCATTCGGAATTAACATTGAAGTTGGAGTTCATGGCCTCGCAACTTTCCCTCAATAAAAGTAGCCTTGGTTAGAAGACAAATAGCAAGTATTACTTTCTGTGCTGTTCACACAGGAGATTCGATTTGCGGAATTGCATGCTCCCCACAGCTCTGGGACTGTCTCCTACATGAGTGCGAGAATAAGGAGAAAAGAAGGGGATGAAACGCTCAAGTCAGAAATAAAATCAGGGCGGGGTAGAAGCTCTCTGTGGGCAGCCTGCATGTCTACAGCAGGCTTGAACCAAAGCCTGCAGATTCCAGCCTATTGCTATGTGCCCATTTTGCCAAAGTGGCCCGGACCCCCTTCGCTAAGGATAGTCACCATCAGCCGTCCTCAGTCCCTTTGTATCTTCACTAGTCTTTGTTATTGGCAAAAGGCATTTTTCATCTTTCCAGAGGCAGAGAGTTCCAAAGATGTTTTCTTTGAGACATAAGCACATTGCTTAAGTACATAATAAGGTTATAACCACGTGCAGTCAAAGGGAACGGATATGGCTAGTGTATAAGTCCCTAAGATGCTGTTTGCATGTAAGATTTACCTCTAGGGAAATGAAAGACACACACCAAACGAAGCTGAATTGTTAAAATTAGGTCAGGTGGACGCACTGGACATCAGAGACATTAGAGACCTCAGAAAAGTTTTGTACCTCAAACCATGAGGCCATCTTTAATGTTTCTTTTCTTATCATAAGTTACCTTCTGAGCTTCAAGAATAGAACAGTTAGTTCAGTGATTCTCCTAATCTTTGTGCAAGTTTTGAGAGCCCGTTGTGAGTAGAAGAGTCCAGTAGAGTGTTCAAGAAGGAAGAGGGCTTATGGTGCTCGAGGGACAATGAAATCCGTAAGTAACCTGAGTTGTTTTATAAAGGCACGGCACAGCTGCCTTCTCATGACTTTTTCTTAATTGCATATATACTATATTTAAAATTAAAATATAGATACCAATTTACCAAAGACACACATAACTAATTCTAAGCAAAAAAATAAAATAAACATAAAAACCCAAATGCATCGTAATTTAAGAAAAAGTAATCATAATGTAGTTGTCTTAAGGCTTTTGCAGTTCCACTGAAAAATGTATTTTCAACCCCTTTGTTCCAAAATTTCTGTTCAAATGGTGCCAGTAAATTTTTATATGAAAGGAAAATGCCTGCTTTTTTTTCTCTACAGCAGCTGTACTTTCACAGAACCCTTTGCATTTTCCCTTAGTTACCACTCACACACAATATTGGCTTTATTTAATCTCTAGAAAGAAGGCATGATAAAAATATATATATATATAAGAAATTATAATGACATTTGGCCTCTACTTTTGTCTTAGCTGTTAAAATGTTTTTAGTATTTTTGTTAAATATTTGCAAAGGGAAGCATTTTCTACAGAGGATAATTAATTTCAAGAAAATATCTTGAGTTTTAAGAAATAAACATCTCCAGAAAAGGAGACAGTCAATTTTATAAAATGTCGTAACTCTCCAACATTTGGGGTAGTGACTCCTCTTTTGTTAGGACATTTGAAACAAACTAGCAAGCAGCCATTGTTTCTAAAGATCCCACCATCATGTCGACACCTGTTTCTTTCACTTCCTTTCCAAATAGCTAAAAATCATTAAAACTGTAAATATTTTGTTGCTTGAGTAAGCATCTCCTGGGAACTTTGTATCTATGGTATATAATCATAGAATTTTATATTTTCATATAAAGCTAATTTTTTTCTAGTTTCAACTGTGTCATAGTTTTCTGTTATGTTCTGTTTTGTTTCCGTGGTGGATATGTGAACTTCTGTGTACTGAAGTAGCCAGAGCCATCTTTGCATTCCAAGAGAATCCAACGTGTGTTCCTCCTTTGAGGCCGTGGTTGTGAAAGTCGGGCTTGCTTTTTAACCCCATCTACCATTAGTGCAATAGCAGGTAGACATGACTAGTCCCTGAGTACATGTGTCGCACTGACTCATTTTGGAAAAAGTGATTTTTTTTTAAATGATTTGTTCCGTGGGGGCAGGGGTTTTATAACCTGGAAAATTTCCCTTTTTCCTTCTGTTTTAAACTATATCAAATCATTCTATTATAGTGTTATTTAATATGTAAATTGTATTGCTATACATAAAATAAAGTATGGTTTTTGATGTATGTCTTAGCATGGAGCATTTCTATGAGATCCCGCTTCCCTTTTTAAATCACCTTAACGCTCAGCAGCCCTCCGTCACGGTAGGAAATGAAAGTCAGCGGTGGCCTTTACAAGCCAAAGGTCATGCTCTTGCCCTGATTTACCCATACTCTTCTTTTCTAAGGAAACAAGACCAAGTCTCACCAGCGTCAAACATTCCCCCTACTTTGTGACGTCCGCCAGTAACGTCCACCAGTATCTCATCCACACTGGGAGCAACTTCCCCTCTGAACATTCGCTGTCTAGGAAGGAGGGTGGATCACAGCAAGACACTTGGAGAGTCATGGAGTAGACGACGTAGGATCAGTACAAGTCCTTCTGTGTCCACCATGAGCTCTTAGTTTCCCATTGTCATGTGCATTGGTGTGGGGAGGGGTGCAGCCGTCCTGGAAGAATGCACCTCTTCCTCAAGTTATACCCTTTGGTGACTCTAGTATCAGATTTCTACAAATTGATTGTCTATATAGATCCTGGTCAGACAACTGGTATATTTTATTTGGCCTATATTTGTTGTAATTACTATCAGTTACGGACATTTACAATCTCCAGTAATGAAACTAAAGTTCGATTTCTTCAAAATTCTTTTATCTGCAGGGCTTGGGGGGAGATGTTCTGTGGGTTGAGTTTGGTTCTCCAGCACCTATGTAGAAGTTAGGTGCTGTAGCACACAGTGCCGGTAACCCTGGAGCAAGAGAGGTATAGGCGTAAGCAGAGAGGGATTTCTATGGCTTGCTGGGAATTCACCGGAAGCAGCAGGCCCTGGAGGGAGTGAGAGACACTGCCATCATGGAAAACTAGGTAGGGACAAGAAAGCAAAACACCAACGCTGCACAAACCTGCACGCAACATCAAACAACAACAACATAGGTTTGGCATTTCGATAGAGATGGATTCTTAGGCAAAGGCTAGAGGGACAGTTTGCACTGCTGTGAGCAAACAAGTGACCTTCACTGCAGATGTTCTGAGCTGCACACCATGCTCACAAAATCCCTTTTATTCTATATTATTATTATTATTATTATTGGAAGATTTACCTGCAGGTGGAAAGAAAGGAATGAGAAATACGGAGTCGAATAGCCAAATTCTAGTCAGTTTGGCCACTTACTGACAAAGATCTAGGGAAAGTTACTCCATCTCTCCCCAGATGCTGTTTTCCTCTTTTGTAGAACACAAAAACTAATGTTGACCTAGCTAAGCAATTGGGAGAAGTAAATGAGGTTATTTGTGCAAAATTCGGATATGGTGCATAGTGGGTACTCAGTATCATCCATTATAAAATCTTATAGTTTTGTGTAGTTACTTAGTACATCTCTGATCAAACATGAAACAAAAATTTACTTTAGTTTGCTAATTTTCATAACAATGTTAAGAGGTTTCTATACCCAGGTATACCTCCTCCCATACCCCTTCTCCCTGTACTGGAGTTTGAACCCAGGATCTTGTATGTGAGACGGAAGGCTCACATACAATGTGATGTGTTCTTAGCCTTTTAAAAACAGGATATAGCCACGTTGTCTGGGTTTTGGGGTTTCTGTCCCACCAGGTCCCACAGTTGTTCACTCTCAAAGAAACACACAGAGGTCTACATTAATTATAAACTGGTTGGCCTAGTAGCTCAGTCTTCTTATTAACTCTTATAACATATATTAGCCCATAATTCTTGTCTGTGCTAGCCACGTGGCTTGGTACCTTTTTCGGCGAGGCAGTCACATCTTGCTTGCTCTGTCTCTGGGTAATCACTGCAGACTGAAACTTCCCTCTTCCCAGAATTCTTGTTGCCCTGCCTCTACTTCCTGCCTGGTGGCTCTGCCTCTACTTCCTGCCTGGCTACTGGCCAATCAGCGTTTATTTAAAATACAAGTGACGGGGTACAGATCATTGTCCCACAGCATAGCTAAGCTTCCCCACTCTGTGCCCTAGGCAGATCTTAAATGTTCACTGTTCCTGCTGCAGCCTGTAAAGAAGTTAGACTGCTTCTTTGAGTCTAAATCTCTCTCTCTCTCTCTCTCTCTCTCTCTCTCTCTCTCTCTCTCTCTCTGAATTTAGAGAAGGTATTTTTAAGAGAATAAGCATACCCATAACTTCAGAGAAGTGAAACGAAAAGTTTCATGATGTTTGATTCTTGAGCAGGAAGTGCAGAATGCAGTGCCACACTGTGAAAGGATGGGCTGTGTTTCTCTCATCAGCTGCAGGCTCCATCTTTCCCCTAAAGGTTTACTGTAGCGTGAATTCTAATTGGTCTTAATAATAAAAACCCCGAGTCAGAAATAGGGTACATGCTGAAAGATCAGAGAAGCAGAACAGACCAGCCTCTAGTTCTTACCTCTACCAAATCCTGAGACCAAATAAGTGATCCTGTCTCTAGGAATACTCAGATGAATGTTGTCTCTACCAAACCTCAAAACTGAATCCTGAGCTCCTGTCTCCTCCCACTTCATATTCCTCTCTGCCCAGGCATATCACTTCCTGTCTCCACCTCCCTAGTGCTGGGACCAAAGGTGTGAGCTTCCACCGCTTGAATCCGTTTCTCTTTTAGACTGATTCAATTTTGTGTAGCCCAGGGTGGCCTTAAAACACGGAAATCCCTCTGTCTCTGTCTCCTAAGTGCTGGGATTAAAGGTGTTTGCCACTACTGCCTGGACTCTATGGTTAATACATAGCTAATATAGCTAGCTATGTATTCTGATCTTCAGGCAAGTTTTATTTGTTAAAGCACAAACAAAATATCACCACATTTCCTATTTTTGTCTAATATAGAAAAAGGTTATAACTAATATAAAAAAACTATATACAATAAGTACAATAACTATACAATATGTACAGGCAATAAATAAACCAACAATGTCTAGTCTGTTTGCATTTGACAAATTTAGAGAAAATACTCCATTATCTATCCTATCTTGGTGAGTCCAATGTTGTACCTATTTTATTTTTTATTCTAACTTGCAATACCAACCCAAAATTATCTTTTTATGTCTCTCAACCTTATATACTTTAAATTTCTTTAGTGAATTTTTTTTCTGAGTCTGGTAAACAAGGAAAACTATAACTAGACCTATCTAGTCTTCAACTCCCAGAAGAGGAAATAATATTAACTGAGTAAGCAGAAATTGCAAGCAAATGACTTTCAAAAAAAAAAAAAATGTGGGAAATGACAGAAATAATTGGCTGCTCAAACAATCACCCAAGGTTCCTCTGTAACATTGGGGCATCCTTTTTGGCCTACAGGCCTAGAATATTCAGCAGACTTTTCGATGAAGCAGATTTTTGAAGGACTGTCGCGCCTTACCTTGGCAAGTTTTGGCAGTCACTCTCTTTTGTGTCCTGCGTGTCCAACGTGGACAGCATATTGTCAGCAATCAAGGCAAGTGCACTTTCTTGCCCAGGGGGTACTTTGGTCACAAAGAAAGCAAACTCCATTGTAGGCAGAAACTGCTTATTCATTTCTTGGCTGCTCAGACCCAAATAATCATGCAGAAACTATATTAATTTCAATACTTCTTGGCCAATGACTCAGGAGTATTTCTAGATAGCTCATCTTAAATTAACCCATTTCTATTACTTTATGTTTTACCACAAGACTCGTGGTTTGTTACCTCTTGTATCTGCCTCCTTGGACGGTTGCATGGCATCTCTCTGACTCTGCCTACTCTCTTTTTCTCTCTCTGTTATGATTTCCTGCCTGGCTTTACTCTGTTAAGCCATTGGCCCAAACAGCTTTATTCATCAACCAATAAAAGCAACACATACACAGAAGGGCATCCCACATCATGCCATGTGGAGTTTCTTCAACATGTCTCATTAAAGCGTTTTAAATGCCATCTTTTATAAGTCTCTGAAGTGTTTGAAGATGACCTGTCTATCTAAACTACATCTCTGTGTGATCTTGAAAACATAGTTAATATGACTACAAATTTGGTTGTAATAGGTGACCAGTTACTAACCTGAATTTTCTTATTATCCTAAATATTGACCATAATAACTTTCAAGGACTAGAAATTTGCATTGCATTGTTAAGCATGCTGTATAGGTGCAATATCTTGGACAAGATTAGAAATGTATGTATAATATGTTCTAAAAAAATCTTAAATTTTTATCAATATACAGAAATCTATATCAATGTAAAATATTTAATACTGGTAGTTGCTTTTTTGTATAAAGGTAGATTCAATAATCTACCTTTTTATCCAATTTCTGTGTCTATAATCCCTTTTTCTCTTCAAAGCAAAAATCCTGAATCTAAACTCCTTTGTTCATTTTTTTTCCTAACCATTACCAATAAGAACTTCTACTCAACTACCCTAAATGATGACAAATATCCATAACCCATCAAACAACCAAAAACCACTCACCCCACCTCTTGGGAATGTGGGTGTCCTGTTCTTGAATTTACTTCCTGCTTTCTGGGGAAAGGGTATCTTTAGAGGATCCTGAATTGAAAAATATGAGCTAAATGTCAAGATCTTGGAGAGGTAGCTGTATCATTTATTGTCCAGTCTCTGCATAATGGAAAAGTACAAGACTTGTCTCAAATCCTGGCTAAAGTTGTCTGTGAGGCTGGATCATCTCAGCTAGTCAGTCACCTCAAAATTGTCCTGAGTAGTTTTTGACCAAAGCCCATCTTTAGATGGTGTCTTTCAGCTCGGTGGTATTATCATAGTCCTGATGGAATCACTTTTGTGGGATCCCATCACCTTTTTGGAGACTTCAGAGATCACATTAGGTCAGAGTATACATTTTCTTGGTAATTTTTCCTGGTAGTTCTTCCTTCTTCTTTGGATCCTTATTCGTCCAAAGGTCTTTAAATTCCTCAAGTTGTTTCTTTTCATTTTACTGAAAAGACTAAATAAATAAATAAATAAATATAAACAACCCTGCCCCAACTCTAACTTTGGGGAAATGGCTAATCTAATCTTTATCAATTTTGATTTTTGGTTTCTCATGAAATTTTTGTTTTATGTTTTATCTATCTATCCAGATATATCTATATAACCAGAGCAGTATTTTTTTTAACAATAGGCATTAGGTTCCTTAATTGCTCTGGGAAGGAGTTTTCTCCAAACTGACAGGAAATGACTGAGCTGAATTTGACATGGGGGGGCCTGTAAGAGGCCCCTCAAGGCATTTCCCAAAGGCAAAAGATTATCTTGACTGTCCCTTGTTGATCTACATTCATTAATCCAATGCCTGCCCTTGCCACACATAATCCAGAAGGGAGGGGACATTCTGTTTGGATTATTCTTAGAAAAAACATTGTTTCTAGGAATGCCCTGTTTATAATCCCTTTTTAGGTAGCCGCAATTGAAACACTTGACATTTCAGTTTTTCTTCAAACCTCTGGATATCACCTCTCCTAGCTGTAATGTTAGGTTGGGAGCATCACCCCAGCACCTGGCATCCATCCAGGCCCCCTGGCCTGGGATTTGTGCTGGTCTGGACTTCAAATCCCAGCATGCCAGGTCCTGACCATGCCCACAGGGTATTTAAGTGGGCCTCCAGAAAAGGTCCCGGGTTTGCATGTGCTCCCCGGTTTTCTGTCTCCCCTGCCATGCTCTCGGCCACTCGAGAGCACTATACTTAATAAACCATGGGCATTTTAATTTGGTGTAATCTGTTTTAATTTGATTTTGTGAGCTCCAGAGCAGCTTGTCTTAGGATTTTTTTTCCTAGCACTAGCCAAGAATCATCATGATTATGAGATACAATATTGATTGTATCTCAGATTCATCTCTCCAAGAGTGCTGATCTTGCTTTTAATGGCCTAATTACCCTTTTGCATTGTATATTAGCACTTTCAAAAGCTGGAGTTTGAATTATTATTTGTCTAGCATCTGAATGTGGTATCACATTTACTGCTGAAATCAATCTTTATGAGAAATCCATGGTTTCTTTTTGGGCCTCTATTACTTTAGTAAATTCAATCTTCTTTCCTACTTCTTCAATTCTGTCCTAAACATTCTAAGCCGCTGCGTGGTATAAAACCAGGGTTTGGTCATCATATGGAGCTTGCCTTTCTACATTAGCATAATCTCCTACTCCAAGAAGTTGGTCTTGGGAGATTTACATACCTCTAGCCCTATTTCATTGCACGACGGTCTTAGCCTCAACTTTCCTCCAGGTCCTCCATTGTAATTGTGAACCAGGCTCCGTGACTGCTGTAACCAAGTCTCCACAGTCTTGAGGTATAGTTTTAGTACAAGATGACCATGAGTTTAAAAGTAGATTCAATCATCTACCTTTTTATCCTATTTCTATAATTTACAGCGATGATTCCTATCTCCTTAATTCTACTGTAAAAAATTTGCTCCATCTATCTATCTATCTATCTATCTATCTATCTATCTATCTATCTATCTATCATCTATCTATCTATCTATCTATCTATCTATCTATCTATCAATCATCTATTTGCAGTGAGTGCTACATGGGTATGTGGAAGCCAGAGGACTTTGAAGGGTCAGTTCTCTCCCTCACAGGATCTGGGAAATAAACTCATGTCACAGTCCCTAAACAAACTTCACTGTAATCATCGCTAATTTCTACACATCACATCAATGATCTTACACTCATTTATTGGTCACTGTAGATACACTTGGCCTCTTTGAGTAAATCTAAGTTAGAGTTATTTCCTCTTTTCCTTTTTCTTTTTTTCATCTTTTTTTCGAGGCAGGGTTTCTCTGTGCAGCTTTGGAGCCTGTCCTAGAACTAGCTCTTGTCAACCACCCTGGCCTCAAACTCACAGAGATCCGCCTGCCTCTGCCTCCCGAGTGCAGGGGTTAAAATCATGCACCACCACCACCCAGCTATTTCCTCTTTTTATAACATCCCTTGATCTTATGAAGTGCACACATGTAGTGTAGAGGATATTTCCACACAAATAAGACAACTTATTTCTTACACAAAAATTTTGTGATTGAAGAAACATTATATCAGTTATGGTCATTTCTCATAACTGTTGGTATTTTAACAATACATTTTACAATATATTCCAATACACCACATTTCCATGAATCATGACATTTCAAAAATGACTGTGTGAAAACTAACATGGGGTGAGAGTGTATAACAAGAAAATAAATCTAAAACATTTCTCATGGAAAAATGAATCATAATCATGAGACTCTAAGAAGAACTAGTCGCTAATATTCATATAGCCAAATGTTCTAATTGATTAAAAGTATGTGAGCTGGATTTTGTAGCCATCCTAAGTAGCTAATCAACTTCTTTACATTTCTTCAATGCTACTAAGTCAATATCCTCATATAGATAAAGCACTTCATACTGTACCCTTTTGTCTTTCTCATTTCTTAAGTGTCTTGTGTGAGTACATGTGTGTAAGCTGGCTGTGTACTTCCAAACCATCCTGAGTCATTTTAATTTTACTCTAGACTTTTTCTCAACACTACAAAGGAACTGCTAGATATTCTTAAAAACAGGTGCTCCGTGTCCCCTCATGACTGCAAACTCTGAGGACAGGCAGCTGGCCTCACCCTGTCCCCTTTAATAGCTCTCTCCTCCCCGCATCTGAAAATATCTTTGGCTAGACTCGTCAGTAGCCATGCCTTTTGAGGTATTCCCCGGGGCAGCTAGCATCTTCTCATCCAATTATAGAGCAGACACTCAAGCTAGAAGCTTGGTATCAGACACTGCAGAAACGCTCCAAAGAAAAATAAGGAAAGTCTTCATAACTCTATGCAATACCATGACACTTCCACTGCCAACTGCTAGCATATTACATAACAATATTCGAATAAGCTAGCTTCAGGCATTACTCAGCTAAATAACTTAGGCAAAAGACAGCTAAATGTATCAACTTCCCTGTATCCACAATATGCGTCTTCTTGTCACGATCAAAGAAGCATCCTTGTGGCCATGGAAGGACTTTTCCAACATCTTTCACTGCTCAGAGGTAGCCCACCCATGCCTTCAGGTCCTCTCAAGAACCTAGTGAATGCATTCCTCCTTTTCCTCACGTGAATGAAGTAGCTGTTTCTTTGCAAGCCACCAATCTTGCTACGCAAACATATAAACTTGCTCTTTACCCCAAGACTTCTTTTCCCTCACTGTAACCATTTCCTGTGACGGAGAACCTTCCCAGAAGAGGCAAGCCGCCTACCTCAGTCCCCCACAGCAGGAACAGAAGCAACTTCTTAGAAACCTGTGGTATCTATAACCACAAGTTCCATTCTTTTCCTCCAGGCTCTACTTGCCTATCCTTGCTACAGTTGCATCACAACCATCCCAAAACTCTTCTTTTCCCTCTTCCCCAATAGTCTGTCAGTCACTCAACTACTAGTCTCAGGAGGGAAGGATACGTTGTAAGTGTCGGGAATACATCCTTTACTTCATGGGACTTGTGATGCTAGACAATCATACATGATGAAATATTTAGTATATATCATCAAACAAAGCTGGATGGGGAAGGCAGAGTCATAAAAGATGACAGATAAATCGGTCAGTCATATCTATATGGAAAACTTATATAGAGCCTCATTCTGTGTTTGTTCTTGTCACATTTTCCTGACCTCACTTCTAGGGAACATGCTGAGAAATATCTGGGACCTCTCAAGTAGAACTATCTTAGCTTCTAAATGTTATTGAGTTACCTCAACATCTGCAATTTCTCCAGACTCCACTTTTCAATCTTATTTTTTCAGGTAAGCATTGGCATGCCGTAGGCTAACGTCTCCTTCTTTGTAAGCTGAGAGACAATTGGCACATCCTCATGTAATTATGCATGTCCACCAATCTCATGTAACTTTATATACATATCATCGTGCAACCATTTCCTCCGAGACTGAAACATTGCATCCTGTAGGGAAGCTCCTTGAGCAGAAAGGTAAACAACTCAGAATAGCATCAGGAAAGCCCTGGAACTTACTGTATTGACTAGCCCCTTCCCTCCCAAGGTAAGCAATAAAGCCTGAGAGGCCCTCTCAGACTGGGCAAAGCTGAGCTGCAGAGAAGACTCTTAAGCCAGGCCAGTTTGCCTGGAAGAAGCAGACACCAGCTGAGCTGCCTGGAAGAGGAAGCTTAGAACAGAGTGGCTTGGAGAGGACACTCTCCAACCTGATGCACCACCTCCAGGCTCTGTGCTGGGCTCCAGGTTCCCAGAGTGTGTGAGCTGTCACCAGCGCTGGGGTGGGCTAGTGTGATGCAGCTGTCTGTGAGCCATTCCACTCCTGTAAGTAACCCCTCACCCACACTCACGTAAGTAACCCCAAACAAAACTAACAGGTTCACCATGCTGGAATTTGGTGATATGGGTACCTTGGTTTGTCATGGGCTTCCTATCTGGGGTAAGTAGTTATGTATGCTGCATCTCCCCAAGAAAAGTTTTGTTACACAAAACATATATAGGGTATATATCTAGTCCCAATACAGACTTCACTGAGAACTCTAGAGTCATGTCCAGCTGGATATTTATTGCTTCCATTTGTAGGTCTTCACCAGCATCCCGAAGGTAATACAATAAAAGCACAGCTCAGACACAGCCTCTCATTCTGCTGCTCTCCGGGCACGTGTAAACAAACAGCAGTAGACTCTATGCAGGGCTAACCATAGACCTGGATTTCTGTCGATTCCCTGCCATCTTTTCCGAGATAGTGTCTTGCTGTATTGCCAAGGCTGGCCACAAGCCCTTCAATCCACGTGATCTGGGCTCAGAATCAGACTACAGGTTCGTGACACTGCACTGTTAGGGTTTTTGAGAAGTCCCACAAAAGACCACCATCCATGTATACAATCAGCAAGAGCGTTTATTATTCCAGCATGCTGGGGCGTGCCAGCCCAATCAAAGGCAAGGTGGTGAAGACCACAAGAGCCATATGGACTCCTTTTAAGCGCAGCCATGGGGAGGTCCTAAGGCAGCTGGGTCATTCTATCTATAATTGGCTTAAGCAAGTGGCAATCACATTACTGAGTTCTAATTGGCCAGGGCTAGTTGGGGGCTGGTCAGGGCTACAGTTTTCCATTTGGAGACAGGCCCCGACTAGTTCCAGGCTTTTTCCTTACTTGCTTATCATCTTGAGCTGCTTATGGCTTAAGCAACCAAGCTTCCTCATCCTTGCCACTTGGGGTGTTGGAAATTAATTTTGTTCATGGCTCTTGATCAGAAACTGCTGGCTCGGTCTCAGGAAATGGAAATTGAGGCTTGATGTCTGAGAGAAGACCGAGCAGCCTGTTATGGTGTCTACTTGGTCCTTTAATGCACCAAGCACCACTGGAGACAATACAATGTAAAGATAGGCAGAACAGCTCAACAGATACTTCTCAAAGATGTTCAAAAGAACACAACAATAAAAAAAACCTATAAAGCATGTACACACATACACACACACAACTCTCTCTCTCTCTCTCTCTCTCTCTCTCTCTCTCTCTCTCTCTCTCCAGTCAATAAATAGGCTAATGATCTGAGTAGACAGTTCTCAAAAGGCAAAAAAAAAAAACCAAACAAAAAACAAAGGGTCAATGAATATTCTAAAAGATGTTGAACACTCTTAGCCACCAGGGAAATAAAAATCTAAACTATTTTGAGATTCTACATCCCCCAAGTCAGAATGGCTAACACCAGGAAACAAATAACAATAAATTCCGTTCAGATGGAAGAAGAGACGAACGTATTCATTCACTGCTGGTGGAAGTATAAACCGGCGTAGCTACTATATAAATCGGCATCAAGGTTTCTCAAAACCACCAAGGACAATTGGCTCAGTGTCGAAGGTGCTTGCTGCACAAACAGGAAGATCTCAACTCGGGTCCAAGGCAAATAAGGAGGAGTGCAATTAAGATGCCTGATGCTATCCCCTAGCCTCCACATGTGTGTGCACAGGTACGCATACACACACACACACACACACAAGCTAGACACAGAACTACCATGCAATTTAACTACATTGCTCTATACCTAAAAGGACTTCCAAGTCTACCCCAAAAGGTACTTGCATGTGCTTAACTGCTCATCAATAGATGGAAAAATGCTGCATGTATGGAATTTTAGTTTTATTCAGCCATTAAGAAAAATAAAATCTTTGTATGGGAAGTATGAAAAGCCAAGATCTCCTGAGTAAATTTGGAGCATGGGGACCTTGGGAGAGGGTTGAATGGGAGGGGAGAGATAGGGAGGGGAGCAGAGAAAAATGTAGAGCTCAATAAAAATTAATAAAAAGAGAAAAGAAAAGTAAAATCTTGGCATGTAAGCAGCAATCGTTGGAACCAGAAAGTTATTATGTTAAGCAAAATACTATTGACACAGAAAAGAAACCACATCTCCTACATATGGATGTTATGTTTTAATCTTTATATATATATACAGGTATATATGTGTGTATATGTGGGGGTCAGGAAATAAGACGGGGAACCAAGAGAGAGGTAAATAGATCTAAGATGAGGGAAGGGGATACATAACACGTCTGAAATCAAAAGAGGCGCTATTGAGGGGAGCAACCCAGTGCCGGGTCAGGAGGAAAAGCTGGGCAAGGAAGATCAACAAGAGAGTGTGTATAAAGAGGCCATAACAAAACCAATTAACTTGTTTGCTAATTTCTTTCAAATGTTAAGATGAGAGCGCGGAAGATGCTCCGTCAGTAAAGCAAGTGTCCAACTTGCAGACCCAAGGGCCTGAGGTCGATCCCCAGAGATCATACAGAAAGTTGGGCACGGGGACAAGAGCCGAGGCTGTCCTCTGGCATCTACATACTCATACGTGGTTATGTACACATGCACACATTCACACGTGCACACACACACATACTCATACATGCACACATGCACTTACACACTCACACATACACATAAAAATATTTTTAAAAAATCAAATTGATTTAAAGTTAAATTCTCAAGACCACACTTACTTTAACACTTGTTAAGATGGACACTAAATAAGAAGAGTGTAAAGGGCTGCTGAACACTGCCACTCATTACCATGATGTAAAGTGACACCGCTATCTACCACGACAGAACCAGTGAACTTGAGGGCAGGGTCAGGCATGAACGAAAGAGAAATGTACAGAGGAAAAGAACGGATAAATACAGGATAGGGAATTCTAGAACTGTGACATTGTATCAAATGATGTGTGTACACAGAATTGGAATCCCTAAAAGAGAAGCATTTGAAGAACTACCTGGGGACATGATTGCGTATGGTTTATAAATCTCATGGCATGAAACCACATGTCAAGGTGTTGTAGAAAACTCTGATCAAATAACAGTACACACACACAAACATTGCTGGGGCCAGCCTCGACAAGATTACCTTTCTTCCAGAGTGGAGGTGTGGGGATCTAGAAATATAGTGAGGAACACGAAGACGCGGGAAAAAAAAACAAACAAACAAACACAGAAGCACATAGAATAGTATCAGGAGGAAATTTCAGTGAGTACTGAAAATTCGCTGTGTTTAATTTCCAACAGCTTAATATACCTCTGATTTCAAAAGATAGGAGTAGAACAAAAGAACTTCATTAACATAAGTTGAAAGTCCTGAGGGCTGTCCATAGCTCCTTGGGCACACCACTCCCTGGGTGGAATCCTAGTTATTTCCATAGAGGGAACAAGAACCTAGTTGGATCCTTAGACTTTGTTTTAGGTAGGAACCAACTACTTTCCCATTTCAGGAGCACGAGGTCTGGCAACTAGCCACACCTGTTTACAGAAGACTTGAGCGAGCAGAACTCTCGATTTACAACTAGGTGGGACTTTTGTTTGAGTTAGAAGCCCAACAATCTGTTTATAGAAAATCTGATCAGTAGGTCTCTATGTATAATTATCAAGTTAAAAACTGAGTTAGCAGTCAAAATGCCCTACTACCACCACCATAACCACCACCACCTTCTTCTTCTTCTTCTTCTTCTTCTTCTTCTTCTTCTTCTTCTTCTTCTTCTTCTTCTTCTTCTTCTTCTTCTTCTTCTTCTCCTTCTGCTTCACCTTCTGCTTCACCTTCTCCTTCTTCTTCTGCTTCTTCTTCTGCTTCTTCTGCTTCTGCTTCTTCTTCTTCTTCTTCTTCTTCTGCTGCTGCTGCTGCTGCTTCTGCTTCTGCTTCTGCTTCTGCTTCTGCTTCTGCTTCTGCTTCTGCTTCTGCTTCTGCTTCTGCTTCTGCTTCTGCTTCTGCTTCTGCTTCTTCTTCGGCAGGGTTTCTCTGTGTAGCCCTGACTGTCCTGGAACTTGCTCTGTAGACCAGGCTGGCCTTGATCTCATGGAGATCCACCTGTCTCTGTCTCTAGCTGCTGGGACTAAAGGCATGTGCCACCTGTGTTGGAGCTGAGGGCAGAGGTCTTATCTTGCATGTACAAGGCCCTGAGTTCAATTCCCAGCATCACACACAGACACACACACACTCCCTACACTCATATTCATGTTTTGATGGTGGGAAAACAAATTTTTAAAAATGAATATTAGAGCAAACAATCTCTTGAAAAGACACTCTCTCTCAGAATTTGAATAAAGCCAGTACAAAGCTGTGTTTGTGAAAGACCTGGATAAATCCAGATCCCCCTAGCAGGAAAACATAGAGCCAAAAATCTAAGCAGGGAGGGAAGAATCAGAAATCTAGGAGTAGCCGGTTCAGTGTTTCAGGAACTAGCTGAAGATAAAGTTAGATTGTAATCTTGAGAAACAGGGCGTTTCCCCCCTTGTGATTATCATTGGTATTTTTGGGATACTGTGTTTCAGGAACTAGCTGATTATAAACTTGAATAACCTTGAGGAACAGGGAGTTGCCCCCTTGTGGTCATCACTGGACCTCCCTACCCCTTTCGGATTACTGGGCTGTGGTTTCTTCCCTTAAAAACCCCTTCTCCCAGCTACTTGGGGTCAAACTCTTCCCCTGCGTGGGTTTTGAGTCTCGGCCCCAGTGCACTGGTTCCCGTCTTCCCGTCGATTAAATCTCATGTAATTGCAGCAAGGACGGTCTCTCGTGAGTTACGGGGGGGGGGGGGGGGGGGGGGGGGTTGTGTTATCCCGAGACTTGAGTGAGAGTCTCCCCACACTGGGGGTCTTTCATTTGCATCACTCAAAAGATGAGCCAATGGCTGAAAGTTGGTATCTTAATAAAATATGTGAAAAACATTTAGCTAACGCAAGGACACAATTCTTTTCGGTTCCCTCTGAACTGATTTAACCTCAGGAGACCTTGTGACATCTAACAGTTCTGTACGTGCCCGCTGTCTTTAAAAGCCCCATCTTTCCTCCCTTGAGTCTTTCGCTTGCCCCAGTCTTCTGTCGTCTTCAGCTCACACCCTGTTCTAGTCAGGGGTTTGTTCAGTCTGCACACGCCACTGCTTCCTCTCTACAAAGCCTGGCACTCCTCTCCCGCTGACCCTTGCAATGCGCTTCACACTGCTCCCCTTCCACACTCACACCACGGCTTTCTCCTCAAAGTTCTTTCCGAAGAGTTAGCTCAGAACATTTACTAGCAAGATTAACTGCTTTATGGTCTTGCTACCAAACTTAGTCCAGGTCTGCTCTTCTGAGGGATGGGGAAATGAGCTGTCTTAGAATCCCGCATGAAGAGAGACGATGATCACTACCAGCCCCTAGCAAATGAACCTCAGATTGGTTGGTTTTTCTGTTAACCCAATGGACTAACATAATATTCTGAATATGAGTATGGAAACTGAGGGCTTTCAGGAACTGCCAACTCCATGAAAGCAATTTATAATAACTAAACATGGTTCCTTTCCCAAATGCTTGTTTAGACAGTTTTGTCAAGAGTTTTTTCAACCTCGGAGTTTTGTTTTGCAAGAAAAAAAATGCGCTTAGGGTAAAAAGGCCTATTCCTTAGTTTTGAAGGGTGAATGAAAGCCAACTTTCTAATGAAAAACTACGCTATTAGAGAATGTACCTATCAGAACTATTTCACCAACTAAGGATGCTCACTGTATGCCTTAAGTTCTGTAGAAGACAGAAACAATGAATACTGTATGTATGTACATTAACACACACATAAAATATTCATATAAAATTTATTGTGTGTGTTTGAGTGTCCTGTATGTGAAGGTTGACATCAGGTATCTTCCTCTATTATTATTAATTATTATTCTGCAGATTATTTTTGAGACAAAGCTTCCATGGACCTGGGGCTCAGCAATGCCCATACACTGGCTGCTCAATACACCTCAGATGTGTACGTCTCTGCTTGCTTCACAGCAGCATGAAGATGTAACCATCAACTTCAGGTCCTCATTCTTGTATGGTGTGCACTTTGCCAAGTGAGCCATGTTAAGGGCCCCCAGATCTAAAACTATTTTTTTAATTTTTAGATGTTTTATTTAATTTATTTATATGGATGTCAGGCCTTAACACACGTATACATACTACATGTGTACCTGTTAGATCCCCTGGGGTCATGTGGGTGTGGGAAATTGAAACTGGATCCTCTGCAAGAACAAGTTTTCTTAATTACTGAGACATTTCTCCGGCCCTAAGTTTTAATAGTCGTGCACGAAAGTTTGCATTGGCCTCAGATAAATTCATATAGACAGAAGTGCTACAGGAGCTTCAGAGGAAAGTCCCAAGAAGATCATACTTTAGCTAGGCATCTAAAGATGGGTAAACCTTGAAAGACAAAATAGGTTAAAAAAAAAAACAAGGACACTCTGCATTAACGTTAGAGAAAATCTTGCAAAGCAAAATTTCATCTCGAAAAAATGGAATGAACTTGGAAAGCAGGAGCAGTTACCACAGAAGATCTCAGTTGCCATCTGAAGGAGTTTGAACCTCACCTGGCCTACAGGTGAGAGCCAGGGAAGATGTAAGCATCTTGCTGTTGTTGTCATGGTGACTAGGACACGGTCATATGCAGCCACAGAGATCTTAATCAGGCTTAGAGGAGACAGAGTACTGGCACATTAAGAGGTGGAAACAGTCCAGTCCTATCTTTGTGTTTTGTTTCGTTGGACTTTTGTTTCTGCTTTGTAGGTTTTAATTTGAATGAGTTTTTTTTGTGATTGTTTGTGGTTGAGTTTGATTTTATTTGGAGAATGGCTCTCCTTGATTCTCATGTATTATATTTGTAGCAAATGATGACCTTGAACTCATGCTCCACTTCCCCAGTGTTGGGATCACAGACATCCCCTAGAATCTTCATTTATGAAGTACTGGGAATTGAACCCATGACTGTGTACATGATGGGCAAATAATCTACCATCAGAGCTACACGCCTAGTATGATGAGTTATTATAAGTAATCTAAGATGATTTCCCTGGGAATCAAGATTCCTGCCTTTAATTGAAAAAAAAATCGGAAAGACTGCAGGCCAGCCACATTCAGAAAATCCAACCACATTCAGAGAATCTGGTTGGATCACATGCTCCTGGAGTGAGGGGGGAGGAACTTGGACTTCCCACAGGGCAGGAGACCCTGACTTCCCTTGGGGACAAAGAGGGAGGAGGAGAGGGAGGGGGGGGAGTGGGAGGGCGTTGGGAGGAGGGGCGTAAATGGAAACTTTTTATAATTTAATAAAATTACTAAAAGAAAAAAAAAAAAAGAAAAAAAATCAACAGCTTGGACACGTTTTCTCTTAAAAGACTACAAATTGTTGCAGATAAGCATGATTTTTGTTTTCATTTGTAGTTAAAAATTTCTAGCAGAATCACTTTATACAGAAAAATCAATTAAGAAAGCTAGGAATTGAAAAATCTTTTCCCAACCCTTTACTCCGAGGTAATGTCTCTTTGAAGTTGAGGTGTATTTCTTGTATGCAGTCAAAGACGGCTCCTGTTTTTGTTTCCTTTCTGTTATCCTGTGCCTTTTTTATAGGCAAATTGAGATCATTGATATTAAGGGAAATCAATGATAAGCTATTGTTAATTCCTGTTATTTTTTTCATTTTGGTAGTGGTAGTGTGTATGTGTCTCCCTTCTTTGAGATTTGCTAGTGTGGGATTATCTACAGCTAACTTCCTTGGGTTGAAGTTTTCCTTCTAGTACTTTTTGTAGGGCTGGAATTTTGGACAGGTATTGTTTGAATCTGTTTTTGTCATGGAGTATCTTTTTTTCTCCATCTGTGGTAATTAAAAGTTTTGCTGGACTGGCATCCGTAGTCTCTTAGTATCTGCATAACATCTGTCCAGGACTTTCTGGCTTTCAGAGTCTCCATTGAGAAGTCAAATGTTATTCTGATGGGTTTGCCTTCATAAGTTACTTAGCCGTTTTCCTTTGCAGCTCTTAATATTTTTTCTTTGTTCTATATTTATAGACTTTGTCTATGTGTCTATCAACAGAAGAGTAAATAAAATGTCCCATGAATACACAATACTGTTCCATCCGACAACAAAGAATAGTGAAATTATGTCACATGCAGGAAAATGTATGGAACTGGGGATTATTTTAAGCAAAGTAAAGCAGACTTGGAAAACCGAAATATTACATGTTTTCTCCCTATCTATAGAACCTGTGGTTTAAAATAATGCATGAAAACCGGAAAGGGGGCTATTTGAGAAGGAACCGGTAGGAGGCGAAGACAAAGCAGGTGGGCGGAATACAAGCAAAGTTGCCTAACGCACAAGCATCAAGATGTAATAATGAAACCACTGATGAGCGCAGCACACACAAGAGCATAATGAAGGAGGCAGCGCGAAAAGCTCTAGCAGAAATCTCTCTAAAATAAGCGTACAACCTGTAACTTTTAGCTTTTTAGTTAACATGGCTTCATGTGGTTTTTCAAACAGGAAAATCTTTTATCCTTATGCTTTCAGCTTCTAGTTAACATGACTTCATGTGGTTTTTCAAAGAGAAAAATCATTTATCCTTATGCCAACTGAAATGCATTAGACTGGCATATTCAGGAACCTGTCACAAACCAATACCTGCTGTCAGGAGCTTGGGGATAGCTTGAAGGCCATGGGGAACTTGCTGCAACATGACCCCATTGGTGTGGGAGGTCCTTCTGTCTATGTGTTGCTTTTATTGGTTAATGAATAAAGAAACTGCCTTGGCATGTTGATAGGGCAGAACTTAGGTATGCGGGGAAAACTGGACTGAATGCTGGGAGAAGGAAGGCGGGGAGAGAGACAGAGAGAGAGAGAGAGAGAGAGAGAGAGAGAGAGAGAGAGAGAGAGAGAGACCATGGATCTGCCACCAGAGATCAATGTGCCAAAACTTTGCTGGTAGGTCACAACCTCGTGGGCTAAATTAAGGTGTAAGAGTTAGTCAATAAGAAGCTAGAGCTAATGGGCCAAGCAGTGATTTAACTAATCCAGTTTCTGTGTGGTTATTTTGGGGCTAAGCTAGCCAGGTGGCAGGGAAGAACAAGTGGCCAGACCCCTCCTACACCCCATCTCTTGGGTGGATCTTACTGAACATTTATTCTCTAAGCAACCCAAACAGCAAAAACTGACTCCAGCATCTGAGGTTTTCAGGGGGTCCCAGGATCCAGGGGGCATATGTGACCCAGCATACATTTGGACCCTCACTACAACATTCCTTCCAACTTCATTAGGCCTACAGCAATGTGGACAGCAGGGCCAGGGTCTACGCAGTAATTCACTACTTATAGAAAGACCCAGCATAAATTGCTAAATGCAGAAATGAGAACCAAATCAACCGAACACTTTCAAACTGCATTCATTTTTTAATGCAATAAAAATGTCTTAAAGCTACGGCAACCTTTCTAGCTGGCTGACAAGCTGAATAAAGAGCTTTAGTTCTGTCTCATATAAGAACCTTTCTTTACCACTTGTCAGGCATCCAGACACTCAAGAGAGAGTTGTTTACAACTGTCTCTAAGTTCACGAACACACAGTCCACTCAAAGAGCAAGTACCAAGCATGAGCTAGCAAGGTGTTTTCTTTCCCTCATAAGTACTCTGAGAAACATCTCAACCATTAAACACCACAGTGCTTTTACCAATGGTACATGGTTTGACTTGGTAAAAAACCTGTACATGTAATGAAACCATACTGTGTGAAAAATTTCAGGCCAAAATACAATAGAAAGCAATGCATGCATGTAAGTCATGAAAAAAAAACCTGCCATGATAAGGCTTCCACTATATATTTAACATGTGCATAACAACATTTTACACACATCTTTTTTAGCAATATCAACTCAGGACTTTATTTAGGTAATAAAACTAATTGGACGGCAGGAACATAATGTGTGTTTTGCGACTTTTGTTTTTCTGTGTTTCAAAAAAATTGATCTTTGTTAGTTGTGTTTAGCTGCCATCTAGAGTTAAAAGGAATCCATTTCTTTTCTCCTCTGTTACTAATCTTCAAATTTTTAGGAATAAAGGCAATTACATTTAGCCCGTTTCATGTTGAGCAAATACCCAGACTCCAGATTTTCAAGAGATAACTAATTATCCAACTTGTCAATCATGGCAAGCATTCCCACCTGTTGCAGGCAGCATAGGGAGACTAATAGATGAGATTTACATTTAATCTAACAAATATTCTATGATTTGTTGTATAAACTTTTGGATAAGCAACCTGATATATATTTGGACCCAGGGCAACATATCAAAACATAGGTATGTTATAGTCTCTTTCTATTGCCTCCAACTTCCCTGGTCTCAGAATTTAAGAAAACCAGACTCAAATAAAGATATTAAAATTTTATTTTATTCTATTTTAATCTCTGAAAATACAATTATAAAAATTAGGGGCTTGCAATATGGCTCAATGAGTAAATTTACTTGCTGCCAAACTTGGTGACCCGAGTTCAATCCCCAAGACTCAAATAATGGAAAGAAAAAACAAAATTGAAAGTCATCCTCTACCCACACACATATGCCACACACATAGGCCCCCCCATACACACACTAAATACAATGATGAAAAAATTAACTAAGTCCCTACTTAATTTAATACTTTTATGTTGAGTGACATTTATAACAAAATTTGATGAGCTGATAAGATTAAACCACTTGTAACATTCACTTCAAAAGTATTTATAGGAAAGAAAAAGATAAAAGGAAACACTTATAAGTAAAATCAGATTTGAAAGTAAAACTCAATGTCCAGCAAAAGAGGGAGTATATTCACATGAAATCTTCAGTTAGGCAAAACATTTATTTTCATACAAATAAAGAACATAGGTTCCCCCCACCCCAAAATTTATCAAGCTACAACAGCCTTTCAGACAAATTCTTACTGTATCATTAGATCATAAATAAACAAAAAAGCAGTACAATTGCAATTCCTGTGTTTTTATCGTTTGAGGAAAATTTTTGAGTGGATAAATATGACAAGTAATACTGTTTAAGAAAACTTTCCAGGTACACAGAACCTTGAACGGTTTTATAAAACGTAACTGCATATTACAAAAGCCTGTGAAAGGCAGACGACAATGCTCACCAACTCTTCAAGTACCAGTTAAGGGGTTCTCAGCTACCCGCTCAAGGGAGAACTAATGATAAAGCCATCACAGGGCTGTACGAGAGAAAAAACTCCAAGAAATAGGCAGGAAGGCCGTGAGTAGAAAACACCCGTTTAGGGCTGGAGAGATGGCTTAGCAGTTAAGAACAAAGACTGCTTTCCCAGAGGACCTGGGTTCAATTTCCAGCATCCACATGGCAGTTTACAACTGTCTATAACTCCAGTTCCAGGGGATCTGATGCCCTCACACAGACATACATGTGGACAAAACATCTATCTGTACTCATAAAATTAAAATAAATAATTTTTTAAAAAAGGAAAAAAGGCCTACTTAAAGAAAATCCCATATCAAGCATTTCATAGACTAACAGATATGTATCAGAGGGCAATGAGAAATCAAGGACCCAGGGCTGGAAAATGTTTATAGACGATAGACAGCTAGAAGGCTATCAGAATAAGACGGGCAGATTGTGTGAGCTTTACATGAATGGATCTGGGAAGTGAGATGCATACATATTTAACAAGTATACAATACATAAATGATTCACTAAGAATCGTCATATATGCATTAAATGTAAAAACCCTAATCCTTTCTCCAATCAGTTTGAGAACCGGTAAGATTTTAAATTCCATTTCCCAGGAACAAGAGGGCATATACAAACTGTCACTGGACAACTCTGGAGTTAAACATGATTCTAGGAGCAAGAAGACATCATCTCGGTCCAGGATGTCCACAGCACAGGTCCCAGGTGTGATAATGATTTCTCCATTGTAGCATTTTGTCTGATTGAACCTAGATACATGCTGGATTCACCAGTAAGAGCTTCTAAAAAGATATGTGCATATAAACTTCTTTTATATGGTCAAAATCCATCAGGAGACAATTCAAAGCGTTTTTGTATATATTTTGGGTGTAAAATATCTTCGGTGGTAAAACAGACAAAGTAGGAGAACAGAACAGGTGAAGTAATTCTAAGGATTCTATTTAATGGAATAAAAACAGATATTTAAACCCATTTTAACAAATTTGTGAAAGAAGAAAAGTCAACCTCATTTAAGTCATGATTTCTTTAATTTTCTAAACATTGCCTAACTATGATACATTCAAGGGATGTCTGAAAAGAGCTCTACAGTATATGACAGAATTTATTGTTGGTTTTTTAGAGTATTGGAAATATTCAAGGATTCTTCCATTTTTTCATAAATTTCTTACTTTGCCATTTCATCGAGTCTTCCTTGTTCTCATTCCTACCCTCTGCTCATTAGACCCTCCTTCTCTAATAATCCTGTATATAATCTTGTATTACTGTCAAGCCTCTGTTTGAAATTCCCTAGCACTGGAAATACGATCTCCTAGGTTGGTAGAAATTAGGTGACAAAATTCTTTTCAATGTGCACACACACACACACCATACTTCTCTGAAAATTCTTCCCTTCCCCCAGAAAATCCAACACGACCACTGTACCTCTCACCGCCTGAAACATTCCATCTCGGAGACACGCTTCTTTTCCAAAATGCTATCCAGACTAATCAGCTCAATGCACTCTCTCATCTATGACCAGCCATGCCATCCGTCCACGTGATTCTCATAGTTATATAGCCTCGGTGTAAATCATGGTTCCATAGACCAGCTTTCTCTGCCATACGTTCTTATCATGATCTACTATTTTGCCACGGACCCAAAAGTCACAAGAGCCAACTGATCCTGTGCCGTAATTGCCAAAAGTGACTACGAAAGCCATCTTGTGACCATGAGGAAAAGCAAGGAATTTCCAACGTCCTTGTAACCCCTGAATAATATCAGCAACTGCTCAAATGTTTTACTTATTTCATTAGAAAAATAAATCTTAGTTCATGGGAAATTTCTATCAAACAAGCTGATACTCATTTGCAATGAGTGTGACCACAAGTCAGTAATTTCTCCAAGTATTAATTTCTTCAGCCATAAGTGTGAGTTCACTACCTATACTTGTTTAAGGTTGGGTGGAACTTGCCGGGTGTGGTGGCAGCGCACGCCTATAATCCCAGCACTTGGGAGGCAGAGGCAGGCAGATCTCTGTGAGTTCGAGGAAAGCCTGGTCTACAAAAGCGAGTTTCAGAACACAACAACAACAACAAACAAACAAACAAACAAAAACAAACAACAAAAAAGATTAGGTGGAATTCATGCCAAATGCCCAGAACAGAATGAGTAATAACAAATATTAGTCATTTTCTGTTGCCAGCTGCCATCCTCTGGCATTGTTTGCGCATACATTGAGGGCTCAGCTGGTCAGTAGGCTCTTAAAGGCATAGTATGCTGCATTACATACACCTTTACAGAATGTACTACTTAAAAGGTAATACTCCTGGAGCCGGGGACATGGCTCGGTGGCTAAGGTGCTTGCTGCACTTCCAGAAGATGCAAGATCGGTTCCCAGTACCCACTCACAACCACCTATCACTCCAGCTCCAGGGGATCTGATGCCCTCTGGGGCCGCCGCAGATACACACATTTTTCTTTCCCAAAAGGCAGTCCCTATACAGTGAGACTAAGGCAATAATTGCACTAAACTGGCGCACGAATCAGCACTAGGGAACATTACCTGCTCTACATATGTCCAGAGTACCCTGCAATGGGCCAGCTGCTAATTTAGAAGACCACACCGATTTGCAGGGTAAAGCTGAGTGTTTCGCTCCACAAACCACACTCGCCTAATCAAACACAGAAGCTGTATATGAATCGATACCCTCTGGGCAGTTGCTAGAGGTTTGTCCTCACCAATTAGTTGTCTCCTGGAAAGGGCCACCCATGTGCTTTGCCATACTAGAGGAGCTATCATAGCTGCTATTTGAGCAGAGGGAAAGCACTTCTCTCGGCTGCTATAAAGGGCCAGAGTACATCTACCTATCTTTAAGTTGCTGAGATATATTATTGGTTTCTAGTTCCCTAAAAATTGCAGGTTTTCCAAACTATCCCTTAGTTTAACATTAAGGCAGACAATGACCTGAAGAGGTGTGGCACTGAACAAAAAAATTGTATGTGGGCTTCTCCCAGTTGTGTTCCTATGCAAACGTAACCAAGGCATGACGGTACATAAAGTTTGTCATAAGCAACATGAAAACATTTGAATAGTCATGCGGTCCAAAACACATCTAAATAAAAAATTTATAAATCCTACAACACAAACAAGAAAGCATTGTGATCAACTAAACAAGTAACCAAGGCTCTACTCATTCATAGGTGAGCCCAGAACACCAGATCATTCAAGGGGAAGGGTGTGAAGTTTATCAGCTAAACAGATCTGTCAAGTAAAGGCATGGTGCTTTGAAGCCAGATGAAATGCAGCAAGCAAAAGAATTACAAATCCATTCAGTTAGAAAATACACAATAGCAAATCTAAGACAAAAAATGTTGGTGGTGGTGCTGGAGAGACGGCTCAGGAGTTATGAGCGCTGGCTGATTTTTCAGAGGATCAGAGTTCCCATCACAACATCCAAACAGATCTCCATGGGTATCTGAAGCTGTCTTCTGGCCTCTAAGGGCACCTAGACTTACTATGGCATATCGTGCCAACACCACACACACACACACACACACACATTTCACACACTACGGGAGCATCCCAGGGTCCCATCCGGATTCCCTGACGACTGTTTAACATGGGTTGATCCCACTTTTTAAAAAGCTTGAGCTATCAGCTGCTCTCCTTTCAGGCCCCTGAGGCCCCCTCGGGCTACCTTCCACCGAGCCAGAGCGGCTGACGTCACAGCGGAAAGGGCGGGACGCTGGCCGCCTGGCCACACCCAGGCCCTGCGCAGGCGTGGTTCGCGGCGCCTTCCCGGAAGAGCTCGGCGGTGGGCGCGGGGTGGCCGCGGCCTGTGGGTTGTGGGGCCGGCGGGCCGAGGTGGAGGACACTGTTCAGGGGAGAGCCAGGTGATGAGGCAGGGTCTCAGGCGTTTTCCCGGGGAGACAGGCGCGAGCTGGGCCGGCCGTCGGGCGCCTTGCTTCCAAAGGCCGAGTTTTCCCGTGTGCGGTCCCGCTCAGGCTGCCCGGCTGCATCCGACCCGAGGCGCTTCAGGGAATGAATGTTTAATTTCAGAAATTTTAGGAAAGCCGCCTTCTGTGAACGTCTTGACTGTAGTTTCCTCCCTCAGGTGGGGCACCTTTAGCTTTTTGTGCTTTTCGATGCAAGGTCTTGAGCCGAGGTAACGCTGCACCCGGTGTAAAGTGTGCCCTCGAAAAGAGTTTCTAAACTCTCCAAACGAGAGTTCCTACCTGCCAGGCTACACTGAGGGGACTGCATTGAGATTTTCCCGAGTTACACATGGAAAACACTTCCCTTGTTTGGAAGAGTGATGGTAGACCTGGGCAGTCTGCCAGGGAAGGAAAGACCATGGATTTCCAGTTGGTTCTCATACTTGATTGTCTTTCTCACCGTCTCTGCGCACATGCCCAAGGGATGGTGATATTCCTGTTTTGAATTTTTATATAGTTTTTTTTTCTTTCTGCCTGTTAAAATGTACACCAGTCTTATACCAACTCTTTTTTGTTTCAGTTCTCTTCAAGGTTAGAGTTTGGGTGGAGGTAGAAAATACGAAGTGTGTTGAGTTTACCTGATCCGTGGTATTTGGGGCGAATCTGGCAAATGCAAAGAACAAAGCAAAAAAAAAAAAAATCATTAATACAAATGGGTTTGCGTGCATTCTTTCCCATTGTACATGAAATGGCCAGTTTTCTCTTCTGAGAGAATCAATGAGTTGTCGCAGCACTAAAGTGATCAAATTGTAGAGTTTAACATAGGGGGAAAAAAATAACTGTTTTTATTATTTAGCAGAAAGCTTATAGCCCAGCTTTGATTAAAGATGACTTCCTTGTTCACTCAAGAAATCCACCTTTCTAAAAGGCATGAAGAAATGTAAGTTTTTGAAAAAGGTACTCTAAATATGGAGCGTGTGCTGGCTTTACTAGTGAGACATGCACAGGAAGACATGTTAAAGTATCATTTTCTGACAGGCTTTATTGGAGATAATTGCATTGTCTCTTAAGACTAAAAGGCACAATTATATTTTATATGTCTGTATATCTACTTACTTTAAAAAAAAACTAATATCAAAATTCGCCCATTCTGTGCTTCACAATAGAACGTTTTTGATGGCAGGGGCTCTCAAGAAAGGGTCTCATGTGGCCCAGACTGGTCTTGAACTTGCTATACAATTAAAACTGATCTTGAACCCTGATCATTCTGTGTCTTCTGAGTGCTTGGAATAAGGGTACTTACCACCGTACTTGAATCTTTTTTTTTTAAATAAAAAAAATTTTAAAGTTTATTACTTGAAATTTTCTCTCTCTATCTCTCTCTCTCTCTGTGTGTGTGTGTGTGTGTGTGTGTGTGTGTAGTGTGTAATTATACATGTGTGAATACACGGGGCTCAGAAGAGAGTGAGAGGGCATCAGAACCCCTGGAGCTAAGAGCTACAGGCAGGTGTTTACTGCTTGATGTGGGTGCTGAGAACTAAACGCAAGTCCTCTAGAAAAGCAAGAGCAATCTCTCCAGCTCCAAGCTTGGCTTTCAATAGACTTGAGGCCTCTTATCCTGGGCTGGCATTATGTTCATGGAGCATGACTTGTACAGCCACAGTCCCTGCATTCTCTCTAATGTTCTGATGTCATAGTCTAATCATTTTTCACTTGGTCCAGCATATTGTATAGATAGCCATGATCTTATTATTAATCTTCATATATCTGTGAGCTTTCAGATTTTTCTGTTGTCTAATTACCAAGTCCTGCCCTTTGCTGTTCTAATAAACTATTCTCATAAAAACAAAAATAAAGTGAATGTTCATCAACCTCGGTTTTTAGTTCTACATTCAAGATAGCCCCATGAAACAGTGTTCTTTGACAACCTTCATGACTTATTATTTCTCTGTATACCACTTATGTGTTTTTAATCATTGTACATGATTTCTTATCATTTAGAGGACCCAAAAACTTATAAAATGAACAAGAAACTTTTCAAGTGTATTATATATAATGAGGTAGCTAAACAATTTACTCATAACTTTCCATCTTTCTTCAGGCATTGGTTCACCTTGTGAGCATGCAGGCGTCCATACATACTGCCTCTCACTCATATATCAAACCATCATCTTTCTCTTGGAAAAAGAGATAAAAAATATTTTTATTGCTTCTTCAAACATATGGAAGTTTAGCACAATTCTAAATGTGTAACATGAGATTCAGGGGTACTGAAGTGTTAAGCAGAAGGTTTCCTATAGCAAGTTATAGCAATGTATATGTGTGGGGAGGTATATATAACTATGTGTACAAGGAGCTATGTATTACAGTTTGCATTTTCACCAAAAATTACATGTCTTCAACACTCTAAAATACTTTCAAAAGACCGCGGAGGCTAAAAAAGAAAGGCTTGTACTTATGACATATAAGAAGTATATGTTAATAAAAATAAAAATAATTTTATCCAGATTGACTTAAGGCATAGTAAACTATTTTTTTTATTGTTCCATTAGTTGATAAAATAATTGGCTGTCAATCATGGTCATAGTTGAGGTGAGATACAATTAAGAAAGAAATTTTATATACTGGTCAAGCAATACAATGTTTGCTTTTCAATTTTTTCCTCTATATAATCTCCATTTCTTTTTCAGAGTATCACGAAGATTAATGTTACTTCAGAAAATGAGGAATAATTTTGGTGATCAAAACACAGGCAGGGCATGTCTCCTCCAAGCCACTGAGACTGCTCTAAAGAGGAACCTCAGTCTCTTGCAGGTAATTTCCATGACGGGTATAGATGTCTTCCCTTTCCTGAGGTATTTACAATGCATCTTATGATTTAGATTCACATCATTTCTTTGTTTTTAGTAACAAGCAGACTTAATGAGCCGATGTCTTTTTCAAGCCTGTGTTAGTTGGGCAAATAGCATATGGATTCTTGCTTTTTAAAAATGAAAAAAATTGAAGTTTACATAAGCTAAATATTTTCTGTCAACCAAAAAATCAATGACGACAGGAAGAATATTAAGGTCACCTTTGTGCAAGAAGAAGCAGAAAGTGTATCCTTACATTTTCCATATTCTTCCACTTCAAGGAAGGACCCCAAAGACCTTAAGCTGTGATGTGTTTAGATCCAACTCAAATACTAAACAGCATGGAAACATGAACCGCTTGATTTTGCCCAACTAATTCCACAGAATTCTTTGTGTGAGAGCTCACTTCGCAGACTCCTTAGGATAGTTATGGAGTAGGTGGTCAAAGTGGATGATTGTGCAGGGCCTCACCATTTGGCCAATGTGCCCATTTGGAATAAAATCATATGTGTAACATTTTTGGCTGCTTGCTATACTGTGCTTCCAGAATTGTGTGGCTTCATCCATAATTAAAACCCTAGAGTTTGCTTCCATTCAAGCTTCCAAGAGATCCTATGACTAAAACATTTGGTAGTAAGACTATATTATTTAAGTTATAAAGCAGTGTTTTCAGTTTTTTATTGTTAAATATTTTCATCGATAGGCATGATACAGCTATCTTCTATCCTCACTACAGGATAAAGGGAGAGGAAAATTCAGTTATCTTCTCAGCTTCTGGCAGTTTGATCCACAGTAATTTAAGTCACAGCCATAGTGCTACCAAAGCATTCTATATTGCCATATGTCTTACTTGCCCAATGGTGTTAACAATATTTATTTTTAAATGGAAATATATAGGGTATTCTGGAAATTGCTGTGAAAAGTTAGAGAAACTAAATTGGAAGACTTGATTGCTACTACCTGTAGCAAGTGATGTGATATTTGGTTTTCAAGTATTTTCCTTTTAATGAGTGAGCATCTGATGAGTGCCTAGAGCTACAGTAGAGATGACAAAGTCAGAATAAATGGAGGGTTTGTTCAGGAAGGCTCCAGCCTAGATGCTGGCCGAACTGTGTGAGCTCCTCGTGACAGAAGACGGGCCCTTTCTGTGATCGCATACTGAACTACACGGGATAGACCAGAGACTGTGAAGATTCAGGGTAAAAAGGTGCTTGAGAGTCTCTTTAGGATGGAGGTTTCCCCACCTTTCCAAAGATATTTTGCATGGATTTATGATTTGGTATGATTTCTATGTTCTGAATATTAGACCTAATTAAGAGACAGAACTGATGTAAAGATGTTCATAGAGACTTCTGAGATGAGCCAAACCTCGTCTGTGTTAAATAGTTAAGATGCTTTACTGGATTCTTAAATAAAAGCAGTCAAGAACAGAAAGACGAACGGCCCTAGTGACGTTAGCGGGATTATGATCTAACAAGCTTAAGAATTCACAGGAGACAAAGTTGGGCATGTCAGAGACTGTACTGGTTTGAATAGACAATGCCTCTCAGAGGCTCATGTATTTGACCACTTGGTCTCTAGTTAGTGGTGATCTTTGGGGGAGATTTTGGGACCTTTAGGAGCTGCAGCTGGAGGAAGTCTGTCACTGGGGATGGACTTTAAAAGTTGACGACCTCACTTTCAGTTTTCACCCTGTGCTTCCTGTGTGCAGTTGCTGTGTAATCTCTAAGCTCCCTGCTCTGGCCGCTGCCATGCCTCCCCTCCGTGGTGGACTCTTACTCCTCCGGAACCATGAGCCAGAATAAATGCTTCCTTAGCTGTTTCCGTCACAGTGTTTCGTCTCAGCAACAGGAACAGTAATTGATACAGGAACCAGAGAACATAAGGCTCAGTATATAACTGTGATGTAGTCCTAGAAATATCTAAGTTCAAGAAGAACACAGATTTACAGAAGAAATAAACGGGCTGGTAAGATGGCTCTGCAGGCAGAGGCACTCGCCACTAAGCCTGATGACCTAGTTGGATGCCCGGGACCCACATGATAGGAGAGACCTGGTTAATATGCATGCACATGTATGCATGCACACACACACACACACACACACATGCACGCACACACATTTAAGAAAGACTGATCTTCTACTTAGATGTTTCAAGAATAGGGAAATAGGCTGGAGAGAAGGCTCAATGGTTAGGGGCACAAGCTGCTCTTCTAGAGGACCAGGTTCGATCCTCAGTACCCACATGGTGGCTTACAACCATCGTGACTCCAGTTTCAGGGAACACCTGATCTGACTGACGCCTCTTCTGACCCCAGTGAGTTCTTGCACACATAGTCAGACACTCAATCACACACATATACACCTAAAAATTAAGTTTTAAATAAATAAACTATTCTTGACACTAGTAGAGGTAAGGAGAGAAGCTGAAAAAATAGTCATCAAGACAGTTTCCTTACTTTTTTAATATTTATGTAAAACTCAGTTTTATATAAAGTTCAGTTTCCATTTTATAAAGTTCTACAAATTGGATGTGTTAAATTAATTCTGAGTTGATTTGAAAATCATGGGTCCATGGGTATAATCCCTCACAAGTGGATAAGTAAGGGAATGCACTGGTTTTCATAACTGAAAGAAATGAGTTTAGTATGCTGGTTTTTTCCCTGACCGTCATCGTGAAGAGAAGAAAGGACAGCACGCCCGTCTTCATAACGCCCTACTCAGTTTTTAAGCAGTTGCTGCATCCCAGCCATGGTGACTGCTGCTAGACATGCTTTGTGTCCTGCCTTTATTTTATATGCTTTAATCACATATGCATTTTTAAATCCTGTGTTGCTTTCATGGTTTAAAATTCCAAAACAGTATTAATGGTATTAATATAGGAATCAGTGTATAAAAGTAAGATAAATAGAATTTGATTACTGTGGAATATCGTGTTGAGAGATTTTCTCGGGGGAGACAGAGTGCTTGAGAATAAACCCAGGCCATCATAGATGTTAAACACACACTATCCGAGAACTGCTTCCCATTTCCCAAGAGAGCTCGTGTGTGTATAGGGGTTGAGGGCTGGGAGAGTGGGGATAAAATCCAGGATCTTTTACACGTGCTAAGCAAGCATTCCACTGCTGAACTATAGCCCCAACTGTTATTTTCCTTTTTATTTATATATTGGGTGGGGTGCCACATATTCTTAAGACAATCAGATGATAGTTTGTGGGAAAATTTTCTCTGTCCTCTGTGTGGATTCTGGGTGTGACTCAGGCTGTCAGACTCAGCCACAAGTGCTTTTACCCACTGAGTCATCCACTGACCTACTTCTCATTTTGAAATAGAGTCTAAGTTTCTTAGACTGCTCTTAAACTTACTCTGTTGCCTAGATAGACAATAAATGTGTGAAAAGTAATCCTCCTGCCTCAGTCTCCTGTGTAGCTGGGATTACAGTCCTGTGCCACCAGGCCCAGTTTATGGGAAAGATATTAAATAGCATGTATATTACATTAGATTCTCATTGAAAGGTCTAACATTCCTTTTACCATTAAATGTTTTTCCGAGGTTTAAAAATTAGATAAAAGTGAGCTTGGCCTGCCCTCCCTCTCCCATTCGGCCTTTCCATGGTCCCCAAGGCCTGCTCTCAAACTATAAAAACTGCTAGTCAGGCCCAGGTGTTTAGAGTGGTAAACCATAGTGTAACTACTTCCAGTACTTTGTCAGGAGCAGGGTAGGTTATCTCTAGGGCAGGCACCTTGGCGGTACCCAAAGCTTACAGGCGGCTCTACCAAAAGCATACTAACACAAGCCTGACCCCTCCTACTGTCTGATTTCGTCTTCCTTTGGTCTTCTGACTGGTGTAATGAACATTAACAAGGGATCAGCCTCTTTTGAAAAAGCATGAAAATGCACGAATTCAGATTTACATTTGCAATACAATTCTAAGCCACTTGGGAATTCTTCCCTGCTACTCATGATAGTATGAAGATATTACACTAAAATGTGGTATTCAAGAGAAAATTTAAGAAGACCTCATCTCACTGGGGAAACTCTTGTTTACTTATAGTCACTTATCACAAAGTTATTTACATATGTATTTTGATCTCTACAAAATTTGCAGTGAATTTGGTAACATTTATGTCAAGTCATTTGGGAGAAATAAGCTATCACAAACAGGCAATATGAAAACAGAAGTGGGGCCAACAAGGGGGAAGGAAGAGAACACAGGGAAGAGATGAAGAAAGACATGTATGTGCCCTGTATGTGTGGAAATGCCCTAACACATTGTCTTGTGTGCTAACTTTAAAACTTTTTCAAAAAGCAGTATCAAATGCTGGAGAATTTTTTTAAAGGAGGCATAAAGAAACAACTAATCCATGAAATATTTGACATCTCAGTAAATGAAGTGCATGTGAAGGAAGACAGTTCTGGGTCAAATTTCAGTCAGTAAATGCCACAAAAGATTGTGGACTTGGAAAATGCAGGCAGAGTGACTTTTCCTGACTACTATTCAATAGAATACCAGCCTTAAAAATAAGCATGATTGGTGTGCATTTGGAGGAGAGGGAGGACTTTGTTTGTGTAAATACTTCTGTGTTATAAAATACACTTCCGCCTCCCCTCTCAGAAAACTCAACCTTCCACAGAAAGACCATCCTGTGCTTTCAGAAGTTGTCCAGGCCCTGAAGGACAGAGTAGGATAGGAAAACATTACAGTCAGGAATAGAATGAGAGCCTCTACTGCCATCATGGGGCAGTTGCAATTAAGCAGGAACTTCAGCAGACTGTTACCCGGATGGCCAATGACAAGTACTTTTGATGAAGATAGGAGAAACAGCTGAGCCTGGCGTGCACCAGGCCCTGGGCGCCGTCCACAGTACCGTAAAAATCAAAAATGAGAGTTGTTATTTTTTTAGTACTTGTAAAATATCACAAACCTTTGCTTTCAAAAGTTTTTTTTTTTTTTTACCAACCTTCAAAATTTGGTATGCATTTTGTACTTAAGTACATCACAACTCAACAACCAGCACAGTTTAAGCTCTGGTCAGTTAGATTAATGGCTATAGTGCTAAGAGTGGAAATCTAGAAACCCCATCACATTTGAGTGTGGTATTTGAGGCAAGATCACTTCAGCATTCCTGATCACTGGCTGGACGTATTCTAAAGGCTATATCTATAGCTCATGGCTATAATTTCAGCCTTCAGAGGTACCAGCACAGAGTTGCTTCAAATTCTAAGCCAGTCTCACCAATGAAGCAAGTTTAGGCTAGCCAAGGTAACACAGCAGTACTTTATCTTAGAAAGAAAAACTCAAATTTGTGTTCCAGTTATTTTATTCTATCTCACGTGTGGTTTTTATTGGTTTAAAGAGAATCTGCTGCCCTTCCGTTACCTAGTTACAGATAGTTAATATAGGAAACAGGATACTGAATATGTGATTGCTTTTATGGGTTTAGATGTTTTTGTTTTATAGAGATGGGAATCAAATCTAAGTCCTTGTACATGTTAGGCAATTGCTGAGCCACATTTTCTGCCCTGTTTTGTTATTTCTTTTTTTAAAAGGTTGGTTATGTGCTGTGCACATGAGTGCAGGTGCTTGTTGAGGCCAGAAGGGGGCATCTTCACTCTGGAGCTGGATTTACAGGCACTTGTGAGGTACCTGATTTAGGTGCTAGGAACCAAAGCACTGAGCCATCTCTCCAGCCCCTGCACTTCGTTTTTAAAACAGGCCAGTTTCCCACCATTCCTCCAGGGTGACTTACGAGATGTTGCTTTGCTTTTAATTTTCTGAGATTTGAAATATTTCAGTTCTTTGTGTCTTTTTATACTTAGATTATGCCATTCTTACCAAATGGAAACCTCTCCAAGTTAGCCCTGAATGCCTTCGCCAATATAGTAACAGTCTTCTATAGTTTCCTTTCTTCCTGACCTGGAGGGTTCTTGCAGCCTTCTTGTATTTGCCATCCAGACTTGGAGTTGGTCATTGCTTCAAGGAGCTTTGGCTCCTTTTGGCAGGAAATATATTCAGAGCGCTCAATCTGGGCACTGGGGCTATTTATTGCAGCCTCTTTGATTTTCCTTTTTAAGATAAGATACAACAAGAGTTCCTATCAGTAATTTCAATTCAGTCAAAGGATTGCAATGCTTTTAAGTTAAAACCATTGGTTCTGTGTCCTAACTTTTCCCCCTTATCTCAAAACCTCAGTCCTGAACTAAGTATGACATCTCGTGCCTGTAATCCCAGTACTTGGGAGGCTGGAACAGGGCTGCTGTGAGTTTGAGACAAACCTGAGCCACAGAGTGAGACTTTGTTTTAAAAACCCAAATGCTTAGTCCCCAGGAGCTCCCAGCACCAGCGCACCTGTGTGCAGCAGTCTCCCTGGTCTTGGGGGGGGGGAGGTCCAAGACTTCCCAGCAGCTATCTGAAGCCACGGATAATGCCAGACGCAGTGTATACTGTTCTCCCTTATATTTGCACACCTGTAATGAGGCACAGAAAAGTTTCATGTGACATAGTATACACCTCTGGCCATGTATACAGCTGTCAGGAGGCCTCATATAGAAATATCAGGATATAGCTTGTTGCAGAATGTGCTAATCAAATCGTGGCATTTTTGTTCCGTTTGGTTTACTCCAGTCTGGCAAAGGGAAGTCATCCTTCATCCTGTTTACTGAGCTGATTTTGAATCTAAGGTATATGAGGATAAATTTCAAGTGGTTGTTTAACCAACAGATCAATCTTAGGACAGTTACAAAATAAAATAAAATATTCTCTTGGCACGTGTCAAAGCAAGTACTTGGTGAACACTTGAATGAATAAATTAGTAATAAGACCATGACTCTGGGCATCAAGTGGAGACAATGAACATCTTCCTGAAAGAACAGTCTAGGGAGCTTTGTGTTCCTGCGAGCAAGGCATCAGGTAGCGTTAGTGTGGAGGGTACACCAGGGCCACCTGGCCTTTGAGACCCCAGTGCCACTCAGCAAGGGGCTTTACCCAGTAGAGAAGTGAATGGCTCGGTAGAGGCCTAGCCCCCCTCTGCAGTAGTGGTTGAAGCTGTGTAATGCAGGCATGAAGGAAGACAGAGTAAACAAGGGAAGTAAGTTGTCACACATGTTAAGAAAGTAAACACCAAGGCAGCCGACGAGAAGTCAGCAGAGCACCTAGGAGCCTCAAGTCACTGGGGCTAAGGCAGCATGCAGTGATGTGGTATGGGGTGAATGCCACAGGATCTCCCTCTGCTGACAGCTGCACTTCTGTTTGCATATCTACTTCTCTGCAAGAGATACTCAGTGTCCCTGCTTTCTGTCTTTAGGAAAAACCTTGATAATATCAAAGCTGAGTGTCACACAGATCTGTCACTGACAGGAACAGTGCACCTGTTCTAGGAGTCCTAGCAGAACCGGAGGAATGATTATTTTCTGTTTTATTTTACTAATACAACTTTCACAAACCTTGTAAAATCTCAGTGCACATCCACGAGGAGCCGGTCTTCTGTGCTGTCATGGCGGCAGCATGTGTCTCCAGCATGTGTCTTAGCTGTAAGCTTCTGGTAAGGGATAGACATGCTGACATCAGCTTTTGTAGCCCTAAATTGTGTATTTTTCCTTCAAATCACCTTCCCCTAGACAGCAGGTGCATTAATGGTTGTGCAACTTTGGGGAGTCCCTTTAGGGAATTTCCTGTTTTTCTTTTTGCATTTCACACCCATTCCTTGCTCCCGCCGCTACCATCTGCTATCCTTTTCTCCTGTTCAGCATTGGCTTCTTCACACCCCACTCCCACGCCCTCTTCCATTTCTCTCCGTCTGTCCAACAGCCCTCTACTTAGATTGCTCTGATGCGTGTACATGGATCTGGAGAACTTTTTGCTAGCAAGCAATTCACTCAGCTCAAAGGAGACACAGAGTGTGCCAAGCCTTGCTCCCAGACCTCTGTGAACTTAGAATAGTAAGTGTGCTCTAGACAGCAGTGGTGCTGGTTTGAAAAGCAGTAACCAGACTCAAATGTTTCTATAACAACATGCAGAACCCTACATTTCTTTGCATGTGTTTAAGGTGTGTAGGAAAGAAAAATTATACCAGGTTAAGCTTAATTGCCCTGCTGTCTTTACAACCATAGAAGAAAATATACTCATCTTGAAATTAAACTGCAATTTAAGTGTAGTTCTTGAATGCTATTCTCTGAGTGATGTACTGCCTAGCAATGACACTTCCCATTGGTGAATGTCATCCACAAAGCAATGTACTGCCTGGCAATGACACTTCCCATTTAAATTAGCGTTAAAATCCAGTACTAAAGACAAGTAGATGCTCACAGCCTGAGGACTGCACATGGCCAAGGATAACTGTGATATCTCCCAACACAGAGTTGGAAACTTTTAAAGCATCATGAGATGAGAGTCAGGTAACTTGACTATGTAGTTCTCAAAAATGGCCTTTGTAGGTGATAGTGTTGCTTCAAAATGTCAAAAGGTTAAATGTGTGATGGCATATTTTAACAGCCCCATTAGAAAGTAGTAAAGTAACTCATTGATCAGCCTTAGCTATGTGAAATATTTCCATGGCATAACATTCTAAAACAGAATGTTGATAATGTGCCATTAATATGTTAGCCACATCCTCTGCAGAAACTAAACCCTTTACTGCATAGCTGAGTCCGAGTATCCAGTTTTGTCTCAGCGTGCCCTTATTTTATCACTTGGCCTGTTTTCAGGTGATCTTAAAACTAATGTAACTCATGCTCTGATCATTTTTTTGTGTGCTGATTTTTGTCTCAGGGTCTCCTTAAGCAGTGGAGATTGGCCTTGAACTCAGCCCTCCTGCCATTGCCTTCCCTCCCATGATCTGGGGTGACGGCATGCTTCACCACACCCAACTCTGAGCATTTTTAAAGGAAGCATGGTTTTTCCCTCCAAGTAATAACAGGTGTTTACCAGCTACTCAAAGTAAAAGGGTAGAACACAGAAGTACTACCAGTGCTCCCGTGCTACATAAGATACCCTGCGCTCTTGGTGGAAGTGGGTTAACTGCTCTGTAATCAGGTCTCTTCCTTCTGTGTCCCTCCATCACTGGATAAACTCACTGTGTATCCAGAGAAGGGCTAAGGTGAAAGATTTGGGGTACAGACATTGGGGGTGTGGGTGCCATTTATATTGAATGTAAACACACTTGTTTTAAATGCTGGTGTCTGTTGTAGGACATAGAAGCTGCAGAGAAGTCTTTACAGGCCAGTCTTAAGCCACACCCACAGCCTGCAGTGCGGTCTCTTGAGGTAAGACCCTGAGTTAACTGTAACGGAAGTAACAACTGCATATTTCCTACATGCTAAACAAGGGCTACACAGCTGTTATTGCCCAGCTTTACTTTGTCAGTAAAATAAGCAGGGAGGGTCTGGTTAATATTTTTATATCCACAGTACAATGCTTTATATATAGCTGGTAATTAAAGCATATCTTGAAAAAATTTAATCTGCATTCAGTTCTGTGTATATGTGAGTGCATGCATGTGTGCAGCACATGTACATATGAAAGTTCACGTGCATGATCACATGTTGTGCATGTGTGGAGGTCAGAAGACCACCTTCAAGAGCTGTTTCTCTCCTTCCATCATATGGATTCTGGGGATCGAGCTCAGGTCATCAGACTCAGTGGCAAGTGTACTAACCTGCTAAGCCATCTAGCTCTCTAATGGAATAATTTTTTAATATTTGAAGTCGTTGTTCTTGTACACAGATCTATCTATATCCCCCTACCTACCCCCCAAACACTTACTACTTTTTAAAATAATTTATAATTTTAAATTTATAATTTAAAATAATTTAGAGTTGCTCTCATGTGCATAATTCACTGGGATAGGGACACACCCACCAGTTACCACATTTTCAACAAAGAATGAGTCTCCCTTTCCCATCAACTGTCTACTACCAATAGCTCTTCAGTGCGCCACGGGGCCTAGAGACCATCTGCCTCATCCATGCCAAGACTTTGGCTTGCTCGATCTCGTGTGGGTAGCCACAGCAGCTGTGAGCTCATGGCGGTAGTGGTGATGTCACGTGCAGAAGACAGCATGTCACAGGCCTCACTCTTGCCCTCTGACTGTTACTTCCTCTCTAATGGAGATGCCCTGCAGAGGAGGTCAGTGCTGCTCCCAGAAGATGTGAGCTTTTCAATAAAAATTGGATATCTTCCTATGAGTTATTGCTCAAGAAGCCTGATAAGTCTCAAAGACAACAAAGCCTATTGCTATTGCCATCATACTTGGTTACCGACCATAAATGCATGGCAAGATTCTATTGTTGAAGACACCATATACCATACACTTGGCTTCCAGACATAGAGAAGTGTTTGAAATCAACAGGAAACTTCCTCCCTGCTGGCTAGGCTTCATAGTGTCAGAAGATGCTGTGCAGTCTGCTGGGAGAGAAGAGACATCAATGGTCTTACCTAGTTCTGAACCTCACATGCCGCAATACGAACCTGCCAGGCAAGCTGTGCTTCTTGCAGCAAGACTGAGACAACTATATAGGGTAGCTATCTAGTCTCTGATTGGGTATGAGACCTGCTCCACAGGATGAGATTCTTGCCCAATATTGAAATCCTAGTCAAAAGTCCTTAACAGTGGAGGTCGTTGGCCCTAGAGTATTGTTATTTTACTAAATAGGCATGTTGTCAAATTGCCTCCCACATGTTTATGCCGAGTAGGAGCTATTCGGCTGCTGTCAGCCTTGGTCAGTGGGCAGCAGTCAGTGCAGATGCAGAACTGGTCTCAGTGCTGAGAATGAGAGACTTGGTGCTCATCCCTAACTGGATGTCAGCATTAGCCAAGGCTCAGGAACATAGGGTGAAAATTTTATAAAACATTCTGTCTTCTTGTCACACTGAAGCAGCTGTCCTATTGAATATACTGGAGTCCTGAGGGACAGCGTGCCCAGCCAAGCAGTGCTTGCTGGAAATGTAAGGAGACCCTTACTTAGGCTGTGGCCCAAACCTTCCAGATGCTTATCACCAGTACACCTGGTAGGAGGTTGAGGCAGGAGACTGCTGTGAGTCTCCATTGTGATGGAGTTTACAAAGGAGGACTGAAGTGAAAGGAGGCAAATGTCTGTCCCCAGGCGGCTTTATTAGCTGTTTACAGAAGCAGGCTGTGGAGATGGTTGGCAAAAGGGAGCCGCACTTGGTCTATGGATGTTTGTGCTGGGTGGGATTTCACTACATATAGAATAGTTTCATTTTCTACTTCTAATGAGCTTCCTCAGATGTCATTTTCCCTTTTGCCCAACTGGGGATAAGAATAGACTCAAAAGTAGAGGCTGAGAATCTGCCCCTCAATTTTCTGTGTCATTTAGGGTAACAAGAAAAAGCAGTGATCAAATGCAGAAACTCTGGCACAGAGTTGTGCACTGGGTATGTCCTCCTTTGTTGAATTCACCAATGCCTTATTTTTAGCACATACAGGGCCCTGACAATAGTGGTTAATTCAGCCGTGAATGGCGCAGAAGCCCCCTGTCTCTGGCCTTGGATGGTATTCTGAGCTGCTCTGGCACAGCAGGATGACCTTTATCTTATGCATGTCAGGCTGTTTCTCAGGCCACATGCACAGATGTATAGATATTTAGAGTCTCTCACACCATCTTCCAACAGCAGAGCCACTGTATGTGTTCCTAGCGCTATCTGACTCAGCACAGAATCAGCCCCAGAACTGATCGTGTTGATCCAATAGAAATTGCCATCCTGTGTGCAAACCTTGGCCTCCTCGGCTGCCGTTCCCAGCTCATCAAAGTTCCTCCACACAGTGTAGCAGCACTGCTTGGATTTCTGCAGCCTGTAGACCATAGTCAGACATAAACAGCATCTCTGCTTGCAAATCATTTCCAAATGGGTGCACTATGGTAGTTCTTTTCTCAGCTAAAAGTCTGAAGAGCTGGAGAGATGATGCGGCAGGTAAGAGCATTTGCTGCAGAAGCATGAGGACCTGAGTTTGCACCCCAGCTCCCACTTAAAACTCATGCCTCTCACCCCAGAGCTGTGGAGTGAGATGGAAGAGGATCACCACTGGGGGTTAGCTGGCTGCCAGGCCAGGTCCAGGCTCAGAGAGGCACTGTGTCAAAGGAACAAGGAGGCAGAGAATGACAGAGGCCTCCCAATCTCCTTGTTTTCATGGGCTTGTGTGCATATACATGTGCACATGCACCACACATGTATGCCACATTCATACACAAGTTTAAGAAAAATGAGAATGTGTCATATCAAGTATTTTTTTTTTTTAAAGCTAGGTAGGTTACATAACATCCCACTCACCTGAGGAGCCAGCTTACCAGCTTCTTACATTCAGTCACATTCCTGTTCCTGGGTCCAGATCACATCATCTGTTTATTCTGAGGAAGTTGTTTGTGTATAATCTTCTGTGGTCATTTCCGTATGGGCGGTCCAGGCTACAGAATCTAGACTAGAAAACAGGAATATTTAATAACAGGTGCCGCAAATGACAGCACTGTTAATAATCACACAGCTGGCCACAAGAGGGCGTGCAAAATCACAATAACATTGAAAACCTTCCTTCTGCCGAGAATTTGAAAATTAACACTTAGTAAATACCGAGTTTCCCCCCCCTAAAATTAGCATAAAAATGTTCTGTAGAGGAAATATACTATACATATATGTGTGTTGGGAGTGTACATGTGTACACACACACACAAACACACTGAAGATAATTGCGAAGAGCTAAATTCAACTGCTTGCTATGCTTTCTCACTTTAGTTTTGTTTTGTGTGTAGTTTTTTGTTTGTTTCTTTTTATTTTCCAGACTCGTTACTGGGCATCAGTAGAAGAACATGTCCCCAAATGGGAACAGTTCCTTTTGGGAAGAGCCCCATACCCGACTGGTAGTGAAAACCAAAATGAGGCAGGAAACACCATTCAAAATGAGGCACAGCGGTAACCTCATGTGTAACTCAGAAAACTAAAACAAAATCAAAACCAACTACGTGACAAAACTATGTAAGTCCTGGCGGGAACCTCAGGGAATAAGTGTGCTTTGTTTTGTTCCAGTGCCACGTCAGTCTGAGACCCCACCGAAAAGTCTCAGGTCGGACTGTCACAGGGCCGTAGATTTGCCAATAAAAGTGTTAAAATCTCACGCTAAGACAGAATATTTGTTAAGGATGGTATTAAGTCAGTGTCATGTGTGTTGAGAGCATTCCGTATACCCTTGTGTGGTTGTCTTCGCTTATTCCCTCCGGAGGAGCAGAAGCAAGGTGCTGAGCGTCATGATAAAAGTCACCTTGTTTAGCTGCTCTTGTCCAAGACTCGTCAGAAAGTGGATCCTCAGGTCTGGGTGCCTCCGACAGACTTCTGAGATTGGAACTACAAAGGATTCAGTATGTAGGCAGTTTCAGCTCGGTATGGTCTTGAAAAAGACCTATGAGTGCTGGAAGTGACCACTGAGTTCTGACGGACTTGAGGACGCCAACCTTGTAAAAACCAACAACTCGCCCTCAGTTCTCTTTCTACTTCTCCTCTCCCCACCTTCTTTCTGTTAACTTTATCTCTAAAGCTTAAAAGTCAATAAAGAATAGACTCAGAAAGCTGTGGGTCACAGCCCCCAGCAGAACAGCTCCGAGGCTCTTTGGTTCACCACTGCTTGCTGAGCACTGGACAAGGAAACAAGGCTCGGTACTCCAACTGTGGAGGCGGCTTCTGGGGCGGCTGCCTGCGCCGTATTGCAGTGAACTGCTCTGAACTGCAAACTTGTGGTTTTGTTGTGCTGTTTAAGAGATTCTTCTTCCTTGTGTTTTGTGTTGCCTGTAAGACCAAGTTTCATGCAATAACCCACGCTGGTCTTGAAGTCACAGCAATCCTCCTGCTTCAGCTTCTAAGCACTGGGATTACAGGTCTGAGCCCCCACCCAGGTCATTTGTATTTTTAAAAGAAGACTCAGGTAAGTTAAAACTCAGACAAGCCCCACGTCAACAAAAAGCCAGTGACGCATCTGCCATGCAACACGTCCCTGTTCATTGCCGTCTTGGAAATGTCCTGTTGAGTGGGTGTTGGTGTGGGTAACAATAACATTGTTTTCATAATATGTGCTGGCAGATTAGCGCACGTCTCGGCAGTGTGAACAGTTGTAATTAAGGAATAAGCAGCACAGGGTGTCAGTCCGCTGACAATTTCATCTATAGTGTCACAATACAAAATGTCACACAATATTAGAGCTGTTACATAGCTAGAAGAAGTACCAGCTTAGAGCTGAAGGCGTCTTTAAGAGGAGATGGAGGAGGAGAAAAGAGGAAGGCTGACTTAGCGGCCAGACAATTTTATATGTTCTCAAGACTGTCATGAAAACAAATTGATAATTTTTCTGTTACATTGCAGTTTGGGCTCCAGCCATCCAGTTGATTTAGCAGCAAAATGCAGGTTTCTTAGCAGTTCCAAACTGGTAAACAGATTTAGATGCAGGAAGGAGCAGGAGGAAGGTTTTTTTTTACCATCCAGTCTCCCAGCATATGCACATAAGAAGGTGAATGAAGCAACGTGAAACTTATTTCTCTTCAGTCAAGTGAAAAAAAAGACTAAACATTTGTTAGCTAGTAAAATATTGTGTCAAGTAAGTAGGAACATTCCAAAATTAAAACAGTGGTTGATATGTTACCGTCCTCAAATATTTGAGCACACACTTCCTCTGAGATCTGTAAATTTAATCACCAGTAGGTTGAATTAAAATACAAAATGAGTGGCAGCTTCGCCCTCTCAGAAGGGCTCTATTTTGTTTCTCCTACCCTGACTGACTGGCCAGTTTGGTTTGCATGTTTTTTTAAAGATAATCTAAAAACACTAAGAGAAGGTGTTTAAAAGCTGCAGCTGAACTATCTCCCCATTTTGGCTAATACTTGACAAATCCCCACAGAGGACTTTATTCCTGGCCCTTGCAGAGCCACCCGTCCAATGGTAGCAGATAGCACCACATGGTGTCTATTTTTTAAAAAAAAAAAAAATCCCAGGGGCTCTGGATATCCCATTCAAGGGCTTTATAGTTTTCACGGCAAATTAGCCTAACACAGGAATTTCCCAACATCACTTAATGGAAGGAAAAAAGATGCTACAAAGTATCTTTTTCTACAGCTAGGACCTGTGAGAAGGAAAGAGGAGACGTCGTCTCAAACCTTCCTCTCCCAGAGCAGTGGCTTCTAGATTTTTATTATTTTTAGTTATGTGTATGTGGGGGGGGTATGTGTATGTGGGAGGGGTATGTGTATGTGGGAGGGGTATGTGTATGTGGGAGGGGTATGTGTATGTGGGAGGGGTATGCATGTGTGCAGTTGTCAAGTAGGTCAGAGGCTTTGAACTCTCCTAACACGTGGAGCTGCCCAAACTCAGTGCTGGGCATCAAACTCTGGTCCTTTGCAAATACAGCAGGCCCTCTGAACTGCTGAGCCATGACGCAGTCAACCAAATCAATATCTTAATCAGAATAGAATTCTCTATGAACATAATGCATTTGTTTTTTATTGTTGGTTTGTTTGTTTGTGTTCTAGGATAATAGTGTTTGAAGAGAAACTGTTGGTTTATTTTTTTTTTAAAGATCAGAGATTTCCCCCACCCTCACCCTCCACCAAAAGCCTTTCTAAGCTTGTTTGAAGCATAAATATTCAAAGCTCAGTTTCTGCTGGAACATTTCTGGTTATGAAATTGTCAAACTATAAAATGCTAAAATCAGAAGGAACTGTAGTTTTCCTCATACTTAAGAAATGGGGTTGGAGAGATGGCTCAGCAGTTAAGAGCACTTGTTAGCTTTGCAGAGGACCTGGTTTTGGTTCCCAGCATCCACAGAGTGGCTAACTAGTCTCCATGATTCCAGCTTCAGAGAATGCAATGCCCTCTTTCTGAGCTTCATAGGCACCAGCCATGAATATGGATGTGCACACGCATGTGTGCGGGCAAAATATCCATACACAAAAATAAAACAAACCTGAAAAGAAACTCCTGAATTATAAAGACTAAGGGAACACCTGCTGTGAGGTAGGCATCCGATCCTCTGTAAAGGGCAGAGTCCTGTGGACACAGCCCTGCCTCTGCCATGGGGCAGGGTGCTTTAGCTTCTCCGCTTATGGAGAAACTTCACCTGGTTTCCAGTCTTGGCCTCTGCCTCATTGTTCTGACCCATTAAGATAAATAAAGTGAGCATGGGGGCATATTTATGTTTGAATAAAATTTAAACTTCTATTTCATCACTTCTTGTGTGACTGGAACTGTGTGTGTATAAAGTTACCAACTTCAGAAGTAAGGACCAGACTTGGAAATCTGTGTGACACACATTCCGATACATAGAACTTAACATAGAAGGCCATGAAGCTGGCTTCTTTACCAAACAGATTTCTTCACTTTCCTTCCCTGCTATATTAATTTACTCCAAGCCAATTCATATCATTTTGTCTATTTAAAGAAGCCTCTTTTACTTAAAACAAAACCAAGTTTTCAGCTCACCCTACCAATTTCTCCTACTTTTCAAGAATAGTTTTAAGCATTTTCCAGCAATCACCTGTATTGTACTTCTCCTTTCATGGTGGTATTAAGGTAGCTTTCAGAGTTGCAGACGAAATCTCCCCTTCAGAGTACGCACTAGCCAGGTGGCATGTGCCAGCAGGAGTAGGAGAAACTGAGGAAGCAGAGGAGAGATGCTTTCTGAGAAAGCTTCAGGCTGGAATGAGAGGGCTCCCCCCTACCCCTCTCTGTGGTGTTTGTTTCCCTTATAGCTTAGGAGCTAATTTGTCTACATAGGAAATTTAATTCCTCATTGCTAATAAAGTTTTTTTGAGACAAACTTGGAGACATGTCAACCTTTGGCAATTCAGAAGAGGATTGATGTGGGGATTTGACAGCTGTCTTTGTGAGCACCCTCTCTAATGGAACTGAGATTATATCCTCACCAAAACCCAAGAAAAAGAAACCAGCTTCCACAAAACCAGAGGCTAAGAGTATTTCCGGACGTCATCTAACCATAGAGTTGAGTTTCCCTCTTTCCTCTTAAGTTACAGTGATGAGAGGCTCTTGGAATTCTGGAGACTCAGATTTGTCTCAGACAAAGGCAGAGACGGGGAGTCTGTGAGAGTATTAATAGCAGTAGCTTAACTGCAGTGAAAACGGTGATGCTGGGGGAAAACCCTAAAATACGCTTATTTTAGGAAGTGGCGTCAGCACCCTGGCCTTCTGAATAGTGATCATTTAACCAGGTTCATTGCTTTCATTGTTTTTCCTTTAGTCTTGGTTGCCAATGCAGGAAAAATTTTGATATTTTACACAACACAATTTTACAAAAAATAGGGCAAATGGGAAATTAAGTTATGCCTTTTGTTTAGCATATCTCTATTTTATCTCATCTCCCAATACCATGTAGTTATTTTTCATACCTGATTCCAGATACGTAAAAAAAAATGTATTTTGTACTAGACTACTTTATCATGGGCAAACAAACACAAAGATGCTAAAAGAAGCCAGACCCTGAGCCCTTTGAAATGCTAACTTCATTTGTAACAACCAGATACACATAAGCAAGGTTCATGCCTTGGAGTTAAGTACAGGCAGTTATTGCCCAATAAGGTTTCAGTGGATAATGGACCACATCCATGATGGCAGTCCTTTATACATCTCACATTTACTACTCATCATTGCCTCGTTTGCTCATGGACCATATTAATCCCATTGTTCATGGATTTGTTCATCATGGCCATAGACTACACTACACATGTACCATATAGCCTAGAGGGTAGAAGGCTCTACGATCTTTACACAGCTAAATAGTCTAACACAACACCATCACAGAGCATGTGTGGCTGTTTAAACAGTCCTACTGTTGAAAGGCTGGTGTTGGAGATATGCCTAAAAACTCCTCTAAAAGTCTCTTGTCCCAGGTCTGGCACCCACAGCTCCTTGGTGGGTTGAGTTAGAGCCACAGCATCTGGAAGTCCTTTCTGAATGCTGAGGATGCCAAACTCACCTCTGTCCAGTATCCCGACACCTGTTCATGCATGGAGCGTGAATCCTGAATACTGGAAATAAGTCTCATGCATTCATGCATTTGGCTTTCAAATATTATTTTAAGAATTCTTGGTGCAAATTAGGTACCTTTTTAACTTTTTTTGCATTTTGGTTTTTTGTTTTGTTTTGTGTTTTTGTTTTTGTTTTTTTTTTTTTTTTTTTTTTTGAAACAGGGTTTCCTCTGTGTAACAGCTCTGCCTGCCTGGAACTCACTCTGTAGACCAAGCTGGCCTCTAACTCACTGCCTGCCTCTACCTCCTGAGTGCTGGGATTAAAGGCATGCGCCACCACCACCCGGCTTCAACTAAATCTTATGAAACCACTACTGATGAAAAGATGGACATCTGCTACAAGTGTAAGATACATACTGGACTTCAAAAGCTGTTATGAGCATGATGATATGCTGGCTAACTTTTTATTGATTGCATATTGAAATATTTCTAATGGAACAGATTACCAAGATAATTTTACTTTTAAAAAGTTCTTTATCAAGTATCTACCAGAAAATTCAGGTTTTTCCTGTGACACATATCTCACTGAACACCATTAAACTAGACATTTCCTAAACGCTTTTGTAACTCTGAGTCTATAACTTTGTCATGATTTAACCACTTTATTATGTGATTACAAAGCCAATAATTGATATATTTGGGGGGAGAAACTAGATAAATATTTGATATTTTCAAACTTCACTCCCAAAGAATGGAAAAGAAAAATTGCAAGTAGCTAATGGGTAGTGGTCTTATTTTTAGTATTTTATTTTTGTTTGGTTTGGTTTTTGAGACAAAGGATCTCATGCATTTCAGCTGGCTTCCAACTTGCTAGGTAGCTAAGGATGGCCTTGAATTTCCTATTCTCTGTGGTACAAATCCAGTGTTGGGACTGCAGGCATGCACCACAACCATGATTTATGTGGTGCTAATGATCAAGCCTAGAGCTTTGTGCACCTAGGCAGGCTCTCTACAGAGTTGAGTAGTAGGGGATTCTGGGAAGCTCGATGCCTAGATGGTGTCAGGCATTGAGCAAATAAACAGAAGATTTGCAATTCAAGCACTCTTGTTTTAAGACAGAGTCTTACCTTGTAACTTTAGATGTCCTAGAACATGTGACCATCCTCCTTCTGCCTCTCCTATGCTAAGAAAACAAGCATGTAGTACCATGCCCCTCATGATGTTTGATAAAAACATTCATTAAAGTTGACACAGCAGGGGGCTGCAGCCATATAAAATAATTAGATGTTTGTCTCATACACAGAAGATAAAAAGAAGCTGGGTAGTAAAATCATAGGTTTGCTTTTTCTCAAAGAACCTTGGAAGCCTCTGAGTGTAATGGTAACGCTTGCTGGCAGCTAAACATCTTCCACAGCAAATAAATGCACACTGTGGGTTTTAGCTTTTTTTGCTGTTGTTTTCTGTGATACTGGAGATTAAACCTAGGGCCTCACACATGCTAGGCAAGTGCTCTACAGCTGAGTCCTAGATACAATCATCAAATTACTGTTGAGATATGGAAGCAGTGTGACATTAAGTGACTGGAAGTCACACCAGTGATTCCCTTTTTTATACCCGGGAACTCAAGGTTCTTTGTTTTCCTCTCTGCTTGCACTGCCACAGCAACGAGTGCTCCAGAGCAAACAGGGAGAAGCACTTACCACTTAAAACAGGTTGAAAAGAAACATGGCTTTCACAAAGACCTTCACATCAACCAGTGAAAAGAGTCAGTACCCTCCCTATCCCTCCATGTGTAGGAATGATTAGTGTAGATGATGCATGCATGTGAGGATACAGGTGTGTAGATAGTTGATGTGGGATGTCCTGTATATGTGTTGCTTTTATTGGTTGATGAATAAAGTTGTTTGGGCCAATGGCTTAGAAAAGTAAAGCCAGGTGGGAAATCAGAAACAGAGAGAGAGAGAGGGAGAGAGAGAGTAGGTGGAGTCAGAGAGACACCATGTAGCTGCCAAAGGAGAAGGACCCAAAACCTTTCTGGTAAGCCACAGCCTTGTGGCAATACACAGATTAAGAGAAATGGGTAATTCAAGATGTAAGAGCTAGCTAGAAATTATACCTAACTCACTGGCTGAACAGTGTTGTAATTAATATAGTTTCTATGTGATTATTTTGGGTCTGGGTGGCCAAAAAAAAAACAAAAAACAAAAACAAAACAAAACAAACAAACAAACGAGCAGCCTCTGTTTAAAAATGGTGCACTAGTATGGGTCAACTACATCCACATAAAACCTGAGAGAGCCTGGGATGGAATTCTAGACACAAAGGAACAGAGTTAAGCACAGCTTTGTGGTAGCTGCATTTTTCAGATAGGTTCTGTTTATAGGCCACAAGAAGAGGCACAGTTCCTTTAGGAAGCAGTGGCTTCCTGGTTTGTGGTCATAGCATGTACTCTGGTTCTTTTGGGAGGTCCTACACTTAAATGGGGTTTATGAGCAGCGTGCTACTAATTGCTTAATGGCGACATAGACCCGCTGTGTCCCTGGAGCTGGGATGGTGAGCATAGCTCACAAAGATGGTAAGCATACCTCTGTCATGCTGGACTGGGTGGATCAAACAGGCAGGGTCGTGGAGTTGGTTCTGGCCATGCCTGCTTAGCATTAAAAAAAAAGTGCTCCTGGTCAGAAAGTGATTACAGATGCACCATAAAGACAAATTCAGATTTTTAAAAAAGACCTAAATGGGTCACAGTGTTGGATAAATATACATAGGCTTGTGAGAGAGAAGAAAAAGGGTATAGACACTTATTTTTAAAAAAGTTTAAAAAATCAAAGTCTTTGAAGCAATATTAAGAATAATATAAAACAATTCACAGTCATGAATTAAAGGAGTAAAAATAATAAGTCACATAAAGATGAAAATACACAGAGAGTCTGGATTATGCATATTATTGTGGTTTTGAATTTTTTGACTGTATGAGACATTTGATTCCGGAGGCTGCTAAGTTAAGCCAACATAAAGGTATCTCAACTTCAAAATTTGAATCAAAGGATATGTTGCTTTGGAAAAGAGGTTCTGCTTTTGTTTCCACAGAAGATGAGAACCTGTGAATTCCTTATAGGCTAATGTGGTTTGGTGGAACAAGACTACCCCAAAAGGTCTCTGTGAACCCTAAAAATACTTTGCCCAACAAACTGAAGGAAGTAGTTTGGAGAAAACAATGCCCAAATTCCCAAAATGATTGTTTATGAATGTTTATTTTCATTTAAAGGGGATTGATTATAAATGATAAATGATCAGAGTCAATTTCTAAAATAAATGAATGAATAAATAATACATAAGGGGGATGTGATATACAAATGAATACTTTACATTGGTATGGATCTTGTTTATTGACACAAATTTAATGTTGATTTTGTCATACTATTTATTTATGTTTCTACTCTTATTTAAGGTATTATGTTTGTGCAGCTCATTTAAAAATATAATGTATAATTAAAAATGATGAACTAATAGTCATCTATAATAGTCAAACTTACAGTCATGTTAGGTTTTCTAGATGTACAGAGATGTATTTCAGATAGATAGGTATTCTTCAAGCCCTTTTAAGACCTACAAAATATGGTATTTAAAATGTTTTAAGAACTTAGACTTTTATCAACAGTGAGACGAGTCTGCTTCTGGCAGCAACAATTACTTCAGAGAGGTTGATAGACATTGAAGAAACTCTTTATGTAATTTGCCTTCAATGTGACAAGGATAGCCATTTGGGTAAGAAACTGTTCTTGCCTGGACAGCTTGATGGTATGCTGCATGAACTGACATGCAGAACCACAGAAAAGTGACTGTGGAACATTCCAAAAGATGAAGTGGCCTTTCAGAGTTCCTGCTTCACAGAAGAAACTGCCAGACATTCTTCAGGACACAAAAGAAAGTGACTGACAAACTGCCAAGACAGGCAAAACATCCTTTCAAATTTCCTGCTTCATGGAAAAGTCTGCTAAATACTATGGTTCTGTAGGCTGAAGATGAATACCCCAACAGTACAGAAGAACTTTGGGTGACTGTCTCGGCAGCAAGATGTCTCTGTCAATTCTAGAACTTTAGAAGTTGCTTACAATAGACTTCCTGTTTACTTAGGTAATATTATATCCTTCTGGGGTCATTGAAGAGTTCAAGACAGATAGTTATAGTTATGATAAAAGATAAATTAGATACAAAATTTTAGACTCACAAAGATAAAATATATGATTGTATATTTTCTTTAATTTTGCCAGATACAAATAGACAAAATATTGTAACTGTAAATCTTGTTTGAACCTGTTTTGCTATATGTAGTTTTACTATGTTAAAGTTAAAACCTTTTTTAATTAGACAGAAAAGGGGAAATGATGTGGGATGTCCTGTATATGTGTTGCTTTTACTTGTTGATGAATGCAACTATTTCGGTCAATGACTTAGCAGAGTAAAGTCAGGCAGGAAATCAGAACAGAGAGATAGAGATAGAGAGTAGGTGGAGTCAGAGAGATGCCATGTAGCTGATGAAGGAGAAGAACCCGGAACCTTTCTGGTAAGTCACAGCCTTGTAGAAATACACAGATGAATAGAAATGAGTTAATTCAAGATATAAGAGCTAGCTAGAAATATGTCTGAGTCATTGACCAAATAGTGTTGTAATTAATATAGTTTCTGTGTGATTATTTGGGTCTGGGAGGCCAGGGAATGAAAGAGTAGCCTCTGTCTACAGATGGTGCATGCATGTGAGTGTCTAGGTGTGTAGATGATGCATGCATGTGAGTGTCCAGGTGTGCAGATGGTGCGTGCATGTGAGTGTCCAGGTGTGTAGATGATGCATGCATGTGAGTGTACAGGTGTGTAGATGGTGCATGCATGTGAGTGTATAGGAGTCAGCATCTTCTGTCACTGCCTTACTGCCTTGACACAATGTCTCTCAGTAAATCAGAGATCTGCTGTTTTGGTAGGCTGCCTGGATCTACCTCTTTGACCTGCCCCCACTGTTGAGATCATGGTCATGCATGCTTTTCACATGAGTGTGGGGATTTAAATCAGACCCTGATGCCCACAGAATGAGTGCTCTTACCCACTGAGCCATCTCCTCAACCCCAGCTATTGGTTTTGGTTTTGGTAGTGGTAGTTTGTTTTGTTTTTCCCCCTTTAACAAACACACCAAGTCCTTAGAGTGCCCTGACAGAAGGCAGCAACTGTTGATGTGATGTCTTGAGAAATGGTGCAAAATTTTTGCATTAATGGGGTGAATGATTACTCATCTAATAGGCCTTATGTGCTTCTTTATATGCTTGTCAAACTCAGAAACTCTTTGTACCACAACCTTTAAAATGACTGAAAATTCAATTAAACACATAATGAATATTTAAATCCAGAATGGACTGGAATTATGAGTGGAGATAAACAAAACACTTACCTCACATGGGCAGAGCCATCTACATACACAAATAAAACATGCTATCAAAATAACCACCAGCCCCCAAATTTGAATAAAAAAGCCAGGCATGGTAGTGCACACCTTAATCCTAGCACTTGAGAGGCTGAAGCAGGAGGATCAGAAATCATGTTGTCTGGGCTACATAGTAAGACTGTCTGGAACTCCTGTTTGGAAGGGAGGTAGGGAGGGAGAGAGAGAGGGAGAGAGGGAGGAAGGAAGGAAGGAAGGAAGGAAGGAAGGAAGGAAGGAAGGAAGGAAGGAAGGAAGGAAGGAAGGAAGGAAGGACAGCAAGAGTTCCAAATCAACCTGAGTGGGTGGGGAAGTAAGGAAACTGGGAAAGAAAAGAGGAAGAGTGAGAAACAGCCAAGAGACTTCCCCTTTCAACCCTGACACCCCCCCCCCTTAACAAATGGGGTCTCTACCTCACCTCTTTCTGTCTTCGCTGATGTGCTCCAATGGAGGCCATCAAAATGTGGTCTTAGTAATTACAGTGTCCATCCTGTAATCATTTTCTCAATCCCTCAGCGGTGTTTCCACGGTCACTCCTGTGGTTGAGAGCCTTCTTCACTGGCTTCTAGAACCTGGACAATTCCTTAGCCTAGTACACCCCAGCGTGTCACAGTTCAGCTTTTGACCCTATTCCCGTCTATCTGATTCCTTCGGTAATGCCACCTAGCAGTTTTCACCTAGTTGTGGAGGGGAACACCTCACCAGAATTATCTGCCTTCTCATTTCCCCCCTGAGCTCAGTGTCTGCTTAACTCATAGTAACCTAGTCTCCAAGTTAACCCTGCCAAGCCAGAGCTCAAGTCCCCTCCCCTTAATCCTGTCTCCCTTTAGTCTTCTCTAACAATTGAAGTAGACATTCTGGAATTTCCCCGAAATCTTTCTCCCCCACCTCCCCTGCTGCTGATTTTCCACCACTCTGCACCTTGACCTCTGAGTCTCAGCCCCAGCTGCTTTCTTCCCAGGCTCCCTCCTCTCTCCTTATCTTGGCATCATTGTGAGAGCTAATTCTCTTGCAGGGGAAGCTCTTCCCTTTGATACTTTCTGCAGCCCTCTTCTGTTTAGTACAAGCCTCCCTTCAAATCTCACCTGTCAGTGAGGTCTTCCTTGATGGCCTCCTCCAAAGTGAAGCACCTCACCCTTAAACCCTAGGTGCTATTATCTTCCTGGCATCGTGTTCATAATGCATGGCATTCTGGTGTGCGTCCATTTATACTACATTGCCTGTTTCTCCCTTTGAATCTTGAGCTCCGGGAGAGGGATGATTTCATTGTATAACCACCACATCAACCCCTTCACTGTCTAGCATAGTGAGGGTACTCACTACTATATTTTAGATAAACTACACAGGAAAAAAAAACATGAAAAGAAATATCAGAGACTCAGAAGGAGCGACAAGTAAGAAGCCCCAGCAGTCATCCAGCACCAAGTGAGAAGCAGGTAAGCTGGGCCCAAAATAGGAAACAGTAGAAGTTGGAAGTTGGCTCCATCAGTAAAGCACTTGCTGGACAGCTGCTGAGGGGTTGTGTTTGATTCCCACCATGCAAATAAAAATTCAGGTGTAGCGGTGTTAGTGCTGGCGTGGAAGGGACAGGTGGCTCCCTGGACTCGCTGGCTACTGTAACATGAAGGGGCTGGCTTGTTGGGGTTTCTCTCCTGCCCAGTACCCCACAGCCAGCAAGTCCCAGAGATCTCTGTAAATTATAAAGCTGATTGGCTCATTAGGTCAGGCTACTTATTATTTCTTATGACTTATCTTAGCCCATTATTCTGATCTATGTTAGCCATATGGCTTGGTACCTTTTTCAGCTGTCAGCTCGCATGTTGCTTCCTTGGTGGTCTGGGCAGGAATGGCGGAGGAAGCTTCCTGCTTCCCAGAATTCTCCTGTTCTCATTGCATCACCTCTACTTCCTGTCTGGTTTTCCTGCCTATACTTCCTGCCTGGCCAATCAGTGTTTTATTAAATATACATGATTGACAGAATACAAATAATTCTCCTGCACCAGGCTACTCAGCCTAGCCTGCCTGATAAGTCCCATCTGAAAAAAGGAGAGCAGCTCCTGAACAATGACGCCAAGTTTGTCCTCTGGCCTGCGCGTGCACACCCATATGGGTACATGTACCCTATCCCCACACACAGAGAAGATACCACAGTAGCCAAGCAAGATGAGGAAGGGCGCTAAGTCTTAGAGACATCCAGGAAAATGGAAATGATCTCCAGGTAACATTTTTCCCTATCACATTAAGAATGATGAACAAAGTGTAATATCAAGCATTGCTACGCAGATAGGGAAATGAATGTCCTTTCGTGTGCTCCCGGGAAAAATACACTGAGGTAGCTCTCCTTTGAAGGATAACTGTTGTGCAGTGGTTCCCAGGCACCTGCGGTTCTATTTTCCACAGTTTCACTGGACAACAGCCAAGAACCATTACGTGAAAAGTCGTAGAACATTGGCTCTCAACCTTGGGTCATGATGTGTTTGGAACTGAACAACCCTTTCATGGGTATCGCCTAAGACCATGAAAAACACAGATATTTACATTACCATTCATAACAGTAGCCAAATTACAGTTATGAAGTGACAATGAAAATAATTTTATGGTTGGGGGTCACCACAACTTGAGGAACTGTATTAAAGGGTCGCAGCACTAGGGAGGTTGAGAATCACTGCCCTAGAAACAATTCATAGTTTTTATAATGTGCTATTTGAAGAGAATATGGAAGTCTCATATCACTTCGTTCCATCCTGCGTGAGATGTCAATCATCCCCAAGTCCAGAATATTCATAATGTGTGCTACCTGGGAATCCACTTGGTTGTCAGATTGATTGACGTGTCTTTGCATTGTAGTATGTGTGTATTCCTTACAGAGTAGCCAGACACGATCAGCACGCCTATGCCATTTACCTCATGGCAGCTCCTGTGCCCAGCTCAGCATCTCACTGCATCACAAGGGGGAAGGCGGTGCAAACTCATTTCACGTCTTACAACCTCTGTATATCCCGCTGTGTTTTACGTTGTTATTAAACTTTGTTGTCAGCCTTATTTTGTCTAATTTATGAATCAAACTTTATTATAGGTAATGTATAGATGAGAAGAAACATGTTTGTATATATATATATCTATATATACATGTATTTATTTTATATATTCAATTTTGTCAGCTTATTTTGTCTAGTTTATGAATTAAGTTGTATTATAGATAATGAATATATGAGAAGAAACAATATATAGCTTAGAACTATGTACAGTTTCAGGCATCCTCTGGGAGAATGTACACCTGTAGATACGAAGAGATTGCTCTGTCTACAAAACCCAGGAGGTACCTTCACTGTGACCCAATATTGCTGTTTATCCTAAAGAAATTTAACAACCGATTGGCTGGGTAGATATGAGAATGTGTACAGAAGCTTGCTTGATAATGCTTAAGAAATATGAACTTGGAAATTCCCAGTAGAAAGAATGGGTAAAGGCTTCATTTAGCCACACAATGAGATGCTTATCTAATACTTAAATGTTATGAGGCACATATACACGTGATGATATGTGCACCTCTCCAAGACACACTTCTCAGTGACAAAAGCAATCTGCAGATTCCATAAGGCATTTCTATAAAGAGGTGTGTGTGTGTGTGTGTGTGTGTGTGTGTGTGTGTGTGTGTGTGTAAACAACCCGCAGGAGTTGGCTCTGTCCATCCCCCATGTAGGCTATGGGAATCGAACTCTGATTGTCAGGCACACAGCAGGCACTCCAACTCCATGAATCATCTCTCCATCCCTTTATCTTTGTTTTTCTTTTGTGATAGGGCCTCCTCTAACAAGGACTGACCTCACCGAGGATCGCCCTGAACTCTCGACTCTCCAACCTCCACTTCCAAAGTGCTGCCACACCCGGCTCCCATTCTTAACTTCTTCATATGTGGATGCATCAGTCAGTCATCTCTTTCATATGCCCAACATTTTAGTTTGATAAGTGTTATATGCAGAGGCTACGCTAAGCAAAACCAGTTCCCTCCCTGATAGAACCTAAGCTGTTGGCAGAGGACCATATTCCATGGATTACTACAGAGGAGCATGGAAGTGAAGCAGTCTGTGCTGCCCAGAGGTGGCTCGGAATGTAGTGGAGGAACAGAACTAGGGAGATCAAAGATCTTAGCTTTCGCTAAGAAAGAGCAGATTGGAACCTGCAACGTGGTGGCTCACACCTACAACCCTCACCGTTGGGAAGCTGAAGTAGAAGAAAATGGGTCAGCCCGGGGTACAGCATGAAATCCTATCTCCAAAAAAGTGAGGAGAGAAAAGATTGAATTTAAAAGAAGAAAAGGAAAGGCCAGGAGAATTGGCAGTGGAGGGGGGAGTTGCTGTTGGCAAATGGAACAACAAATACAAAAAGCTTGAGCCTAGAAAGGTACAACACCAAGTTGTTCAGCCTAGAAAGGTACAACACCAAGTTTTTTTGTTTTGGTTTTTTTTGTTGTTGTTGTTTTGTTTTGTTTTTAGAGCTTGTGAACCTTTTATTCCCTCTACTGGAAATTCTAAGGCTCAGCAGAATCAGTTAAAAAAATAAATAAATCTCCCCCCTTTTTCTTTTTACTGAAAATAGATACTTTTCTCATACAGTTATCCTGATTAGTTCCCCTCCCTCTGATCCTCCCAGTTCCTCCCCTCTCCCCTCCCATCTGGATCACTCCCTTTCTGTCTCCCATGAGAAAACAATAGGCTTCTCAGAGACAACAACCAACCATGACGAAACGTAAGGAGATAAGACCACAAAAGGAAAACAGCCCCAGAGAAGGCACAGGAATCAGAGACCCACTCTCCAGCACACTCGTGAGTCCCATCAAATACTAAACCGAAAGCTATAATATATATGCAGAGGACCTGGTACATTCCCATGCTAGTCCCGGGCTGGCTGCTTCAGTGTCTATGACTTCATGTTAGCTTTCTTTGCTCAGTTGACTCAGAGAGACAGGTTCTCCTGGTGTCTTTCGTCCTGTCCTCTCTGGCTCTCACACTCTTTCCCCCTCCTCTTTTGCGAGGTTCTCTGAGTTTTGAGGGGAGGGATTTGATGAAGGCATTTCATTTAACGCTGTGTATTATAAGGTCCCCCTCACAATGAGTGTGTGTGTGTGTGTGTGTGTGTATGTGTGTGTGTGATGTCTGGCTTGTGGGTCTCTGTATTTGTTCCTATCTGCTGAAGGAGGAAGCTTCTCTGATACTAGCTGAATAAAGAAAACACTGGTCTAAGAGTTTAGCATACCATAATATCCTCAGGAATCTTTTTACCACTGCAGTTTTTTGTTAGTTGGTTGGTTGATTTTTTTATTCTACTAGTGTTTGGTTTTGCTCTAGGTCTCTGGGTGGTGCGAGAGAATTGTCTGTATTCTGTCAATCATATTTTAAATAAACGCTGATTGGCCAGGCAGGAAGTATAGGTGGGTCAACCAGACAGGAAGTAGAGGCTGGACGATGAGAACAGGAGAATGCTAGGAAGGAGGAAGCCCATTCCTCCCATTCCTACCCAGACCACCAAGAAGCAAGATATAACCTGCCTGACTGAGAAAGGTACAGAGCCATGTGACTAACATAGATAAAAATAATGGGTTAATATAAGCTACTTGAGCTAATAAGTAGCCTCAGCTAATGGGCCAATCAGTTTTATAACTTATGGATATCTCTGTGTGATTTTCTTTGGGGTTTGTAGCTGTGGGGATCTGGGCAGGACATAAACCCCAACAAGCAGGCCTCTTCATGTTACATCTGGGATATCCAGGCTTTGGTTCTCTTATGGAATAGGCCTAAGTCAAATCAGTTGGATACTCCCAAGCTTTGTACCACTATTACCTAGCATACTTTGCAGAAAGTACAGCATTGTAGATTAAAGGATTTACGGCTGGGTTGGTGTTAATGTTTCTCTCTTGGTAGCCTCAGAGTACCTTCCAAAGATATTAGGATGTAGACGTTAAGGTTTGATGTAGGCAACAGTTCCACCTCTCCACGGTAAATAAGTTGTGTGGGTATTCTCTTCTGTAATGGGTGCTTGCTGTCAGTTTGTGGAGAGCAGTCTTTCCGCTTGGTAACAGCCCCGGGGACTGCTGTGGCCAACAACTCCATTGGATATAACCCAGTCCCAGCACTGAAAGCTTCTTTTGGTGGCAACAGCTGACCAATCAGGACTCTATCTCTCCCATTATTTGGAGACTTCATTAGGATCACCTTCACGTGTTTCAGGAAGTCTCCACTGCACCAGGTTTCCATTTCACCCTTCCAAGGCCCTCAGTTCTAGGCCTCTCTCCTCATCCTCCCTCTCTCAACCAATTCCCCCTCCCTGGTCCCCAACTCACCCAGAAAATCTATTTCCCTCTGTCAGCGAGACTCATGTGTCCTTCCCCTAGTCCCTTCTTCTATACCTGAACATTTCTTTAAGTGTCTCATAGTCATTTGAGTTCCCCCTTTTGCTAATTGTTTAGATCTGTACCCCACTTTTTAATTGATTATTCAGTTTTTGATATTTAGCTTCTTGAGTTCTTTTCATCTTTTGGATATCAGTCCTCTTTCAAATGTACAGTTGATAAAAAATATTTTCCTATTCTGTAGCCTGTCCCTTTGTCAGAATGACAGCATCCTTTGCCTCACAAAAATTTTCAGTTTCATGAGGTCCCATTTATTAATTGTAGGTCTTAGTGCCTGCACTAACAGTGTTCTGTTCAGAAATTCTTCCCCTGTACCAATGTGTTCAAGACTCTCTTCTATCAGGCTCAGTGGATCTGGTTTTATGTTGAGGTCTTTGATCCATCTGGACTTGAGTTTTGTGCAGGGTGATTAAGTATGGCCTTAGAAAAAATCCAAAGGATCCATGAGCATGGGAGATCTCTCCATCTTCTGACATCTTCTTCCATTTATTTGTTCAACGTCTACATTTTTTAATAATGCAGGTATTTCACATACTTGGTAAGAGTTACCCCAAGATATATTATTTGAGGTTATTCTGAAGGGCGTTGCTTTCCTGATTTCTTTCTCAATCCACTTGTAATTTATTTATAAGAGAGCTACTGATATTTGTGAGTGAGTCTTGTATCCAGTTACTTTGCTGAAGGTGGTTATCAGCTGTAAAAAGTTCTCATGTGTAATTTTTAGGGTCACTTATGTATACATCATATCTGCAAATAAAGATATTTTGACTTATTCCTTTCTAGTTTGTATCTACTTGATCTTCAATTGTTTTATTGCTCTAACTAAAGCTTCAAGTTCTATATTGAATAGACATGGAGAGAGTGGACACTTTGTCTTGTTCCTGATTTTAGTGGAATTGCTTTGAGTTTCTCTATATTTAATTTGATGTTGGCTATGGGCTTGCTGTAAACTGCCATTTATTATGTTTAGTTATGTCTGTGGTATCACTAATCTCTCCAGCACTTTTATCGTGAAGGGGTGTTGGATTTTGTCTAAGGCCTTTTCAGCATCTAATGAGATGATCATGTGGTTCTGTCTTTTAGGTTTTTTTTTACATGGTAGGTTACATTTACTAATTTTTGAATATTGAACCATGCCTGCATATCTGGGATAAAGCCTATTTGATCATGGTGGATGATCCTTATGATGGGTTCTTGGATTTGGTTTGCAAGTATTTTATTGAGTATTTTCACATTTATGTTAGTAAGGGAAGTTGGTCTGTAATTATGTTTCTTTGTTAGGCTTTTATGTGGTTTGGGTATTAGGGTGACTGTGGCCTCACAAAATGAATTGGGCAATGTTCCTCCTGTATCTATTTTGTGGAATAATTTGAGGAGTATTGGCAGTAATTCTTCTTTGAAAGTCTGGTAGAATTCTTTGTTAAAACCATCTGGCCCTGAACTTTTTTTGTTTGAGATACTTTTTAATGACTGTTTTTATTTCATTAGGGATTACAGGTCTATTTAAATTGTTTATCTGATCTTGACTTAACTGTGGTAAGTGGTATCTACCAAGAAAATTATTTATTTCTTTTAGATTTTCCATTTGGTGGTATACAGATTTTTAAAGTATATTCTTATGATTCTCTGGATTTCCTTGGTTTCTGTTATTTATGAAAATGAAGACTTTTTCATTTCTGATTTTGAATATTTGGATATTCTCTCGATGCCTTATAGTTAATTTGGATAATAGTTTGTCAATCTTACTGATTTTTCTCTAAGAAACAACTCTTTGTTACATTGATTCTTTGTGTTGTTTCTTTGTTTCTATTTTATTGATTTCAGCCCTGAATTTGGTTATTTCTCACCATCTTTTCCTTTGGGGGGTGATTTCTTCTCCTTTTTCTTTCAGGTGTACTGTTAAGTTGCTAGTATGAGATCTCTCAAGTCTTATTATTATTGTTTTTTTAAATGTAGGTACTTAGTGCTTTGAACGTGATCTTTGGAACCACCTTTATGTGTCTCATAACTTTGGGTTTGTTGTGTATTTATCTTCACTCAATTCTAGAAATTTTTTAATTTCTTCCTTATTTCTGTGTTGACCCCTTTTCGTTTGGTAGAGAATTGTTCAGTTTCCAAGAGTTTGTAAGTTTTCTTTTGTTTCTGTTATTATTGATATTCAACTTTAGTCGGTGGAGGTGTATCCCTGATAGAATACAGGGAGTTATTCCAATTTTCTTGTATCTGTTGAGACTGGGAATGTGGTCAATTTTGGAGAATATTCCATAAGCTTCAGATAAGAAGGTATAGTATATTTCTTTGTTTTGGAGTGAAATTTTCTGTAGATATCTGCTGGTCCATTTGGTTCATAATTTCTGTTATTATATATTCTCCAACATTTCCCTGTTTAGTTTTTATCTAGATGATTTATCTATTGGTGAGTGTGAGGGTTTCAAGTCTCCCACTATCAGTGTGTGAGAGTCAAAATGTGATTTAATCTATACTCATGTTTCTTTTACAACTTGGGCATTCTTGTGTTTGGGGCATAGATGTTAAGAATTGAAATGTCATCTTGGTGGATTTTTCCTTTGACGAATATGCAGTGTCCTTTCCCATCTCTTCTGATTAGTTTTGGTTTGAGAACTTTTTTGTTAGACATTAGAATGGCTTCATCAGCTTGCCATTTAGGCCTATTTGTTTGGAATATCTTTTTCTAACTGTTTACTCTGAAGTGATGTCTATTCTTGATGTTGAAGTGTGTTTCTTGGATCCAGCAGAAGCATGGATCCTGTTTACACATCAATTCTGTTAATCTTTGTCTTTTTATTGGGTGATGAGATCACTGATGTTGGGACATATAAATGATCAATAATTGTTGATTCCTGTTACTTAACTGTTGTTGGTGGCAGTAGTAGTAGTAGTAGTAGTAGTAGTAGTAGTAGTAGTAGTAGTATGTGTGTGTGTGTGTGTGTGTGTGTGTGTGTGTATGCTTCCCTGATTTTGATTTTGCTGGTGTATGTTATCAGAGACTTGTTCATTTTCCGGCCTCCCTGACCTGAAATAATCACACTGAAACTATATTGATTGCAACACTGCTTGGCCAATAACTCTAGTGTATTCCTAGCTAGCTTTTTTTTTTAAAATTAAATCACTGTTTGACCCATTAGCACTAGCTTCTTATTGGCTAACTCTTACATCTTAATTTAACCCATTTCTAATAATCTGTGTATCACTATGTGGCTGTGGCTTACCAGCAAGGTTCCGGCACATTTGTTCCTGGCGGCGGCTACATGATGTCTCTCCGACTCCACTTTTTCCTCTCAGCATTCAGTTTAGTTTTCCCCACCTCTAGCTAGCTCTTACATCTTAAATTGACCCATTTCTATTAATCTGTGTATCACCATGTGGTTTTGGTCTACTGGTAAGGTTCCATCCGGCATCCGGCATATGTCTCCTGTAGCGGCTACATGGTTTCTCTCTGACTCTACCTACTCTTTCTATATATCTTTTCTAGCCTGGTTATAGTCTGTTAAGCCATTGGCTGAAAGGAGCTTCTTTATTATCCAATGCAATAAACTATATTAACAACATACAGAGGGGAATCCCATATCAGGTATGAGATTATTTATTTCCTGTGTTTTCATGGTTGTAATTAACCTCTTTTGTTGGAGTTTTCCTTCTAGTATTTTCTGTAGGGCTAGGTTTATAGATAGATGTTGCTTAAATTTGGTTTTATCATGGAATGTCTTATTTCTAGATGAATGGTGATTGAAAGCTTCTGGGTATAATAGTCTGGGATGACATCTGTGATCTCGTAGAGTCTGCAGCACATCTCTCCAGGCTTTCTGGCTTTTAGAGTCTCCATTGAGAAATCATGTGTAATTCTAATAGGTCTGCCTTTGTATGTTACTTTCTCTTTTCCCCTTGCAACTTTGAATATTCTTTCCTTGTTTTGTATGTTTAGTGTTTTGATTACTTTGTGGTAAAGGGACTTTTTTTTAGTCCAATATATCTGATGTTCTGTGTCTTTAAAGGCATTTTTAGCACAATTAAGAAAAACACAGAGACAGAAACTGTTTCTGAGAGCTGTCTCCTTCCATTTTATAATCATCTCTAGTACTGGAATTAAAGGTGTGCACCACTACCACCTGGTTGCTATGGCAAACTAGTGTGGCTACTGGGATTAAAGGTGTGTGTCACCACTGCCCGCCTTGTAAAGCTAACCAGTGTGGCTGTTTAACTCTCTGAGCTTCAAGCAAACTTTATTAAAATACAATTGAAATATCACTACAGGCACCCCCTTTTTTAGATGAGGAATTTTTTTTCTATGATTCTGTTGAAAATACTTTCTGGGTCTTTGACTTGGGATTCTTCTCCTCTTCTATTCTTTTATTCTTAGTTTTGGTCTTTTCATAGTGCCCCAGACTTCATGGATGTTTTGTGTTAGGAGTATTTTAGATTTAATATTTTCTTTGGCCAATGTATCCATTTCTTCTGTCATATCTCCAATGTCTGAGATTCTCTTCCATCTCTTGTGTTCTGTTGGTGTAGCTTGCATCAGACTAAAACCCTACATTTTTCATTTTCATAATTCCCTCAGTTTGGTTTTCTTTATTGATTCTACTTTATTGATTTTCAGGTCTTGAACAATTCTGTTCATTTCTTCCCATTGTTTGTATGTATTGTCTTGGATTTCTTTAAGGAGTTTATTCATTGTGTAAAATTTTTACACAGGGCGTTTTAAGGTTTTCCCTGTGCTTTGGCTTTGTTGGAGTATTCAGGGCCCGCTGTGGTACAGGGTTGCTGATGTTGGAGTATTCAGGGCCCACTGTGGTACAGGGTTGCTGGGCTCTAGTGTTAGCATACTGTCCTGGCTCTTACTGACTGTGTTTTCACATTGGCATCTGGGCATCTGTTTCCCTGACCTGCTCAGCTGGTGTGTTCCCAGGGAACGCGGCTGGTGTTGGAGGCTGGCAGAAAGGGATGCATGGGGAGAAGAATGCAATGGGGATGCATTGGTGGATCTTTGCGCTCAGCTGGGGATGGGGTCAGGGAAGAAAGGTGTTCTGCTACAGAGCTAGGGATGCGGCTGGGGGGAATTGGGACTCGAGGAGCAGAAAGGGGGTGAAGATCCACAGTCACCCTACTTCCTTCCCTGGCAGGAGTGGCCTGTGGGCCAGCAAGGGGTACCTGCTGGGATAAAGCAACAAGTTGGGGAGGGAGGTTAGGAGGGAAGATCTGTGGTATCCGCAGGGGCGGGGGAGGGGTGGAGGAGGGGAGAGGGCAAGGAGAAGGCTGCAACAGGTGGGTGCTCTCTTGCAGATGTGGAATAGACTGGGGGATTGTATCTGGAGAACAAAGGGAGAGGAGCAGATCTGCAGTCAGCCTACCTGCTTCCCTGGCAGAAGTCTCTATAGGCAGATTTTGTTTTTGTTCCCCTGCTAGCCCCCAGATAGCCACAGGGAGACTTCTTATTAATTATGATGCTCAACCAGTAGAAATAGGCATGTTCCCAACTAGTTTGTATAACTTATATTAATCCATATCTTTTCATCTACGATCTTTTAAGCGGTTCAGTTACCTTTACTCTGTACTTCCCATGCTGCTTCCTCTCTGGCTGGTGACTCCCTGTGTCTCTGCCCCTCTTCTTTCCTCTTCTGTGCCCTGAAAATCCTGCCTAGCTACTGGATGTGTAGCTTTTTAATAACTCAATCTGAGTGACAGATCTTCACAGTGAATAAAGAGATCATCCCACGACAGTCTCAATACCAAACTCTCAGTGGCTCTTTAAAAACCTAGTTGCCTAGGAAAGCTTCCTTTCTTGGTGTTGTTTTAAGAAGATTTTGTAGCCCGATAACCTCTCCACCAACACAATAATCAAAACCAGACCAAATCAAACCGAATTAGAAAAAGCCCAGGTTTAATACCTCCACAGGAGCAGGTATATAATGAAGCCTCCACTGAGGGAGCAGGCCAGACCCAGAGACCTCTGCAGACCAGGCCCAAGCCAGGGATATCTGTGGGAACAGGCCTGAGCCAGCAACCTCAGCTGGAGGAGGACCAAGGCAGTGACCTCAGTGGCAGCAACCCCAAGCAATCAACTTTCATCAGAGCAGACCTGAAATTGCAGAGTGACCCCCAGGAGTGCTGAGTGACCTCAGGCAACACCAAATAACCTCCGAGGTAACTGGAATTGTGGCCCTGACTGCACCACAAGGAGCAACCATCTGAGCCTTGGACCCACTGGCACCTGGAAGACTGATCACCAGAGACACAGCCCAACTACACCAATCAGTGGAAAATATGGGTAGACAAGGTAAGAACACACTCAACACACAGAGAGCAATGCGATGTCAATAAAAACCGGTGGCCCTACATCAGCAAGACTTAAACACCCCAAAATAGATGAAGCAGAAGAAAATGACCTAAAAAATTACTTTAGGAGAATGTTTGAGGCCCTTAAAGAGGAAATGAAAAATTCCCTCAAAGAAATGGAAGAAAAGACAAACAAAATTGGAAAACATCAACAAATCCCTTAAAGAAAACCAAGAAAAAGCAACCAAACCAATGAAAGAAACGATTCAAGACTTGAAAACTGAAGTAGAGACAATAAAGAAAACACAAACTGAGGGAATTATAGAAATAGAAATTATAAAAAAATTATCAGGAACTACAGATGCAAGCATAAACAGCAGAATAAGAGGAATCTCAAGCACTGAAGATACAATAGAGGAAATAGACTCATCAGTTAAAGAAAACATTAAATCCAACAAAAGCTTAAAACAAAATATACAGGAAATATGGGACACCATAAAAATACGAAACCTAAGAATAATAGGGATAGAAGAAGGAGAATAAGTCCAACTCAAAAGCACAAAAAATATATTCAACAAAATCATAGAAGAAAACTTTTCTAATCTAAAGAAAAATATGCATATGAAGATACAAGAAGCTTACAGAACACCAAATAGACTGGATCAAAACCAAGTCCCCTTGCCACAAAATAATCAAAACAATAAATATACAGAAGAAAGAAAAAATATTAAGAGCTGCAAAGGAAACAGGCCAAGTAAGATATAAAGACAGACCTATCAGAATTACACCTGACTTCTCATTTGAATCAATGGAAACCAGAAGGCCCTGATCAAGTGTTACAGACATTAAGAGACCATGAAGGCCAGACCAGACTACTTACTATACCAAGCAAAAGTCTCAATCACCATAGACAGACAAAAATAATATATTCCATGACAGAAGCAGAATTAACCAATACGTAGTCACAAACCCAGGCCTACACAACGTACTAGAAGGAAAATTCCATCTCAAGGAAGTTAGCTACATGCACAAAAACACAGACAATAGATGATCTCACAGCAGCAAATCCCAAAGCAGGGAAAAACACACACAACATCACTAACAACAAAAACCAAAATAACAAGAACTAGCAATCACTGGTCATTAATATCCCTCTTAACACTTCTTTCATACATGTATCTAATGTATATGGGAAGTAGGAAAAGACAAGACCTCCTTAGTAAATTGGGAGCTTGGGGACCATGGGAGAGGTAGAAGGGGGGGGGGGAGAGAAAGGGAGGGGAATAGAGAAAAAATATATAGCTCAATAAAAATAATTTTAAAAAAGAAAGAAAAAAAGAAAAGAAAAGAAAAAACCAAGTATTTCTCAGTGTCCACAGGGGGAAAAACAGACATTTTTTAAGAATTAATTTTTTAAATTTGTAATCTATTCAGTCTTCATGTAAGGAAACTGTACCCTATTCATGCACTACCTAAACAGTCCAGTAGAGGGCATTGGATCTCCTGGAACTGGAGTTACAGAGGGCTATATACTGCCTGGTGAGTGCTAGGAACAGAACCCAGGTTGTCTGACCATCATCTCTCCAGTACTAATGCTATATTGTTTACTTGTGTGAATGTGGGGTGTGTGTGTGTGTGTGTGTGTGTGTGTGTGTGTGTGTGCGTGTGTGTGTGTGTGTGTGTGAATTCATGTCTCATATGTGGTTGTGACCCCATGGAGGACAGAAATGAGTGTTGGATTCCCTCATTCCCAGCGCAGATGGGTATTGGAAACAAAATTCGAATACTTAGGACAGTGGTTCTCAACCACTGTCAGGGGACACATTTGGGGGTTGAACGACCCTTTCACAGGGGTTGCCTAAGACCATCATAAAACATGGATATTTCCATTGTGATTCATAACAGTAGCAACATTAGAGTTACGGAGTAGCAACAAAACAATTTTATGGTTGGGTTACCACGACATGAGGAAGGGTGTTAAAGGGGTGGCAGCGTTAGCAAGGCTGAGAACCACTGTCTTGGAAGCAGCCTGTGCTCAGAATGGCTCAAGCCACCTCTCCAGCAAAGTGTTGACATTGCTTCTTTCTTTGCTGTATAGAAATTCCTGACCTAAGACATGGGAGAGCTGGCCAGCTGACCAACCCTGCAAGTACCCAGGCCCCAAACCAGGTTTATGTATTGGCTCACCCCAACATCTACCCCATATGTGATCTGCCGCAGCTCAGGTGTGTGGAGGTTTCAGTCCTGTGGGCCCAAGGCAACAGGATCTCCATGACACAGAGCAGCAACAGATGTCCAGGAAGAGTCCTAGATGGGGTAGCAGAGACCAGGGGCTTTAGACCAGACCAATGATTCTTTGGGATGAATGCCTGCACACAAAATTATGTGAAGAAAGCAATAACTGATGGAGGCAGATGTTGCGATCCACAGCCAGGCACTGGGCTGAGCTCCTGGAGTTCAGTTGAAGACAGGGAGGAGGGATCCTATGAGCAAGGGCGTCAAGATCATGATGGGAAAACCACAGGGATGGCTGACCTGAATTAATGGGAGCTCACAGACTCTGGACTGACAGCTGCGGTTCCTGCATGGGACCAAACTAAGCCCTCTGAGTGTGGGTGACAGTTATGTGGCTTGGTCTGTTGAGGGAGACACTGGCAGTGGGACCAGGACTTATCCTGGGTACATAAATTGGCTTTTCGGAGCCCATTCCCTATGGTGGGATACCTTGCTTGGCCTTGATACAGGGTAGAGGGGCTAGGTCCTGCCTCAACTTGGTATTCCAGACTTTGTTTGACTCCCCAAGGGAGGCCTTACCCCCACTCAGGATGGGGCGGTGGGATGGGGGGAAGTAGAGGTGGAAGAAGCAGAGGGAGGGGAACTGGGGCTAGAATGTAAAACTTTTAAAACTTTAAATAAAAAAACTAGGTGGGGGAAGCGGGAGAAGAGGGAGGGGGAACTGAGATTGTTACGCAGAAAATTAATTAACTAATTTAAAAAAAACAACAAAACTCTATGGATAAAGGAGTTTACTCCATGACTTACTGTGTCTTGTAGCTTCCATGATGAGATTGTCCCCTTCTTCCTTTTTTCTTTCTTCCTTTTTTCTTTTTTCCTTTTTTCTTTCTTTCTTCTTTTCCTTTTTCTTTCTTTCTTTTTGTTTTTTGACACAGGGTTTCTCTGTGTAGCAGTCCTAGCTGTCCTGGAACTAGCTCTCATAGACCAGACTGGCCTCAAATTCACAGAGATCCACCTGCCTCTACCTCCCCGGATGCTGGGATTAAAGGTGTGTCTTTTTCTTTTTCTTTTTTCTCTAAAATTTTATTTTGGGGTGGGGAGGGAGATGGGTGAGATCTGGAGGCATGATATGAAAGACACAAAGAATAAATAAAAATAAATAAATTTTAAAAAGATAAACTGCTGACTAGAAGAGTCAGCTCCTTACTGCCTAACCCAGACTTGTGAGCGTCCTCGGTAGAGACCTTTCCGTATGTTTTTGCCTGTCACGCACATTAAAACATGAATGGGGGACAGGCGAGATGGCTCAGTGGGTAAGGAGATTGCTTTGCAGCCTGACAACCTAGGTTACACATAAAGGAGAAACATACATAGCTACAAAGGAGGTCATCCTATAACCTCCACAATTGCACTGTGGCAGCACACACGTGCCTACAATAAGACACACAGCACACACACACACACACACACATACAATAACACAATATTTTTAATTTACAAAAGTATTTCAAGGGGAGAGGCGAATATGGAAAAACATACAATGCTATACATAAAGTGAAAGGTTATAGTGAAACCAAAAGACATTGAAGTATATGGGGGGGGGTTAAAGAAAGTACCTTGAACTTGCTTTATGATAGTTCAACAAACAGCCACTGTTACAATGAAGAGTCAGTGTGAAGGGGCCAAGGTGGTCGGGGTCTCACCGCTGTGTCTGGGGGTGGGGTAAGGTGGGCAGACAAGGGTTCAAGACTCAGGCTGGACACTGTTGTGGGGAGCTAATTCTGCTCCTTCAACCAATAGCCTTTGAGGTACCAGCCCACTGGGGTGTGGTGTCTTTTGCTTTAAAAATAAGCGGCGGCAGCCCTCTTGCTCTCTTGCTTACTTCGGATTCCGCTTCTGACTATCAGACGCTTTTCCTGTTCCTGCAGGAGGCTGTTGTCTAGGACGGTGATCTGTAAGTTTTTCCTTTTAAATAAATAACCCTTTTATTAATCTTAATTCTGAGTTTGCGTGGGATTGTTTTGCTTTGTGACTCATTACATCAGGACACCTGTACAAGAAATGCTTCAATCACTGTGGCTCCAGTCTTGTTTTTATTTTAGAATATGTACATATAAGTAATGTACCCAAATCTAAATAGGAAAATGTACCGCTGACTTTCATACACCTGCTAAGCATGCAGGTGTGTCTATGGGACTGTTTCCATCCTGTAGGAACGGGTGTAGAACTGTCCACAGTGACATCCTGCAAGTACCCAAAGAAGCTTCAGATTTAGGAGCGCTTTTGCTTTCCAAATTAAAGATGCTATTTTCTCTACTGTTCTGAGTGCTTTAGGTCTTTTTCCCCCCCACAATAAAAACATTAAGAGCTGGGGAACATAGCTCAGTTGTCAGAGTGCTTGGCTATTGTATGACATTCAGTCCCCAGCACAGCATAAACCTACATGGTGGCGTGTGTGTGCAGTCTCAGCACTGAGGCTAGCAGGACCAGAAGGTCAAAGTCATTGGTTAGGTTCCACAGCAAGAAAGAACCCACCCTTGGATATAGGAGACTCTTTCTCCAAACAAACAAACAAAGTTCAAATTTCAGCTCAATTTTTTAAAACTAAATAATAGAAGGGAGTCATGTAAATGAGGAAGAACCTGAAAGGTGAGCTGGTGGTCACTAAGTTTGTAATGAATTGTAATGAACAAAGCAAATTGCTGGCTTCCATCCCTTCTCTGTATATATGGGATCAATCCCGCTCATAAGACTCCTGCTGGTCACTTGAAAGCAAATTCAAAGGGCTGATGAGATGGCTCAGCGGTTAAGAGCATTGCCTACTCTTCCAAAGGTCCTGAGTTCAATTCCCAGCAACCACATGGTGGCTCACAACCATCTATAATGTGGTCTGGTGCCCTCTTCTGGCATCCAGGCATACAGCAGACAGAGTATTGTATACATAATAAGTAAATAAATAAATAAATAAAAAGAAAGAAAGAAAGCAAATTCAAAATGGAAAGCCTTGGTTGCCTGTGCTTCCGGCTTCCAAACACGCAACGCTTCTTGACATTTCCTCGGTTGCCTCCTGAAGTTCAATGTGACTCGCGGCTGCTGCTTAGTGAGTTGCCCGATCATGTCTGTGACTGTACAAGGATGCATGCCTCCCTGGTGACATCTAAATGTTGGGTGTGCAAATTCTGCAGCAACGCATAATGAATGTCAAAGGCATGCCAGGAAGCATCAAAGCCATTTCCCCTCCAAATCTGGGTTTAGTCTAAATGCCAAACCAAATTTAAAGGAAAACAAATCACAAAGCTTATTTAGATGGCTTCATCTAATTAATTTTTTCCACTGGTAATATTTGGAACTTTAGACACAAAGAATGTTGAGTGCTTAATTTCCATTGTGACATGTAGTGGTTAATTTCCAAAACAAGTTGGTTGCATATGTGAAAAAAAAATTAAGACAATTTCTACTTTTCCCTAAGTGGAAATTTCTAGCATTAAATAAAACTATAGTGTTTTTATTACACCAGTGTATGTAAATTTTAAATGTTGCCACCTGAAAGCTGTATATCACTCTGTCTTCTTTTGCTAACCTATGAGGAGCTGTCCGTCAACTCTGATGACTCTCTGATATCTTGACTTAAGGTCCTTGTGTCTGTTTTCCCAGATCTTGTGTAGCAGACACCGTTGGCTGTATCCTGTTGCTTACATCACTTCTCCATACAATTTGCTTCAGCGCAGCTTGGTTTCAATCTGGTATCATCTTTTCAAAACCACTGCGCTTTCAGGGGAGTGGTCCCACCTCTAGTAACCAGATAGACTGTTGACCTAAACCAGCCACGTTGATCTCCTTCTCATCACTGAGTGGCTTTGGAAGGAACACGTGGTACCAACTCTGGCCTTAAGGTGGGAGTTAAATAACTCAGCTGAGATCACTTCTGGGGAAGAGTCCCCAGCCCCAAAGAGAGAGAAACATTTTGCTCCCCTGGACATCCTTAACACTGTACCTGAGGCTGGTCCCCGAGGAGAGTTCTTTAACCTGAAGGGAGACTGTAGAGCAAGGAGCTTCGACCTAGAACAATCTTATCAGATTCGAGTCCTTTCCTCATCCCCTCCCACACCCCCACGCTCCCCCACCCCTGCTTAAAATGCTAAATACTCAAGGTTGATGCATCAGCCCCTTGCAAGTTGGTTGCAGCTGAGAACACTCAGTGTCACATTCTCTGGACAGAATTTCAGGTATTTTTAGGGCATTTGTGACATGGACAACAGCTAAGTGAGACCCTCCCTCCCCAAATAGCTCATCATTGACATGAAGTCATGCAAGACTTGATATGATGTCAAAGGATCCTGATGGTCCAAATGTCTGAAAAGCCCGACTGACTACAGTGGAAAGGGTCGAAGAGAAGAAAGAAAGAAATGTAGATGATTATGCCCTGGTTGCCCGGTTAGTAGGACAGGAGGAGGACACATCACCCGCCTCAGTTTCATACATCATTATCTCTGCTGCATCCGGAGGCCTGACTAGAAGATGTCAGCTGCGACCAAGGCAGATCTTCAGATCCTGGCTAATTACGAGACAAGCTGTATTCTTAGAAAGGCTGTCCAGAGCGCCTAAAGTTCTGAGCACATCCCCTAATCGGGCTGACCTCTACATTTCACGGCGTGGTCCTGCATGGTGTATATAAGCAGATGACTTTAAGGTTGGATCTCAGCAAGGAGATGCTAATCCAGTTTCATATCTGGAAGCGGGAGGGACTACATCAGGACATAGAGCTTTTTACCATAAAGGGAAGGAGACCCTCGCGTTTTACCATCAGTGAGCAATCAGTAGGAAAGAATGTATCATCCTGGCTGAATTACTTTGTATCTTATCGTCACTTCTAATTTTTAGAAAACACACCTGGACAAGAAAAAGGTAGGCCTGACTCAGTCTCCATCACCAGGAAAGCGATCAGAAGATAATGTGCTTTAACTCCGAAAACACTGTAATTTTTAAATGGGAATAATGATATATTTTATGTAAAAGAGTTATATGCTTGGCTTGTGATATTTAAAGCAAAATGATCACGGCATATGTTTGTTTTATGTGATCTGGGGAGTGACATTCGATTTCAGAACATTGCCTGGCACACAGTAGGCACGCAGATACTGAGTGCAGAAGTATCGCTGGGGGAGGCGTTTGAAAGAATAAAGACATCTCTTGTTTCTTCATCTCAATAGGGAGGGAGAGAAAGCCCTTTCTAGCTTCTAAACTTCTAAGTAAGTTTAAAGTCTTTCTGCCTGCTGTAACATTAGAATATATTATTTCTATTATTGCCTGACTTTTTTAAGCTAACATTTTTTTTGGGGACTCGCAAATATATTTTTAAGCAGTTTCGAAAGCTAAATTAAGCTTGATAATTACGTGTAAATTAAGACGTGAGCGGCAATTCTATTTAAGCTCTGAAATCCATTCTAGACTTGCCAGTATTCTTAATACAACATCTGAATTCTAGAAGACGCCGAGCGGAGGTGATTAAGGCATAGTTTTTTGCTTTGGAAGCTTCCATGGATTTATTTCATAGATGCTTTTGTTTCTTTTTTTTTATAAAAAAATAATCTTGCAGTAATTCTAATAATTCAACATAACATTTATTAATAGGAAAATATGTTACAAGCACCATTTGAAATCACACAAAGCACATTTCAATCTACTCTGACCCGTACATGTACTATTTCTTAAAGACTTATCAAATCCAAGTCTTTGAAAATGCATACACTGTAACAGATTTTTTAAAAACATGATGGAAAATATATACCACCCAGCTAAACACTCTCTGGATTTAGAATCGAGGCCTATATGTTTCTATTTCCATAGTGACTATTGCTGTGGAATCGACATGTTTTAATTTAGATATGAGATTATAAACATCATTTGGAGACAGAATTTATTTTCTTCTCCTACAATTTCTGAAAATTGATCAGTCTAAGTCCTGAGCAGGAGCAAATTCTGGAGCCAGATTGAGCAAATATTGGTTTAAGGGTCATTTACGATGGAAAAAAAAAAAAAGGTCGGTTGTGTTTGTTTATTTCCTAGAAAGTTACAGATTTTTTTAGGCCTCAGAAATAACAGAATTTTCATGAGGTCCCTAACCAGCGCACCTCTAGGGTTAAGCTAACATCTCACCGTCTGTGGAAGAAACAATAAGTAGAGCTTCTATTGGCTTCTTTTAAAAACTGCATTTCTTTAGCAAAAAATGGAAATGAGACATTTCATGCATATTAAGTATGAACAAATGTAGTTAGGGTATAACTCATATTTAGGTCAAAGAGAAGTTGGCATCCTGAAGCTCTAATAAACTGGGGGGTGAGGTGGGGAGCATGCTGTTTTCCCATTTTACACTATTTTTCAATGAATTGTGTTGAGCTCTGCTTCCCATAGGCTGGTGCCTGCCCCTGGAGGGAAAGGGGACAAAGAGAAGACAGTCTCCTGAACCAGAAGAAGTGTGAGGGCCTCTGAAGACAAAGAGGATGATGGGTGGTGGGAAGGTCTTGGGGCTGCCACCGGAAGAGGACGGTTCTGTGCTTGAATGGGGCTTCTCAAACACAGAAGCAGGGACGTGCCCAGTCCTCGGAAACTCGATAAATGTGGTGGCGTCATTGAACTCAGAGAGCACAGAGGCAGACACCGTTGCCATCTTGTAAGCACATTCTGGCAGTGGTTGTTCTCAGGTGGAATCTCATCTCTAGTGGGGTATAGGAGAGAGGATCTTAAGTTTGAGGCTAGCCTGGACTACACAGCAGAACCCTGTACACACACACACACACACACACACACACGTGTGTGTGTGCATATATATGTTTATATATATATATATATATATATATATATATATATATATATATATATATATAAAAGAAAGACAAGAGCCCTATGCACTATCATAAGCCCTGAATTGTAGCTTTTGCTTTGGGTTCATAAGGTTGGAAAAGGCAAATCAATTTAATCTCTTCAATTCCTTCTGATTGCTTTATGATTTTCTTTCCTAAGAATGGAGACAAATCCAAGGCTTGTACATACAGCTCAAGGACTGCTAGAACTGGCCTACTTTGAGAAGTTGGCTCCTACGCCTGAGACAGAAGCCACGAATCCGTAGAGGAGGGAGACAGCAAGAGAAGACACTATTTTGTTATAGTGTTAGATTCATCATAAGCATCAATAAAAGGCTACCATACCGCTCAGCCGCAGGTTTCTCGGGGGTAGGTTTCCTCTGAGAGTCCCCAGGCATCTACAGTTGAGTGAGAAGAGGGAAAGAGCCAAGAGATGAAGGCACCGCCTCGTCAAAGATCTTCATGCCCTAATGAATTTTTATGTCAGTCTGATGCAGAGAGGGAGACATTAAGTAAAGCCACAGAGGCCGGAGGGGAGTATTTGTGGGAGGAAGAGGCAGAGGGAAAAGGAGAAAGATGATTTATTTGTTTTGTTTTGTAGAGAAAGGTTCAGTAAGCCTTTTACAATCCCAGAGCGATCAGGATATAAGCAAACACCTAAAGGAAATGAGAATGGGGAGCTAGAGGAAAGCATAGCTCACTCAAAGGTCCTGAGGAAGGCACTTGCTTGCTACAAAGGAGGCCACATAGTTGGAGTGGAGTGAAGGGAAGCAGGTAGGCAGACTCAGAAAAGTCCACACAGAGGGGTTGGGAGGGGCTGTGTTAGGGACAGTAAGATGCTTGCCCTGAGTTAGCAAGGGTAGCACACTGGAGGGCTTTGAGCAGTGGAGTAGCAAGAGCCAATGTTTTCTAGCAAATATTCACTGAACATCATATCCAAGAAGAAAAGAAGGAAAAACAAGAAAGAGGACCATAAAAGACCAGGTGAGAAGAATGCACGGGAAGTTTACATCCTGCAGGGTGTTTGGAGAAGAAAGTAATGTTCGATAGGAACCTTGAAGAATGCAAAGGAGCTAAATGTAGAGCCAGTGGGCTGAGGGCGGGAGAGGGATGGGAACATCAGGCAGAAACAAAGGGATAAGGCTAGCTGCAGGGATGGAAGCCAACAGTCAAGTCTCAGTGCAGATGAGGAGTAGGAGGAAGAGAGAGACTACAGCCCTCCGCTGGACACAAGCTAGGCTGCTAAGGAGTCTGAAATACGAAATTGGTGACCCAAGACCAAGAAAAAAAAAGGCAGCAATCAAAGAAGGCATACAGATAAAAAAGCTTTCATTTCCGAGAAAAACAAGCGCCCCTGAAAGGAGACCCGAGCAAATTCCACGTCTGTCCAGGTTGACGAGGAGAGAAGCCATCACAAGGAGGTGGACAGACCAAGATGTGGAGTCTATCGAGTGGGCTTCAAATGCCTGCTTAGCCAGTCCCAGCTCAGGGCCAGAAGGAGCCTTTCGGGAGTCTCTGTCTTCCCCCCTGAAACATGGCACGTGCCTGGCAGGTTGGGAAAAATAAAGATAGCACGTATCAAAGTCCATGCACACAGTGAATGTCAAGTAAACTATAATTATCACGATAAATATATGTTCTGTTCATTTCAGTTTCAACTCCCCAGTCGCGAGCAAGAGACATGCACTAGCTCCACTTTGAACCTCGCGTGTCGTTTGCCACTCGTGATTTGTTTTCTGAAGAAGAAAAATGTCGCCTTATTCATACCTTAGAATTACTGAGTGTCTACAATATGTCAGGCATAGGACTTGGCACTTGACACTCTAACGGCAACATAGCTTTACATAGCATGTGATACCTGGCACATTCTTAGGGGGCAAATTAAGAAGGAACAAGGATATATATGACCTATGATACATAATCAAGAAAATGAAAGGAAGCCATGGACCATGATGGGGGCAGAGAAGAACCAAGGAAATCCAACACAGCTGGTAAGTGGGAAAAATAAAGGTTGAGTCTCTCCAAAGACCTTTAAAAGCCAAATCTGGGCCAAGGGCAGCTCAACTGTGGTACTCAACTCCTTCAGTTCTGGGAGAGTCTTTTCTACAACAGGCACATTCCCAAGTGGAGCAGGAGACAGCCACAGGAAGGAAGAGGAGGCGAGAGAAGGATGCTTAAGCAGAGCGAATAAAATGGTACCTGCAAAATATCCGCAGTTCGCAGACTCAGTAGGACCTCAGACACTAGCAGAGAACTCGGGGATCCAGGCATGAAAGTTGGTGCTCATCTATCCAGCGACTGAGGAAGCTGAGGTAGGAGGATCTGGAGCTTAAAGTCTGCCTGGGTTACATATTACAGAAGATCTTATTTTAAGAAACAAGACAAAACAAACAAACAAACAAACACCTCGCGGGAAATGAAGAACTCCCAAATGTCTCCTCAGCAGCAGACAGAACACGTACGCATTTACTTTCTCAGAGGCGGAACCTACACCACTGACATCCAAGGCTATCTGCCCTCCCAGCCCCCATCATCTACCCAGAAGGCATGCCATGTGAGGGCTGTATGCTCAAAGCCACTTGTGAATTCTTCAAGCTCCCCTCCTGGGATGTCACTGCAAACATCCAGTACATCTTTTCCTCACAGTATTCTTTTGCAGGAGACAGTCAGGAGCCTTATGTCAATTTTATAGATTTGAAAGAAAACCATAGGGACTCTGTGTGTCTTCTCAACATAATCCTAGACCTACAATTGAAATCCCATGTTTGCTCTGTCTCACTCGGGACAGCCAGCTCCGATCCTGCTCTCATCCCTTGAGAAACCCCACACACTTTCTTATAGACGTGAAAGATACAAGAAATTTACCTGGGAGAAAAGTGCGATCAAGAGAAAGAGTCTAGTGAAGCCATGGGTCTTTATGAGTCAGGCACCATCATCAGGCAACTTCGGCTTCCTGCATCTTCCCCCTGGAAACCGTGCTAGCGCTGAATGCTGAACTTTGCAGCACCTTCCAGCTGCCAGGGCACAACCCAGCTGGTGCTAATCTGTAAGGAGCGGATCCTGTATGCGAGGGTTCACGGTTCGCGACAAGGCCTGAAGAGGAGCGAGCACACTTCACAAGGCTCAAGGCTGAAGAAATAACTGGAATGAAACTCTGAAAGAAGTCTGATTCAAGAAGCTGTTCAGTTTATTTTCCAGTGTCTCTTGAATAACAACAGGACAATACAGTGTATATTATTTTTGCTTTAAAGCCTTATCTATCAGGAATTTCAATGCTTGTGGAAGTATATCTTTTTCTTTGATAACCCCTTTAGCTAGAATGTTTCTCCTTGATTCCCTATTTGAAGAAGGATGCTTAAAAGAAATCCCATACAAGCTCAAAATTGAGAAATAGATGGTTATTTATTTAGGGGTAGACTCACAAATTAGAATCCTCTGCTGGAACAGAGATCAGAAACCAGATTCCCCAACCAGAAAAGAGGCTGGACGCATGCTTTACATGGGTATGTATAGTATAAAAGGCCCCACCCCAGTGGGCAGTTAACTTAAAGGCTTTTGGTTGTATGATTTCCTACAGTACCTATTTGGATGATAAACTTACTCAATGTGTGGGTTCTGAAGGGAACTACAGGATTGTGTTCCTGTAAAGAAAAGGGGTAAAGCTTCTCACTCCAACTGTGGCCCCTTCAATAAACAAAACAAATAGTTATGCACAGAGGTGCGTGTCTAAAATCCCAGATATCCAGGAAGCTGAGGCAAGAAAGAACATTCTGAGTTCAAGACCAGCCTGGGAAATTTAACACAGCCTGGACAAATGAAAGCAAAAAGGCTGGGATTGTAGCTCAGGCACAGAGTGTGTTTGTTCGGACTGTATAAGTCCCTGGATTCAATTCCTTGTGCAACCCACTCCCCTTTAAAAATATAAAATAAAACAAACAAAAGGCTTTTAGTACCAACGCTTGAAGCCAGACAGACCAGACAGACAGACAGACAAACTTCAAGCCATTTTAGGGTTTGATATCATTCAAATATTTCTAAAGTTTGTGCTAGCAGTACCCACACCCCACATTTTTATTTAGCTATATTTAACAAAATGTCACTATACCACAGGAGTCCTGAGTAGGAAAGGAATCACATTCTAAGAGGCCTTTCTATGCAAAAGATTTCAATCCAATCTCATCACAGCCGCCATTTCCCATCACTGTGGCCATTTTTAACCTCTCTCGTCTCTGTGACACCAACTCCCGTTTTTCCCACCTCTGCCAGATGACATTTTTATTTTGTTTTTGTCTTTGTTCTTGGCTTTGGTGTTTGAAGCATGGTCTTGCTAAGTAAACCAGGCTGGCCTCTAACTCATAGTATGCCTCTGTATTCTTAGTGCTGGCAATGCAGATGTGGGTTACGACCCCAAACTTATGTTTTGCTTCTTGAAAGGGGGGTTAAAACCCTTCAGAGAAAGAAAACCCATCCATAACCAAGTGTAGATTTGCAGGCCTGTAATTCCAGTTGGTCAGAAGGCTGACATAACTCCCAAAGGTTTACAGTCAGTTCATGCCACGTAGAGAGCTCCAGGGCAGCTAGGGCTACATAAAGAGAGCTCCTCCCAAATCCTCATCTCAGTTAGGGTTTTTATTACTGAGAAGAGACACCATGACCACGGCAACTCTTAAAAGGAAAACATTTAATTGAGTGGAAAGCTTCCAGTTTCAGAGGTTCGGTCCATTGTCATGGTGGAGAACATGGCAGCAGGCAAGCAGATGTCGTGTTGGAACTGAGAGTGCGATCTCTTGTAGGCCACAGGAAGTCAACTAAAGTTACACTGAGGGAAGCTTGAGCAAAAGAGACCTCAAAGCCTTTCCCCGCAGTGACACACTTCCTCCAACAATAAGCACCTCCTAATAGTGCGCTCCCTTGGGGGCCATTTCCTTTCAAACCACCACACACACTCCTAAAAGTAAAATGCACACATGTAAGAAGCACAGGATATTTAGTTTCTACGTCTCCAGAGATCTCTAGACATGATTCAGGTCAACAGAAAATGCTGGGAAAAGGTGTGTGTGTGTGTGGGGGGGGGGTGTTGTATGAGTATGTGACAACATATGAGTGTGGGGTGATGGAGGAGGGTGGGAGAGGTGTGTGTGTGTGTGTGTGTGTGTGTGTGTGTGTGTGTCAAGGGTGTGTGTAATAGGCATGTAATGTATACATGAAAGCATAAAGGTATATATGCCTGAAAAAAAAATGCATGTAGAAGCCAAAGCAGAGCCCTGGGTGTCTTTCTCCATCACTCTTTGCTTTATTACCTTCCAATAAGGTCCCTCACTGTCTGGAAGGCTCAACATTTTGGCTAGGCTGGCAAAAGATGACAGCAAAGCCTGACTTTTTATGTGGGTAAAAAGGATTCAAACTCATAGCCTCTTGCTTGTTTGTCTACCTGTTGAACCATTTCCTCGACCCAAGGCTGTGATCCTAAGCTTTCTCTGTCCCATTTCAAAGGACAGTCACAAGCAATGAATCACAGCGATTCAGATGACTGCTTCAAATCTTTCATTGCACACACACACACACACACACACACACACACACCCCAAATAACTGTTCTGGAAAATTCAGCGGTATGGCATGAGGCTGCATGAGAGGACAAAGGGAAGGTGACAATAGCAGATTTGGAAGGGCAGGAGTATGAGTGACGGGCTGCTCCATGTCTCCTCGGAATGTACAACCTTCACTTATTTGCAGTTGATCACCCTACTCAAGAGCTCAATTCTGAGAAAGCATCGACCTGACCTAGTCGGAGTCTCGCGTCTATCCCCGGCCCATGAGAAAGGAAGAAGAGGGCTTTGGCACCCCGTGTCACTGCCCTGCGCTCAGTGAGAAGGGCAATCAAGCAAAACCAGCATGCTCACAAGCCAGAAGAAAGGCGGGTGGAGGCTGGGCAGGCAGACACAAACAATGGAGCCATCCTGACAGTCACTAAACTCAGACACTCTATGAGCCAGCACCAAGAGCTTGTGTCACCCACCGTTCACCCCACCGTCCCCCTCCCCTGACACCGTGGCTAGGTCTCTGACTTTCTGCGACTGCAGGAAGTGTGAGAGAAAGAGCGGTATCCTGGAAAGCTCTCACCCAAAAGTCTGTTAAGAGTCTCAAGTTCCTAAGACAAGCAACCACCTTCTTGTGGGAAATATGGCCTACCCAATATAACTGTTAAATAGTCACATTTAAGTCAAGGATGTGTTGCTTCGGTGACTCCATCTGGAGACTTGGCTGGGAAACGCATGGTTGGAAAACATGGCAGCAATATCTCTTTCTATAACATTTTTCACTTTGATCAATTACCATTCCATTTGATAGGAAAATTGTATGTGGGTCAAAGGCCTGAGCCACCAGCTGCCCAGGGGGTTCGTGGCTTTCTGTTGGAGTCCCTTAGAAAAATCCTTTTCCAGGTTCCAAGAAAATTTAAGTTGGACCAATCAATGGGCAAGTTGGGCTGTGGGGGGGAGGGAGAGTTGCTTCCAAAATGAAATGTAAGTGGGTCAATTTGAGGGGACAACTGGAAGTTGGTCTGGTGCATCTTAGCTGTTGCATGCACTCGGGACTTTAACTGCGCAAGAATAGGAGGTATCACCTATTTCAAATAGCCTTCCCCAGAGTACATTCCATCTAGCTACCACATTTTCTCTTCTTCCCCCCTCCCCCTCCACATTCATCGAACTCTGAAATAATTTCACGTTTCCTGGTTTACCACCCATCTTCCGCCATTAGGACGATAATCCCCAAGATCGAAATCAGTCTTGTTCACCATGCCTGGTGCCCAGCAGCCTTTTAATAGGCCTTTGCTTTCTGACTGAATTCCTACAGGGCGGCTGCTTGTAAGACTGGATTGGGTAGCCATCCAACTCCTAGGAAGGAAGGAAAACCGGGTACGGTTGCATACTCACAATCCTAACACCAGGCAGGCCTACATAGTGAGTTCTGGGTCAGTCGGGGCTGCATAGCAGGATCCTGGGTCAATAGTTACAGCAGAAATTTCCATCTCAGTGCTGTTTGCTCCCATAAACATTAGCATAGAATGGTCATCCAGTGGACGAAGATTCACCCTTGTTCTTATAGCCCTTTATTTGCTAGAGGACACTGCAGCCCTACTTGCTTCAATGGCCAAGTTTCCCAATCTCTGAGTCATAATAACAGGAGCCATAATTAGTAGTGAAAGTAAGAGCTACCATTTATTCACCAGCCGCATGCCGGGCACTTTCCACATTTTATGACATTCCAATCATATGGCCATCTGAATAGTAAACGGTGTAAAGACAAAGCAACCAGGTCTTTGGAATGTTCAGAAATCTCACCCACCACTGGTATCACAAGGAGCCGATGCGTGTTGAAATCAACCTGTCTGTTGAAGTCCACAGCTCTGGACATTGCAACTTAGGGACACCCCTGTCCCTGGAAACAGGTAGGCTGTGTAGTCAGGCCACAGTTAGTAGGGTACACCTCATCTGTAGCTCCAGAAGACCACACCTTAAGACATTCAAGGAATTCCTTTGTTTTTGATTTTTCGAGACAGGGTTTCTCTGTAGCTTTTGAAGCCTGTCCTGGAACTAGCTCTTGTAGACCAGGCTGACCTCGAACTCACAGAGATCCACCCACCTCTGCCTCCCGAGTGCTGGGATTAAAGGCGTGGGCCACCACTGCCCGGTCTCCTGGAATCTTAAAATACAAACCAGTCACTTCCTCCGAAGACTCCAATCACCTCAGCAGCTGCAAGGGAGGGGTCGATGTCTGAGAGGACCTCAGACATTCTGCTTTGGTGGATGTTGCCCATACTCACTTTGCACAATAGAAACCTAAATCTTAGGGCAAACAAGCCTCTAACTCACAGTCCCAGGCATTCAGACAATTGGGCTTCACTGTCAGAGCAATTGATATCAAGCTCCATATACACAGGGACACTCAGATACAAAGAACTTGGGGCCTTCTTGGCTCAGGGGTTTCACTCCTCTGCCTAAGGGTTCCTGTTTATTTGTTTTGTTTTGTTGGCTTTACCATCATTCTTCCGGAGTTAACACCTGTTTCTCTTTAACATCTCAGGAACCACTCCCCCCCCCCCCCAGAGACATCTTCGTCTTCCCTATTTTCTCAGGGCTCTTAGGGCTTAGAGACACTATTTAAAGTAAGTACTTGAGAAGTCTACAGTAAGCCCACTTAGTCACACGAGGGTCAGATCGGGTGCAGCAAAAGATCTTGTTTGCCTGACTCTCCTCTCCTAGCACTCTCAGTTCAGGAAGATCTTCCCTAATAATGTAGCGAACAGGCCCACACCGGCGCTGCAGACCACGTTCAACCGAAGGAGAAAGTCTCTGCCGTGGCAGAAGTCCTGGGTGGGACCCTCACTGGCCCCCTCTGAGCCCCGGCTCAGGCCTGAGCCAGACCTGTGGGCTGCGGTGCTCTGATTGGCCAAGCCTGGGTCACATGCCAAGCGTGGCCGGATGGAATAGCTCCCACCTTAACCATATGGACTGAGAGTGGGGGGAGGGGTGACTTCTCCAAAGGAAATGTTGGATGTTGTTACCAGACGGGAGGATGATGCTCAGCAGGCAAAAATAACAGATGCCCACTACACATACCAACCCAGACTGGATTCAATGCCCAATTTTGTCTTCATAACCACGTATTGGGTGGAGATTTTTGTTGCGTGTGTTTTTCTCCTCTACTAAACGCTAAACTCCTTCAGGGCGGAGACCGAACCCTCGTCTTTATATATCTAGAACCCAGCACAAACTTGAAGCCCGAGAAGCGGTCAAGCCTTATTTACTGAATGGATGATCCAATGCATTCGTTTAACAGGAGCTGTTGTTGGGATCTCATCTTTCTGTGGGAGCCGGGAGAAAGAGCACAGACGCTAAGTCACTGTTTTTCAAAGTAGAGTCTGGGAAGTCTCCTTCACCAGCACAGAATCGCGAGCCACCGGCAACATTGACTTCAAGGCAGATGCCTGGGCCACCAGCAGCAGGGGCTTACTGGGCATCTCAGCAAAAAAAAGGTGGCAAGTTTAGAAGAAAAAAAACCTTCGGGATTCTTATGTACATTTGTATTAGAACCATGGCACCATATGGGAGTAAACCTCGTCTCCATTGTACTCTGATTATGTGAACTAAAGTGAGGGAGACAGGGTTGCATACATGTTCAGCTCCTTCGCTTGCTGCCCTTCGATGGGGAGTTAAGAAGTATGGGGATCCCCTTGAGTGGTAGGGCATGCACTTAGCATGCCCAAGGCCCTGCCTTTGATCTTCAGAAATAAATTAGTTGATAAATAAACAACAGACCACAAAAGCTACTGTGTCTAGTGAGGAGTCGGTACAATGATCCAGGTGGTTTCCTTATACAATGTTGGGGTCTTACCATTTCCAGTGTTTTCTAATAGTAGATTCTAGAATGCCTGGTGTGCACTTGTCGGATGCTGTTCTGGAGATCCCATTAGGTGTTTACTCCTTACCATAGGCTTGGGAGGCAGGTATCCTTAACATGTCTATTTGAAGTTCTGTACCGTACGTATTTGTTTCGTGTGTGCACACATGCTCGTATGTACTGGGGTGTGTAGGAAAAGGTCAGAAGAGAGCTGGTAGGATTCAGTTCTCTCTTCCCACAGTGCAGGTTCCAGGGATCAAGCTCAGGCCCTTGGGGTTGACTGCCCTCAACGTGCCCATTTTGTAGATCCAGAAACAGATAGAATCAAAGTCAGGTTGTGCAGCCAAGGCAGGTTTCGGGCTCAGTTACGTTGATATCAGTTCTGAGACTCCTAATTTCTCCTTAGAAATAATACTCTGCCCCCCCCTAAGAAGTTCACTAACCATCAGGAGCCACAGAAAAGAAAACTCTTGAATACAAAAAGCTCCAAATAAGACCTCTGATTAAGAAGGTTTAGAGATGGGAAGGATGCAAGGGCTATTGGTCAGATCTGTATCTCAGAAAAAAAAGAACACTGTTTACCAGAAAGTTGGTCTGGCTGCAGCAGAGAGCCCCCTGCCTTCTGCTGCTCCTAGCGCACCTCTCTAGGTTCTGTAACACCTCTGGGCTTTGAGAACCAGGAGTCCTCTTTAACCTTAGAGGACTGTTTTTATTTTGAGTTGCTGTATTTCTTTTTCCTTCCTTACTTCCAGACACCAATGCATTTGTCTCCGTGAAGCATGAGCAAAGCCCGAGGTGCAAGCCAAGCCCTCAGAAATGTGATCGCTGTTACCAAGGATCTGAAGCAAAGTAACAAAACCTAAATTCAAGATCAAAATGCTGTACTTTAGTATCTGGGGTGGCACCTATCCTAATCAGAAATTGTAAGCACGGGGGCTTTGTTCTGGGGTACGTGGTTGCTGGCCCATGCTGAGAACCCCTTCTCACCTGTGATTTTATTCTGGCTCTGATGGATACTGTGTTAAAGAACCTTCAAACATTCCTGTCCCAAGGAGTGCCTGGAAATTAATGTTAGTGAACACATATCCTGTCTCATACAGACATAGGCCTATTTTGTTCCTATAAGGACACTTTAAAATAAGACAGTTTCTTAAGTCTGATGAAGTTTTAAACACCTATTCGACAAAGCCAAGCATGAGGAAAGTCTTCCTGTTCTTGTCGCCTCTTCCCCATGCAGAATTGGGAAGCCTGACAATAGAACTGAGGTTTCTGAATGGCCCTGAGGAGAAAGGCTAGTGGACCACCTTAAGGAGGAGAAAGGTAATGGACCGATGGGACCCCCAGAGGCCAAGTGGGACCATCAAGAGGGAGGTAAATGTCAGGAGCTAATTATCAAATTAAAGGAATCTTGGGAGGTACCCCTCCAATGTGGGCCTGCTACATTCTCACTCCCGGACGGAATAGTCAGCTGGTGGGGGATGGGCAGCGAGCGGTTCAGCCCAGCACCTGCAAAGGTCCCGCCGGGGTGGGGAGGCTATCCTCCGCGGAGAGCCTCCTTTTCCCCTAATTTCCTAACTCTTGGCCTGTTGAGTTCCTCAGACAGTCTGTCCACTGTCCAGCAAGGGGCCTGGCCAGGGCTCCCTTTTCTTGAGCTCCGTACTTTCATCCAGTTTTGAGCAGCCCCGTTTCAGATTGGCCTTTTTATGTTTGATATAAAGAATAGTTGTTGGCCAATTTCATCTTTTCATCGCTGTTCTCTAGGCCGGAATCCAAGCGGCTTGTCAGATGCTCATTAACTCCCCCTTTGGCTCTTTCTCGTGTGTCTCCTAAGCTCATTGTGCCAAGAACTAACGCTTTCTTTTACACGATTCTCTTTCTCTGCTCCATCAGGGAGACAAATTACTTTCCAAAAGGGATCGCCAGGGATGGTTTAATGAGAATTTCTTTGGGGCTAGGCATGGAACGCAATGTAGTTAGCATTCGGTGGACTTAATTGGACTTTTCTTTTCTGCCTCTTTTAAAAAAAAATCTGAAGCTATCCTGTTAATCTCTCATTTGTAATCAATTGTGTTGACTAAACAAAAGTCTAGGTCGTCTTTTCTTCCTGTCCCAGACAATCCTTTGTTGCCTCTAAATGCCTCGTTCTCGAGTGATCCTGGTTCTGTAGATGGGCCCGATTGTTGACAGTTCATTATTGCGCTTTTGTCCACTTAATCTTTCTTGCTGTGTTTTGCATGTGCATGCCTTAATGAGCTCCGTTGGCAATTAACATGTTTCTGGGAGCAAACTGGTTGCTCAGACGTTTGAGAGGGAAGTGCAGGGAAAAGGGCAACGCAGCTGCCTTGAGGTTGTTTATTTCCCAGCATTTTCTCAAGACTCCGGGTACCCTCTTTGGCAGCACCCTCCTTTCTGCTCTCCCCTCCCCCAGCCCATTTGCCACCAGCACACCTGACGTCTTACTGCTCTAGGGTCTGGCTCAGGCAGCCCTCTCCCTTCCTGTGAGCCAAACAGCAAATTGGGGCCCCATGCAAAGCCACTTCTGCAGCCAAGGCAAGAGCATGCAGAGTGCCCCCCAAAATGTATCTGGATGCTGGCACTTCTCTGTGTCGCTCTTTGTGGAGAGGAACCTCTAACCCGCCTAAGGCAATAGGACTGTACAATCTGTTATGTACAGGGCTGTGGCTTTGGAAGAAGGCTTTTTTTTTTTGAGTCTTGCTGGCAAGATTGCTGAAGTGTGAGCAGTCATGGACAGAACAAACATCTTGTAGGGGAAAAGATAATTGGAGTCTTTTTTGTGTCTATGACAGGATTCCCTTCCCCCGCAATTTGATTTTTTTAAAAAAATATTTTTTCTGGGTGGCCTCTTCAATTTAATCAAGGTTAAAATATTAATATGCACTGGATGACTACCTTGTTTAAATCATTTATTATTATTGAAAGCTCCAAGTCATGCAAACAATTTAATATTAAGGAGGGAAAAAATGAGAGCAAGCAGCCTGTCGCCCACCAATTCCGATGCGTAAAGCTAAGAAGGAGGCAGGCTAAGATGGTCACCTAGAGAGCCTGGGGCTGGCTGTGGGAGGTGTTTAGTAACTTGGACAGTAGGTTCTTCTCTTCTGAGGTGAAGAACCTTTTTCTTGGATTCAACACCCAAACAAACCTCTTCAACCAGGGAACGACATCCAACCCGAGGAAGGCAGAGCTCAGGCGAGGTTCAGAACAACTGTTTACCTACAATTATGTCAGATGTGAAACGGTCTTGTCAGGTGAACACCGCTGATAGAAGCTGGAACAAGCAAGAGAGACAACCTCAAGGGGCTCCGGGATGTGAGGGAAAACCGGGCAGGTTCACCTGTCGTCAGAGGGCCAAGCAGGAGGGAAATGCCTTCTCCACCTGACTTGTAGGTTCCGTCCTTCTGAGTTGGCTTGGAAGCAGCCCCCATAGCACTTCAATATGGCCAAAACCTGAGAACACATTTCTCCAGTTTGCAAGATGGGAGATCCTTTTAGGAAAAGTTAAGGCGGCAGAAGACTTGTTCGAGGTTCTGTCACTTGATGGTTGAAAAGCTAGCCTTCTGGACGGCATACTCCCTCTTCCGTTTACCAGTTTTTCTTAAGAGAACACTTGACCAGATTCCCACCTGCAAGCCAACTCCCCTTCACCCATCCCACTCAGCATTTACCTCTGTATAAATATCTCCCTAAGGTATTTAAGAAGATATGTTTGATATGATAGTCTCTCCAAGCAGCACATCCGAAAAGGGGCCTCTCAGGGGAGAAAAGGAGGGGTAGGGAGAGGAGGAGAGAGAGAGGAAGGAAGAAGGGGGGGGAGGAAGAAGAGGAGAGGAGGGGGAGGGAAAGGAGGAGGGGGGAGGAGGAAGAGAAGGAGGAGGAGGATGAGGAGGAAAGAGAGGAGTAAGAGGAGGTGAGAGATGAAGAGGAAGAGGAGGAGGAGAAGAGACTTTTGATGGAAATGACAGTTACAGAGCCCTGAGATGCTCGAACTAAGTGGGGTGTAAGAGAGTCAAGCAAAGTTAATAAAAACACTTCGAGAATTATTGGAGGAGCTGACTTCTCAAATTCAAGCGGTCTTCGGGAACTAAGTTTGTATTCTCTGTGGCCAAGTCCTCCTCACCCCCTCGGGGGTTTCCTGGGATTTATAGAATGCAGAGAGAGTTCAAAGTTAAATCTGCCCGCTCCTGTGGGTCCCGATCTCTCCTCCGGGAACTTCAGCCAGAACAAGATAGCATTTAAATTCCCTCTGGCTTCCTCGTCCCCCTCCCCTGGCTGCGTCTTCCCAGACTTGAGGGAGGAGGAAGGGGAGGAATACAAAAAAACGAGGACGCTCTCCTTTCAGGAAATGGAATTCTAATGTACGCGTTCCTATTTCTGAATCGGAGGTACTAAAAATACCCCTGCGACAGCCTGAGGAAGCTGTCGCTGTCCTCCGTGCAAACAAAATCGACAATTCTCCTCAGCGCAATGGGTCTTCGGATTGGGACCGAAGGGCTGGCTGTGACCAGCATAGATCTTCCACCCCAGCCAGGAGCTTCTCCAGGCCACAATCCCGAGACTGCTTTCCATCAATGAAAACTGAAGGAAGCGATGGTCTCTTAGAAGCCCGGACTTTGGATCCCTGCCCTACCTCACCCCGGAACCCTGGGCATGTCATTCAAATGGTCTCTGCCTCTATTTCTTTCTCTGCAGAGTGGGAATAATCACACCACACACACACACACACACACACACACACACACACACACACACACACCCCACTCACCCCAGCTTGCAGATTGTTGCTAAAGCTGCATGAAGGTGTTGAGTGCCTAGCTGAGAAAGAAAGCCCTGGAAATAAGAGGATTTATTTTTCTCTCTCTCCTGGTGGAAGTCACTGGCATGCTCAGTAATGCGTGCCTACTGTATACAACACGTTGGGCTAACCTTCACTCGTTACTGTCAGAGTTACCTGGGATTGCCCTTTGCAGTAACCATCCTTCCCTCCAAACAGCCGCCACCGCGGTGGAAATCCGGGTGGGGTCAGCACTCAGCAGTCCTCGCCCCCTCAACTCGGAGGCTGCGTGGAAGAGCACTCCCGGGCCCCGCGCCGCGTTTCCTCTGGTGTAGAACAACGTTCCAAAAGACGTGGGCTGAATCACCGCACCGATATTAAAAGTGTGGAGGGGAGTGAGGGTGGAGGGAGGAGGCCAGGCGCGACGCGCCAGTAATCCGAGCTCTTGATTATCTAGATTCGGATCAAACGGGGAGGCGGCGGCCGGCCCCCCTCCTGGGAATGATTAGATGATTAATGTAATGCTGTTTGAAGGGTCTCTGTTTTCTCTCTTAATTTGGGTCATTACTTAGAAAGCAAGCGTGAGATCATTTCATCAGTGTGCATGGCGGCAGAGATAGCAATTGAGGAAGTGGGCTAACTGCGTGGTAATCAGGACGGGAAGGACACGGCGGCCAGCTCGGGGAGCTGGGCGCGCCCTCCCGCGGCAGGGGGCCGCGTGCGTAGCGCGTAGCTAGCCGGGGACGGCAGAGCGCAGTCAAGGGACACCGCTAGCTCGCCCAAGACTGGACAGCCTCTAACAACAGCCAGAGAGGAGGCTCGATAGTGGTTGCGCTCCTCAAGCCCTGGCCTTTTTCCTGCATTGCATGCTGCTGAGTTCGGGGATACCCAACTACCATTCCACGGCATCCAGACACCTTTAACCCTTAAATTTTCTTTTTCTCACCCAAATAAGAATCCCAAGTATCTGCCCGGGCACCAAATAAAACCTTGGGCTCTCGATGGAGCCGGATGGAGGTCTTTTGGCCCATGCTCCTGGGTGCTTTAATATAACAGCATACCAGGAGTACGGGTTTAGCCTTAGCTTGGCCCCGGTGTCCCAAGGAAGTCACATTTGGGGAAGGAAAAGCTCTAAATGGCTACTTCCACCTCCTTCTTTTGATTTGTTGAGCTGACTTCGTGGCGAGGGGGTGGGGAAAAGAAAACGCGCACTAATCGTTCTGTTTATTGAGTCATATATGTGTAATAATCCGTGTTCGCTTGTACAGGAGAGATTACAAGGTTGTGTGAAGATGGCCGAGGGCGTCACGCTCTTCTAGGCGCTCACGGTGACAGGCCGGGATTAAAAACCGGCTGCCTGAGGAGAAGCCAAGGCCTGGAATTAAATAGGTTTCAGCGCACTGGATTTAAATACGTTTCCTGAATGTACAAAGGTGGGAACCACGCGTTTGTTGCTGATCATCGAGGACACGTTTAACTTTTCCCCCAAATATGCTGGTTTCGATAAATAGATTTTAGCCTCTCTGCTATAGTTTTTTTTTTCCTTTTAATTTTAGAAATAAGTTTATACGTGTGATTTGCTTGGGTTGGTACAGGGCAGGAAGGAAGGGCAAGGCAGTAGCTCTCAGCTCTGAACTGTCCTGGCCAGGTCCTTTGCAGAGGGGGTAGTGGCGGGACCCACGCTGTCATGGAGTTTGCGCACGTGTTTCTTTAAGTCAAAGTTTCTGCAAAAGCCTTTGCCGCAAGTGGTGCACGTGAAAGGCTTCTTGTCGTTGTGGGTGTGCATGTGGAAGGTCAGGTTGTAGACCTGGTGGAAGGCCTTGTTGCAAATGGTGCATTTGTACTGCTTCTCGCCGCTGTGGGTGAGCTTGTGGTTCTTGTAGTTCCCTACAGGAGAGCAAAAACCAAATAAAAAAAAAAAAAGGAGCGGTTTGTCATGGAATGAGTCGTCCCCGCCGGGGTACAGCTCCCACCCCTTGCTCCCTGCAGTGGCTCAGAAGGCGCTGCTTGACTAGGCGGGCGCGACCTCTCCGAACTAAGAAGTTGTCAAACTTTGTCTGCGTCAAGGCCGAGGCGCTCCTGAAAGGATCATGGGCTCTTACCCAACCGCCCCGAGCCCCTACCCTGCTCAGCACAGAGGCCCACGAGGCGTCCCTCCTGCCGAGCTCTGCAGCCTGGGAAACTTTTGTGCAGCCTAAAGAGGTAGCAGCGGGTTCTTCCAGCTGATACCTCGCTCCAAGAAATCCGCACTAACCTAGGCTCTGTAACGCAGTTCCTACTATCCCCCCACACCCCCAAATCCCACTTACTATCTGAAGGCCCAAAAGTATCTTGGAAATTGGGTAGATTCCCGGTTCTGGGAGCACTGGTGACCTGACCCACCCCTTTTTAAGTTGTTCGCAGGAGGAAGAAGATGCTTAAATTTTTTTTTTGAAAGGGAAGTACGGCTTACAAAGGGAACCTCGTACTGAAAAGCAATACTCTCTGCATTTTCGACTTGTTTCCTTTTGCCTCGTTTCTTAATTTCCAGCTTCAAAATTCAGCCCCCTTCCCCCATGAGTTAAGTCTTAATCCATCGAGGTCTCCTAACCCAGCACGGAGAGCGGCTACCTATATTCAGCACAACCCGATTCCAAAGAATTGCGGCGCCCCAGCCTGGGGCTTTTGTGCTGCCTCTACCCACCCACTTCTCTCTCGGCTCCCCCCTCCCCATCCCCGCCCCTGCGACCCTCTCAGCCCTCGAGATGAGATGAAGGAGTGCCTAACTAAGTATCTTACCTTTTTGGTGAAAGCCTTTGCCGCAAAATTCGCAGACGAAGGGTTTGTAGCCCGCGTGGATGCGGATGTGCGTGTTGAGCGTGGAGCTGCGATTGAAGGCTTTGCCGCATTGGTTACACTTATGTGGTTTTTCCTGCGGAGAGGGGCGTGCGTACAGTAAGGCCGAGACGTTGGCAATACCACGAAGGGACACAGCAGCCCCCCCCCCCCCCCACCAAGGGTAAGGAGAACCCAGCATCCAGAGCTCAAACTAGGGCGGAGGGTGCACGCTGAGCCGGGCCTGACCTTGGGGCCACGTACCTGGGTGTGAATAATTTTGTGCCTGCAGAGAGTGCTGGCCTGGCGGAAGCCTTTGCCACAGACTTTACACACAAACGGTCTAGCTCCGGTGTGGACAGGCATGTGGCGGGTGAGGTTATAGTGAGCATTAAACACCTACAGAAGGAGGAAAGCGGAACTTGTGTTGAGTCTACCAAGGGCCTAGGATTAGCTCTGGAGGCCACAATTTACCTCCCCCAACCAACCTCCCCATCCGAAGCTCGAGTCCTTTTGTCAACTGTGTGACGACCGACAACAATCCCATTTTTCAGGATAGGAAACTGAGGCTCAACTAGGTATCCAATGGAGTACGCAGCTATTGGGGAACTCCTGAGCTTGAGAAAGGAATGTGCTAGGCCGCCCCAGAAAGCAGGTGGCTGCTAGCTGCCTCCCCCAAGAACCTTAGGCCTCACCTTGCCGCACACTTCACAGGTGAAGTTTTTGGGTTTGCTGTCAGTCGAGCCCCCCGGCAGTTTGCTGTGGCTCTTGACTCCCCCTCGATCAGCGGTCAAGGCCGAGTTCTCCTTCAGCACCTGCTCCAGCGGCGCAGGCAAGCGTTCCTTATGGGGATAGGGAGCTGGATGGGGGAACTTGTCCGCAGTCAGGCTGGCCAGTTTGGCGTTCTCCAGCAGAAAAAGCTTGGGATGAGCAGCCAGGGAAGTGGGGGCCTGTGCGTTGAGGAGGCCGGATGGGAAAAGGTGGCTGCCGAGGAGCTCCGAGGGTGGGTAAGCAGTGGAGTCCAGGTAGTTGAAGTAGTAGAGCGAGCCACTAGCCGGTAACCCCACAGCCTGGTTGATGACCTGCGGCTTGATGACCCTGCCGGCCGGCAGCGCAGACGGCGCAAGGCCCAGTTCGGCCTTGCAGCACACGCCACAGTTGGTTTTGCACAAGCCGCTGGCGCCGCACACTGGGGCCCCCCCGCCGCTGCCTCCTCCTCCACCGCCGCCTGCCCGGAGGCTGCTTTTCCAGAACTCCGAGTAACTGAGCAGCGTCTTGGACGGCACCTCGTAGCCTAGAGGCTGGAGGGGTATCATACACGGCAGCGGCGAGCAGAGGTTGAGCAGTTTCTTGCTCTGGCTGCTGTCTGCCTCTAGTGCAGCAGACCGGGGCTCAAAAGGCGCTCGGGGCTCGGACGTCTTAGCCATGATGCGCTCGATGGAGAAGGCTAGTGTTTTAGAAGTGGCTGGTGACGCTCCAGCGCGCGGGCAGGCCGGGGGCACCATGGTCTCCAGGGAAGCTGAGCTGGCCATGGCGCGCGAGGCTGAGCCAGGCTGGGCCAGGGCACAGCCTCTCTCCTCTAAGTCTGCATTCCGGAAAAGGCAGGGGGGAAACCGCAATTTAATAAGCACCTAGTCGGCCCGGGTCACCCATTTGCATTCAAATGAACAGAGGCAGAACAAAGTGCACCCAAGGGTACCAAATTACCGCCCATTAACCCGGCGCGCAAAGGAGCCCACCAGTCCTTGCCCTGGGACTATGAAAGGGGGAAGAAGGGGGAGGCTGTACAAAGGAAAGAAGAGGGGGTAGAAGAAAGGAGTCTCAAAATAACACTCCCCTACCCTTCCCTGGACCCAGGCCTCTGCCACGCGTGCTGGGAGCTGGGCACTGAAAGGGCAAAGTTAAAGAGGACCGGGAGAGCCACCTCGCTTTTACCTCTTTCCCCCACCTCCAAGGAGATGCGTTCCGAGCCATGCAGCGTGTCTCTTCTGTCACATTTTGATGGCAAACATCTTCCCCTCCGCGTGAGATCACTGTCTTTTACATTCAGCTGACATCACATGAAGTCACTTGAAGTGGAATGACATGGGCGGCGGCGCGACTCCCGTTGAGGACCCTGCGTTCCCCCGCGCCTGCCGGCCGTCGCCACCGCCCCTCAAACTTTAAAGGAGGCAACTGGCGCCCGCGCTCTCTTCGGGAAAGTGCGAGCGGTTTGCGAATCGGGAAGGAGGGAAGAGAGGGAGGGGGGAGGGGGAAGAATCGTGATGGTTTTGCCGGTGGAAGGAGGTGGGGGGAGCCCAAACCCAAACCTAGGCAGAGTTCCTTGCGTGATTCACAACTTTGGGGGGCCTACAGGTTTAGGGTACGCGGGGAAGGCGGGGTGTCCCGGATGCACTACCTCAAAGGGCCCCTGAGTGTCCGTCTAATCACCGAAGTATCCCTTAGCCCTGCGCAGCCGAGCTGGGCACCGTGCTAATAAACTGCCATTTACCTACGGAGCCGGCGCCAGCCCCGAACACGCGCAAATGATAATTACCTCATTAGGATGTGGCGCATGGACGCGGGCGTCGCGTTTGGAGGGGGGAACTTGTTAATGGGGAAATATTAATTTATGCAAAAGCAACGAGCTCGCCTTGGCTGGCGTCGGAGGTCGAGAGGGAGCTCCCTGCAGCCTAAGGACGACCTCGAAGAGTCCGGAAGGGCAAGGCTGCGCGCCGGGATCCCGGGGACCTGGGGAAGGGTGGGTGCGCCTGAAGCCCTCTGGCCCGTTGCTTGCCTAGGGCTGGGGGAGTCTTGCCTCGAGACCCCTAGGGTTGTTTGAGAAGCTAATCGATCCGAATTGCTGATTTGTGATCGAGTTTGCAAGGCAAAGTCGGGCTCTGAGCCTGGTTTAGGGCTGCGTGCGGGGAGGATTCGGAGGGCAGCTCTCCCGCTGTTGGTACTTACTGTTTGTATAATTGAGAAGGTCCAATCTCCACCTGTTTAAGGAGCAGATTGAAACAGCAGAACCTCCCCTGGATCCTATTAAAACGTTTTTCCTCCTAAGGCCATTCAGTCGAACCAATTTTCCGAAGTGATTCATAGAGCTGAATTCTGCCAAGGCAGCTCTTTCACTTTTAGCCACTAAAGCACCGCGTGGAACCGGGTTTTGTGTTTTTCTAAAATAAAGAGAAGGATTATCAGAGGGGAGAGGGAGGGGGCCTGAAGCGGGGCGGGCAAAGACTTAGTGTGGCCAGAGGTACAAGCAGAGGGAAGAAAAGGCCCTTTTCTAGACAGGCCCCAAGTAAGTTCGTAGGAATTCAGCGTTTTTGTGCCTGGCGCACAAAAGCGGAGCGCTCCGCGCTGGGTTTGGAGGGGCTGAATTCATGTTTGCAGACCATTCCACCTGCGTATCACAACAAACTGCTCAGAGACGCTTCAGCACTTTCAACAGGCCGAGTGCTCTTGGCGACAACAAAAGTGGTCCAGGCTGAGGGTTCTTATGGAGGGGGGAGAGGTTAGCTAGAGAAGGAGAGAATTAGGTTTAGCGAAGGAGGGGGGGTGAGTGCATGGGGTTTTTGAAAACTTTTGGCTGTTTTTGTTCGTGGGACAATTATATCTTGCCAGCCGGCTTTTGCAAGACCAAGAGCTTTGTAGCCGCCACGGCAGTTTAAGAGGATTACGGTGGGTATAATATGAGCAAACAGGGTTGAGGGTTTGATAGTCAATACCATCTCCAGAGATACACCATGAACGGAGCCAGAGGAAGTGCCCGCGAAGGCAAACCCTCTCCTCTGTTGGGTCAGATTTGGCCCGAGAGGACCCAGATGACCCCAGGCCCCTCAGCACTGCCACCCGCCCCAGGAAAACTGCCCGAGGAGGCAGACGAGTGAGGCTCTCGTTTAGACTGTAGACAAACAACAGACCTTTCCCTTGCGAACTTCTCTTTCTTTCTACCCACCCACCTATCCAGTTGCCGCTGCTCTGCTGGCCATTTCGGGCTAGGTGCGGATGTGACAGATAGAGAAAGGAAAAAAGGGGGAAAAAGTGTAGTAAGGAAACAAGTGGGGGGGGGAGGAGCGACAAATACAGGTCTCTAAGAGATGTAGATAGCAACGGGAGTGGGCTATGGTCGACTAATAATTTCAACCCATTCAACACCGAAACTGCCCCTAAGTTTAGCACTTGAGTCTGTTCTCTTAATGTCACCCACCCCAAACACACACACACACACACACACACACACACACACACACACACACACACACACGTAGAGAGAGAGAGAGAGAGAGAGAGAGAGAGAGAGAGAGAGAGAGAGAGAAAGAGAGAGAGAAGTCTGAAACTTTCAGATATCCAAGCTAGAGAGTCTTGCCCAACTGGAGAATATTTTTATAGAACCCGTTTAATTTAAGACATTTCCCATAGACTTCACTCCACACTCAAGGTCACCCGTCTTTATGTAAAGGGCAAGGTTAAAGATGACCCTCCTCTCCCCGCCAGATCTGAAGAGAACCACTCACCCCAGCCCTGAAGCTCGCTTGGTGCTGCACCTGCAGCCTCTCAAACCTGAATTTCTACCCCGACTTTCCTGGGAAATCCAACTGGCCACCAGCTTTGCACCCCGACCCTCTCCCCAAACTGGGCAAGCGTTGGTCTCTGCAGCAGCTGAAAGATGGGCTGGTGTGAACACTCCATTAGGCTGAAAGGCTTCCAAGGGCTTCCCGAGAACCTGCCCTGCCATCTTTCCTGCTTTTTGTGGCCGCACAAGCCATCTCTCTCTCTCCCCGCCATCACAAAGCAGTGCTACCTCCACAGAAGGAAAACATTTGGGTAAAAGCGAGTTGCCCTTAATGTGCCTCTCTTTCCAAATGTTGGGTGAATACCCTGGCTTTCATGAAAGTATTTAATTAGCTACCACAAACTTCTTCCCTTGCCTGGAGATTATATTGAAGTGGAGGGTTGGAAACTATTTTACACCTTGCCACTCACATGTTAATTAATCTGTATCTAACCCTAATTGCAGTTTATTCAAGCACTGCTCAACAGCTCACCCACACAATAAACACTGTTCCTACTTTTATACATATTACTTCACGTTAACACATTGAGTAATTAACTCCAGTACCAACTAATAGTGCAAACAAATATTTTCTGTACACGAGATGATTTCAGGCAGAATAATAGACAACTGGGAAAATGTCGTGCACGATGAAGAGGTACAGAGATTCCCAGTCCTCGCCTCCCCAACCCCTCCAAAGGCATGCTCCCAGGACACACCAGTTTTTAAAGGACTGTGATTTCCTTTTAGACGAATATAGAAATTAAACAGGCAGGATTTTAGAGAGTTGGTGGGAAGGGTTTTGTTAGCTTAGGGATGACCCTTTTTAACCTGCAGGTTTTCAGTGCAGGGGAGGATCCCAAATAACTGCCGGTGAGTTCTGCCGGAGGTCGCTGGCTCTAAGCATGTTGGTCAAGCATGTTGTCCCATGCCAGAAAACCTGTTTAGGGAAACTTCCTACTTTCAAAAACAAAACAAATAAACAACAACAACAACAACAACAACAACAACAACAACCCCTTTCCTTTGAAATGGCAGTTTCTCAGGACCGGGTGACTTTCTAGGTTTACATGCTTCTCAAATCCAGACAGGCCACAAGCTCCACTGTTTGTAGCAAGAGAGCAAGAGACAGGCTGCAGAGACCTGACCAGAAGCGGGTCTGTAGTCTGGATCTCTGAAAGGCCTACCTGTCAGCTTCACTTTCTTGGCTCCAGGGACTGGATTCATGGTTGTGGGGGTGGGGGAGGGAGCGCAATCATGAGGACCTAGCAGGCCTGTGGCCAGTGGACCAATCCATAGCATTCAGTACTTGGATCAACATGGTTTTGCCCAGTGGAAGGTCTCAGCTCCTGGCTGCTGCAAAAACAAGACTTTTGCTTCTTTTTCATCTGGTCTTGGCTTGGGCATTACTAAGGAAACCCCACAGTGAAGCCTGGAGCATTCCCAGAACCCAATACGTCCTATTTTTCATAACCGGGTCTAGCACCTCTCAGGCTCTATGAGATTTGCCCTAGCCACCAATTCTGTAACCCCAGGCCATGCCCGGACCAAATGTTGCTATGTGCACAGCACTGGCTAGGGATGTGTGCCCAACTCCAAAGACCAAACGCAGTGTTTTAATTGAAATCCCAGGCTTAAGCACAGCTGGCAGCTGACTATTGATTTTCCTGGAGCTTCTCTGGTAGGAAGCATATTAAATATGACTGGCCATACAAGGGTTTCTCCTGTCCCCTCTTCCCCTTCCCTCTGCCATTTTATGGTCGCTAACTCCAACCACTCTAATAATGACTATCTGCTTAAGAAAAAAGAAATCAATGCCAGAAATCGCCCACACTTTAGGACAAATTACTTAGCAGATGCCTTCCCGGAATGCAGACAACCTCAGAGGAAAATCCCTTTCTTGTGTAGAAGCTCACACATTCACACCGCTTCTGGCGCCTGGAAAGAAAGTATTTCGACTCCAAAAAGGTGCTGCAATTCTAGTCTAGGTGGCTGGTGTCTCTTGGTTCTGGACAACAAGGGACACTTATTTTCAAATTATTAATATTATTTTCTCCAATGACTGTAAAACATAATAGGTCTTCGTAAGTTATCTCAAGCTAGGGCAACACACTCTGGGGAGCCCTACTGAGTTTGGGGAAATGCTAAGAGACTCACTGCTCTCCCCTCCCTGATTTGTTTGGGGGTGGTTGAGAGAGTGAACCCCAAATCTTAAACTTTCACTGTTTCTTTCCCTAGTTCCCCACTCCTCTCCCTTTCTTTTCTTCCCTCCATCGAAAATACGATTTACGTAGTGAACAGTTTCAACCGCTGCTTAAAATACATTAACTTTTGGAGGAAATTGTTCTGCTATCCTCACTTTGACCCCAGGGAGCATCTTATTGGAAACATTTGAACAGGCTTGCCGGTGGCAGGCTTGTTCAAGGCGCAGTGGCCTCCGCCTTCGTGAGCGGTTGTTCTCAGTCTTGAGAGACAAAGAGCCATAGATACCCTGGCCCAGCAAGGCAGAGCATGAGTGCCCAGAGAGATCCTGGGTTCCAGGTGTCCCACAGTCCCAGGCCTGGGCCACCAGAGATAGGTAGGCTGCTGCGGTCTCTACAGGCTGTCACCCCGTGGGTGCTACCGCGCTGAGTTAGAGTGCCCTAACGCCCAGCCCTCTGTACCCAGCAGCTCTTTAGCAGCGCTTATAGCAAGCATTCAGGGGCTGGCGTGCAAAGCCAATTTCAATATACCCACTGACAGTTTTCACCTCGGACCAGGAGCCTTGTGTCTTAACCAGGGCTCCCCAGGCTTTCGGCCAGAGACAGAGAGTGGGGGTGGGGCGGTGATACAAACCTATGTGGATTTCCAGGATCCTTCCAACACCTTGGTGATCACAGCCAAAGACATTCTGTTGTCTTCAGAAATCTGGGCAGTGTAGGCACTCCCAGACCCAGAGGGAATCTCCCCTAAGTGCAGATCTGCAGTCGCTGCTACTTTCAGGTTTGGTGCACTCTCCTCTCTGCCCTGAATGCATATATAATCACACACATATATATGCATATGTATGCATAGCGTGTATATGCATGCGTGTGTATACTCTATCGACATTCTAGAAATGCCATTTGATTAGGAATCTAATCCAATAGTTGGCACAGCGTTTTGCTAGCGGGTATGTCATTTTTCCAGGCGCAGTAAAGGAACGTTCCCTTTCATACCTGAGTTTTCTTAAGACCTGATTTGGCTTGTGAAATCCGGAGGAAATAATAATTTATGAACAACAACTATGATATGTTTCAAATGCATTAAACACACATATGAAATAAAAAGGCGTTTTGGTGAGTGACAGGCCGAGCGCAGTTGGAAGATGTGGATTTGTACCCTGCGAAGATGGTTTAGGATCCTTCCTGTTATTTAACTTGGCAGCTGGTTAAACTCCTCGGTGGAGCCTGCCCAAAAGTATTAGTGTTAAGAGCTAAGAGCAGCGGTTAGGTTAAGCAACTTAAGGGAGCAAAGGATAAGAGGAAGGGATTTCAGAGTTCCTCAAACTTCTGTGGTTCACAAGGCTGCGGTGGACAGAACTTGATGAGCATACTACACAAGGACCTGAACTGTGTGTGCCTTTAACTCCCTGTGTGCACATACCTGTCTTCTGCTTTGCTGGGATTTGTGATCTGACTCAAGCAGAGAGAAACTGGGAACTCCAGAAATGCTGAGCAGAGCTCCTCCCAGAATGAACCCATTTCTTCTTCCATCAGTGTCCAGTGCTACCTACTTACAGAGTCAGCTCTTGGGGTGAGACTTCAGGATAACAATGAATAGATAATTACTTAGGACTCTTGTACTTTATCAGGTGCAGTACTAGTTAAACATCCATGCCGGTCCATTCTCCTAGGACTCATGAAGTCAATGTTTTTAATCCCCACCTCATCAAAAAGATGCAAAAATTGAGATTCCTGGAGGCAAGGTAACAGAAACAAGCTCACATTATGTTAAGAGGTTCTTTGCAGAGCCTGGACCCAAGAATAACTTGAAAAAAAACAAAGAAACAAACACCTCAAAGATGAGCAAATCGGAACTGCTGGTAGGATCTGAATCAGGATAAGTGCTTTGGAGAACTGCTTAGTAATGTCTGTTGGGTTGGGCGTTGATGTTACTTATGATTCATCAGTTGCATTCCTACCTCTGAACCCAACGGAAGTGTGTATCTGCAGACACTAAGAGACATACAATACAAAGTTCACAGTAGCAAAATTTGCTGCAGCCCTAAATTGGCAATTGTGTGACTAACCATTACCAGAGGAACACACAGTCAAGCAGTGGCATAGTCACAAAGCGAAATAGTATACATCACTGAGATTGGCTAGCTGCTGGTATGAGTGAGTCTCACAAATGCATGTTATGCAAAAGAAGCTGGAACCAAATGCTTCACTTGAAATTTTTTGAAATAAGCAAAACTTGAGGCTACAAAAGGAGCCCCTGGTGCTGAAAAAGGTTCTGTTTTTTGACCAAAGTGCTTGCTGGTTTATGAATGTTTACCAGATAATGTATAAGAAACTTTCTACTTCTATCTTTATATTTTATACTTCGATGTTTCTGTTAAATCCATATATTTGTTTATATTTCTATACACGCTTATCATAGTCATGTGCCTGCGAAATAAATAATCGTGATGAATTTGTCTGATTGCTCCCAGTCCCCAATTTTCCAAAAGAACACTGGTTCCCTCCTGCCTCTCTACAAATCTTTAACTTCTTCCTCTGGACCAGAACATCACATCAGTTAATTGGCCTTATACAAACGTATACAAGTCAGCCGTATTCCATTCCACCATGGTTGTCTTTGGAGTTAGCGTACGACCCATTGTTCCGGAGTACTTGCCGAGTTCTCAAGCATACTGAATCTGTGGTGTTCATTTAAAGTCTTTCTCCCTCAGCCCTAGCTTCAGCAGGAGATGGCAGCTGTGACCTTGGCCTTTCTCTTGCCCAGGTGCCTGCTTAGGCTGGGGACTCCCTCAAACTTTCCGTAGACGCTCTGGCAGTGTGCCCGAGGAGGAGGAAGAACTAGGTTGACTGTAAGAGAACTGGATGGGGAATTTGTAGAAACTAACTACCATTAATAGAGAGCCTTGGCAAGTCTTTAGAGCCCAACTAGCTGGGGTTTGGCCCTGAGCAAGGCCAGAGGGAAAAAAAAAATCAGACAGAATCTTGGCTCTCTGGCAAGTGACCCAGTTAGCAGAATGAGCAGTTTCGCTCTCAGAGAGGGTGGGGAAGTTTATTTTAGAAAAAAAGGAAAAAGCTTTGGAATACAGAAACCAAACAAAGTACTCACTCCTGTAGCAGCTTCACGGTGGATTCTGTCAGGTGCATGAGCTGCAAACCTGACGTCATCATTTCAAAATGGATGTCAGAACCCAGCACCTATGGAACCTACATGGGCACAAGGAGGAAGTAAACAGGTGCCCTATTCAAGAAACCTGAAAAGATAACTCTCTTGTCCAGAAAAATTAAAAGGCCAATAGAATTTATTTATTAGCTAGCCAAGCACACTTGTCTGGAAACTTTCCATTATGAAACATATGAATGTCACAGGAACCATGCTTACCCAGAGAACACGATCCTTTCCCTTCATGCGGGGGACCTCTGTCATCCAATCAGTTAGCAGACTTGAGTGCTTCTGTAGCAATGGGCAATGCTACATCTTGAGAAATGAATACTGGGTGTGGCTAAAGGGTGAAGCTGGCCAGGAAAAGACAGAATTCCCTAGCTGTGAAGAAAGCACATCAGAGAAGCTCCTCCAGCAGGTTACAGTCTGATATAATCAAAAGTGTTTTCCCTAGGCACCTTCCCTGTGGATAAGTAGATTCTCCTTTCTTCTGCCTGGTTCTTCTTCTTGAGAAGAAATCATGTTTTGAGTTGATTCATGTCTCCTTGGATCAAATTATGCAAGCTGAAATTCTATTCTGGGGCTCATGGGTAGATGTGTCTTTTAGACAATGGCTCTAAAGTCATATGAAGTTAGAAGCTGGTTCAGCCCTTAGTTGATTGTGTATCACCAGGCAACTATCTAAACTTCGGGAAAACCAACAAGCTTACCCCAGGCAGGAGATGATCGCCTGCTTCAGTGCGGGGTGGGGAGGACTAAATGAGAATTTCCACACAAGCCATTGGCCACTGGCCACTAGCCAATGGACAGCAAGGCAAACTTCTTTATTCTGCTCTTGTTTTTGTGATAAAGGTGAATAGTCTTCTTCTCGGATTGAAAGTCTACTGATGACATTTTTGGAAAAGTAAAGAGAAGAAAACTAACACTGCACATAATTTTATTTTCCCCAAATTGCTGGCAATTCTTTGATGTCTGTTCTTTCTATGCCTTTAAAAGATTGGCGTCGGATGATATGTGCATCTCTATAATCTTTTTCATTTGACACAGCATGAACATTTTCTATGTCTCAAATATGCTAATAAGATACATTTTTAATGTCTTTAGAAGTTTACTATATGTCTTCAACATGAGTTAAATAGTACTTTGCTTTTGGATATTTAGGCTATTTATAATTTTCTTCTGCAATAGTTCCATCAGGAACATTCTCACACATGAATTCTATGCATAGCTAATTCCTGTAGGACAAATTCCCAGAAGTAGAATTACTATGGCGAGTGATATCTATATTTTAAAAGCTTTAGATGCAAACTGAAAAAAATGCCCTTCATTGAGGGGGTACATATTTGTCCCCATTCCAACCAGCGGGACGTGACAGTCCTTTCTCAGAACCTTTACTAACACTCGGCATGATCATTTAAAACATTTTACCAATCTGATAGAAATTAAACGGCATCTCATCGCTATTTCTTCCTGTATGTTCTTCCCAGGGCAGACTCGGTTGCCAAATCCTGGAGAACTTGGAATGATGGTGCAGGCCAGGGTGACAGAAAAGAGAAAGACATATGGGAAAGGGTGTCCCAGAGAAAGCAAAGCTCAGAAAAAGAGGGCCACAGTTCTTTTTCTTGATATCCAAAAGGTTCCAGATTGGTACACACTTCAAGCAGCTCTGGTGATCTATCACGTCCTATTTGCTAGCCATGGGCTGCTGAGCTCTCACCTCCATCCAGACCTTAGGTTGCGGGTCTTACATCGCTGTGTTGATCTGTGTCTGAAGTCTAGCCTGGTGAACAGGAACCTCAGGGTGGTAAAGTCAAAGTGGGCTGTGCTTCTTCCAAAGGGCTTCCAGCTATTTTCGAGCATCATTGGATATTTATCAAATGCATTCTGGCTGGCCTGGAGAGAAACAGTGATAAGATTAGCTGGACTGATTCAAGTCTCGCACCATGGCTCGAAGGAGATTCCGGAGCAGCGGGAATGAGAAGCTGGTCTTGCTCACACTGCACAGACAGAAGAGAAAGTACAAACAGGAGGATTTCCTACAGCAGTTCATTTCTTCCTGAATTTGAACTCCTCTTTAGCCAGAGAACTGTATGCTTTAGGGACCTTTCAGAATTCTGCTCAATCTCTCCTGATGCTTAAAAAAAAATCACCAAATCATATCAAATTCGCCAAATAGTAGGAGTCAAATAAAGAAACTGGATCTCATCGGGCCCCAGTAAGACCCATTGATAGCTATTCCAATTCACCCACACTCACTTCTGGCTCCTTCTTTTTCTAATGCATGTTCCAAACATACTACTCTGCCATGCGGATATAATTTAAGAATTCTTGCTTAAGTACAAGCAATAGCTCTTTAGCATCAACAGTGTTTGTTTTTTCCAGTTTTCTTGTACATAGAATATTAAAAAACCCTTTGTTTAAATCATGACCTTGGAGAGATCATAATAAATTATAATGAATAGTCCTGGCTTTCAAGTCTATCTCTATCTATCTATCTATCTATCTATCTATCTATCTATCTATCTATCTATATATCATCTATCTAGTTTGGGGTGTTCCTTCTTTTGTGAAAACAAATCTTTGTGTGTGTATATATGATTCATGTTTGTATAGTGTGTGTGTGTGTGTGTGTGTGTGTGTGTGTACGCTGGGCTGGCTTTAAAGAAAGTGGTGGGCTTTGTTGTTGTTGTTTGGTTTCGTAGTGTTTCCCATAGTCTGTACTTTACTGACAGATTTCTTGTGGTTCAGATGATTCTAAAGACCCATTTCTTAGGAAGCTGCCTTTATTTCTTGAGTATTCTCTCAACAGCATTGAGAGAATTTGGTCTACAAACCCTTGGAGGGTAAGGGCTTTCTTGTTTCACCTTGGTACCTGAGGTTATATACGACTCCTGTGTAGTAAGTACTTAGTTTGCTAAAGGATCAAATGATCAAAATAATTATGTTCTTTTTGTGTATTTGTTCATGTACTTGTGTGTTCACATATGCATGTAAAGACCGGAAGACACCCCCAGCTGCTGTTCCTCAAGAGCCATCCACCTTATTGTTCTAATACAGGATCTCACATTGAACATGGAGCTCACCAAGTAGGCCAGGCTGTCTGGTCAGTGAGCCCCAGGGATTCATCTGTCTCTGTTCCCTCAGCACCGAGATTACAGGTATGCAGCGCCATGCCTAGATTTTTATGTGAGTTTTGGAGACCAAACTCAGGTCCTTATGCATGCAAGGTAAGGACTTTAAATTGAGCAACCCTCCAGTACCTCTCTTTTCTTTATTCTTTGGCATGCACTCTTGCAATCTCTATAGCATTGTATTCTGCATTGCTTCTTTTGGTTCTCTACTCCCCTATGTGTGTTTAGTGTTGAAGAACTGGGTAGGACTCACATTGGTTTAAAACTACAGATCTTGGAACTGGAGGGATAGGTCAGTGGTTGAGAACAGTGACTGCTCCTTTAGGGGACCTCGATTCAATTCCCAATACTTACATTATGGCAACTCATAATTGTCTGTAACTCCGGTTCAAGGAGATCTGACAACCTCTTCTGGCCTCCACAGGCACCAGGCACAGAAGTGGTGTAGAATTCCATGCAGGCAAAAACATTTATTTTATAAAATAGAATAAATCTTTCTTTAAAAATAGCAAAAAATCCCACATGGTAAGTGAGAGAAGACACTCATTTTCTTCCTGTCTCTGAATGTTTGCATGGGTCTATACACATGTGCATAAGTACCAAACAACCCCTGCTCCCCGAAATAGATCTTTTCCCCAGTGCCTTTCAGAAAATGCCTAGCACAAGTTGTGATTCTCAGCTATTGACTAGTGAACAGGTGGACTGACTTTTCCTTTTCTCAAATTTAGAATTTACACTAGTGTTCCCCTTTCCTCCACAGTCGTTAAGAGAAGTTAAAAAACAAAATAAAACATTTACTGGGCTATTGAGAAAGTATTTGCCTTTAGAGCCTCCTCCCTCTCTCCCTGCCACTTCCACCTCCACAGATTACTTGGAGGGGGCAGTTGATGTGGTATAAAGTAGTATAGAGGAGGAACCTTACATCCTATAAATAAGAACTGGCTAGGAGAATCAAAGAGGAGCCGCAGTAGTGAGACTCTATCTCTATTGGTCAGTTAGATCCAAGCATCTTCTCATTTAGCATACTTTGGCATGGCTGCTGTTCTCTTCTGCTTTGTGTTGGTGAAGTTTTACCTAGACAGCGTAAAGGAATAAGTCACTTATCACTAGTCAACCACAGGCTAATGAGATCAGTGTTTTGTGTTGACTTTTCAGATGTAATCATAAATAACAACCCTTAATTTCAATAACTATGTAGAAAAAAGTTAACTTTCTCTACCAGACAAACTTTTGGAATGTTCTTTTCCAGAAAGTGTTAACAACTTCCCACTATAGAAACTTAGTAATTATCAGCAATTGTTATTATTATGTTGTAGGCAATGTGGACATATAAGGAAGGTAGGCCAGTCAGCTATGTCTTCAGATAGCCTGAACCTGATTTAGTGGGTATTGATAATTTTCTTTGGTCACTTGCTTAGTGGGAAAGTATAGCAGAAGCTTAAAGCTGGTGAGCAGAGACCCATTCCCTGACTGTTAACTATCTATTCTAACTAGAAACACAAAAATACAACCTAAAATTATTCTCCAAAATAAACTGTAAAACTATGATCTGGTGAAATAATTTGGCCAGTTTGATGGCTTGGTATTTCCTTACAGAAAGGCAGAGTATAGAGTTGATGTAGTTGGTACAAAAAGGAAAGGATAACATTTTCATGTTATAGGGTAAGGGATTAAGAAAAGAGCCACTGGATACAGCAGAGACAGTGATGAAGAAGAGAAAGGTCTTTGATAGGTGTTTCCATGCTCATGTGTATGTGTGCTTGCGTGCGTGTGCGTGTGTGTGTGTGTGTGTGTGTGTGTGCGTGTATAGGTGCATAGTCATCTGCTACTTCATCATGAATCCCTTTGGTCATCTAGTAAGACTATAGAATTCATCTCAGCATAATAATTGAAAAAGAATAAAGTATCAGAATTCCAAAAATCATCTATCATGTTGATATAGTTGTTAAAATCTTAGAGAAGTAAGTGTGTGAAACCAGTCACATTGTTATGGCTGTTAAATCAGAAAAATAAATGTGTGGCATAGTGGACCATGTGTGGCACATGAGCTTCTTTTCGGTAAAAAAAAAAAATCAGACTTTTAGAATGTATTTATTCCTTCTACCTAAAAAATTTGGGTTATTTGAGCAATACCTCCCCATTTCCCACCCCTGTCACCAGCCACTTACTTTCTGCTTCAAAGAGTTTGGCTCTTTATATTTAACATGTAATGTGGTTTTAGAGTAGATTTCGCCCTAGCTTATTTTTACTTAGAATCATGCACTTAGAATCTATCAGTGGTAGAAAATGGCAAAATTTCTTTTCAGTTTGAATGGTGCTCCATTTACACACACATACACACACACTACATGTTCCTTATCTATTCATCCACTGATGGGTACTGTGATTGGTTCCATTTTGTTGTTACTGTGAATAATGCTTAGCATGGCATACAGATATCTCTTTGGTGTGATTCTTTCTTTAGATACTAAATGGGATCTAGTGATGGGTGTGATAAGGATGGCAACTAAGAAATACTAATGAGTGTTGGGCTATCACACCAAAGGTCATGCTACCACTGTAATGATCTAAACATGTCTGTGATTTCTATTACTACCAAAGTCAAAAACACTAGGAATTCTTGTCTGATCCTCTACTTTCCTTCTTCCACTCTAGCTCAAGAGTCTCCCTAAGTTTTAGCTAAACACTACAGGACAGCATTGTCTCCCTGGTAAAAGGCCTCATGCAGAGGTTGAAGGATAATAGTTGACTTTCATTCCTGTTTTTGATGCTAGTATTTGCCCTTTAAGTACACATTTTTTCTCGTTCAGATATTATTGCTATCGAAATGCTTTAACAACCAAATTTTTTTTAGCTCTATTTTTTTTGGTGGCCTAAAACTTGCTTTTTTCCCCCCTCCCTGGTTCCATTATAAAATTCCACTGTATAGAAAGCTGTAATTTATTATTTTACAACTCCAAAGATGCTTCCAGGTTTAGCTTGGTGAAACAATGCTCTTTGTAGCCGAAATGTTGCTATTTATCTTGCTGTCCTCAGGCTGACACCGAACCCAGTCTCTGACCTGAGCTGCAGGGGAGTGACTGCAGAAGATGACACCAGCTCCCTGCCCATAATGTCTGGCTTTGCAAGGCTGCTCTTGCATTTAGGCATTGGGGTTATTATGGCTGTTTCTCTGCCTCACAAGCCCGAAGTGCTGAGCTGAGTACTGGTGTGGGATTCCCCATCCCATACCAATGTTTCTGGTTTACTCCCAAAGGCTACTGCTTGAACTAGAATCCACATTTTAGGACCCATCTCTGCTGAAGCTCAAGTTAAGGCAGCAATGATGAAGAAGAACAAGAAAATACATCTCTTCCATTAACTCAGTCCTTTAGCTGTTATCTCGAGAGCTACACACAAACACACGTAAAGGAGAATATAGACCAGGGACAGATTTTTCTTTCCTTGAGACATAAAAGTAAATGGTAGAAGAAGAGGGAGTAAGGACACTCTCCTTAGCACCTTGCTTCCCAGACCACAGCTGAGCATGGCGAGTCTTTTGGAGGAAGGAACAATCAGCAGCAATGTGGTGGAATCCAGCTTTATCTTTGTTTTTCTATTTTGTTTTTTCAAGACAGGGTTTCTCTGTGTAGCTCTGGCTGTCCTGGAACTCACTCTGTAGATCATGCTGGCCTTGAATCCCAAGAGATCTGCCTGCCTCTGACTCCTGAGTGCTGGGATTAAAGGCATGCACCACCACCACCCAGCCTGGTATCCAGTTCTTAAGGGGAGTGACTGACTGTGTCTGTGATCTTGGTGTCTGAAGCACTTGGTGGGCTCTGGTGGTGCTTGAATAAGAATGAGCTCCAGAGACTCATATATATGAATACTTGGTCCCCAGTTGTTGGAATTGTTTGGGAGGGTTTAGGAGGTGTGGCCTTGTTGGAAGGGGTGGGCTTTGAGATTTCAAAAGTCTATGCCATTTCATTCCCAGTTAGCTTTCTCTGGGTGGGTGTCTTGAACTTGTGGATTAGATGCAAGCCAGTGGTAATGGACTCCTATCCCTCTGAGACTGTAAACTGAAAACAAACATTTCTTTTTGTAAATTACTTGGTCATAGTGTTGCCCTCTCTAACTCCTGCTTGTGGATTAAGTTGTAAGGTCTCAGTTACTGATGCAGGGCCATGGTGGTTATGGATCTAACCCTCTGAATCTATAAGCCCCCATTAAATACTTTCTTCTCTAAATTGCTTTGGTCATGGTGTCTTTTCACAACAATAGAAAAGAAACTAAGACAGCTCATAAGAGCTTGAGGAATTGACAGTAAAGTAATAGCATTCACCGAGTTTCTCATAGGGAGGCCTTTTTTAAAAGTTCCTTATGCACATTCACACATTTAATCTTTGATGTAGTAGGGTCTTATGTCTATATGTTACTTTCATAGGTTAATTAATAAAGAAACTGCTTGGCCTGATAGGTCAGAACTTAGGTGGGTGTAGTAGACAGAACAGGATGCTGGGAGAAAGCAGCAGAGTCAAGCAGACACCATGGAGCCAGCTGCCAGGTCAGACATGCTGAATCTTTCCCGGTAAGCCACCACCTTGTAGTGCTACACAGATTATTAGAAATGGGTTAATTAAGAAGCGAGAATTAGCCAATAAGAGGCTAGAACTAACGGGTCAGGCAGTGTTTAAATGAATACAGTTTCCACGTAATTATTTGGGGGAAAGCTAGCTGGGAGCCGGGTGGCGGGACACAGCCCGCCACTCCTTTTACAAATTTTGATAGTCCAATGAACTTTAAAATTTATAAAAGGTTTATTTCATTTTAGTTACCAACAACTTGCAAATTTTCAAGTTTTGTGAAGTTCCTTATTAGAAGTTAAAGTGAATCTGCAAGGACGACCCCAGCTAAGACTCCCAGCCGTTGTGGATAGGTACCCTGAACTGGCCATTTCCTGTGATCAGATTGGTGACTATCCTGATTGTCATCAGAGAGGCTTCATCCAGCAACTGATGGAAACAGATACAGAGGTCCATAGCCAAACATTAGGCCAAGTTCTGGAAATCCTGCTGAAGAGAGTAAAGAAGGAAGGATTGTAGGAGCCAGAGGGGTCAAGGACATCACCAGAAAACCCAAAGGCTTGATCTGGCTCATAGGAACTCACAGAGTCTGAACCAACAACCAGGGAGCCTGCATGGACCCAACTTAGGCTCTCTGCACATATTTGATAGTTGTGTAAGTTTGTCCACTTATGAGACTCCTAACAATGGGGGCAGGGGCTGTTCTTAACACTTTGGCTCTTAGAAACCTATCCCTCATTCTTGGTTGCCTTGGCCAACCTTAATACCTGGGGAGGTGCTCAGTCTTACCACAACTTAATACGCCATGCAATGCTTTGTTAATATTCATGGGAGGCTAGCTCCTTTCTGAACAGACAGAGAAGGAGTAAGTTGGAATGGGGTGAAGGGGTGGGGGTAGAGGGGATCCAGAGAGGCAATGGGAGGAGAGGAGGGAAGGGAAATTGTGGTTGGGATGCAAAATAAATAAATACATAAAACAAATAATTAAAAATAAGATAAATTTAGTATTTTTGAGATTTGCAATTAAAACAAAATTTTAATCATTGCTTTTTGTTATTATCTCATAACTTAAACATGCATGCACTTAATGTGTTTTGATCAATTCCACTTCCACCACTCTCTCCTGTAATTCCTTGTCTGTACCTTCCATCACTTTTCCTTCTCAGCTTCTTCTTCTTCTTCTTCTTCTTCTTCTTCTTCTTCTTCTTCTTCTTCTTCGTCTTCGTCTTCGTCTTCGTCTCCGTCTCCGTCTCCGTCTCCGTCTCCGTCTCCGTCTCCGTCTCCGTCTCCGTCTCTGCCTTCGCCTTCTCCTTCTCCTTCTCCTCCTTCTCCTCCTTCTTCTCCTCCTCCTTCTCCTCTTCCTTCTCCTTCTTCTTTTTTAAAAAACTTACTGACTCCATTTAGTACTGCTGTGTTTCACATGGGTGTAGGACTATTTCCTGGGCTATGGGAAGCCACTCAGGAGTCACATTTCTGAAGAAAACCGACTCTCTGTCCCCCTAGAAGCCATCATTTGCCAACATCCCAGCTAGAGGTGGAACTTCAGGACCCACTGCCCCGTGCCCTCCATGCTGGGATTTGGGCAGGCTTGAGCTTGTGCAGGTCTGTGCATGAAGTTCAAGAGCTCACGGGGGTGCCGTGCTGTGAAGTACAGCAAATACTGTTTCACTGCAGGCATCTCCTGCCTTTAGCTCCTACTATCTTTCTACCCATTCTTCGATTATGACCCCTTAATCTTGGTAGAAAGAATGCAAAAAAAAAAAAACCCCACGATGATCAAGGCAACTTATAGAAAAAAGGGTTTATTTGATGCTTTTTCAGTTCCAGAGGACTACAAGTTCATACCGTCATGGCAGGGAGCATGGCAGCAGGCAGGCAGGCACAGTGCTGGAGCAGCAGCTGGGAGCTCACATTTGCTTCCCCTGCAGAAGGCAGACATGGCACTGGGGAATGGTGCTAGTCTTTTGAAACCTCAAAGCTTGCTGCCAGTGATATTCCTCTCCCAACAATGTCACCCCTCTTTAATCTGTTCCAAACTGTTCCCTAAACCGAGGACCAACTCTTCCAATATATAGGCTGATTCTCATTCAAGTTACTGCAGGATGGGACACAGTTGTCCCATTTAGAATGGAGCCTACCACAGGCTCCTATTCTGTCTGTTTACCAGTTATGTGTCTCTGTTTTCATCACCATCAGCTACAAAAGGAAGCTTCTCTGATGAGTGCTGCTCTACCCTGTGGATATAAAGACAAGAACTCAGGGGGCAGTATAACACTTTGTCCACTTAGTAGAATGATAGTATTTGATTCTCCCACAGCCCTAGCCAGCTGCCAATTTTGGTCCAGCTAACTGTACCAGGCATGAGTTTCATCTTATGGAGCTGGTTTTAAATTCATTCAGAAAGTGGTTGGTTACTCCAGTCAGAATGGCTATGATAAAATAAATACAATTATCAACAAAAAAGATGGCTTGGATATGGGACAATGAGAATGCTCATTCGCTATTGGGGAAAGCGCAGACTGGTGCAGCCTCTATGGAAATCATTGTGGAGGTTCCTCAAGAAGCTAGAAATAGATCTACCAGGTGATACGATTATATCACTCCTGGTCATATTCCCAAGGATTCTATATCCTACTACAGAGATACTGACTCATACATTGCTATTGCTGTTCTATTTATAATAGCCAGGAAGTAGAAACAGCCTAAATGTCTATCCAATGGTGAATGGATAATAAGAATACGGTATATGCATAGTGGGATATTATTCAGTTATAAAGTAAAAAGAGATTGTAGATTTTCAGGCAAACGGATGAGTGAGGTAACCCAAACCTGGAGAGAGAAATGCAAAATGTTCTGTCTCTTATGTAGGTACTAGTTCTGCAGCTCTAGAGATGTGTGTTTAAATGCAATACCCACAGAATTCGGAAAGCTCACATGGGATCATGGAGACGGTTCAAGGGAAGAGGAACAGAACCAAGGCAGTGTGAAAGGGGAAAGGAGAAAAAAGGAATGGGTTAAATGACTGAGGAATGGGGGGCAGATTGGTGGAGGGAGTAGCAGCACACCAGGGATAGCTAATACTCAAGACCTTTGAAAAAGTCACAAGACACCTCTTACCATAGAAGCTTCTTGAATACATACACATATAAAAGAAGTTTAAATAGTGCTGCCCTATAGTAGGGGGGAGGGGAAACAATACAAACCCCAGGCACCCTAAGATGCCAAATGGAATGTCTAGCACTTGGTGTGGTTTATCTCTTTTCAGTGTTGGTCACTGAGGTCCGTAGATGCCCCCCAAACATTACAGGCTGTGCCATTGCTCTTGGTTACCCTCTAGAACTCGAGGGTAAGACCCTATTGCTGAAGATACCAACTATCTGAGTCACAGGACGTAGAGAAATCAAGCTGTTACTAACCAGAACTCTTCAGGTCTACTCAGTGTTGGAAGATTCTAGGCATCCTGCAGGAGGAGAAAAATAATCAACAGTCTTACTTAGGTGTGAACTCGGTGAGGTACAGTAATGACTGGCTGGGGAAGATGTGCCCATAGTGCAAGAATACCATGAATATTATGGGAGTGTTTTTTAAAAATTATGTGTGTGTGTGTGTGTGTGTGTGTGTGTGTGTGTGTGTGAGAGAGAGAGAGAGAGAGAGAGAGAGAGAGAGAGAGAAAGAGAGAGAGAGAGCTATGAACTACTGAGCCCTCCTATGAACCTCTAATACAGATAAAATATCATGCAAGATTTTCATTTGTTCTGTCTGATAGATGATAAAACCGGGAATTAAACATGAGGTAATTTTCATAAGGTCACATTCCTGCCGGTTATCTGAAATCTGGACCAAATCTGTGTTCTTTCTATTGCAGGGTGTGTAGGTTTATGTATGTGTGCAAGCACACATGTGCATGCATGTAAAGTTCATAGCACAATCTCCAGAGTTATTCCCTGTCTTAGTTAGGTTTCTATTTCTGTGAGGAAACTCCACAACCAAAATGCAAATTGGGGAGAAAAGGGTTTATTTGGCTTACGCTTCCACACTGTAGTCTATCATTGATAAAAGCCAGAATAGGAACTCAAATAGGGCAGGAACCTGGAGGCAGGAGCTAGTGCAGAGACTATGAAGTGGTGCTGCTTACTGGCTTGCTCAGCCTGCTTTTTTTCCTTCTTCTTTCTTTTGTAAAAAAAAAAAAACCCAGAACCACCAGCTCAGGAGTGTCTCCACTCACAATGGCCTGGGTCCTCCCCCATCAATCACTAAGAAAATGCCCTACAGGCTTGCTTGTAACCTAATCTTAGGGGGGCATTTTTCTCATTTAAGGCTCCCCACCTCTGATGATTCTAGCTTGTGACCACCCAGGAGTTTTACTCCCAAGTGATATCCACCTTGCTTTTTTTTTTTTTTTTTTTTGAGATGGTGTCTTTCACTGGGCAAATCCTTCCAGATTAGGTCAAGCTGGTTTGCCAGCAAAATACCAGGGTCCTCTTGTCTCATATTAACCTGTGCTGAGGTGAAGAGTGTATGTGCAAAGCTTGGCTTGCTTTCCCGGGTTCTTAGGAACAAATTCCAGTCTTTGTGCTTTCAGGGAAGGTACTGTATCAACGGACCCATCAAGTCTGCTCCTACAGCCTGTGCATTTAACCCTTCTTCTAATGACCCTGTTATTAGATGCTTGTCACCCTGTGCTCTACATCCTGTAGAGCCTCCATCTCTACTTCAGTATTTACAAGGTTTGATCCAGGTCCCTCTTCTTCTCAGAGACCCACACACCTTGGTGAAGAGTCGGTGCTAGATTTCTGCTTCTGCCCTCACTTCACTTTGGGAAATATCCTCCCTGGGACAGGCATCTCCTTCTAAAAAATACTTAAAATGTATTCTTTGAAAGAGTTTGAGACTGTGCAGAGTGGCCTTGTCACATAGGTTTGGGGATGACAGAGGGTAGACGCTGTGTGAGTGTTTCCTTACAGTGGAGAAGTGCACTCCGGCTTCAGAGTTCTTAAAACTGAACAGTAGTTTGTCTTACAACTGTAACATGAGGGCTGGCTTGTTGGGGTTTATGTCCTGCCCAGTTCCCCACAGCTGTTTAGCCCCAAAGAAAATCACACAGAGATCTCCATAAGTTATAAAACTGGTCCATTAGCTCAGGCTACTTATTAGCTCTTGTAGCTTATATTAACCCATTATTTTTATCTATGTTAGCCACATGGCTTGGTACCTTTCTCAGTGGGGCAGCTCACATCTTGCTTCTTCAGTGATCCAGGCAGAACTGCGGAGGGAGCTTCCTGCTTCCCAGAATACTCCTGTTCTCATTGCCCCGCCTCTACTTCCTGTCTGGTTGACCCACCTATACTTCCTGCCTGGCCATTCAGCGTTTATTTAAAACATGATTGACAGAATACAGACAATTTTTCCACACCCATACAATGAGGAAAATATAGAGGAACTGATTAAACTAATAGGGAAGAAAAAAATGAGACAGAGATGGTCTCACTGGATAATGACGAAGAAAAAACCCATTTCCTGTATTTGGGAGTTAAGAGTTGGCCCTCATTTCTTCAGGATCATTTTATCTCTCTGACCTTTAGTCAATTCCCTGTCCTGTCATAAACAGCATAGAAATTTACTCCCAATATCACAAAACCAGGAGTTGTTAATGAAGGGCCTGAAGGGTTCAAGTGTTTAATTGCCTTGCAACTTTTAAGTCTATCATCTTGCTGCTTGCTTTTTGTTTTTTAAAAAACATGCTTTAATTCAAGGTTAACTATTAATATTTAATCAAAAATACTAAAGAGGAATTTATGATGTTCAAAGCTGGGTTCCAAGACTTGTCTGAGGAGACAGTAAGGAGCATAGTCCATCTGTCTCATTCACAATAACACAGCGACACTTGGATTTGAAATGCAGCCATAGCTTCCTCATAAACTGGGCTTTACTTTGTATCACGAGTACTTAGAATCCTTTTGTTACCTTTGTTTTTTCTCTTAAACATTTCTCCAACCCCAAGCCAAGCTTCTGAAATGTGAATGTCTTCAGTCCCATTTTTCCTGCTCTGAGTGTGGTTTACTCTTTGTGATCATGTTCAGCACCTAGCAGGCAAAGCCAGCTTCTCACTGGGCAGAGACAAACATGCCAAAGTTATCTTGTTTCCAATTGATTGGCCATGCCACCACCGACTCTCAGGAGCTAAGACACTTGCTTTGTAGCCCTTCTGCTGCATTGTGCCTTTGTGTCCTGTTTCCTTGGTATTGCGTGGGTAGTAGTCATTGTTTTATTCTTTTGCTAGCTGATGGCTGGGATTAGCTTGTTGCTTGGTGTTTTCCTCTGAGCTTCAATGGACTATCATTAGGGGAGAGAACTCTGCTGGCAGACGGTGCCCCAGCCACCCTTTTCCTTGTGTTTTCCTTAGTTACAACAAAAGCAGATTCATAACTATGGGTGAAATGCATGATTTCGTTAAAAGGAAAACAAATGATAATTTTAGTATTTAGACGAAGAAGCAAAACAACCTTGAATAAAAGATGAATATTTATTTTAAAAAATTGTTTAACAAGTATTGCAAAATGTGCATAATTTGATTTAATTTCAGATTTGCTAATCATGTGTCTGGTGGAAGCTGGCCACAAAGAACACACTTGCTTTGGAGCTTAACATTTGAAGTAAATTAACTTATTAAACTTTCTGCTTAAGCAGTGATGATACAACTCTGGTTGTTCGGTTGACTTTCTAAAATTCTTGTGGAAACACAAACTTTGACAGCACGGTTGTTCATGCCTGCCTGGGAAATTCAGGTCACATTTGTGGTGACTTACATAGTGTTCTGCTTTCTACTCTAATACTCAAAGGAGAGAGAGAGAGAGAGAGGAGAGAGGAGAGAGGAGAGAGAGAGAGAGAGAGAGAGAGAGAGAGAGAGAGAGAGAGAGAGAGAGAGAGAGAATGGTGCTCTGGGATGATGACTCGGTGAGTAAAATGCTTGCTATGCAAACATGAGAACCTGAGCTTGAATCACCAGAACTCACAGAAAGCCAGCCACGAGAGCTCACACCTCCATCCAATGCTCCTACCTTTATCCCAATGCTCCTATCTCCATCCAATGCTCCTACCTCCTTCTCAATGTTTCTACCTCCATCCCAATGTTCCGACCTCCATCCAACACTCCTACCTCCACCCCAATGCTCCTACCTCTATCCCAATGCTCCTACCTCCATTCCAATGTTTCTACATCCATCCCAATGCTTCTACCTCTATCCCAATGCTCCAACCTCTATCCCAATATTCCTACCTCAATTCCATGGCTCACACCTCCATTCCAGTGCTCCTACAGCAAGATAAGATGAGACAGGAGAATCCCTGCCACACACAGTGGTAAACAAACAACAAAGATGCCCTGTCTCAAACAAGGTAGAAGGTAAGAAGCCACATCAGAGATGGTCCTCTGACTTCCACACTCTTGCTGTAGGCCACACACATGTGCCCTCACTCACCAACATGAACACATACCATACATATATACATATCACATACCAGATAAAATCACAATACATTCGTTCTTTCATGGTCATGATCATACTTGGGTCTGATGTTCACTCGTTCAATTCAGCCAACATGTATTGATTGCCGACTGTATCCTATGCATCCGCCCAGCATACACAGTCCCTGACCTCAAGTAGTTGGCAGTCTAGCGGAGACAGACACATAAACAGACAACTGCAATCCTGCAGTTAGACTGTGATTGGCTCTGGGGTATTTCACAAATTCTTCAGTCACACATTTTCAAACAGTTTCTTGGGTCACTCCCACAGATGGCTCATTTCCTCCACTTTGTTTTGATCCATCATAATCTTATCCTAAATTTTCATTTTGCCTTACTTGGCTCCTGTCTCTTCTCTGACCAGAAAAAAATCTCCTTAAATGCAGTACACCCAGTAGCAAACTTATATGGACTGTCTATATAGGCAGACATACAGACACGTCTATAAAGACAAATGGAAAATGTGTTTCACAAACTAGATTTAGGATGATTAACATTTATATAAATCCGTGTCATATGTGTCAAATATATATCTAATATACTTGTTTATAATGTAGACATATCTGGGAGAATATCTGACCATCTGTTAGCAATGGCTACTTTAGGGAAAGAGGCTGGTGGGGATAAGATTGATTTTTTTTTTTGCTTCGTGTAATTCTGTTCTATTTGATCTCTCTCTCTCTCTCTCTCTCTCTCTCTCTCTCCCCCCTTCTTTCTGTGTGCACACGCATGTGTAGACCAGAGGACAGCTTCAAGTGTTGTATTCTCCAGTGCCATCCACCTAATTTTTAAAAAAAATTTTATTATAATATCATTTTTGTTATTGTGTTTTTGAAAGGGTCTCAAGTGTGTATATGTACGGTATGTATGTTCACATGTGTGGGTTTACATGTATGTGTGTGTGAGTGTATTTAGGACCACAACTGATGCTGGGAGTCTTCCTGGACCACTCTCCATATTATTCGTTGAGGCAAGGTCTTCAGTTGACCCTGAAACTCATCAGTACTGCTAGTCTGTCTCACCAGCTTGCTCTTCAGGTCCCCTGTCCATCTTGAGAACACTGAACTCCCCACCTGACATTTAAGTTGATCATGGGGATGAGACATTTAGTGTGCATTCTTGTGTGACAAGTGCTATAAGCACAATCTCCCCAGTCTCTGCCTTGTTCTCTGACGTAGGGTCTCACCGGCCTTCAACTCATGATGTAGGCTGAGTTGGCTGGTGTGCTTGGTAGTTTCGTGTGTCAACTTGACCCAAGCTAGAGTCATCAGAGAGGAAGGAGCCTCAGCTGAGGAAATGCCTCCATGAGATCCGGTTGTAAGGCATTTTCTCATTTAGCGATCAACAGGGGAGGTCCCAGTCCACGGTGGGTGACGCCGTCCCTAGGCTGCTGGTCCTATAAGAAAACTGGGCTGTGAAAACCCCAAGAAACAAGCCAGTAAGTATGGCTTCTGCATCAGCTCCTGCCTCTAGGATCCTGACCTATTTGAGTTCCTGTCCTGACTTTCTTCAGTGATGAAAAGCAATGTCGAAGTGCAAGCCCAAGAAACCCTTTCCTCCCCAACTTACTCTTTGGTCATGGTGTTTCATCGCAGTAATAGAAGCCCTAACTAAGACAGCTCCAAGTGAACTTCGGGTTTGACCTAGCTCCAGCTCTCACCTAACTTTTTTTCCCCTAATATGGGTGCTGGGAATGGACTTCAGATCCTTGTAAATACAAGGCAAGAACTTTACAGACTTTCCCCAGCCTTCTACTTCATAAATGTCAATGTGAAAAAACAAAACAAAACAAAACACTAGTTATCTGTTGCTTATGCAGACCAACACATCCAAACTATAGGATGCTAAACATCTTCCTCTCATACTTTAATCACATTGTCCCAACACAATCTCTCCCAAGACCCTGGGTAATTCTTTCCATGATGCAGGAGCCCCTAAAACAAGGAGCGTATTTTTAAAGCCATACATTTTCGGTAATTTCATATATGAACATAATGTGTTTAGACCATATCCGTCTTTCCATTCTCCCCCTCTAACTCTCCCCTGGAAGACATTGCCAACCTATATTCCATGTTTTCTTCCTTATCCTGTTTTTAGCCCCCCTTCTCGTTTCCTCCTCCGTCTTCCTCCTCTCTATAGGCTTCCTCTATAACCCATGGAGTTCACTTAATGCCTTATATATGTACATGGATGTAGGACCATCTATTGGAGCGTGGGAGACCTACCATGGACCAAACCACTGAAGAAAATGGACTCCCCCGTTAAGCAGTTATAGACTGCCATAAGCTCCTCAATCAAGGGCAGGGCCTTCCCAGTTCACATTGAAGTGTTGACTGGCCTGATCTTGTGTAAGTCTTAAACTTGCAGCCTTAGGTGTTATAAGGTCATAGGGCAATAGCCCTGCCATGTTCAGCAGACAACACTTCACAGCGGTCCACCTCTGGCTTTTGCAATCATTTTGTTCCTGCTTTTGTCCCTTGAGCCTTGTGGAGGAGGTGATGCAATATGATGTCCCACTTAGGGCTGAGAGCCTATTTCTTAATGCTTTAAGTAAACAGGTATTTTCTTAAATATGTGCTCTGGGAACCCAGGGGACTTCTGATCTTTGTAGAAGCCCAGCCTAGTGGCTTATTATACTACCTCCACTGTGCCGTGCCCTATCTGGTTCTCTCGAAGGGCTCTTCATGTTAAGTTATTCTGTGAGCCTCACTTTCCTTCTCCATCCTCTGAGTCTTGTACCATCTACTCAAGAGAGGCTTTCAAAGATTCACATCACCCAAGGATTCTAAGAGCAACCAAGACCTCTCCTCTCACCTGTATCCTTTCCTCCTTTGTTCAATAGTCTCTACTTAGGAGGACACTGGGGCTAGAGTGGGGAGTCTGGTACAAGCGGATCTCCCTGAAGTGGAGAAGGATGCTAAGAAATACGTTGGGGGGGGGATGTAATGAACCTAGTCAGGAGCAGCTGTGACGCGCCAGGGGAGAGCAGCCGAGGGCGAGGATTCACAACGTAGGTGACTTTGCAGACTTCCTTGGGAAAGTCCAATTGAGCTGAGAGTTGAGAGATGGGAAGAAACAGCACTGGGCGGGAGCCCAGGTGAGCAGAACCAGGTGCAGAGTGGAAGCGAGAGGTGGCAAATGTGGAACATTCCAGAGAGCAGCATGGCTACCATGAGCAGCTGGAGAGGTAGGCAAGAGTCACTGGACATGGCCTTGCGTGCTACATTAAGGAGTTTGAGATTCACTCTAAGAGAAAGGTTGGGAGCAACTGGGTGCCTTTAATTAGGAGAGGGCCCAGATGATTCTTGCCTTTTCAAAAGATTCCCCCGCTGAGGTTAGAGGAAATGGGGTAACAGGCCGAGGTGATTTTGGCAGTGAGCATGACCAGCGCGTGCTCACGATGCATGGATGCGTTGTTAAGCGAAGGGCTGTTTTTCTTATCCCCTTGACATCTCCTTTATCGCCACAGCCTTCAAGTAGTTCTAGAATTTTCATCTTCCCCATAAAGGGAAGGATCAAACGTACATTGCCTGAAAGAGGCTATCCAAATCACCAATACATGTACTCACAGGAAATCAATTCCATTTTTGTAACCTCGGAATTGCCATTGTAAACCACTAGCTCACTTAACAGAATGTCAAAGCTTTGAAGAGCGGTAATACTTAGCTTTGCCAAGGAGAAGGATAGGGATGTTGACACACAGTTGGTGAGGTTGGAATGTCACAAAAAGCTGGCAGCATCTCCCCAAAATAAGCATATCTTTGCTCTGTGGCCCAACAACTGCACCAGAGAACATGTAAAAGGGAGTTACAGCAGCAGTCTTTATAAGCCCCCAAGATGGAAAATGACATTGTGACCTGGATACATCCGTTGTGGCATATTCATAGATCAGTATGGCGCATAGCTGCCATGAAATGAACCACATTTATCTCAGCAATAGAATGACTACACGTGAGTGGACGTGTCCCGTGAGCGTGATTATGTAGACAGTTAGAATAGGAAAGTCTAAGCAAAGAAAACTAGCCCACAAATCACAATCCTAGAGAACCTAGACAACAATGAGGACCCTAAGAGAGACTTACATAGATCTAATCTACATGGGTAGTAGAAAAATACAAGTTCTCCTAAGTAAATTGGGAGCATGGGGATTTTGGGAGAGGGTAGCAGGGGAGGGAAGAGGCAGGGAGGGGAGCAGAGAAAGATGTAGGGCTCAACAAAAATCAATAATAAAAAACAAAGAATAGGAAGGTCTCTCTACACATTGGGAATGAGGATGGTGGTTGCTCTTGGCAAGTGAGAAGTAGAAGTTGACAAGGCTCATGGGCCAGGGGCTTGTCAGGGATGGTTAGCGGCTTTCTATTCCTGACTTTGTGTGTGTGTTGGGAATGAGTTCATCCTGGGGTAAAATACAGAGCTGCCTTTTAGGATTTCTTGTCTTCTGTATGTTTGTTCTAAAGGAAAAAGAGAAAGCTCAAGGTCCTGGAACTCTGGTCCTTGGTTTGTACTTCTGGCAGGGGTGACTTGAGGGTTGAACTTGGCTAAAGCTTTCTCTCTGATCTTTCTCGTGTGTCATTTTCTGTCCCACCGCCCACTTTCCTCACATTGCTACGCTGGGGGACACTAATTAACAGAGTTCTCATGCTAGGTGGCGAGGGGCTCTATTTGGAAGGAATCTTACTTCTCTTTTGACCTTGGCTGTGGAGGTGTAGTCTTTTCTAGTCTGGCGCTCTTCATGCCCGTTGGTTATACAACCTGCTCACACCATCCCTGCCCCAGGGACCCTGAACACTACCCCTGCAGCCCAAGTTTTAAACGCTAGGATGCTTCCTCTTTACTTGGCACATTTGAAAATTGTCTGTAATTCTTGCATGAAATATATGCTGTAGTTTTGCAGCACTGAGTCTAACAAAAACATTGTCTGAAATCATAGCCTTTCTATTCTGATTGACCTGTGTATCTTTGGGTAAATTAGCTAATCCTTTGTGCTTTTGTGGGGGTAGGTAGATGGGGGAATGCTGAGACAGGGTCTCATGCTGCCTAGAAGGACCTTAAGCTCAGTGTGTGGTTTAGGCTGGCTTTGAACTCCTGTTCTTCCTAATTCTAAATCCCAGTCGCTGGGATTAGATGTGTGACCTACCACACCTAGCTCCCATACCTTTGGGTCTTAACTTCTTCTTCTGTAGTGAGGATCACGGCAGGGCTTGCCCCATCCTTGCTCAGAGCCTTAAGTAAGGCAACTGATGGATGACTCAGAGCTTGGAAGAGTTGATCAATAGAGTTCCTGCATACCCACCAAGAGCAGGAAGGACTTGCTCCTGCAGACCTGAGGAGGTAAATAGTGAGCATGCCCTCAGGAGAGCTGCTTCGCTGAGAACAACTGGCAACCATTCTGCCCTGCCCTCTGAAAAGCATTCCCACCACATCTTAGCCCCATAGAGAGGTTAACCTAGTTTGTGACAGACACAAACGAAGCAAGCAAAGGGACACATTTAATTTCTTTCCTCCCCAGGTGATTATACAGTTGACAGGAGCCAGGGAGCGAGAAGAATACTCCATGTCTTAGAGAATCTTGAAAAAAATGCTTTAACAAATATATAAGAATCATATATAATTGGCACACACTTTGTTTGAATGCAAACACTGCTGTTAAAGTGGTGCTTAAAAACAGTTTGTTGGCCTTCCCTCCGTACAGGAGAAACATTCCTCTTGTTTACACCACTCGCTCGCTCAGCAAACCCTTATTTATCCTATGATGCAAGCATAATCTGCCCAACATCAGATCCCGAGTTAGTGGAGTGTGAATTAGTGGAATTCTGGGCAGCCTCTCAGCAGCCCACACCAACAGTGTCAAGACCGCTCTCGAGAGTCACCTCTGCCCTGGCCTCTCCCTGCTTCCTCTGCTTCAGTGGGGCTTTCAAAGGAGACGGAAGAAGGTGGGCTCCAACACACATTCTTAGGACATTTGAATAATTATTTATTGAGAAGCCACAGTCTCCCACACTTTACAACTGTAGGCTTTTTATATAAGGCAAAAAGCAAGATGGATCCACTATTTTCCACAGAAAGAAACAGGTCTACAGCGGACCCCAGGGTCGCTCAGTTACTGACCAAAGTGCAATGTACATGACAGATATAAAAAACAGTGTGGAACAAAATAATTGAAGTTATGGTTACAGTCTACTGGAGGAAATATCCATATCTTATTATAAATACATTTATAGTCTAGGGTTGTCATTTCAATAGGCTTTTTTTGTTTTGTGTGTTTTTTTTTACATATACAGTTATTGAAACAGAAAAGCAAAATGTAACATTTACTAGGATAAACTTGGACAGAAGACAGTTGGTCTGAACTTTGCTTGATGCTAAGTCCCGATCAGATGCCCCCCTTGCCATGACAGTTAAAATAATTAATCCACTGATATGTAACTTTTTTTTTGGTGGGGGAAACTACGTGGATAAATGCAGAGCTGGGTTAACCAGGACACAAGGGGTCCATTGCTTTCAGTTTTAGGGGATGAGAAAAGCTTAAGTTGGCTGTTGGAACCATGCCATTTTTTTTCCATCCCATAAGCAAGAACAAAACTGAAACCCAAATCAAGCAGTTCTAGGTGTTTAAATTAATTTATTCATATACCCACTTAAATACCTGGTACCCACATACATGAAACAGAGGCATGGAAATGCCCAGCATGATAGCTCCCACGGCCACTTCCCATCAGTGCATACGTAGTACAGGGTGAAGCATTTTGTTCTGCTAACAACAGGGACACATCTAGCAGCTGAACTATGTATCCTCTCCATGGACAGGGTTTAAGAATGGTGTTCCATATTGCTTGTAAACATATAGACATGGAAACCAGGAAACCATGGATCTGAAGGTGGTCATTTGTTAATCTTGGTACCACGTAGCTAAAATGGTAAGTATCTTGGTAAACATCTCATGGGGATGGTAGTTGACAGAAAATTCCCTAATGGAGTTAACTAACAGACTAAGGACATGCATTGATTACAGGACTCCACCCCAGGGGACTCTTCGAATCGGAGAATGGTCTAGTCATCTTCTTCATCTTCTTCATCGCTGTCCTTCATGCTGATGCCCTGTAAGCCCCCACCCTCGCTCACTGACGCTGTAGCTTCCTCCACAGTGAGGCGGTTTCGGATGGTCTCATAGGTCTTGCTGTTTAAGGTAGAATCCAGGACGCCTTGCAATCGGAAATCTCTATAGGTTTTCTACAGGGAGAAAAGATAAAGTGGTGAGGGAGATCTCATCACCAAGGCGAGGAGCGAGAGGGTGCAAAGCAGGCACAAGGGTAAGAGTCATGACTTTAGTTAGGCGTCACTTTTCATGAATTGGAAAAAGTAAAGTCATTCCGTTCAGCTTTTACTTGGACTGAGAACCGAGACTCAACTGAACGACAGAAAACGAGAAACCGTGACAGGATAAACTCTATTAGATGAGACAAAGCAAAGAACATAAGCTTGTGTTTATTCAGATCCACAAAGGGAAATGTTTCCTAGCAGTTTCCCCCTCCCTCAGTCTGGTTCCTTCCCTTAGGTTATTATAACAATGTGATCGGCAGTATAAGGGGCTCGAACATATACATAATAAAGGTGGCAACTGATTATGGCATTTTGTGATTTCTGTTGCAGTCTGGCCCTTGGAGATTTTGCCTGTTATAATTGCATGAGCTACGTCCCTCTCTCTCATTCACAAGACAGACATATGCATCTTGGTATATGAAACCTATCACGGGCAGCCACAGTGATGGGCAAGATGGAGCGCTAATGCCTCATCAATATGTTGCAGGCGTGTGACTCATGCCTCATCTCCCTGGGAAAGATCTGTATCCATTTTGTTCACAACTTTATGTTCTCAGGGAAGAAATCTGGCTCCTTTTCAAGAACAATGGTTGGTGTTGCTGTACTACAAGCTCCTTTGTTCCTTAATACAATTCCTCTCGGATTTCCTTAGGTATCCCAAGGACCGTTTCCCAGGACTCCTTTGGTGTTAATTGAACATGACCAGAAGCGTCTGACTGCTATCTAGTTTATATACATACATACATATATATTAAAAAGTGGTTTCTTTTTAACTACACGTTTTCTTATTACACTGCAGAAAATTCCAGCTACTAATTCTCTCCTTCGTTTATATCTGTTCCTGCAGAAAACTTGAGACAGGGTCAAGAGGGAGAGTGGTAATATATTCCAATATGACTCCCATGTTATTTGTGTCTTTAATAGCATGTCTAGGGCAACTATGGTTCCAATAATCCCAAGGTCAACACACATTTTCGGTCACAGGTTGTACTGACTACAGAGTTAATCAGTAAGGGCAGGTCGGTTCTGGGAAGCCCCAGTCATGTGACGTTATGGGCAGGATGACCACATGCCCCTTTGTGGCTGATTTATTCGCCACACCTTCTCTCTCTTTATAAGTCACCTGGTCTAGATATCGTTCCAAAGCCATCTTATGGCGCTAGGGAAATTCTCCCGAGAAGACAGGAACAGTTAGGTAGCTTTTCATGTGATGGGATGGATAGGAGACTGATTAGATGTTAGGTTCAGGGCAGATTAAGTAGCCAAATGACTTACTATGCCTTCTGAACTTTTCAGTTAGCTGTTCTGTGGTCACTTAAAATAACATAATTGTTGCCAGACTATGGCAGGAAAAGCAGAGGTTAAAACGCTCGAGTAGTCTCTTCTTCATTCAAATTCCAGAGCAGTGTGCATCCTACTTAGCTGCTAACTGCCTAATGGGAGAAATGATAGCTATTTAGATCTGAATCCTTCACTTGCTAATATTAAGGAGCTCACCTTTACCTAGCGATGGGTGGACGAACACACGCTTTCTGGATGAGGAATGGATGGATGGATGAAAGGACTCTGTCTTTATAGGCAGGAAAGAGGTCGAGGACCCTTGGAAATTTGAGAAGGAACACTCTGTCTGGGTGTGTCCCTGAACTGGAGGTGAGAGATTCTGTCTCAGTCTCCTTGTTAAGTAAAAATTCTGGAGAAAGTAAGAGATTCCTATCCAGTGACATTTCTGTGTTCCTCTGTAGTTCATGACTGTGTATATGTTTGTTTTTGGCAGATGGCAAAAATTAAGCCTCCTTTCTGGCATATTATTATCTTAATAAAATACTGCTAATTTTTGACAAGGATTTGGAAATATCAGTTTGGGGAAGATAATTGGAAAATCCTCAATCATGGTATTTTCTTTTCATGTCTACCTAATCAGGTAAGGGTCAAATAGAAATTGTCTTCTATACTCTATACTATACACACAGAGACAAAAGAAAAAAAAAAGAAAGAAAGAAAAATAGTTAGACCAAGGAAAGGAACTCAGAGGATCTGACGAAGCTTAGTGAACTTGCCTTGAGGAACTGACTTCAAAAAATTGAGAAAATTAAGCTGAGGACACCATTCAAGTGCATATATTTCTTTTGCAACAGCTGCAGTTACATCCTGACTGCAACCTTCTCCAGGGCGGAGGCTTTGCGAGATGCAAGGCAGATGATAATAATTCCTTAATTACACACAATGGAACTGTAATTGGGCTTTAGTCAGCACTGAGGTGGAAGAGCACCTTCAGGGGGGATGGGGTTAATCTGAAGGAGACCAAGAAGCAGGGCAGGGGAAAATTTTTTGGCAAACTGCTAAGAAAATTCAGCTACGTTTATTACTAAAATATTTTAATGGAGATTTTTGCGCATTGAATAGGAGTTTTGCATACAAATTTTTTTTAAAAAAAAAACCTTCTATGGTGAAGCACCGAATGGAAACTGAAATGATCAAAAAACGTATTTACCCCCTTCTGTGATCTTATTATTTCATGTAAACCGCTTCGATTTCACGCTGAAATAATTATCATTAGTCCATGGCACACACAGAAGAACAGGGGAGCAGAGCCACTTCCAGGGTGCGTTATCTCACCCTCGTGATCCTGTACGCTTGATTGTGTGCGCGCATTGTCAGAGAAACCACTCCAATTAACTATGAGAACAATATTGATTTGCATTCCGATAAAGATCACAGAACACATTTAGAAATCGCTGGGGGTAAATATTTCCACTAAATTAATTGTGGCAGAATTTTATTTAATGAAACCCTAAAAGAAATTGGTAATTTATGCGATTCACATAATGGTGCCCAAAGCAAGCTTTTAAAGGTGCCATGCCACTGCCAGGACGCCAGAGTCTCGGTGACATTTTGTGTATGGCAAATATATGCAATATTTTTTTCTATATAGACAATGATATGAATGCCCACTCCCCACCCCCTTTTTTGAACGAAGCTGCCTTTGATGTCTCAGTGAGAAATTTAGCATGCGCCACACAGGAACTCCGTAGGCCTTCCCTGCATGCAATGCTGTCTGTTGTGTATATACACAGGTACTATCTGGGCAGGGGAGTCCTGCAGCCCGCCAGTGAAGTGCCTTGCAGCCAGCTGCTGGCAAAGAAGGCGGCTTCGCTCTTTTACCTTCACCATCCTAATGAGTGTTTTCAGCTGGTAAATGTGAAGCTGTAGGTCCATCCGGTCGGTCAGCCAGGTGCAGATGACATTCATGGAGCTGTTGTACCATTGCTGAAAGAGAGACAAAAGTTCTCCAGGCAACACGTCATGGAGGGGCGACAGCACAGGGAGGGAACGGGTCACATCTGCGCACCTGCTCTGCTCCAGAGGGAACAAGATGGTTAAACAGAATCGGAAGGCACAGGAGACCATGACTATCAAGTCACACGACTGAGGTGCTGGTTCAGTCTAGATCAGGGCAGTGTGGACTGGGGATTGAACCTGGGACCTTTCGACTACACACAGCACATCTATGGCGCATTCCTGAAGACTGTCTCTGGTGCTCTTGGCTCTCTTCTGAATTGGTCCATTTCACTCAGGAGCGATTAAGGCTTTGCTCATTTCCCAATGCCATTGTCTCCAGGGGCAGAAGAGGGACAGGGGTGCCCTGACTGGCACTTACCTTCGGAAACGGCCCCAGCATGTGCAATTCTGAGAACCAGGTGGGAAGCCTGGGAAATTGAGGGGTGGGTATTTACCACCATTCGCCTGACTGGGGCATTCATAATCTGGACAGCAAACGAGGATTTCTCTTTAAGGGCCAAACTGTTCTGGGCAGTGTTTATGTGCCCTGCATTAGCTGCGCAATCTGTTTTAATCCTAGCACAAAAAAATTATGGAATATGAGAAGGAAAAAAAAACCTCTCTACAAATGAGCTCATTTCAAGCTGTTGAAATCATACTTCCCCTTATGGGGGTTAAATTTTGCTTCTTGTCTGTGAAAAATGCTCGAAGCTGTGTCACTTGAGACTGCCACCCCTGTGGTGCAGGAAGTCTCTGGTGCAGTATAATTTTGCAGTACAGCTCATATATTCATAAATCTCACTCAGAGACATATGAACAGTGTTATGAAGTGTCAGGAGGAAAAAAAAATCTAATCTTTTAAACTTCACCAGGTTTCATTACGCTCCACTGCGTATACCAAACAATTTACAAATAAAATGAAAAGGTGTGGATGGACCTATAGATTTATTTATCCGATGTCTACATGGACGGGGCACCGAAGAAAAGAGAGGAGTCAGGGAACTGAGGCGATGCACACACTCACGCTAGCCCGTGCGCGCGCACACACACACAGACACACACACACATCGCACACCAGTGGGGATTCGAAAAGCATAAATAAAAACATGTTTCTGATGGTAACTCCACCCTTTCTCACCTACAGATCATCCAAAATCAGTTTATGCCCAACACTCACAGCTTTTCTGAAGCCTTGTTTCTGACTTAATTTCTTTAAAAAAAATTAATTTGGGGTTTTACTTGCAAGGTAGAACTGCCAAGTCTCACCTTGCGAGAAACTACAGCGCAGTCGCAGCCATGGCGTGCAGAAGCCCTCTTTGCATCTCTCCTATCTAGGCTCGGTCCCCACCGGAGCCAAGTGTGGCTCTCTTTGGAGCCTAGCTGCAACAGGGACCAAGCTACCCCGATGAGGGGAGGCAGCGCAGCCGCCTCACAGCCAGCTCCTGCTCTTTTAAAGATCACGAGGAGAAACTGTCAGTTGTGGGAACCGTCTGTCCCTCCCCAGGGAGCAGGAGGCTGGGGGTGGGGGTTTCCTGTTGAGATGGGCAGTTCACTCTCTGGGAGAGCCTGTGATCGTTAGGGGTCAAGCCGCTTCAGGCATGGACAGGTTTTCCCCTCTAGGGGTGAGAACATTTTTTTTTTTTTCTGAAACTTTTTTTAGGGAGGGGTAGTGGTGGTTGTGTGTGGAGGGTGTTTTGGCACCTCCTGTTTCGGGATTCTGCTGCTTTTGCTGCTACTACATCTGGGTTTATTAGGAGGCTCTGGGGACAGGAGAAGCCTTGGATCATAGGTGAGCATGCGGCTTCATGATGTGTGGCCAACTAGGGGCTCTCCTGGGTTTACCTAGGCCTTAAATTTAAATTTTCTTACTGTATCTGGCATGCACTCCACTTTATCCAGGAATAATTTCTCCTTATGTTTGTTCTCCCAGGGGGTTGGAAGGTGACCTTCAAGAAGTTCATGGGACTGCATGGCCAAACCTACATGCTCATAACCTTGGGATGGATTTTGCCTGGGACACAAAAGAGGACTGTGGCACTCTGGCTTCTAGGCAGAGGTGGCATTTTGCTTTGGCTGTGACAACAGGCAAACCAGTGCTGGCTTCCATCACTGCCAGCAAGCCTGGTGCAAGATGCCTTTTTCTCTTTACTGAGAGACGCGCCACCTTTCAGGGAAAAAAAAAATATAGCACCCCCCCTTCCTTTTTACATAGGCACTTCTCACTCTTGAAAATGGCTTTTAAATAGCACAATACATAAATAAAAATTAAAAATACAAATTAAAAGGTAGACTGCTGTCAACAGCCTTGCACTGCCAGAGAAGGCCAGGGAGGGAGGGGGGAAGTGCACACAGGAGAGAGAGAGATCAAGGCAACTGAGCACATTGCCACCCCAGGAGCAAGAACGCCCTGGAACATCCGTGCCTCTCCTGAATCGCACATCTAGCAGGAGAAGTGTAAAGTATGGATGGTGCCCCATTGGCTACACACTCAAAGAGGCAAAAGGGAGAAAGTGAGTCCTTTCCAAACCTTATGCTCAGCAGAGGGAATCGGAGGCGCTTTAAGATGCCATGCAGCCAGTACTAACTCGGTTTTCCAGCAAGGGCGTCGAAAGGCATTTAGATGTTGGAGAAAGAAGTAGGCATTGCCTTCTAGAACTTTACAGTGTTAGAGGTGACAGCCATCTTCACAGTATCCATTGGAAAAGAGGAAACAAAGGCCCAGAGAGGGTTAGCGACTTATTCAAGAACACACAGGAAGTGTTCTGGATACAGGCGTGTGCTGGACAGCAGAACCAATCTGTGATCCCTCTCCCCAACTCTCTAACTGGGGGTAACCCATGGGTTACTAGAAGCAGGCCCCAGAGGAAGGCTTCCCACAGAACCACGACTGTCTCCATTTCCCAGCGCCTAACCAGAACGCATGGCAGCTCTTTGGGGAGTCACGTTCACTGTGTTTGATGTCAACGCTAAGGCGGCAGATTTGTTATGATTCTTCGAAAGAGGGAATTCCTAAAACAGCTGAAGTTCTCCCCATTTTTTGTGCTGTCTTTCTCAGACAGGTCTCTTCTGGAGCTATTTCAACACCTGAGCATGCAATGTTTGGTAACATGTGCTTTCGCTCCGAGATAGGAGAAGCAGGAGCCGACAACACTCGTTGGATAGTTTAAATATAGTCATGATTTGCTCGCCGTTAGTTTAGGGCTACTGATCTGAAACTTCTGAACAAGGCAACTTTTAAGAACACACCACGGAAGTGGAACTGCCAGCGGACTGGGCTCTTTTAACTATACCCCTGGTGGTCATTCTGGGAATGCTGGAACATAAAGAAGGCACATCTCACTAACCTAGGGCTTCAGAGTCCCTGGAGGGTTGAATAACTGCTGCTGAATCTAAGGTTGTGTTTAGAAAGTTGCTAGAAGGCCAGGGAACACCGCTTGCCTTCTCTCCCTTCTTCTTTCCTTTTACCACCAAGCTACATCCTCAACCTCTTTTTGGTTTGAACTGTTTTTATTTTGAGACAGGGTCTCACTAAACTGACCAGGCTGATCTTCAACTCAGTCCATAGCTCAGGCAGGCTCTGAACTTGTAATCTTGCATCTGGCTTCTGAGAAACCAGGACCACATACCTGTACCACCCAGCTTGGCCCTTTCTCTCCCCCAACTGTCTTTTGTATCATCACCACTCAGCGTGGTTCTGTTAAACCTTAAAATCTCAGGCACAAGGGATCATCCCACTTCAGCCTCTCAAATGCTGGACTGCAGGTATGCGTACTGGTACTACCCAGCTTCCTTGCTTTCTAGTAGGCGGTATTTAAGAGTGTTGGTCCTTATACACATCAGAGCTTGTGACTTTTGCCCTCAGAGAATCAGGTTTCCGATGGAAATGGGGATTCATTTGCCTTTTATAAGACTCTTTTGATGAACAAACCAAAGAAAGCTGGTGAAGGCCTCATGCCCGCACTTACTATACAGAGAAGCTGGCATTACCGTCATCACGGCCTTTGCCCCAGCCCTCGCCACCACCAACCATTATTATCCCGCATCTCTTACTGCTTTATCTCTGCCTCTCAATCTAAACGATAACAAATACCGAGGTAGGCGGGTAGGTATCTGGGAAAGCCATGTGGTGGAAGAAATGGCTCCCACGGGGAGATCCCGCAATTGTGCACACGAGTCTCGAAGAGACACAGGGGTAGCTCTTAGCAATGGATTCCATTTAAACTCAGGAAACTACCTTGGGTTCACAAAGAGCATTTTAAGCTAATGTTGATTTCTATCGAAGCGCTGGGTTAAAATGGCCCTCCGAATGAGCGACTTTCCAAACCTTTCAGTAGCAGCCTATTTGGTCACGTGTTAGCTGAATAGCCTCAAACACACTGCTCCACTCTGTGACTTCCAGCCTTCTGTTGGGGCCGACGCCAGCACCAACCTCATAAGGCTGCTGTGAGCATTAGGAGCTGAGTTTTATATAGGTGCCTACCAGCCCGAGTGCCTCACAAGAAGCATTCAAAGAAACAGCTTTCATTCACAGAGTCTAGCACAAAGTTATGGTCTTGATCTGTTTCTAGCAGAAACTTGGTCAGTGATACTCAGATTTCTGAGGTCACATAGTCTGCTCTCAAGCACACTGACTTCTGGAGGGCAACTCTAACTAACCTTCAGCCTGTACCGCTATAATATGGTTTGTTATGACCAGGACCAGGGTGAGGCAGTGGAGAACATCATGAGAGACCAGGACCACACACAAACATCACTGAAAACTCTGATATTCATCAAGGATTTTTGGACCTCAATTTTAATTTTTTTGACTGTCTCAAATATTAAAATGTAATTTTAAAATTTAACACTTGTACAAATTGAAAAATATAAGTTAAAAAATTAAAGCCAGCGATAGTTGGATCCCCCCTCACTAAACTCGGCGATGAAGAAATGACTCCTGAATCTCTGTCTAGGCCTCTCCTTCGGTTTCGCTGCTGGCTGGCTGGAAGCCTCATGCCCTGGAAACCTGAAGTGTTGATAGGTAAGACAAATAATTAACGCCTGACAAGGTAGGGCTGCCAGAAACTGGGCTCCACTCAGAGATGGCTAACCTCAGTGAGCAGCTCAGCCTGGCGCCGGAGCGCTGTCTGATGAGGTTCTGTTTTCTGCCACTATTAACTACCACTCAGATTTTTTATTTGGAGACAGAGTCTCCTCATATACCTCTGGCGGTCCTGAACTTGCTAGATCAGGCTAGCCTCTTTTTTTCCGCAGCCATCCTCCTGCCTTTGCCCCCTGATACTGGGATACTGGTAAGGAAGTACCACCATGCCCGGCTGTAAGTCCTAATTGTGGTCCCAGCACTTTGGAATTAATCTGATGTCCTCTACAGACTTTGTCGTTAGGGATACATTGGTTTCTGGAATGAGCCACATGTCACAGATGAGCGGCAGCTGAAGCTGGGCACAGAGGCCGAAAGAGTGTTTACATATTCACATAATGCAAAAATCAGTTACCTCAACTGATAGAAACGCCTTAACAGACCAGATGATTCTCTGACTTAGAGATACTTTAGTGCCCGTTCTCCCAAAAGTACTGTTTCGTGCAGAATAATGACACACCACCCTAGGCATGCAATAGATAGTCCCAGGTGCCTGCACAGAGTTAGGTAAAACAATCAACTCTTCATAGAGCACTGATCTTTACATATGTTTTGTGTACAGATCCTACATAAAACATACTACAAGCATGATACAGTTTAATTGTTGAATTAAACAACTATAAAGAGCTCCAATTTCTATATTTTAAAAAGGGACATACATACTAGTACGTATGCATACTATTAAGCACTGAGGTGGTTTGAAGTTTTTTTTTGCTTTGTATTCTTTTGGTTTTTCTAACCACCAAATCAATGGGGTGTGTTTTATTCAATTCCATTGTGTTAAGAAGGCAAGGACTGGCTCCACACAATCAGGGTTGGTTTTAGGTGTCTCAAGGCCAGTCTGCTCAGTCCTGAAGCTCGCTCAGAAGTGTGCAGCTAGGGCCATGCTGCTCAGCCTGTTTCTACTGAAGCCCAGGCTTGTCTCTGAGTGCTAAAGAAGGCTCATCTGATGAGCTTATAAAGTGGTTACACAGATAATGGGGACCTGGAGATATTGCCGTGGAAATCTCCTCAATGACATGAAAGAATTGGTGGACAGACCACCACTGCTCACAGAAGAAGTGACTTGAAAAGGCTGGGTGCGATGAACGATACCGTTTCTTAGCCAGAACGAACATAGCTTCCTTTCCCCCAGTATAGGTTGAGATACATTGGTAATTCCACGCTTGCTGGTGGGAGAAGTTTTGCACCAGGGAAGTTTGTTTCCAAGGGGAAGACGTATGTCTTGAATGTCCCTGTTTTATAGATGGAAAGGTTTTAACACTGACCAAACATTCGGCCTGGAGAGGACTTATCCTAAACTACAGAATCTTCAGTGAAAAGAGAGAACGAAACAGCAGAACTTTAGTCCATCGGATGGACTTCATTCCTTCCCATGAACTCTAAGGCGTCAGCAGGAAGCTTGAGAGGGGAGCCCCTGTCAGCAAAGAAGTTCCAAACCCAGGAAAACCAGCCCAGTTTAAAGCCAAGCTCTGTGGTTGCAGTCTAGGCAGGCCCTGAACTGGTCCTTCTGCTCAGCTTCCCAAGCAGCTGGAGTTAGAGGAACACACGACTAGGTCCAGCTTGTTTTTCTCTCTGAGGGACATTTTACTGACGTATCTATCCTCTGCTTACTGCAGTGCCTGACTTTTATTAAAACGCATGCACACATGTGTTCATACAGATGCATGTGCTACCCCGTGCCATAGGTGAGGATAATGCTTAGCTCAGTATCATACAAAGTAAGCCAGAGAAATGATAGTATTTGGCCCAGGATTAATATCCACATCTTCCCATATTTTCTTTGAATAAAATACTTGTGATATGGTCAAATATATCCAGTATATTCCCAGTCTCAGTGATAAGCATGGCTTTTGAGTGTGACCTCATTTCTTTAAGCATGTACGTCCTTTGAAATTGGTCCACTTGAAGCAAAGCAAATGATGAGAGGCCAGGGAGCTCATAGCTGATTTGCCAGCAGGATGGTAGTTAAATTTTCTCCACTCATTTTACCCTAAAGATGAAGGGAGGGAAACTCCGAAATAAAGTGGTTCAGGAGCCAGGAAGCCATGGAGAACACTCTCAAGTCTGCAAGGCCGCTCAACCTGGTGGCTAACGGGATACACTGTACTCTCCCCTTTGGAACATGGCAAACTCACATTCATGTCTCCGTACTTCAGTCTCCTCGCCCAGGAAACAGAGACACAATAAAGCCTACTGAGTGCTGTGCAGTTAGTGTAGGCAGAGCGTTTTCAACAGTTCTAGGTACAGCCGAGGCTTGAGTTGTTTGTTTGTACATGAGCCAAGCTGTCCCACTGTGCTTCACACAGAGGACACCGAATCACCCTGAGCAGAAGCTGTTCCGAGCTGCTCTCTAGACAGCTTTCATTATCCTGGGAATGCCTGAGCAAATAGGTCATGTGCCAACCGACCTGTGCCTTTAGACTGAAGAGGCGCAGGGAATGCTGGGGGTTTTGAGCCTTTATCTGGAAAGTACCGTTCTCCAGCCAGGTGCAAGGGAAACCTGCTCAGCACCTCATGGGTGGAAGGAACGACATTTTCTGTTGGCAGGGAGTCCAAAAGGAAGATGATAGCTGGCCACACCCCTGTGATTAAGCTCTTCACTGTGGTTTTTTTTTTGAGACAAAAGTGAGTTATTATTAGTTAGAACAACAGTAAAAAAAAAAAAATCCCATAGCCTTTCAAAATGGCTGTATTGAAATACTGTAATGAAATATTTTACACTGAGGTTTCGATGCATAGTTATTCCTTGCAATTTGGGTAATTTAAGAACCTGTGAAACGTATCATCCAGGCTTTCTTTAAATTCTACCAAAGGCCCCATGGCTTTGTTAAGTCACAGTCCAGTGGGCTGCTCAGGTCAAGCACTCCCAGGGATTGGGTGTTTATTCAGCGTCCTGATCAAAGATTCAAGGGTCTGAGAGAGAAACCTGGCTTGTGCAAGCCTTCTCTGCCGAGTGGGCAGAACACGAAAAGACTGCACGGAGTTCATAGCAAGTTTTTGGATTTGTCAAAGCTCCCCAAAAACTAAATCAACACATTCTAAAAGGGCATATCTTCCAAATGCTTGAAGGAGTGGGACACTGTTGAAGGATGCAATCTTTTGCCTCACTTGAGTGTTGCTATAATTCAGGATCCAATCCTTCCCAACAACTGCTCTCAGAATGGGTATTTCCCAGCCATGGCTTCGGGACGCTTGGCTAAAAGCATCAAGCTATAATCAGATACCCAAGTTAGAGGTTACAGACCAGCAGAATGACCTTAGATGCTCAGTGTCCTCTGTAACTGAAGGTGGGCTGTGGTTTCCACTTGACACTCCTGCAATTCTTCGGATGCATAAAAACCTACCTCAGGAGGCCCTTATAATGATTATGGAGGCGCTTTGAGATAGCTGCGTCCTCACAGGACACTGCTGTGGGGCTCCGAGAGAAGGCTAACTGACTGACTGCAATCAGAGCTGAGGGGGAGCTAGTTCCTTGCTTGCTATCAGTCTCTTCCCACGAGGAAGGAGTCCTCTATGCAGAAGAAACAATTCTCTAAAAACATATACTGCTACTGACTTTGTCTAAAGAACTTGTGTATGAAGTTTTGAAGTTGAGAGCAATCTCATTTTAACTCCCCTTAAAGGCATCTGTGTGATTATCTTTTAATATTATGTTTCTTACAACAAGTGGCTATTTATTGTTGACCAAATTTCAAATCTTTAAACCCGAGGCAGAGAGAAATAGCCTACCATAAGGAATTCGTTAGCATCGGCGTTACAGTTGAATGATCAGAATGAGGAGTGAGTCCAAATTTGCACTCCTGACTTAATTCACTGTTGCCTTCCAACTCGTCAGACTCATCAATATTAGTTGTTTAGGGAAGGGCAGGAGGAGAGGGGGAGAGTCTGGAATAATCCTTTCTGAAAGCAACAGGGCAGGAGAAGAGTTCAAAGCTCTGGTTACATGGGTGATGTCTGTCTCAGGAAGACATGTGTGTGTGTGTGTGTGTGTGTGTGTGTGTGTGTATGTGTGGATGCACATGCTAATATTTGGTTAACCTGTTGGCAGATTCAGTAAACTATATAAGCTAGTCAACACCAGAGGGTTAATGATTTTGTTGCTGCTAAATCAACCATAATGTATGAAACACAACATGTCAGAACACCCCCTTTTTATCTGCCCCTTCTCAGTAAGGTGGATGGGTGGACGTCTGTGAGGAGATGGGATTCCTCTGAAATTAGGTTTTATTTCCTAATAAACATGATATTGCTGGACATAATTTGTCACCTTTGAATCAGAAAATGAAGTCAAGCATCAACTCACAGATATGTCCTTAAAGACGGAAACACCTACGATGAGAGAGTGAAGGCTCTAAATGTAATTTTCAATCGCAGATACTTCTTCAGCTGTAATGCAAATACCACTCTTCCACCCTTTCTGCAAGCTGGGTAAATGCTATTATAGATAGACAGCCCAGCAAATACACTCTGGGGAGTGATGTAACAAGACAGCCAGGTCTCAAAGAGACGTTTGAGCTCCTGGGATGGAGATGGCTTCATTCACAATAGCCCAGAGATAGAAGCAATCCTCTGTTGGTCAGAGGAGGCAAGGAACCCAAACACAGTTAATTCCTACAGCCTTGAAAAAGAGGGGAATCCTGTCTTATGCCACAGATGGATGCACCCTTAGGACATTATGCAGAGTAAAACAAATCAGAACTAGTCACAAAAGCCACTGGATGGTTTCGCTTATAGGAGGGAGATAGAGTAGTTAAGTTCATAGAAACAGGAGGCAGGGTGGTAGTTGGCAGGGGCTGAAGGAAGTAACAGTGGGGAGGGGTTGTAGTACACACAGAGTTCTAGCTAGGAAAGATGAAGTGAGTGCTAGGGATTGGTTTCAAAGTACCAAATTCACTTAGCGATGCGGAACTGTACTTGGTGGAGCTCAAAACACTTGGAACGGCACATTTTGCATTATGTAAGTTTACTTTTAACACACACACACACACACACACACACACACACACACACGGGAAATAAAAATCACTTCTCATACCACAAAGAAAATTTTGCTTTATGTAATGTACACATTCTTTATAAAAATTGTATGTGTTCATGTGTGCGAGTGTGTGTGGTGTATGTGCACATGTGTGTGGAGTGTGCATGTGTGCATGCATGTGTGCGCACGCACGCGCCATGCATGTGTGTGTGTGTGTGTGTGTGTGCATGCGCCATGTATGTGTGGGTGTGTGCACGGGTGCACGCACGGGTGCACTTGCCTGTGAGGCTACAGAAGGTTGGGTGTCCTTCTCTATCAATCCCTGCCTTAGTCCCTTGAGACATTGAACCTGGAGATTGCCGTTTTCAGCTAGGCTGGCAGCCAGCAAACCCTAGGACTCCTTCGTATCTTCCTTCCTAGCAAGTATTAGAGTTGCATGCTGCCATGCCTGGCTTTTCCCTGGGGTGCTAGAGATTTGAGCAGCAAGCGCTCTTACTCAATGAGCCATCTTCCCAGCCACTCAAGGTCCAGGTTCTAAGCTGGAACGCCCAATCATACTTTACGAAAACCAGAATGTGTATGAGATAAATAGAGGGTGCTTCTTTTACGCTCGGGATGGAAACACTTCCTCCAGGTTGAGTTTGGAGATGGCAAGGCACAAAGAACAAATCTGGTAGCATGTCTGCGGTTTATTTAAAACATGCATGAGGCCAGCACTCCTAATTCCGTGAAACGCATTGCCTGGAGGCCAGAGCTGCCTGAGACTCCCTATCCAGGACCATCCTTACTGAGGACTGGGTCTAAAGAACAGACAAGGATCTCTTTCTTTCTTTCCTTTTCTTTTTGGTACTGTGCGCCACACTACTTCGTATATTTTCAATCTCCCCGTCTCTGAACTGACCCCCACCAAATCCTACTCTCCTGATCCTGGGGTTTGATCAAGTAGCTCTCAGCACCAAGACCTTGGTTCCCCAAAAGGGCAGTACCCCCCTCCCCAGTCTAAAGACTTATTAAGGTTTGGAATGTGTGTTCAGGAAGCCCTTATTTTAGGAAACAATTAAGTAGAATTAGGCTCATAATGCGAGGCAGGCAAAGCTTTTGCCCTTTGCCGAGCAATCACTCCTACGTGGCACATTTATACTAATAAAAATCATGTATTTCTTAAATGCCTCAAAACGATCTTTGCACCCAGCTTGGCAATTAGCACTGCCCCACTGAGGAGAATTTACTCCCCAGGCACAGGGGGATTATCTCTGTTCTCTCTACCAATGTCTTCCCTCAGTTAAAAAAAAAAATACAGTGTGAGGCTCCGGGTTGGTGATGGAAATTTCCGCAGGCAGAAATCATGCAGGAGGTTTATTTCCCATTGCATCTCAGAGAGTGGCAAGGCGGAGCAGGGAGGCGGAACGCCCTCTGCCAGTCCCTCATGTCAGGCTCACTATGCCCTTTCTTGGGCCTACCGGTTCTTGGTCCCTAGGAAGAAGACCAGCGTGGCTTTTTTTTTTTTTTTTTTTTTTTTTTTTTTTTTTTTTCTGAGGAGATTGTTCCCAAAGCTCCAGAGCCCTTAGCGTCCCTATCAATGGGCCTTCTGAACCCCAAGCTCCCAGCTCCCGACCTAGGCAGGAAGTGAAGGCTGGGCAAAAGGGGACACAGACCCTCCAGTGTGAAATTCAGTCTCCTTGACAACACTCCAGCCGGTTGGTGGTGGCCTGGGGAACAGACTTAATTTCTTTTCCTCCTCTGACTACCCTCCCGGCGCCATGCTTCTTTCTTCCCTCTTTCTCCAGACGCAAACGTTATGACATCCAACATAAAGTTGCCGAAATAGCAACCTTGTCTCTGAATATATAAATTGCAAAAATTGATATGAATAAATCTGCAAGTAGCACACTGATTGTGGCACATCACGGCGCTCGGTGGCTTGGTGGCTTGGGGAGGGGGTGGTGTCATTACACATAGAGAAAACATCTGTAAATCCCAGTTTCTCTAAGGAGAAGTGAATGGAGACGTGACCTCCTGTTCCTTGCCATGAACCCTGAGTTCACACTCATATTTTACATGTTACAGGAAGCCACAGCTCGCCCCAGGGGTGCTGCAAACAGACACGCAGAAGCCAGATGTAGCCCCCCCCCCTCCTGCTCCCTAATGCACCTGAAGAAGCCGGCAACTCGACATTCAAAAGCTGACAGGCTCGTAGCTTAAGGTCACTTCAGATTTTGTAAAGCAGAGGACAAAACCAGGAATGCTTCTAGGGCTGGGCTGTCAGCGGGGAGGCAGAAGGATTACAAGGAACCTGTGACTCTGCCTCTTTCTGCCTTTGCTGGTAGTTTTTTTGTGTGTGAACAAGTGCCATACAACAGATTGAGCCTCGTATAAAGGCCTGAGACTGTGCAAAGGCTTCCCGCTGGGACTCAGCTGTGCTCGCAATTAGCCATAGGCACGCAGTGATTATTGTTGGGGTAGCGGATGGCAATGCGAACTGACAAGTTTTATGGGGGAAGTTGGGAGTGGGGATGCTCTGCAAGTTTCTTTCTTTTCTCTTTTCTTCTTCTGAAAAAACAACAACAACAACAACAAAAAACCCCTCCACCCTTTTTCTTAGCTGACGGGAGCCTCCACGAAGGAGATCCCCCCCTCCACCACCAAAATCATTCAAAAGAGCCTTAAGAAAATTGTTGAAGCAATATTTCTCTTAGTGTTCAGAATTCGGGTTTTCTAGGTCAGAGCATCTCTGCTGCCATGTTTAATGTCAGAAATACCCATTTGCCTCAAATTAGCAAAGAGCTCGGAGTTGAGGGCAGGAGATTAAGCACACAAAATCACTCAGCAGGTGCCGGTCGGGTGGATTTGGGGGGACTGAGAAGTCTTTAAAACTGACTACAAGACATTATATACCTCTGACAAAAGAACATGGCAATCCTACCTGCTTGCTTTAACCACTATTGCTTGCCTGTTATTATGTGCTTTAATGCTCACGAGAGTAAAACTATTGCTGATACTACTCAATTACCATAGTAACTCACACCAGTGACCTCTTATCGCAGGGCTCCCAGCTCAGCTGAACCAATCCAAAGACTTTGTGTCTCTTTTTATTCCCACGGTGTCATATACTGGGACCGAACACTCCGAGCAGAAGCTCTCTTTCTCTTTGTCTAAGGCGAGAACTTGTTTCCAATTGTGAGAAAGGCCTTTTGAATCTACGATGGTTTGAGGTCTATGGATCTGAGGTTGTTGGACGAAGACACAGAACAATAGCCCGTAAAGAGAAAAGAGCACATGTGTGCATCAAAGGCGAGAGCCTCCCAGCTGCAGGAACCATGGAGATTACCTTCAGGTCTCCATCTATGGTCTCCAAAGTCTGGGAAGAGGCATCCTGGAGCCTCTTCTGGGGTGTGTGTGTGTGTGGCGGGGGGGAGGGTTGTTACAATTTTTATCCTATTCTTGGGCCTAAGTACAGACAGGACAAAATGACGACCGGAGAGATTTAACTGTAGGTTTCATAAAGGAAATAAAAGTAACACACACACACACACACACACACACACACACACACACTTTTCTGCTGTCTATTTTCCCCCTTGTGAGTGTGTACATGAGTGTGTTTGCAGACACTGGACACTATCGGAATACTACTGGACACACGGACTCATTGCATTAACACCCCCAAAGCTCTGAGGAGTCCTGCAGAAAAGAAATCTGTGCAGCTTTGTGTTTTTCCAAAGGTGTTTTGCCAAGGAGCCATTTTTCAGGAGACCCTTACTAATGAACATCTCTCAGGGTATTTGGGCCACCACAAAGTCACACCGGAAAAGGAAGCTGTGTGCTGACACCCTTAACCACAATCACAGTAAAACCAAAGAGCGAGCGTTTAGGGAGTGCTGATGTGTCAGGGACCGTTCTTAGCAGTTTGTGGACGTCAGACTGAATTCTACAGCCTCAAGGAGTAGACACATTGGAAGTCTGCTTTCTATAGATCTATAGAATGTGATAATTATAGGGAGTGGTTCTCTGTGGGCAAAGGAAATATACTAAGTCATATGAAATAAATTAGCCTTTAAGTTTTATTGCATTGTCCTGCTTCTGACCCTTAGAGAATCCAAAGCCTATGGGTTCTTTAAATTGATATTTTTTTCTCTATCTTTGGTGTTAACAGAAGTTAAGCGGAGAATATGGCAGACTCCTTCACAGCTCTCCTGTCTTTTGGACTCCAGGTAGTCAGCCTTCCCTCTGTCTCTTCTGATTGGTGCCCGAGTTCTACACCCCAAATCAAAGAATTCCGTTTCGCTCCCACAGTCTGCTCTACACTTCCTGTACGCACAAGACTTCGGAGACAGCCTTAGGAATCGAGTAAGATTCTGCATGGCGGAACGACCCTGAACGCAAGACAGAACATTGGCCCCAGACCAGCTGTTCCAACCCATCCCCCAAGCAGATCAACAAGACCTGTCACAGAGAAACCAGGACTTTCTCCAGCCAGGATGTTCGCTGCTCAGACAAGTTCTTGTAGCAAATGTCAGGGGCTGACACCTCACTTTTGGCAAGTAGACCAGACATGGAACTGTGACACCTAGCAGAAATGGGCTGTTCTCTCGCGTTACCTGGAAAGGGGTCTCCGATCATACCACTTCCCACTCCATGGGACAGAAACAATGAACCCAATGTGATTAATGTCAATCAGCATCTAGCCAGGCCTCATCTGCCACCTGGGTCTTCCAGGGCAGGTGTGCACTTTGGGCATTAACAAACTGACCACAGTGAACAATACTTTTTTTCCCCCCGAGGCCTATTTGTCTCTGGATATGTTGGGGGATTTAGGCACAGCCCTCACTGTGTATTGAGAAAAGGGACCCCCATGCTTTTAGCTTCTTTCCTCTCAAAGGAACCCACTGTTTTGAGAAAATGTATAGTTACAATCTGAATGCAGTCGCCACCATTTGAAGCTCTATTATGTGGAGAAGGAAATTCTGGTTTTGGTGGCAACATCCTGCTCCCTATTATCCATGTGAGAGGTGGGGGTGATTTATCCGCGCACTATTCTGCTCTGCATACACAAGGATTTAGATGAAGGAGTCGGCGCAGAAACCAAACTCAGATTATTCACGATGAGCGTCTGCCCACACCTCTGATTGCTTCTTAGGTATGGGCACGAACTGCGTTTAAAGTTAACTGCATTAATTTGCAGGCAGATTGACGTCAGCAACCGAAATGAAAATTTGCATACCATATAGAAATGATTATAGAAATCATACTCTAAAATAAGGATGGTAACTCATGTACAGAACGGAAAGATAACGTTGGGTGCCAACTTTTGTCCTTTTCAAACAGGGATGGTTAATCACATTAGGCTAATTTCATTATTTGCATATTAATCTTTCTGTAGTCACGAGTCATTAGATTTTGCCAGCCAAAGTTGAAGTTCTGAGGAAAATTTACCTTAACTTTAAAGAGTTGTGGGCCTGGGCTAAGGTGGTTTTAATCATCACTATGAAGGAACAGCTTGCATATTGACATAATTTCCATACGATTACATGGGAAGAGGTCAGGTCCCGGCTAACTGCAGTCGGCTAAGTGCAGTCGTTCAGGTCAAACCACACAGCTAGTTTCTAAGCAGATGATGAAAGCACACGAATACCCCATCCGAAGTACCGGCCAGAGCCCGGAGTTCAAAGGCACAGACCCAGCAACCCTAACTGGATCCAGAAGACTTTCCCAAAGTCCTCCACAGTTTGAAAACTAAATCTATGTCAACTTAGCGAACACTGATTCTTTGAGGGAGTGATCTCACATCTCAGAGATGACCAGAGATGGTGGCTTTCAAACAGTGATCCACAAAGGAGGGACTGAGGGGGTGGTCCCTGAAGCCGAGGGAGAGTTGGGGTTCGGAAGAGAAGCCTGGGACCAGGCGGTAGGAGAGGAGACTGTTTCCTTGGGCCAGAGTAGGAAGGCATCATGAAGCCCCAGGAGGAGACCTTTGGGTGTCTAAGGTAGTGCCTGCCAAAAGAAGCCGGGAAACAAGTTCTGTTGCCGTGGCTCAGGGAGGTGCAGAGTGCTTTTTAAACGTTAACATGTGCTTTCACTGCGCGCATCTGGGCTCTGCCTCCAATGGCGCCCTTTTCCTCTCGCTTTATTTTTAATCTCAGGAAACCATATTCCCTTCTTGCTACTTCTCACTTGCTTGAGATTCCACCTTTCTCCCCACTTTCTGGGGGAGAAGATGGGGGGCGGGGAGAACCCAACACAAACCAACCAAACCAAACTCATTTGCCAGGTCTCTTACCCAAACTCTACCCTGGGGGTGCCAGTCATCCCCATTTCTGTTTCAGTGCACAAACCCCAGACCATTGTCCCTTATGTACGATAAACATTCAACCTTGCAGGGTGCCCTCAATATCTACAGATGGTTTTGGATGCAGCAGCCAGGAGGTAGAAGCCTGTGCCAGGTCCCCCATTGAAGTGTTCAGATGGATCTAGGACCCGAGCACAGAGAGTTAAACCATAAATTAGCCATGAGTTAATATATGCAGCCCTGATCACCCGGCCTAGTCGTCAATGCTCCCCCCCCCCCCGCCCCGCCCCAAGTCTCTCTCCCCCTTCTTCTTTACGACCCCCCTCCCACTCAGAGGCGACAGCATAAGAAATTAAACACTTGTGGGTTCATTCGAAAGAGTGAATGAAATTGAATAAGCTCTCAGTACTTGAGGCGCACAGCAAGCGCCTGAATGGGGCGAGCCTCCTAAGTTGAATGGAGTGTCTTTTGGGACCAATTTGTCTCTTTTCACTCTTTATTCGTCTCTCTTTTGCTGACAGATGCACAAAGGCGGAACTGCTCCGTGCAGCTTATCCGCATGCACCCGCGGCAGCTGTCACTTTTGTCGAGCAAGTTAATCAAGCAAATGCCACCATATCCCACTTTCTATAAGGAACAACATGTTATAGACAGTAGTCTTGCTAGAGAGAGACTTTATTTTAACTTTGATTGGTTTGGTCCCTCCCCCTAGATTTTTCCCCCTTCCCCCTTAAAAAAAAGGAAGTGAGGAGGGGAGACTTAATCCGAGTCAACGACTTGGCTACAAAAAATATCTTAGATTTAATAATAATAATATTGTACACAAGGCCAAAGATTCATTTGTTTTGTTTTCGTTGTTGCTTTGCTTTTTGTCGGGACTGAGGGGCTGCTATGATCTGGCTTTGGTTTTGTTTTGTTTTGTGTCTTTTCTTGTTTAGGTGTGTAAGCTATTGTTGGTGCTGGACTATTGGGTTGGATTGCTCAAGTTATAAAAAGAAAAGCAGAGGGCAGGAAATCGTACTCTGCCATGGATGTCTTGGATTAATTTGGCTCTCTTCCTTTATAAAGCAGGTCGTGTTATTTACATATTTCTTTTGATACACCTCCTTGCCTGGCCAAGCTTACAAAGAGCGGGCTAAATACATAATGACGTCTCTTTGTACATCTTGCCTTTAGCTCGTTCTTTAGATGAATGCCCAAATTTATTTCTAATGTGCACCAACAAATATACACAGGCTCCATCTCTCTAATTCAGTGGAACCAAGTGGGAAGCCTTTGAAAGAATTCCCTCCCGTTTGTAGCCACATCCCTTGCTCTGCAGTCAATGCTATTTGGTGGCCTTGGGAAGCCATAGGCAAGGAGTAAGTCAGCTCCAATAACTGTGCATCCTGTTGACCTCAGCAGTTGCCCCCCTCCCCACTCACTTGGAAAACCAAAAGCTCAAAGCAGACATATTTTGAATAAACAAACTCTTTAGAAACAATGTATTTAGACCACTTTCCGCTGGCCAGGGGATTTGCCACATTCAAGAGCCGCCTGAGAGCTATCTATCTGGGAAACTTGCACGAGCAATAAGACAGATCACACACCCTCCTTCTCGCTCGTTTTCCTCCTTCCTTCCTCCCCCAGCTCCCATCACCTTGTCACATTGTTTATTGTAAGCTTTGGCTGGAAATAAATCAAGGCAGGACTTGGGCGACACCTGATCGCAAATTTTCACGCTGCTGACATTGTAGGCATTAGTGGATAATGGCTATGTAATGATTTAGTGTAACCTCATTTGTATTATGCAGGGATTGTATAACCATAGTATTCTGTACTTTTGGATTACATTTTCCCGTCCTGCAAAGTCCTGCTAATCTGTGAAACCTTACCTCCCCATTGAAAACTTAGCTATGTAGGTACATTAAAAGAATCAACAAGGCCTTGTAGGGAAATCTTGGGTATTGTTGCTTAATAACACCACCATGTCAAGATTTGCTTAGGAAACTCAAGCTGCTAGGGTAAACTACTTATCAACTGTCTGGGATGTAATGGTATTGTGTTCCTATAGCCTTCTCCCCAGCAACACACAGGACCTTTTTCTTACGGTATAAAAGATCTCACACAGAGTGCAGAGGGAGACCCAAACTGAAAGCTGAAACCCACCCCTTCGTCAGGCCTGGGGAGAAGGTTTTTTTTTTGCACATATGGTGTGAGATTTCTCATGGTGTTCAAGCTCCTCTCGGTTCATTACGGTGGCCCTGTATGGGAGCACTGTCTTTAGGCCCAGACTGACTTGTGTTCATAGACTTGACCTGAGGGACAACACCGTCGTACTTGGGAGGATGCTTCTCTGGTGGGCGTGAATGCTTTGAGGGGATCTCTCTGATTAGCCATGCGATGCTCTTCATTGTTGTGGGCAAACCATGACTAACAAGCCATGACTGCCCAGAGGGTCATGAATTGCCAATTTTTTTTTTTTTTTTTGTTGGAACACTCCTGCGACACCATGTAGGAAACAGAGGCTGTGAGGGTGAGAGCCCCCTCTGGATGAACACGGGACAAAGAATTAGCAGAATGGAGACTTCTACAGGGAGGGTGGAGAGCGTGTGTCAGGATCTGAAGGCACATATCAACTTTCCTTTTTAAGCATATTATTTATGGCTGCTGTTGTAGTTATTACTATCATTAAAGTGTGAGGATATATTAGAACATAGAGTGGTGCATGTGTTGGAGGTCAGAGGACAATGTTGCAGAGGTCAGAGGACAATGCTGCGGAGGTCAGAGGACAATGTCGTGGAGGTGGGTCCCTCCACTACCTTTACGTGGACCTCAGGGATGAGTCTCAGGTTGCCAGGCTTGTCAGACAGGAAGACCTGCTGAACCATTTTGCTTGTCCTCTTTTTTTTTCTTTAAATTTCTTTTTCCCCTAAGACACCATGGTTATTATGTATCCTCTCTCTTTGGGTCAGAAAGGAAGGGCTTAGGTCTAGGATTGACCAATTCCCCAACGTCTAAGTTTGGCAAAGTCATTTTACCAACCAGGAATGCAAATTCCTACCTATAAAAACCTATCTCTCAAAGAAGTCATGGGACTCACATGCCTTCAAGAGCCCAGAAGAGGAATTGGTGCAGAGTTAGCACCCAGTGAATACTTGGCTAGCATTATCTTCAATAAAAAACAAATTATCTGGAATAAGAGCCCACAAAGGACTCCCCTCTAGGGCTGTTAGGAAAGTCCAAAGATTATAATATCTCTAACAAATAGTACGATTATTTCCAACATACAATCAAGAGAACACACATAAGAAACTCTAAGTAATGGCATCATGTTGTCATTAAAACAGCCGTTTGTTGGAACTTTGAACTAATTGGAATCTTTCTCCATTTGCACTTGATCCTTTAGGTAGAATCTGCCCTTTCCTGCCCACCCCCTCAACGTCCTAACGGGAACTGGATGGAAAATATTGAGAGTGAGGTTTTAAGCCTTTGAGCCTGGTACTGTTGAGGCACCTAGTATGTGGGAAAGGGCACTGTGTGCAGAGCCAGGGAACCTCCTAGCAATACTGCTCTGGGCCATTCACTCCGTGGACATCTTCACAGCTGGAGAATGACACCCAGGGATCAGCAGGATAAGAAATCCAGACGCAGGGGTGATTGGGACCCAGCAAAGGTGGTTCTGCACACAGGAAGGTAGGAAATAGAACTAAGGCATCCCAGGACGTGTTTCGAAAGCGGTTGAGGCAGGGAACACTCTCAAAGGAATGCTGAAATAACTACAAACAACAAGTGGAGGCTGGCGAGGTGCCATCAAACCGAATGACCTGAATTACAGGTCCTGGAACATGGTGGAAGGAGAGGACTGGCATCTGTCAACTGTTCTCTGATTTTCAAATACGTGCACCCCCACAACAAATAAATCAATAAATAATTAAAGGGGCTAAAAATTTGTTTCCCATTACATTAATTAGAACACTGTACTTCGAATTAAAGGTTTTTATAAAAAAAATCGATATTTATATCCTTGAAAGGTTTAATGGCTATAGACAGTATGTTTGAAAGAGGACACAAGATACTGAAAGCAGGGCGCAGACAGGGACTCATCAGTGACCTGCTTAACAAATACTTGTTGAAGAGTCACATATGCTGACTCCTGAGACGGCTCCAAGGCTGAGACCTGACTCAAGGCAAGGGATCTAGTTTTCAGCTTCGGGGACTTTGACTAAGCTAATTCTGGACCTTGGATTTCCTGTCTTAAAATGAAAATAATGGAACATTTGATCTCTTCCCAGTGCGGCTACAGGAGAAAAGAATAAGAAGCTGTCTTGTGGAATACAAGGTGTGGTTGCTATGAACAACAATTAGAAATGAATACATCCTTCGGTATCTTTTATCCTAAAAATCTGGATCCATTAGCTTCAGTACTCTTGATATCTGAACAGGTAAACCGTGGTCTCTGTGGCGTGGTAGGGAGTGGGGCAGGCTGTGCATCATGGGACTTTTACCATCTGCCCATTAGAGGGCAGTACAGCATCCCTCCCTCATGCTGTCCAATGCATGCTGGGGAACACAATCACCAGCGGTGGGGAACTGGTCCTCCAAGCTAGCTATTCTTGGCCAGATCCAACCCTTAGAACTCACTCTCCAAACCGATTCTTCAGTCCCATCAGTTTTAAACATCCATGAACACAGGATGTCTGGTAGAGGCTAGTATGAGAACATGGTTAAACTGGGAGCCATATAAGGCATATAAGGCAATCTAGCGTCTAGTCCTGGATAAGAAGCACGTGCGAAAAGACAGAAACATGTATTCTAATTAAAATTCCATGCTTTGAGGTTAACGGAACAGCCAATGCCTGCAAAGCAGATAGCTACAGCCTTGGCCAGAGCTATCATGACTCTGTGAAGTTAAGGCATGCAGGCTCTGAATTTCTCCACAAAACAGCATGAGGCGATCACTCGGTCAGCAAACTGCTTGGTTACAAAGATGGGGGTCTATGTGTGAGGAATGATATGCCAGTTTTACCTTAGACTTCACTATGCATGTAAACACATATGTATACACACGTGTACACATGTAAACCCGTACATATAAACACTTGTGTGCACATACCTGTTCCCTAAGTCAAGTGTATAGAGTACACAGGGTGCAGTTGGACTGGATGTGGAGGCATTTGTCATTCTACCAGGTGAGAAGTGGAGGCAAGGGTCAGCTGGCCTACGTGGTAATACCCTGCCTCACAGACAAAATAAAAAATAAAGTTGAAAAGTTACAGGGTTGGGGGAGTCAAAGACACCCTCAATGGGACAGTGCTCCCTTGTTTAGTGTTTAAGCACGGACTTCCACCTATCCTATTCCCCAGTACTGGGCATGTGTAGATGTACAGAGCCAGCTCAGGCCCTGGACCTTCCTGACCCTTTCACCCAAGCAGACTTGTTGTTGCTAGAGATGGAACCTGGGACTTTACCACATACTCTAGACAAGGGCTCTGCAAAGCTAACCCTCAATCATGGGGTTGGGGTCCTGCAACACAGCCAGGCTCTTTGCTGCTTGCTGTCATATCCTATGATCATAGGTTGTCATTGTTCTCAGATCCCAACCAACCGACGTTATCGCTACCTAACGCATCCTGAACATCAGAAAAGGGGATGGGCTGGCTTTAGGCTCCGAAGTCAGCGGTGACAGCAGTGTGAGAAAAAACCCACAGAGCCATTTCTGGGATGTATGCCCCATAGTCTCTGCTCAACAGGCACTGCCTTGTTCAGCTCTCTGAATCCAGAGAGTGGGAGTCCATTTATTTCAGCCACATTTTTACAGAAGAGGAAATGGGCCTGGGGATCCTGTACTGAGCTCAGGGGTGTCTGGCTGTAAGGTGTGTATTTTTCCAATGCCTTCATGATAGAAGGAAGGGGACCAGCTCCTCTCAGATGTGACACTGCCAACCACTGTCCAAGAGTTCCACGGGGACTGTCCATGGGCGAGTGCTAAATTCAAGCTGAGAAAGTTGGGAGTCAATGATTCTTTGGTATTTATGTTTTAGTCTCTGGAAGGATATCTTATGATGATGCTTGTTGAAAGGACTTTTGCGACAAATTTTTGAGATATTGGCCAGGTATTCTCTAGAGTCTTTTGGTGGACGAAATGGCCAGAGATAATACCAATGATTTATATGAACTCAAAACTCCAAGAGCCCGCATTATTAAGACAAAGGGTTTATGTGGGAAGAGACATCAATCAGCAGAGCAGGTATTTATTTATTATTTACTATTTATTGTTTATTATTCATTCATCCATCTCTGCACTGTGGATACTTCTCACAGGGTGGATTTGTAGTGGGTGGTGAGCCTGTACTGTGAACTGCACAGATGTTAAGCTGCATCTCTGACCTCTGACCTCTGCACACCCCCAAACTCCAAGGTAAGAGAGAGCAGAATGTCTCCAGATACGGTCAACTGTGCTCTGCAGAACTAAGTCACACCAGAAGGAGATGCCCAATTTAGGCTTCTCCAAGGAAGCAGCCCTTAAAAGCTAGGATATTTCCACCTCAGGATGAGTTCCTAAGTCAAAGATACATTTTCTAAACAAAAAGAAGAGAGATTTCCTCAAAAGGTGTCTTAGTGGATTTAATTAGGACACAATTCACGAGTTTAACATTGCTGAGTTTATAACTAAATCTTTATTTATTGTGTGCATGTGTGCTCCCACATGTGTGAGCACGTGCACGGAGGCCCCTGTACTTGACAATGTGTGTGTTTTGGGGTCAGAGGATGGGTAGGATGGATTTTATTCTCCCATTATGTGAGGCGGGAATTGAGTTCAGGTCGTCTTTAGGGCATCAGTCTGCGGCAGTCACCTTTATCAGTTGAGCCATCTCACTGGCTTTTGACTTTGCTCATTTTACAGATTATTTGTTCTTTTTAAAAAAATGGGGTGTGTGCGGGGGTCTGAGACGGAGACCAGTGGGTAGGGTGCTTGTCAGGAGACGGAGACAGCACTCAAGGTTATCAGCAGCTATGTGTTGAGTTTAAAGCCAGTCTGAGCTATGTGAGACCCTAGTTAAAAGGTTTTTTTTTTTCCTGTATGAAATTAATGAGAGTGGTCCTCCTTCCATGTTTGGCATGCAGATCTGGTATTTAAGAATAACCCCATCTTGAATAAGACCTACAATTCTGTTGGCATGACTGTGGCATGACTGGCTAGTGACAGTGAAAATTCTGCCAAAGGCAGGCAAGGCATTCAAGATGGTGAGTGATGACACCCTTGGAGTTGACTGACAGGAGGATCTTCCTGCTGTGGGTGAATCCCGGATTTCTCAGACTGGACTTTTAGTCGCCTTGGTAGGAGTTAAGCAGAACAGTTGACTGAGAAGCATTCTCCTGTGCACTGGGAATTGGTTGTGAATAAAGGATGTGTGCTGAGACTTCCTGGAACCTTTTGAGGTTCTGGACATGAGAAAATGGCCAAAATGTTACTGGGTAGAAGCAGCTATTTTTTGTCTGTCTGTCTGTCTGTCTGTCTGTCTTTTTCTCTCTCTTTTGAGGCAGGGTTTCTCTGTGTTGCTCTGGCAGCCTTGGAACTTGCTCTGTAGACCAGGCTGGCTTTGAACTTAGAGATCTGCCTGCGTCTGCCTCTTAACTGCTGGGAATAAAGTCTTGTGCCACCCTCATCTCACCCCACCATTTTTCTTATCTTTCTTTCTTTTTCCCTTTCTAGTCAAGGTCCCTATATAATTTCAAAAAAGAAAGAGAAGCTGTTGGGCAAAACCATTTTAGATGGTTCTAGAGAGCCCGAGCGAGCAAGGCACAGAGTCTGAGCTAGTTCCCACGTTCTTCCCATTATCACTCCAAGTCCCCCAAGTGTAATGTGCCTTGGCGCACAGCACAGACTCTTGAGCTAACTCCTGGGTGGACCATGGACTTCTTAAGTTTCTAATAAGAATTTAGTTCATCACTGGTCTCCTCATCAATTCATATACGATGGTGAGCTCACAGAGGGATTCACAATGCCCACCAAGGGAGGAAGACTGACCTTCTTCTGAGAAGTTAGTCTGCAGTGGCCTCTTCCCTTCCAGATCAGGGCTCACAAACAGGGGTGATTTTTACCCACAGGGGATATTTGGTCCTACCTGGAGCCATCTGTTGCTATAATTTGGGGGATGGTGGTTGCTGCTGGCATCTCAGGCAGGAGTCAGGAATGTGACTCCACCCTTTAGAACATAGACTATCTCCTAAAACCAAGAATTACATGGCTCAAAATGCCAATCTGGCCAAGTATGAGAAACTTGCTTTAAATAATGTGCTAGAAACTGAGGGCTGTAACCTGTTCAGGGGAATTTTTTTTTTACCACAAGATTTTTGAAACATGGAACAGAATATACCAGAGGCATCACATGCAGTGAAGATAAACTTTGGTTTACAACGTGCATGTGTGTGTGTGTGTGTGTGTGTGTGTGTGTCCCAGTGTCCCTATGCTGCTTGCACTAGACTACAAAGTTACATTTGTTCCTTAATTTTTTTTTTGTGTGTGTGTTGTGTGTGTGAGATTCATGTATGCTAGGTGAGTACTTTATTACTGATGTAAAATTTGCTTCTTCCTCTGTGATAAGGGAAAGTAAGTTTGGAAAACACTGGGTTTACTCACTAGCTTCAGAGCTTTGGTTTGTATTTGACACGCCAGAGGATCCTGTTTGATGTGGCTGTTCTCATGCGGCTTCTATAACTTCCCAGTGATGCTGACACTGGAGAACCACTGACTGTACTCTGACTGTCAGGAACCTGGAGATGATGTATTAGATTCTATCGTGAAGGACAAAATTGGAGAGCTGATGTGGTGGCTCACACCTGTGGTCTACAATCCCAGAACTTAGAAGGCAAAAGCAGAAGAACTGCAGAAACTTAAGAGGCTATTCTGATCTGGGCAAGTTCCGGGCAAGCCAGGGCAATATAGGGAGACCCCAAACAACCCCCAAACAAACAAAGAATAACAATATACATCAAGCCTTGAGCAATGAGACTAACAGACAGTAAAACCCTGAAACAGTAGCCTTCACCTCTACTGAGCCTGGCAGGGAGAAAAACAATTCACTGGTTAATCAGTAAGAAATATTAACTTAGTATATCTTTTCTACTTCTGCAGAATGTGCCTTGGCTACTCTGTGTCCTTGTGTGCGTGTGCATGCATGTGTGTGTGTGTGTGTGTGTGTGTGTGTGTACGTGCACACTTGAACATTAGTAGCATGCCTAGGAATAGAACTTCCAGCTTCCATGCCACAAGTTTGCCATAAGAACATGAGAGAAACCTTTTCTAAGACACAAAAGTATCATGCAGGTCATGTTAACACGGATATTGTGACCTTAATGTAACAGAGCAATCAGCCTGGCTTCTTAGGATGATTAATGAAACATTCTCCTCTGGAGAAGCAAACAAATTAACTGTCTCCACCAAATGTCTCCTGGAATCGAGAAATCTGTTCTCGCGAAGACAACCAGCTAAAGTCTTTGTACCACACGGGCTCCAGAGAAAATTAAAGACTGGTTTTGTGTTACAGTAAATAAGATTTAGTTCACATGATGATGGCCCCTGAAGGGAGTAGCTGGATCTAGAAGACCCACTTCAAGACACGGTACTGAGATGTACATCTGCTGGGGTGCTAGCAAAGAAAATAATTCCTTTTGGAGAAAGATCTCCCATCTTATATAACTGACCTGGATCCTCTGGTGCCCCCCTATCTTTTCTATGTACAAGCCTGCTGAAACCCCAACCACCCAGCAAGGAGAAAAGAACGCCATGTCTACTTGGGATAGAAATATGTTTTAAGGGCTGGGGTGTAGTTAAGGGTAAAGTACCCCCCCACACACACATACACAAGGCCCTAGGCTCTGCCCTCAGCACCGAGAAATAACTTTCTAGACCTATGACTCCAATTTCAAAGCAATCAACGACACTTATTTTATTGTTATTGGGTATTGTGGAGGTCACAGAGTAAAAGAGAACTTATATTTGCATATGAGATTAATTGCAACAGGGGACGAGAGGTATCAGAAGCATCCTCCCACTTTTTCCCTTCCCTCTCATCTTAGTAGAGTTTATGTCTATCATTGTTGGAAAAAAGAGACCCATCTACCAGTAGAGGTTTATTGCATTGGCTAACGATCTGGTTAAAACTACATATAGTGCAAGAAGGGTAAGAAATACAAGAAAATCTGTGCAAAGCAGATGTATGTAATGGGAGGTAAAGAGAGCTTGAAGTCACTGAGGCTGTGAGTTACTGTGAACATAGACTTTTTGAAGATGAATTGAGATTTTTTTAATAATTTAAATATGTATGCTTAGTACATGTCTTTTAGCTATAACTCACCTTCCTTAAAGACACATATATACAATATGTATATACATATGCACACATTCTATTTTTATATAGTATATATTACACGTATATTCACATATATTCACATACAACACACCTGTTGTATGTTTTGAGTAACAGCTAAAATCAATTATGAATCAAGGAGAGAGGCGTGTGTAACTTCTCATTCCCTATCCTCTGCCAACGCCTGTATCCTTCCTGGAAAATGTGTCTCTTCCAAGTCCCTAATGCATGGCCCAGGTCATGTTGTAAATGCCAGGATTCTGGGGCTCAAAGCCAGGTACAGAAAGTGGAAGAGTCAACTGTCTCCTTCCTCGGCTGGGTCGTGGACCAATTTTCCAGTTCGGTCACATATAATCACATAGAATATAAAGGGTGGCCGAGCAAACGGGTGGAGGGTACATAGTCTTTTGCCTCGTGATTGAGGATAAAAGAGATAAGGTCACAGTTTAAATTAAGCGTGACCTGAGAAATATGGAAAAGTACAACACCAGGCTGACAAGGTGGCTTCGTTTCAGACTGACATCCGCAAAGAAATTCTGAGAATTAACGAAGAAACCTTCCTAATGGTATAGACTTATCTAGATCAAGTTCATAAGTCCTGTACTTCTTGGAGGTAGTCACAATGACTTGGAGGTAGTCACAATGACTTAAGAAATATCAGACCAGGGGACAGGGAGAGGGCTCAGTTGTCAGAGTGCTTGTCTTTAAGCAAGTGAGTTCACAGCCACATTAAAAGCTGCCTATGGTGCAAGAGATTTGTTCCTGTGATTCCAAAGGTCGGGAGGCAGAAGGGAGAATCCCTGAGGCTCAAGGGCTGTCAGACTAGCTGAACCGGACTGCTGTAGGCTGAGCAGAGACCATGTCTTGGAGACTAAGAGGTGAGCCATTGAGGGAGACATCGGATAACATGTGTGTACACACACAGGCTGATCCCCTCACTACCAGGCCATGTCCTCAGATTCCTTCATCCAGTCCAGATGTCGGCATGTGTTCTATAAAGCACAGCCCTGTGCTCAGTACCTAGTTGGCTTGTGCCATGGCCTTTGTGCCTCCCCCTCTTCCTTCAAAGCTTCAGAGACTCTCTCCGATGCAGAGAACAGCTTTTAAAAAAAACCTGGTTTCTGCTAAGTTACTAATTATGTTTAAGAGAACTACTTGGTTGAATTCAGCTTGATTTTTTCCCCCCCTCAACAAATCAGTTCTATGTTTAGACGGTAATAAACTCCTCCAGTCTGCAGAGCAATTGGCACGGTGGTCCCTCTACCAAGTCAGGAGCGTGGAAAGAGGGCCAGTGCTGGTTGAAAAGAGACGCATGTGACATCACACACAGCCTTGCCCGCACATGTTGTTTGGCACTGGGTCCCGGTGCGCGCAAACTTCTTACAAAGAGTATTAGAGGGATGATGCACACACACAGACAACGTATTAGGTGAACACTCACTGGCATGGAACACAGAGATCTTTGACTGAAATACAGCGAGCTTTGCTTACTTCTTTTGGGAAAATGCACACAGTGAATGTAATCAGAAAAGAAACGGAAAGGACGAATATTCAGTTGGTCATCCCTGTTTTTTTTTTTTTGTTTTTTTTTTTTTTGTGAACATCGCATTTCAAGGGTCTTAGATTGGCTTAGCCATGTTGTCTCAATGTTTACTGTGTCTACATACCGCATTAACAATTAGGCACCCATTACTTCTTCCTCTTCTCGCCTCTCTGCTAAAACAACCTTCCGGAAGGCCGGAAGGCCAGAAGGCCAGTCTTGTGCTGCTGCT